>NC_080839.1:39561039-40761039 GCF_030435755.1 Ochotona princeps | reverse complement strand
TACAGCACAGCCGTATCTAAACACATCTTTAGGAACACAGTGGAAGCTTCTTTTACTTCCTGGAAAATCCTGACACAACCCTCTGAAAATTATAAAGTTCTCCTCTCCACTTTTAATAGCATTCTCTCTTTTCCACTTGAATATCCTCCATCTACATACAGGTTGCTACAATTTGAATCCTCTATAGACACATCACTTTAGCATTCAAAATTAAGTTTCTGTTTTTCAGAAATCTCAACTGCCACTAAATGTACATATATGAATTCCTTCTAGACCCTGAGTTCATTGAGGACAGTAAGGAGATCTTACATGCGTTTGTATTCCTAATGTAAAGATAATGACTGGTTCCAATGAACTATATCATTTGGTATTAGCTATAGTAATGCTACCTGCCATAACAAATGTCAAAATCTAACAGGCTTCATATGATATAATTTTGTGTGCCGTGATGACTACAATTCTGATGTCCCCAATAGGCAGGTGTTCTTTCACATGGACATCTGGGAACCAGTGTCATTCCATATTGTTCTCCTAATCTCACCTAAGCCCTCAGAACTGCCTGCATTTAGTCTACAGATAGAGATGGAAGCAAAAGGGGAAGTGAGGAGGTAGAGAGAACAAGGAGGATGAAAAGAAACAAGCTGCAAGGCACATCTTAACTTCCTTTGCCCCAAAATGATACTTCTCCAAAAGCATGCCATTGGCAATTTCCGGTCTCGTGGTATTTTCAAGACTCAGTGGGGGTTGGGAAATGTTGTTCCTGCTGGGAAAGCCAACTCTAGGCTATATAAAAGAAGGTGTGAGTTTCTGGTGGAACTAGCCACCACTGCCACATGCTCTTCTGGCCCCTAATATCTGATACAAAAAGGATACACATTCCTGATAAATAAAACGACCATCTAGAGAAGTCTCATGTTTGCCTATGCCTCAGCATAATCGGCACTAGCACTCCTTTCACTCAGATGTGTCCAAATTTGGAAGAAAAATTACATTGTCACCTACTCATAAACTGTCATGTAGACAACCTATCAACCCACAAAGAAATTTTTAATGTTTACATTTTTCAACATAGACAACTGGAGATCTAGCAGAGGATAAACTTGAGAGAGGCATATTCCATTGCCACCTGGCCTCCTACTCTCCTATGCTGTCAGTACAACAGGGTCTTTGGGTTCTAAGGTTCACTTCAAAGAAACATGACCTTCCAGAAGATATTCCTCTGTGCTGTGGCAAGGCATTGGTCTGAACCTGAAAGAACAACGCCTATGTCAGAAAAGCACAAGACTTACAATCCAGCCCTCACAAGATCTCTGCTTCCCTGGGAAAGACTGGCATCTTCGGAAAAGCCAGTTTTCCCTTTTTCTAATGGTTCATCTTCAGAATACTTTATAGCACAGAAAAAAAAGATACAGGAGAATGTTCAAAGAAGTTGAAGGTAGGTTTTGGCACAGTATTTATGATGCACTTGCAATGCCCACATCACATAACAAGTACCTGGGCCCAAGTCCTAGCTCCACTTGATTCCAGCTGCCTGCTAATAAACACCCTGGGTGCTAGCTTGTGCTTGTGTCTATGCCTCCCATCTTGGAAACCCATGTTGGGGTCCTGGCTCCTGACTTCAGCCTGGCCCAGCCTCAGGAGTCAGCCAGCTGATAGGAGTCTCTCTGTCTCTCTGTCTCTCTCCCTCACCCTTGCTTTTCAAATAGGTAAGACTTTGAGAATAAAATCTGAAGGAATTGAAATCAAAGAATTTAATAATCCAAGGGTATATCATAAGATACACATAGACAGAAACAGATATCAACTACAAGAAAACTAAACGAAAGTGGTAAAAAAAAAAAAAAAGTCTTGTTAATCTACAGTTCCATAAATTTACTTAGAGCAACTTGTACTTGCCCAGGAATATCCTCGCAAAATAGTTTGCAGTTTAAGTTCACCATCTCAGACTGATTTTCCATGTCAATTAGTACAGATGAAAGGGGCTTTGCCAAGTATAGAAGCTCTCTCAATCTAACATCTTCTCTGTGTCTGAGATCTGTGAAGGTACTAAGACGAATATTTGATCAAATGCTAAGCATTAACTATGTGCAAGGAAAGCCACTAAGTGAATGAACTTCTGGTGAATTGAACTGATTTCCTAGAAAATGAAAACAAAAAGAGATGCAAGAATAAACCATCTTAAAATCACATTAGGTTAGTAAAAACCAAGTATTTTCTCAGCAGAGTTGTAAAGATTAAATGAGCTAAAAGACAAAGCAAATGCTTTTGCATTCCAAGCAGCTCATGTTGTTAGGACAATGAGTTGCTGTGAAAGAACCAAAGCTCTCAACAGAACCATAATTGCTCCTCAAGATGATGCCTTTTCCTCTAAGTCACTTTGCTAGAGACATGACAGTCTTGTGCAGCACCTGATGTCTACTGGGAGATGGTAGGAGACAGCAAAGGGGACACTCACAAGCTAGCTGGGTGCCTGTTTCTACCGGGGAGGCAGTAGGCATACCAGCCCTGCCTCTCCTCCTACCCTTCCCCAGCTCTCACTAATCTCTCCTTGGGTTGAAAGAGCTTTTATACAGTTACAGATGTCTGCTTCTCATATGACCTGGCCCAATAAGTTCTCCAAGACTCTGACCTTTGTCTGAAGATAAAATCACACCAAACCATTCAGCCTGTAGGAACATTATTTTTCTACTCAGATCCTGTCTTACTGGCAAGGTATATACTCAAACTACTATAACAAGAAGTTCAGATTTCAGAAGCCTAGGACAATTTTAAAGGTCTAGGTCCTTCTCCTCCAAGTGATGACTCAGCATCTAGGCTCTTTAAGTCCAAAGACACTGTCATCTTCTTATCATTGGCAGGGAGAGAAAGAGTTCATGCAAGATTACACAGTGAGTTAAAGGATAGCCTAAAAGAGGCACACACTATTCCTGCCCACATTCCATCCATTGTGGATTTCATATAGATGCCCAGGGAGATGGGAAACATAGCTTTGCTATGAGCCCAGGAGAGAGGAAAATGGCATATTGGTGAATTTCAGCAAATTCAACTACCCTAGCTCTATCTGCCAGTTCAGAAAATACCTGCCAATCTATTTTGCATGTCAGAGAGTCAGTCAAGGACTAGCGTAAATGGCGAGTAGTACATTGTCCTTGAGTAATAACAGTCAAGCGGGAGAAGATGAGTAAATTAATACTAATGGTATAATATGATAAATGTTACAGCAGAGATATTAGCCAAATGTTGGAAGAACCTAGAATAGAAGCAAGTTCAGATATATTTGAACTAAGTCTGGAAGGAGAGTGGTCATAGCGGACAATTTTTAATCACCTTGCACTCACCATACTTTGTCCAGCACTGGAAGGTTACAGTATTTCTGAAGGTATAACTGTTAGCAACAGAGACAAGACTTGACCCCAAGCAGTATGTCTTTAATTCTACTCTAAACTACCACATATACCAACAGACAGCAGCATCTTGCAAGGCAGGAAGGACAGAGGCCCCCTTTCCTCACATAGACCCTGAGTTAGTGTTTCTGTAATAGGGACAGCAGGAAGGCACTCAGCAATCTGCAGAAGTATGGCTACAGTGACACCCTTACCACTTGGACCATGGAACTAGGCTGTGGTTCTCACAGAGAACCCAGAACCAGGACTACCATTGCAAGGTTGGGAGGATGTCAGGACATAAGGGGGATGGACTAGACAGGTGTAAGAAATCCTACCCTGAATGGTAAGATAGTCCCACTGAGAGAGGGCCATTCACCAAGAAAGGTGTCAGAAGAAGGTGATATAGTCAGTAAAAACTTACCAAGAAGCAAGCATTGGGTCTAGCAGTTAGGGTGGCCATTAAAATGCCTATGTCTCATTTTGGAGTACCTGAGTTTGACTGTGGAACCTAACTCCAGCTTCTTGCTAATGTGGACCTTGGGAGGCAGCAGATGGTGGCTTAAGTGATCAGGATTACACCACCCACATGGGAGACTCACACTGAGCTTAACAGATTTAGCCAAGTCCAGCTTCAGCCCCAGTCATTTGGGACATTTATGGACTGAACCAGCAGATGGGAAATTTCTCTCCTTCTGCCTCCTTCTCCTTCCTCCCTATCAAGCAACTTAAAAATAATTAAGATCTTACTAGATTCAACATTTATCTAGACAAATTCAAGTAGGCTCCCAGCAAAATACTAGACAGGAGACTCTGTATGCCTGCCTGTGAGCAGGTTACCATTGTTCCAAAGAAGTGCATATTAGTCTATACTAGATGCCCTAGGGATGTAACATTCCCTGAAGAATATCCACGGTATCTGACCTGGATGCCACCCTATCCAGACCACAATGGCTTTCTATAAGCAGTACAGACTTTGAGTGTTCTCCTCGATCCTCCCCTCCTTTCTGGTTTGCACAGAGTCCATTGTCTCCAGTTCCCTTGTATGAGGTGGGACCATGTGACCAGGAACAGCCAGGGAAGCATGTGCAGACGTGATCTGTGTTTCTTCTGGGCCAGGAATAAAGCACTGACCTCTAGTGCTTCGCCTTGGCAACCCTGGAAGCTACCTGCACAGCTGACAGATAACAACTTAGCAGGGTTGATTCAAGAATTGCCACATCATACAGGACCTAATGCAAGAAAGAAATGACACTTTCCCCTGCAAGATTTCTGAGGATATTTTTCATTAACACAATAAAACTAAAGACGATGTATGTTGCATTTCAAGCCTTTGCCAATGGTTGGTCTTGTTTTTACTTCTATCCTGACCCGGGAATTCATGACAACCTCACTCCATTATTTAGCTGAGATTAAATCTGCTAAATCTAATCTACCAAGATGTGTATACAGTGACTTTCTAATATTTGTGTTTTTAAGTGAAGACATAAACAACACTCCTTGGTCACCACTCAGCATGTCATTGTCTAAATTTGAGTTTCTAATGGCCACGGAGTCTGAGCTATTTCCTAACACATTATGCTGCGGTAACTGGAAATCTAACAGGATGAACTTTCCAGTAATGAGGCTTGACAACCTTGCCACCACCAGGAGCAGCAGCAGTCAGATCGAGAGAAAGGCTGCTACCTTCTTGGCCCAAGTGTTGATTAGGCTTTATGTGGCTGATCTGCCAGTAAACAGCCTTAATCAATCTTCCTCTAAACCCTCTGTGAATCCATGCTGGTTCTTCCTATCCCATCCACCATCCCCCACCACACATCCACACCAGGAAGACAAAATACTATTAAAATTTTCTGAAAGAAGCTACATCCAACGCTGTTATCTTTTTGGATATAAGGAAACTACATTCGAGAAGTATAAGTTACAAATTCAATCACAGAAAAAAAATGGTGTCTCAGTAAATTTTACTTTAGTGGAGATATACACAGGCAGATACAACAGATCTCTAGCTTCAAGACAGTGACTTTCAGATGGAACACAGGGAAAAAAAATAAAAAGTCTTTTAATCTCCAGTATCAGTAGAGCAGTCAGATATCAGCAATAAGTAGGCAGAAAGTTACAGTTCTGCTCATCTTGACTACGTTGAGAAACACACAGTGAACTGAACAGCACAGCAGAAACTCAGAACTGGACTCAAAACCAAATCAAATGCAGAAATTAAGAAAGCAATGATGCTACTTAGCTAAACAAGGACTAACATTACTTAAAATGATACTAATATTCACTTGGCTAATAATATTTCATTTTTCACAGTGCAAATAAGCCTGACATATAAATGATTAGTGTTAGCACATCAGATTGAGTTCCATCCCAGGCTCCCATTTCTGCTCATCCTATTCCCTCCCCTTCCTTCTCCCTGCTGCTTCACAGACCTTCCATCTCAGCCTGACAATAAACTGAGAGTCTAGTTAATGATCCCACACAATTAGTTCTATCATGTATCTTCTAAGAGTGATTGTGTAATGTTTGTTCTCATATTGCAAACAAAAATACAATAAAAACATTATATATGATTCCAACATTTGCAGTTATCTAGAGACATAAGCAGATCTATATGAATTGGATTGAACATTAGCGGCCAACCTTTTTGACACTCCCTTGGCTCTCCTATTTTGATCACTGATCCATCATTCCTGGTCACCTGGAATGCATCCATCTTTGAAACCTGATCCAGATATTTTCAGAAGCTTTCCCACAGAGAATGTATTTCTATTCCTTTCACACCTTAAAGATAACCTGGCTGGGTATAAAATTCAGGAATCATAGTAGCTTCTGATCAACCATAGAGAAAGTGTTTCTGTAAACCCAAAAAAGTGGTACATTGTGGGTGTTTTCAACCATCCTGCTTTAAGCATTTTTGGATTATCTATTCATTTGGTGCTAAACACAAGATATTTTAATAAGAAAAAATAATTAAAACAAAATCAATAGATTTGTGCTGCATTATTGTTACATTTTTACATTCTGAGGCTTCCCATTGATTGTTGCTGTTAAGGAAACTACTGAAATGTAAGTCAAGTATTGGTATAAATGAGTGTCATTACCACAAAAGTAACTTCACAATTAACAAAAATACAGTATTGTAACATAACATTATATTCTATGTGGAAAATAGCAGGTTTGGATCTTGGATATCTAATAAAAAGTATCAAAAGTTCTCAAACTAATCCATGATCTTATATAAGGCAAGACTCTGAAATCTGATGGTTACAGGGTCTTACAATGAATAAGCTGTTTCTGACCCCCTTTACACTGTGTCAACATGTAACCTCTTCAGTCACAAAGATCAAAAACCCCACTACTACTACTGAAATAGAAAGCTCTGCTGAAATTGTGTTGAAGGAAATCAATGAACAGTTGCTAAAAACATACTATGCTCAGAAAACCTAGCATTGCATCTGACTGTGCCACATCACTAGGACCTGCTTTTACTCATACTTCTGACACCAAATATGTAGGGTTTTCTATACTAACAACCAATTATCTAACTTGCCTACAATTTAAATCAGTTCTGACACTATGAGGAATTAGCATTAGATCCCACAAGTAAAAGGCCCACCAGACTGCCCCTGTTGAGGCCAGCATTGTGGCCAAGTGGGTTAAGTCACCACTTGTGATACATTCCATCCTGGTATGCCTGATTGAGCCCCAGCTTCTTTGCTTTTCATCTAGTTCCTTGCTTATGAACATCCCTGGAAGGCAACAGAAAACAGCCCAAGTGCTAGGGTCCCGTCATATACTCTAGAAGATTAGTCTGGAGTTCTTGACTTCTGGGTTTAACATGACCCAGACCAAGCTGTTGAGGCCATTCAGTGAGTGAACCAGCAGATAGAAGATGCCTCTCTCCGCCACTCTACCTTTCAAATAAGTCTTTTTAGAAATGAGACTGACCCCACTTCAGACACTAATCCAAAATCCCAAGCCTCCACACTTCTGGACAATCTGTTATAACATGGGTTCCCATGACCCTTCTCTCAAGTTTGATCATTTTCTAGAATGGCTAAGGTATTTACTATAAGCCTCACATGTTTTTGGGGACTTCATAATAACAGACAGGCATGAATAGAGAACTCAGTGCTCTTAGTAGAGAGGAGGCCTCCACAGGTCCTGTCTAATGAAACACACAGGAGAATTTGAAAACCCTTGTGACTTACAAGGGTTTACTAGAGGAACTTTGTTATGGTACATAGGAAGCTATTTTTGTGTACCCAGGACTAGCTCTGAATTCATAATCTTTAGGGCCCCTGAGACTGCCATGGCAACCCTCAATCTTGCCTCTACGTTGGCATACTTTCTTATGGGTCTGGTGTTACTTTTGGCATCACTCAAAGTCAATGAGTCCTTGTTTTTATGTGTTCCTGGAATGCAATCCAAGAAGCAGCTGGAGTAATGGCTTGATGACATTTAGGTTAAATTTGGCTGGTAGATAGTTGGATCCCCATTTTGCCCTGGAGAACACAAGATCCTTCAGAATCTCAGAGACAACAGTGGGACCAGATTAATGCCCAAGATGGAAGGAGTCTTCTCCTGGGGTACAGCGACCTCCTGAGATGCCCAAGAAGGGTATTTCTCTGTGGGAATTAATTAGGTCTAATTGTTACAGGGAGGAACAGCAGGGATGACCAGCAAACTCAAGTGCTAGATTTTGGTCACCAGGGCCTGAGGGACCCCTCCTGTGACTCCATCTTATACCTTCTTGGGATCTGCTAGAAATGCACTACAATAAAGCTGGCAGACAGCCAGTGCTTTCTTCCTCATGATTCTAGGGAGAGGCTGAAGCTGCCAGCGGGATGTGTTGGCTCCTGCTCCTACTCTCCTCCTGAAGTTGCATTCATTCTGTGCAAGGAATTGATAACTGTGGGACTGAAACAATGTGATATTTGGGTAATACCTGGGAAAGGGTACAATCTGGAGATAGTTCTCAAACCAGGTCAAGAGGTTACTGAGGTTACCACTCTTACCTGCTTCCCTGTGTCTGAGCAATTTAGATGGGGGTTCCAGTCATCTCACTTCTCCCCCTTGTCACCCCCTGTCCACTTGCTCCTTACACCCCACTCCCAGATCCCGGCATCTCTTTTCTTCTCTCCCTTTCTAAGAGGACTCCAAGAGCATGGAGAGAGCCAAAAATACAGATCCAGTGCTAATCACACATGCACAAACACTGCATAATAATTCTGCAAAATGATGCTTTTGATGTGATCTTCTTAGAGGTGAGACAGAAGCATGGTGCAGAATCTCATCCAAAAGCCTGGGATCAACATATGACATTGAAAATTTCAGACTGCTGCATATAAGAAAAGACCTTAGTCATGTATCTCCCTGACTTTTGTCAAAAGAGCTCATAACCAGCAAGGAGTTACATGGTGGAATATCATACCAGATAGCCAAGAGTCTCTCTCTATATAAATCTATGCTCTCTCCTCCTCCTCCCCCCATTTCTATTGTCAGTGAGACAAAGAGAGGTGCCATTGTCCTCCAGTGAGGAGCCATTGTAATCCACAAAAAGCAGAAAATCTTCTTGGGCACAAACTCCATACTATCAAATCACAGAACAAAGGCAGAAGACTCTAGTCTTCAATTTTATTTGCTAGGGCAAGGATTCTGTCCAGTGCTTACCCACTGTCTGATTTCTCAACAAAGGAACATTTGCAAAATGAAAGATTTATATTCTGTGAAATATTTCACTTGTCATCAGCCTGGGGCTCCGGGTTCCCTGGCTGTGCTGGTCAGTTCCAGGAAGTTTCCCTAGGCCTCCCTCAAAGGCAAGGCCACACTGCTCCCAAGTGGCTTCTGTGGAGAAGCAGAAAGCCGGAAAAGATGGCTTCAGCTGGAGTGCTCTCCTCCTCCTGGTGGGCCCTGCCGCAGCCTCGCACCTTGAGCCCATCTCTACAGACAGACCCAGACCCTGTTACCCACCCAGGGAAGCTCTGTTTCCCAACTCCAAGGAGGTCTGTGTCATGCCAAAGAGGGGCTTCTCTTTTCAAGAAGTCCAAAAGTGGTGAGGCTGGTATAATAAAAGTCCAGAATTCAGCCTGGACATCATCTTGGAGAGAGTCTGTTAAAATAGAACTGTCTGGAGGCCCTGCTCACCACTTAACAAGAAAAAGCAAAAGAAAGTAAAAAATAATTAGAGACTAAAAATAACTGTTAGCACTAGTGCATAAAATTGTTTGCACCCCAAAGGCAGCTACTAACTCTATGAATCTTCTTACAAATCATTTATGAAGATGAAGTTATCCTAATAAGCAAAACCTCCTTCTAGCTCATCTTTTTGTTAACATTTTTTAAATATAACCTATCCTTATAATTAGTGGTCTCATAACATTGGTCTTTTTTAAGAGGAAAAGAAATAGAGAGTGCTTCCATCTGCTTATTCACTGCTTAAGTATCTGTGTCAACAAAGATGAAACCAGGAGTCTGGAAGTCAATCCCATCTCCCACCAAATACTTGAACCCTCCCCTGCTCCATCCCAAGGTGTGTACTAGCAGGAAGCTTGAATAGGAGCACAGCCAAGACCTGGATCAGGGCACTCTAATATGTCTAATATGGGATGCAAGCATCCCAAGCAATGTTCACTGACGGGCCAAATGCCTGCCCCATGTTGCTACTGCGTACAAAAGCTGCTGGACTGTTGTTTCTAGCAACTGTGGCCAGTGTGTTCAAGGTTCAGTGTAATCCTGTCAGCTTAATTCTTATTTGGAAGGAAATGCAAGAGCAGGATGCTTTAGTATCCCCCATGAAAGATAGCAAAATTAAACACCTTGTTCCCCAAAACAATCCTCAGAGATAGTACCTAGCCATTCTATTCCCTGACTCATCTAGGAAAATCTTAAAACTCCCCAAACCAAACCCCAATTACATTAGAACCTCTGCAGAGAACCCAGGCACCAGCAGGTTGTGGCATTCCCCAGGGCATTGGAGAGGGCACACAACTTTGAGAGCTGCTGTCTCAAACAGTTCTGAATTCTGGCAGGACACGGACCATCACCCAGAGGAGATTAACAGTACCCATGCCCAGGCCCCATCCCAGGGAAAGCCATCCACAGGTCTTGTTAAGCTCCCTGAAGATTCTGATGCACTGGATAGTGGAAATTAGTTGATTAAATGACTTCTTATCATCACATAAAAATGTGTTCACAGAAAAGGGGTAAAAGGAAAAATACAGAGAATGAAGATATATGTATTTTATGCATAGATAATCTCAAACACTCCCTTCCAGAAATGAACATTAACTTAGCTAGGGTGAACACGGGGCCATTAAGACAGAAATGAAAGAAGGTGGGCTCATGTATCTCTAATTCCAAATCTCCACCACCTTCCTAAGCTCTGCTTGCCACTCTGAAAAGTGGAAAATCATGCTTCATCAGTGCATATATACCGTGTGCACAGACACAAAACCTTGCACAAGCGGTGGCCTGGGGAATCTCTGCCATTATTTTCATCATCAAGGAGCCCTTTTACAATTTTATGTTATGGTTGCCTAGAACAGAAGTGTTTCACTCACCAAGCCAGATTAATAAAGTAACAATTACCTCATTTGCCCATTTGTAAATTAATCAAAGATTTATAGAACTTCCAATCAGGAGTGCTGCAGAGTACCAAGTGGCCCAGTTTTAGCACCACATTGCAATCATGCCATCCCAGCGCAAAAAGCCATCCTTTTGAGCTCATATCATTTATTTTCAATAGACTGGATTTTTTATTTATTTAGAAACCACAAAATTGCAGGATACAAATCATTATTATTGAGACTGGGAATTTTCAAAAAGGGAACAGGATGAGTAACATTCATTCCTGCCCTAGGGTGGTAAGTTCAAAAGGAGAGAGCTGGAATATCAGGGCAGGGTCCCACTAGAGTGCCATGACGGTTGAGATGTGTGGGTCCTGGGCACATCAAGCTATCATGTCTGGACCATATTCTTCCCTGAGTAAAACGGGAGGGATTAAGTGAGGGCACGGTTTCTCAGCCCCAGCATGCCCATGGCATTGGTCAGGATCCTTCCTGAGGGAAAAAGGGGAGAGGCATCCTAGCCTTGCAGGAGGCCTGGCATCAACCATGGCCTCCACACTCCAGCTGCAGCAATCAAAATGTCTCCAAGCACTGCCACATGTCCTCTTGAAGTAAACGCCATAGCTGAGAATCACAACATTGGTGCATTCTTGAAAATTCCTGAATTGTGTGGAAGAGGTTGGAGGAGTTGTTTGACATATTTGGGAACACATGATGTAAAGCCAAGAGGAGTGTTGCCAGAATTAGCTTGTGAAGCAGCAGGTTCATCCAAATGCCCAACACCCAGGTAAACTCCAGGCCAATTAAATCAGAGCTCTGCGAGTCTGAATCACTTTGAGGAACACTGTAGGAGAGCTTAGCATGAGACAGAAATAACAATGAGGCTGTTCACTGTTTCTCATTATTCTGATAACACTCTTTAATTTCAAACAATAAGAAAATCAAACATCCAGCCTGTGCCAGTATTTCACAAAGCACTGAGAACAGGCCATCTTAAAAAGATCAGTCTCAAGCTGTAGATTTGGAGGAAACCTACACATTCTTCTAGAGAACTAGATGAAAATGCAGGGACATAAACAACGAAAAAGCTTCAATTATCTCCAGAGTGGACACCACTAGCCCTCCTGAGAATGCTCTGTTCCATGCCACTGAGGACCTGAGATTATGCCCGGCGTGGCCTCCAAACCTTACTCTCATTGCATTCATTCTCCTCAATCAGACTATCCATTCCAGTTGATCACATGAATCATTGCACCATTAAAAGAAAATGTAAGAAATGCCTGAAAAAGGAGACACAGATCGTGATTTCATTTCTGCGAGAATCAATCTGCACCACCAAGACTCAGGAGACTCAGAGCCTCATCAAGTAAGGTAAAGCAACTGCCAACTGCTCTAACACGAATATGACATAAACAATCCAGCAGAGTCACCATAAAGTCTGAGTGGCAGTCATTTTTGGCACAGAAATTCAGATACCTCTTGAAACACGTGCATCCCATGTCCAGGTTTAAGTCCTGGCTCGAATCCAGATTCTAGCTTCCTGCTAATGTAACCCCGGAAGGCAGCAAGTGATGACTCAAGTGCTTGGGTTCCTGTCTCTCTTGAGAGATGCAGATAGTTTCAGGTTGCTGGCTTTGGTCTGGTCCATTGCAGACATTTGAAGAGTGAACCAGAAAAGGAAGATCTCTCTCAAATAAAGTAAGAGGAAAAAATTAAGAATCTTTTCCCCCCCTGGGATATTTGTACTAATTTGGGACTCTTTGCAAAGTGCTAACACTTTCCTAAGAAGCAAGTTGTGACATAAGATTATGTAGTCCTGGGCCAGTGTTGGGGTACAACAAGTAAAAGCTTCCATCTATGACACCCGAACACAGACACCTGTTTGTTCCTGGAGCTCCACTTTAGATCCAACTCTCTTGTTAATGGAAGACAGCCAGGGTGTTTGGGACCCTGACCCCAACGTGGGAGACCCAGTGAAGCTCAGACCAGAGGATGAAGACTCCCCTTTTCCCATCTTCCACTGTGGCTCTGACTTTCAAATAAACATCTTTTTTAGAAAGTCTGCAATCCTACAAACTAATTTCCGTTTGCTGTTGAAAATCAGTAACAGTCAAAATTTATTGAGTATTTACTCTGTGCCAGGTCTTTTACTAAGAATTCTATATCAATTATTTTACTTACTTATAAAAATCTAATTATTGCTGTTGTTATTATGACGAAGATTATGCCTCATTCACAGTTGAGGAAACTTACAGAAGTGAAGTGACTTAAGCAAGAACAGGAATGGAATTAAAACTGAAGCAGTCTGAGAGCCTAAATGCTTAAATATTATATAACACAGCTTCGTGAATCTTCTATTTATTGGTCAGCTCACAAAAACAGTAAGTTTACACAGCATTCTTTCAATCAAGAATTCAAAACTTTTTAAAATATATAACCTCGCACACAGATTTGACCCAAATGGAGAACTTCTATACCAGTGTTATTAGAACATGGTTTCAAATTACCTAAATCAGACTTGCTAAGGACATCCTTTCTGAACGCAGGTTCTGGGGCACCCTCTTTCACATCTACCGCACCAGAATGCCAAGAGGCAGCCAGGGACAGTTCGTGTACCATTAACAAGCTCATGTGTGATTTTTTTTTTCCCATCAAGTCTTGAGCAGTACTCCTCTGGCAGTGGCCCATCTTTGTATACACAAAGCTCAGTCTCATGCCTACAAAACTTGAAGAAAATTTCTCTCCCTAGAACTATAGCACAGAGAACTGCAAAACCAAATTTAAGAGCCAGAGAATTCCCAACAAAGCAGCCCCCATAAAGATCTCTGTACATATTCTAACGTCAGGCATAAACTGACTTACAGTATATATCATCCTTGCACTAAAAATCTACCTTCCTAGGGAGACCAGAAATTTGCTTTACTAATATCATTTAGGCTGTTACTCAAAGCTTTCATCAAACAGACTTGCTCTCTTGCTCTCTCTCTCTCACACACACAAATTTGAGCAAACACTGTGTAACCACAAAATGAAACTGCACTCAAATAACCATTATGACTTCTCTTATATACTCACATTACAATAAAATTCAGAATGAGAGCTATCAGTGGAGACGGAAATTACAGACCACGGATCCCTCTGTTAGATAGAAACCCTTAAGGGCTGGAATGCATCTTATTCCTCCCTGTGTCTCTAATTTTGAGCACACAGTAGGAAATTAATCCAGTTTTGCATTGAAAAAAGGAAGCTGCAAAGGAATTAGTGAGCAAATCAATTCCCCAACAAGAGGGAGCCACCCAAGTCATCTACTCACACAGGACTGCTCAAAATAAAATAAATAAATAAATAAAGCACAAGACAACAGGGGATACTTTGTTTTAAATATCTCAAGGTCCTCTGGAACACTTCCTCAAGTCCTGAAGTCATGCCTCTTTGCATCAAAAGATAATCACTTCAATTTCTTCAGCACCCACACAGAACCCAAAGTAAACTTCAAAATGAAAGCCAAAATAAAACATGCTGTGGAAGGAAAAGAGAGAAAAGACAGATTGTGGGTTAAAAAAAATACAATAACAGCATACAACACACTAGGGGTTGGAAAAATATCAAATTTTCATTTATAGCAAAGATTGTGTTGAGTTTTGCTGCATTCTGCTATTCATGAGTTTCACATTCTTCCTTACATTAAAACATACTTGAGCTGCTGCTTCATTCCCTCTAGTTCCTGTATAGCATGAATATTCACACTGCCACCATTAGCTGCAAATGGGTATGGGTACTCACACATGTGTACACGCACACACACAACAACACACGAGTACATCACACTCAAAAGTCAGACTCTTGATCCCCGGGAATTCATGTGATTAGGTAATTTCCAAACTGCTGTAAATCAAATATTAGGAATGATACTATCCAAACAGAATCAAGAGAACCTATATGTGTGGTTGTTTACAGCCATTTGACTTACTCTGAGATGATGTTTTCAGAATGTCTTATTCAGACTTCTGTATGGTCACATAAAATCACAAACACTCAAACCCTGAGCAAACTCTGGTATCACCTGCTTCCACATTCCACATTTTTCAGACAAAGAAATCAGGCGCACAATGAAACTGCTGGTCCATAACCAGATCATGAGTTTATGTCATCACCTAGTTGTCTACTGTATGATGGTGGGAATGAATATTTTGCACTTAGCAGATCTCAACCTGACAGCCCAACAACAAAAAAAATTTATCTAGAGTCCTCTCTGTAGTAACTGTAAGATATAAATTTAATTTCTATAAATAATTGCCAATTTTTATTACAGTTTCTGAAGAATGCTGTATTCCAATAATCAATATTATAACAAATGTGTTCTACTCACCTTTTTTTCATCTTTTTTAAGCATCAATGACTACAGGGAACAGAACATGAAAGAGAGAGAGACTTTAAGCTCTGAAAATCTGCAAACTCTGTATTCTCACTGGCTACATGCTGACACTTAAGTTTTATTTTTTATTATTACTTCCCATTATACAGCGATGCTGTCACTTCTCAATTCCAACTCTGATCAAATGCATGTCATGATTCAATAGGACAGGACTGGGCTTGAGAATCTACGTTTCCCAAAATCTCCTGGTAACCCAATGCTGCTGGTCATAGGACCACAGTTTGAGTAATAAGGCTCTAAAGGACCATCTCCTCTGACCAAAATATTAATACCATGGATACCAAGTAGCAAAGAGTAAAATCACATGCAAAAGACCATGACAGCAATGCTTAGCATAAAAATGGTAGAGCAGAACTGACCAACCAAATTTGGTCCCCAGCTGACTCAACGATGTATTTGGGGACTTACGTCTATCTTATCTACATATCAGTACAACCCATCAAGTCATCATGCAATAGTGGTATGATGTTCTTATCCAGAATAGTCACCTGTGAGAACTAAATCTGAAGGCAGAAAATAGATATTCTAATTATCTGTACTAATACTCAGGAGAAGGGAATAAAGGAAGCTCAAATATTTTCAGTTGCTTATAAAAACTTCCATGCCAAGAACAAGGAAATGGAAAGCTCTTTAAGGATGTGGCCAGAATGCAACGCTAAGTCCAGCCCTATCCTTGGTTTGCTAAACAAACTAGATCAACGTGCCTAACAACTTTGCTTGGAAAATAGGTCTTTTGCCAGATGGACACCTCTTTCAGAAAAGCAAATGGGCAACTTAATTCCAACCTTCCTGATTAAGTGGCTCCCAGCCTTTCTACAAATATGCTTCCAAGGGAATTGAGTGGTAACATGGAGAGCATGACCGTTTATTTGGCTTAAGGAACACATTAATTTATCTGGTTTATAGAATTTAAACATCTGACGAATGACAGTGGGGTTGATTTTATTCATCAGCTAATTGCTTTGCCACCTGGAGCTGAAGCTTTATATATGCAGCTTATAAAAGATCTGAAAAGGATCTCAATTATTCTTTAATTTGTTCCTTGAATATAAAGTAGGAAAATCTGGCTTAATCAAACATTGTCTCAATTCTACTGGGATATGTCTAGTTACCTTATAACAAGGTAAGCTTTCATTTAATCATATGATATGATAATTCCCCACTTTCAAGCCAAGTATCCTCTTAGTTACAATCAATTTTCCACTGAAAAAATAAACATTGTCTCTTTACTGAAATCCCAGTAGAGAAAAATAGCCCTTTTTAATGAAACTTGCTGCTAATACAACCACACTAGGAATTTCTTTGTAGGAATCCATTAAACCTCCTAATTTGACATTGCTGGTAAATTGCAGAATAAAGCGAGTTCCATGAACAATTCTCTACCCACGTGGCCATTCTTGGCACACGTGGAAGAAATGGATAATGAGTACACACACACACACACACATACTATTCCTGGAATCTATTAAATATCACTTAATAAATGTTTTAATCAAGTTGGATTCTACAATTTATCTGAGGAGGGGGGAAAAAGAGAAACTAGCCGTCATGCCATTTCTATAATTGCACTGAGAGAATCTGAAATGCCAGCGTGTGCTATAAGTCTGTTAGAAATCCCAAGACATAAAAGTAGTAACTGGCAGGCAACTGGGATACCTCCTGAAACAAAAGCTTGCAACAAGATGGAAGTCAGATTGCAATGCCATTATTTTAATGATTCACAGTATTGTGAGTTTCAAGCCAAGCATTCGGTCCACAGCTTTCAAAGTTTTTTTCCCTCATCTGTGAAGTATCCACAGAAAGGGAAACTAAAGCTCCCAAAATGGGTTAAGTCCAGGAGAGCCGAGGAGGGGAGTGGGGCTGGTAGTGAGTGAGCAGGCATTATACTACCTGGTAGCTAAACAGGTCCCTGACTAGCACCCTGTCCAAGTAGGAAAGGGGAGTTAACAGAGCCCACAGCCACTGAGTGGTATAAGCAGTCAAGTAGCCACAGAGATGCTAGCCTACGAAGCAGGGACTAGGGTTCAGGCGCAGGTTCCCTCTGCCCAGAAACTGTGCTGAAAGACGGACTTCAAATGTCTCAGCAACAAACCTACATGATGAGACAAAGAACCTCAACAGAATTAGGAGGAAAACTGCCACAGGCACCCAAAAAGAGATCAGGATCCAAAAGATTTGATCACAAGCAGTAATGTAAGAGAGTTAAGACCCCAATTGGCCCTGTTTCATCCTTACCCAAGGCATCTAGAACTGGGCCTTCCTTAGAAATAGCAAACTTCAAAAAATAATACAATGTAGTAAAACAAAACCTTCAGCATTATACTGGAAGAGATTCTATGTGATACGTAACTCACAAAACACTTGGAGAACATGAGACCACCAGATGTTTGAAGATAACATAAGTTAAGAGCTAGGAGGTTTCTGGAATCAAATACAGACAGTTGACTAGGTATATTTCTTTAGGGAATTCTTGTGTCTATACAAAAGGAGATAATAACAGTTTTTATTTTATAGAGTTGTTGTGAGACTTAAATGAGATAATCTATAAGCAGCAATTACAGTAGTATTTATAATATATAGCAAATCAGTAAATGGAGGCTTCTGTTACTGCATTATTATCACTATTACACCTTCAGCTATGTTCCCCCAAAACTCATGCATTGAAATCCTAACACACAGTATGTCTCAGAATGTGTATTTGGAGAGAGGGTGTTTAAAGAAGTGGCTGAGGTTACATGAGGTCGTAAGTTAGGGTCCTGAGCCAACATCACTGGTAACCTTAGAGGAATAGGAAGAGCCACCAGCATCCTTGGTGACTATGCTCCCCTCCCAACACAAAATTCCCTCAATCCCCTTCTTGATCCATTGCACTAAATACCAACTCCTTGTGAGTTAAATGAGGTCAGTGTTGTTGGCATTTACCACCGTGGTTAAGTTGCTACTTAGGGTGATCATATACCACATTAGAGTACTAGTTCAAGTTCTGGCTCCATTTCTAATCCAACTTCCTGCTAATGCATACCGTGGTATCCAGCAGGTGGTAATTTGAGTACTTTAGGTCCCTGTCACCCATTGAGGAGAATATAATGAGTTTCAGACTCCTGGCTATAGCCTGGTCAAGTCCTAGCTGTTTCACACATCTAGGAGTGAACCATGGATAGGGGATGCCTCTACATATCTGTTGCCATCTCTTTCTTTCAAATAAGATGAAAACAAAAACTAAAAAGACAAAAGGTGCAAAACAGTATTAACTGAAACAAAAGATGCGAGAAACAAAGTGTGGGGCCTGGCATGATAGCCTAGTGGATAAATCCTCACCTTGCATGCACCAGGATTCTGTATAGTTGCCGCTTTGTGTCCCAACACATCCGCTTCCTGTCCAGGCCCCTGCTTGCGGCCTTGGAAAAGGCCCAAAGCCTTGGATGGCCCAAAGCCCTGGGATGTTGCACCCACATAGGAGACCCAGAAGAAGCTCCTGGCTCCTAGCTTCAGATCGGCTCAGCTCCAGCCGTTGCTGGAGTGAACCAGCAGACAGATGATCTTCCTGTCTGTCTCTTCTTCTCTCTGTAAATCTGCCTTTCCAATAAATAAAAAGTAAATCCTTATTTAAAAGTGTGAGGAAATCAAGTATGTCTTTGGAAAATAGATATTGCTCTGAAATGTATACCTTCTAGTCTCTGCAGCAAGCCCAGGCTAGGCACCATTGCTTTTACAGCTATTTTTTTTTCTCAGAACTCTGATGGTATTGTTGAATCTGAGCAGAGAGCCTGGCACATGAGAAGAGGCAAGTCCTAATCCAAATCCAGATTTACAGCTGGAAGCACACGTACTTTGTTTGATTTCTCCTTTCCTTCTGTGCTGGGTTTCCTGAATGCTGGGCACTGGTTACACAAGCACATCAACCCCTATGCCAACCCCAGGCAGCTTGGCTGAGGTGAAAGTGACTTCACACAAGTGAATCCTAATGAAACTTGTATCTCCATTCCACATCAGGGAGTGTCCATGTGAGGAGAAACGGGTGTGCATGCACTTGTGAATTTCTGGAGATAACTGACATTTACACCACATATTTCTTTTATTGTTTCCCTTTCTCACCCTCACACCCATATGCATGTTCATATGCAAATTTGCATGCATGCAGTCCATACACCACCTATGTAATTATGCCCTAAATGGGTCTCAGTCTAATTGCACTTCAACAAATAGGCTTTCACTGAAGTGCAAAGAATTAACGGTTGGGAAGAGAAATTGTTTTAATACTCCCTTATCTAGATCCCTTGAAAACACTTTCATTTATCTGTGAAGACTATGTAAATCTCTTTTGTAATTATGGGTATTTGTTGACCTATGCCTAAAGGCATGGTATGGTCCTGAAAAAGGAACACAATAAAGAAAAAAAAAAGTAGCGCCTGATCTCTCAGGACTAATTCTCTTGTAGGTAGAAGCAAACATTCATTCTTGCAGTAATTTCACAGCCACTGAAACCTGTCCCTAGTTCAGAGCTAACACGAATCAGACTGGGTAGAATTGGGGTATAGGATATTCATCATGGGATACAGAGAGCTTGGGGGTCTATAAGAGGTTCACTAGGTAAGCCCAGAGCCAGATTGTACTAAGAATCACTTCTCGGCCTTTGGGCTAAGATCAAGTGCAGATTGCACTAAGAGTAGATCTCAAGAATGTAAGACATAGGGACAGTCTGCGGAATATGCTAGTACCAAAAGCCAACACTGGGCAGTAAGTCAGCTCTGAAAAGGCTAGCAGATGAGCAGAGAGGACCTTAACGATCACACACTCTGATTATCACATTTCCCACTCCTTCCCTTCCACGGGCTCGAACCTGTACATCCAACCACTGAAAGGCCTAGGCAGAGTGCTGGATTCTTCTCTCATGTTTGTTAAGGCTGCAGGTTTATGCTACATTTAAAGAAACTAAATAGAATGACCTAATCAGGATTTACTTTGCACACACCCAGAAGTCTGAGTCTTTCTGAGAGTTCTGTTCTGTATCACCATCAAAGTTCCAGGATTCATCTAGGTCACTGCACTGTCATTCCTAATGTGAAGATCTTATCCAACCGTTTCAAACGAGCATCACCATGGCAGCGTCCCAGCCACAGGAAGGCACAGTCAAGCCCCTATCCTTCAAGGCCATGATCAAGCTCTCACACACCTTCTGGAAACAATTTGTTCGCATGGTCATATTAGCGAACAAATTGTTCGCTGAGAAGCTTCATCTCTATTACACAGAAGTCAGGTACTTCTTAGGAAAGCAGATATCAGGGGCCAAGCATCAGTCTTCGCTGCCCATCACATTCTGCTTCTATCTTCTCCAGCCATGAGGTGCTGGCAGCAAAGTATTATATAGCCATACAACAGAATCCCAAATGATTTTAAATACCAAAAGAAAAGAAAGTACTGAGGCACACTACAGATGGGTGAACCTTGAGAACAATACACTAAATTAAAGAAGGCAAAAACACACTATTTCATCTTATAGGGGTCAAAGTGCAGGAGGTCAAGGGTGACAGGTAGAAAATACAGGACCTTTTGCTGAGGTGACAAAACGGGTTAAAACGCATAATGGTTGCAAAACCGTAAACAAAATGATTCTACACTATAAATGAGTGAATTGTATTGGATATAATAGAATGCTACATATAATAATCTTTTATGAATAGCAGTGTCATAAATATTCAGACTTCCTTTTCAGTATTAACTACATCTGACTCAGGACTCATTTCAACAGGAGGCCTGTGTGTGATGCACAAGCATGCTCTACGAACATTCCAAGTCAAGGTCCCTCCTCATAAAGGCACATTGTATTTTCCAGAAATCCACAATTGTGACCAAAATCAGTTATTTATAATTTAACCACAGATGGCAACTCTCCAATGGAATCCATTTTTAAAACTTCAACTTCCATATTCACAGCTTTGCTCCAAGGAGGTGGATATCCCAGCCACAACGGAATGCAGCGTGCCAGCTAAAGATATGCTATTCTATCATGCCTCATTTTCAGTTACTAGAAGTTCATATGATCAGTAAAGTTTGGAATTCTAAATTCTCTGTATCAGAATTAAAGAATAAATTGTGGGGTAGATGGTAGTTAAGCCATCATCTAAAACACCCACAGTCCCATATCAGAGGACCTGTTTAAGGATCCAGTCCTGGCTACTGCACTGCTGATCCAGCTCCCCACTGACAAGTCTGGGAAAATAGCATCAGATTACCCAAATCTTTAGGTCCCTAAAGCCATGTGGAAGGCTAGGACAGAGTTCCTGGCTCCTGGCTTTGGTGCAGCCCAACCCTGAGCTTTACAGTCATTTGGGGAATAAACTAGCCTGCTGTGCCTGTCACTTTGCTTTTCAAATAAATAAAAACATACATCTTTTAAGAAAACAAAATGAACCTCCAGCCTGTGCTCCTAATGAATGATGTCCACACACCAGTGGCGGGTAGCCACTGGGACATTCTGCATTCATTCAAAATGATCTGTCTTCTCAGAGGCTCGTTGAGTATTCTTCGCACTATAGCCCAGCTCTGTGTTGCTGCAACATGCACCCCTGAATACCTGGTGCAGCTCAAAAGCTCCATGAAGGCCCATGTAATTCAGCCCCTGTTCTCCATCCAAAGCAAAGGCACAGAAGTAAAGAGCCCACAAAACTTAAAAGATGCAACAGGATTGTTTGCCTTTTGTTATCCCTTTCCCTCCGACCATCTCTTTGGCACATCTCCTTGTTTTTCTCCACCAAATATATCTTTCCTGGAAACACAATAGCGAGCTCTTTCTTTAACATGCAAAAAAGACGACTGCAAACAAATACACCATCTGTTAACAATGAATAATTCTGGGCACTGAGAATATGATTACATTTTCATTTTCTTTTTGCTTTTCTGTATTTATTTAATTGGTTAAAAATTATGTTTTAAATCAGTGACATTTTTTAAATGTCCCATACATTATAAAGCTTTGTTCCCAAAATTCCAAATGTAAAAATTATGTCCATACAATATTTTAAAAAGCTCTGGTCCCAAAGTAAATAGAAGTCGTGATTTTTCCTTAATTTTCATTGTTTATTTAATTGAAAGGCAGAGTCAGGGATCTCGCATTAGCAGGTTCACTCTCTACATGTCCACAAAAGCTGGGGCAGGGCTAATCTGAAGGCAGGAGCCAAGAACTCATGCTTAATCTTAGTCAAAAGGCCAAGCAGCAATAGGAGCTGGGAACTGAATTAGAGCTTTCCACATGGAAGCAGGGACTCCAGTACTTGGAATATCCTCTGCTGCCTCCCTGGGGTGCAAAGCAGTAGGAAGACAGAATCACAAATGAGGCAAAGACTCAAACCCAAGCACTTTAAAAGCTGTGTCTAAGCTGTGTCTTACCACTACACCAAAAGTCTACCCTTGTTTTTCTTGAAAAACTTTTGGCCTCCTTAACTCTTTTTCTAATTTTTTAAGACTTTGTTTTTATTATTGAAAAAGCAGATTTACAGAGAGTACTAGATAAAAAGAGAAAGATCTTCTGTCCACTGATTCACTCCCCAAGCAGCCACAATGGCCAGAACTAAACCAATCAGCAGCCAAGAGCCAGGAGCCTCTTCAGGGTCTCTTGTAGGATCCCAAGGCTTTGGGCCATCCTCTACTGCTTTCACAGATCACACGCAGGGAGCTGGATGGGAAGTGGAGCAGCCAGGACAAGAACCAGCACCCATATGGGACCTGGCACTTGCAAGGCTAAAATTTGGCCACTGAGCCATTGTGCCAGGCCCTCCTTTTCCATTTTCATTAGTCTCTCCCAGGAAGTGAGAAAACAGAGGGAGCTTAGATTTAAAAAACCAGAGGAAGCTGGCTGTGATTAATGGATTATGACAAATATACTAAAATAATATGCTAATAATCTGGAAACTCGTGTAATGCATATGACAACACTGTATAAAAGTCTACAGTTTTTATTTTATAAATTGATTTAATTAAAATTAAAGGCAATGTTATTTTTATTGGAAAGTCAGATTTACAAAGAGAAGGAGAAACAGAAAGATCTTCCATCTGCTAATTCACTCCCCAAGTGGCCACAGCAGCCAGAGCTGAGCTAATCTGAAGCCAGGAGCCAGAAACGTCTTTAGGGTCTCCCACGTGGGTGGAGGATACCAAGACTTGGGGCCGTCCTCTACTGGTTTCTCAGGGCCACAAGCAGGGAGCTGGATGGGAAGCAGGTCTGCCGGGACATAAACTGGTACCCATAAAAGATCCCAGTACATGGAAGGGGAGGATTTAGCCACAAGGCCATTGTACCAGGTCCAAGGTAATGTTGTTCTGCTGACCATTCATCACAGTTCTATCCTCTGCCAGAAAATCCTTGCTTTACCCTTTAGGATTCAGAAGCGATCTTCCTAGAGGACTATACCGTGGCATAGTATCTAACCCACCACCTATGTCACCAGCATCCTGTATCATAATGCCAGTTTGCGTTCTGTTACGCTTCCAATTAAGCTCTTTACTAATGTGCCTGTGAAAGCAACAGAGGATGTTCCAAGTGCCTGAGACCCTGTCACTTCTGCAGGTGATCAGAATGATGTTCTAGGATTCTAGCTTCAGTCTGATCAGCCCCGGCCATTGCAGACATATGGGAAGTAGTCCAGTGGATGGAAGATACCTTCCTCTCTCTCCACCCTCAGCACTGTGCTGTGCCTTCCAAATAACTATTACACACTTACACACACACACACACACACACACACACACACACACAGGGGCATCTCTTCAAGGACTATAGAAATGTTTTTCACAAACTTAATTATAGATTCGCAGAAATTTGTATAGAAATTTCACAGATGAGAGCAAGCAATAGTCATCCTTTGAGATAGCTTTTTGTTATGCAGCCTAATCAACTATAAATAGCATTATAGGGTTTTTTCTACTTTATCTTATTGTCTGTCTATATATTAGTATACAATTTATTTTTGTGTATTCATCTCACAGCCTTCAGTCTTATTGTATTAATTTATTTCTAGAAGTTTTTTTTGGCAGATTCCTTGGGATTTTCTATGTTTGCAATCATTATCTGTAAATAGTCTTTTCTCCTTTGATCTGTAAACATTTCTTTTTCTTGCCTTATCACAGTGACTAACTACCAGCACTGTGTTGAAAACACAGGTAACTGCTGACATTCTATCTTGGAGGAAACGTACTCAATTCTTTATCATTAAATACTATGTTAGCACTCTGATTTTTGTAGATGCTATTGGAATTAGATGAATCGGAATTAGATTTTATCAAATTTTGTTCTGTCTCAATTGATATTATCAAAAATTTTAAATGGTGAAGTATTATTCACTGATTTTCAGCTACTGAATCAGCCTTCATACTGAAATAAATGATACATAGTCATGGTCCATTATTCTTACACACTGTTAGATTGCATTTACTAAAATTCTATTGACTCTTGCTGTAGTTAAGCTTGTAAGTTAATAGTAATGTATAGTTTTCTCTTTTTCAGTGTATTTTGTTCAATTTTGCCTGCTTTTGTAACCAGGACAATGCTCACTTCATAAAGTGAGTTGGAGAGTATTTCCTCCTATATTCTGCATGAAATTATATAAATTGGTGTTGATTCTTCTTTGAAGATGTCTTCTCGGTAGTTAATCATAAAAATAAATTTTTAAACAATGGTAGCCAATTTTAAATGGAGAACCTAAATAATACTAAGTTTTGACAACATTGTTTTTGACAACCTGACCCATTTCTTCCAACTTTCTAACACCTGAATACAAATTTGTTCATGATATTCCTCTAGTGTTCTTTCAATAACCATAGGGGTTATCTTCTTCATACTACTAGTGATTTTTGTATTATTTTCCATTTCATGTCTGTCAATCTTACTAGATATTTGATTTCATTGTTTAATAACTAACCTTTTGTTCTATTTTCTGTTTTATTTCTCCACTTTTCAATTTATTTGATTGTTGCTTATTATTCCTTTCCTTCTGTTTGCCTTGGGTTTAATTTGTTCCTTTCCTAATTCTTTGGGGTAGAAAATTATGTTAGTGAGTTCAGATTTCTTATCTATTGTCCCCATTTGGTGATAGAAATTTCTCTCTCAAAACTGCACATAAATTTACTGTTTTCTCTTTTTTCAGTTGTATGTGCTTTTTAAAATTACTTTGAAGTTTTGCGATTGACTCACTGATTATAACTGCTACCTAATTTCCAAGTTCCTATTGTTTTTCTACTACTGGATTTTAGTTTTGGTTTCCAGTGAACATGTTGTATACAATTTCAATTACTTTAATTTTGTTAACGTTTGTCTTACAACTCAGAATTTAGCCTAACTAGGTGAATGAATGTTCCATTGGTATTTGATAACAATGTACACAAGGTTGTTGTTGGTTCTGTAAATGTCAATTAGATTCTATTGCTATATGGTATTGCTCAGCTCTTCCATATCCTTATTCATTGTCTGCTTGCTAGTTCTATCAGTTGCACGGTGATGAAGTCCCCAACTATACAGTATTTTCTCCCCCTTGTACTATCCTAGTCTTACTTTTCAATCAAGAATCTAATGCTTTTCCCCCTTCTGGAATCTAATCCTTCAATAAGCTCAAAACAGAGGAATCACTCAAGACCTTGAGTATTGGTGAAACAGGATAAGACGTCTGGGAAGATGTCAGAAGAAGCACAGCCAAATATCAAGCTTGGACCAAAAGGTAACAAACAAATCAACTGGGCAAAATCAAGATCAGTTGCAACAAGTAAACTAACAAAAAAACTAACAACAAGTAAACTAACAAATGAAGTGACCAACAATCAGGATCTTAACCAACAACTGAAGCAAGGAAGAAGTCAACCATGAAGCTCAAAATGTGTCAGGCTCCAGGACTCAGGAAGCCACGTTAGGGTCCTATCTAATTTCATCTGGGCCTTGGAGGCCTACAGACTCCTATGATGAGGTCAAGCATCTCATTCCCAGCCACTTACTGTTTATCTTAAAGGCACCCACAACTTCCAACATAACCCAAACGAATGCACTGCTACTGCAACATTTTTAGTCTTCGGCAACAGGACAGAAGAGAACATATTTTGAAGGGTATTTCCTGGATATTCAAAAGCTATTCTTGATGATTCTTCTCCTGTTTGGCCCATACACATCATTAGCCCTGGTCAAGAGTGGAAATATCAATTGAAAGATAATTTTCACGGTAATATCCAGGGACATAACCAGAAGAGTGAAACCAGGAAAAACAAAATGAGTAAAGCCTTCTACAACTTTAACTGCTACACAAAATATTCAATAATACACAAACTACATACTCCTAACTTTGACAAGGCAGAAGACAGCCATTCTGAGGCATTTTCATAGTGAACCTCCCTCTTCATTGCATTATTCAATTGGAGATAACTCTCAAGTGATACTCACACTATACTTCACCATGTTAGCAAACTGCCAGTAATTCTCCTCCTCCTTTGATACCAACATTCCAAGGCCAATCCTGCTCCTTGGCAGCTAGTTTGACATATGAGATCTGGCTGGGAGCATTAGCCACGAGGTCATGTGACAGACCTGGAGGCAGAGGCCCCAGGGAAGGGCTGGATATTCCACTTCATTTAGAAATGAGCAAGAATAGCTTTGTACTCCTACCCAGCACCTGAGAGGCAGGCCTCCCTGGACCACTCCACTGTTCCACCCATTGCTCTATCAAGGCAGACAGAGAGTTATTGACCTCACAAATTTTGGGGTCTCCAAGGTCTCCAAGTCCCCTCCTGGTAAGGGTTAGGAATGAGCAACCGCAGAGAAGTTCCAAAGGAATCTTGTCACTGGTCATGCTTCCCCGTTGCCCATCTGGGTCCAGGAAAAGATGAAGCAGAATGTCCCCTCAGAGATGACGGATTTATTCTATCATGTGTTTTAAATGAGGCACGAAGTCTACTGTGAAACAGAGTGGAGCCGGGGTATTTGCAACCCGCCCCAGTCTCACTGTAAATGAAAGTCCAACTACACTGAGCTGTCTCATCAAAGCAAGGCAGTCTGGAGTGATCATGTGCTGCTACACTTCAGCACTGGGCCCCACAATAAAGCCAGGACTGTAATTACTGTAATGACCTCCCACTGCTATTGTGTCCTTAATTAAGTCTTTATCAGTAGGCATTTGCCACTTAAACCTAACTCACTGTAACTACGGCAGCGTATCATCTACATTTTCACAAAGAATTACTGAATCATATTTCTGTCACAAAGATGAAAGGGAAGATTTCAGCTCAAGTGCCATTTGCAGACAAGCCGCATCAAGAAAAATCAAGCTGTCCTTTAGTGGCACTTCGTGACAAGTGACACTGCGCTGAGAGATGCCGAGGCCTTTGTGTATGTGTGTTTTGCCTCCACTGAGTTTCTTTTTACCACAACTCCAGTTTCTTTCTACATAAACTACAGGGAAAGAATGACACCACATTAAGTACATACTTGATTACATGAAATGTCTTGAGGGGACAAGGGGCTGAGACAATCCTACAAACAGGCTGGGATGTGCTGGCTGTGTGGTCCTGTGTCACTTGTTGGTGATGCACCTGGCCAGTCGAGAGCCTAAAGCTCAGTTACCCACTCTTCTGGCTTCACCAGGAGGCCAACCCAGGTAGCTGGGAAAAGCACGTGTCCCAGGTAGGCCTTGCAACAAGGAATCTTGGACTGAGGGAGCCATATATCAGGCTCCAGTTTCCAGCCATAACCACTTCTCCACATTTTCTGCTTTTAGGCAGAACCAGGCAAATGGTTCAGATAACCCTCTGAAGGGAAAGCTAACACAACCCCAGCTTCCTCTAGGAGCTTCTCCATGCACTGCTGGCCCCTTTACAAGAACAAGAGCCCAGAGAATCGCCCACCATCATTCACCTCCAGCACCACCCCTGAAGACGACACCTGTGTCCTGCACCAGCCTCTGCCTATAGACTAGCTGTGACCTTGTCATCTGTGCTTCTGCACAGCACCAAAACATTTCTGGCTTTTATCCTGCCCCTCCAACAGACATAAATCTTCCCAGAATTGGGGAAGGACACATGCACTGTGAGGGCCTGTGCTGCAAGCGGAGCCAGGCCCACTGAAGGAAGACAGGGACAGGCAGGTTCAGAAAAGACAGGATGGCACTCTAGGATGCAACTCTGCCCTGCTGTATTGGCAGGCCTGCAGGCCCTGGAACCTCTGTGACTCCTGTTTATTGTAGAGACTCCAACCCCAGTCAGGGAAGCCTGATGCTACCACTAATATCCACCTTTTCTCAGTAACATCTTTGGTCACAACGGCTTCCTCCTTTGCTTCTAGTTCTAATTTCATTGTTAACAATATAAAGGCATCGCCTGGACATAGAAGAGCTGAAAATGAGAAACAAAGAGTGAGAGCGAGGGGGAGTGGGATTCTATTCAATTTCCTCCCACGTATTTGTACCCACTAGGGATGTCTCAGGTTTTCCCACTTTGGCAGGGACACCTGCTGGGAGAGTGTGACCTCCATTTAGGTGTGGCTGCAGCTACGGGCTGGCTTCTACTGCTGCACCGCCAAATCCAGGAGAGGATTTTGGCTTCAGAGGAGAAATTCCTATTGGCCTTGGCCCTGAATTAAGCAACAATCTCAAGACGCCAAAAACATTTCCTTGTTTGCACCTCTAGGGAAAAAAAGTGACCTTCCAGCCTGGAACCAGCACACTTCTCATGGAACAGGTGATGCCAGGACACTGGACGTGGTCTTTGAATACTTCCATGTGTGCCATCTTCTTCCCCATGTGTCTCTGTTCTGTGAATGGCTCTTATCAGTAGAAATGTGTGTCAGCAGGGCTCAAGCTAACCCCGACATGGGTGCCTGCTGCCATCTCTGCTTTGCTCCCCTCCCTACCTCCAGCTTGCCTTGGCACCAAGGTTGCTGTGGTTAGAGGGTCTGTGCCCAGGGTCCACACATGGCCAAGGATGAGTTTTAGCCACAGCCCAAGGCAAAGAAGGCTCTGAGCACACCAAGTCCATTTTCGACACCCACTGTGGCTGTTTTCAGTGGGACCATGGAGACAGCTCACACCCAGGCTCCCAGCCCTCCTCCTGGCAGCGTAGGCAGATCATTGTTCCTGCTAATGCTCTAGGCTGCTGCCTTTACTTCTCACAAAGGATCCAGCCAAGTGATAAAAGACATAAGCCGAAATCCACTCTGGGCCTCATCATACAAATGCTTGGCTTTCCTGGGGCCAGGACACCTTCCAGTGACTGACACATTTTTAGGTTCCTTACCATGCCCTGCTATGATACACACTAGGCTGTTTCCCTGGGTCAATGCCAAGATTGTCCCTGGAGGGGAAAAGAAATATCAGAAGAACAGCTCCTATTAGACAAGCTGAAATTACCATGCACTTTAAAAGCACATTCATTACAGACAAGATTTTCACCAAATAGAGAGGGAGTTCCCACCCACAAATCATGGAGCTGATCCCAAAGTTCTCCATAAACACTCGTTGAGTATCAATGAATGATGCAGGCATAAAGGAATAAATGAATTTTCCCTAGGGCAAGAACTTGAGTCTTCTTCTATCTCCTTGCCTTCTATATATTTCTGCATTCTGTTACTGGTGACTCCTAGGAAGCCAGAGGGTGGTTTTTTTTTTTTTTTCCTAAATGGAAGGTTTCAGGAGAAACATGAGATAAGAGAAGCAAGATTAACTAGCAAGAGGAAAAATAAGATGGAGCAATGAGTAGGGTTACATTAGAATACCTGTTCTCAATGCTGGGGAGCTATAAAAATGCTAACACCCAAGTCTTGCCTGTCTCCCCACTCCATCCTCCCACCCCCAGCCCCTCACTGCCCAGTCTGTAGCTCCTAACTTCATTGGCATGGGGTGTGGCTGGCTATCAGGTTGTTTCTCAGGTCCCAGATGATCCAGCTCAGTGCTTGAGATACTCTACTTTACCAAGAAACACTGGTTTACCAAACATCTGCTGGAAAGATCCAGAGCATGGTTGGAGGGTAACAAAAAAATCTGGCTCTTAGCTTTCCATCTGTCAAGGTGGAAAGAAGGGAATAATCCATTACACAAATGACAGTTGCCATGGAATAAAATCAAGTCACTTATTGAACAATGCAGCTGGCCCCAAAACTTACCATTAGGAGATCAGTCCAGGGATAATAATAAATAAGAGGTAGCAAAAAGCAGTAACATCTTAAATAGTTTCCCCACTGTATCCAATTAGTCAATATTCCTTGAGCACAAGCTCTGAGAACAGCTTGGTTCTAGGCCAGTAGGCCAACAACAGTAGCTGTTGAGTGCCAGTAAACACTTCAAGGGTATTCTAACTTCATCCTCACAACCCCCTGACAATGTGGGCATTTTAGACTTGATGGAGACGGAAGCTCAGAAAGGGTTACCAACTGGCTCAGCATAACGTATCTATAGGTGGTAGAGCTAAGATTCAAACAAGACACAGTCTGACTTGCTCTTAGCCACTGTATTATACAACCTGAAAGTTTTAGTCAAGTGTAACAGGATCCTTTCTTAAAACATGCCTTAAGGAGAGAAGGCAGCATCATTCCAATTACCATAAAATCCAAGCAAACTACTTAAAAAATCAGAATTACATGATTCAAGATCTATTAATATCACAGACTTATTCGTCCTTTGTAGCATATATAGTATATACATACCAAGGTGGCATTATCACTAACAGAAAAAAAAAAAAAAACAGATAAGGTACTGGTTGAATGCAAAATGGCCCCATCCATGCTATGGCTTAATACACAGCTGCAAAAATTATGCATTGATATAAATGAACAACAACAATTTTCAAGACAATGCATATAAAATGTCTTTGGGGGCCCGGCGGCGAGGCCTAGTGGCTAAAGTCCTCACCTTGAAAGCCCCGGGATCCCATATGGGCGCCGGTTCTAATCCCGGCAGCTCCACTTCCCATCCAGCTCCCTGCTTGTGGCCTGGGAAAGCAGTTGAGGACGGCCCAAAGCTTTGGGACCCTGCACCTGCATGGGAGACCTGGAAGAGGTTCCTGGTTCCCGGCTTCAGATCGGAGCGCATCGGCCCGTTGCGGCTCACTTGGGGAGTGAATCATTGGACGGAAGATCTTCCTCTCTGTCTCTCCTCCTCTGTGTATATCTGGCTGTAATAAAATGAATAAATCTTTTAAAAAAATAAATTAAATAAAGTGCCTTTGGGTCAAGAAAGAAAGGTAAATAGACCTGTTTTCATGTTGGTATTGGCATAAAGAGAACAAAAGGGACAGCCAAAAACTAATGACAACAGTTGGTGTGGAAGTAAACAAGTTAAATACAGGCAAAGGAAAGAACAAGATTCTAAGGCTTATATATTTCCATATTTTTAAATCTTCAAACCCGCATATTACTCATTTAACAAACAAATAATGAAGAAGAGAATTGCTAGGGCTTGAGGTCCCTCAGCTGGCCAAGGTTATAGCTGGCATTTGAATCCACAGTGCTCCACCCCTCCAGAACCCAGGGGATGAGATGGACGCAGAAGGGTCCTAATTCCACTCGCAGATGCACAAAAGTTCAGGATCTGGGATATACAAAGCACCATTTCATTCTGATTTGTTTTGTTTAAATCTTCATCCAATAGTCAGGCAATAGTAACCCATCAGAATGAAATGCCAGCTACAAGGAGCTGAATACATTAACAAAGACAAGTTGGGTAAGTTTAAATTTACAGCACTTTGTAATCCAAGCATTTAGAGCTCATCTGTTTAGGGTGAGTTGTGTACTATAAGCCATCGGTAACAAATAACAATACTTGCCAAACAAATTACACCTGTCGGCCTGGTTTATGGCTGTGTCTTGGCCTATATTAAGGAAAGAGCAGCTTCTGCCAGTAGAAAGCAAGGGCGCTGTTCTACACAAAAGAGAAATGTCACACAAAATCTAGAACTTTACAGCCTGTCTGCTCTGATTTGGAGTGGTATGTCTTTAAGTAAGTTTGTGTGTGTATGTGTGTGTGTGTGTGTATTTGTACATATTTAAAAGGAAAAAAAGGAGGTAATGTTCTACCCTCAGTTTCTTAAGTTTAAAATCATTCCAATAATTGTAAAATATTTTAAAATATTGCTTTCAGCATCTTGGGCACAGATGATATGAATGCAATTGGTCAGAATATACTTATGAAAATTCCCCAGTTGCCTGCCACACTGGTGAAACATGTCACAGACATGATGGGCATTGCCATTGGCCTTGGCAGAACAGAATTTCTTCTCGAGACATTGCACTCTTAGAAAAGATTTTTATCGAAACTTATTTCACCCTTTTTTGGAAAATAGAAACAATAGGTCAAGAAAGCCTATGTTTTGAAGTTTTTCCAGGTTTGGATGTGGAAAAAATTATCCAAGCAGAATTAGTGTTATAAAAATGACCTAGATTGGTAACACATTACATTCTAAATTAAAATGTGCATATTTACAGAGCAGGAGGGGACCCCAGAGTGGAACAGAATGATAAAAGGAGGTCTGTATCCTAGTCCCAGAGACCCCCTGGTAACCTCCCAAATGCTTTTGCCACAGAAGCAATGGATACTTCATCAATTACTATCAGCATGGGCACCAAGGACCAAATCCCAACTGCCAAGGAGATCACAGGGAATTTGAGTGCTCTCGTGGGCCGAGAACTCTGAGGTTACTCATTCCGTATCGGATCTCCTACATGGGATGGAAGAAGCCCAGAAACCTCCTCTCAGGGTCTAATAACATAGGAACAACAGCCAGCAGTCCCAGGCAGTCCTCAGAAACAGAAGTATAGTAAACTTCCTTCTGGACTCAAGAGAGGAGCTCTCTCTGGTCCTTACTTAGTTCCAACTTTGGCTCCCCATCCTCTCTTGCAATTACCATCAGGATCACTCCAGAGTCTGAAAAATTAGATCAGATAGAGACCAATAAGAAAAGCTTAGAACAGACCAAAAAAAGTCAGCTTGGACTCTCACATACCTCACTAGGTAGGACACAAAGATCAGTTACTCCTCACTAAGTTAAAGAAGATTTCTCTGCACACCCCTCCTAAAACTGTTCTGCACCTTAATCATTAATATATGGCTTGTTAGAGTTATAAGCCTGTTTAAAGTATCATAAAATTCACGAAGTTTAGTAAAATCTCACTTGAATATTATAAGCTGCTAAATATAAAATTTTTTAAAAAGACACAAGAGAGCTGAATAGTACCCTACAACCATTTTAAGGTTTACAGCAGTCAGTTATGTATAAAATTGAGATGTCAATGAAGTAGCTACAGGATGTGGTTAAGAACTTGCATGTTCTTAATACATAGGTCATTCAGTAGCATGTTAACTTCATGATGTTGTAAATTTACATTTTTCTTCCTGTTGTTGAATTTGTGTTATGGCTTTTCATTTGAGGGGATGATATTCTGCCATTACTCTCAAATCAAAGATGGTCTCCCAATGAAACTGTTGAATTTATCTTGACAATAAGATGTTGGACTCTCTGCAAGGTCCATGCCCGCAATGATGGAATCATGACTGTGTATGAGCTGTACTACTGTAATAATATGGAGGAAATCAATTTGGGGGAGAGGGTTTGGGGAGGGGTTGGAAGAATCCCAGAGCCTATGGAACTGTGTCATAAAATGAAATTCTTAAAATGTGCCTATCTACAGTTGTCGGAATTTTCTAATTCCTTTTCTGAGCCTATTTTTCTGTCGACCTAGTAATGCCTACTTCTTTTTTTGCCAATGCTAATTTTTTTGTTTTTTGATACAGTTTAGTTGGCACTGAGGTCTCCCTTCCCTGTGCCCCACATTCCCTCCCCTCCTCTCTGTTCTCCCCTCCAGTCTCACAATGGGTGTCTTTCGTGAATTTTCACAAGTCCATCATGCTGCCGCTGGAGTGTCTCCCAACCAAGTAGGAGATTGTCAGTCATTTCACTGAGAGTGCATTGATAATACCTACTTCTAATCACAACTTGAGTACCTACTGTGTACCAGGTCCATGATAGGAATAAGGAGAATAAACTCTGAAAGAGGTGATTCCAACAAAATAGGATGAACACTACTCCAGAGGTTGTCAAAATTCTCTTGTCTAGGAAAACACAGACTTGGACATCAAGGAAGGCTTCGTAGGGGAGATAACTGAGTTAAACTTCAGATATCCCACAGAAATTAATCAAGCATTAGCTTCAAGTTCAAGATTAACACTTCAATGTGCCACTAGGACCACAACCTTATGCCATTCCCAATCTCAGACAAAATTACTTATCTCATGAATGGACCTGCCCTTATTTTTCAGAACCTAGGTTTGTGAGAACAGTCACATATTCAAATGATTTGAAATCAAGTATTCCCAATTACTTTCAGCCACCCAATAAGACTTCTAGATCTTTTTTAAAAAGTCTTAACTCATTAAACCACTTGGGGTGCAAGTGCTTTTGCTGAGGGAAACTTGTTTACACACATCCATTCCCTTCCCCACAGATGATGGCCTTTCTACCATGCACTATGGTGGAGTACATTTAGATAAACTCACTAAAAACACTAAATAATCACTTTTAGGAAATCTGTGAATGCCAACCCAGTGATATTTTTTTCTCTCCCTCATACCCCAAAGCTGTCCTAAACATGAACCTTGCTTTTGATCTCAAGAGCTCTGTGCCTGGATCAAAACCAAAATACCAAGCAGGAGGGGCTGTGTCTTATTGCTCCAACCAAGAGTGCCTGGGAGCTCTACAGTTCTCTGGTCACGCCTTTGCACAGCCCCAGCCAAGCACAGTAACCAAAACTGCTATCTCATGGCTACCCTCATCGTATCAGGTATTGTGTTAAATACCTGGTCTACCTCCAATCTCTTTGTGATTACCCAGCCCTGTGAGACAGGCATGGGTATTAGTCACCTCTGGAGAACTGAGCAGTAAGGAGGTCATTTGTTATAGGGCACAAGTAGCAGCAGGCAGGTAGACTAAACCAGAGTCCAACTTCTAACTGCCTATAGTTGAAAAGTAGGAGTCTTGGGAGTCAAGACAAGGTGAACCTCAGCCTCTGCATTGATTTAGTTGAATGACAACAGACAAGCAACTCAGCCTCCCCACACCTCAGTGATCTCCTCTAAAACATGGGACCAGAAACAGAACCAGCTTCATAGCATAATCAAGGAATCAATGATGCTATCCTACATATAAAACCCAAAACATGGGTGCCAAGTGGCACACTGAGGGTGTTTAAATATGTTGACTACTGCTACTTTTCATATTTAGACTGAGGGCACGAATGAATTAGATTGGTATCTGTCTTCCCTCATGCCTAACAAGTGCCTACTATGGAGCAGGCACTTGGAAAAAATGTTTATTGAATGGATGGTTCAACAACACTGCTTTTTTTTCCTGCTATTTCAAATGATCAAGTAAGGTCCTCCACTATTTTGAAGTACAACAGCCTCTTCTAACTAAATTCTATTCCCTTAACATTCAGAAATAAATTATCAAGTGTTTAAAGAAATCATTCTACAATTCTTGAATTAAAACAGTCGCATGATTTTTTTTCCTTCTCTATGGAAAATTAGCAAAAGTTGGTCTCTCTTTCCTCTCCCAAAGCTTTTTGGGTTCTCATTTGCACATCAAGAAGGTCTCTTTTTCACAAGTATAGGGATGAAATTTTACAAAATAAATGATACCCAGGTTAGGAGAGGAGTAGATTTTTCACTAAAATTTAAGGTTCCTTGCAATATCCATAATCCCTTCGAACCTTAACTAGTTCTAGAAAAGCCTAAGAGAAGTCTTTCCCAAATAGAGTATTTCACAAACACATTCCTTTTACAACATGAAGCACATGTAGATTAGTTTATTGACACTTCATGTGCTCTCAGATACATCAAAATACTATTCCCACACAACCTACCCACGCCCTCCCCACTCCTGAAGAGCATATGCCATGTCCTTATATTTCCAGCATGATTACGGCCAACACCACCCACCAGCAACTGAAATCTCCCCTCTTCTCTATGTCACAGACCCAACCAAACCAATCCTGAACACTCAGAAAACATCAGGCCAAGTCAGACTCAGCTGTAAAAAGGAACCACAAACTGGATGGCTTAACACAAAAAGCTAATTCAAGTTCTGAGGCTGGAAAGCCAAATCCAAGGGGTCAGCAAGGTCTGGTTCTTTGGGAGCCTCTTCTGACTTTTGGTGGTTACTGGAAATCTTTGTTATTCCTTGCTTTGTAGATGTATCACTCAAACTTGCGCCTTCGTCTTCACGTGTCCTGATCACCCATACATCTTATTGCATTTCTCTAACTTTCCTGTCCTTATAGGACATCAGTCACACTGGATTTGGAGCCCACTAATATATGACCTCATCTTACCTTAATGTATATCTGCATGGATAACAAATTTCCAAATAAGGTCACGTTCACCAGTTCCAAGTAAACATAAAATTGCGGAAGATACTATTTCAATGCAGTACAAGATGAGATCAATGTGAATAGGGAGATTCAGAAGTTACCCATGGGCTACGACTTGAAAGGATTCTGGATGAAAAGCCCTTTATCCTTCCATTTCTTATAAAGAAAAAAAAGTGCTATAGTTCCTAATTCCATCATGAGAGAGACTTTCATTTGGCTCTCAGTGCTTGTTTTAGAAAGATCTATTTCTTTGAAAGCTGGAGTTACAAAAAGAGAAAAGGAAGAAAAGCAGGTGGGGGTTGGAGGCAGTGGAGAAGCAGGGACGCAGGGCAGAGATGAGAGGGCAGGAAGAGATTTCTGCTGATTCACTCCACAAATGACTGAAACCAGGCCAAAGTCAGGAGCTTCATCCAGGTCTCCTGCAGGGGTCCTAGGGATCCAAAGCACTCAGGTCATTTTCCACTGCTTTCCCAGTTGCATCAGCAGTGAACTGGGTCTGAAGTGGAACAGCTAGGATGCAAACTGGTGCCCATATCAGATGCCTGCATTGTAGGTGGTAACTTAACGTCCAACAATACGTTATCCCCTCCATGTGTTTTTAATGTGAAACACAGTAAGATTTCAAGTATAATATTCCAAATTCTGTCTGGAGGAATGGTATTCCTAAGTCACCATCATCTCACACTTGAGTGATCATTGGTCCCTTTTTCAAAGTGACAGCAGAGCTGTTATGTTGTAATGTCCCTTGGATCTATGACAAGAGGGAAGCTGGTGGCATGGGAAATGTAAGTAATGAGGTACCAGGGGAAGATATAAGCATAGGTCCTGTTTGGATAACCTTCCGTGTATCAGTGAGCCCAGGATCAGAGAGCAGGTACACTGAAAGGGGCAAAGAAACAGTGAAGTTTGCTTCATTGGGAGAACCAAGCATGTTTTGCTATCTCATTCAGTTCTTACAGCAACCTTGTAATAAAGAATATATGTTCTCCCAACTCACAGAAGAAAAAACCTAAAACACCATGGAGTTAGATGGCTTAGAAATGGTTAGAAAATAAACAACAAGAACCATGTTCAAGTTCGGGTGCTAAACTGATACCTCTCAGAGCAGAGAGAAAGCAAAAGAATGCGGGGTTTCTAGTTCTAAATCTGCTAGAAGCCAGTGCAGGCTGAGCTCCCTCCCTGTACATTCAGCTTTGTTCTTAACTTCTCGTTTTAAACCGGCAGCCGTTTTTCTATTGTGTTTCCAATGTGCCTCTGTGTGTATCTTGGAGACAGGGAGAAAGAGAATATATGGGTCAATATAAGCAGCCTCTTAAAAGCTTATACTTTATCATTGTAATAATCATAATATATTTTACTTTACAGCCACTCATAACCAAAGCCTCTGGGCACCCTAACAAAAATAGCTAAAAGAAAAAAAGAAATTATATTAAACAAAGGAAATATGACTATAAAACCCCAATAGCCAGGGAACTAAATGAACAACATAAAACCTCCAAACAACAAAACTACAATGAAACCAAGAGGGGGAAAAAACCTTTTCACGAGCTTTACCCTGAAGAATTCCACACTGTGAGATCACATCTGTTTAAAGCACCATAATTTATCGATATGACATCAAACCAGGAACCAGCCATTGTAAACCTTTCCTGCAGAAACTCTCAGACAACTAACCAGGTGGTCGGGGAGGGGAAGAGAGTGGAGATGGGGCTGGGGGCTGGGGGGGATAGATTCTACAGCATGGAACTGGGGCAACAACGGCTTTAAAATTTTATGTTCGAATGCATCTATGTAAAGTGCCAAATCCTGGTAGTAAAATGTAAAATTAGTTCATTTCATGGATAAGCAAAATTTACAAACAGGACTTTTCTTAGAGCAGCTTTTTTTCTGAGATGGTTTATCAGATATTAATACTTCCTGATGGCCTCTCAAATTGCGGCTAAATGGACCATTTTCAAAAACAGATCCTCTTTAGAACTAGCCATTGAGTTCCAAACACCATGAAAGTTTTGGGAGGATAAAGACCCTCTCATTTAGAGAGCAGCTGGCTTACTAAGCCTGTCCTCCCATTCTGATGTTGCAGTCATTTCAAAAACTGAAATTCTCATTGACCCATAACACCACCATAAACACTTGCTAAGGAGCCAAAGCAATTGCCATATTCATGTCTCTGAGGACAATACTCCCTCCTAGCAATGGTTTCCCACATCCCTCTTCCACACCAACCTACTGAACAAGGGTAGCAGAACTTGCCTGAGGAAAAAAATCTTTAAAATACTTGTAAAGTTAAGACTACTCAAGGGTTTGCAAAACTAGAGGTTGACACAGTAAAATAAAATGCTAGAATGCTGAGAAGCATTCTGTACCTATATAAAATATTTTTTCGAAATGTTTGTTCATCCTCAAATACTTTCAGGACCAGTGTAGATCCAAAGCAGGCGAGAGAATAACAGAGAAAGATCCACGCCACATAGAGAACAGGTCAGCCTGGGTTCTTACCCACACTCTCCTGCTTAATAGCTGGGAGCACTTGGATAAGTCATTTAACTTTTTTTCATCTACAAAATGAAGAAAAATTGCTACACAAACTCTGCTGTTTTATGGAAGTTTGTGCAGTCCTTTAAAGGAATGTTTCAAGTCTCCACTGGACAGCTTGGCCAGCTCTCAGACACGTTATGCAAGCATAAGAGCAAGCCACAGAATGTTAGACACAGGGTAGTATCACTCACCTTTGGAATACAGAACTCACACAAACAGCTCTAGATTACTTTGATGGGTGGGGCTGTGGGTGTGAGAGTTCAGTGGATTATACACGGAGGCACACAGGTCAAAGCATGAGGATGATGACTCCCACTGGGTCAGGTCAAGCTAATGGGGAGTTTATTGCTTTAATATTTCAGGCAAGGAAATACAGTATTTATATATTGCTTATGCAGAAGGAAACTTTTATTTTATGTAGCCAATAAAGACTACCATCTAGCTTATTTCTGGGAATAAATATAGGAAACATGAAAAAGCCTCTGTTAGTCCAACAAATGAGAGCTAGTGTTAAGATGAGAGCTGAGATCAAAGCTTATTTAAAAATGGACCATGAATGACAGTGATGAAAAGTGGAGTCGTAGCTGGGACTGAGAAGGTTCTCTGCAGGTTGAAATGCTGAATGGGTTTCCTCTGTTGCAGCATCTCGGCCAGCGTTAGTATTCACCCTGCTATGCACTATGCACCTGCCAGGGGTGGAACACGACACTGATTAGTACGCATTGCCAGTCACTGCAGACTATCAACCAGGGCAGAGAGTTTTTGGTCTTCTCACAAAGAACTTCCCAGGTAGAACAAGACTGATCTGGGAGAGTTTATACCTATGGCTTAGTCATGCCCTTGTCTTCATGCATTTGGATCGCCCTTCGGCATTGTCCCTTTAAGCATGGAAACACCATGTTTATGGGAACACCACAAAGACATTTCCTTCTTCTATACACTAGAAATAAAGGTATCTCAAGCACACAAAGAGAAGATGCGATGACCTCTGACAGTCTGAGACTTTCTATGACAAAAACGTGCCTCTTAAATTTAGACACAGAATGGGATTCAAACCAAAAGTTTCTGTAGCTTAATTATATTTGCAACAAAAGCAGGAATAGTTACAGGTAAAAGACTGAGGCCAGCATTTGGAATTTGCTCTAAAATGACTTATTTTGTCTTCCATACGAACTTGAAAAAATATATTCAACCACACAAAACAAATAGACAATATTTCAATATGGAGGCTCCATTTTTACTGAAGGGAAGAAGAAAGAACATCAAGCTCTAGAATACAATATCAGGAAAGAAAAAAATTTCCCTCCTTTGTTTGTTCCATGATATTGTACAAGTCAAATCCTAGATAAGCCTCTGGCTGGGAGAAGAATGGATAGGCAGAATGGCTGTCAGCTGTGTGACTCTCAGCTCACTTGCTCCAAGAGTAAGACACCATGAAGCTTATTCCAAAAAGAAAAACAGAGCAAGTTCTAACTAAATTATCAATTCACTTGGACAACTTTTGTTTTCATTTTTTCCATGCAATCCTATAAACAAAGTCAGGTCTTAGTGAATGTGGCACGTACCTTCCTTAAATTTTGAACCTGATTTGTGTATGTGGGTTTGTGATTTAAATTAACATTTGGGTTTGACAAATTCCCCCCAGGTATGCTCGTTTCCGGCATGTGGGTCAGCTCCAGATCTGTTTTTAAGCACCAAGATACTGAACAAATATTTTTTTAATTTGTATCCCTTCTTAATCCCCTAATCCATTCAGAGGGAAATGTCCCAATTCTGCAGTCCACACATGAAGAAACCTCAACGAAGCAGCAAGAAAAAGTACCAAACAATAGGCAAATAACCATGGGATACACCGCTCGTCTTCTGCAGAGCCTGAAATGCGCCAAGTTGGAAACAGGGAAGAGTGGGTTGTGATATTGCACTGGAACATATTGTCACTGTTATAACCAGCCCACACTCACCGGAGCTGCCAATTATTCCCCAGCCACCATTTTTTTCCTTTAGATTGATCCCCTGCTTGAGGCTGTTTCACACCCATGACTCTGAAGCTTCCCTAGTGGCATGTTGGCTAATTAAGAGCAAAATCCATCTCTTGATGAAATAATGCTGCCACTGAAAAGGAATTCTACTTTTTTTTTAATTCTTAATCAGGCTGGAAGGAGCAGTATTCTAGCACTCGTATTAAGCATAGTAAAAAGGTCTATGGCTAGCAATTAGCAATGATGAAAAGGACAGCGATTTAAAGCATGTTGCGGTGACATTTTTATCAAATTAAATGAGTTTGCTAAGCCCACCAGCTGCATATGCTTATTGTCATTTACTGTTTGGGCAGCAACACATCAGCCATTGAGTATCAGGAGGTGCCGAATTTAATAAGTCATTTTGACACTGGTGTGAAACGAGCAGATCAGCATTCTGAGGGATGTGTTCACACTCTGAACAGACAGGCAGACATCCTAAGCATGCGAGGTGTCACCAATCAACAGGAAGAAATGATGAAAGCCAGGCTAGGAAGCAGGCAGCCACCGTGCCAGCAGTGGCAGCCACAGCCACAGAAACACATCATAGCAGGAGAAGAAAAAGATCCTTGTATACACACCACCCCTCCGATATCTTGGTTAAGCTACACAGTGCATCTAAAGGAGCAAAGACTGCAGAGACACTGGAATGTGCACTCATGCCAGATGCTAGAAATCTTCACTTATAATTTAAAAACCTACACAGTTTGCCTGTAACCACTGTGAAAAAAAGCTGATACATCTTCAGATATTGTTTGTCCTCATTTTTCCCCCCTTGTGTTTGCTTGAAATGCAGCATCCTATTCTGAAGAAACCCGAAGCATTTTCTTTAAGTCCTAGAAAACCAGTTTTAACCTTCCCTTTGTACCTAGTAGCTTAGCTCTAAACTGACTGCCTTGCTAGGTTAATAGGAGCTAGAATTACTTGGTTTTGATTTACGATGGGGTAAGGATGTATGTTGCTTTCAAACCTCTTTCTTGGAATATGAGATGTAGAGTGGCATTCTGATAATCCCAGAAGCTATTTATGTCAAAGGAGAGATCTGATACCAATGTCTTAACCAGGGTCCTGGTACCCCAGTTAAAATGCACCAGCTCGTCAACTACCAATTAGCTCTTAAAACATGCAGGTGTCGTTCAGAACCTAAGGTTACTAGGAATTAGCTCACGACTTCAGAAGTTTCTAATGCCATCTAGTGGAAACGGTAAATTTGATCACTTGCACATCAGCACGCAGAGTCTCAAATCCTAGACAATATCATTACGATGTTGCAGATTTAGGAGAAAAAAAATGCCAGCATCCAATTTGAAATATATCTTGAAAAATTTGTTACTGTGCTTCCCTAAGACCAGAACATGCCTTGGAAAAAAAGACTGGCCCAGAATTCCCTTGAACACCTGCCCACTATAAAGGAAGTAAATATTAGCACCACCCCACAGCACTGCATGCCCATGAGACCCTTCTCATCACTCTTTTCTTCTGGATACCAGGATTTGGAGACAGACTGTTCAATAGCTTTTTCGTTAGTAGATTCAGTAAAACTGGAAATAGCATTTGAAGTTTTACACAGATCCTAATCCAAAAGATAGTCTAAGGAAAAACCAAAGACTCATTGCTTGTTTAATCCTAGAAGCTATTCAATTTTCTGTTAACTTGTCACAGCCTTTTTTCTTTCAACAAAATTCTCAATAAGAACAACATGACAGATTTTATGCTTTCCTTCAAACTGGTCACCAAGTTGCTTTAGCCACAAGGCTATGACCCAGCGAAATAAAGGTACTTCTCATCTTTTTAAACAATAGTCCAAGTTTTGTATTGTGAGTATAGATATGTAGATAATCAACAAAAAAGTATACTTCAAAAAACCTGGGGGAACAAGAGCAAAAAGGTGGCATATGGTAAGGACAGGTTTAAACTGATGTAGAATAATTAGCCAGGATGAAGCAGCGAAGAAAGATTCCAGAAAATAGAAGACGATAGGCCAGTGGCAGAAGGGCACCTGGAGACCTGTGGACATGGGGGAGTAGCAGAAACAGAGCAGTGTGGCAGTGACCAGATACTCAGCATTGGTTTGCTGTCAGAGATCGGTGATCAGAGCTCAACTGGTGACCAAGTGGGAAGGGGAGTTCACCAGGAGATCAGGAGGTGAACCCAGGCAAAGAGCTGCCTGTCCTGATGACCAGTTTCATCTGAGCACAAGCAAAGACAGAGCAGTGGATCCCAAGTGGAACAGGGTGGATTTCATGGCCCGAACCCCCACCTATGCAACATCGGGTATCATTTTGAGTACTGTGGCAAAAACTGTAGGACCAGAGGGACAACAGTGAGCTGTGCATGCACTATGCCAGGAGCAAATTCAAATCCAACTCAGCACATTGCACTGATCCCACAGGAAAAACACTACTGACTTGACATCCTATGGGTTCCACCCAAAATAAGCCTGGGTAGCTATCAAATCTAACAGCCAACAGACCCAGAACCCCACCAATGCCACATTGGGTGCCTTTTTGAATACTATGGACAAGACTGTAAGACCAGAGGGACATTAGGGAACTGCACATGTGCTAAGCCAAAAGTGAATTCAATTCCAGCACAACACATTGCAAAGGTCCCACAGGGAAAACAGTACCAACTTGGCATCATGCGGGTTCCAACCAAAATAGTTCTGGTGGCCCTCACACCTAACGGCCAGCGGATTCTGGCAAGACCCGTACCCAGTGATTTAGGAGAGCTGCCATCTCCCTAATCCTGGGCATTACTCAAGCCAGCAGTGGTAGAAAGGCTACAAGGGATCCCAGAGAGTGAAGAGTTGTGAGCCAGGACCCAGGGCTACAAAGACCATGGTAGAAGCCTAACAAAAGAGCCCTAGACTGAAACTTACTTCAGGGAGTAGCACAGTGATCACAAATGAGGAACCAGGTACCAAACATAAATCAGTAAAGTCAACCTGTAGACCTGTGGGCAACACAGCATGGAAACCTGTCCTAAGGAGAAGAATCTGCTAACTAGAACAGCAATGGCCAACAGCAAAAGAACAGACAGAGGCACAAAGAATATTACTGATGCCTACCCTGCAAAGGAACAAAAGCCTCTGCCAACTTCAGAGTTAACTGAGGAATACATCAAGAAAATGGAGAAAAAATAATTTAAAGAACTTTTTTTTTATCCATTTTATTGTATTGTTGTTGACAATCTTTACAAGAAAGAGAAAAAAAAAGGTTCAGGGGGATAGGGAGGTGGGCAATGCTATTATGTCCATATTGTTTCCATCATGTATCTGAGGTAGAGGGGGACACTGAGGGAGAAGCCCCACCTGGTTTCCCGCCCACCCCAAGTCCCGGATGTGGGGCATGCTCTGAGATATGTGCTCAAGTGGTGTTAATAGTTCTCCAGTTATGAGTCACTGCCAGTTTCGCTCGATGAGGTGGTCCACTGATTGATATGGTCCATCATGAAGTCTCCATTTGTCCCATATTTCGCTGCCAACATGTAGCTGAGATGAATGATTGTCCTATTCTGTCTTCTGTCTTTTCTTGGTTAGAATTCTGAGTCCAGCAGTTCAAGTGGGGAGATCTCCAAAGATACTTTGAGGTATTCCCAGATTAGTTTCTTGTATGTTCTAGCAAGCACAGGGCCAGGCACAGTCCATCACCCGGATCAGCTGGTGGTTGCAATTGCTGTGTTGGTTCTGTTTTCAGTCCCGAGTTGCACTGGAACCAATGGGTGTTGCAGTCCAGTCTGGTTCGGCCCTTACATCAACCAGTGGGAGCTGCAGCCTAGTTGGGGCGACCCACAATAACCCCCACCAGGCCCGCCCCCTACCCTGGTTTGCCAGTATGTGTAGCAGAAGACCAATCTGTCCCCCATCCCATTTGGCTCTGGTACTTGTCAATGGGTATTAAAGCTTAGTTTTATCTAACCAACTCAACCATCCAGCCCTCACAGATATTGTTGAGTACCTCTCTATCTAGCCATCCCAGCCCCCGTCCTAGTTTTCATGCCCTCCCACGGGAATAGTGACCCAAGAAGGGGGAACCCACTTTTTCCCTCCCAGGTCTCTCTGTCCCGGTTTATGCACTCTTTAGGTGGTCCTGTGATTTGACTCGACAGAATTAGTCCCCAGTGCCAGCTTCTGCCAGCTGATGCTGTGGCCCTGATCTAGTCCACATGCAGCGCACAGGTGTTGTAGCCTTGCTTAGTCGTGTCTGTCTCTATCCCAGCCCACGCTCTCCAGTGGGAGTGGCTGTCCAGCGAGGGGACCAGCCCCTTAACCCCCCCGCCAGCTCTGCCCCTCCCTTCCTGGATCTCACATGTGCTGGATGGGTGCTGCACTCATATCCAGTACAGGCAACCACGCCCTGGCGTTCCATAATGTGTACTGGTTTTGTCGCAACCAAACCCGGCCCATTCCACACTCTGTTCTGGTGATCGGATTTGCCAGAGGATGACATGAACTGATTCAGCCTGGTCTGCTCCTGACCCATGCCGAATGCATGCCATTGGGAAACTTTCCATGGCCTATTCTGGGCTGTTTCCAATCATGCTTCTTGCGCTTACCTGCAGGGACTGTGTCCTGCCAGAGGAGTTGCCCAGGCTCCTCCATCAGAACCCCTCCCAATGCCAGATTTTGCGCTTGCCAGGGGGTTCTTGAGCCAACCCTACTCAGTTCACCTCCTGTCCTAGCAGGAACAGTGGCTTTTCCTGGCTGGCTTTCACCCCATTCTGACTCTTGTTGTTGGATGTTTCAGCCCGGCCATGGCTCGTCCATACCCACATACAGCTCACACATGGCTCAGAAGGGGATTGAGACCCAGCCTAGTCAGTCCCACATCTACCCTGTTTCTCCATAACACCAGATGGTGCTGGGATCTGAACCGGCCTGGTGCATCCAATCCCAGCCCACACTAGTGCCTCGGGTGACTGCAACTGTTTCCTAGATAGAACGCAGCCCCCATTCCAGCACATACACCCCTTGGTGGGAACCTCATCCCAGCTGTGGCATCCCAGATTGGGACCGTTCCTAGCCGTAAATCACGCACCTGCACGTGGTTGCTCCGAGGACCATTAGGTGCCAGCCTGCTAGACAAGCCGGAGCTTATCTTTTACTTGATAGGTGTTCAAAGCTCAGCATTATTAAGGGATTGGAAGTTCTTCAAAGGAAGACTTACTGGCATTGGGAATCTTTAGGATTGACTCAGATCCCAGAAACAGTGGGGTCACTCTAGAGCTATCTCAGCAGCAATTCAGACGTCCAATACCCCAGAGCTCCCCGGCCGGGCGGCCAGCAGGCACAGCCTGGCGCCAAATGGCGCACTGGCCGCCCGGGCCCAGCCCGCCATGAGCCATGGGCATATGGCGGACTGGGTTCGGGATCCGAGCTAGACGTCCTCTCCCGCAACCCATCGGCTCGCCTCTGGCAGCCGGAGGTGTAATCCTGCAGGCCCAAGGTTGCGCACCTCCCCAATCCCGTTCACCACCCAATGAGGGTGGTGGGTGGGCCCCGGACATGCCCAGTCACGGAGGCCTCCCCCCTCGGCGTACTCACCCCAGAAGGAAGCAGGCCCCGCACCCAGGCATGTCCGGGCCCAGCCCGCCATGAGCCATGGGCACATGGCGGACTGGGTTCGGGATCCGAGCTAGACGTCCTCTCCCGCAGCCCTCCAATTTAAAGAACTTCTTATGAAACTTAACAAGAAGCACACAGAGCAGTTCAAGGAATTTAAGGAATATGTTATACAGGAAATAGCAACAATGAATCAGATGAAAGTTGATGTATTACAAATTAAGAACACAATGGAGCAAATTAAAATTCAATGGAAAGTCTCAATGATAGAACAAATAAGGCAGAAGAAAGAATCTCAGAATTGGATGACATTTCCTTCAACACTGGGGAAACAAAAAGCTGGAAGAGGAACTGAACCACATGAAAAAAAAAAAGACTATTCAAGAATTAAAGAACACTATTAAAAGGTCAAATATAAGAGTTATGGAAAAGCTCAGAAATAGAAGCCTAGTGTAAAGATGTATTAAATGAAATGATAAATGAAAGCTTCCCTAATTTGGAGAAAGAATTGGGAAACAAAATACAGGAGGGGCACAGAACTCCCAACAGGGTTGACCAAAAGTGATCCTCACCACGACACATGATGATCAAGTTCTCTTCAGTTGAACATACGGAAAAGATCCTTAAATGTGAATATGGGGCCCAGCCTGATAGCTTAGTGGGTAACGTCCTTAACTTGCGTATGCCTGAATCCCATAGGGACACCAGTTCCTAATCCAGCTGCTCCACTTCCCTTCCAGCTCCTTGCATGTAGCCTAGGAAAGCAATCAAGGATGGGCCAAAGCTTTGGGACCCTGCACCTGCATGGAAGACCTGGAAGAACCTCCTGGCTCCTGGCTTTGGATCAGCTCAACTCTGGCCATTGTGCTCACTTCGGGAGTGAACCAGCAGATGAAAGATCTTTCTCTCACTCCTTTTCTCCATAAATTGACTTTCCAATAATATATATATGCACATGAAAAAAATCAATTTATATATAGAGGAACAGAGGACTATCTATAGGCCAAAAGAGAATGGAATGACATATTCCAGATTGTAAAAGGAAATAATTGTCAGCCCAAAATAATGTACCCAGCAAGGCTTTCCTTTTTCTTTGAAAAGGAAAGAAAATTCTTCCAAAAAAGAAAAGCTCAAAGAATTCACCTCTTTCACATCTGGGCTATAAATGATAAAGATGTTCTATTGACAAAGAAAAGGATTAGCACATAAAAAAACCAAAGGCAAACATGGAGAATGTCCCAATAAAACAGCCAAATAAGACAAACAATGAGCAACCATTGCTAAAATGACAGACCAAATTACTACCTATCCATATTAACTCTCAATGTAAATGGTTTAAAGTCATTAATCAAACATCACATATTAGCAGACTGGATCAAAAAACAAAACTCATCTATCTGTTGCCTATAAGAGACACATCTCACCAACAAAGATAGGCAGAAACTGAAAGTGAAAGGATGGAAAAAGATATTCCAGGTTAATGGCAAAGAAAAATACGCTGGTGTAAACATTCTTATATCAGATAATATGGATTTTGACATGAAAAACATTGAAAGACTTGAAGAATATCACATAGTTATCAAAGTAGCCTTTCATCAAGAAGATATCATATTATATATTATATATTATATATTATATATTATATATTATATATCATCATTTTATATATATAATGAATATATATATATATATATACACTCACCAAATGCCAGGGCACCTAACTACATAAAACAAATATTAATGGATTTAAGAGCAGAAATAGAATCCAATAAGAGTGGGGTACATTAATACCCCCTTCAACATTAATTGGCATATCCATGGGACAGAAACTCAGCAAAGAAACTACAGAGCTCACCAAGACACTAAAGCAAATGGATTTAATTGATATTTATAGAACCTTTTATCCTACTGACAGAAAACATACTTTTCTTCATCAGTACATGGAATTTTCCCCAGGATTGACCATGTTATAGCCCACAAAACAAGTCTTGGCAAATTTTTAAAAATCAAAATTACACCATTATTTTTCTCAGATCATCATGAATTAAAACTGGAGACCAATAGGTCAAAATGCCTCAGAAGACATGCAAAGAACAGGAGACTGAATAATGTGCTGCTAAATGAACAATGGTCATAAAAGAAATCAAAGAGAAATTTTTAAAAATGCTTGAAACAACATCAACACAACATATCAAAACTTACAGGACATGATCAAGGCAGTGTTACAAGGAATGTCACCTCGTCTTTGTGAAGAAATTAGAAAAGCACCAAGTAAATGAGCTAAGCACACATGTGAAGGAGCTAGAAAAGCAACAGCAAAGCAATCCCAAGATTAGCAGGAAAAAAATAACCAAAATAAGGGAGAAAATAGACCAAACAGAGATCAAAAGAACAATATATTTTTTTAAAGATTTGTTTTATTTTTATTGCAAAGTCAGATACACAGAGAGGAGGAGAGACAGAGAGGGAGATCTTCCGTCTGATGATTCACTCCCCAAGTGACCGCAGAGCTGTGTCGATCCAAAGCCAGGAACCTGGAACTTCTTCTGGGTCTCCCATGCGGGTGCAGGATCTCAAGGCTTCGGGCCGTCTTCTACTGCTTTCCCAGGCCACAAGCAGAGAGCTGGATGGGAAGTGGAGCTTCTGGGATTAGAACTGGCGCCCATACGGAATCCCATCATGTTTTTGGTGAGGACTTTAGCTGCTAGGCCATGGCACCAGGCCCAAAAGAACAATACTTAAGATCAATGAATCAAAGATCTGGTTCTTTGAGAAAATCAACACATATTATTCACTAACCCAACTAATCAAAGAAAAAAAAGGAGGGAGAAGATATGCATCAATAGGATCAAAGACGAGAAAGGAAATGTAACAACAGATACTAGGGCATACGTAGGATTAATAGGAACTATTATATGCAACTACATGCCAACAAATCAGAAGACCTAGAAGAGCAGAAACGAATCTTAAATACCTTAGAGTTTACCCAACCAAAGCTGTGGAAAACCTCTATAATGAAAATTACAAAACACTAAAAAAAAAGAAATAGAAGATATTAAAAAATGGAGAAACCCTACCATGTTCCTGGATCAGCAGGATCCATATTACCAAAAGTAATGCACAGATTCAACGTGATCTCAATCAAAATGCCAACATTCTTCCCAGAAATAGAAGATACAAAAATTCATCTAGAAACACAAGAGGTCATTAATACACAAAGCCATTCTGAAATACAAAAATCAAGCTGAAGAAATCACAACTCCATACCTCAAGACATACTACAGAGCAGTGGTCATCAAAACAATCTAATAGAGACACAGAAGATCAATGGATCAGAACAGAAGCCCTTGAATGGAGCCCACACACATACAGCTAACTAATCTTCAACAAAAGAACTGAAAATAATCCAAGGGAAAAGGTCTGGTCTCTTCAAAAAATTGTATTGGGACAATTTGATAACAGCCTGCAGAGGTAAAAATCAAGACCTCCGCCTGTCATTTTATATAAAAATCGGCTCTAAATGAATCAAGGACCTAAATCTGCAACCAGAAACTATTAGAGGAAAACATAGAAAGCATTCTGCAAGATGTAGGAATTGGTAAAGACTTAGAAGAGTCACAAAAGCACGGGCAGTTAAAGCCAAAATGAACAAACAGGACTACATCAAACTAAGAAGCTTCTTACAGCAAAGGATGCAATCAACAAAGTGAAGAAGCTGCCACCAGAATGGGAGAAAATCTTTGCACACTACACAACCAATAGGGGACTAATATCCAGGATTTACAAAGAGCTTCAGAAACTCAACAACAGCAAAACAAACAACTCTGTGAAGAAATGGGCAAAGGAAATTAACAGATATTTCAAAATGTCTGTTCTAAACATCCAATTCAAATTGTTAATAGACATATAAAAATGCTCAGGCTCCACAGCGTTCATGGAAACACAAATGAAAACACTGGGGCTCCACCTAATTCCACTGAGGATTAGGCTACATTCAGAACTTTAATAGCAACACCTGCTGACACGGATGTGGAGACAAAGGTATCCTCCTCCATTGTTGGTGGAAGTGTAGGCTAGTATAACCACTATGGACGTCAGCATGGAGAACGCTAAGAGAACTGAAAATTGACCTGATATATGACCCAGCTATCACACTTCTGGAAATATGTCCAAAGGAAATAAGATCTATATATGATAAAGGGATCTGTACTCATATTCACAGCACAGTCTACAATAGGGAAGACATGGTATTTAAAGTATTTAATTGTATTTAAAGTATTGATTTCATGACATTTATTTCACTACTCATTTTATTTTTGTTGATATGATCCTTACAGGAAATCTCATTGTCTGGACCACTATTGATTTTTAAAAACAACTTATTTAAAGAAACTCACTTTTAAAGGGTTGAAACTAGAAAGCATACCGCTACCATATTTGCCCATCTTAGGTAACTATCCTGAAGAGAATATATTTTAGTTCATGTATAAAACAAAGCATATTTTTCAGTAGGGAGTGAAGCCATATGTAAAAAAAAAAAACTTTTCTGGGGGCAAATGATGTTGGCATAGTAAGTAAATTTAGTCACTGCCTGCAGTGCCAGCATCCAATATGGATGCTGGTTCAAGTCTCACCTGCTCCACTTCTGATCCAGCTCCCTGCTAATACACCTGGCAAAGCGGCAGAAGATGACCCAAGTTCTTGGGCTCCTTAACCCCTTGGGAAGCTCATGGCTTCGCACTGGCCAAGTTCTGGCCATTGTGGCAATTTGACCAATGAACCAACAGATGGAAGATCTCCCTCTAACTCTTCCTCTGAAAAAAACTAAATTTTTAAATAAAAAGTTTTCTTTAAAAAAGGGAGGAAAGAAGTAAATTCATTTATAATTCTAATGTACAGACTTCAGACCACTTGTTTTAACACCACAGTATGCCCCTCCCAATTTTCTCCTTGTGCAAATTTACATAATTTGCATGACATAAAATTGTACAAGCTAATCTCATAATAGCACCTATTTTCTCTAACAATAAAAATGCAATTCATTATTGTTGAAAATTGTTTAAATAGACAAATACATAAAATCAAAACCAGCCAGATTCTCACCACCCAAACTATACTCATATACTCATTTACTATTTCCTTAAAGTTCTTTTTCTATGCATAATTTAACACAGTAAAGATATTACACATTCCGACTAAGTAAAATTAACCCAGGAACAGTAATTCACAAGTATTGTTGGAAGACATTATAAAAAAAGAATTTTAATCACAGATTATATCAGCCACTGCTTGTTTATTCATTTTTGATAATTGCAAAAAAAACTTACATACATTGAAAAAGAATTCTAAGAAGTGTAAAATTAGGATTCAAGTTCTCTGTCAATACATTGCTTTTATACTGCTGACTAAAATCAATTTTGGGAGAGAGAGAAGAAATACTTGAGCTTAGTAATTCTACAAACACATGGCCCTTATTTTAAACTAGAAAAGATCTGGGTTTTGTTGTTTACACAGTAAGAAATTCCATATGAACCATAGGATAAAAATGTTACTGAAAAAACAGGTTTCTGATATTTTAAAAAAGACCAGGAGCCAGTGTTGTGGCGTAGTGAGTAAAGTACCTGCCTGTATCACCAGCATCACACATGAGCACTGTTTGGATTCCTGGCTGTTCCATTTCCATTCTAGCTCCTAACTAGTATGTCTGGGAAAGCAGTGGAGGACAGACCAACTGCTTGGGCCACCACACCCACATGGATCAACCCAGCTCTAGCTAACACAGCCACTGGGGAGTGAATCTGCAAATGAAAGGGACAACTCATTCTTTCTCTCTCTCTCTCCACTCCCTATTCTGCCTTTCAAATAAACAGATAAAATTTACACTAAAAAAAACAAACTCAATGACAATTAATGAAAACTTCACCCCCTGTATAATATAAATCCATCTGAAAATACCTACCACAACTGGATTCCTAACTTTGAGATCAATGCTGAGCAAGAAGATACTCGTAAACCATTTCATATCATCAGTTCCTGATTTTCAAATCCAATAGGCTGAAGTAAAGCTTTGAGTAATTTTTGAAATTATACACAATTTGACATATAGCAAAATTTTTAGAAATGAAGACAATGCTTGCATTGTTGCCTCCCCTCGTGAACACTGTCAAACCTTAGCATAGAGTCCTTAGCATAGAGTCCATAGACTAATTTTTAATGTGGACATTTCAAGCTCTCTGCTTGACCTTCTAATCCCAAAGACCCAGGAGGTGGCCAACCAGGCCTCTTTTGAGGGACCTTTCCAGAACTGCTCCAAGTCAAGTTTTCCTTTGTCTCAGAAGAACTGCTTCCTCATCTTCTCTTTGATTACCACTTCCACGTAGGACTGAACTGTAATTTTTGCTTTTTGTTTTCCTTTGGTCCTTGCATCTACACTTTCCCTTGTCACTTTCATCTTTTTTTCCCTCCACATGCTAAGAAAAGTCTTACTGTCCACAATGTACACATGATGCTGCATAACCAACAGGGATTTCTAATTCACAATCAGTGTCTAAGCTCTTTATAATCTTCCACTGCATTACCTTCTTCCATTCACTGCTGCTGTATGTTCACCTCAATGCTACTGCTTTCTTAGCGCAAACATAAATGTCTAATTTACAAGATGTTTTTATTTTATTTTAAAAAAACTTTATAAAAAAAAAAGGAGATTGACAACAGGATTCAGAACCCATATATAGCCAGTGATAGCTGTTTATCATCCTTGATCGAGATCTTTCTTAAATAGGATATCATAGATGAAATTCAAGCCTCTAGAGTCCCATAGATAATGTTATATTGAATTGGTGCATCATATCCATATTCATGCTTTTCTTGCTTATAATATATATTTGTGAATAATCTAGAGTAGACTGTGTTTATTGAACCCCCAAATCCAGTATCATACTGAAAATGGTATCAGCTCCAGCCATTGCAGCTATCTAGGGAATGAACTACCAGGTGCAAGATCTTTCTGCATCTCCTTTTCTCTGTAAATCTGATGTGCCTTTCCAATAGAAATAAATAAATCTTTAAAAATAATGCTCCAGTCCCTTCAAAGCTCAATTTTTCTAGGGTACCAACCATCTTGGTAAAAGAAGCACTGAGTTATTTTTAAGGGTAGAGAAAAGCAAGAAATCTACTCTCCAAATGTTTCTCTGAGTAATCACATTGGGAAACCTGGAAAACTCAGGAGCACCTAGACTTGATGCTGTTGCAGATAGAATTATTCTTCAGGGAATCATGTCTTCTAAAAGGCAGTGCTTACAGTGTTGCTCCTCATCCCCCTTAATGTTCCTGTTCTCCTAAAAGAATCTTCAGATTTTTTTTATTCCTCTGGCTTAAAAAAAATACTAATCCCATTACCCTCTTAATATTGGCTTTCTAGAAAAAGTTTAAGGGTTGCTAGGAGCACATGCCAAACAATTGGATAGGGGCCGGCATGGTGGTACAACAGAGATGCTGCTTGCAATATCTCTGTCCCATATTGAAGTGCCAGTTCAGCTCCTGCTGCTCCACTTCTGATCTCACTTCATGTTACCTGGGAAAGTGGCAAATCCTGGCCCAAGAGCTTGGGCTCCTGCCTTCCATATGGGAAATACAGATGGGGTTTCTATGCTCCTGGATTCAGCCTGTCATAGTCCCAGTTGTTGGGGCCATTTAGGAAGTGAAGCAGTGGCTGGAACATGTCTCTTCCCTCCTCACTGTCTCCCTCCAACTCTTTTTTTGAAAACTGGATAAGAGCTGGGAAGAGAATGAGCAACAGTTCAGACTCTACCCGTTGGCAAAAACCTGCCATCAACAATGTGAAAACTTCTTTGGGTAGTTTGCTGGCATTAGAACTCCACTGGCTAATGACTATTGTTCCTGACAAGGATCTGAAAAATTTCTCAGAATCACCTGACACGTTTGGTTACACACTGTCTGCTGCTGCCAACTGCAAGTAATTGGTCCAGCCAACCTAACCACATTTCTTCTTATCACTGGTGGTTGTCTATCGCAGTAACCTTAAGACACACCTAAAGAATTGCTGTGCTTTTAGGCATGGTCTTTGGACGGGATGGCTTCTGAAGTCCTTTCTGCAACCACTCTAGCAGAGTGCATCATTGCAAGTGATTCAAGTGTGGCTGGCTCCAATTTCGGAGTGCCTCTGAATGTCATCACTGTCAAAGACCACATGTTTATAGACTAAAACCCACATCCCACAGCAATGACCACACAGTCACATGCTTCTCTTGGCACCAAGTTCCTTGGGGATATTTCAAAAATAATGGTCTTTGTTGGAATATTACAACATGAGACCTACAGAATTCTCTAGGATGGCAAGCATATGAATTCTCCTTGGGGTTTTGTTTTCCTCACAATATTTTCCCCCACCTACACTATGCTTAAACATTTTTTTTTTCTTTCCTGGCCCTGATGTTACCCAAACAAGCAAAAAAGAATGGAGGAAAACACCAGAGCCCTCCACAAAGGGCAAGTCTGTTTTACTCCTGAATTCACCCCTCTCAATGCCAGGGAAAGGATCTTCCACTAGCAGTCTTAAGAACCCAAGGATCCCCCGTGCTGTGCCAACAGCAATGGTAACAGGACCCATGGAATACAAAGTCTCAGGTCATCATCAGGATTGTTTCACCCTGTGACTCCAGAAAGCCCATCTTTTCTCTTTCAGTGGCCAAAAAAGAAAACATACCATGTGCAGGTGTGAGATGCTCTGAAAAAAACTTCAAGGGGCTTTGTGGAAGGGTCTAAACCAGCAACCCCTGTCAAGCCTGTAAATTCAAGCAAAACCTGAAATGTTTATTTGAGCTTTAGAATTTGGCTTTTCTTTTGCTTTAACTTTTTTTCTTTCACTTGAATAGGTGCACTCCTAAAGACCTAAATTTAACTTAACCTGCAATACGCAGAAATACCATCTAACATGGAATTTGTGGTAAGAGCTCAAGTTTTGGGTCAAGTACTCTGTCTTCCAAGTTCCAGCTAGTTTTGTAACTTAATTACTGCTTTTGACACCATGCAGAGGTTCTCCAATTTGTTGCTTGGTCTCCAAAAAACAAAGGCATTGTACATGTAATGTACATGTAATTGTACATCCCATGGAGTAATTTTGAGGGATTAATGAAATATTGAATGTAAAAACATCAGATGTATACCTGGTTATCTAGTAGAGTAAGCTACTCTCCATACATGTGGAGAAAAATCCTTCAGAACCTCCTGTCCATTCATTCTTTATTTGGAATCTGAACAAGGGAATTAGTCCTGTGTTACTCAACCCCATTTCAAAGCACCAATGTATTAGCCATGACCAAGGAAGGAAGGGAGGAAGAGAGGGAGGAAGCAAGGGAAGAAGGGGGAAGAGAAAGAAGAGGAGAAAAAAAAGAGGAAAAGAAAGGAAGGGAAGAGGGAAAAAGAGAAAAGAAATGAAAGGAAAATTTAAAAAAAGAAGGGAAGAGGAAAGAAAAAGGAAACCTGAATAACCTCTTGCAAGCACTAAGCTTTACAGAGCAGGCTCCAGGCCAATGTGCATTTATGTGCCATTGGAAATACAGCCATATTACATGCTGTGTTCTTCAGACTCAGAAGCTTCCGCATGTGAGAGACTCCATTTGGGGTTTTATGCATCAAGGCACAGGCAGGGCTGCATACAGTACTGCGAGCTGTCAGGAACTCTTTTCACAAAATAATCCAGAGATACCAACATCTTTGTTCCTTTTTACTCTAGGAAACTTCAAATATTTGTGAAAGCAGACAAACTAGTATAATAAAGCCCTGTTTTCTTTACCCAGATACTACAGTTGCCAATTCAAGTTTTTTATCTAGTCTCCACCCAATTCCCCCTACCATATTATTTTTTCATATTACTTTAAAGCCACAATATTATTATTTCACTATGATTATTTCATCCATAAATATTTTACTGCATGTCTTTGAAAGGACTGCTTATTAACACAGCCATTATAACTATTATGCCTAAAAATTTAATAGTAATGCTTTAATGTCAAATATGCAGCCAATATCCAAATTTCTAATTGGCTGATTGATATCACTTTCCTGACAGCGTCTTGTTTTTGTAAGGATTCAAATTAAATCTATACATTCCAACTCATTACTACTTACATCTTTTTTCTATGTACAGAACATCCTTTCCCCTTGCAACTTTTTTGATAAAGGAGCCAAACTATGTGTCCTGTGAGTTTTCAAAGTCTGGATTTTCCAAAATGCCTGTGAACTCCTAACAGCTAGCTTCTCAGCGAACAGAGGGTAGAGAGGTTCAAGGAGTTACCCATATTTCTCACCAAGGCTGCTGATGCAATCCCCAAGATCATAGTCATGTCTGCTACAGATTGTAGCAAGGGAGCCTGACTTGTGCCCTCAGATCCTCCTCTATACTTCTAATGAGAACATTCCAGGCACCTCCACTCTCTGTGCCTCATTTTCCCTTCTCTCAGCCCTGATCTATGCATGAACCTGTGCCAAAAGAACTGAGTTTTGTGGCTAAAGGGGAAACCAGTGAAGAGTGAAGTGTTGAGGAAGCCTCAGGTAGATGCAGCCTGAAGCAAGGCAGAGATCCTAGGTGATGAGGAGGGCAGCAGTCACAGGAGATCCATTCTGACTTGAGGCAGGGCAGCTCCAACACAGCCCTGCAGCTATGGCAGATGGCCCTGGGGAGATAGCTAGGCTGGCAGCAACAGCTTACACACTGGGAGAAATACCACTTCTCTCAAATATGAAATCTATATCTTTTATTCTTACTACACAGGAACCCCACAGTGGGGCCTGAACTCCCTTTATATGCAATAGTGAGTTTCTAGAACAAGCTTCCAAGCCATGAGGTAACACAACGAAACACTAGCCTGCTGGCAGAGGAATACTACAAAAAAGTGTGTCTTAGTTGCTATCACAGAACACTGTGGCCACTTTTAAGTGGAAGAAACACAATCCAAGACCCCCAGGGGAAGCCTGAAACCAGATGTTCTTGAATTCACTCTGTACTGTGTTTTGTACCTAATCTTACCTACTTACTTCAAAGTTTAATTTACAAATGATGCACAATTACAGATTAACAACAAAAACTAATGACCATTATGCCAACATACAATAAAAGTTGTGTAAATTTGTACATACACTCTCAAAATTGCTCAGTATACACTTCTTGGGAGGATGTAAGATAATGCAATGCCTATGTGATGCAATGAAGGGAGGTCAATGATACGGACATCTTAATGTTGCATCAAGCTGCTATGAAGAGTTACTTGAGGGGCCAGCGTTTTGACACAGAAGGTTAAGCTGACACCTGCAATGATGACATCCCACAAGAGCACCACTTCAAGTTCCAGTTGCTGTGCTTCCAATTCGGCTCCCTGTAACACTCCTGGGAAGGTAGCAGACGATGCTCTAAGGATGCTGGCTTTAGCCTGGTCCAGACCAGACTGCTGCAGCCATTTGGGGAGTGAAACAGCATATAGAACAATCTCTTACACCTCTCTCTCTGTGTCTCTCTGCCTTTTAAATAAGTAGATTTTTTTAAAGTTTTTTACAGGCCTGAAGAGAGGGCTCAGTAGCTAACTCCTCACCTTGTAAACACCAGAATCTCATATTGGTGCTGATTCTAGTCCAGGCTGCTCTACTTCCCTTCCAGCTCTCTGTGTCCTGGGAAAGCAGTAGAGGACGGCCCAAAGCCTTGGAACCCTGCACCCATGTGGGAGACCTGGAAGAGGCTCCTGGTTCATAGCTTCAAATAGGCTCAGCTCTGGCCACTGCAGCCACTTGGGGAGTGAACCAGTGGACCTAAGATCTTTCTGTTTATACTTCTCTCTGTAAGTCTGCTTTTCCAATAAAAAAAATGTTTAATGAATAGTGATTTGAACATAAGCATAGCAATCAGGTGCCCTTTGATCTCGTCACTGAATTGCTCCTAAGTGATTAACAGGACAGCAGCACATAGAGCCCGGTGCGTTGCTCAAGGGATGACTCATGCTCCAGACCAGGCAAAGAGCAACACTGCAGGAGCTCATCTCACTGCCTGTAACAGTGCACAATGTAAAAGCACAGCTTGTTTGCTTCAGAATTTTCCATCTAACATTTCTGCATCATGACTGACTATGGGAAACTAAAACTGGGGAAAAGGAAGCCACAGATAAGGGGGTTGTCACACCACAGCTGGGGTAGTTGAATTTAAAAACAAGGGAAAAAATCATTACTCACAGATTTCAAGACTAGCAACTCCAGCGTCACAATGCCTGTGTCTGGTGAGGGACTTCTCTTTTTTTGTTTTCTGTTGTTTGTGTGTGGTGTGTGTGTGTGTGTGTGGTGTGTGTGTGTGTGTGTGTGTGTGTGTGTGTGTGAGAGAGAGAGAGAGAGAGAGAGAGAGAGAGAGAGAGAGAGAGAGAGAGAGAAAGAGAGAAAGAGAGAAAGAGAGAGAGAGTGTGTCATGGAGAAAGGAGGAGGGATGAGGGAGAGAGTGCAAGAGCTCCCATCTCCTGGCTTACTCTTCAAATGTGCACAAGAGCCTGGACGGAGTCAGGCCAAAGCCAGGAGGAAGGAACTTAACCCAGATCAATCGCATGAATGACAAGAGCTGAATCACTTGACCATCGGTGCTGACTCAAGTGTACATTAGTAAGCAGCAGGAATCAGAGCTGGGCCTCGTGTCCACTGTTCGGGAACACAGGCCTGTTGACTGACATTAGAACCAGCAGGTTAAACACCTGCCCATGTCAAGGGCTTTCTTGCTGGGTCATCTTGCTGAAGAAGATGATATGAGAAGATGAAAGAAAAAGGGAATAGGACTCACTTTTATAAAAAAGGACAAACCTATTCTTGCTAGAATGAACACACTCCGAGGATAAATATCAATCTATTCAAGAGGACAAGGCCCTGGTGATCTAATGACCTGATATCTACCGCTCAACTCCATTACAAGGGAGGTTAAGTTTCGGACATACGAGCTTAGAGGACATTCTCAAACAATATTATCACTCAAACAACAGTATTGTGATATCCTAAGAAAACAAAAGTTTCATACTATTTGTCTTCTCTTTTTAATACTCTTTGTTTTCATACTAAGCCTTAAAACAATTTTTTCTCATTGTACAAGATGTTCTGAGTTGACACTAAACCCCAAGGTATTCTTAGAACTTGATGAGGGAAAAAAATGAGGAATTCCACTTCTGGCAACAGTGTCAATGCTTGTTCATGTTCACTTCCCCACTGAGAACAAGTAAAACACCTGGAAAAATCTTTTTTAATCTCTTGGATGGCTTCACATAGCGACTAAGCCAACGAGAACTTGAGGAGCCAAGTTCCTGGAGAGAAGACATGCAGAAAATTGAGTCCAACATTTATCCCTGCTTGCCCTCTAGGCATTGATGGGTTTCAAAGCAACGGCTGAAAAACGGAACAGAAAGTGGCAGCAGTAAGGCTGACAGAACATCTGGCAGTCTGGGCTTCAAAAGAAGCAAAATTAGAGTTCAGATACCAACAAGGTAGAGATGCTGTGGCACTGCATGAACTCTCTGATTCCCAGTGGCAATATCAGGCAAAACACTCAACCGAAACAAATCCAGCCACACAAAAATCTGAATCCTGGCTTCAGATCCACTCAAACTCCAGGCTGAGCCAAGAAGATGGATCCCCCGTGATGACTTCCTATGAGATACAAATCCATCCTCTCTGGAAGAGCATGCCATCATCTAGAACTTTCAGTTAACTAAACAATTTTAAATGTATGTCCAGGTAAGGTGGGCTAAGAAAGAACCAACTGGCCAAAAGCAAAAGAATTAAAAAAAAAAAACAGGTAACAGAAACAGGCTCATAGGAGATATTTAAATTTTAAACAATTACAAAATAGATGAGATTAATTTGTTCAAGATGAAGAACTTTAAACTGAAAATTTTCAAACATGACTCAAATGTAGATTCCAGAGCAGAAAAAAATATAATAACTAAAAGCAAAAAATTAAGAGTGAGACTTAACAGCAACTGAAAAAAAAGAATCATCCACTGGAACACAAGTCAGGAAAAGGAACTATATCGTAGGAAATTCAACATCTTGGTAAACATTGTAAAGGTTTTTTTCTTAAGGGAAAGAGAAAAAGTGGACAGGAAAATGTGTTACAGACCTGCTCCCCTACGGAGTAGTAATACTGACCAGCGTGTCCCCAACAGAAATAAGAGAAGCCTTCAGAAAAGTTCTCAGATGGCAATGGCAACCCAACTTTTGGTCCTTTTTCAGCTACAGTTCTCAAGAATACTAGCATGTTGGGAATACAACATTCTAAGATCAAGAGAAACTGGTCAGAACAGCCTGGAACCATTCTCCTAGAACAGAATGTCCTGTGATGCTTCAGCCCAGTGACTCAAATTACTCCTACGTATGAAAACCAGGGTGGAGCACACATTCAGGGACCCTCAGCTGTGGTGACACGTGAGACAGAGGCAGACAAGATCTCATCGGCCTTGGGCATCTTTCCTGAGCCTTGGGAATTGGCTCATCATGAATTTTAGGCTTCTATTGTTCTTCGTTGCCTGTCTATAGGTAATAAAGTCACTCTGCCTAACTGGTGTGAGTATATTGTTTCATTAGGAATTATGAAAGTGGCAAACGCCAGTGGGTGACGTTAGCAGTCCTTCTCTGGGATTGATACTGGTACACAGTGAATCTACTTCACCAAGCCATGAGACAATGGAATGATGTCATCAAAGCACTGAGAGAGAACACTGGGCTCTGCTTTCAACATGGCCAAGTAGTCCCTACCATACCCAGATTTCCTACGGATCACAATCTAAACTCCAGATTAAATTTAGAAAAATAAACCATAACTTGATGGCACTGGAGACTGAATAAATACAGGTGAATTGTAGGAGAGTAAACACTTAGAAAACAGGAAATGCATGGAGTGACTTGCCCATTTTTATAGGGTTTTTCTTGACTGTAGGCCAAAGCCAAAATTTTATAAGGTGATATCCAACAGAACTCCTACAGAAAACTGAAACTTTGCTGGCTTGACAAACATAGAAGGCAGGGTTTGGCATAACCATAGCCACTGTAAATAAGAGAGAAACGCCATAAAGGAAAAGTCAGAATGGGTAAACACATTTCTCTGGTTAACATCTCAGCCACACATATACAGAACAGACTTTAGCTAAGAACATGAGCCTCAAATACCAATGGGACAATATTTTAAAATACAACATGTAAATTGAAAGCATAGAAATAAAGACAATTAAGGCATAATAAAAAATTTTGCTTTAATATTCCCAATTTAAGTGAAAAATACAAATTCCCAGACACAAAAAAAGCTGAGTGAACAAGATACATAAGAAAAACTTAACTGAAACAGATTCAAACTGCTGAACACCAAAAATAAAATCTTGCAGGCAACCAAAGAAAAATAGACACAGCACACAGAAAATACCCAACTTAATGTAGGAAACCAAAAGACAGACATTGAGAAAACATTTAAATCGCTGAAACAAAAATGTATCAATGAAAAATTAGATATCCATGCAAAATGTGCTTTAAGAATGAAGGTAAACAGTGGTATGGACAGAAAAACAAAAATAATTATGAGCCTTTTACCACTGACAACATTCCTTAAGAGTAAGGAGCAGCTGTTGCGAAGTATGTAAGGCCACCACTTGGGACATCTAAACCACATTTTGGAGCTGGAATCTCAACTTTTCCACTTCCCATCCAGCTTCTTTCTAATGTAATTGGTTTCTAAGACTGGAAGTACTTGGTTTCTAATACCCACATGGGAGACCTGAGTGAAGTTTGTGGCTCCTGGCATCTGCCTGGCCTAACATTAGCTACTGTGGGTACAGGGAAGTGAAAGAATTTTCATTCATATTCATTCTAACCTTTGGATCCCTCTTCAGAAGTCCCATGGGGAGAGTGTCAGCAATGGGTGGAGAAGCATCACAACCCAAGCTGTTTCCCTACAGATCTGCTTTGTCTCCTTCCCTTCCACAGTGTTAAACCAAGACAAACTCCCAAGTCAACTTCTGGAACACTGGTCTACACCTCAGAGTATGTCTTCAAAGGAAACAAATCTGAAACATTGGTCTAGACTTCACAAATCAAAAAGGCAGGTATGAATTCTAGGGTCATCTCTAAGAGTAGTAAAACAAAGTCTAAAATCAGCAAACCAAAAGAGGGTAGACCCTTCTCAAGTGTAAAAGAAGGTAGAAATAAGATAATAAAACATAATTCACCCCAAAGAAAGCGATCAAAAGTATTTTAAGAAGGAGATAAAGGTTAACACAGAACAGGTATAAGAAACAAATTGGAGAGCAGCATCGGGGTGCATCGGGTTAGGCCTTTGGCTCTGGCAACCTATGTGACCACCAGTTTGAGTCCCAACTGCTCCACTTCCAAACCAGTTCCCTGCTAATGCACCTGGGAAAGCAGCAGAATATGCCAAAAGTACCTGGGCCTCTGCTTCCACACAGGAGACCCAGATGGTATTCCAAGCTCCTTCTTTCAGCCTACCCCAGCTCTCGCCTTTGCAGCAATTTGGGGAGTAGACAAGTAAATGGAAGATATGACTCTCCTTCTCACATTCTCCCTCTCTAACTCTGACTTTCAAATAAATAAAGCTATAATACAAGAAGAAAGAAAAAGATATGAACTGACTAGATGACTATTGAGAGTTACCCAAAAAAATCATCAAGCATGTCATGGACATGCAAATTATGGCAATACTATTACTCATGAATCAAATTGAAGAAAACTATGAGTGATACACCCAACACTGGCACAAGTTTAGACACTTTCATGTACTTCCACTGAGACTATGGGTTGTTTACCATCATTTGCAAAAGTAACCAAGTAATAAATATTTAAATTGAACATTCATTGACAATTTGTAGCAAAAACTATTCACTACTCAAAATCACTTCCTCTTCTTTTGGACACATGTAAACAATCTCCAGACTTTTCACAGCAGGTGACTAAGTCCTAACTAGGAACAACCCTGAAGTCACTTGTTGAAGGGTAGCACAGTCCCTGCAACCTAGACCCCTGAATGAACATGTAGACAAGAGATCTCCCAGTGTCTGAAACTAATTTAGAAGTTTCACTTTCATTAGGTTTGAAACATTCCATGTTCCAGGACCCATTTATTACAGCCATTAGTCTTTTCTAATCTGTACATTCCTTGGCCCATCAGTGTCATTAGCAAGCATCTGTCTATACACGTAAAAGTAACAGCACGGGGCCCAGCATGGTAGCCTCGTGGCTAAATCCTCACCTGGCATGCCAGAGATCCAATATGGGTACCAGTTCATGTCCTGGCTGCTCTACTTCCCATCCAGCTGCCTGCTATGGCCTGGGACAGCAGTGCAAGGTGGCCCAAAGCCTTGGGACCCTGCACCCACATGGGAGACCTGGAAGAAGCTCCTGGCTCTTGACTTCGGATCAGCTCAGCTCCAGTCAATGTGGGCAATTGGGGAGTGAATGAGTGGATGGAAGATATTTCTCCCTGTATGTCCTCCTCTTTGTATACCTGTGTTTCCAATAAAAAACAAAACAAAATTCTTTAAAGTAATAGCACATAAGATTCTATGGGTAAATAAAAATTTAACTGGGAAAACCTGGGGAAATTCTGAATCAATAAGGTAAGAGTTGAATAAATTATAATGCATTCATAGTAAGGAATATTATACAGCTGGTAGAAGCTTTCTCTGAGTCTACTGACCTAAAGAGATTACTAAAATAATAAAGGGAGGGGGAGAAATCAAGCTGATACAAATTAATAAATCTCATTTGTGGGAAATAGGAAGCAAAAAGTTGGCACAAAATGTAACATACATGTTTGCATATATTTGAATGAGGATGGTACAAGGTATACAAGATTGAAAATTAAGCCTTAAACATTAGTCAAAATTTATAGGAGGAAGCTATGGAAGCACTGATTGTGTGAGAAAAAAAAGACTAATAGAATGGAAGCACATCTCTGTGTAAGGCTGAATGAAAATGTAGAATATAAAATTGAATCATAAAATATTGAAGCAAATATGTAAAAATTGAATATGCATGTAGACAAGGATGAGAAGGTAATGTCAACTTATATAAAATTTATTTTTGCCTTAAATGTTAATATTTTAATATTACTTTTATAATAAAAGAATATTTGAAAAATAAAAGGAACAGATTTAACCCCTACATGGTTTAGGTTTAGGTTGCCACATTATCACTATTTTCACACTGACCACTCTGGGTTGGGGACATATCCTGGAGTCAGGCTGATGATCATCAAGCTGAACCCAAAGAGTCATCTCACTGTGAAGGTGGAGTTGTCCTTGAAAAAAAATATTCCATTGTCAGTCATGGGTAAAGTGCAAAGCCAGAACAGGAAACAGACTTGACAGGCAAGCCTTGGGCTAGACTAGCTTCTTAAACTGCAATGTTCTTACAAATTATTTGCAGAAGTCTTACAAAGGTCTTGTCAAAATGCAGATTGTAATTCTGAAGGTATTGAGTAGGCCCTGAGAGTCTGCATCTCTGGTAACTCCCACCATGATGCTACCGCTCATGCTGGTCCTTGTACAGCCTAGGGCTACTGAGCAGCAAGCCCCTCTGCTCTCTGGGGGCCCAAGGGCATGGGGTAGAGAGAATAGTTAGCTGCCCCAAGAAAAGCAGAAATAAAACTAGGAGTTGGCCTACTAAGATGGTTTGCAGCCAGCACCACAGCCATTAAGTACTGTGCACATGTACCTCCCTTCCGTGAACTCTTCACTAATGTGACATGCAGACTGCAGGGCTGCAGGAATCACAGTGACTCATTCCTGGAGGGACCAATACTATACTTCAGATGAAGGAGTCAAGGGTAGAAGTTGAGTCTGTTGGCCCTAAATTCAACATAGTGGTAACAAAGGGCTCATCAAACAGGTGACAGCTCCATCAAGGCCATCCTGTGCAGCACGAAAGCCACTGCGGCAGTGCCAATGAGGTAAAGAACTGAGTCCTGGCCTGAATATGAAGTCATACTCAGAAGAACTAAAATGGCCTAAACAAGCAAAGGATTTATTTTCTCACAAAGGAGTCTGGAGATGCAGTAAGAATGATTGATTTCCAATCCAGTGACAGTTCATTGAAGACTCACGCCCTTCCCATTTTTCTCCTCTGCCCTCCCAGGTATGTTGGCTGTCTTCAGAACTGCCCCTTCATGGTGACCAGGTGGTTATGACTGAGGCATCGCAGATTCACATGACATTAAATGAGAACATTTCTTCCTTAGGTCTCTTAAATACCAAAGAGAGCATTGCCAGAAGTATCCCACCCTCCAGTTCTCCCTGCAACTCATTAGGCCCAACAGCACTGCACTCCAAGTTCCTATGCCAATCACTAAAAAGGGTGACAAGAGCCCCCTGCTTGTCTCAGAGTGACTGAGATGCCCCTTCTCATACTCAAAACTGTCGAGGGAACCATCTGGACTGGGGATCCACACAGGTGCTGGGTTGGTTACAGGAAGGCTGACAGTGGTGTCTTCCATACCTAAAGGCACCCATACATCAATACAGTGCACTTGGAAGAATCTATTTTTCCTATCAGTAATGTGGTAGGTGTTTAAGAAACCCTCGTGTTGTTTAAAAATTAACTCTGAGACAAAGAAAAAGACTGAAGCAGGGGAGATCAAGTCTCACCAGGAACAATGTAACTCCAAAGAGAAGGCCCCACCTTGGACTCAACGCAAATGACAGCAAACGCAAACAACCTGTAAAAGACAGAATTAAGTTTCTCATATATAAATACCTTAATGCAACAGTTCAGAGCTGCTATAGTGTATCTATCAATATTCCCGCCAGTGGGAAAACTTAAAGGGAAAAAGATAAACATAGTTCTCTTTAGAACACTTACTGGGAGGTGTACATGCTCTTTTTATAATCATAGGCTAGAACTCAGTGACATAGCTAAGCTTAGGTAATCAGGTAAATTGAAAAAATCTATATTTAGGGACGCCATGTACCCAACCAAAAATCTAAGGCCATATGGCAGAAGCCATCTGTACCCTCCCTGATACACATAGAAAGCAATGTTCTGGGCAGTAACTGCAAACAGCTTCAATCCAGAATGACTGGAAGAATGACAGTATTAATAAGAGATGCTATTAGTAGGTTATCTTCCCAACACATACCTGAAATAACAGTAGGGGATGAGTGTTAAGCCCAAGGCTTACGAAGCTGCTAAGTATTCTCACACCTTATGCCCTAGAGCCTGGGTTTGAGTTCCAGCTCCACAACTTACTCCAGCTTCCTGCCACTGTACACCCTAGGTGGCAGCAGATGATGACCCAAGGAGTTGGTCCCTACCACCAAGAGAGATCTGGCTTTAGGTCCCGATTCCCAGATCTGGCCTGGTACAACTCAATACCTTTGGGAGAATGAACCAGTGAATGAGAGAGAGAGACTGTAAAAGAAAAATGTTCATACATACATACATGGATGCATAGACAGATTTGTTTCTGCTTCAAATTATAATAACAATACGAAAGGGAAAAGGTAACTGCAACTTTTAGAGCTCCTATTTGGAAATGTGGAGCATGGGAACTGCCCAGAAGTGACTGGTCAATAACATTATCTCACTGAGCAGGAACAGCAAAGACTACCTCCCTTAACAGTGAAGTCAACTCCTTGCTTAGACTTTCTGGCAGCCTCCCTTTCTTCCTTTGTCCACTAGCCCTTGCTTTCCCCTCTGGGGTTTCTTCCTTGTCCATCATGTTCTTGGCCACGTCAACGGTGGGCCTTGGAGAGCACACACAACCCTCTCTCACATCCTCTTCCTGCTAAAGCAACCATTACTGTAGAAGCTAATGCTCACGGGTTTTTTCTTTCCCCTACTACAATTTCTTCAAAATTTTAGTAGACTTCCTCTTTGTTTCTGCGGGGGATGGGGAGGAAATTGACTTAAGATCTCATCTAGAGTTTCCAAACCCCCAAGTCTCAGGTCTTTCACTTGGTGAGCTCTGGTCGGTCACATCTCTTTTTCTCTCAACACAATGGCAACTCAAAATGTTGAATGAATTCTGTAAAGGGATTCCCATCATGTGACCAAAGCACTCTAAAGGAAGTTGCTCCAGAAAGATTCAGGCCACAATTTTACATTTAAGCAAGGCTGCCATTTCATAGCCACCTCTTAAGACTGCTTCAATTTGGGGCACATAGTTGGCTTATTCCATCCTTTACAAAGACCCCAAATTGCCAGCTCCTGAGTCAAATTAGAACACAGGCCACAGCACAGAGCACAGTGCGTCTTTTAACAAAGCTACGTTACCTTTGATCCCTACTTCCATGCTGACTTGCTCTTACCTGAATTTAGCACTCTCTAGTAGAATTTGCCAAAAACAGCAAGCATTAGCCAATACTACCCACATGATTTTCTCTCTACCATGTCCACAAACACATCGTCTGCCTACCAAAATGCAATTTGACAAAATATTTTACCATCACATAATAGGTGGCCTTCCTAGTCTGCAGCACCTATACAGTCCACCCTCTGCCTACAGTACTGTTTACCATCCTGTTTCAGAGCTAAATTTTGAATTAGTTAGCTCCAGATGTAAGGGTCAGACAACCCATAAAAACAGTAGTTTTTAAAAGATGGGAATTTTATTTATTTGTCTTGTAAAAGATTCACATAAAGTTAGTGATGTCCAGGCCTTGTCCCCAAAGGAAGCATAGCAGTAAGGTTGGATTAAGAACATTTTTTGGTAGGGGCAGGCATTTTTGGTGATGCAATTAAGACTACTTGCCCACACCATATGAGAGAGTCTGGGTTCAAGTTTCAGCTCTGCTCCCACTTCCAATGTCCTGTGATGAGCATCCTGCCAGGCAGCAAGTGATGCCTCAAGAACCTGGACTGGGTTACCAGCACCCAGCCTCAGCACATGCCTTGTGTTGGCTGTTGTAAGATTAAACCAATAGGACAGACGATCTCCATTTTTCAAACTCTTTTCCTGTCTCTGCCTTTCAAATGATCAAACATAACAAACAGATTTTATAAAAAAAAAACATTTGTGGAAGCAAAATATTATGGAGTTATCAGGAAAGTGTGTGTATGACTTATTTCTCAACTCGTCTGTGGGCTGTTTCTTCCACTGGGACTAAGATAGCTCTGCCAGCCTGGCAGAAGACACTCCATTTGGGGAATGAGAGTGAGGAGAAGGGCATGTCCTCCTCCATTAGCCACATTTCCTGAGTTGGTCTCAAGTTATTTTTATTCACTGTGTCACCGGTAAGATGTTAACCATGTGGTTCTATCTGGCTGCAAGAGAAATGTGTAAATGAGAGGCAGTGCTTGCAGCTATCACTGTAGGGGGAAAAAAGGCAGGACAAATATTGAAGGAGAGCTAACAAATTTTCTACCAAAGTAATGCTGGCCTTCACCTCAAGTCTCATGGACAGAGTTTCAAGAAAGTAAATTATTACTTCTCTGGGCTCCTCTGAAGGTTGTAGAGTACCAGAGGCTGGTGACAGAAAGTGGCATGGATGAGGCCTCAGGGGGATGGGGGAGGCCAAGGAAGAGGGTCTGGAAGCAGAGAGAGGAGAGGATGGCCCATTGCAATGCCAGGGAGCTAACGTGACATCATCCCAAAGGGACCCGCCCAGGCTTTCTCCTGAGAAGGAGCCATACTCCAACAGAAACTGTGTGTAGGTCACTGCCACAAACCCAAGGGAACTGGAAGCAAGAGATTCCTGGAGAGGGCATGAGGTATCTGAAGAATATATCAAGGCTCACCCTTGCTTCTGTCTAAAGGAATTTCCTGTGAACAGCTGTAGAGCAGAAGCAGCAAGGTCAGACAACTTCGATGCTAATGCCCAGACTGTCCCCATCCACCATCACCCATCTCAATCCTACAGTAGTCAGCAATTTCACCAAGCAAGTTGCCCAGAAGGAAAATACCTGCAAGGTGAAATGAGAAATAGACATTCCCCATGCCTTCCTCGCCAGTTTATACAATCAAACCAGAGGAAGAGAAGCAGGGAAGCTTTCATTTTAAATTAGAATGTTAAGTTTCCATTTTTTATCTGGAACTACACATTCCATTTCCATGGTTCTCAACCCTGGCTTCCCATTGGAATTACCCAGGGAACTTTTAAAATTAGTGATGCTCAGATCTCCTCCCTCAAAGTTTCATTAGACTGGAAGAGGCAGCATGGACATAAATATTCAAAAAAAAAAAAAAAAAGAAGAAGAAGAAAAAGCTGCCCAAGCAACTCTGATGTGTAGCCTAGCCAAGGTCGAAAATCACCATAGTAATAATAAATTAATAACAGTGTTGCAAACAGAAGATCATACAGGGACTGAATGATGGTGGAACAAGCCCTAAATCTCACTCAGAGAAAGGAGAACTAGCCCCACAGCCTAGACTTAGAAGGAAATAACACTTCACAACTGTACCCAGTAAGTGTCCTCACTTTCAACCTAACAATTATATAAATCCTACCTCCTTCAAAAAGATTAGAAGCCTCTTCAGGGTAAGGACCATGACTTAAGGTTCTTGGGAGTCTGCACTTGCTACATCTATGGCAAGAGCTTAATAGCTATTTATTTCCCTGTTGTTAGCTTCCAACCTGCACCCTAGAATGAACTGAGGGTATCCTTCGTGCACAGGACAAACTAAGGTGACTATAAGAAAGGGGCCTTTAAAGGGTTCATTAAAAGTGCATCTTACCAAAAAAAAAAAAAAAGGACATGAATTTCAAATATCGCACCTGAGTAAAATCTGTATTTTAATTCCATTTTTCATGAATTTTGTGAAGTCTTCTGATCTTGGAACTAATGAATAAGGTAAAAGTACTGGTGCCAGTTCAAGTACCAACTGTTCTGCTTTTGAACAAGCTCCCTGTAAGTGTTCCTGGGAAGACAGCTCAAGTGGTCCCGCCCTGTCAAACACATGGGAGACCCAGATACAGCAACTGGCTGCTGGTTTGAGCCAGGGCCAGACCCAGCTGTTGTAGCTAGTTGTGGAGTATATCAGCAGTTGCATGATCTCTCTTCTCTCCTTGAATCACTCCCTTCCTCCAACTATCCCCCTCACATTCCCTCTTTCTCCTATTCTCTGTGTTGCTCTGCCTTTCCAATAAGTAAATTTAACAGAGAGAGAGAGAGAGAGGAGAGAGAAAGGAGAGGAGAGAAGAGGAGAGGAGAGGACAGCACTGCAGCTTAGGCCGACACCTACAGCACCAGCATCCCATCTGAGCATCAGTTCAAGTTCCATCTGCTCCACTTCCTATTCAGCTGCATGGAGAGCAGCAGAGGTTGGCCCAAGTTCTTGAGCCCCTGCATCTGCAGAGGAAAACTGGAAGAAGTCCCTGGCTTCAGCCTGGCCTAACACTGGTTGCTGAGGCCGTCAGGGAGTGAACCAGTGGTTAGAACACTTCTATTTTTCTGTATTTCTAACACTGCCATTCAAATAAATAAATCTTTTTTAAAATGGGGAGGTATTTAAAGTACACAAGATGTAGCTGTCAGGAAGTGGCTTCAATTTTTTTTTCAATCTTTGATCAAAGCCTCTACTTCAGACTGAAATCTGTGTAGAATTATCCCACACTGAGCAGATTTTTGTCTCACTGATCTAAGGCAAGGTCAGGCAGAAGAGCTAAAATAGCCAACCCTTCAGAGTAGATCAGGGATCGGTCTATGGCACCTGTACCAGCCTGACACAGCTACCCAGATGAATGAAGCGGAGCCAGCTGTTAGGTCTGCATACACGGCTCCATCTCTGGCTTCAACCCCACCTCAAATACCACCTGACCCTGAGAGAGGAGCATACCATTATCACGACAACCACCTGCATCAAAAGGAGCCCTACCCCACTAAGAAAGAGTACGACGACACAATGTAGGGAAACAGCCAAAGCTTGGTCTTTCAGCTAACATCCAAAGAGCAGCTTTCGTCTGTCAACACAAAGATGTCACATCCCAAGTAAAACCTACAGCACCACGGTCCCACAGGAGATGCTTCTCAAAATGTTCCCGATTCCCTCAAGCCCACATTTATTGTCTGACTCCATCAAACAGACAGGGGCCAATTGCCAAAAGCATCAGGCGCCAAGACTTGACACTTGAGAAATCACCCTTTCCTGTGAATGGATCCCGAAGCTTCGCATCAGGAGAACACCCTTTCCATAGCCTAAAAAGGAAAAGCAAATAATCTCAAGCTCATTCTGCTATCAAAATTGGCCTCCTTCATCACCAGCCACCGTCTTCTGTCTGACTCAAGGACATTTCTAATCAGAAATAAAATGTACTTCACTGTGAGCCTGAGCTCAGGGAAAAGTATGCTTAAATTGCGTTTGGTGAAAAGGACCTTCCAATCCCAATAAATGCTTCAAGACCTTTCCCAGCAGAGGAAGACTCCTACATGAAAATTATGTTTAACCAAAGATGAGGTCCCTGGCTCAGCAGGTCATGAAAAGAGTTACCCCATCTCACCAACACTATGCCATCCTTGGAAAGGCCACCTACCTTCCAAAGGGAACAATAAAAACCGATCCTCTGATACCTACAATGCTGCTCACAGGGTCCCTATTTCACCCTGTAGGAGTACTGTGCCTCCAATCATGGGTAGTTCCAACACTACCCACTAAGCCATGAGCCCTAGTCTTTGATTTTATTCAGGTATTAAACACTGGAACGTTAGGCAAGTGGAGCAGTTGATGATTATAATAATGAGTGGCCCATTAAAGGTAATTTTTTTAAGTTAATGAGCTTTCCCCAAAGAATGGCCACGTACTGTACTGAAAAATGTCCGTAGGACACACTGCACTTTCTTGATATTTATTTAACTTCATGGGGATGCCATAAAACTTCTTTATTTGCTTTCAGTTAGCCCATAGGTTTTGACAAGATAAATTTTTTATTTAGGTCTTTGCCCAGTTACAATCAGAAACAGGAGACTTAACTCTATAAAGCCAGGCTGATAGATGAATTAATCAAAGTACTCCCCCACCCTGCTTTCCTTCCAGCAACCACAGGGATCAACAGACGAAGTTTTTCCTTAATTAAAGAAACTCAGCAACAAGGTGATTTATTGATGATGAATCTTGCAGGCCTTTTCATTGTGCGGTCACTGTTGGCCACTGTTTGAAATTTACCAACATAAATAAAGCCTCTCCATGACTAAACAAAGTTAAAGTAGCAATAAATTGAGCCTGCCATGTACTCTGGGCTAGATCTGAAGCCAACATAAATACCAAAATGCCTTGGCTGTGACACACTTGACACAATGACATCATGCACTCCCAAACAGAACAGCCCAGCCCCAGCCAGAGCCTAAAACCTAATACAATTCCCTTAAATGAATCAAATTGCAACGGTCTAGACTCAGCTTCTCTAAAGCATTCAACTTCTGGCTTCCTTGCCCTCCGCAGTTGAGAGATCACATTAAAAATAATCTATACGCTGATCTAAATTTCACTTTTTCTGCATGATTAAATTTTGGCAAGAGTCAATCTCTGTTATTCTCACTCCCTGGGAATGTTTGGAAAGTTACTAAAAACTCAGGATTTATCAGCTTAAGGTTCAGCCTCTGTGATGTGATCCCAGGGCTTGCCTGCTGCTAACCTCAGTGGGAGACAGGCCCACGCCTGACACTGAGTGTTAATAGGAAGGGCGAAACTGCTCACTTAAACGGTTCAGCGCTGGCCTCTCTCCTGCAGGACTCACTTTGCCCATGTCTAGCAACAGACTGTAATGAAATCCCCACCTGGGACAAGAATGCCTGCTAAACAGGGGCTCCACACCCCCAGCCCTCTTACTGCTCAGAGTTGAAAGGGGGGAAGGCACCTTGCACAACGCCAACGCAGAACAACGAATTAAAAATGGAGAAAATCTAAGTACTAATTGGTGAAACCATAAAAGCCACCATAAAAGACATTTTCCTTAAACTACTTTACACAGGGCTGTATAATTTTATGTCACTTTTTATTTATGTTGCTATAATGAAAGCCGCTCTGGGAGTGGAGGAGATTGAGAAGAAAGGAATTGCACTGTTTTTTAAAAGCAGGAAGAGAGTTCATCTATAGGGCTCCAAACCCCATTACTCCTTAACTAGAGGAGGGCTTGGAAGGAGAACCTGTGTCTCCTAAGAGTCTCTGAACAAAAACCTTTACAATGTGCACCTTTTGTCCACCACTCTCCTCTCTAACCTCAAGTCCTCAATTGAGTAACAATAGAGTGACCTCAATAGTATTTCACAAAACTAAGCTGTGAACTAGGTAAGACAGTCCCATGCCATTTAGTCTAATGCACTGAAATCAGGTTTTCAACTACATAATGTACAGAAAGCAGCATTATTTGAGCGTCTAGGAGGATCCATATAAAAATGGACATCCTTCGAACAAGACAATGCCTTTAAAATCCAAAAGCCCCACAGGACCTTACAATACTGGATTGAAGGATTCTATACAGGAGAGTTTATTATTACCAGACGATCAGAGAAACTCTTTCCCCTCATCCCAATCTGTATGGGATGACTCAGAGCATGTTGGGGAGGTGGAGGGGGGGGTGACAGAACAAGTAAATCACAGCATATAAAATCTTGGATAAATTATAAATAAAAGAAATTTCTAATTGTCTATGCTAAAGTGGAGAGGCACTGGGGGTGGTTTGGGAGTGCTCTGGTTCTGGGGCCTTGTTGCTACAATGTGTTGAGTTTGTTAAAATTCACTCTACTTGTGATGCTTGCTGTTTTTCCTATGTCTGTTATGCCTCAGTAAAAAGTTTAAAGAGTAGCATATGTTCAGATGAGTCCATAAAAGAGACGCAAAGAACAGTTAACGTGTATACAAACACAGAAGCAGGGTCCGAGTTTCTCAGGGAAAATGTTGATTACGCCTGAAAATGCAGAGATCCTCAAGACTTTGGCTAACTTTCAAAGCAAGATGAGGTTGTTTTTAGAAACAATTTGCCATCTATTAACAATGAAATCCAATTCAGCCTCAAGTATTAGAAAGTGAAACAACATATACTATTTCGAGGGACCGCTGGAGTATCACACAGATAGGGCATTATTTAGGTAGGCTCAACAGTCAAGGCCACTTTACAGCACACGGACCAGACTAAACAAACCCGACCTGTGGGTGACCCTCCAAGGATCCCTAAAGATTGGAAACTCTGAAATGGCAGCTCTGACCAGACTTTACAGCCTGGTAATGGCATGCAAATGACACTCCGTCTCTGTCACACAGCCAAAGGTTGGTGTTGTATATGAGAGCAATTTCCTCAAGAATTCAGAGGAAAATGTGATACGCTGCCTTTTATGTACCAGGTTCACAGCAGCAAGTGCATTTACTGGTTGGGGGCATGCAAAGCTCCCAATGAATGTCCCTTCAAATCCTTCTGCTCCATCCCTTGCCAAGTGCCAAGGATGTCAGATGCAGAAGGGGAGAGCCCACGCAGGCTACACGGAAAAGGCCTCATTTGCAGGGTATTTTAGGATCTGAACTTCATCTAGAAAAAATCAGCAAGATTCAGAATCACTCCTTACTGGAAAGCAGATTCTTTCCTTACCTTCTTCTCTGCATGAGCTCCACATGTCAACACAGGCAAATCTTGCCTGGAGTAGCTCTGCACCAAAGTCCAGCTAACACTTAGACTAACCCATCTTGCTCAACCAGCAAAGGTTGGCAACAGGAAGCCCGGTATCCACCTCCTTCCAGGGCCTGCTTTCATGCATCCCCACCACATGATCATCCACTCCCCAGAGGATGACTGAAATCTATCCTATGGGGAGACAGTTACTCCAAAAAATCCTCTACAAACAGCAGGCTAGAAAAGAGGATGCACTCATTAGGTGGGAGGTGAGGTGGGCAGGGAAGGCAGAAAAGGAAAGAAAAAGAAATTCAAGCAGAGAGAAGCTCTAGCTCTATGTTCTGATGAAGAGAACAAACTGGGGATCAACTTTAAATCCAAGACCACCGCAATTCATTCTGCTGTCTTTCTCTTTTTTTACTGGTTCTGTCTTAGGAAACTGGTCAGGGGATTAGCTCCCTATGAATGTTTGTAGCTGCACCCCAGAAGACACTCCAATCCGTAAGGATGGAAGTATTTTCTGCCTTAGACTTCCAGAACATCTTCACTCTGACCCAACCAAATCCTGGTATTTCTCTTGACAAGCACCACCACATCCCAGGCTAGCAGTCCTTTTCAAAAGCAAACAGTACAATGCATCACAGAAAATGAGTTAAACTCAATGTCAGGATTTTAAACGCTACTCATAATATCTTAGAATTCTTATAAAAAAAAAAAGTCCTCATTGCCCCTAATTTGGAAGTCAGAATTCAGTCTAACTGTGGCATGGCTGTGGTTTCTACCCTGAAAGGTTTGTGTATGGGGAGCTTGGTACTCAATGTCTAAGTGTTGAGGTGAAGGATTAATTTCATAACATTATAAATTGTTCCTGATGTTATATCGGGGCTTTTAATTAATAGGGATGATACTCTGCCGGCTTTACCTTCAGACCAGAGATGGTCTCCCCAACAAGCCGTTGAATTTAGACAATAAGATGCTGGACTCCATGTTTGGTATATGCTTGCAATGAAAGAATCTCATGTGACCTTGAACTTGGGTAATGCAACAAGATGGAGGAATCCACCATGGGGGGAGAGTTTGAGGAGGGGAGGGGGGAATCCCAGTACCTATAAAACTGTGTCACATAATGCAATGTAATTAATTTAAAAAAAAATGAGACACCACCTCAGAACAGATTAAAGCTGGTCTCAGGAGGCCCTGTGCGATGGTGTAGTGGTTAAAGTTCTCACATTGCATGCACCAGGATCCCCTGTGGGCACTGGTTCTAAACCCAGCGGTCCACTTCCCATCCAGCTCCCTGCCTGTGGCCTGGTAAAGCAGTCCAGGACGGCCCAAAGCCTTGGGACCCTGCACCCACGTGGGAGACCCGGAAATGCTCCTGGCTCCTGGTTTCGGATTGGCTCAGCTCCAGCCGTTGCAGCCACTTGGGGAGTGAACCATAGGATGGAAGATTTCCTCTCTGTCTCTCCTCCTCTCTGTATATCCGCCTTTGAATAAAAATAAATAAACCTTTAAAAAAAATGCTGGTCTCATGACAGCATAGCAGGCTAATTCTCACCTGCAATGCCATCATCCCATATGGGCACTGGTTTGAGCCCCAGATGCTGCACTTGTGATGCAGCTCTCTGTTTATGACCTGGGAAGACAGTGGAGGATGACCCAAGCTCTTGGGTCCCTGTACCTACTTGAGAGGCTCAGAAAGCAGCTCCTGGCTCCCTTTTTTTTCCATCATGTGAAACAGCCAGGAGGTCCTCACCAAGATGATGATATCATGCTGCTCAGATGCACCAGACACCCTCATCTTCATCTGATAAGTCGCTCAGCCTCAGGCGTTTTGTGAGAGCACAGAAAAGACCCTTGGACCCATCTCAGTTCAAAAGAGACATTCCCTGGTCTGTACATTTCTGTCATTCAAATCAAGCAACCATTATTTTCATGTGGGTAATGACCTTCATGTTAAGAGGGAAAAGGCAAGTGCATGGTATTTGTATCAAGAAAAATGTGCATTTTGATTTTTTCCATTTTATTGGAAAAGCAAAGCAGACAGACAGACATCCTCTACCTCAATTCACTCTCCAAATGCCCCCAACATCCCTGGTCAGGGCCAGATCAAAGCCAGTAGCCCAGAACTCATCTGCTGCTCCCAAATGAGTAGTAAACACTCAAGTATTTAAATCATCATTCACTTGCCACCTACCAAGATGCCCATGAGCAGGAAGCCGGGTCAAAAGCAAAGCCAGGACTTGAATCCAATATGGGCTAAGGGAATTCTGACCAACGACTTAGCTACTGGGCCACTCACCCAGCATCTTGACTTCTTCCTTAAAACAATTCATTTTTTTCGATAGCTGGAAAGAAAGATACATAGCTTCCAGGGAGAATGTAGACACACGTTAGACATATCTGCCTGTCCTATAATGTAAGAATAGTCCCCGCTCAATGTATCCTAGCCATTCAACAGTCTAGACTTGGAGATGACCAAGACCTTCCACTGGAAAGAAGCATCGGAGATTTGGGAGATTCCTTCTCCTCCCAGCAAAGGAGAGGGAATGACTTCTTCCTAAGCACTAACAAACTTGAACAGTGGTCTGCTCCAGTTTCTGCACATGTTCCACCAGAAACCAGAAACCTGGCACAGAGGCGGGCCCAGCAGCCCGCCCAGGCCCCATATCCTGCAGTGGCAGTGGTCTCCCCTTTCATCTCCGTGAAAGCTACTTCCCAGTGACCCCTGGCCCCACGTGAGTTTAAAGGAGGCCCACATTGCTTTCAGCCCATACCCACAGCACATTTCAGTCCTGTAGTTCAAGGGGCCTTCATGTCACCCCTCCGCCTTCCAGTCCTGCCCTTTAATCCCTCCTGGAGAATTCAGTTATGCATATTGCATGAAGGAGGGACCACAAGCTGGGCCTCTACAAGCTGCTAATTGAAAACCTTGTCAGAAGTGGGAGGAAGAGGCAGAGGGGGAAAAACAACAGCCCTTGAAAGGACTCCTCTCATACTAAGAGCAGCAGTATGCCTCCCAGGAGGGGGCTTGCAACCCTAAGCCACACAGGAATCCTTCCTCCCAAGCACCGAGCCTGTGGCTCTAGGAGACAGAGCCCAACAAATCAGAGACTCCAAGCATGCCACTCATGGGCACCAGGATCCCTGCCCAGCTCTGTGGTTTGCTTGCTCCATAAGCATACAGAGACGGCTGCTCCAAAAGCTACAATACCCGAGTGAAGGCCCAGCCCACTATTTCAGCTGTGCCATCCTAGACAAGTGACAACTCATTTTATTCTCCTGTAAAACTGGGGATAAGAATTGTAAGTATTTTATAGAATTGCTGTGAAGATTGAATGTGATTATAGAGAGGAATCTCCAGAAATGTATCAAAAATAATTATGAAAAAACTGTGTGTAAATTTCAACATAATCTTTCAATTTTATTCTCTATGAATCTTTTAAACTACTTATTTATTTGAAAGAAAGAGGGAAAGAGAAAGGGAGAGAGAATGACACATCTTCATTGACTGTTTTCATTCCTCCAAATAGTCACAACCCCCAGGCCTGTGCCAGACAATAGCCAGAAGCTAGAAACCCCATGCTGTTCTCCCAGCTGGAGCCACAGCCTTCCAGGGTGTATTAGCATGCAGCTGAATTGGAAGTGGAGCAGCTGGGATTCAAACTAGCACTCCAATAAAAGATGCTGGCATTCAGCTGTACTTTCAGACCAGGGATGGTCTCCCAAAGAAACTGTTGAAACTATTTGGACATTAAAAGTCTGGACTCTATGCATGGGCTATGCTCACAATGAAGGAATCATGACTGGATATGAACTGTACTACTGCAACAATGTGGAGGAATCCAACATGGGGGGAGGGCAGGGGAAGGGGTTGGGGGAATCCCAGAGCCTATGAAACTGTGTCATAAAATGAAAAAAAAAAAAAAAAAAGATGCCGGCATTGCAAGCAGTGGATTAAATCACTGTGCCACAATATCAGCACTCCACAAGCTTTTCAAAATAGCCTGGTATAAACATTTCATCCAACACCTGGTAGAGTATTAACTTAATTTGTTGCTCTTGTTTATATCAATGAGAACTCTCTCCCCTTATCAATTGCAGAATGGCCAAGGACCAGGAAAGGCGGAATGAAACTGCCATTATACCCTTTGGTTCATAAATAAATTTGGTAACCGTTAAAAAAGAATCTATTTGACAGGCAAAAAGACAAATGCATGCATTACGCTGAGTAGGGGAGAAAAGTGGGAAGAGTTCACCAAAGGCAAAATGCAAGGGAAACAGAAAGGAAGACAAGAACTGAAAGTTTTCAAAGACCTGCTTTGCAGGCAGGTACATTTTGGGCATTTTGATGGCATTCCAACAGCACTGTGCAATAGTTAACAATCATTTTCATTTTCCACTAAGAATCTGGGGCCCAGAACATTTATGTAAGAGCCCCACAGTAAAAGGCTGCTAAGTCCTTGAGAGTCCTCTCTGAACCCCAAAGATCCAAGCCTGTCTCTCTCCCATATGTCCTGCACTGGGGGTTCCTTCTGCCTCTTTGTAGTAGGAACAAATCCTTGGTTAACTGTATTAATCCAACTATTGAGAATGCACAGGACTTCCTAATAATATAAAGATAGAAAAATTCCAAATTATTGGTGTATTTGATGTGAAAAGTCTTGCCTTACCCTGTATTCTTCATCCAGAGAAAATTTCTAACTCAGATTCACTTTGTAAAAATTCATGGTCTCACTTTTTTTCCTTTTAACACTGACTTGCTTGAAAGGCATAATTTAAAAATAAGAGCCAGCAAGAGAGATCTGTCATCCAGCGGTTCACTCCCACTGCAGCAACAGCTGGTGTTGGCTCTGTCAATACAAATCTAGGATGCAAGAACTCCATCCAGGTCTCCCAAGTGGATGATGGGGGGCCCAGAACTTCAACCATCTTCTGCTGCCTTACTAGGTATATTTGCAGAGAGCTAGATCAGAAATAGTACAGTCAGGATTTGAACCTGTGTTCACATGGGATGCTCCTGCCTCAGGTAGTGGCCCAATCTGCTGCATCAGAACACCTCAACCAACACGTATTTCCACACCAAGGATAAGCAAGGATGTGTCTCAACCAATAAATGGAAGCATTTGATATATCAAGCTATAAGAACATAAGCAGCAGGCTAAACCAAAACGCTATGATTATAATGGCAGGGACACTGTCAGAGGACCTCCAAAATCGCTCCAATTATGTGGTACAAGACATCTACATTACAAAAACTGCCATGATTTTGCGTTGACTGATGAGGATAACAACCAATATATTCTGACAACAGACACGACAGCTGTCTGTACATATTTGGAGGCATATATTTTTAGATGCTGTTACTATACTTCTAGCTATTTTAACCACTATATTTTGTTGCCACCATGAACTCCAATAACAAGGAGGCTTATGGGAAAAGGTTAAAATTTCTATTTCCAGCTGCTTCTCTTCCTTACATCATTTTTGTCTCATTATTCACTAGGGCCCATAAATCTGCCACTCAGATCCCAAGTAAGCGATGTGTTGCAGGGAAATCGCTAATGCCACTGGAAACTAAATAAAATTGAACACTGGGTTCACAAGCATTCAGCATTTCAAAACCGTCATGCCTGGCCTGGTACTCATCCTGCCATTCACCCGCTGACCAGAGCTCCCACACCGCTCTTGTGGTTGGCATGCGAGGATTTCCAGCTGACAGAGGACCTGTGCTCCAGTGCCTCTGGCCCAACTCACCATGCTCCTAATTGGGGGCTGGGAGGGAAAGGAAGGCGGAGAGATTTGCAAGGCAGGCTCTAATTTTAAGACAAAAGCCATCCCATTAAATCTTAACAGATGTTTCCCAAGTTTAGAAGATTAAGAAAGATTTCAGCATCAAAAATCAAAGAAAATACTCCATGACCTTAAAAAAGGATAAAACGCAAGGCTCTAACAGACCCAAAGTCCACTTTGACAGCTGTCTCCGATGAAACTGACGAGGTGCTATTGATGTTTGGATTAAACCATGCCTCTGTGATCAAATACTCAAACGTGGGATAAAAGACAAATATATTCTTTAATCCTACCCACTAATTTTGTCTAGGCCCTGAAAAGCAATGAGTACTGAACAAATGTTGAAAGTAGCTTTGCTTCTGTTTATTGACAAAGCTATTTTTATTTCACTAATTTGCCATGTATCTTATCAGCATTTAAACTAATGCAAGGAAAGCCATCGAAGGTACTGCACTCTCCACAAACAGATGGCCATAACTTCCAAAGTTACTAAAGGTAAAAATCAATAAACAAAGACTGTAGAATGTGAGGAAGATGTTGCCTGGAAGTGGAAAAGAAACACTCGGTCTAAACTACTTTTCATTTGCCATCTTAAAAAAAAAATCAGAAATGAAACTGTAAAATTGCATTGGGAATTCCAGTGTTCAGTCTGGTTAGGTTTGAAAGAAAAGATTGGGGAAAAAAAAAATTCTTAAAAAAGGAAAGGGTGAAGAGGCAATTAAGTCATTAATTACTCTCTTTGTCTAGCCGTGTCCAACCCATCAAGCTTGCCCTCTTCTGTCTTCATCAAAGGTGGAGCTCACTCTACTTTACAATAAGTACCTCTTAATACGACAATCTCGTGTTTCAAAAGCTGCTCTATGAGGAATTTAGATGAAGATAAATTAAAAGAACACTTGCAGCAGGCTCCAGAATGACAGCCACACAGTGCCCAAGGTCCTCAAATGAGCAGTGCCAGGGGACAAGGACTCCGCAGAGAAGCACTGTTGGTTGTCCAGGGCACAGAGTCCAGGCAGAGAACAGAGGGGAACAGATGAAACCAACATGACTGCTAAGCACTGGGAACTGCTGCAAGCCCCACAATGGACCATGGCTCTTTCACAAAAGGTCCTAGCCAAGAGGTCAGATATCCTAAGAAAGTAGCTGGGAAGGTACAAGAGGGGGAGAAAACATTAGATCAGCCTTCTGACCTTCCTAGCGAGTGGAAATGAGAGGAAGCTGTGCTCAGACTGTGGGACCTCTACCCAACACTCCAGCATATTAAACCCCCTGGAAAACTCCCTGACCTAGACATCCTTCCAGATGAGTAACTGGTACCTCCATGAAAAGCCCCCTGCATGGTATGTGTGCTTAAGGGGAGTCATTAGCGTTTCCTCATGACTAAGCGTAGCACTCCCTCAGTCAGCTTCTTCATGTCACGTCTCCTGTTGATGGTCTGCAGGGAAGCATTCATTTCACATGACCATGAACCACTCCTTTTGGCAGGAAGACAGAGCCACAACATACAAGGCAGATGCATGACCAACACACAGGCCACAAACAGGAGCAGTAGCACACATTTCAAAGCCAGTGTGGAAGACTGCAGAGAAAGGACGATGCTGACAGAAGGGTTTGCCTTTTCACTCCAGCAAAGAACCATCTAGGTTACAGGTTACACTTCCAGAAGCTCCATGAGAGGATTCTGCTAGGAATGCAGCGACTTCCTGCTCATATCCTCTCCCTACCAGACACTGGAATGACATCAGTAGGACTGCAATAACAACAGCTTTATTTTTGTGTGTTGCTATGGAATTTCAAAAACAAAACAAGAAAAAAAAGCACTGATCAGTAATTGTAACAAAACTTGTTAGCCACAGCATGGAGAATAAGGCCTAATTATTCTATAAACACACTTTGATTTGTTTACTTCAACGTCAAATTAACTTCAAGTACAGAGCGGCAGACACTGATTTTCCACGGTGCACAAAGCTGCTGCAGCCTGGGCTCTACATACCTTATGTAAAACTACCTCATTTTTTGATAGCTACATTTGGAAAAGTGTCACTAGCATACTCCACACATGAAATAATGAACTACATATACATTCTGTTTCAAGGAAAATTGTTTCCAAGTAGGGCAGGTGTCTTTGTGACCCTGTGGGTTTGGCTCAGTCCTGTTTGTATCTTTACCCAAAATGCAAACTCGAACTTCATCCAGAAACACTAACAACTCATGATTATGGCAATTAAAGATAGACTGTGAACCTAGGAAAATGAAGAAAGGCAACAGTTGGGGAAAATCAACACTTGCTGAATGAGACAGGAGGAAGAGTGGTGGAAATGACCAAACCCAAAATGAGATTTGTAATAAATGTTCATGGGAGGGAAGCAATGAGTAGTAGCAGGTTAAGCTGCCAGCTGCCTTCCTTGGCAATCCCCAAAGGCACTGGTTGGAGTTCCTCCTGCTCTACTTCTAATCCAGTTCCCCGATAATGTGCCTGGAAAAGCAACAGAAGATGGCCCAAGTGCTTGTGCCATTGGAGACTTGTCCCGACCCACAGGACACAACGCTCAAACCTTGAGGGTGGACTGGGAATGCCGGGCTGCTAGCCCCGGGCTGCTGGCCCAAGGAACACACGGACACTCATACTTGGTGGAAAAGAGTGCCTCTCTCTTTATTTTTACTCCTCATATATATATACCTTCTTCTCTAGGGAAGGGGGAGAAAGGGAGGGGTTTCCTGGGAGTAATTATCTTCACTGAAGCAGGGAAGGAACTAATCAGCTATATTGAAACAGGGGAGGAACTAATTATTTGAACAGGAACAAGGGTGGAGGTTCTATTCTGCTTGCTCTACAGAGGATGTTTTGGCCTAATATCCTGCTTGCTGTAGCCCTGCCTGCAGGCTTTTGCAATGCAAAAGGTAGGCCAAGTCTAAGGCCCATAAGTCTCTGGCTCCTAACAGAGACTCACCTGTGGTTCTCGACTTCTGGCTTTGGCCCAGCCCAGCCGTGGCTGTTGTCACTATTTGGGGAGTGAAGAAGTGAATGGAAGACTTATCTTCTAATCACACTCTCTGCCACCCCTCCCAGCCTGTTTATCTCTATCTGCCTTTCAAATAAATAAACCTACTTTTTAAAAGTAGTATTCATAGAGGGCCATTTCATTTTTATTCCTCTGTTTAACTCATACAGGGAACAATTCCCCAAGCACCTCACAAATACAAGCTCAAGTATTCCTCCTGGTAACTCTACAGCAGTAATATTATTATTAATATTCTTATTTCACAGAAAATGAAAGTAAGGTATAAAGAAATTAGTAACGTGTCTGGGAGAACACAGCTAGCAAACAGAACTTGGGGGTTCAAACTTAGATACTCTATCCCCCATTCACACACTGTTTCTGATAATCATATTCCCAGCTCTAGTCTGGGCCTGTGGTCACATCCCCAGAGGGAAATCCAACCCATCTTAGAGCAGGCAAGGAGTGGGAAGGAGGTGTGGTAAGCACTGTTTAGACCTGGAGCAGGGTTTCTCAGTCTGCAGCACTATTGACTTTGGGAGCTAATAATCCTTTATGTGGACGGCTGACACATGGGGTGAGGAATATTTAGCATTAACTTTGGTCACTACCTGTTCAACATCTACAGCCTAAATAGCCCGCAGCACAATGACCAAAAAGATCTCCAGGACTGCTACATATTCCATGAGGCCAAAAATCATCCCTAGTAAAGAACTGATGATCTAAGGGAATAGCTACCCTATGAGACCTAGATGTAGAGGAGTTGCCAGAAAAGGAAACAAAAGCAACCAAGAGAAACCAGAAGAGTTCGGAGCAGAATACACAGAACATTAAAAATGCCCAAAATATGGGACTCAATGTAGTGACTATGCAAGCTAATCCTTTGCCCTATGGTGCCAGCATCACAGATCAGTACCAGTTCATGTCCCAGCTGCTCCACTTCTAATCCAGCTGTCTGCTTATGGTCTGAGAAAGCAGAGAGGATAGCCCAAGTCCCTATGACCCAGCACCCATGTGGGAGACCCTGAAGAAGTTTCTGGCCCCTGGTTTCAGATCAGCCTAGTTCCAGCCATTATAGATATTTGGGAAGTAAACCAATGGATAGAAGACCTTCTCTAGCTCCCCTGCTCTCTGTAAAATCTCCCTTTAAAATAAAAAATAAGTCAATCTTTAAAAAATTTATATACATATATTATATATTATATTATATATATTGCATATATTATATTATATATGAGAGACAGAGAGTTAAAAATAAATAGGCCCGAAACAGAGAAGTTGGCTCTTACTAGAAACTAAAAGTCCATCAGCATGAATGGTTCTTAAGGTTAGAGACAGAGTCTGCAACAAATGCAGCAGCAGCACAGAAGGCCTCACCTTCTGCATTCGCGGGCTGCTCCTAAGTGAACTGGGAGCTACTAATGGAAGGATGACATGACAAGACCTGCAGGGCTTCCCTTCCAGTCACAACTAATTAGAGAATAGAAGATGGAGACCAGCCAAGACAGCACTATGTTTGTACCTTCTTTGCATGTTGATCACTTTCCCTTTTAACTGGAATCTTATTTAAAATTAAATGAGTGTTCTTCATATGTGAAAAGTTATTTGGATCAATAAGGATGATCAATCTATAGCAAAAAGAGCAAAGTTCATAAATAGGCAATTCACAAATAGTAAGTACAAACGATCAATAAACATGGAAATACTGAGCTGCTTTTCCAATGACCACAGAAATTAAATATCACTTTCTACAGACCATACTGGCAAAAAAAGGTGTTTTTTTTAATTGTAATTGCATCTCCTGTTGACATTCAGAGAAACTACACTCTCCTACAAGGTTGGTAGGACTCAATATTGGTGTCACTTCAGAGTACTCAGTAATGGGAGGAAAAACTAATAATAAAACAGGACTGTGAAGAATGAGAGCACCCCCCAACAACCTGCTATGTAAAGCTCTAAGCATCTAATAAGAGATTAGCTGGCTACATTAGAGAATATTTTGCTTCCATGAAGAAATTATTTTATGTAAAGCTACTTGCTGTGATGGGGAAAATATTTGATACAAGGCAAAAGTAAAAGCATCAGTAATACTCGGTGGGAGATGAGGGAGGTGACCATGTAGGGCTGACTATAAGAGGGCTGGCTACAACCCTGAGGTCACACCATCACTGAACCTAAATCTTGAGGCTGAGTTGGACCACTACAATTGGGAACAGAAAGAGATGCCTCAATGTGGTCATCAGCTCCTGAGGCAATAAGCACTAGAGTCATGGGGCTGGCAGCTATCACCTTTCAGAGTCACGCTGTCAAAGATGTTGCCAAGCTTGACACCCGTAACATACAAGCTTACTGAAGAGTTTCTCATAGCTCTGCACTTCACTGTTAACATTTCTTTTGTGGGGCTTGTGAGCAATCAAATCAAACTGTAGATATCAAGAAATCTTTTTTTAATAAAAAGAAAATCTCTTACTATAAAGGAACGTGATTCACTTGGAGAGTTTATATTTTCAAATGGAATTTGGAAGAAGAATAGCAATACTGATACATCTTAAAGGGGACATAAAAAGCTCTTAAAACCACTAGTCCCTGAGGGGGTGGACTAAACAGGGCCAAGCAAACTTGAGCTCACCGGCAAGTGCAGAAACCAGGCTGGATCTCAGGTCATGCTGGGCTAAGCTATCACATCTACCAGTTTTCATGAGCCAGGGATGGGAGTAGACTGAGCAGAGAAAGGTTCCAGCATCTGCCAGTGAGAGTTGGGACTGGGGGCAGACCAAGTCAGACCAGGCTACAGCACCCAAGGCAAAGACCAAGACAGGAAAGGGGCTATGCCAAGCTGGGTCAGAGCAACCACTGGCACACATGAGATCTGTGGCTGGGAACAGTCCTGGTTTGGGAGCAAACGGGACACCCTGACTGGGTTGTGTTTTCCACTGATGAGTGTGAAGGCCACAGTCGGGCTGCTCTCTGGTCTGGACATGGCTGCAACATTCCCTGGCACAAGGGTGGACTGGGACTGGGGTGCACCAGACTGGGCTAGACTCCAGCACCCACTGGTGCTCATGAAAACCAGAGTAGGTGTAAGACAGGCGAAGCTACGTCTCTGCCCCTGCTGAGCCATGTGTGAGCTGTGTCTAGGTGTGGACCAGACCTTGGCTGAGCTATAACACCCAACAGTAAAAACTGGAATTGCTGAAGGCCGGTCAGGAAAGGCCACTATTCCTGCTAGGACAGGAGGTGGACTAAGTAAGGCTGGCCCATGGACTCTTCAGTGTGCCCAAGATCTGACACTAGGAGAGATTCTGATGGAGGAGCCTGGGGAACTCCTGTCAGGACACAGTCCCTGCAGGTGAGTGCAAGAGCCACAATAGGAAGCAGCCCAGACCTAGCCAGGGAATGGTACCCATTAGCATACATTTGGCACAGGTCAAGGGCAAACCAGGCTGGGCCAGTTCATATCACCCACTGGCAAATTTGAGCACCAGAACAGAGTGTGGTTCAGGCCAGGTTAGGTCACAACACAAGCCAGTTCACATGAAGGCCAGGACTGGAGGCTTGTTGGGCTAGGTTAAGCTATAGCATCCACAAGCATGACTTGAAATTGGGAATAGGCCAGTTCCAGCCAGGCTACAGCACTCACTGGCAAATGTTGAGGAGAGGCGAGTCATGCCAGACTGGGCCACAGCACATGTGAGGTCTCGGGGGTAGGGAACAAAGCTGGTAGGGGGACTGTGGAGGACTCCCCTGCTGAACCACCACTCGCACTGGAGAGCATGAGTTGGGAGAGGGGCAGGCCAGGCCAGGCCGGGCAGGGCTACAACACCTGTTGGCCTCGTATGAGCTGGACCAGGGGAAAATCAAGCTGGGCTGACTATTCCTACTTATGCATGCATAAGCCAGAGTGAGTGTGGGTTGGTCGGGTTTTGCAGCAGCAGCAGCTGGCAGAGGCTGGCATGGGGGAGTGTGGCGGGGGGAAATTCTGTCAAGTTAAACTGCAGAACCACCTGGAAAGTGCAAGACCCAGGAGTGGGAGTAGGCCCAGTAGGGAAATGATGGACACCTCCCTCTTGGGTTGCCACTCCAACTGGTGAGCATGAGAACCAGGACTGGGATAGGCATGACTAGACAGAGAATGGCACCTGCCAGCAGATGCATGGGCTACATAGTGGGGCTGGTTGGGTTGAACTAGGTTTCAATGCCCGTTGACATGTATGATAGCTGAATGGGATGTGAACAGACTGGACCAGTCTGCTGTATATACCGGCAAGCATGGGAACCAGGGCAGGGGGCAGGCCTGGTGGGGGTTATTGCAGCTGGCTCCAACTAGGCTGTGACTCCCATTGGTTTGCGTGAAGGTCAAGTGTGTGGTGGGCAGCTTCAGGATGGGCTGCAACATCCATTGGTTTGCGTAAAAGACAAGGCTAGAGGCAGAACTGACTCAGTAATTGCAACCATCAGCATATGCATAAGCTGATTTGGGAAACAGACTGTGCTGTAGTCTGTATTGGCAAGCACACACAGAATTCAGGTCTGGGATCACCTCAGATGAAGTTTCAATGGGGATCCCCTAACTGATTTACTGGACTCAATCCCAACCATGGACAGAATTACAGGTTCCATAGTCTGACCATAGAGTGCATGTGTCAAAGCTGAGCCTCCTCAGTGGCTTAGATGGAGCAGCGGATGGCATATCCAGATACAAATGGAGGATACGGTAGTACACTGGAGTCTTCAGAGGACACCTGGTACCATGGCAGAGGATGGAGGACAGAACAAATCGATCAACTACCCCAGCCAAGTGTTGGCAGTGAATAACTAGGCAAACAGTCTCTAAGGTGGACTATGTCAACCAGTGGATTCTGGAGAGATTTCATCATGCTTGGAGTGGCAAGACTGGTAGTAATTTGGAACTGTTGAAGTATCGAAACCTCATGAGCAGGACGCTCCTAACATGTCCCACATCAGGAACCCTGGGGTGGTATCGGGTCTCTCTCCTCCATCCCAGGGTGCAGAGGCATTTGGGAGGATGGGTGTGGCTTCTCCTCTATCTACCCTCTTCCCCCAGATACAGGAAGGAAAAAAAGAAAATGTGAAAATGGTGATCTTACCTACCTTCCTGTAGCCCTTGACCCTAATCATCCTAATCAACTATGTAAAATTAATCAAAAATAAAAATTTTTAAAAACACTAGTTACTGGCATATTAAATGTCATTATTAGTTACATGAATGAGGACATGAAATAATTAGGACAGTCTGTACCACATTCAAATTTGACTTTTACTAAATCCAAGGGAAGATGTAAACCTGTATTTGATAGGACTTTAGAATGACTAAACAAAATACAAACTTATCCTAAAAGTCATACCTACCTCAAGACATCTATGTCCCAAATACCTACTATATTTAAAAATTAAATGAAATGTTTCTTTTCCCATGATACTATGTCTTAGAAAACAAGGTCAAGGCCAGCACTGTGATGTATCACCCACTGCCTGCCCTGCTAGCATGCTGTGCGGGCACCCGTTAAATTCCCAGTTTTTCCACTTCTGATCCAGCTCCCTGCTATTCTACCTGGGAGAGCAGCAGCAGATGGCCCAAGGACTTGGAGACCACAATGAAGCTCTGGCTCCTGGTTTCAGACTACCCAGCCCAACATTGCATCCACTTAAGCAGAGAACTAGAGGACCAAAGTGCTCTCTCTTCCTCTCCCTCTGACTTCCAAATAAAACTTTTTTAGAATCCTATAAAAGAAAATAGAGTCAAAAGTGAAATAACTTCGGGGAGGGGATGCAAAATAGTTGAAGAAGGAAAAGATAGGATGATTTTGGCCACAGGAGGATGACAGAAGAGTGGAGAAACTGTTCTCAGAAGAAATTTGAGAGAGAAATTTGCATTGGAATTTCTAAAGAGAGATCAATGGAACAGCATGGACAATGCAAACATGCAGTAATGAGTGGTGACACCACAGGAGGCTCTCGCAAATGAGGGTCTGAGGGAGACACCATCTTCCAGTGCACGGTGAGTAGCATCTATAGCAGCCCATGTCACTGATAACACTGCCTGAGTGAGAAGTCTGCAGACCCTACTGACTGAGTATGGGCAAGAGCATGACTGGGGGTCAGAGTGTCCACCTAAGCCCATGAAGGGAGAGCACACTGCTTCCTTCCCATCTCCCAACAAGGCAGCTGGGGACTAACAGGCACAAAGAACCATCTTCACTGGGCAAGTCAAGGCCGCTGAGGCACAGGTATGGACAAACTAGGGGATTTCATCAGAGGAATAAATTCATGGTCCCATGTGATATTAAGTCTGACCTAGAGAGTTGGCAGGTGGCAGGGTGCATTCTTGGGCCTGTAAGATGCTACCCTCTCCTCACTCTGGCACCTAGATTCATTTTGCCGAAGCGGAGTACTAATAGACAGCTGGTTCTGGGAATGCCTCAGTTCTCTCAAGTTTGGGAAGCTGAGAGTGGGTTCTCTGCCCCCGTAACAGTGAGAACCCAGTGCACTATGACTGTGGGGACTCGGTGACTACACAATAGGGCATGGGGTAGGGCTGAGTCTCTGGCTGGGCAACCACTGTCTGAAGTGGGTCACTGCAGATGATTCCATGCTCACACCAAGAATCACAGGTGCCTGCGTGGGGTAACAATGTACTCACTGTGGGCTCCCCCAGGTATTGCTCACCTTGGCAGACAGGAAGCGAGGCTGTGACCATGCCAGCCAACGTTCCTACTGACAATAGAGACCTTCCACGCCCAACTTGGGTGTCACCCTGGACTTTTCCCCCCCCCGACCCTCCAGCACTGAGCAGAGCTCCCTGACTCTACCCAGTCTCTGCCTAGCCACCGATGGAGCAGACATTCCACTATTCCACACGGCAAATTCCAAATACAAGAGCAATCAGGAAAGAAACTATAAATGATTCCCCAAATACCTTAAAATAAATGGAGAAATAAAAGAAACATGACCAAGAAAGACAATATGATTCCCCCAAAAGGAAAACATCACTTCAGTATTAAAACATGCAAAAGAGATTGATGAAATGCCTGAAAATAAATGGAAAGGAATATTAAAATTACTGAAAAATCAATGAGAAGCAAACACATGATTAAATAAACCCATACATGTCATGGATTAAAATGTTGCCAAGAGACAGAGATATTAAAGATAAATCAAATTAATATATTAGAATGAAAAGCTAGATATGTCAAATAAAAAAAGCTAAGTGGGAGGCTCTAACAACAGTTGTGATGACAAAGAAAGAATATCTGAGTTGGAAGGCAAATTTTTAGAAATATCTCACCTAGACCAAAAAAGGAAGAAAAAAATAGAAAACTTGAAAAGAGTGCTTGAGATGTGTTGGATACTATCAAAAGACCTAATATACATGTCTCAAGAGTTCCTCAAAGTATGGAAAGAGAATGGATCAGAAGATCTATTCAGTGAAATAATTGTAGAAAACTTCCCTGATTTGGACAAAGACAAGAACATTCAATTACAGGAAGCACATAGAAATTCTAACAAGGCATGATCAGAAAACATCTTCACCACGACACATTATAGTCAAACTTTCACAAGTAAAACGTATTCCAAAGAAGCTAAAAGGTGCTCGAGAAAAAAAAAATGGGATATTCAATTAAACTAACAGCTGATTTCTCATCAGAAACAGGTTATGAGAGAATGGACAGACATAGTCTAAGTTCTAAAAGAAAAAAAACAACTGTCGGCCCAATACTGTACCCAGCAAAGTGATCATTTATAAATGAAGCTGAAATACAGACCTTCCAAAACAAATAAATATTGAAAGAATTTGCTACCACCTATCCAGTCTTACAAATGATGCTTTAAGAATACATCACACAGAGGAACAGAGGAGGTAGGCATTAGCATGATGTGAAGGCAGAAAAATCTCCAGTGAAAGCACGAAGGAAATCTAAAGCAAACAACTCCAATATTTATGGGAAGATGGCAGGATCAAGTCATTATTTATCAATAACTATCTTGAGTATAAATGGCCTAAATTCTCCAATATTTAAGCTAAATGGCTTAAAAAACAAGGCCCATCTTTTGCCGTCTAGAGAAACATACCTCACCAAAGATGCACTGAAAGTGAAAGGAAGAAATAACGTAGTTCATGTTAACAGAAAATAAGAACAAGGAAGAATAGTCATCCTAATATCAGACAAAATAGACTTTAACATAAAAACTGTTAAGAGACGATGAAGAACATCATGCAATGATTAAGGGATCAATTCCTCAGGAAGAAGTGACTATAAGTAAATGTGTATGCACCCAATGTCAGGGGACCTAGCTATTTAAAATAAATGTTCCTAGATCTAACAGGAGAGAAACTCCAATACACTAATAATAGAGTCTTCAGCACTCTACTTTTATCAATGGGAAGATCATCTAGAAAGAAAGTCAACAAAGAAACACAGAATTAATTTACATGATGTACCAAATGAATGAATTATTATATATAAAATATTTCATCCCACAGTTGCAAAACATACATTTTCTCATCTATAGAACTTACTCTATGATAGACCACATGCTAGGCCATAAAACAAGTCTCAAAAAATAAAAAAAAAAAAAACTGAAGCCATACCACATCTTTTCTCACTTCATAGAATGAAGTTGGAAATAAACAACTCAGACTCTAGAAAAATATGCAAAATAGAGACTGAAAGATAGGCTCCTGAAGTAGTTTACAGAAGAAATCAAAACAAAATCAAAAATCCCTAGAAACAGAAAAAACACAACATGTCAGAACTTAAAGGATGCAACAAAATTCCTAAGATGAAAGTATATCACAATTGCATATCAAAAACCTAGAAAAACAGCAACAAAAAATTTGTTGGAGGAAGGAAATAAAGCATAAACAAAATTGAAATGAAAAAATGATATAAAATGTCAGAGAAATGAAGAACTGGTTTCTTGAAAAAATAAAATTGAAACACCATTGGCCTAACTAATCAAAAAAGGGGGGGGGAGAATATCCAAATTAATGAAATCAACGATGGAAAAGGAGAAATCACATGCATATCAAAAAATAATTATCTGGAATCACTACAAACAGCTTTATGCTAACGAATTGGAAAATTTAGCAAAAATGGACAGATTTCTGGACACATATAATCTACCAAAACAGCATGAAAGCAGAGAAAACAAATAGACCAATAATCAGGGCAGAGAATAAATCAATAATAAATATCCTCTGGATAAACAAAATCTCGGGACCAAAAAGATGGCTTCCCTCCTGAATCTTATTACAATTATTCTCAAACTATTCAAAACTGCCGAGAATAAGGTAATCCTTCAAAACTCCTCCGATGAGGCCAGCATCACCTTAATTTAAAAACCAGAAACAAAAGAGAAAGAACTACAGACCAACATTCCTGATGAAAATATGCAAAAATTTTCAAAATACTAGCTAACTGAATGCAACAATACATCAGAAAGATCATTTAAGCTGGGTAGGAAGGATTCCTGCTAATGTGCCTGGAAGGCAGCAGATGATGTCCCAGGTGTTTGCATTTCCCATGTATGTGTCAAAGAATCCCAAAGTTCCAGGCTCCTGGCTTCACTGACTTTCAAAAAACAATTTTTTAAATAAAAGTTAGAGCCACCATTGTGACAAAAGCACATATGGGCTCTGGTTAGAGTATCAGCTGCTCCACTTCCAGTCCAGCTCCATGCTACTGTACCTGGGAGTGCAAAGAGGATGATTCAAGTGCACCCAACCGGGAGACCCAGAAGAAGCACCTGGCTTTGGGCTTCAGATCAACTCAGCTCCAGGCACTGAAGTCTGGGACGAGAATCAGCAGATGGAGTATCTAACTCTTTCAAACAGATAAACCTTTCAAAAAATGAAGTGCACTTATTCAAAAGTAGTAATATACAACAATAATAAGGATATAACAGCAATGTTGACTTCCAAATAAATGTGTCATTTGGTTCAGTAATTCTGTCCCTATAAACCCTACTAAAGAAAAAATTCCAGTACAGACTGGCTTGTGATCAATAGCACAGCATTTGTACAGTCAGATGCACTTGGATCCAAATACAGGTTCTACTGTTTAAGATGTATTATGTATTATTTATTTTTTTATTGGAAAGTCAGATACACAGAGAAGAAGAGAGGAGAGGAAGATCTTCCATCTGTTGACTCACTCCCCAAGTGGCCACAACAACCAGAGCTGAGCTGATCCAAAACCGGGAGCCTGGAACCTCTTCCAGGTCTCCCACGTGGGTGCAGGGTCTCAAGGCTGTGGGCCGTCCTCTACTGCCTTCCCAGGCCACAAAGAGGGAGCTGGATGGGAAATGGGGGTGCTGGGACACAAACCAGCATCCACACAGGATCCTGACATGTGCAAGGCAAGGACCCCAGCCACTAGGCTACTGCGCCAGGCCTAGTTCTACCATTTCTTCAAATTTTTTTAAATTTCAGGTAATATGCTGTCCTATAAGTTTCACTTTATTCATCTATAAAATAGCTATAATAATATTATCTAATCACAGGATCAATATAAAGAGCAAATCAAATAATGTTTGCAAATTGCTTAGCACAAGGCCCAGTGCATGGAAAATGTTCCATAAAAAATAGCTAGTACGATCATCAGTTTTTAAACTGAACTTTACACACAAGCATTTTCATCATAGGATGAAAAGAAAAAGAATTTGAGGTTCCCGTTGCCAGGGTATAGTTAACTGCACAATAACATGGTCAGTAAGGACATAATCTGTCATTGGCTGCGTTTGGTAGAATTTAAACATATTGCAAATATTTTGCAAAATATGAAATGACATGGAAAGATGCTTCTGTAACCAACAAGATCCAGTTCAGCAGAAGTTTCAGTTGTAAATAAAGACACATATTTCTTAATACTGAAATCAAAAGATCCAAGCCTTCATCTCTCTGCTGAGGAGAAATCTTTGCTCTCCAGGCTCCTGTAAGAAGCCCACCAGTGCCCACACAATCACACCAGGCTGCTGTCGAAGTTCAGGCACCCTGCCAGAAGTGCATTCACATCTAGAGAACTCCACACCGAATACACCGAACAATCATTCCAGGAACAAAATGGTTCCAAAAGGAAAACCTGAAGAAAAACATGATGAGTATTTCTATCATCCAAAGATAATCATAATTAACAACTGGCATACTTCATTCCAGGATCTCTTCTTTCTGCCAAATTATAATTTTACTGTATTAAAATAAAGCCTAAAACTGCATCCTCCAAATTCGACAATGAGTTAAAACTCTATCTTGGCAAGGCGAGATTAACCTGACCAACTGCCCATCCTGCGGACCTCTGCGAATTCTCACATGGATTTTCTACCACAGCTGCTGCATCCTTCCTCCCCTCAATCCTACCAGACCCCAGGCAGCAAAATATGCTAAAGAAATTATAGACTCTCTGCCCAGGAGTTCATAAAACTGTCAGCATCTCTGCCTCACGCACATAGTCCTCTTATGACAGAGAGATTCCTGTCAATGGGCATTCATTTCATCCCTAGTCCCACTATTCTACAAAAAGTTCATAAGATAGGACGAGATGAAATTAAGACATCATGAAAGTTTTTGTGCTTTCACTGTTGCCTATTTGGAGATCATTTAATTAGCCTCCCTCAAAGACTAGAGAAAACAAATGATTGAATAGTATAAAAAGGGACACAGGTGACCCAAGGGTCATTCAAGTCAACTCGAAGAGGTGGAACTGAGTTGCTTCATAATCTCTTGTGAACTCACCTAAGCCAATTTGTTGGTAGCAATGTTAGTAAAGATCAGTAAATTAAGTCTAAATTAAGTCTCACACCAAACTGTGCCACATACACATTGTTCATTCAACAAACAACCCCAAAACAGTCACACTACTCTAAGTTCAGAGGAGTTCCGCTTTCTGTCCACATATGAGCCTTAAGAATCACTAAAGGTAGGTCCGGCGGCGTGGCCCAGCAGCTAAAGTCCTCGCCTTGAAAGCCCCGGGATCCCATATGGGCGCCGGTTCTAATCCCGGCAGCTCCACTTCCCATCCAGCTCCCTGCTTGTGGCCTGGGAAAGCAGTTGAGGACGGCCCAAAGCTTTGGGACCCTACACCCGTGTGGGAGACCCGGAAGAGGTTCCTGGTTCCCGGCTTCGGATCGGGGTACACCGGCCCGTTGCAGCTCACTTGGGGAGTGAATCATCGGACGGAAGATCTTCCTCTCTGTCTCTCCTCCTCTGTGTATATCTGACTTTGTAATAAACTGAGTAAATCTTTAAAAAAAAAAAAGAAATCTCTATGCTTTCCACAAGAAAGTATACACTTTAAAAAAAAAAAAAAGAATCACCAAAGGCAACCTGAACAATCATCTATTATTGAGCTTCAGCTGACTTTACCATTAAATTCAGACCACCAGAATTCTCTGGTGAGTCATTGGACACAAGCAACTTAGAAGGAAGCCTCATGCAGCAATCCGGAGAGCATAGTCTACTGACTCCAAGTCTAAGCTTATATATATTCAAGAGAAGAGGTCCTTGGCAGTGTTTTTGGCCAATCTGTATATTTTAAACACCACTTCCTTCACCTTCATTGAAAACAAAAGAGCCTCAGATGTTGAGTAGACATTAAAATAGCTGAGGTCTACCTCCTGAGCATGGGCTCCTGATTAAAACACAAAGCTCCTCATCCATAAGTATACATCCCCTTTCAGGTGACACATTTTCCCTAGGATATAGGCAAAGCTAACAAGGTAAATACATATGCCCTAGAGTTGCCATTTGCAGCTGCCAGAGCCATTGGTTCCAGGTCCAGCTGCTCTGCTTCTGATCCAGCTCCCAGTTAATGCATCTGGAAAGTGGCAGCAGACGGCTCAGGCGCTTGGGTTCCTTATACCCACACAGGAAACCTGGATGGAGTTCCCGGCACTGGCTTAAGCCTATTTAAGCCCCAGCTGTTGTAGACATTTGGAAAGTGAACAAGCAGGTGGAAACTATCTCCCTCTCTTTCTCTCAAAAATCTTTAAATGCACACACATGACATATGCCAACAAGAGTATGCATTTGTGAACACAGAAGGATGTCATATATGTATGTATATATATATTCTATGTATATATAAATCAGGCTGTCATTCTAAAACAAATTACAAGCAACATATATCTTCCTCATATTAAAAACAAACAAAAAAAATAAAATCCAATTAAAAGGAGGATATAGGTAGAAACTGTAAAGGTCTGATTTCATTTTTAGGAATAAGTGTTAAACTCAATTCATCTGAAATAAGCCTCAATATACTAGACATGTAGGGAAATAATCCCACTATTAATACAATCACTTACATCTGTCAAATATGTCCTTATATAAAATACACATCCTTTTACTCCAAAGAAACAAAATTCTTGATGAAATTGCAAAAGAGGAAGGCGCATTACCAGTATTACATCCTACCCAAAAAACAGACAGGGATGTTCTCAAGCCACTCACGTCAAATGCTTTCAATCCCTTAGAAAGGATGCCATCGGGTTAAGACAAAGGAGTCTGAATAATTAGTGAAGAAGCAATCAAAACTTCCAGGAAAATCAAGGTGGAGGGGAGGGGATCCCAGGAGTCACATTTGAGAGGGGTCTTGAAGGAAAAGTCGGTTCAGCAGACACAGGAAGTTCATCGTGATTCCTCAGTCAGGCAAATGAAAAAAGTAGAGTAAACCAGCTCTCAGAAGTGAGAGAACTAAAAGGAGGTGTTAAATCCTGCCAGGTGGGATGCATGTGCAGGAATCTATCTTCTAAAATCAGGAATCAGGCTGCAAGCGTTCTTTGCTCCATCCCAGCCAGCTGGACAAGGTTAGGCCCACCTTTCTCTCCCGCGCCTTCATTCCCATGTGCTCAAAATGAAGTCAGCAAAGCTACTCTGCCCACCGGTCATAAGCTCAGGAAAGGCATCAATGAGAAAAAGAAGAGTTAAGTAAAACAAAAGCAGGGCCTCGGGTCCACCATTTGCATGTCTGAGTGCAAATATGCTAGAAAATTCAAGAAAAAAAAATCTGTCTTGTAGCAGAAAGGAAGCAAGCCTTTCAAGGGGTATGCATGAAGTCCCCACCTTCAAGTCCCCTCTCCACCATTCTCACTTGGACTGGTGCTCTAGGCTCCTATAACTAGGTCACCGGAGAGCCCTGTGCCAAACGGAAGGTCTTGCTCCACAAAGTTTGGGTGTGAGGCTCACCCTGCTCACTCTCCTAGAGGAAAAACAAACAGTTGCGGAGCCAGAAGGGCCTCCCAATTCCTGGCACAGACACAAGGAGCCCTGACAAGCAGAGGGCAGGCCATACCACTTAGCCCCTTCATTGCCACTACTTTCAACCCAATTTAAAAGTACTCCAAGCTGATTTTTTTAACATAGGTTCTAAATTCTTAATTTTTTATAGATTTTTTTTTTATTTTTATTGGAAGGGCAGATTCACAGAGGAGAGATCTTCCATCTGCTGGTTTACTCCCAAAGTGGCCACAACAGCCAGAGCTGAGCCAATTCAAAGCCAGGAGCCAGGAATTTCTGCTGGGTCTCCCATGTGGGTGCAGGGTCCTAAGGCTTTTGGCTAGCCAGGCCACTGGCAGGAAGCTGGAAGGGAATGGAGCAGCCAATACACAAACCAGCACCCATATGGGATCCTGGCGCAATCAAGGCAAGGATTTAACCACAGAATCATTGCGCCAGGCCCTCAAGCTGATTTTTGTTCAGAAAGAAAATGGTGATTCATTGAAAAGGTAAGTACTGGTGTTAGGTTATAACTGGTTAAGCCACTGCATGCAACATTGGCATCCCAAATGGATATCGTTTGTGTCCAAGCTGCTTCATTTCTGACCTAGCTCCCTGCTAATGGCCTGGGAAAAGCAGAACATATCCCAAGTTTTTGGGCTCCTGTCACCTACACAGGAAACATGGATGAGGCTCCCAGCTTCAGCCCCACATGGGATCCCAGTGCGTGCAAAGTAAGGATTTTAGCCACTAGGCTTCCACAATGGGCCGGCCTTTTTTTTTTTTTTTTTTTTTTTTTAGATTTATTTATTGTTGTTGGAAAGGCAGATCCACAGAGAGAAGCAGAGACAGAAAGATTTTCTGTCTGCTGGTTCACTAACCAAGTGGCCACAATCGCCAGAGCTGAACCAATCCAAAGCAAGGAGTCAGGAGCCTCTTCCAGGTCTCCCAAACAGCTTCAGGGTTCCAAGGCTTTGGGCCATCCTTTACTGCTTTCCCAAGTCACAGTCAGGGGAGGATTTAGCCACTGAGCCATAGCAATGGGTCCAAGGGGCAGCCTCTTAAGCATTCTCAGCAAAGGGAGAGGCATTTGGGCTTCAGCATCACCAACCCAGCTCTGGGACCAGGCAGGCACCAGGGCCTGACAGACCTTGAACCTGCTTTAAAAGATTACTGTAGGGCCCTGAGCAGTAGCCGAGTGGCTACAGTCGTTGCCTCCATGCACAGGGATCCCATATGGGCATCGGTTCATGTCCCAGCAGCCCTGCTTCCGGCCTGGGAAAGCAGTCGAGGATGACCCAAAGTCTTGGGACCTTGCACCTGCATGGGAGACCCAGAAGAGGTTCCTGGCTCCTGGCTTCGGATCAGCTGAGCTCCAGATTGTGATCACATGGGGAATGAATCAGCAGATCGAACATCTTCCTCTCTTTCTCCTCTCTGTATATCTGACTTTCCAATAAAAACAAATGAATCTTAAAAGAAAAAAAAAAAAAGATTGCTGAAAAGAGGATGATAAACTAAACCGCAACAAGGAATCTAGAGCAGCTTCCCCCTTGAGCTGGTCCCTGATGGCACTTTTCATAAGCAACCACCAGTAACAGAGCATCACTGTTGTTCACTCATGCAACAAATGTTTATATAGCAGCCCTTGTGAGCTAGCACTAGAATGGTTACTACGTCACCAAAGCTAGCCAGTCTTCAGAGAAACACCTAGTAAGGGAAGACAGGGCCATGATCGGAAGACCACAGTACCCTGAGAGTTCCCAGGAGGGCATCATGGGGTCTGATTCTGACCTTGCGGGTATCACAGAGGAGCAGACAAGACAGCCTGGAGTATACACTGTCCTGGAGTTCTGTTAGGTGCACATTGCTGGCTCAGGAGGGCTGACATTCTGCACTTCTCACAAGCTTCCAGAGAGGCCGAGATGCTACCAATGCACAGAGTACACTTGGGACAGTGTTCCTAGAGGACAGTGATGCATGAACTGAATCCTAAAAACAGAGCAGAAGTCAGCCAGGGGGAGAGGAAGCGATGTGGCAGCAGCCATATGGTCAAATGCAAAGGTCAGAGCGTAGAAAGCTCAGGGAAGCCAGAGTTTGGCCAAGGCAGAAAGTAGGAGGCAAGACTGGGGAAGAAGGCAAGGGCAAAGGTATATGACTTTGCACTTTGGTGGCAAGCCAGTGGAGACCATTAAGACAAGAAGGACCATTGCTTTTAAGCCTGGAAGTGATGTGTTCAGACAGCAACTCTAAAGGAGCTGTCAACCACAAGTATAGGACACGGAGCAGCAGCGGCTAAGATTGGAGGGAGAGAGTGGGCATTGTCGAGCAACATGTTGAGCCACCATAGCAAATATCAGCATCTCAAATCAGAGCACTGGTTTGGGTTCTGGCTGCTGTCTCTGGTTTAGCTCCCTGCTCAGGTTCCTCGGAAGGGAGCAGATGACGACCAAGTATCCAGGCCCCTCCCACCCACATACAAGATCTGAACAGAGCTACTGGCTTCAGCCTGGCCCAGCTCCAGGTAATCCTAAACCACTTGGGGAATGAACAACCGGATGAAGAGTGCGCTCTCTTTTCTCCATTACCTTTCCTGTCACTGTGTCCTTTAAATAAAAAAGTAAATGTTAAAAAAAAAAGCATGGAGAAATGAAGAACCAGCTCTTGTAACTGGTTTGTAAAACATGTCCCTGTCAGTTTCACCCCATCTCCACCAGATCCCACTACAGCCCACCAGGAATGCTAACCTGCTGCCCTCCTGCTCATGTTCACACTTCCCAGGTGGTCGCTCTGCACCAGCTCCATGCTTAGCACTCAGCTGGCCAATTCACCTGGAGTGTCAGTCACCAGGGTCCTCTCAACCTGCCCCCACTCGCTGGTTCTGAAAGCCCAGCAATGGACGGCCTCCTTGGCAAAGTTGTCGAGACGGCTCCAGCCCCACTGATCTGTGTAATGTACTGTCTGCTTCATTGTATTTGCACTTAATCCCAGGGGGCTTTGTGCTTTTAAGGTGTTTTCATATTTTCTTTTGCTTTCCATAAAGCAGCTCATCTCTCAAACACATGGCATCTACATATGTATTATACAGAAATAAGAGGAAACGGGTGCACCTCATCCTGGGTTCAGAACAGACACACCCCCACACAATAGCTGAGGCACCCAGGGGTCCCTAGGCCCCTATGGTCTAGGACTTTTTACTGGGGTCTCTCCTTGCCACATAACTCCCTGAGAAGACCAGAGGAACAAGAATAGTCTTCTACGTCTCTTGTCTCTTCTGCACTTCTTGTCACAATATTTTATGTGCTACAAATCTGGGCATGCAACCAGGCAGTATAAGTATATTTGTTGGAATGTACAAGAGAGTGTTTTAAATCAGGTCTGCCCGGAACCATCGAGCACATAAGATCATTCTCACCCTTAGCATTTAGCAGACTACCAAGAGACAGGTCTTCAGCAAATATGCATTGAATTGAATTCTGGTTTCATTTCATCTGGACAATGTAATGTAGATGCTGGCCAATGTCAGATATAAAACCAATGTTTTAAGTAAATGTTTTCTAAAGTGGGTCTAATACCCCCATCCCCACAGGTGAACATTCACATCTCCTGGGTTGTAGAAGAGATTTTAGATCTTCTGTTTTTTCTTATTGCTTGAAACCCTGACTTTCTGTATATGTCATGTAATGGATTTGACGCATGCAGTGTGTATGTGTAGACATGCACACACACACCAAAGGATAACATATCGCATAGTACAGCAGGTGTAAAATGAAACACAGAAGCCCAGCAGTGACACACCAAAGCACCACACACATCTAGCTGGAGTGGACAGCAAGAAAGGAAAATAAAAGACCCAAAGTCTGTGAGTTTCTAGAATTCATTCACTCACTCATAAGAAAAAAAAAAAACTCTTGATCTCTTATGTACAATGCTCTGTTATCCATTCAAGCTACATCAGTTGGAAGCAGAAAAAGAAATACCTTTCTGATGCTGGACATGCCCTGTCCTGTCCCACTACGCACAAGACTCAGGATGAGTGTTTAAACATGAGTCACCCAGAGTGAGCCAATACACATCCAACACCCCTCCTGAAAGAACGAAGGCTCCTAGCCCTGGACACAAGCAGATATTCACTGTAAGCTCCCCAAATGACTCAACTCAGCTCCTTCATTCACACCTGACCTTCTCCTCCTGAAAAAGGAACTGCTTCCAGAGGGGATGACCCCCAGAAATGCCTGTCCACCTGTTCCTAGATGTTGGAGACTTCTCTCAGAAGGAAAAGCCAATGTGATTTTGAATGTCCTGGCCACGGTATAGGGAAACCAAAAAAGAAGTTTGCAGTATGTTGGAAACGAGTCCTATTCAATAGCCTGGGGAACCAGTTTTGACAAAGAAAGAGATGGAAAAAGGCGACAACAGCAGAAAACAGGCCTGTGGCTGGTGGTACCTACATGGGACTTGAGTAGTTCTGGCGAAGATGAGGCTTGGAAAAACAGACATCAGACCACCGGGGAGGGGCAGCAATGCTGAACTTCTTGGTCTGCCAAGGGCTATTTCAAACTTTGCCATTTCCCTCTGGCCTCCAGAACTTGGTTACTGCAGAGAATGACAACACTACAAGGAAGCTCAGAGAGTGGCCTGCCCTTTTCAGGAAGAAGCTGAGATTCCAGAAGGTTGCCATGACACAGGTTAGGCAACCCCTACCCCTGCTGCCCACCCAGTGAGCAAACCTGGACACAGAGAGAGTAGATCAACGGAGCAAGGTGCAGAGCTCTCTGCTGCAGTCTCCGTTTGAACAGGTAGCCCAACGCCAGGCTCTATGCTGTTCACCACTCAGCCACATTTCTCCCTTCTGGGGTTTTGATAGAACATGTTTGACACTTCTCAGAGTGTTGCCAAAGGTGAGAAGCCAGGAGTGGTTATTCCTTTCCACAACCCAGCCCAGAACTGAACCTTGCAACAAGCCACTGTTTTGCTGGCAAAATAAGACAAACAAATATCACTTACTCTGCAAGACCTGGAGTTAAATGTCCTGTAACAATTTGGGAGGGGCATTTTTTTTTTGTTTTTTTTTTTTTACCAAAAAAAAAAAAAAAGCAACGGCAAAATTTAAGGCTGCCTTCCTAGTTCCCAGGGGTGAGAAACTGAAATTAACCAAGCAGTTATAGGAAACCCAGATACAAATACAAAGTTTATCAGCAACATACAGAAGGACAAGTTCAACGATAGGAGTGTCTTTAAAGCTTTTTCTCTCAAAGATGCCATTGTAAACAACACTTAAAAATGACTGCAACTGCTCAGCCCAAATCACGAGCCCCCTTTCAAAATATGCAAAATTGTTTTAAATATTGACTTTTGAGGATGACAGCAATTTCTTTTTTAATTTAGGAACCACTTCATGTTTAATGTGAAAAGAGTTTCTATTCAAGCAGTCCCAGAGGCTCTTAGAGCCCCTCCTTGAGCCTGCAGGTGACTGCTTGGCTCTGAGCCTCCACAGCCCACCCTGTGTGCTCGCCTGTCATCCATGTCCTTGCCTAAGCACACTGGCTACCCTGGACTACAGCCAGATCAGTGCTCACCCTCCTCACTGTCGTGGTCAGTTCTCCAAACAGTCACAATGCTGAGGAAACTGAAGTTAGGGCTTTGCTGTAAATGCATATTTCCTTATTTGTTTGAAAGGCAAAGAGAAAAAGATCTCCCTTCCCCCGTCCTCATTTCACTCCTTGGATGTCTAACACCCAGGGCTGGGTCAGGCCAAATTCAGAATCCCAGAACTCAATTTGGGGTTCCCACGTGGGTGGCAGAGACCCAATTGCGTCAGCCATCACTGACTGCTGCTCAATACGTCCATTAGCACAAATCCAGGATTAGAGCAGAGTGGAGGTTCAAGTCTAGGCATCCCAGTGCCATCTCTGTCACTGGCCAAATGCCTGTCCTGGAGATTCAATTTTTAATATAGGACACAATTTGACCAATAATACACCTAAATGCTTAAAACAGGTATGTATTGTGAGAATTAAAAGAAAAACAAGAAGGGGAGGGTGGGTGCGTGGAACATATTGTTCTGCTCTTAAAACCATACGTATGAAATAGATGAAATCTGTCCTCTTCATATATTTTTTAAATTATCACCATTGTTCCGTGCAATCAGGATTAATGTATGCCTGCCTGCCTATTTATACTTTCTTATTTTTCACATTAAAATTTTGAAGTAAAATATCACATCCCACATTTTAACAAAAAACAAAAAACAAAAAGACGGCCATGTGTAGAGTGCACTGTGCACAGATAACCAAGCATCTTTGGTCTAACGCTCACAAGGCTGTCTGTGCAGCCCAGCTCCAAAGCATGTGCTGTGCCTCTAGTGAAATTCTTACACATTCGATAGAAACAATTACAGTCTGCAGATGATAATCTAACATTCTAAGAAGAACCATAATACACACAGAAAGTTGGCCTGATTTTTCTCAAAGGAACAGCTACTCTAACTCTGGACATTTTCAGACACAGAATCACTCTCCCTCAACATTTACAATTTTACAAAATGGTGTCAAGCCCACAGCAAAGTGACAGCAAGCTCAGCGCCCAGAGGCTCCAGGGTGTTCTGCCACTTCCTCTACAGGGAGTTCCCAGGTCAGGACTCACTCAGTGACCACAGACTCTCCTGTAACAGGTCAGCACAGGCTTGACTAGGATGGAACTCTGTTTTTTACCCTTCCTCCAGTGAGTTTGCACTTTATAATCACAAGAGCATATCTGCATCTAAGCTCCTCCTGCCCTTTTGTGAATTCAAAGGTCCCACTATGCATCTAACTAGCCAGTTCGGTTCCCAACATTCTCACTTGAGTTTCTGCGTGGAAAACGCTTTGGTAAATTCTCTTCATATAAACAGTATAGAACAACAGCAAAACCCACGGACAGGGATACACTACAGGGTGTTTGCTTTAGCTACACCAGGATCATATTTCTAAGATATCTCCCTAGCTGTCCTACCATGGCCTAGCCCTTACACTCACACCATCTCAGACACCCTCAGACTCCTAAGAGGGAAAAAAATAATAATAATGCATATTTGCCAACTTTAGTTTTCAGAATTGTTAACAAATACCAGCGACCATTTGCTGGCCTACTTCCGCCCCCTAGCGACCACAATACATGGCTGCTCCTTCCAAAAAGGAAGCTGGGGAGTTGGGACCAGAGAAAATGATTATCCCATACTCCCACTTTAGCAACCTGCTCCCTAAGATAGTTCCAGCTACTGCCCACCAACTGCACTTTCACCAGGTACAGAGAAGGAACATGATAAATTCATTCACACTGAGAAGTCCACAGCTTCAAGCTTCCTTTTCCCCAGACTCCAGGCATTTTAACAAAAGCAATGAAGCGAGAAGGCAATGCTGCCTAACTCCAAACAGTAAATCACCCATGGTAGAAATTTAGGCTGAAGGAGAAATATTCTTATTTTAGTTTGCTGTTTGTTTTCTAAAGAATCCTATCATGTCTCTGTATCTTTAATTAAGCACTTACCCTTCTACCATCAGAAAGAGAGGGGGAAATGAACAAATGCTTGACCCAAGACAATGTTCCACTTCCCAAACTTCCCTTCTCCATTCTCCACCCTCCCCATCCCTGTGCCCAGCTGGAAGGCTGCATCTCTGGGGTGGCCTCCGTGTCCAATGGGGCTTCTCCTTCTCAGACACGGAGTGGGTAGAAGCACGAGCGAGGAATGTTCTGGTTGGACTCCAACACACTCCCACAGCTGCTTACAGTACTCCCTGCTCCAGCTCCTTGGCAGGTCAGAGAGCTTTTCAGGCAAGCAGCCAAGCTCAAGATGGCTCTGGAACAACAAAGCAGTGGTGAGCAGAAGGAGGCAGACAAGATTTGGGGAGTTTCACAGAGCCCAGGCACTGATTCTTAACTCTGCCTTGGGCTCACCAATACCAAGCTCATTGCGGCATTTGAAATCGCCCTGTCTGCCACCATCCAATGTAGGCAGACTTCAGAGAAAAATGCAAAGAAGGCCTAGAGAGCATGGGCTGCTTCTGTTGCCAGTTTGTTTGGCAAGGGGCCTTTGCAGCCTCAAGTCTCCCATCACCAACTCCCAAGGGCAAGAAGTCCATGAGAGGAGTCAGGCTGGCAGCTGGTGTTAAGGTCTAACTTCAGTGCAAAGTCTTGATGCTACCAAGTAGTGCAATGAAGACAGGCTGGCATTCAAACCCAGGTTTGAATACTGCTGAAGGACTAAGCAAATCCTCACAGCTTTCACTCTACATGTGACAGCTCCAAGATTACACCCACAGAGATGCCACCCCTGAGCCCACCAACTAGATCAAGACCTTGGTTTACATATCTTACGGTGCCTCATGACTTTTACTCATAATCCACCACCATTTGTACTTCAATACATGGAACAATTTTTCTGTAAGCTCAGAGAGAGCCAGGACCGTGTCTCTTTCATTCATTTGTTTTATCCCAAAGACTAGTACATGGAATATACTCAATAAGCAGGTGAATTGTACTCAATCTTCCTGGCCCTTAACAAAGAAGATCACAGTGTCCTTGCAGATGGGCTGTGAAGGGCAATGAACCATGTAAAAATAAGACATCCCTTCCTGTGTGCCACACAGAGCAGGTGCTCGAAAAGGGACTGCCTTTCAGCTGCTATCTCTTTGGGGAAATACACAGGATCACAGTTGTCCCTGACCAGCAGAGGTGCCACTGAGCAGGGAAATTAACCAAAACAGCAAAGCAGGGGGCCTGACTAATCCACAAACTCCATCCTGAGTCCCTGAATAATCAAAACTACTTGGCACATTACAATTAATTGCCTCGAATCTCTCCGTGTCCCTTGATGGCAGGAACAGTCACAACCACCTCCACTCTCCTCTCCACCCCAGTCAGAGAAGCAGCCAGAGGGACTGTAAATCCACTCCTAACATTTTCAGTTGTTTGAGTTATGTTCTACCAGAATTAAGAAGGTGACTTTAAAAACATAAAGGAGAAATAAAGGTCGCACTTCCCAGAGCAGCATACAGGTGTACAGTGAAGCTGAACTTTCAATTGGAGGCTGCTCTAGGGAGGAGAGAAGTAGAATATTTTTATAGAATCCTCACATTAGGGCAATTTTTTTAAATCCAAGCTTCCACTTGCATGACACTGAAGCATAAGTCTACTACTTAATGACATTTATAACTCTGTAACAATACGTTTTAGATAAATTACTGCTGAGGCTTAAAAAATCTGATTATGATATATAGAATAAGTGATGTCATCAAGGCAAAGTTTGTAAGTTACGATCTGTCCCATTGCGTTAAATAAGAGGATTCTTGGAGACAATTGCCTTGATGAATATAAACTCAAATGAACCTTGAATCTCTTCAATTATTCTTATTTAGAATTCATTTTCCTTTGAACTTTCATTTAAGTCAAAGCACAATTGCTCCATTATAAATCAAATGCGAGCTTGTCTTTCCTGTGATAACAAGTATGCTTTAAATAATGAAGCAACACCTATGATCATAAAAGATGTTTCAATGCACCAAAATACAAAAAGCAAAGATTTATTATTCTTGTTCACTGATGATGCGTTGAATATTTTCGTAGCAACAGACATTTCTATTCCAGACAACACTTCTTGTTTGACTTTTTAGCACACCCTCTTTTCCCAGAAGACCAGGTGTGCCTTAGTGCCAATGGGACAATGTCAGGATTCAGCACATACTACTGTTAGTGATTGACCAGCTTAGATTTCTTCCAGCCCAGTCCCCCAAGCCGACTCATGGGCATGCACATACATATACACACACCCTCAAATGCTCAGTGTCCCTGGGCCTCTTCTCCACTGACAGAGGTACATCATCCTAACTTCATCCCAAGTCCTAAAGATGACGATGCACTGTGGCTCTCCTTTGGTACAGAATCATAGTGAGGAACATTAAGCCCATAGATGTGAACAGACTTTAAAAGGAATGTAAGTTCTATATGTTGCACTGGGTAATTTTCACTCTGCACTGTACAGATACCTTCACACATCCGTTATATGAACCACGTTCCAGAAAAGACTAGGGAAAAAATCCAGCAACATCTCCAAGCGAGGCCAGATAAAATGAATGAGATCTTCTGCAGTTCTCATCACAAGCTCTCTTGAAAGGGATCTAAGGCCCATGTAACAGGTCAAACAGTCAACCCACTCTGAGCAAGCGCTACCTCCCTACGGAAAAATCTCAGCAGCAGGAAGAACGCCAAAAAATGAAACAGGTAAGCTGAGCGGTCAGAAAGCTCTCTCCCCGTTATCTCTTCGTGCATTCGTCTTCAAAGCACTGGGACCAGTCTTCAATACACCCCTGGGTGTGGGATTTACATTTTTAATATTGGCATTTATGACGTGGTGCTTTTTTCCTGGTTAATTGGGATCAGCTAAATGTTTGCCCCTCTCCTAAAATAAATCTCTCCAAGAGCTTCAATCGCACATTCTTTTGTTCTACCCCTCATTTGAAACGGGCTCTATAAAGCCGCCAGACCACGCTACATAATCTTTCGCCTCTCACGTTTTTAAATCTGGGGGTTTATGCTTTAACAGCTTTGATGTGCTTACAACTCAGCCCGTTACTTACACCAGGTTCCTCTCCGCCCAGCACCCAGCTCGCTGTCAGCCTTGCAGCCCATACCTTCTGAGGCTGAAAGAATTTATTTATCATCCAGAATGTTTCCACAATTTTGGAAACATATGTTCAGAAATTACATTCTAATATCTCATACTATGTTCTTTGTTTTGCATCTGTTCCATAAAAACACAGATCACATATAATTATATTCCAAAGGCTGCAAAGTCTACATTTTCCACAAGAGTTGGTTCTTCCATGAACAGTAAGAGTCACAGAAAGCAGACCTACACACCCTTCGGTGTCATCTGGAATCAAAGTCTTACGTTAATTAGAGCTACCCACCAATATTAACAGACTTCCACAATGTGAATGGAGTGAGACTTGAATTGACTCCTTCCCAAATTCATTTCAATTTTATCATCTCTTGATTGAAAACTAGCTACCATTGAAAAGCTGAAACCTCCACATTCTCAACCTTGCACAGACAACAACCCAGCAATCTTTCATCCTTCTGGATGTGCATGAATTAAATACACTTTCGAAAATTCACTTCCCTGCCTGAACATTCCAGTGGAGAGAGAGTAAGTTAACATGCAAATAAATGAATAACCTGAAATAAACACTTAGAAATAATTGGCAAGAATATATTCTCTTTTTACATTACACATACTTAAAATTTAAAAATCCAGGGTGAGTATTTGGCCAAGTGGTTAAGACTCCGCTTGGGATGCCTGCATCAATTATCAAAATGTCCAGGTTCTAGCTCTCGATCTGCTTCTGAGTCTCCCTTCCTGATCATGTAAACCCCAAGAGGCAGCAGATGACGACTCAAGTGGTTTGGTTGCTACCACCCATGTGGCAGCTGTGAATTGAGTACACGGCTCTCTTTTGGAGAGTGAACAACGATAGAATCGTATTCTCTCTCTTACTCAACAAAAATTAATTAAATGTGCTCTTTAAAAATGAGTTGTTTTCAGAAAAACTAAAGCAATCATTTTTATTCACTATGTTTTTCTAAAATTCTGTCAAAACAAGCCAAGCCAATCAGCACTGATAAGTTTTAACATTCTCCTCAGAACCAAGAGTTGCTGTTCATCTCATCTATTAAAACTAGAAGTTCAATATATACATATATATACATATATATATGTATATATAAGTTCACCCTTGAAACAAGCTTCCTCTCCTCATGTTCTCACTCTGGTTACTATGATCCTTCTATGCTCAGGATTTTGGAACCACTAAGGGGACCAAGTCTGATGCCTGCAGTGGTGTCAATATTTAACCACCAGCTCTAAGTCAATCTGACTTGCAGCATTTGCTAGTTTCTGTAATATAAATATCATCACCACGGTCAACTTCAAGCTACCAAAGTGATGTCACTGGATGACAGAGTTGAAAATGTTCACACTCCGACAGCTCTTGCAGGTGGTGCGAGCTGGTCCTACCACACTACCAGATGCCTGTGTGTATCACAGTGCCTGGGAAATGCTTCCAGCACCCGTAGGGCAGTAAGCAGCTCCAGAGGCAACTCAGAGTTTGCTCTCAAGCCAATCTGTTTCTAAAATGCTCTTTGAATGTTTCTGCCAAGATCCTGGGCAGAAGGGTCACTTGTGTTCCTATGATCGGTGAGTACACAACACAACGCACAGCAACTCTGATCTCCATGACAGTCAATCTCAGCATCAGGATACAGTCAAAAAGAAAACTTAATTATGCCAGAAAACTTGAAAAACAGTATCAGGCTCAGGGTTTTGTTAGGTAGTGGGACCAGCATTGTGACACAGCAAGTTAAGCCGCTCCCTGCAGTGAAGCTGTTTGTCAAGATGATTTCTGCAATGTGACATTCAGACTATGGACTAAGCAAAGCCCTTTCAGTAGAGACCCATTTTGGTCTTGGGGCCAGGAGTCAAACTAGACAGAAGGGCACCCAGGCCAATCGTTCTTAACCACCTAATCTGTAGACAGGCCTCATAGTGCAAGGGGGTGTTCAGAATAGCACAGCAGCTGGAATCAGGGGAACCCAATAAGCCAGATCAGGCATGAGGAGCCCCTAACTGGGACTTTATCCCATAGGCTCCTAGTTAGCACAGAAACTTGTCCTCAGAGACCATCACAATCTAGACCCTTGAATATCAAACAGCCAGCAGACGCCTCAGAGAACCCAAAACACAGCCCTCCTACAATCCTTGAGCAGAGAGGCCAGCCAGGGTGACCGTGGAGGCTTCTGGCAGCACCTCTGGAAACCCATGGCTCCCGGCCACAGGCAGTACATGGAGGCCTGAGGAAACCCTGCTGTCATGGCTTCCCATAAACAAATTTTTCTGAAGTAAATACAATCCCATTTATCTATTTTTATCTTGAACAGAGATCCTGTTCCCCTGCACCTCTCCCTCTGCTGTGCGGACTCACCCCACACTTACTTGCAGTCTGCCTTGTGTCACCATCAAGTTGTTTTAGGAATACGTTTTCTCCCATCTAGACAAACCATCCTGAAAATAAGAAGCACATCTTGATGCCACTGGAAACTTACCTAATGGTTCAGGCATTCATAATCCACATCAAAGTACTTGGATTTTGTTCCCAGATCCAGCTCCCAACTCAAGCTTCCCACTCACATGGTCCCTGGGGAGGCACTAGTGATGGCAGTCCTGGATTGAATTCCCAGCTGCTAGCTTCACCCCTAGCCCTGATCCAGCCTGAGACATTGTAGGCATTTGAGGGAGTGAACCAGCAGATGGGAGCACCTGTGTGTGCACATGTTCTCTTTCTCCTTCCCTCTCTCCCATAAATAAATACAACTCTGCAACAGGAGGCAAGGAAATGCTACTGAAGAGAGGATCTCTTCCAACCCTAATATCCAAAAACTCACTACAGGATGGAAATATTTTCAGAGTAAGGATGATAACTAAAAATTTCCACAGCATGCATTAAATTAGTGGAAGTGGGACACTTAGTGGGCAGAAGTTGTAAGTTTCAGGATTAAGTGTTTGTTCTAAATTAATTCCTCAGCAGCTCATAAAACTTTTTGGGGAAACATAAAAAAACCTCTCTTGTTCTACTTTTCTCATAAATCCTTTTCTTCTCCATTCCCTAGCCCAATTTCTCTCCACACAATTGAAAATTTTACTATGCTTATATATATTCCCTGATTATAAGCTTGAATACATGCATGTAGAAATGGTTTACTTTCAGGCCTCAGATACCATTTTACCCTCCTTTATGTCACCACCATGATGTTTGAATGGTCTATTCACATTGCCAAGTACGCACCTCGTCCATTCCCCTCCAGCAACTATGCCCACTTTATTTTGCACATGCAGCCCCCTACAGATGAGCAGCTAGAATACTTACACCCCCATCACCACAAACAACACTATGAGGAACATCTTCATGCTCATCACTTACAAATCCATGTGGGAACTCCCCAAGCATGTCCACCCAGGGGCATGGCCAGTGGATCATGTGATGTGAGCACACATGATTGGACTAAGCACTGCCAGAACACCCTCTGGACAGGCCCGCATCCATCCCTCTCCCACCAGCAGTGCCTGAAGGTTTCTAAGGCTCATACCCTGGCGGTTTTGAGATAGAAGTATATCCAACTCCTAACTCCCAGTAACTCAGAACAGGACCATTTTGAGAAATGAGGTTTTTGCTGATAGAGTCAAGTGAAGATGAGGTCATGGCAGAGGGCCCCAATCAAAACATGATGTCCTTATAAAAAGCGGAAATGTGGACATGTCCTTACAAAAAGAAACACACATGTACAGAGGAAAAACTATGTATAGAGCCACAGGGGGGAAAAACTATTTGCATATTAAAGTAGATACGTGGGTGACGCATCTACAAGATAAGAAATGCCAAAGATTTCGAGCAAGCCCCAAAAGCAAGGAGAGAGACACAAAACAGACATTCCTTCAATGTCCTGGTGACACCTTGGTTTTGAACTTCTGGCCTCCAAAACTGCAGGAATATGGAATTCTGGACCTTGGGCCACCCAGTTTGTTAGAGGCCCCAGGAACCTACACACTCTATTTTCCAAGTTCTGCCAAGTTCTTTCCAAGTTCTGGTTATTACACATCTTGTTATTCTTTCATTTCCACACTCATCTTCTTTGTCTGCTCTTTTGTCACTTGTTTTCTCATAAGCAGCCCATTTCTACCCTTGCACCACTTTTTCATGGGACTTCCTAATTTTTTACTTCTTGATTTACAAGCCATCCTTGCAAATTCTAAATGTTGAGTGCTTAAGGGTTGGTAGTTTACAGATGACTTCTCCCATGCTACCATCTGTCCATTTTACCAATTCCTCAACAAGCAAAATTGCTTTAACTTGTCTTTAATAAAAGTATCATACTTTTTAGAGTATGCAACATTTGAGGCTTTGCTTAAGAAATCCTCCTATATGCCCTACATGACAAATATATTCTCCGAAATCACATTCTATGAGCTGCTTTAAGATACAGTCCATAGATAAGACACAGAGACCCGTGCGACAAAACCCTCCAATACACAGTGCCTTAAAACACATCTGCAAGAATGAGGCAAGGACAGCTCATCTTCATGCCAAGGAGTGTCTCCTAGCATGGTTTAGCTGGAGCACAGGAGTCCACTTCCAAGACAGTTTACTTACATAGCTGGTCAGTTGATGCCAGCCATTAGTTAGGAGTTCACTCAAGGCTGAGAGTGGGGTATTGCTGTCCAGTTAGCTTATACTTCTCTACATTATGATGGCTAATTTAGGAGAAGTAAAATCAACAGCAACATCACTTAATGTAAGCCTTAAATACAGTATTCCTTGATAAGACCGTATCAGCTTTACACAATTTCAGGAGTAACTTATTCTTACTTCCTCTGGCCAGAATCAAAGTGAGGAAATGTGTATCCTACCTCTTGTTCAGAAGAGAAGTAAGAACCTGTTGGCTGGAATACAATGCTGTGGTCACCTTTGGGAAAAAAAACTGGTCATAGGATCCCAATTTCTTCGATCACTTTTATCATTTGTTGAACTCTCTCTTAAAACATTTGATTTTCATTTTATTTGAAATACAGAGACAGAGCTCTTCAATCCACCGTTCCACTCACCAAATGCCTGTAACAGCCAGGGCTCTGTAAGACTGAAGATAGAAGCACTGGCTAAAGCTGCACACCAGGAACTCAACCCAGGTTTCACACATAGCAGGGACCCAGGTATTTAATCCATCTTGCCAGAGTACACTAGCAGAAAGCTGAACATGAAATAAAGGGACCAGGACACAGATCAAGCACCCAGACATGGGACAAGTGTGACAAATGCCCATCTGTTAAATTATTTTGTCTGCCTGCCTGCCTGTCTGCTTGTTTGAAAGGCAGAGCATCAGAGACAGGAAGAGACACAGATCTTCCATCTCCTGGTTCACTTCCCAGATGGCTGCAACAGCCAGGCCTGAACTACACTAAAGCCAGAGCCAGGAACCCCATCTGGGTCTCCCACATGAGTGACTGGGTGCCCGTACTTGGACTTCCCTTAGCATTAGCATGGAGCTGGAACAGAAGCAGAGTAGCTGCCAGGACTGGGACAACACTCCAAGGATAGGATGCAGGCTCCTAAGTAGCAGCTTAAACCCACTGCACCACAAGCATCCTCCAGTTAACTTACTTATACGCATAGGCCTATCAACTGAGCACAACACACTGTTATTTGCATATATTTTGCCACAATAAGGGGTTGTTAAATATTAACATTGATAATCTTATTTTTTAATATCTGTTAAGACAGATTTCACCCCTGTTCTCCTTTTTCAAGCTTCTTATTCATGAAACGTCATCTTCTAAATCACTTATAAAACACATCGATGAAGTATTAAAAAAAAAAATTGTACCAGGATTTTGTTGGCATTGTTTTCATTTATAGGTTAATTTGGGGAGAATTAACGTAAGTTTATTTTGTCAACCAAATGAAGTACAAAGAAATTACCCCAACCATTTATTCAAGCTTCCACTTATAACTTCAAAGAATTTTAAGAGGTGGGTGTTGGGCCTACCAGCTGGGAAATCTGCTTCCCATATTGGAGTACCTGGATACAGGGCCCAGCTCCAAGTGCCAAGGCCAACCCTGGGAGGCAGCAGACTCATGTAGCAGGGTTCCTACCCATCAGAGTAGGAGACCTAGAATGAGGCCCCAACTCCTGGTTTCAGCCCTGACTCAGCACATCACAGGCTTTAGGGGAGTGAACCAGCAGGTGGCACTTCATTCTTTCATCTCTGCCTTTCCATTAAACTAAAATTGACAAGAAAATAATTTTACTATTTCTTCTCTGGGGCTCTCTAATTTTGTTCACTCCTGAATACATTATAGTTTTACTGCTGCTGTGAAATAGTATACTTTTTAAATTATGTTTTCAAATCTTTTTGAACTGGTGTTGAGACTCTGACCTTGCTGCTGCTAACCATGCTCAACTCTGGTTCAGTTGGATCCGTCATTTGTGATATTTAGAGTACGTGACAGTGGAATTCCTTCCCCTCAAATCCATCCCTCTTCTTTATGTTTAGTGTCAGATCAGCATTGTGCTGGTGAATGACAAGGGGAATCCTCATTCCCTAGTCCTAAATGGACACATCTTTCTCTATTAAATATAATTTATAATTTAGGCCTTCAACACAGACACTGAACTTATTCAATGACTTTCTACATTTGCTAAAATATTTTTTCTCCTCAGTCTACTAATGTAGTAAATTGTGATACTATGTTGAACCATCCTTTTGCTTCTGAATAAGCTGGTGCCCACATGGGATCCCAGTGTTTGCAAGGTGAGGATCTAGTCCCTCTGAGGACTTTTTTAAATTCTGCTCTCCTTATTTGGATGGGGAAGATTCTAAGTATAATTCAATATAAATTACCTCACTTTCATTTTAGCAATTTCTTTTATATTTATAGGAATACAAGAAACCTCCCTTTTGCCTGAAGAGTTTGTTGGTAGCATTTGGTTTCCAGACATGATATTTCTCTTGTTAACTTTTAGTTGTTCAGTACTATGGCCCTAGGATATAGCTTGCATAACCATTCCTTGGGCTTTCCTAGGCTTCACTTGCAGCTGGCATTTGGTCAGCTTTTACAAATGTTTCTTGTGTACTGAAAAAGAAACATATCATTTATTGGTGTGCATGCAGTTCATATTTCTAATAGTACATGTTTTTACTGTATTCAAATTTCTGTCTGCATGCTTTCTAATGCTGTTAGAATAAACACTAATTGTTGATTTATGAATTTCTCCAAAAAAAAGGAGGGGATACTTTTTATATAGACAGAGGTGGCAGAGAATAGTTTGGCAGATTCCCTCAAACCACTAAGGTATTATATGCTAGAAAATGAATGAAAATTTAAGGCCTGCACTCTATCTTGGCTTGAACTGCTGTCCCCAAAGCGGCAATATGTCTTGGCCACTTCATCTGCCAAAGGGGAATCTATGAATTTAACCGTGTGAAGGTGACATTGACCTTGATGTGCTCTCCAGAAGCTTCCATCTCAAAGATCTGAATCTAAATCAGAAACTAACACACACTTTCACTCCGATTTCCAATTAATCACTCTTTAGGCAGTCCTCCATTGGTTGGAATGAGTTTTAGGGGCAGCCCTACTGTCAGTGACGAATGTCACTTTGATTGTAGATACTCAAGCCATACCTAACACAGAGAGTAATCTGTAACCAACAGCTCAACACTGCCCCCTAACTTGCTCCAAAGTTCCAGACATTGTACCTACGCACATCCAGTCACATGGAAATGCCTGCCTTATGAATAAAGTATTCTCCTATTTTATAAGAGTCTATAAAAAATTCTTATGCTCAGAAGTCTGAATGAGTTACATTTTCCCTAACAAGCGTGAATGTTAGTGCCCACTCCTCAGACTAGAGTTTTCTGCGTAACTTGAGAACTTAAACATTCCAAGGTGAATTGTAGGGACATAATCATGTTTCCAGTTTAAAATTCTCTACCAATCAAAGGACCATTCAAAATTAGCAGAACTGGGCAGGCATTTGTCACAGCAGTTAAGGCATACTTGGGATACCCATGTCCATAGCGCGATCTTTGGTTCAAATCCTAGCTCCTCTGTTTCCATTTCAGCCTCTTGCTCACATGCACACATGATGACTCAAGTACTTGGGTCTCTGCAAGCCACAGAAGTGAACTGGATTCAGTTCCAGGCTCCCAGTTCAGCCTGGCCCAGACCAGCTACTACAAGCATATGGTAAATGAACCAGTGAATGAGAAATTCTGTCTGGGACTTGAAGGAGGGGGAATAGGGATGATGTATGTGTGTGTGTTTCTGCCTTTCAAATAAATGAAAACAGAATGAAATGATACTTCTGAACTTGAGAGTTTCGTCCCACCCATGGCCCCAATACAAGCGACTCCATCACTGGCACATACCCTCAACATTTCCACCTTGGATGCTAATACCACCAGCCACTGCCCCATCTCTGGGCCTTGCCAGCTCTCATCTCAGATTCCCAGGCAAGATCATCTCACGACCAGAACGCCAGTGCTCAACCACCTCCTAGATCCCAGGGAAGCGTGGAAGGGCAGGTTGAGAGGCTAGCTCTGCTCACACCAACAATCACATGGCAAGAAATTCTCCAAATTCTCTACATGGTAAGAACCTACAAAGACAACCCCCTAAGCTGGTTCCAGCAGAGCCCAAGAAGTAGTTACCTAGGCACAGCTCTCAGGATGGTACAAACCCAACTTGGACCGTCTCATCTTAAATACAGAGAACAGTATTACCCAACACACATGGTAGGAACAAGGATTAAATGATGAAGTATCATGTGGCTCCCAGCAACTCCATTCATTGCATTCTTCTTTTTGTAGACTTCCTGCTGTTCTTCATCTGGCACACATCCAGCATCTGCCCTGCAGCCTCTCAGCAGACCTGGGCTCCTCCATCACACAGTGAACAGAACACACAAGAAAGGAACCCTCCCAACTTCCCACCACCGAACTACAGACCCACACACATCAGTGCCTGTGCTCCTCCACTATGGCTTCCCTGGAGCTCTCTGTTGCCCCTACCCAGAGCAAATCCTACCTTGGTCAACTAGCTCCCATCTTTCCTGCCTTCTCCAGAATCATCCCCGTTATCCATTCTTTGCTCTTTGCCCTACTTCTACCTTTTTGTCTTCTTTGGGTCCTTCCGTCTTACTTTCACACACATTTTGCTCCTTCCCTGGCTCCCTGTTAGTGACTATTCAACTCTTGCTTCTTCCTCCAGGCCTGCTAATGCATATGGGAGAACAGCAGGAGATGACCCAAGTCCTTGTTCCTCTGCACCCACATGGGAGACCGGGAAAAAGCTCCAGGCATCTGGTTCAGAGCAGCCCTGCTCAGACATTGTGGTCATTTGGGAAGTGAACCAGAGGATGGAAGATATCACTCCCTCTCCCTCTGACTCTGCTTTTCAAATAAATAAATCTTAAATACACACACACACAACCACCCTTACCCTTGACATCCCCCATACACATCATTAATCCCCAAATTTTATAAATTCCACCATTCATATTCTGCATACTTCTATCCATCAGAACTGTAAAACCACCTATAGGTCCTACATCCACTTGGTCCTTCTGAGCCATTCTCCACCAGTAAGCATGGTGGGTTTTTTTTTTTAATACAAAACTGACCAAGTCATTTCTTTAACATCTTTTGGTGCTTAATGTCCTTCAACTCCTTTGCATGAACTACCATGCATGTCCTAACCCCAGCTTGTCCCTTCATTCTCCTAGCTCAGTCTTCTCCCCAGCTTGCCTGCACCTCAGTTGCACAGTGGTTTCTCCCATGCACCAGGCTCCTTCTCCCTTCAGGGCTCTCACAGTGACTATTGCTCTGCCTGAAACCCAAATCTCCCTTAAGCTGTATCAGTCATGCATCAGCTTTCCCAAAGCACCTCAGCCTCACAGCCATCACAGACAGATTCTAGGATGACTTAGAAAGACCCTGCCTCAAGGAAGAGGTGGGTCTTGTGATACATCCCATCATTAGCACAGGGCTGTGTGCACACTTCTATTGCTCATCTTTGGAACCTCTTTGTATCTCATGAAGGAAAGTTAGGCATCCCTGTTAGTGATTATCTTTCCACCCATCACCTGTGTGGACCTTACCATGGTTACACATGTGTGGGAAACTATTCATGATATGATTGTGAATGTTATTATCAAGGGAAATGACAGTTTCCAGAACGTTCTGGCCTCTAGTATGCTGGCCCCACTCTGGAGAATGACAAAATAGGTGTAATTGAAAGAGCTCCATAGGCTTGGTTATAGCAATATATCTCTCATCTGCTGCCCAACTAATGATGGTTCAGCTTACAATTTTTCAACCTTATGATGAGCCTAAAGTAGTGATACACATGTAATAGAAGTTGCACTTTAGACTTGGAAATGTGGTCTTTTCCCAGACCAGTAGTGAGGCGTAATCCTCTTTCCCATTGCTGGGAATGACAGCCACTGCAGCTCCCACTCAGCTACACAATCAAGGAGTTCATAAAACTCCATAAGGTCATTAGGGAAAGGGGGAACCCCACACCTACAAAACTGTCAAATGGAAAATAAGAATAAAAACTAAATTAAAATTTTAAAACAAAGGTCTACCTTCCAAGCCTAGTGTGGAGGTTCAAGAAGTAGGTGAGTCCTCAACACACAAGAAATGAAGTCCCCCAGGAACACAACACCATGGTAACAGACGATCATGGTCACCACCATGTCTAGCAAAGCGTCCCATTTCATAACTGTTTCAGCCACCACCCAAGCATGCCCTCCGGGAGCCAATGACAGACTACAAGAGTTTGTCCCATTTTTTTGTCATCCAGCCCCCAAACAGCCCACTGAGTAAACATGACAGCCTTCTTTTCGTACATCCATCATTGTTCAAAGCAAGGCCAAGCATAGTACTGGCCCTAAAGAAGCATACATTCTATCTGTGCAAACAGTAATATGCAAGAGGGAAGAAGGGACTTTGTGCAACGACAGGGGATGTCCTAGCTTTAATACTGAGCCCTGTGGACGGGTGTGGAGAGAAGTGGCTAGAGAGAGGTGCTGCCCAGAAACCTGGTGCTATACTCCCCTCTGCTGTTTCCTCTCAGGCTAAATAAAGCTGGGTCCCTATAACCAAAGAAGGAAAAGGCAAATAAATCAGAAGGGAAGACTTGGGCAGAAGTAAAAATTAAAGGAGAATCATTAAGACACAACTGCGAGCCCAGTGAGATGGTTCAATGAGGATTTAGCAATCCTCACCTTGCAAGCACAGGATCCCATAAGGGTGTTGGTTCATGTCCAAGCTGTTCCACTTCCCATTCAGCTCCCTGCTTGTAGACAGGGAAAGCAGTGCAGGATGGCTCAAAACCTTGGGACCCTGCATCCACATGGGAGACCCAAAAGAAGGTCCTGGCTCCTGGCTTCAGACTGGCTCAGCTCCAGCCATCACGGTCGTTTGGGGAATGAGCCAGCAGATGGAAGATCTTTCTGTCTTTCCTTCTCTCCATAAATCTGATATGCCTTTACAATAAAAATGAGTGAATCTCTGGGGGTAAAAAAAAAATACAACTGCACAGTCAACACTCCATCTAGGGCAGATCTAATTGTTACAGCTGACACCTGTGCCGTGTTTCACATCCCACTTACACAAGGACAGCTCCCAGAATCCCCCCAACAGCCCTAAGAAGCACATTATCCCAACTTCACAGGCATGGAGACTATAGCCCAAAAGAACATGAAGGTCACATTCTTACAGACAGGCCAGAGACACAGTACTGAAACCCTGGCCTCAAACATAACTGCTGTTCTCTTCTTGCTAAATCATTCCTTCCAGAAACAGCCAGCCATAAGACTTGAGGGAAGTGATTCCCAGCTATTGTTCTGGGGTTCTGCAAACCTTCACCTCCTGCCACACTCAACTGTTCTCCACCTTATATCTCCACACAGAGCAAACTGAAAGGCGACAGAAAGTTATCTTATTGGCTTCTCAAAGAATTTGTTGTGGTTTGTATGCCAAGAAACTCAGCAAAAGTCTCTGGACTGCCCAACATCTTGTTCTAGAGAGACAATGGTTAGCACAGGGAGAAAATTAGGTCTGTGGCACCCTTATCCTGGGGGGATACAAGGAAGCCCTCAAGGACTAGATGATGAAGTTGGGGACATAATGCACCTATCAAGAAAATAACAAGCAGAAGACACATGGGTGCCTCCTATGTACTATGACCAGGACAAGAGCCTTCCATGTCTTCAGGTTATATACAATCCCATGATTACCTAATGGAGTAGGTTCCATTTTTCCAAGAGAAATTCAAAAGGATTAATTAGCAGATCCAGGGTCACAAATGAGTAAGGGACAGAGCCAGGGTTTAAACTAGGTCTGACCCCAAGGGTCAAACTCTCAGCCTCCACATATATCGCCTCTTTATAGAGATCCAAGTGGTGGGGTACAGCAAGCAGTGGAGGGGTGAGGAGGAGTGGCAGGTGCAAACAATTGGTAGGATTCCTAAATGCCAACAGTCAAAGTTAGGTTCTCTTCGAAACCTTTCCTAAGACTAAAGCAGACCTACAGAGAGGAGGAAGGCAAAGGGCCTCACGCCACATATAAGAGGAATGCTGGGATGTGAGATCATCCCTGACAGGGTTTCCAAGGGAGAGACCAGAGGTAGCCTCAACAGTGTCACAGAAGCCATAGCCATTGATGGCCGATTCTTCAGGCCAATAAATTTAGCACCGGACACAGAAAACTGGTGGCAAAGCAGAGCAAGAGAAAGTGGCTCATAGGCATCAGGGTGAATTCGAAACCAAAGTCAGTAAAGGAGAAATTTTTCCCATCATCAGTTGTTCAGTCCCCAGAAATCTGGGACAAAGTTGCTCTCCCCAGAGTAGCTTCTAGCAAATGTGTCATGTCACCTCCCACAGAACAAAGCAGGCAGCGGTCAGGAAGGCCTGTACCCTTTAATGCAGGAATAGCCTTCTCACCGAAAATAAATGGGGAAATGATCAGGAGAGTCAATAGCAGGGAGGAGAGCAGCATTTGCAGTAAACTTGGGGTGTCCCACAGCCTGGGACCTTCTCTATCAGGGAAATGATCCATTCCCTTGTACTCTGCAGTTTGTATTCTGACACAATTCGAATCACATTTGCATATCAGATCACAGATCAGTGGGGGGAGTGACCAACAACCTATCCTGTCCATTTTGTTCAAATCCCCAAAGCAGGGCCCGGCGGCGTGGCCTAGTGGCTAAAGTCCTCACCTTGAACGCCCCGGGATCCCATACGGGCGCCGGTTCTAATCCCGGCAGCTCCACTTCCCATCCAGCTCCCTGCTTGTGGCCTGGGAAAGCAGTTGAGGACGGCCCAAAGCTCTGGGACCCTGCACCCGCATGGGAGATCTGGAAGAGGTTCCTGGTTCCCGGCATCGGATCGGCGCAGCACCGGCCCGTTGCAGCTCACTTGGGGAGTGAATCATTGGATGGAAGATCTTCCTCTCTGTCTCTCTTCCTCTCTGTACATCCGGCTTTCCAATAATAATAAAATCTTTAAAAAAAAAATCAAATCCCCAAAACAGGACAGCCAGGCTCCTAGAGACCTGGAAACCCACATCATGCAAGACAGGAGCTGCTGATGTCAACCCCAAGAATGATGCTGTGCTCACACAGCTTTGTCAACACATACTAGCCATACCCCAGCTCACCAACTCTGTGTCCTTGGTATTGTTGCATGTCACTAGAACTTGGCATCAAGTCTTCCTGGGGTTTCCCAAAACCTCTGAGAAGCCAACATGACCCCACCAAGAGCATCTGTCAAGGAAAAGTTGTATGTCTGACCAAATTCACTAAGGCTTGTAACTCTCTCTTTTTTAGAAGTCTAGTTTCAGGAACACAGTTTTAACTGCTTCAAGGCTTTCAAATAGGTGGATATGTTGTAAATGTATATAATCTACATAAATGTAATGATGTTACTATATAAAACGGCAGCCACAAAATTGAAATTCTGTCTTTCAAAGGGTTTTATGTACTTCTCTAACTGAAAACAGCTTCACAATAAAAAAGATTCAGTTTTACAAGCAAGCCCTACCCAAAATAGTAACTACAGCCTTAGGGGCTATTATCCCATTGTTGCAAGAAGGATGTAAGACATATAACTGTCCATTAACATGTTAAACACAATAATCTAATGCCTAACGTACCCTTGTGACACCCAACAATTAGACTGTCCCAATTAAAACATTCTAGAAGCCTAATGGACTCACCCTCAAAAAATCTGCCTTGTAAACTCATGACCCTCCCCCCGACAAAATTCCTGACAGTAGATTCCAAGGCAAGGTGGTGGCAGCACAGTGGGTTACTGGACAAAGGAGCGCATTTCAGGTGTAATTCCTAGGCTTGACACCTGCCAAAGTAAATACACAGAGTAAGTAACAGCCCCAAAGGAGAAGTATCCTGAGGGGCATGAGAGTGTCTAGCTCAGATGTTCCTAGTAAATCTGGCATTGGCTTACAATAAATGAGCACTTGGGTTCCAAGCGTGGGAAAGCCAAATGACACAGTCAGCTAGAGAAAGCCTTCTGTTCCAGACATCTGTTTGGGCATGGAATTTGGACACCTTCCGTCAACCTTGACCCAAGTTCACCTCAAGTGCCTGCTGCAATTCGCTGGGTCTCAGGGGTGTGAGTGTGTTGTGTGTATGTGTGTGTGTGTGTTTTCTTAAAAAAAATGCTATCTGTCTTGTATCTACTCTTGGACAATTTTATCAACATCTTTCAAAATTTACTTTTCATTCCTAGATTTCAGTGAATAAAGGAGATTTTTCAGAAGAATTTTTAAAAATTGCAGAACTAAATGTCTCCAAAATCAGCTCAAGCTGATCTTAATGAAGGATAAAAACTGCCCCTGGAGTATACAGGAGAGGAAAGCAAGCAATGAGGAAATAGAGGGGGCTGGAGTCTATACACAGACATAGCCATGCGTGCTGTGTCCCACCTACCACTTGACTCGTTTAAAAGGATACGATTAGTGTTAATACTCAAAATGCCAGGGAACGCTCAACCACACAGGCACTCTAATATTGCTGGCAAAGGTAGGGGGAGGTAAATTGTTGAAGCCTCTTTTTAAAGCAATTGGCCAAAATCTACCAAGAGCCTTTCAAATGCCTGTGTCCTCCAACTTGCTTCTGGAAAATGCATCCTATGGAAATCGGCAAAACGTTGTCAAAGAGCAAAACACGTGCTCACCACAGCACTGCTTTATCTAGAAAGCAATGCAAAATAATCTAGCAATTCAGTAACTGAAAGAGTCCTAGGAATTGTAGTAAATCCATAGACAAAGTATTACAATGTCTTTAAATAGCCTGCTTACTGAAAAAAACAACAGAAAATTTGAATAAAAGAAAATAAACTATTCTTGGGAGTCTCCATTGTATGAAGACATCAATTCTCACCATTTTAATCCAGAAATTCATTGTTATCACAGTCAAAACCTCAAAAAGGTTTTCTTGGTCCTCTTTGTTATAAGGGTAGAAATTTCACAAAATTATTTTATGTTATCTGGAAATGTAAAAACAGGCAAGAAATTTTTTAAAGGAAGAGTGGCAAGTATAAACTTGCCTACTATAAAAATACAGTAGAACTGTAATTACTAAAGCAAGAAGGTATAAACTTTCCAACAGAAAGACTAAAGCATTTAAGAAGCCAAAGTAGGGCCCGGTACAATGGCCTATCAGCTAAAGTCCTGACCTTGAATGCACCAGGATCCCTTATGGCGCCGATTCTAATCCCAGCAGCCCTGCCTCCCATCCAGCTCCCTGCTTGTGGCCTGGGAAAGCAGTTGAGGATGGCCAAATGCTTTGGGATCCTGCACCCATGTGGGAGACCTGGAGGAAGTTCCTGGCTCTGGATTGGCGCAGCACCGGCCGTTGCGCTCACTTGGGGAGTGAATCATCAGATGGAAGATCTTCCTCTCTATCTCTCCTCCTCTCTGTATATCTGACTTTGTAATAATTAATTAGTAAATAAATAAATAAATAAATATAAATAAGGGGCCTGGCGCGGTGGCCCAGCAGCTAAAGTCCTCACCTTGAACGCACCAGGATCCCATATGTGCACCAGTTCTAATCCTTGCAACTTCATTCCCATCCATCTCCCTGCTTGTGCCCTGGAAGGGCAGTCAAAGACGGCCCAAAGCTGTGGGACCCTGCACCCTCGTGGGAGACCCAGAAATGCTCCTGGCTCCTGGCTTTGGATCGGCACAGCACTGGTCATTGTGATTACTTGGGGAGTGACTCATCGGATGGAAGATCTTCCTGTCTCTCCTCCTCTCTGTATATCTAACTTTGCAATAAAAAATAAATAAATCTTTTTAAAAAAACATGAAATAAGACAAAACACTAATACATTTGATTACATAAACATTTCAAATTTCTATATGAATACCATATCAAGATCAGAAATAAAACAAAAAACCTGTGAAATATCAATCAAAAATCAAAGTAACCAAAAAACACTTTGTGGACCTATATTCAGTATATATGATGAGTGGTAAGTTGCTTTAATATTTAAATACATATGAGACATGAACAGAACCTTGACAATACTAAAGTATACAAGATATACAACATTCATTTATAGAATAAGAAATACTCTTAACTCTCAACAGCAGGAACCAGAATGGATTGAAGAGCGGTGCTGGCCGAAGGACCTGCTGGAATGCGTGAAGCCCGACACCATGAAGGAGTCGGAGGGAGGAACCTGAACAGATCCTCTGACAGGACACTGACTCTACAAATAAACGCAAGAAGCATGGAGGTAAATAACCCAGAAGAGGCTTTGGAATGTGACCCACTGGAATACACTTGGCTCGGGTTGGGGCAGACCAGGCTGAGTCGGTTCACGTCATCCACTGGCAAGCCCAAGTGCTGAAACTGTGTGGGGGCCTGGCCGTGTTTGGTTGCGATAAAAAAAAAAAAAAAAAAAAAAAAAAAAAAAAAAAAAAACAGTACAAAACACAAAATGCCAAGGTGAAATGGCCTGTGCTAGCAGGGAATGCAACACCCGACCAGCACTCCTTCCACTGGTTTAGGTGAGGGACAAGAGTGTGATGGGCAGAGCCGGGGAGAGATGCGATACTCATTGGTTCCAATAGAGGTCGGGGCTCAGAAGAGAACCAACCCAGGGGTTAAAACCATCAGCTGATCGGAGTGATGGACGGTGGCGGGCACTGTGCTTACTAGTAGTACATGTAGGAGCCTGGACTGGGAATGCCTCAAAGTTTTTTTTAGGGGGATTCCCCTGAACAAAATGGAGGAATCAAAGCATTAATCAAAAAAAGATGGAAAATGGAGTAGATGAATCAACCACCTCAGCTATATGCTTGCAGCGGAAAACTGGACAAGGGGAAACCCTAAGACGGACTATGTCAATCAGTGGACTCTGCACCAGCCTCATCATACCTGGACTGTTGCTGATGATATGTTGGTGCTTCTAATTGATCGAGGTGACGCTCTGCTGGCTCTGCCTACAAACCTGAGAGGGCCTCCCTAAGAGGCGGTTGAACTTGAACTGGACAAGTGGGATGCTGGACTCTGTATGGTGTAAACTTTTAATTAGGGAATCTCAACGGAACTTGAGCTGTGGTTATGCATCAAGGTGAAGGAATTCATGATGGGGGAAGGGTTTGGGGTGAAGGGGGGGGAATCCCAGTACCTATGAAATTGTGTCATGTAATGCAATGTAATTAATGAATAAATGAATATTTAAAAAAAAAAAAAAAGAAATACAGCAACCAATAAATGTGAAATAAATATAGTCTTCATGGACAATTGATAACATGTACATTAAAACAGAGGGAAGATTCCTGTTTGGTTTCTCTGTGTTTGTTTTTTACATGTTATGCCCATTATATTATTTATTTATTTACTTGAAAGGCATAGTTACAAGGAGTTGAGGGGAGGGGAGGAGGTTACAGAGTAAGAGAATCTTCCTTACAATGGCTCACTCTTCAACACGTCAATAGTCAGACCACTAGATGGAGGCGGGAAGTCCATCTAGATCTCCCACAGAGGTGGCACAGGCCCAAGGACAGGCCCTCTTCCACTGCTTCCTCAGAATATTATTTAGAAGTTAGACTGGGGCCCGGCGCCATGGCCTAGCGGCTAAAGTCCTCGCCTTGAACGCCCCGGGATCCCATATGGGCGCCGGTTCTAATCCCAGCAGCTCCACTTCCCATCCAGCTCCCTGCTTGTGGCCTGGGAAAGCAGTCGAGGAGGGCCCAATGCATTGGGACCCTGCACCCGTGTGGGAGACTCGGAAGAGGTTCCTGGTTCCCGGCTTTGGATCGGCGCAGCACCGGCCGTTGTGGCTCACTTGGGGAGTGAATCATTGGATGGAAGATCTTCCTCTCTGTCTCTCCTCTCTGTATATCTGACTTTGTAATAAAATAAATAAATCTTAAAAAAAAAAAAAAAAAGAAGTTAGACTGGAAGTGGATTAGCTGGGACTCGACTGGCAACTTCATCCAACCACAGGCACTTACTTCCATGACTGATAAGAGTATGAGAAACAAGAAAGACCATGAATAGCTGAAGAGAGGGTAAATGGGCACACCTAACACACACCTAACATTTTTGGAATGCAACTTGTTCTCCTGCTTTAATACTTTAAATGTGAACTTTCCCCTTAGCCCATACTTTTTAATTCCAAGCATTAATCCTACATAAACTCTTACAGACAGAAATATATGTGCAAAGATGTTAAATATTGTTTACAATAGAAAAGATAGCTATCAAGAGTTTAAAGATAAAATTTCTCTAAAATATAATATCTTGTAGCAATTTATAAGAATGAAATAGATTTGTATATAGTAAAATAAAAAATGCTCAAAATATATTGAGGGCAAAAAATCAGGCTGAAAACCTGTATTAGGGCTGGTATTTTGGCATTATTAGGGAAAGCCATCACCTGCAATGCCAGCATCCCATATGGGCACCAGTTCATGTCCTGGCTATTCCACCTCCGATCAGATTCCCTGCTAATGCCCTTGGAAAAGCAGAAGATGGCATAAGTGTTTGGACCCCTGCGCTCACGCAGGAGACCCACATGAAGCTCCTGGACTCTGGCTTCAGCCTGACACTAGTCACTGCAGCTGTCTGTGGCATGAACCAGCAGATAGAATCATTCTCTGTCTCTATCTTCTTCTGAGGCTCTTCATTAAATAAAGAAGCAAACCTTTAAAAAATGAAAGAAAGGAAAACTGTATAATAATAAATTCATACTTTATGTGCCTCTGTATGAAAAACTAATACATGGAAGGAAACATAAGAAATTGTTTAAAGGGTTCATATGAAATGAGAGGAATAAGGAAGAGAAGGTTTACTTTTCATTCCAAATTTTTCTAGATTTTAAGGGGTTTTATGTAATTCATGTGTAAAACACAAACTAATAAAAATCAAGCTTCAAAAATTAAGCACTGTAACATTTATTAACACTCTCTCAAAGATCCAGAGAATTATAATGTGGTTTTAAAAGGAAAATCCAGATTATATAATTATGTAGACAGCATGCTCTAAATTATTTTAATATTTATGAATAAGGACAGTAATTGGGCTAGAGGCTAACATGCAGGTTAGGAGGTCACATCCACAAACTTCAGATCCTAACTCTAGCTTTCTGCCAATCTTTGCCCCACAACACAGCAGTGATGGCTCAAACGATTGGATTCCTATATCATCTTCTCCTATGCCCAGATGAGAAATCGCAATCGACTTCCCAGGTCTAGGCTTCAATCCCCAGCCCAGCCCAGGCTTCTATGGGCATCTGAGGAATGAGACAGGAAAACTCATTAGCTAATTTGTTCATTCGTTCTCTCTCTCTCTCCTTATTCTCTCAGACTTTTAAAAATTTAGCAAAATAAAATGTATGCCTAAATATACACATAGGGCCTGGTGCCATGGCCTAGCAGCTAAAGTCCTTGCCTTGAACGCACCGCACCAGAATCCCATATAGGTGTCGGTTCTAATCCCAGCAGCCCCACTTCCCATCCAGCTCCCTGTTTGTGGCCTGGAAAAGCAGTTGAGGACGGCCCAAAGCCTTGGTACCCTGCACCCACGTCGGAGACCTGGAAGAAGCTCCTGCCTCCTGGCTTCGAATCAGCTCAGCTCCAGTCATTGCGGTCACTTGGGGAGTGAATCATCAGAAGGAATATATTTCCGTCTCTCCTCCTCTCTGTATATACCTGACTTTGCAATAAAAATAAAATAAATCTTTAAAAAAATAAATACACACATAAATAGGCTGACAGGAAGCAAATGAAAACAGTAAGGTAATTATCTCCAATACTAATGTTAAAACTTATTTTCTTGAAATTGTTTTTTATTTTCCAAAATTGTTCTATGAAACCAGAAAAATGATTTAGTACCAATTCAGAATTTATTTAGCAAATACCATATGCGCTGAACTATACTAGAAATCAAGGGCAGAATAAAACATGGGACATAAGCCCTTCCGTCAATGTATCATCATATATGGCAAAGTACCTGTGTCTGCAGAGATCTACATACACGGAAATCAGAAGAGCACAACAAGGAGCCAAGTGTTATGCTCGATCTTACCTACTAACAAAACATATGGAAGAGACAACATAATCAATAGGACCACAGAAAGGGTCCCAAGTATTAGCTCTTCTCTAATCAGAGAACCAGCTTTGGAAATAACACAATGTTCTTCCACACAGTCAGACTGTACACATACTCAACTGGGTATCAAGAGATTCCCTTCCTTAAAACAATGCAATAACCACACACCATCACTCAAAACCTTACAGTTAAAGACATATGGTCTTCTTTCATAATCCCTATTACTTAAAAAAAAGATCTAGGAGTGCCAGTATCCTTGTAATTTTTCTGTGCCCATGACATTGGTCTCAGCACTTCTTGAGATAATTTCAGAATCCTGCTCAGCACAACACTACATGCAATCCTACCCATTGAGCAAAGCTGAAATATGATTAGAAAACTACTTGCCACCCCTTAGTAATATGGTACTAATAACAGGTACATTGGAACAGCCGTCAGGAAGCTTACAAACTTTAATCACACTCATTCTCTTAAGCAGGATTTCTTGTATTTTTCTTCTTTGCTCAAGTAAAAGATAAAAGTTTCCACAAATTATCCACCAACTACTCTTCAGCGGCAGGTCCCAGACTGTATCATGGAACCTAATCCTCATAGCAAGCTCATTGATCTCAGAATAGTCCCCTATAAACAACCAGAGCCCATCCTTCTGCAAGAGTCAGCATGGGTAGAGAGGATGAAGACATTTGGAAGTACAAAAAATCGGAAACAATGTCCCAGAAAAAGATGCAGAACACAGAACCCAAAGATTCAGGTATGGGGCAAGTACCCTAAATGAACCACCCGAAATTCTTAAGTTCCCGCCCGCAACTGGGATCCACCAACAATCCATTAAGAGCAAGGAGACTTCCACCACATGACGGCTTGACAGGAACTGAGCTGTCCAGACTGGGATGACAAAAGATTGAGGCTGTTTTATCTCCTCTGTGCCTGTACTCACACAGCCCCCCTTCTGCCTTCTCTCTGACTTGGGAAGGACCAAAGCCAGCCTGATGACCCTCCCAAGGTCTCTACTAAACTGCAAACCACCAATGGAAAAACCACCATCTATCAAGCCATTTTCTCTTTCAATCCTTCAAATCCTCAAGCCATCCCTCCACACATCCATGCTGTCGCAGGATGTGAAGCTCCTCTTATCTAGCTCCTCTTGGAGATACGTTAGGGTTAAATTCCACAAACAAGGGGATCCAGTAGACATCCATCACCTCACTCTTCAACCTAATCCAATCCAGTATTGAAAGTTTAACCATCCTGAAAGTGTTTTTAAAACACCAGAATTAGATAGTGTGTTGAATTTGAAGTTAGCATACGGATTTTTGACTTTAAAAGGCTAGATTTTCACAACAAACATGTGTTGCTATGGAGATGGCATAAGCCTATGTAAACTTCAGGCATTCATATTCATAGAAACTCCCAAAGCAAGACCAAATGTTGGCCTTCACATTCTTGTTCTTGCCAACTTCCAAATAGTGTGCAAATTATGCCAAAAATAAATGGGTGCGACTAATACAAGCTTCAAACTTTAATCTTACCTTGAGGGCAACATTTGTTGATATAGAAGTTGGGTGTGTGATGCATACTTCCCCCCCCTTCAATCAATCCATCTGCTTTATTTACACTTCCTGAAAGACCTGCACGCACATTTTTTCCATAAATTGTACAACTGCTAGTAATCACGTATCATTTCAATCTGTGCGGCAGTTCTATTTTAACACTATGCATCCTCCTTTTTGTTTGTGTTCGATTAAACACATGCTAGAAGCAAAGCACTCAGGACTTAACTCTTCCAGTCCCAAAAACATACAGCAAGGCTGCAAGGACGGTCAACAGGGTTTTGCATAGGGAATGCATCCCAGGTCTGGGACAGCAGGGTAAATCCTATTACAAGCTCAGAGATATCAAATTGGTTTCCACTACTGACCTTCTTTCTCATAACCTCTGCCCCAATCCTCCAGGCCCCAATTCCAAATCCCTCATTTCTTCCTCACCAAGGTCAACTGTGCTCAGCCTTGCACCTAGTCCACCCCGTGCTGGATGTTTGCTGCTAATTACTGTAGTCACACTTCTTAATTCAACAAGCGCCAGGCGGCTGCCAGCTGTCTCCCCAGTGGGATGGGTCAGCAGCTATCTCATGCAGGTCAGCAAGTCGGCATTTATTTCCTGTTAGGAGATGGTGTTACAAGGTGGCTGTTCCAACATGAATGGTAATCAACAATAATTAAAAGTGATACACCCATCCTGACTCACATGAGAGTGTGAAAATAAAAAATCCAAGAAATGTGGTAGAAGGAGCAAAGTAAGGGAAGAAGCTGTTCAACCACAGATGTTTTTCAGCTTTGAATTTCTGGAGGGGAAAAAATGTGCGCTTGGTTTTCTTCTCACTCACACAGAAGGAGCACATTCACATGGTGACCACAGTGAAAAGGGATAAATTTGGATTTTTCCAATAAGCCCTTTTCTGAGGCTGAACCCTGCCTTGTTCCCCGAGAGAGGAAGCAGCTCAAGAATCAGGCCTCATGTTGCATTTCTGTGCAGAAGCCATCGTGACCGATTAGTCCGCGACACCAACTTGCCTGCTTCCTAGAGAAAAATCAATAATGACCAATTCCTCCCTCCCCAAACAGTTCAGCCTGAGCTACATAAGCTGTTGTTCCCTCCACATCCTCAGCCACCATCTTGAATGTTCTCTAGACTGCTGCTGGTCCCAGCCACACACTGGCTCCCCAGCCCTACTGAATAAACAGAAGAACATGCCCACGGACCGGGACTTAACACAACTTTCTGACTGTGATGGGTTACCTGTAATCCTGCATCCTCAGATAACCAGCAACAGCAGCCCCACCATGTTACCCCTGCTTTAAGACAAGGTCACAGAACCAGACCCTGAAGTCACAGCTCGCTCACTAGCAATGCCATAATGAAGGGCCCTCAGGAGGAGAGACTGGACAAGGATGGGGAAATGAAGGGCTCCCAGAAGAGACTCAGCAGAGCAGGAGCAGGGACAGCGCCAAGCCAAGTGGATGCCAAGCCATGTAACAGCCTCAGCTGAACTGCACATCAAGGTAAAGAGGCTGGCCTTCCTTCCACAGTCATTTGCTACTGCCTCCCCAATATCCCTGGAAAATACTTTCCAAGACCTCTAACAGATGCCTGAAACTGCAAATAGTACCAGATTCCATTTATACTGCACTTTTCCCATACATATAGTAAAGTTTCACTTACAAATGAGACACAGTAAAAGATGAAAAATGGCAATAATAAAACAATTAGAATAATATAATGAAAGTTATATGAGTGTGTTACTCTCCAGGTCTCTTCTTGTACTGTTCTCATCCTCTTTGGGGATGATGGAGATGACAGTGTCCATGATTAGATGAAATGAAGCAATATAGCATGAGGCTCTTACACAAGCACTGCAATCCCATGAGAGGCGATCTGATAACCAAGATGGCTGCCAAGTTACTAGTAAGTAAGCAGTGTATACAGGTGAATATATTAAACAAAGGGGCAAGGCTGGACAGTGTGGGATGGTCCACAGCTTCATCACACGACTCAGAATGGTGTGCTATTAAAAACCTATAATTCATCTATTTCCAGAATTTTTCTTTTGATATTTTTGGACCTTGGTTTACCCCAAGTAACTAAAATTATACAAGGCAAGACTGTGGTTAGCACAGACCTCTGTACTGTAACCTGCACAGTATTAGTGGCCCTAGGGCACCCTCTCAAAAAGGCTGTTGCTGTCAGCCTGGAAAGAGAAAGGTAGGGAAGCTGAGTGCTAAGCACTCAGAATTGGAAAAGGCAATGACGGCATCTACTGCTCCTTCAGCAAGAGAACACTGGTAATACAGTATTAACCTCTTAGGACAGTTATGCAACTGCACCAATGATTCTACCTACTCATTAAAATGGGAAGTCCATCTGTGTGGTGTCACACGCTTAGGTCACAGTGCACATGAGAGTGCCATGCAGGGGAGCACCTACGGAACCTTAATGTGACACCTAACTCACCTGTCTCATGATAGCCATCCAAGCATGATTAGTCAACAACCCAGTGTGGCCAAATTTATAAGTGACTGGCTCCCATGCCCAAATCATCTTCTTGCCTTCTGACTAACCTGCAGACCATATCTTATCTCCTTTGGCCATCTCAAGGAAGAGAGAGAAGTGGAAGAAAGAAATTACAAAGAAGAGCTAGCAGAGGCTGGCACTGGGGGCTAAATCTGTCAAGTTAAACTCCAGAACCACCTGGAGAGTGCAAGACCCATCTGTGGGAGTGGCCTAGAAGGGAAATAGTGGGTGCCTCCCTCTTTGGTTACCACTCCCACTGAGGAGTATGAAAACCAAGACAGGGGCAGGGGTGGCTAGACAGAAAGGCACCTGCCAGTATGTGTGTGGACTGGATAGTTGGGTTGGTTGGGTTGAACTAGGCTTCAATGCCCATTGACATGTATGAAAGCTAAATGGGATGTGGGACAGACTGAACAAGTCTGCGGTACATACTGGCAAGCATGGGAACCAGGGTAGGGGGCAGGCCTGGTGGGGGTTATGGGGAATTGCCCCAACTAGGCCGCAGCTCCTACTGGTTTGCTTGAGGACCAAGTATGAAGTGGGCAGGATCAGGCTGGACTGCAACACCCACTGGTTCATGAGGAAGACAGGGCTGGAAACAGAACTGACACAGCAATTGCAACCACCAGCATGTGGGGCGACAGACCGTGCCGGACCCTGTACTGGCAAGCACACACAAGAATCAGGTCTCGGATTACCTCAGACGAAGTTTCTTTGGAGATTCCTCTAACTGAACTGCTGATCTCAGAACCCAACCATGAAGAGACTATATCAGCCAGTGGATTCTAAATAATTAATCGTGCTTGGAACGGCAAGATTGGCAGCAATTCAGAACTGTTGAACTATCAAAACTGTTTGAGCAGGACCCTCGGAGCATGCCCCACATCAGGGACCTGGGATGGGTGGGAGAATGGTTGGGACTTCTCCCTTTGTTTCTCTCCTTACCCCAGATACAGAAAAAGTATATATATTAGTGTGTAGAAACAATGGTCTTACACACTTTCCTATAACCCTTGACCCTTTGTGCCCTCCTCAACTATCTAAGATTATCAAAATAAGAACACACATATTATTAAAAAAAATTACAAAGGAGTCCACAGTCTGTGCATGAATTCTTCAGAGCATGAGCCAACAACGATCAGCTTAGTGTCAGTGTTGAATGGCACTGTTAGAACAGTGTGACAAGCTCTCATGAATGCCTACTGTAGGTGCAGGATGCGGAAGTAAAGGCAGGTCCCTTAAGAACAGATGACATTGGGCTCTTATCTACCCTTGAGAATACATCTTCCCTTCCAATATCGGTCCTCCCTATCACACATAAATTGCACTTACAGAGGAAAAAGTGGCAGGCTTTCAAATGCTTACAATGTTCAGCATATTGTTTCTATTTGAGAATGTAGAAAAAGGATTTTTTGTGTAAAAAAAAAAGCCAGCACTCTCAAGAATATGAGGCTACTATTTAAAATTCATGGAAAGTAGGATTAAATGATAAGCTTATTTGGGTGCAAAAAATTCTTTTTTCTATAATTTATTGCTTTGAGCCTTTTAATTTTTATTTTATTCATTTGTGAGAGAGCCAAACCAGTCAGACATAAAGAAGTTCCCATCTGCTGTTTCTTTCCCCCAAATGCCCACAAGAGTGAAGCCAGAAACTTGCTCTAGGGCGCCAATACGAACGGCAGGGACTCAGTCACTTGAGCCATCATTTGCTGCCTCCTTCAGTATGCATTAGCAGGAAAATGGAAACAGAAGTAAAACCAGAACTCAAACCCAGCACTTGGGCACCCCAAACAATGTCTTGACCACTTCACTAAGTCCAGTGCCCACTCTGGAGTAGGGGTTGATTTAAATCCACACATACTTTTTTCATGCATGAAAAAACTTTCTGTGAACTTTTTGAAGTACCCACATATGAGACACTCGAAGAGAGTACTTCAAGGCATACATAATAAGATAACAAGATAAAAATACATTCCCAAGGCAGGTACTTGGCAAAGAAGTTCAGACAGCACTTGGGACCTCACATCCCGTAACAAGATGCCTTGAGCCCCAGGTTCTCTGCTTCTCAGCCAGATTCCTGACAGTACACACCCTGGAGGAGTAGCAGACAGTGGCCTACATCTTGGGGTCCCTGTCACCCACAAGGGAGACCCAGGTGGAACTTCCCACTTCTGGTTTCAGCCCAACTCAAGCCAGCTATTGAAAGAACTAGTGACTGAATTAGAAACGGAGGTGTACATCCATGTCTCCTTCTCTCTTTTAAATAAAATGAAAACAACTTTTAAAAAATTTTAAATCCCAAAGTACCAACACACAAGTATGGAGCTTTAGGTAAGCATGCATCTGCTCGTGGGACACGTATAAACAGAAATTCTGGGTATTCATGAAGAGAAGTACACGAGGTGGTGGGATTTGAGCAGAAAATGGGGCTGCATTGACTTAGAAAGGGAAGGAAGGGCTTTTTTCTCAGTGGAAAGAACAGGAGGAAAGAAACCACGTTCTGGGAATGCTCAGTGGAGGATTCCAGAACACAGGTTCCAGCACACAGAAAATTCTCTTTGCTGTGCCCAACACAAAGACAAGTGTGTACTCCCCACCTTCTCAGATCCCTCAAGCAGCAGCCAGGAGGGGACCCTTCAGATCGAGGGCTGCTCTCAAGGGACAGTGGAGCTCAGTCTCCCAGCACTAGCAGAGGGCAATATTTCAAATCTCCATTCCCAGGTCATCCTGAGCAGCCCAGGTCAAGTTCATACCCAAGCACACATAAGCTTCCATGAAATGAAAACAGCCAACAAGGATAGGAAAGCAGCAGTGACCTTCCCCCCCAGCACCTCCAGAGAGCAGTGGAAACAGCCACCTCCCTGAAGGACTGCAAATCACCCTCCACAAACACTGGCCAGCTCTCCTGGATCCCTTTATAGTTATCTGTCAGTGACTGGCCTGGATTTCATGAAATCTGACCAGCAGCAAGAATACCAATCAGGCCTAGGACCCAATGTCTCAAATCTTCCCTGCAGTCTCCCAGCCCACCCCTAAGGCTCCCTTGGGGTCAGCAGTGAGCCCACCCAGAAGCAGGACATGAGGAGGGGCTTGGATGGACATGGACTGCAGCCTCCTGTCTCCTCCCAGCTCCAAGATTTCCCCCAGCCTGCACTGCCCCACCCTTTCTGCATGTCCTCTTCCCTTCACCAGGTCAAGCCAAACACACACGGAACTCAGTTTCCAGAAGCAGAAGATCAGGTCCAGGACTTGTTAACATAATGCTGGGGGGTGGGAGGCAGGTAGACTGGGGGAGAAGAGAGCAGAGGAGGAGAAAGATGTGGAAACAAAGAGAATAAGGCCATTGGCTTGGTATCACTTGGCTGTCAACCTGCTACAACAAAGTTGGCAGTTTTTAGAGGCTTTGGCGTGGGATTTTGGTGGAGGGAGACCGGTACCCCTTCTGATTTTAAGAACAGTTTTTTATCCTCTTCACTCACAGTGTGCACTGGGCAGGGAGGTCCTGCTTTAAAGCAGGAACCCCATAAACGATAGCTCTTTCCAAGTAACCCCAGTTTCCTCCGAGATGGGATTCATTTCAGGAGTGTCTCTCTGACAGCTATGGATTAACAATAACAATTTGCATTTGTGAGGAGCTTTTAACTTTTCAAAGTCCTCCTCCATCCATCATCCATCTTTATCCCAGTGACAGCCTGGTCATGCAGGTGGACCAGGGATTACCAGGGCCCGCCCTCAGTGTAAGCAAAGCAGATTATCTACTCAGTGCCTTTGGGGGCCCAAGGAAGGGACTATCTGCCTCAGAGAATCCCTCACAACAAATTGCACCTAAACATTCCCCTAACAAAAGCAGCCCTTGCATTTTATAACACAGACAAGGCTTACAAGGCAAGCACACTTTGGAACGCTGTCCCATCAAGCAGTGTATTACACCCACAAAGGCACCAGCAAGCCTTTCATGACATCAAGTTCTCGTAGGAAAAAGAAATGGGACACCCAAAGGGAATGTAAGGGTTAACAGAGGAAAACACAGCTTGGGTTACATAGTCACCCCTAACAATCACTGACCATATCGTAGAGGTAGGAAGACACAAAGATGCCAAAGACACACGTATGTTCATTCTTTCCTCAACTTTTTTAGTAGCTCCTGTTGTGCCAGTCAAGCCATCGATGGTATGAGACAGACAGACCCTGCCTTGACTGAAGGAAGCAGACAGGGTCAGGACAGCCTTTCAGATCATACCCTCTCGGGCTTCCCCACTTCCCAGATTCCGCCTCACTTCAGGCAGCAGGAATTGGTTCCTGATCCACAGTGCAGTAACTGACTCACATGGCCCAGGGTGAAAAAAATAGTAACTTATTTCAAAATGGGCACTTTATAAAACAGAATTTTTTTAAGGTTTATTTATTCATACATTTGAAAGGCAAAGCAAGAGAGAAAGAGAATATATTCCATCTGCTGGTTTGTTACCCAAATGCCTGAACGGCCAGAGCTGGGCCAGGTGAAGCCAGTAGCCAGGAACTGCATCTAGGTCTCCCACATGGGTACCAGAACCTAAGATCTTAGGCCATCGTCTACTGCCTTCCTAAGGGAATGAACAAGAAGCTGAACCAGAATGGAGGAGCCAGTGTTCAAAACTGTCAATGTAGAATGTGAGCACCCCGAAGAGCAGCCTAACCCATTGTACCACAACACCTGCCCCAGCAAAGATTTCTTTAAGGAGAGAGATTGTGAAGTTCCAAAATCTTGGTTTTCATATCAAAAGGCTCTTCTGAAGTCCCTATGCAAACAGTGTCATAAATGACAGAATGGTAAAAAAAATACACATACCCATGACAGGTTCCTTCCTGTGGGAGAAGGGTGCCCATTCCACCAACTATTCAAAGCAGGAGTCTTTGGTGATCTAAGAACACTGGGCCCTGATGGGACCTGGGGACAGAAATGATGCTATTGCATGGTTAGCACTCAGGTCACCTACCACGCAGTTACAAAAATGACCTTTTAGGTGATTCTCTTCTGAAATGCAGAGAAAATTATGATTCAGGTCTCTTGATGCATTTTTAAAGATTCATTTATCTATTTGAAACAGAGTGGGGTGTGGGATAAATCTTCCATCTGCTGCTTCATTCACCAAATGGCTGCAATAACCAAGACTAAATCAAGCTAAAGCAAGGAGACTGGAACTCCATCTTGATCTCCCACATGGATAGCAGGGACCCAAGTGCTGGGCAGGGACCCAAGTGCTGGGACCATCCTCTGCTGCTTTCACAAGTTCATGGACAGAGAACTGGATTGGAAATAGAGAAGCCAGGTTCTCAACTGTCACTCCAACATGGAATGCCAGAGTCACAGGCAGCTCAACTTTCCATGCCATAATGCCAGCTCCTCTTGATTCATTCAATGTGTATGTGTTTGTGCTCATCTTTCAAATATGCTTTGGGGAGCAGACATTTGGTCTAAGAAATTCACCTATATCCCACATCCCAAATAACATAGCAGGTCCAAGTCCCAGCTGTGCTCTCAATTTTAGCTTCCCACTTACACACATCCTGGGAAGCAGCCTATGATGGCTCAAGCAGCTGGGACCCTGCCACTCCTGAGGATTTGTGGACTGCATTCCCAGCTCCTGGCTTCAGCCACATTACATCTGGTAAATAAACCAGCAAACAGGAGTGCACTTACGTTCTCTGCCTCCATCTCTTTATATTTCTCTTTATTTTAAAATATTTGACAGACAGAAAGACACAAAAATCCAAAATGGCTGAACAGAGTACATCCAAGTTAACATCAGCTGCCTTGGGGCGTAAAAACAACAAAAGAAGGACCATGTTTCCAGAGTCTGACGGAAATGTTCAACAGAGACGTAGAAAAAACAATGAAGACATCAAGAACGAGAGGGGAGGAGACAGACACACTCCTGCTCAGCACAGGTGCCTGTGGAAGATGTGAGCCATCATCTTGCCACATCAGAGGAGCAAATTTTTTAAAAGTATATTTATTTGTATTAAAGGGGCCAGTTTACAGAAAGGAGAAACAGAAAGACCTTCCATCCACTGGCTCATTGCCCAAATGGCCACAACAACTGGAGCTGAGCACGTCCAAAGCCAGAAGTTAGGAGCTTGCTGTGTAGCTCCCACGCAGGTGCAGGGTCCCAAGGTTTTGGACCATCCTCCACTGCATTCACAGCCAGCACCCAAGGCAGGAATAAAACTACTGCACACTCTACCATCTATACTTTTAGCTGAGAAAGAAGCCCACAGTCACTCTCCAATTTTTTTATTTTTTTTTTCTTTTGCTTCAGCCTGGGGCCTGAGCAACTGGTAGGCTTCAAGAAGGGAAGCCACATTGCTTCCCTCCACTTTTCCCACACCCACAGAATGCTGAACCCTACAGCAAAATGTCACACAGCAGGCCTCTGTTCTGCTATCACTATCGATCACAGAGCTGAAGCAGCTGGTAGGGACAGCAGATTCCCTACATCCTGCAGTAGTGGAAATACTGGGACATTAGTTCCATAGCTATGCTCATGCATTCCGTGTGAACCAGGAGGGTTCCCCTTAACTTTTGGAGACTAGTACCAGCAGCAGCCCCTAAAAAATCTACTTCCAGGGACTAGCACAGTGGCTCAACATGCCAATCCCCCACCTGCCAGTGCTGGCAACCCATACGAGCACCAGTTCATGTCCCAGCTGCTCTGTTTCCCATCCAGCTCCCTGCTTGTAGCCTGAGAAAGCAGCAGAGGATGGCTCAAAACCTTGGGACCCTGCACCCAAATGAAAAACACAGAAGCAGCTCCAGCTTCCTGGCTTCCTATCAGCTCAGCCCTGCCTATTGCTGCCATTTGAGGAGTGAACCAGCAGACGGAAGATCTTTCTCTCTGTCTCTCCTTCTCTATAAATATGCCTTTCCAATAAAAATAAATAAATCTTTTTTTTTAATGTAGGGACAATTACAAAGATGATCAGATGTCAACAGAGACATAGGAGATACAAAGAATAAAAGTAGCACAATAGCTCCAAAGAGAAAAAAACAATTAGATCCTAAACTAAATGAAATGATACAGAATTCAAAATAATGATTACAAGAAAACTCAGTAAGACATAAGGGAATACAGGTAGATTAAGGAAATGAGGAAATCAGGGAGTGGCAAATGAAAATACTAAGGACATACAAATAAAAATCAAATAAAAACGTTGGAGATGAAATCTTCAATATAGGCAAAATAAACACATTTGAGAGCTTTACCAATAGAGTAGACCAGGTGGAGAGAAGTTTATTTCTGATCTTGAGGACAAGACTTGAAATAACCCAATCAGACAAAAATAAAGAGAAGCATGAAGAGAATCTACATGATATATGGGATACCATTAAATGACCAAATATTCATATTATGGATATTCTTGCAGAATAGGAAAAGAAAAAGCATTGAGAACCTACTACATGAAGTTGAAAAGTTCTCAGATCTTGAAAGAGACATCGACATCTAATACAAGAATTTCAAAGGACCCCAAGGAGACTCAACCCAAAAATATGTTCTCCAAAGAATACTGTTGTCAAACTGTCAAAAGTTTAAGACAAGGAGAGAATTCTAAAGACAGTAAGAGAAAAGCATCAAGAGACATGTAAAGGAAAACCAATTAGATTAATATCAGACTTTTCAGCAGAAACTTGATAGGCCAGAAAAGAACAGGATGATATGTCCAAAGTCTTAAAAGGAAAAAAAATTCTAACCAAGATTTTAATATACTGAGAAGTTACCCTTTAAAATAAAGGAAAAGGGTCAATGCTGTGATAGTTAATTAGGCAGTTATTTGCAGTGATGGCATCTCGTATTGATGTCAGCTCAAAACCTGGCTGCTCCACTTCCAGTCCAGCTTCCTGTGAATGTGCCTGAGAAAGCAGCAAAGGATGATCCGAGGGCTTGGACCCCTTCGCTCACATAGAAGAATGAGAATAAGCTCCTGGCTTCAGCCTGACCCAGCCTGCCCCAGCCCAGTCCTTTGTGGCCACTGGGGAAGTGAACTAGCACGTGAAGACCTCTCTCTCCTTCTCTGTTTTAACTCTGCCTTTCAAATAATAAAACGTAAAGATAAATCTTATTTTAAAAAGCAAAGAAATATTTTCCAGAAAAGCAAAAATTGAGCGAATTCACCACCCCCAGCCAAGCCTTATAAGAAATCCACAAGGCGTTTCATCAAATTCAGTATCCAATCAACAAAATGACAGGTGCTAGTTCTTACCTATCAATATTAATCTTGAACATCAATGGATTAAATTCTCTAGCCAAAAGATTCAGATCAGATGAATGAATTTAAAAAAAAAAAAAGAACCTCACTACATGCTGCCTATAATAAATTCACTTCACAAACTAAGATACACAGGGACTGAAAGTGAAGGGCTTAGAAAAGATATAGCAGGCAACCAGAAACCAAAAACTAGTTGGAATGAGTATCCTGATATCAGATAAAACAGACCTTAAATTAAAAACTGTAAAAACAGGTAAAAAAAAAAAAAGCAAATTCTATTTTGATAACAAGTTCACTTCAGCAAGAAGATCTAACAATCATATACACATGTATATATACATACAGCAACATAAAACCATCCAGATATACAGAGCAATCACTGTTAGACCTAAAGACATAAATTTCAATACAGTAATGGTGGGTGACTTCAACACCCCACTCTCATCAGTGGACAAGTCATCCAGACAGAAAATCCATAAAGATACATCAGACTTGAAACATACTGCAAGCAGATGGACCTAGCAGACACTTACAGGACATTTTACCCAACAATTATAAAATACACATTCACCAGCACATGGAACATTGTCTAGAACAGACCATGTAAGGCCATGCTACTGAATGATAAATGAGCCATTGAGGAACTTAAAACAAAATATTGATACTCCATGAGAGACTGACCTAGATTCAGAACTCTATTAACAATACCTGCTGGCGTGGATGTAGGAAGAAAGATACCCTCCTTCACTGTTGGTAGGAGTATAAGCTAGTACAACCTCTATGGAAGTCAGTATGGAGAGTGCCAAGAGAACTGAAAATAGACCTGCCATAAGACCCAGCTATGTCACTGCTGGGAATATATCCAAAGGAAATGAGATCTGCAAATGAGAAAGGGATCTGTAATCCTATATTTACAGCAGCACAATCTATAATAGCAAAGACATGGAAATAAACCAGATGCCCATCAAAAGAGGAGTGGATAAAGAAACTGTGGTACATCTACTCCATGGAAATACTATTCAGCCATGAAAAAGAATGAAATTCTAGCATTTCCAATTCCACTTTTAAGAAGAAAAAAAAATGTCTCCAGATATTCCCAAATGACCCTAGTTGCCAGTTAGGGTAGAAGGGGAGGTCACAAAATTATCCCAGCTCCCCTGTTGAGAGATACTGGATTAGGATTCACAAAGTCACCTGTTAGTCAATATGACAATGTTCTGGAATCAATATTAAAAATCTTGTAACTATCATAGCTTCTCTTGAGGAAGCAGAGGGTCTAGCACCATGGACCTTCATCATCCCATGTTACTGGGTCTGAGCAGTTTTACTGCCCACCCAAGTTTCAGTCTGTGTCCCAGAAAACAGCAAAGCCTATATGAAAGTCAGATAAAGCTGCCCCCAACTTTGCCAGTGACATAAGCTGATTTCCCTAACAATTACATTGGATAACAAAATCTCCAAGCACCGGATGGAAACCATTTGAACTACATTTCTATCTCAGCCTCTCCCTCCCTTCTTTTCCTACTCCCTTCTCTACCATCCCCCATTCCTCTCTCACACACAGCAGCAGCATTCACAAGAAAAACACTGGACAACAAGCCGGTCTGTGATTCAACAAGTATTCATTGAAGACTTATCATAGGAGAAATTCCAAGTCTCAGGCCCAAAATTCATTTGGGCCCCAGCTCCCTACCTAACCCAGCCCTTTTCTTGAACAGGTGAACTTCAACAGCTTTTGGAACTCTAAACATCTATGATCCATGTATGACCCTGCAGCTCCAAAATAATTGAGCTCAGAATAGAGGAGGAGGAATAGTATGGTTTGGTGGTCAGAAGATATTGAACCATCCTTTTTAGTAGATGCCGGGTTTTCCATATGCATTCAGTTATGCACCCTGAGTGCATTGTCATTCCAATCCTGCTTTCTCAGCCTTCCCTTCACAAGAACTGAGCCCAAATAACATGTTCTACCCCAAATCTAGTCTCAGTAAGTGCTTCTGGACAGTACTCACTTTGGTGCTTGGCTGCTAGTAGATACCATGATATACATATAGGTGTTTGAGACTTTGGTCAGAGATCCACCTCTCCCCCACTTGACCCGGGAGTAGATTCCGATACACCTGTACCTCTAAGCAGTCAGTGTGAACTCCTTTCCGTCATGACTAGCTGATTCAGGGAGGGGTTGTGATCCAGTTCTAGCCATTGAGATGTGACAGGAAATGTGCAGATGGGTTTCTGGGAAATACTGTCACTATAAAAACCAATGCACTGGGAGAACTTCCTTCTGCTGGACACAACTATATCTGTTTTGATATCTGAACTCCTGACTCAAAGAGGAGACACCAGGCTCACGGAAAAAGGAAAGACAGCAAGAACGGGAGACCCTGGTGATGTTTTGATGTGCAGATATTGGAGCCAATCCTGAAGTGTCCTTTCTCCATCTCCTCTTGTTAGACAGGCTGAAAAAAACATTCTCATTGTTTTAAACCATTCTGAACTAGGCCTTCCACACCTTACAGTTAAAAGTGTTCTACCCATTACGGATAATCGAGGATAGCCTAATAGAAATTCATGTAGCGGCTTTTTAGTGAATACTTCATCATAAATACCATGCCAACTTCTGTATAGGAAGTCATTAAAATTATCAAAAGTAATATAAGCCTGCCTTTGAAATCCCATTTCATTAGTAGTACCATGCAAGAATTTACCAAGCAGACACAAATCTCATCCTAATTCTAATTATTGACTGTCAAACTATTTTGAGTACAAGATAGCAGTCTTGAATTAAGGTTTCTTAGTACAAACCATTCAATATGGCTGATCCAGCCTGTGTATACAAGGTATGCATTGAAGTCCTATAGGACCTAGTGAAGTCCCAAAGGGGTCCCATAAGACCCCTAACTCTTAATTCTTTCAGACACCCAGGGAGCCATTACCCTGCACAAAGCCACAATTCCCTGAATTATTTCCTAACTTCTACAACTGAAAAGGCCTCTTCTGTAAACCACCAATAGCTCGCCTGAGAGACTGTTTTGATTGTGTTCTCCAAAGACACAACTTGTTACTGAGAAGTCATTAAACTTCTCCTAGGCTAACAGAAGGCAAAACCCCAAATGAAAACAAATGCAAATCTTTGCAAACAAGGCCAGGTGTGTGGTCAGGGGGGCAGTGATCTGGTGAGCTGGCTGGGCCAGCAGGGCTCCAGGTCACCAGCTGAACGCAGGCAATCTGTCTTCTGTCTGCACCAGTTTGTGGTTTCTAGGATCTGGGCCCAGAGACTGTTCCCTATGCCAATTCCCTTTGGCAGGAAAGATGCCTTCTGGCACCACCATTGCTATTCCCAGAGCTCTACCTCTGCCAACCTCCTGATGTTTTATCTATTTTTATTTGAATTGGTGATCAAGGGATTAACCCAGCTTATACAAATTTCATCTTCCAAAAGCCATTATGGTGCAGTTGCAGTTGTGATATTTCACCCTCCAAATGAATCGAATTGGATTTTAACGACAGTAGACTCCATTAAGCAACACCTGATTGGGTTATTTCCTGGAAATTTCATCTTCATTGTTTTTCACCATCCCTGTTATCCAAAGAAACACAGCAGGAGAACTATCAAGAGCTGCTGCCAAGCCATATTGGATTATACTTGAAAGCATGGTCACATTTTCTTCTGTTTCCAGCAAGTCATAAACCTCAGTTTTATTCATTCATTCCCTACACAGTGTCAAGTTCCACTGGAAAAAAAAAAAACTCGTTTAGTAGGTAACTTAGTAGTTGTGGAAGATTATAATTCTTCCTAGGAAATCTTATGAGGAATATATAGTTCATCTGTCATTATGTGTTAGAATTCATTATAGATAACATTAAAGCACTTTAGGATGAAAAAAGCCAATTTTATTTCTTAATTTATAGAATCTGGCTTAAGTCTATGTAAGCAAGTAAACAGCAAAACAATGTATCTTTGGAACTGGTCTGAAGATGTTCAACACTTTCTCTGACATCATCAGTTCACAAACAACTCTATAAGGTATCCAGAGTCTAATCATACCGGTGAGTACCAGGCTGTTTGTCCAGTGCCCATTGTGATTCTGGGGCTGCCGGATGCCTGCCATACCATAGGTGACCCACACACACCCCTTAGGGGCAGGTGGTACAGTGCTTAAGATGACACTTGGAACACCTGCACCCCACACCAGCATGCATGAGTTTAAGACCCAGCACTGCTTCCAACTCCAGTTTCCTGCTATTGTGCACATTAGAAGGCAGCAGATGTTAGCTCAAGTACTTGGGACTTTGCCACCGTGAGGGAGACCCCCGATTGAGTTTCTGGCTTCCTCCTGTAAATGCTGTTACAGGCATTTGGTAAGTGAACCAGCAGTTGGAAAATCTCTTTCTGTCTGCCTTTCAAATAAGTAAAAATAAATAAAAGTTCAGGAGACTGCTGCGGTACATAGGTTAAGCCATCACTTAGGACTCCCACAATACACACACATTAGTGTGCTTTGCTTAAGTCCCAACAGCTCCACTTCTATCCCAGTTTAATAGTGCACGTCCTGAAAGACACCAAGTGATGGCTCAGGGTCTTGGGTCCCTGCAACCCAGCTGGGACACCTGGATGCAGCTCCTGGCTCCTAGCATTGCCCTGGCCTACCCTGACTACTGCAGATATTTTAGAAGTAAGCCAGCAGAGAGAAGGTATCTCTTTCTCCCCCTCTTTCACTTTCATTCTGCCTTTCAAATAACTTTTTAAATGCATACTTATTGAAAGAATGAACAGATAGGGCCTGGCACGGTGGCCTAGCAGCTAAAGTCCTCGCCTTGAACACACTGGGATCCCATATGGGTGCCGGTTCTAATCCCGGCAGCTCCACTTCCCATTCAGCTCCCTGCTTGTGGCCTGGGAAAGCAGTCGAGGATGGCCCAATGCTTTGGGACCCTGCACCTGTGTGGGAGACCTGGAGGAAATTCCTGGCTCCTGGCTTCAGATCAGCACAGCACCGGCCGTTGTGGCTCACTTGGGGAGTGAATCATCGGACAGAAGATCTTCCTCTGTTTCTCCTCCTCTCTGTATATCTGACTTTGTAATAAAAATAAATCTTGAAAAAAAATTTTTAAATAAAAAATAAAAGAATGAACAGATAAATGCCTGAGAATAAGAAGTGTGCTATGAGTAAACTATCTGAACAATGTATCTAACTAATCTATCAATTTTGCCCTCATAATCTGTGCCCACAGTAAGAGAGGTGATGCTGCCCAGGGCACTGGAGACGAGGGCTGGCCTGCTCCGGACCCGGCACGTCTCCCAGGCTTCAGCCTGGAACAGGAGGGGCCACAGGAGTCAGTTACGTCACCGACCTGGGGGATTCCAGTTGACCAATGGCACACCTGAATGGACATTCCATACATAGTTGGGGCTCAGACAGCCCCTTTGTCTGCCCACATGTCTACAGGAGTATAAAACTCCCTCATCACATATCTCAGCTGCCCTTTTTCCCTCCCTCTTCCTTCCCCTGTGTGCGAAGGGGGCCCAGGAGTGGATTTTCCAATAAAGCTTCCATTACAACTCTGAACAACTTGCTGATACTATTCCACCAGCGGGCGGGCAGTCGGTGGTCATCATCTAACAAGAGGAACATGGAAAAACCATCTGGCATGGAAGACAAAGCAACTTCGTCTCTCACCCTCATTCAAATCTAAGTACTGATTTAGTTTGCCTTTCTCCAAACAATATTTATAAAATGAAACTCTACCAATTAGCAGTTTGAGCTAAACAAATTTTTATTCTATCTTCATAGCCAAAAATGAGTGAACCAGAAGACACAAAGCACGTGTACTACCATGACTGTCCCCAGCAGCTATGCCCCTGTGCAGATTTAAACTAACTCTTTGCTAATTTGCACTCTTTTTTTTTATTAATTACATTGCATTATGTGACACAGTTTCAAAGGCTCTGGGATTCCCAACCCCTCCCCATACGCTCCCCCCCATGGTAGATTCCTCCACTTTGTTGTAGTATTACAGTTCCAATTCAGTCAAGATTCTTTCTTTGCAAACATATACCAAGCATAGAGTCCAGCATCTAATTGTCCAGATACATTCAACAGTTTCTTGGGGAGACCATCTCTGGTCTGAACGTAGAGCTGGCAGAATATCATCCTGATCAATTAAAAGCCCCAACATAACAACAACAATTTACAACATTATGGAATTAACTGACATAGTATTGAGTAACCAATATGTTTTAAAAAAAATGCAAGTTCTTAACCACATCCTGTGACTACTTTGTTGACATTTCAATTTTAGTTTATACGCAGAACCAGCTGCTATCTACCTTAAAATGGCTATAGGGTACCATTCAGCTGTCTCGTGTCTATTTTCATTTTAGTATTTAGCAGTTTATAGTGTTGAAGAATTTGCACTCCTTTTTAAAGATTTATTTTTATTCATTTGAAAGGCAGAGAGAGAAAGTGCCAAAGGAGAATGAATCTCATTCAAATACTGGTTCGCACCCAAAATGGCTGGGGCAGGGTGAGGTCAAAGCCAAGAATCAGAAATTCTACCCTGGTCTTCCACAGGGGTTCATGGACCTGAAGCACTTGGCTCATCATTAGCAGGGAGCTGGATCAGAAGTCAAGCAGCCAGGACTTGAACTGATGCTCTTACGAGATGCCAGCATTTCAGGCATCACCTTAACCTACTGCACCATAATACTAGCTCCATTTATCTGTTCTTCTAAAAAAAAAAAAATTACTGAGCACCCACTAAATGACATTCTTTAAATTTTTTTTATTTTTTATTGAAAAGCAGATAACAGACAAAAGGAGACTCAGAGAAAGATCTTTTATCTGTTGGCTCACTCCCCAACTGGCCGCAAGGGCTGGAGATGAGCTCATCTGAAACCAGGAGCTTCTTCCAGGTCTCTCACATGGGTGCAGGGTCCCAAAGTTTTGGACTGTCCTCAGCTGCCTTTCCCAGGCCACAAGCAGGGAGCTGGAGGGGAAATGGAGCCGCTGGGCATAAACAAACACCCATACGGGATCCTAGCATGGGCCATCGTACCAAGCCCTATATATAACATTTTTTAAGTTATATAGATCACGAAAATTTAGGATTACAGACTTATCTATTCAAGGAATTTACAATTTAGCTAGAGAAATGAGATACCATTAAATACCATTAAGTAGCATACAGAAACAAAGCGGACAAAAGATAAGTGCTATGCTTTTACTAAACAAAATACAAACTATTTGAAAGAGAATCCTAAATAATAGTTATATTTTAATGAACATATACAATTGTTACTGTGTAAAATGCAAAATGAAGGGTATTTGCCAGAAAAAGATTCCCAACTCTTTACTGAAAATGACTTTTGACTATGATGTTAATAAAAAGCAATGGATGGTTTCTTCCACATTAAATAACAGCTCCTGTGTCACATTTATAACATAAATGCTTTTTCAAATATTGAGACACAGGGCCTAATATAGTTTCCTAGCCTTCTCCTGAAGTCTATCTGGCCGCCTTTTTCAACATTCCTCATGTGAATAAGGCATCTTAGACTGAATTTTGGATCAATATTTAGAGCGGAATACTTGCATAATAACCATCCTATGTTCTGATAACTGTTCACTCACATACCAAAAACAAAGCACAATGAGCTAGAACATGAATGAATTCTGACACAAGAGAATTTTCTTTCCTCTGACATTTTGTTTTCAGTTTGGATTTTAAAACACTGGGGAATGTTATCACGAACTCCAAATATATTCATGTGTTTCTAGAAAAGAGCCATCAGTATTTGATAGCATAAATGGCCTTGATATGATATTCAATACCATTCCCCTACATACACACTTTGTTCTCATAACTTATCATAACTCAACACTTAGAGAAGACTCATACCCTCAGCACATAGGCAAAAATCAGAAATGGCATTAAGGCTTTGACAGAACATCCCACTAAGAGATTACTTCCAGGAGATGATTAAATCAAAAGCCAGACTTAAAGGTGGGGATGAGTACTAATCTCATACTCTTCTCCCATAACGAAAATGACATCACCCAAAACACAGGGGGGAGGTCTTTTCTAGCATGCAGAACAGAAAAAGAACCAGGCTCACATCCTAATCTTCTTGAGTTTGTTCCAGGAGAGAAACTGTCCAGCTAACTCTGACTATGACATCATATCAAGTTAATATAATTTCACTCCTTCAAGTCTGAGATTAATTCACATACACTGGACAAAATGTGACACACATTAATATCCCTGGGACACTGAGTTTAACATAAACCAGAATTCTGGTCCTGAAAAGTAAAAAATAGGCAGCTCAGAGAAGTCAAAACTTGAAAATCATTCAGTGGCATATCAGTGGGTTTGGGGGGTCTTTATTATTATCATCTCCAGCTTTAGCCCAAAGAAATTCAAGTTACAGAAGTGTAAAGTAAGTATGGCTACCAAACTTCAAGAAAACTCCCATTTTCCGGTCAGACCACTGCAACTAAGAATCCTGTGAGCCTAAAATCATTATTTTCTTCCTTTCCCCCAACCCTGAGCAATGGCCACTCTCAAGTTCTGAGCTGTACAGCCAGTACTACAGAGACACCTTGCAAGTTTAAAAAGAAAAGAATTCTCCCTTTGGCCTCAGGCAAAGTAGTCCATGTGGTCCAAAAAGTATGGAAAGAATCCTTATTATTTTATCTCTATTTTCTCAATACATTGAAGCTGAAGGAAGTTCCACTTGCGCAGAATTGCACAAAAGCACAGGGATGGAGCCAATACTGAAAGAAACCTAAGTCTTCTGACTAGAAGAACGAGAAAGTGGACATCTTGGGAGCTGAAGAGCATGAGAGCCATCGGAGTAGAGTTCAGGAAAGGGATCCCTGAAGTCTGAGCCACACGTGTGCCAAACAGATCCCAGGAACTATGTCAAAGGCTCTGAAATCGGAAAAAATCCCAAACTAATCCCTAAGTGACACATGTTAACAGAAACCCAAACAGCATAGCGAAAGTGTTGAATACTGAACCAATACTGGATTTAGTCTCCATAGGATATGGGCCAGAACACCCAGTCTGACCATAAATGGGGTCGGTTGCCTGGGAAAAAAAAATAAACAATGCAAGTAGCCAATATTCTCCAGAGGATTCAAACAAGACTCAGCATTGTGCAACAAGATGTTCATAATACCCAGGGTATAGTCCCTAACTGTTTAGCATAGTAAAACCCAGGAAACATGACCAAGTCTCAGGGCAGGATAGATGCCAGTTTCGGGATGACTCCAGGATTTAAAGTTTGTAAGATACCATCTTTAAAACATCTATGATAACCATTATCCCATAACTATGCTATAAACACAAACATTATTGAAACAAATGAAAAAGCAGACATTCTCATTATGGAGATATGAATTCTCACTGAAAAGCACCAAGTGAAAATGTTAGTTATGAAATATACATGAAGTAAACAATACTCACAGAAGGAGCTCAATAATGGAATGGAGAAGACTCAGGAAAGACATGAAACTTCACAGTTCAACAGAAATTCTTCAGTCTGAAGGATAGAAAAGACTGAAGAACATTACCACAGGAACTTGCAAGTTAATATCACAAGGTTAACATTCACTACATTGTATTCACCAAAAAAAGACAAGGATTGACGTAGTAAAATTTTAAATAATGGCTGAAATTTTCCTCTATTTGATGAAAAGTATGGTTACAATTCAATATCAGATGAACCCAAAACATCCTGATTAAACTGTTAGAAACATATTTAAAGTAAATGTCTTGAAAACAGTGAAGGAAAAGCAACAGATTACATGTAAGGAACAAATGACCGCAGATTTCTCCTCAGAAAATTAGAGGCCAAAAGAGGGGAACATCCATTTTTAAAGTACTAAAAGAAAAGAATAATGTACACAGAACTCCTTATTCATCGTAATTTTTCTTCCAGAACGAAGGAAATACACTTGCTATAGTTTGAGGGCCTCCCCACAAACACTTCAAATACTGCCAATGTGACAGTATGAAAAAGCAGGACCCATAAGAAGTAACTAGGTGGGCCCAGCACGGTAGCCTGGCAGCTAAAGTCCTCACCTTGCAAGCACCACAATCCCATATGGGCACCAGTTCTAACCCCAGCTGGCCCTACTTTCCATCCAGCTCCCTGCTTGTGGCCTGGGAGGTCAGTAAAGGATGATTCAATGCCTTGGGACCCTGCACCCATGTGGGAGATCCGAAAGAAGCTCCTGGCTCCTGGCTTTGGACTAGTTCAGGTCCGGCTGTTGTGGCCACTTGGGGAGTGAATTAGTGGACAGAAGATCTATCTCTCCTCCTCTGATTTATTTTATATTGAGAAGTCACATATACAATCTCTTAAAAAAAAAAAAAAAGGGAAGAAGCAATTAGGTCATGAGGGGCCCCGCCCTCACGCATGATTGATTGTCGGCACAGTGGGTCAGCTATCCTATCCTGCTCTTTTGGCTCCTCCTTGCCCTCTCACCCACCTTCCACCGTGGGACGAACACAGCACACCGGTGCCAGGTCCCTGGTGTTCCCAGCCCCTAGAAACTTGAGCCACATGGATCTCTACTCTTGTCATTACTATTTTTTTCAAGCATAAATATAACAATGGAAAGCCAACTAAGACAAAAGACATTCTTGGATTAAGAGAATTCTTTGCCAATAGACCTGCTCATAAAAATACAAAAACAAAACAAACAACAGTAAAAAGGCTATGCAGAAATAGTATCAGATGGATCTTGTGACCACATTGATAAACAAAAACACCGGAAGTTTTACACGTCTGCATAAATGATTTTTCCCCATCTTCATTATATTACTGACTATTGACTTGAAACTTGGAACACTGTACAGCAGAGTTTTCAATGTGTCTATATATAACACAAATGACAATTATAATTTTAGGATGGGAAGATGAGGGGAATTAACAAAAGGAGGTAAACAGAAAACAATGAAACACTAAACATAAATCCAGCCACGTAAAACAATTTAAACAGGACAATTACAAGGGAAAAACAGCATTTGAGTTTTTTAAAGAACCAAACAAATGCTCTACAAAAATATCCTATTTAAATATAATTATATAGCTGAGTTTAAGGTAAAACAAAAAAAAAATGCCAAGTATTACTTACAAAAATCTCTAGTGGCTATACCAACATCAACAAGAGTTACCTTTAGACCATGAACTTTAACCATAATGAGAACAGGATCAACTCACTAAAAAGACATAATACTAAGTTGCACAATCCTTAACAGCATCAAAAATACATGAAGCAACAACCGAGAGAATTAAAGGGAAACTAGTAGTTAGTATATAAAAATATACTCAACCACATTAATAAAGGAAAATGTAAATTAAAACCACACCATAGTGACCCTGGATACTAGCACCCAGGCCAAGTCCTCAGAGTGCCCGGCAGTGCACACTACACTTGGGGGTGTGGGCTTAAAGGGGTTGTGGGGAACAGCACAAGTAAGGGCAAGCAGGACCTGAGGGTCCATGTGCAGGTGAGGAATGACTGAGGGACTTCCACAGACGAAGCCACTGTAATTGCAGATGAGTGAGGGTGCCGAGCCAGCAGTTTGGAGGGGGTATGGGATAAACTTTAAGAGTCAGATCAAAGTACTAGCACATGTGGAAGGCCTAAGCTGGGGTAGTTCGCAGTGACCATCACTGAATACTACTCACTTGCACACATTAAAGCTAGGGCTGGAGGCCTACCTGGCAGGGCTAGATCACAGTACTTAAACAGTGAGAGTCCAAATGGAGGCAGGTAATGTTGTACTGGGCCATGGCAATAACCAACACATGAGAGAATCAGGACTGGAGACAGAATATGTTGGGTGAGTACGTGGGCTCACCTCTGTGAAACTGCAATCTCCACTGGCACACACAAGATCTATGGCTGGGGAATAGGCCTAGTTGGAGAGCTGAGATGCCCATGTTTAGCTGGGGTTCCCACTGGTGAGCGTGAGAGCCAGAATGGGGACAGCGGGAGGATGGGATAGACATGGCTGCAGTCTCCCCTAGCATGGGTGTGGCCTGGGACTGGGGAGTGCCAGAATAGGCCAGATTCCAGCATCCATCGGTACTTACGAGAGCCAGGATGGGTATAGAACGGGCTGAACCAGGTCTCAGCTCCCGCTGAACCACATGAGAGCTGCATCAGGGCATCATGGACCAAGTATGGCTGGGTTCTAACACCCAACAGTAAGAACCAGAAAGGTTACAGGCTGGTTGGGCAAGGACCACAGGTGAACAAAGCCAACCTCAGGCAAGGACCCACCGATGGGTGTGAGATACGCAACTGGAAGGAGATCTGATAGAGGAGCTTGGGGAACTCCTTTATCAGGACAGTCCTTGTAAGCACAAGAACCAAGGCAAGGAGCAGCCCAGCCCATGCCAGGTTACAGTAGCTGCAGGCATACATGTGGGTCAGGTCTGAGAGAGTGGGGACAGGCTGAGCCAGTTCATAGCATCCACTGGCAGATCTGAGAACCAGGTCAGGCTGCAACACCAGCAAAACCACATTAGGGCCTGGACTGCAGACTGACTGGACTGGGCTAGGCTACAGCACCCACCAGCAGGAGCTGGAACTAGGGGCAGGCAGGACAGAGCCAGGATGAAGTACCCATTGGTAGATGCTGAGGTGAGGCAGGCCAGGCCAGTCTAAGAGAAGTGGGTGCCAGGTCCATGAGCCCTAGTGGTGGGGAGTCTGATGGAGCCCACATTGCTTGACCTGGGTCCTTTTTTTTTAAAAAGATTTATTTATTATTATTGGAAAGCCGCATATACAGAGAGGAGGAGAGAGAGAGGAAGATCTTCCATCTGATGATTCACTCCCCAACTGAGCCGCAACGGCCGATGCGCGCCGATCAGAAGCCAGGAACCTGGAACCTCTTCCGGGTCTCCCACGTGGGTGCAGGGTCCCAAAGCTTTGGGCTGTCCTCACCTGCTTTCCCAGGCCACAAGCAGGGAGTTGGATGGGAGTGGAGCTGCTGGGATTAGAACCGGTGCCCATATGGGATCCCAGTGTGTTCAAGGCGAGGACTTCAGCTGCCAGGTTACCGCGCCGGGCCCTTGACCTGGGTCCTTGAACCCACGTGCATGGTGGGTGCTGGACCCATGAGCCCCGAGGACAGGGGTTCTGGTAGGGCTCAGGTTGGCTGGCCTGGGTCCAGGGCCCACCTGTGGAATCTCATTCTCCTCATTGGAAAAGACAGAGCAGTGGATACACGTGGAGGATATGGCAATCCATTGGAACCTGCAGAGCACATATGGTACCATAGCAGAGGAAGGAGAACAGAGCAAATTGGACAGCTACCTCCAGCCAAACAATGACAGCAAAAATCGGGGTAAACGGAGACTCTAAGGTCAACAGTGTCATCCAATGGACATTCAAAGGATTCCCTCATCCTTCAATCGGTGAAACTGACAGCATTTCAGAGATATTGAAACCACTTGGGCAGAACCCTCGGAGCATGCACCACACTGGGACCCTGGGTTGATATAGGATGGCTGTTCCCCATCTCTGGGTACGGGGGCTGCTGTGAGGCTTAGTATGACTTCTCCCCTGATCTCACCCTTTCCTCCAGATACAGGAAGAAGAAACTGAAAATTTGCAAACAATATCACACCCTCTTTTCCCTAGCCCTGGATCCTCCCCACTGTGATCAACAATGTAAACATCAAAAACAAAAATTTAAAAAAGAAACATAAGATATTTACAACCTCCCAAAACGTAACAATAGATAGAGCAACTGGAACTCTCCTAAACTACTGGCAGATATGCAAAATGGTACAGCCACTTTAAAAAAAAAAACTGTCAAACTGTTTCCTAAAGATTTTATCATTATTGGAAAGCCAGATATACACAGAGGAGGAGAGACAGAGAGGAAGATCTTCCATCCGATGTTTCACTCCCCAAGTGAGCCGCAATGGGCCGGTGCGCGCCAATCCGAAGCCGGGAACCAGGAACCTCTTCCAGGTTTCCCACGCGGGTGCAGGGTCCCAAAGCTTTGGGCCGTCCTCGACTGCTTCCCCAGGCCACAAGCAGGGAGCTGGATGGGAAGTGGAGCTGCCGGGATTAGAACCGGCGCCCATATGGGATCCCGAGGCTTTCAAGGCAAGGACTTCAGCCACTAGGCCACGCCGCCGGGCCCACAGTTTGACAGTTTCATATAAAATGAAATGTTTTATATGAATCAGCAATCCCATTCCTACTTACTTATCCTAAACAAACCAAGACTATGGTCCCACACAACTAGTTTATTCATAAACACCAAACACTGCACATCATCCAAATACCCTTAGCTGGTATATTCAGCCTGTGCTGCATCCATCCAACACGATACCAATCAACAACAAAAAGAAACTACTGATGAATCACATATGAATTATGCTATGCCAGAAAATCCCGACTCAAATGAAAGCATACCATGTGATCCCATTTAGATCTACACATCCTGGAAAAGGGGAAATTGCAGAGTCAAAGACCAGAGCAGAGGCTGGCAGGATGAAGGACAGAAAGGAACCAACTCAAATGGGAAGCATGAAGACACTGGCAAAGGACTGGGTTATGGAACCATATCTCTTGATGGCAAAGATAGTTATAGGACTCTGTCAAAACTTTTGAGTGAATAGCAAAAAGGATTTCACCATACATAAATTACAGAATACATTGTTTACCATACATAAATTTTAGAGTAAACTGCGCTTTTAAAAACAAAATACTGTTGTCTAAAGCCATGGTTTTATAGTCTGGAAACTCCAGATCAACTTTTTGTTTTAATGAGCCACCAAGAACTTCAGATGTTATGATAAATTCAACAAAACCAAAATCAGTGTAATTTGCCTTTCATGAATTTCCTCTGAAGGTAGCACTAGAGTGTCAGATGAAAGCTTCAGATAACAATGGTAGATAACTGTCATAAGATAAGTGTCATGTAGACAAGTGGTCATCTTTGTTTACCACTTTAGATCCTGAGGCATGTAGGATGAACATGACGCTACCTAAACGGCAGGATGATGAGTGCATGCAAAATGGACCTGGCTAGTTAGTGACAATGAGAATGAGAAGGAACAAAGATCCACATGCAATTAGGTATCATCCCAAAATGAATTCCAGAGAGGAGTGAGAAAATTCATTTTGGGATGATGCCTAATTGCATGTGGATCTTCCTTATTTTCCATTCTCATTGTCACCAACTAGCCTGGACCCTGTTCCTTAACATGACCCACTAAGACCTTTTGCAGCAGCCCCTTGACAGTGACCCTAACTGCATACTCCCACTCTTACCATGCCCCTATCTATTCCAAGACGGCAACTGAGACTGAGTTACTCCTTTGCCAATAATTTGATACTCCCTGTTCAAGGCCTTCCATAGAGCACTATAACTCACCTCCCCAAGTGCTTATCTCCTCCAGTAAGACCTGACTCCAGTCACCCTGGCTGTCTCCTCCACATGTCAGACTTACAACTCAGTCCAAGGCTCTCAGCCTTCTCCATTCCCTCCACCAATTATCCAAATATTTTCTTTTTTTTTTTTATTCATTGATTACATTGTATTATGTGATACAGTTTCGTTGGAACTGGGAATCACCCCACCCCTCCCCCCAAATATTTTCCTCAACAAATCTTAGGCATGTCTAATCTCACCTTGGTGTCTGCCTCTCAGATTATCTGAACACAAAGTTTGACCCAAAAAAAATCTAGACAAGTTTGTAAATTCATTCCAGACTGCAACAAATTGGGAATCAATTCACCAAAGGACATTCTCACATAAAACACTCCAAAAAATTCTCAGCTTATCCCTAATCTAATTCTTCCTGCCTGTCATACGTTCCCATAAAATTAGTAAAATTATCTGAAGATCATACATCTACTCTATGAATAAATCAGGATCTTGACTCAGGATAAATGCTCCTTGACCACATGTTAGGGGTTTGAAATAAGCCTCAAGTGTTCTGTAAGTGGTACATGAACATGTAAGAGGAGTTATTATAAACCATGACGTCATCATCACCCTCATGTCTTCCTGAGGATCTCTGCAGTGAAATGAAGGATGGAACAGGTATGCCACAAGGAACATGGAGACAGAATATTCATCCCCAAGGATGCCCACATCCTAACAGCCAAAACCTCGGATTACATACCCTCCCATGGCAAAGGACCTCATTTGCACATCTGCACACATGATTAAGACCTTGAGTTGGGGAAGTTTTCCTGCATTATTGATCCTACATACTTGCAAGAAGGAAGCCAGAGTGGTAGAGTCAGAGAAGATGGGAGGACAGAAGCAGCCATCAGTGACAGCTGAAGGTGGCAGGGCATGACAAGCACAGAATACAGGCAACCATGAAAAGCTGGGAAAGAGGACAGTCCTCCAGAACTGGACGAGTAAGTCTGTGTTGTTTTCAGCCACTAGGTTTTCTGTTGTTACAGCAATAAGAATCGAACACACAGAATGCTCTAGACTCTTGCCATTCACTCGAGACACACAGATGCCATTGTAGTGTACAGCTCAGCAGCAGCCCAAATCCCAAGTTTCCCTGCTGTAGCCTCTCCCTGGATGCCAAGCTTCTTACAAGTGTCCATCCCTTGCCATCTTCCAGGATTGCCCAAATATCCTTTAAGATCCCCTTCCAGTCCTCAATTTTAGTAGAACTGTGCTTTTCACCAACTAATTAAAACCAAAACCTCAAAGGTAAGCAATCGGCCTAGCATTCTAAAAAAATATATATTTACTTTTGTTGGAAAGTCAGATTTACAGAGACAAGCAGAGATACAGAGAAAGATCTTCTATCTACTGGTTCATTTCCCAAGCGGCATTGCAAAGCTGAGCTGATTCAAAGCCAGGAGCCAGGAGCTTCCTCCAAGTTTCCCACGAGGGTGCAGGGTTCCACCCTCGACTGCTTTCCCAGGCCACGATCAGGTTGCTGGGAGGGAAGTGAAGCAGCCAGGATACAGGCTGGCACCCATATGGGATCCCAGCACATTCAAGGTGAGGATTTAGCTACTGGGCCACCACGCCTGGTCCTAGCCTAGCATTTAAGACACCAACATCTATATCAGAATACTTGGGTTCAAGTGCCAGCTCAGCTCTCAATTCCAGCTTCCTGCTAACACACACTTTATTAGGCAGCAAACAATAGCTCAAGTAATCAGGTCTCTGGAACCCACACAGATCTGGACTGAGTTCCAGGTTCCATGCTTCAACCTTGCTTCTTCCTAGGAATCTTGGACTTTTGCAAATCAGCCCATCAAATGGGGGTGTTCTTACTCCTTGTTACTCACTTTACCTCTTACATATTTTTCAAAAAGAAAAATCCTTGATTTCCCTAAGCCAAACCTGAGAATGGCTATTCCATAGAACAGCCTTTATGTAAGACAGGGATGGGAAACCACCAGGCCATGGGTTATGGAAAGTCACGTTACTAGGTCTGATCCTTCAAGCAGTAGTCAAAATTCAGTAAATCTTTAGCAGGCTCATTTGTAAGTTGACAAGTTTTCACGGCCCAAAGGTGATGTTGTAAAGACCTAAATAGTCCTTGGCAGAAAAAGGTTCACTTGCAAGAGGAAAAGCGCCTGACTACTGAGACCTGGGAAGAACAATTCCTCTACTAATCAATAAATGAATGACCATAGACCTCCTCCCAAGAAGCTTTTAAGAAGTTTTATGTGAAAGTAGAACACACACCCATTTTCTTTTTACCTCCCTCCCTTCCTAGCACTCTGCCTTTCAAATAAACAAATCAAACTTAAAAAACAAAATGGAACTAGCATAGTGGCACAGTGAGCTAAGCTGCCACCTACAACATCAGCATCCCTTATCAGAGTGCCAGTTAGAATCCAAGCTGTTAGATTTTATTTTTTAACTGAAAGGTGGAGTTACAGAAAGGAGAGAGAGGCTTCCGTCTGCTGGTTCACTCCCCAAATGGCTGCAGTGGCCAGAGCTAAGTCAAGCTGAAAGCCAGGAGCTTCTTACAGGTCTCCCACGTGGATGCAGGGGCCCAAGGACTTGGGCCATCCTCAGCTGTTTTCTCTGGCCACAAGCAGAGAGCTGGACTGGAAGCAGAGCAGTCAGAACACAACTGCCGTCCATATGAGATGCCAGCACTGCAGCGGAGGCTTAACCTCCTACACAACAGCACTGGCCCCAACTGTTTGACTTTTGATTAAGCTCCCTGCCAATGCATCTGAGAAGGCAGCAAAGGATGGGCCAAGCACTGGGGTCCCTTGTCACCCATATAGGAGACCCAGTGGAACTCCTGGCTTCACCCTGGACAAGCCCTGGTTGTTGTGGCCATTGAGGAATAAACCAGCACACACACTATTTCTCCCTCCCTCCCTTCGTCCCTCTCCCCCTCCCTTCCTATCACAGTGCCCTTCAAGTCAATACATTTTTTTTTTCAATACATCTTTTAAAAACAATAGTAGGGCATCTACGAACTATTTGGAGACCCTTAAAAAGGAAAATAAAATACCCAAGCCTCTTCAGGAACCACCTCAGTTTTTGGGAAACTTCCAGACTGCACATACACGGTCAGTATGGGAGGAGGGGGACTTCTCTTTTGAACTTAATGAGAACAGAGGCATCGAGGTGGAATATTCTGGACTCCATAGACATAACAGAGAGCCAAGGACAGCTGACAGCATCCCAAGGGGGTTTCACAGGACCCAGTTGGAAGGTCCCAGAAGACAAGGTGGAAACTAATTTACAGGGTCACCAGAGTGAACAGCAACAGTTCTGTGAAATCAACCACCTCGTCAAGGTGTCTGCTGCCCTCTTCCCACTCTCTGCTTCCTATTGATCTTGTGGGTTAGGGACGATAATTGTTAGGAAGAGGGGAAAATAACTTCCTGACGGCCCTGACAGCTTCTAGCCAGCGATCAGACCGCCTCGCGCTTACCCAAGCAGCTCCATCGCTTCCTGCCATTTCAGAGGAATGTGGAAACTGCCTGGATACTGCAGTTGCCACCTCATGGGACAACTTCCATATCTTTACAAAGGATCAAATTTTAATCAGGGACATACAGAACTGAGAAGAATATGCTAACAGTGTTCCGACAGGATTTGGAGAACTCCTTTAACACAGCCAAAGGATAAGGAAAAAATGAGCTCTGGAAGAGAAATTATTTGATGAATGCAGGTGTAGAACATTCAGCAAAAGCCTACTGCCCCACACATAGAGCTTGATGTCCTCAAACAAGGAAAGACTCCACAGATACAGTGTAAGACAGAACCAAGAAGTGCCAAGCGAGCAAACTGACAGACATGTAAGTCAAAGATATCAAATAAGACTAAAAGCTGCAAATGGCTAAAATTGTGGCAAAATACCTGACAAGATATTTAAGTGCCAGAAAAATAAACTCATAGGCCAAACTGGGGAGATCAGAATAAACCTGACTACATGATACCCAAATTCGATAGTCAGAAGTGCAAACTCCAATAATGTTTCTGCTATCAGATAAGACTACAAAAATGGGCAGAAAACACTTAACACTTAGGAAAAACATATTTCTGCAAAGGAATATGGACATTATGGCTTCTAAGCTACTTAAAATGTACATTTGACTCAATATTCACACAGTACTAATTGTATCATATTTGTGAATATTTCAAGGAAATCATCAAGGATACAAAGATACAAACAACACTTACATCATGAAAACTGAAGAGTATCTAGGAAAGTCCAAACTGGGAACTCGTCTAATAAATTATGTTAAAGTCAGGCAATGGAAACAACAAGTAGTGGTTTAGCAATGGACATGATGATGTGCTGCTGTAAAAAGGAGGGATCAAGGGAAAGAGAAAGGAATAGAGGAGGGAGGGAAGAACTGGGGGATACTGCCTCTCTTCTCCCTAGGAAAGGTCCCGACTGGTCACACAGGTGCCACAGAGCCCCTGCGCAGTCTGCAAGCTGGCTACAACAGTACCCAGATCCAACAGGCATCCTGCCCCCTGTCCCTCACCCCAGCTTTCTCTTGAGCTCTGCTTTCTGGCAAACCCTGCCTACCTCCAAATCTCTCTGGGGGGGTACATCTTTAAGGTAGATTTCCATTATCAGGAAGCAAGAGATGGGGGTTGGGGGTGGGCAGGAACCAGCACTGGCAGAAGTACCTGTTGGGGACAGTGGCCTCCCGAAAGCCAGGAGTACAGGAGAACACTGGCTCTTCTTCTGGACATTGTTTTTCCAAAAAGTGAGCAGGCTGGGGACGGGGAGGTGGGGCGGGAGGAGTTTGGAACTAGAGCGCAGGGGAGCAGGCTCCTCGCGCAGAGGCGGCGCAGGCTGGGCGGTAGCCCCAGGTGAAAGGCCAGCTCACAGGCAAGAGGAGCAGGTGGGAGCAGCAGGCAGCCCCTGAGTGTGAAGGCCCCTGCCTAGCCAGGCAGGCCAGAGAGAGCCATTTGTCTGCGACTGAGACAGAGTAACAGCTCTGCTCAGGGACAGGCAGGAACACACCACAGGGGTCTCATAATTAAAAGCAAAGGGCATAGCATGAGAGAACTGGATCTGAGGACAGATTTTGTAAGGGATTTCTGGGCTCACTCTATGGATGCTGATGGGCTGAGCCAGGCCGGACCATGAAACTCACCCAACACTCACAGGAACTGGGGCTGGGAGGATGCCAGGCCAGCACATGCAAAGGCCAGTATTAAGAGCAGATCATTCCAAGTAGGGCCACAACACCTACCAGTGTGTGTGAGAACTGAAGCTGGGAGCAGGCCTGGTAGGGGAACTCGGGGAACTTCCCTGCAGGGCTGCAGTTCCCGCTGGGGAGCACAAGAGCCAGGGATGAGGGCAGGCCAGCCAAGACAAGGCTGCAGCACTTCTGTGGGCCAGGTTGGGCTGGAGAGGCTGGGCTGGGTCAGGCCAGGCCACCCACTGGCATGCATGAGAGCTAGGACAGGGTGTGGGCCATGACCAACAAGGCAAAAGCTGAGACATGCCAGGCTGGTTTGCAGCATCTGCAAGATCCAAGAACTGTAGGTACGTCCCTGCTAGGCTGTAGTTCCCACTAGAGAGCATGAGAGTCAGGGTTAAAGGCAGGTCATGTTGGTCAAGGCAGCAGCACCCATCAGCATATGTATGGGTCTGGGTGTAGGTTGGGCTGAACTAAGCTACAGCACCCATGGGAGTACACAAGAGCCAAATGGGATGTGGGACAGACTGGGATGGACTACAGCACAAGCTGGCACATGCAAAAACCAGGGCTGGGTTGGGCCTGGTGGGAGTTATTGGGAGTCACCTCTACCAGGCCTTTGCATCCGCTGGTCTGCCTGAAAACCAGGCCTACAGCAGGCGGGGTTGGGCTAGGCTGCAGTACCCATCAGTACCTATCAGTTCATGTGAAAGATGGAGCTGGGGGAAGATCTAACCAGGCAACTGCACCCACCACTATGTGCACTGGCTAGTACAGGTAATGGACCGAATCTGACCCTACACTAGCTGACGCACACAAGACTCAAGTCAGCGGTCATCCCAAAGTTTCTTGGAGGACTCCCCAACTGGATGGCTGGACTCAAACCCCAAGTTCAAGTCTACACTGCACCTGAAGGCAGCATGGCTGCTCCGCCTTCCCCAGGGAAAGCCCCCTTTAAAGCTGTGGGAGCTGGTGGGGGCAGGAGGGCCAGTTCTAAGGGACTATGCCCAGAGCCCCCAAGGGGCATTCTCTCTACCAGACCTGCTTTCTCTTCCCCTCCTCTCTGGCTATGTCTTAAGGAATAAGTACTCAGACTCCCTCTGAAAGTCTGCAAACTCTGGAACTGTTTTTACCCACTTGGCTGGAAAAACCTAGCACCTGCCACTGGGTGTATCAGAGGTGTGAGTTCAGAACACGACACACAGCGCACACAGGGCCAGGATGGTGCTTATGCAAGCCACAGGGCAATGCTGGCTTCTGGGTTTAACAACAGTCATGTCAGAGTCTCACTGGGCACCAACCACAGAAAAAATTCCAGGAAAAAATTAAATGCGAATGTTTTGATTTAATTTAAAAAAATCATAAATGGTAGCAGGCTAATTTTCAAGTCCTGAAACACAAACTTTTATTAGTCTATAGATAATGGCAGGCAGGGATAGAGGGGAGCACAGATAAGCAGGTAAGATTTTACCTAAAATGGGCCTGGCACAATGACTCAATGGCTCAGTCCTCACCTTGAATGTGCTGGGATCCCATACAGATGTTGGTTCATGTACTGGCTGCTCCACTTCCCATCCAGCTCCCTACTTGTGGCCTGGGAAAGCAGTCAAGGACGGTCCAAGGCCTTGGGACCCTGCACCCACATGGGAGACCCGGAAGAAGCTCTTGGTTCCTGGTTTCGGGTTGGCTTAGCTCTGGCCGTTGTGGTCACTTGGGGTGTGAACCAGTGGATGGAAGATCTTTCTGTCTCTTCTCTGTAAATCTGCCTTTCCAATGTAAGTAAACAAATCTTTAAAAAAAATTTTTTAGCTAAAACAAGACACCTTGACAATCTACTGTTATACTGGATGTCAGAGAACTCTTTAGGATTAGCGCAAGGAGCCCCTCCTGCCAGCTGCCTCCGTCACCGGCAGCAGCGCAGGCTGTGGTCTCAACTCTGCAGCAAGGCTGCAGCCCGCCCGAGAAACGACAGTGCTAATGAACACAACCCGTAAGCAGCCTGCATCATCTATCCTCTCATTCCACAAGGCTTTACGATACCAGGGCTTGGTCTCACTCTGAGAATCTGACATAATTTCTTTGGTGTCCATATATATTTTGTTACTCTCAAGAGACTAACGTGTAGTGTTATTAAGCCACTGAAAGGGGAGTATATAAAAGAAATAACCGCTAGATGTCGCTGTCTCCAAAGGTTTGAAGAGAAATTGATTCTAAGCCTTCAATGGTTAAATTACCCAGTAAGTAGATTCGATTTTACCAGATTTGGGGTCCTATATAAGCTCGATTATTATTTTTTTATTTCAATCCTCAATTGCTCTTCATATGTATTCTTTCATGTCACAAAAACCTAAACATACAGGTTTGCAAGGATTGTCATCCGACAACTAATTGTGTGACTTAGAACAACAAATTCTCCTCTCCAAATCTGCATACTCCAAGGCCAAGGCCAAGGGGCTGGCAGGGCTGCTTCTCCCAGGGCCTCTCTCCTTAGCTCGCAGTTGGCTGCCTTCTTGCTGTGGCCTGGTCCTTCTCCCATGGTCCTCCCTGGGTGTGGATCCCTGTGCTAATCCCTTCTTAGGACACATGCAGACTGCATTAGGGCCCACCTGAATAACCTTTATGCAATTATATCTTGAAGATTTGCTTTAATTTTACTTGAAAGTCACAGTTACACAGAGTAGAGTGATCACCCCTACCCCCCAATACCCCTAACAGCCAGAGTTAAGCAGACAGGGAACCAGGAGCCTAGAGCTTACTGAGTCTCCCGCGTAGGTGCAGAAGCCCCTTACTCACACTTTCTCTCACACACTCACACACACACACACACAAGGCCCAAGCTTGGAATCCTCTTCAAGTCAGAGCTGATCAAACCTCACCTACACCCATGGCTGGAGTTACAGGCACCGACCAGTCCTGAACATGCCCTCACTGCCAGAGCTGACAAGCCTCCCACAGGTGCCAAAACCCACATGGAAGCCACACTGGGCTGTTCAGGGAGGGAGAGAGGGTCTTACATATACACCCCAAAAAGGAAAAAAAAAGTCTCAAAGATCCATGGTGATGTCTTGGCTGCCTCGCTGCTGCCCTCCCCAAAAGCCCCCAGGTTCAAAAATACCAACAAGGAGCCTGGCCCTGTGGCCTAGCGGCTGAAGTCCTCACCAGGATCCCATATGGGTGCTGGTTCACGTCCTGGCAGCTCCACTTTCCATCCAGCTCCCTGCTTGTAGTCTGGGAAAGCAGTCAAGGACGGCCCAAAACCTTGGGACCCTGCACCCACGTGGGGGACCTGGAAGAAGTTCCTGGCTCCTGGCATCGGATCTGCCCAGCACCGGCCTTTGTGGTCACTTGGGGAGTGAATCATTGGATGGAAGATCTTCCTCTCTGTCTTTCCTCCTCTGTATATTTGGCTTTGTAATGAAAATAAATAAGTCTTAAAAAAAAAAAAAAAACCACCAAGTTACCTCAAACCTTCAAGCTGCCACACGCCAAAAGGAGTACCTGGAGAAATTAAACACCTTTCAGAGTCTCAAAACAGCCGAGTGGATCTCCTGTCACTGTCGCACTCACTCTCTCTCTCTCTCCAAGTAGTGTTCCCATAAACAGACCCTGCAGACACTCCTCTGGGAAGGGTCTTCCAGGTTCTGCCTGCACATTGGTTTGCACCTTGCTCTGCTGTCACCACCCTCCTGTCCCTTGCCAGCACTCTGCCTACTGCCAAGCACCTGCCAGCTTTGCAAGCTCACCGCACCACTCGGCAGCAACAGCACCTGGAGAAGCAGCAGTCTCCTGCAGCCAGGTCCCAGCCATCCAAGCCAGGGAAGCCAAGGCAGTGAGGGTAGTCAGCCACACAGCACCCAGGGTTTGGGGACCAAGGAGCCACTGAGTCCCCTCTGAGAGCAGGCCCCACAATGGTCCCCCTAGTCAGCACAGCAGCTGGCCAGCCTGCAGTGACCATTCAGCAGGAATCCACAGCTGATCAAGGGGAAGCAGCCAGCCGGTGGGCCGACGGGCTCAGTACAGAAACCAGCACCCTTGGTCGGGAACTTGTGCATCAGTGTCCTGTCTCAGATGACCCTCACGGAGCAAGAAGCCCAGGAGGGGCATCAGTGAACAGCTACCAGAGGTCACACACAGCCTAAGGACGGGCGGGGACTTCAAGTAAATCCAAAGCTGCTGCAGGCATGAGGGGCAGCCATCAGTCCCCACCGTTCCAAGTTCCAGACCTGGAATCCCATCCCCACACCATGTTCCCATAGCTGCAGCCAAAATGCTGGCTCAGGTCCTACTGGGAACCCAGGCCTTCTCATGCAGTCTCAGGGAGACAACCTGAGAGGCCCAGCCGTCCAGCCGTCCAGCTGCCAGCTCCACACCTGAGCAGCCCTGGCCCTTAGGCTTCAGGTGACTGTGACTTGGCCCAGGCAGGGTTTTTTTTTTTTTAAGATTTTATTATTATTAGAAAGCTGGATATACAGGGAGGAGGAGAGACAGAGAGGAAGATCTTCCGTCCGATGTTTCACTCCCCAAGTGAGCCGCAACAGGCCGGTGCACGCCAATCCGATGCCGGGAACCAGGAACCTCTTCCAGTTCTCCCACACGGGTGCAGCGTCCCAAAGCTTTGGGCCGTCCTTGACTGCTTTCCCAGGCCACAAGCAGGGAGCTGGATGGGAAGTGGAGCTGCCGGGATTAGAACCGGCGCCCATATGGGATTCCGGCGCATTCAAGGCGAGGACTTTAGCTGCAAGGCCACGCCGCTGGGCCCCCAGGCAGGGTTTTAAGATTATTATTTTTTAACTGGAAAGTCAGATATACAGAAAGGAGGAGAGACAGAGAGGAAGATTTTCTGTCCATTGGTTCACTCCCCAAGTGACCACAACAGCCAGAGCCGAGCCAATCTGAAGCCAGGAGCCTCTTCCGGGTCTCCCACGCGGGTGCAGGGTCCCAACGCTTTGGGCTGTCCTTAACTGCTTTCCCAGGCTACAAGCAGGGAGCTAGATGGGAGGCAGGGCTGCCGGTATTAGAACCAGTGCCCATATGGGATCCCGGCGCATGCGAAGTAAGGATTTTAGCTGCTAGGCTACCATACCGGGCCCCTGGCAGGGTTTTTAAATTTAAGTTGCCAACATGTGAAGAAAAGGAATTTTTTTTTTTTTTACTTTATGTGGATATAGTGTCTATAGCTAGAGATATTCATAGAGATATGGATCTCCAAAATCCGTACTTCTGTTGAGAAAGCAGCCCTTCATCCAGAGCTGAGTTCTACGCAGCAGGCCTCATGTCCTCCATGATCTCCCAGCACAGCAAGCAGTGGCCATACCCCAAGCCATGCTCCAGGCACGGCTGTGGTGTTCACCCCATTGCTGGGATCCCTGCAGGAGGGGACCACGGCCCTTTCCTGGGACAGTTAGAGAGGCCATGGCAGTCCCAGTACCTGCCTGACTGGAGGACCCCAGCTCTGGGAAGTCCCAGGGGGCTGGCAGGAGCAGGCTGCATGGAAGCAGACAAGGTCACTGCCAACCAGGTCCGAGAAGCTCTGAAAAGGCCATCTTATTCCCAAGAGGAACAAGCTACTGAGTGGGGTTTTGGTTTTTCGTTTTTGTTTTAGATTTATCTTATTTTTATTGGAAAGGCATATTTACAGAAAGAAGAAGAAACAGAAATAAAGATTTTCCATGTGCCGATTCACTCCCCCAAGTGGCCACAACAACCAGAGCAGAGCCAATACGAAGTCTCTTCCAGGCCTGCCATATAGGCACAGGGTCCCAAGGCTTTGGGCCGTCCTCAACTGCTTTCCCAGGCCACAAGCAGGGAGCTGGATGGGAAGTGGAGCAGCTGAGACATGAACCAGCACCCATATGGGATCCTCGGGCATGCAAGGCGAGGGCTTTAGCCACTAGGGTACCACACCAGGCTCCCTACCGAGTGCCAAGGTTCAATGTGGTGGTGTGACATTTGTAACCGTACTAATGACAATTGCAGGCTGTCTTGGCCTACAGCAGGACAGGCCTCCGCTCAAGGGCACCTCTGCCATCAACAACAGAACCAAATGCAGCAGGGGACAGCACACCTGGAGGCCAGGGCTGCCTCCCACCCTCAACCCAACTGCTGACTCAGCAGTTCCCACTCCACCAGAGATGGCCAGGAAATGGAGTTAGGCCACAGACAAGGTGGGGTCCTTACTCAATTTCTTTCAATCACACATTTTCTTCCTGAAAGTCCTCAGCCCTCCCACACCAGCTTCCTGGAAACCGTGGAGGCCCAGCCACAGTCCTGATCCCAATTAGGGGCTCAGTAACCAATGGCCAAATGTTGTGCTTTCAGGGAAAGGTTGGAACCCTGGGCGGACATCTGGAAAGTCACAACACGCCCTGCAGAGACAGACACCGGGACCCAGGACTGGGTGAGGGACAGGGGAGAGGGAACGCCAGAGTCAAGGGTCAGGTTAAAATGGCATCCCCTAGTGTGGGGGTGGGGGAAAGGGCGTTATCCTTAGGCTGTAGTTAATGACTGGAGCCCCTTGAGTGTGCAGACTGCACAACCGCATGCAGGAGCCCAACCAGTACTGAACAAACCTCCCTGCGGATAGCACGAGCAGTGCCTGGGGCTCACCTGCAGTAGCCACAAGCTCAGTGTATGGACACTACATGTGACCTTGAAGTTGGAGGGCAGAAGGGGCACATTTTGGATCCAAAGAGCTCTCTCTCCCCAAGACTGCCATCTTCTTAAAAAACAAAAACAGGGTCCGGCAGCGTGGCCTAGCGGCTAAAGTCCTCGCCTTGAAAGCACCGGGATCCCATATGGGCGCCGGTTCTAATCCCGGCAGCTCCACTTCCCATCCAGCTCCCTGCTTGTGACCTGAGAAAGCAGTCGAGGACGGACCAAGGCTTTGGGACCCTGCACCCGCGTGGGAGACCTGGAAGAGGCTCCTGGTTCCCGGCATCGGATCAGCGCAGCACCGGCCCGTTGCGACTCACTTGGGGAGTGAATCATCGGACGGAAGATCTTCCTCTCTATCTCTCCTCCTCTCTGTATATCCGGCTTTCCAATAATAAAATCTTTAAAAAAAAAAAAAAAAACACAAAAACAACAAAACTCCTTCCTCTAAAAATTAAAGGCCCAATTCCTTGCTGATTTGTAGCTCACACTAATCTGTGGTTTCTGTGTGATCGTTATATTTCAGAAGTGATTTTTTTTTTAATCTGAAACACAAGAGGTAGATGTTGTGCAGGTTAAGCCACCAGCCAGGACACCCACATCCCATATCAGAATGCCAGTGTAAGCCCTCGCTACTCTGCCTCCGACCCACCTCTCTGCTAATGCTCCTGAGAGGCAGCAGGTGCTGGTTCAAGTGTTCGAGTCCCTGCTACCAGGTGAGAGCTGGATGGGGTACCTGCCCCCTCGCTTCCGCCTGGCTCAGCCCTGGCAGATACAGCCACCTGGCAAGTGAACCAGAGGATGGAAGATGGATCGCACTCTCAGGGCCAGATTTTGTTTAGAAAGAAAAAAGCTTTTCTAAATGTTAACGTTTCCCTTTTCATAGCAAAGAGCACAAGAAATTTTAGTCTAAAATTTTTCTATAAGCCATGGACAACACAAGACTTGACATCAAGTGATCAGTGTTTTGAGACAAGGGGAAAAAAAGTGCAAACAGCAGGTGGAGAGTGAAGATGGTACAGTGGGAAAAGCTGCCACCTCCAACAGCCGCAGGCCATGTGGGCGCCAGCTTGTGTCCAGGCTGCTCTACTTCTGATCCAGTTCCCTGATAATGTGCTTGGGGACTGCCACCCATGTGGGAGACCTGGACGAAGCTGCTGGCTCCTGGCTGCTGCACCAGTCAGGGAGGGGAGGAAACAGTCAGCACGTCCCAGGCAGGTGTCCTGGAGTACAATGGCGTCCACATGGCAAAGGAGCAGAGGGCGGCTATGGAGGAAGGGCTGCCTGTCCAGAGCGCGCTGGTAAGCGGGACAATCCGGGCATCCCGGTCCCCAGCCAGGACTGTGATGTGCTGAGAGCACCAGTGGACGCAGGACATTAGTTTTGGAACAGAAACCAGAGCAGATCATGGTGAGCTACAGCAAACACACCAAGACCGCAGGCCCCAAGCCCAAGCTGCCCAGAGGGAAGAAAAGCTTAACAGGAAGAGGAGAGGAAAGTCCAAAGGAAGATTGAGTGAAGCCAAAAAGAGATCAAATTTTAAACCAGACGAAGTTACAATCAATTGAATCACCAGGATCAAAGGCTTCTGTCTGGATCAACTGTTGTGACGCAGTAGGTTCCACCAGCATCTCACATCCCTATCAGAGCGTCTGTTCAAGTCTCAGCAGGGCCTGGCACAATAGCCTAGTGGGTAAATCCTTGCCTTGCATGCACCGGGATCCCATAGGGACACCAGTTCCAGTTCCGGCCACTCCACTTCCCATCCAGCTCCCTGCTTGTGGCCTGGGAAAGCAGCAGAGGATGGCCCAAAGTCTTGGGACCCTGCACCTGTATGAGAGACCCAGAAGCAGCTCCTGGCTCCTGGCTTCAGATTGGCCAGTGGACAGGAGATCTTTCTCTCTGTCTCTCCTCCTCTCTGTAAATCTGACTTTCCAATAAAAATTACTCTTTTAAAAGTCTAAGCTGCTCCACTTATAGTCCAGCTCCCTGCTGAAGTGCCTGGGAGGCGAGATATGATGGTCCAAGGATGGATTCCTGCCACTCACATGAACTCAATGGAGTTCCTGGCTCCCGTCTTTGGCCTGGCCTGACCCCAGCATACGAAATGAACTAGAAGATGGAAAAATTTATGTCACTAAAATAAAGACTCCTTTTAAGAAGTACAGGGGTGGGGTTAAAGGATCAGCTGCTGGAAAGATGGAACTGCTTGTGTAAAATGTTGTCTAATTGTCTTGTTGGTGGGACATCTCCATTTCCGTGATGGAGATGAGACTCTGACAGCTCCAGGGGCTGTGGGTGAAGCCACAGCCCTGCCTGAGAAGCAGGGCACCAGCTGCATCTGCCCGTCCCTGCCCAGCTGATCTGGGAAGAGTGGTCTCACCACCCACGCCTTCTTCCCCACAACAGGGAGCCATGCTTGGTCCTGCTGACCCCTTCACCAAGGACACTGGGGGGTAAAAGCTACCCTATGGCCATCATTAGCCCTGTGGAGCAGCCCAACCCAATCTCCTGTGCCCACCTTGGCCCAGTAATACCGGCAGCTGGAATGCTTGAATGGGGACCACAGATGACCCCCAAGGTAAGAACTCCATTCTGCCGTGGAAACATACAACAGCTTCAAGGCCAGGGGTATCTGAGGGTGGAGGGCACACTTAGAATGTTCTTGGTCAAGGTGGGTAAAAGCTCCTGCCAGTTCACTGTCCAGGACTGCAGGACTACCCAGCGTGCCCCATAAACACTCTTTCTTCCTATCTCTAGTATTCTTGGCGTTTCTAAGAAGAAGTTGCCATTTCAAATTAAAATCATCCTGTCTTCAATCCCTTGAGATTACTTTGTGAGCATGGGGGGAGTGGAGAAGTTCATAATGCCTCTAGCTTCAAACGTGCTTGTTAATTAAAATGTACACATTTACATGTATCTGACGTTTCCAACACCTCTCACTCACTCATAGGAAGCCTGATCTCTAACCCTGGCAGAGCAGACTGTGGCCCAGCTCAGATACTAGCTTGGGGATCACAGGTCCTGCTCGCTGAAACACCAGAACCCAGGCAGCTCGGCTGAGCCGGCACAGCGGGTGCCTCCAAGCCATGGTCTCTCAGAAGACAGACTTCAAGGTCCCAGATCAACAACAGGAAGGAAGACAGGGGAAAGGGAGAATTGATTTCTCATTGACAGCCATAGTCTGACCATGATTTGCTTCCCCGACTCGTGTACACACTTAACACCACAGCTGTGTATGAATGGTACTACAGAGGGAGGAGGCTTGATATGATCATGGTGTTGAAGAGCTGCATCCTGGGGGCCCCTGACAGTGGGTCCTGCGCTGGGGATCCAAGCAGAGCTGAGCCTGGCAGCTCCCTGTGTCCTGGCTTACCGGTGACCCGTCTCTGTTGCATTCTCCACCACCAGCCTCTAACCACACCGGGTACCGCACCCATGGGGGTGGCAGGGCCAGAAGTCTGCCTGATCTTGGATTGGGAATCTCCTAAAACGTGAGCCAAGTAAAATTCCTCCTTTTACAAGTAGCTTCTCCTGAGTATTTGTCACGGCAACAAAAAAGCTAACAAGGGCTTTAATTCTGTTTACCACTCTCCAAGTGACACAGACATACCAAGGCTGCCTCTCGTGAGCTGACTTTGATAAACGCGTCACACCATGGCTCCCAACCTCAATTGCTGCAAAGCCCAAACCCACAGATGAGGAAATCATACAGTGTGGGCTTCCATGTGTCACAGGCCCTCATCAAGCAGGACTGACAGATTCTCCCACACATGTATCTGAAACTCCTCCCCCTGTTGCATATTCTGCACCCTAAAACTTAACATATCCTCTAGCTAATCCTCTGCTCACAAGGGCCAGCACCCCACATGAGCACCAGGTTCACATCCCAGCTGCTCCACTTTCGACCCAGCTCTCTGTTCACGAGCTGGGAAAGCAGCACAGGACGGCCCAAACCCTTGAGACCCTGCACCCGCAAGGGAGACCAGGAAGAAGCTCCTGGCTTCTGGCTTTACATCAGCTCAGCTCCAGTCGTTGCGGCTGCCTGGGGAGTGAACCAGCAGATGGAAGATCTCAGTCTCTCCTTCTCTAAGTCTACCTTTCCAATATAAATAAATACATCTTTAAAAAAATAATAACATCACCCAATGCTTTCTCTTCCATACAAGGAGATCTTAAGGTAATGGAAAACGGCCATGACAGCCTCTCTGAGTTTGTTTTCTCACCTGTCTGCATTCCTTAACCTACTGCCGTGGTCATCTTTGAAGATGTTCAACCCAATGCTCCATTAGTGGATACTGCAGCTGTGGGACTAGAGTGGGGGCTGGCCAATGCCACCCCTCACCTTGCACCATCTCACACCTGAGCCACCTGTGCCCAAGAAGAGCTCTCACAGTCCTCAGGCAGAGCTGGCCCATATACCGAGTAGCCAACTCTAGCTTAAGCAACTAAACCAGCCAGCCATGGTGCTTGGTACCAGCAGCCTTAGAAAATTAACACAGCACCCGGCTTATTCCCACCCTGAACATGACTGACAGTGCCACTGGGCCGAGAGTTCTCTGCATTGCTCCATTCAGGTTCTGCCAAGACACCGCTGGACCGCGCAGCCAATTTCTGCACTCAAACTAAAGCCACAGGAGCCTGAGATACTGGTGAGAGAGGCCTAGCACCCCTGCACAGCCCTCCCACATGTCCCGCCCCCTCCCCGGCACATACACACACATATCCTCCCCAGGTGCTGCGTTCTGCTTCAAGGCACCCCACCCCTAGGTGTTTTCCTGGCCCCGTGACACTCAGCCATCTGCATCCCCCAGCCCCATCTCCACCCAGAACATTCTGGAGACCTAGTTCCCAAAGAAACAGTGTGCCCGGTTTCTCAGCCCTTCTGGGAAGGAGCCATCTAGCTCCTGCTGCATTCCCAGTAGCCGCCTGCAAATCCTGAGTCTTCCACCCTCTTCTGCCTTGGACACTCCCAGCGCCTACCAGAGCACAGGCTCCCCATGCTAGGCCACGCGCTGCCTCTTGAGAACTTTGGCATCCACCTTTGTCGCCAGAGATTCCAACACCCACGCCAAGAAGCCATCCAATCCCTCCAGCTCAAAGTTCCTAACTTGCCAGACATTCACCTCCACTCCATCACCCACGGCCAAGGTTCTCCCGCCCTGTGCCACATCTTGAACTACTCCACCCGTCACCTTGAGTGCCGGGGCCTCACAGCCTTCCACCAACCCTGCTTTGTGTCCAACCCGGGATCCCACTCCTGCCCCCGGGGAATCATCGCTGGCTACCAGTGATCTTACGGAAGTCCTCCGTCTGTCTTCACCTTCTCCACCTGGCCCCTTCCCATCTGTATTTCAACTTGGCCAAATTCCTCTCATCTTTACAGAGAGAATTCCATTAGTATGAGGTATCTTTCTGGCCGATTAGCTAAGTAACTGATCCTAAATGTTCCCTTTGGAGAAATACTGAGAGTCTGAGAAATGGCAGAACTTTGCCTTTCATTTTACATATTTGCTATACACCATTTGACTTTTTTTTTTACTTTTTCCTTATGTAATATTTTGTTAGAGAAAAGCAAATCAATACATTAAAAGACAATGACCCAGTCGCCTGGTCCTCTCCCATGGAGAAGCTTCCCTTGCCCCGTGCTCCTGTCCCTTCCTTCAGGACCTGGCAGCCATGTCTTTCCCAGCCACGGAGACCTGGCTGCCTTCTGCGTGTTCTCACAGACACTGGTGGCCAAAGCCACTCTCATCGTTTTCCAAGTCCATAGCTATGTCCACCCTGATGCTCCTTGGGGCACCTGGCACCACCACCACACCCCTCTCAGGCCACACCTGCCCTCCTTCCTCTTTCGCCTTTCCTGCCCTCCCTGGTACCCTGCCCAAGGCACCCACCCTCCTCCTTCCCCTCAAACCCGCAGGTTTCCTACATTCTTGTGGCTTAATAACACACCAGGAACCCTGCCCCCCCTCCACCCCCGCAGATTCCAAGCCCAAGCTCTCCCCACCCCTCCAACCATCTGCTGGCCAAGCCCTCAGTCAACGGGGCGTCTTCCTATGTGTGTCCCAAGCCTGTCCCTGAACTATATCCTCTCCATTCACCGGCACTTCTCCCACCTTCTCATTCCCACACCTGCTTCCTACCCGAATCCCACGGAGCTTGGGAGCTGAACATTCCTCTGCCTGCTCCCTCTGCCACACCTCTGTCCCTGCCTTGACTTGGCCTTGAACCACCTGTCTCCTTGGCTAAGGTCATTGCTGACCGGGCTGACTCCAGCCTTGTCCTCTCTACCAGTTGCCAGAGTGGCTTCTCTGAAAAACCAAAATCAAGCTTGCAGAGCAGGCCTTGTGGTACAAGAGACTGAGTGCCCCGGGTGGAGTTTCAGCTCCCGCACTCGTGATCAGCTTCCTGTAATGTATCCTGGGTGGCAGCAGGTGAGGGCCTAAGTCCTTGGGTTCCTGCTACCCATAGTGGGAGACAGAAAGCGAGTTCTCAATTCCTGGCTTTGGCCAGGCCAGCCACGGATGTTACAGACATTTGGGAAGTAAATCAGAAGTGTCACTCTGCTGTTTGAATAAATTAAAATAATTTTAATGGGCTTAAGACTCCTTTGTGGCTACCTTCAACCAAGATATTCCCCACAAGGATGGGCTCCCCTCCCATTTTAGAAGGTCCCCAGGATAACTTGGCCCTGAAAACATACTGCCCTTGTGTCCTATGGCTGTCCATCTGAGAGATGAACTTCAAGGTCCCTGCAAGCCTTGAGCTGACAAAGCAGCCATAGCCAACCCAGGCTTCCCCTTAGGAGCTGCTGCCCTGCAGAAGTCACACAGCCCCAGAAGCAAGAAGACAGAAGGCCTGTGACCAAGTGTCTCATACCCCCACATTCAAATCAAGCTAATTCTCTTTCATGCAAGGTAAAATTCCTGTACCATAAAATCTGCCAGACTAAAACGTACAGCTCAGGGGTCTTCAGTCTGTTCCCAGCATGATGCAAGCGTCACCGCCCCCCTCTAATTCTTCAGCATCCCACAAATGAAGCTCGCAGCCAGCGACAGTCACCAACCGTTCCCTCCTCCAGCCCCTCACACACACTGGTCTCCTTCCCACGTGGACTTGCCTCTTCTGGACCAGTTTCTTAACACTTGTGACAGCATTTTCATAGGTCTGAGCAAAGTAGAATTAAAATTGGAGTTGATTTTGAAATCCATACATATTTCTTCCTGAGATGCCCTTTTCATGACCTCTGGGATGATTCTCAGTAGCATGTTCAAGGTGTGGAACGGTCTTGATTCTCTTTCAGAACCGCATAATGCTCCCCTGCACGGATCTAGTGTATTTGACTTATATTCATCAGCTGGGGACATTTCTGCTGCTTCCTTCCTTCTGGCTCCCATGGCTCAAGCTGCTATGAATGGTTGTGGGTACGGATTGGTGAGGCTGTGGGCTCTCCTGGGCACACTGGCAGGAGTGGCACTGCTAGGCTGTGTGCTGGCTACAGGTTTACCTTCGCACACCAGCTACACCCGTCTTCCTCCCCAGCAGTGACATTCAGGAGTCCCAGGTCCTCTGCATCCCCACCTGTCATCCTGCAGTCCCAGGTCCTGCACATCCCCACCTGTCATCTTGCAGTCCCAGGTCCTGCACATCCCCACCTGTCATCCTGCATCGTTCTGGGTACAGCCATTCTGATGGACTGAAACGCGTTTGCTCTCCTGCGTTGTCACATCCCTTCCGAGGGACCAGGAAGATCAGCTTTGTGCACAGAATGCTGGGATTTCCCAGGGATCTGCCCTAAGACTGAAGGGTAGGAAAAGCCACTCCTTCACCAGCAGACTGCACCTGTTCCTTTCTCTTTACAACCCTGGACAATCCTTCAGTCACCTTAGGCCTGGGGGGGGGGAGGCTGCACCCCCACAGTGCAGTGTAGCCTCTCCTCCCCCTGAGGAAAAAAGTTCCCATGGACACTGAAAATGAGCTCACAGCCACTCGGTGCCTCTGAACCAGCAGTCCTCAGAGTGCGGCCTGGATGGCACAGGTCCTGTGTGAACACACCACACCCATGCATAGATGCCTGTGACAGCTGCAGCCAGGCTAGCCTGAAACCAGGAGCCCAGAACTCAACTCAGATCTCCCATGTGGGCTACAGAAATCCCAGTACTTGGGCCGTGACCAGCAGAAAGCTAGAAGGGAAAATGGAGCCGGAAATAAAACCTGTGCACTGCAATAGGGGATGCAGGAGCCCCTAGAAGGCTCGCAGCTGCAGCATCAAACCCCCAATTCACATCCCAGGTGTTACATCCCAGCAGCCCTCACAGCATCTCCAGCAAGGGGTGAGGCCCTGGGGCATGAGGCGAACAAGATGCAGCTAGAAAACCAGCAGAGTAGATGGCCACTGTCACAATCAGGAAGGACTGGGGTGCTTTTGTTTTATTTATATGCACGTACCAGTATTCGAAGTATAATCCTCTCCCCACTACACACACATACACACCCCTATCTAACCCTTGCAGAGCTCCTCTGCTGCTGTTTCCTGCATGCGTGTCTTCTTCCTGCTTACCACAAGAGGGCGCCAACAGGCCCTATTTGGGCCGCCTTCTCCACCCAGAGTAAAAACCCGAAAGTGACCATCCTGGAGTGAAGGGGGACAACTTACTTAAAAAGGAATAAACAGTAAAACACCTGTTCAAGAAATGAAGCCGAGAGACGATGAAAACAGCTTTCTAGGCCCAGCGCAATGGCCCAGTGGCTAAATCCTAGACTTGCACGCACTGGGATCCCAAACAGATGCCCGATCATATCCCAGCTGTTCCACTTCCCATCCAGCTCCCTGCTTGCGGCCTGGGAAAACAGTCGAGGACGGCCCAAAGCCTTGGGACCCTGCACCCTCGTCGGAGACCCAAGAGGAGGCTCCTGGCTTCAGACCTGCTCAGGATGCGCGCTGAAACAACTAATTCTGAGTTACACACTTTCAATTGTTTCATTGTGTTTAAGCAATTTTATTTTATTTGAAAGAGATAGGCAGCCTTCCATCTGCTGATTCACTCCCCAAGTGATGTGCATGAAGGCCAGGCCAGTATCCAGTCACAGGCTCTCAGTAACCGCAGCCTCTTCTGCCCTCCCCAGACCCTTGGGGAGACATCAACATGTGACAAGGCCACGGTACGCTCAGAGACCATCGGCAAGCTTGCATTTCTGCTTCAGCCTGCGCCAACGGCGCGGCCACCTGGACAGGCTGAAGGAGCCAGGGCAGGTCCAGGGCAAAGCAGAACCTCTGCTTTCCTATGCGCTCAAGCCCAGAGGCCGCCCATGACACCAACCTTTTCTGTCTCCTAGGCTCTCGCGGCCCAGTGTGCCACCATGGGCAGGGGAACAACCTGACCTGGCCACAAGATGACCGTCTCCTTGCGCACCCCCTCCTGGAAGCCCCCTCCTCCCGTAGCGGGACTTCCTGAAGCCAGATGTAAGGGCTCAGCAGACCCGTGCACAGACTCCTGTGTGCATCTGCCATGGAGTCAGGGACCACACGTGGGCCGTGCGGGGAGGGCTTCCCCCGGAGGGGAACACGGTGGCTCAGGGCGCATGCGCGGCAGGCCTGCTCAGCTGGCCTCGTCAGCACTGGGGGCAGGTAGGTCTCTGCAGTAGGATAATCCTACAGTATAATCCTACAGAGTAGAGGATCTTCGGCCTTCACCATTTGGTGTTATCAGTAGCCCATCTCTCAACTGTAACAACCAAGTGTCTCCAAGCATCTCTGAATACTCCAGGAGCAGGATGGCTCCCCCCTTGCTGTCACCCCTCACTCCTCCCTCAACCCTGTTTCTAAGAAAATTAGGCATCCTAACATCCGATATCAGGACCTCCCAGTCATTCAAATGCTGATCGATCCATCAGAGGACGGGTAATTGTGATTTGATGGCTAATTGAAGAAGGTAGCAGCGGTTCCGTGGCCACATCACCTCTCCAGTCTTCGTTTTTCACTGACACACGCGAGGAGCACCTGGAAGGCATTTGTTGACAGTGCAGTCCATGACAGATACCCCAGCCATGAGCAGGGCAGCCACCCCCACCAGCACGTTTGCCAACGGTTGTGCCCGCAAGCCCCAGAACATGGGCACTTCAGCTGTCAGGGCTCAGGCCACTGCTGTCTGCCAGGAGTACAGCAGCTTGGTCCATGCCCCCTTTGCAAGGTACCGAGCTCCACCAAACCTTAACATCTGTAATGCAAAATGCTGACACTCTCAGACCACAGCCAGTCTGGCCTGGGCACCAGCTTCCATGCTTCCTCTGGCTGCCAAGGGCTGTCCTGGAGGTGGGATCGGGTTTCACAAATTCTAACCTCCCAACATCCCTCCCAATGGCCGGTCCCTTTAAAGTGGCAGAAGCAGGGGCCAGCGTACTGGTTCAATGGCTAATCCTCCACCTCCAAGCACCAGTATCCCCTCTGGGCACCAGTTCGAGTCCCAGCTACTCCTCTTCCCATCCAGCTCCCTGCTTGTGGCCTGGGAAAGCAGTCAAGGATGGTCCAAAGCCTAGAGACCCTGCATCCGCATGGGAGACCCGGAAGAAGCTCCTGGCTCCTGCTTGGATTAGTCACAGTCACCTGGGGAGTGAACCAGCAATGGAAGATCTGCCTCTCCCTCTCTGTAAATCTGCCTTTCAAATAAAAATAAATAAATCTTATTAAACAACAACAACAAAAAAGCAGCAGCAGCAGAAGCAACAAGAAGGTTGGGGGCCCTGCGACACAGGTAAGCTGTGGGGACAATTCACTAGAAACTCCAGGCGCCATAGGCAGGGCCCCCTCTGTGCCATGGCTGGCAGTGAGTCATACCGCCCAGCAGTGCTCACTCCACGACTATTCACAAATTATAATTTTAGTACCATAGGGCACAGCTTTAAAATAAGAACCCAAAGAACCCACCCACCCATGACACGCCAGTGCGCCTCTCAGTTCCCAGCTCCGGGTGGACACCCTTAGTCACCCAGAGCAGCTGGGCCCCGCTTCCCCATCTCCCCACTTAGCGCCTCTCCAAGACACTGTGCCAAACAGACACTGAGTCAGAGACAGCAGGTTTAGCAATTAAAATCCGTGTGGAGGCTGCCTGGAGAGGCGCTGGATGGCCTGCGGAATAAATATCCTTCCCCAGTGAACCTGGCACACAGGAGAGAGACCTGAACATCACAAGCACGAAGACAAACTAGGGCTACACCCTCACGGCCACAGTCCCCGACAGACCTCGCAGTCACGGCCAAGGCAAGCCGAGGCATTCGGAGCACAACTGTCTCCGAGTAGCAGGCACGATCAGAGCCACAGCAGGCTGGGCCTGGGCTCTGAGCTCCGGACATGTCAACAGGGACTTCGTCCAGGCAAGGAACGCCCCCAGGCTGCGCCAAGCCCAGGGTGTTCACACCTTTCGTTCCCTGAGAAGTCAGTTCTCGGCTTCAGATGGCCCCAGGAGGCCAGCGGTGGAGACCCTCGTCCCAGCACGAGTGGCCCACCCGGCCACACAGTCCTCCTTGTGGCTGAGCGCGGCTGTGAGAGCGAGGGGGCCTCCGGCACCGACTCATGCACTTTTCCCCAGAGCTGACCAGAGCTGCAAGGTTGGACAGCCCAGGCGAGCCTGCCAGGAAGCTCCCGGATGACAGACGACCCCAGGCGGCTGCAGCAAACACCTACCCCCAGGATCCAGTCCCTCTCCCACCCCCCAACACCATCCTGGGAGCCTGATACAGTGCCTATGTGCAGTCCAGCTTCTGTCCACATGTGAGGGCTGAGGCTCTGGTAGAAGCAGCTTTGCCCAGTACATGAGCCTTACCAAAACCCCCTCATATCACATCTTCCCTTCAGCAAAGCACCCCCTTTTTCTATCTGGATGTCTGCAGCCACATTGCCCACCAGTTATGGACCTGGGCTAGGGTCAACTCGACACATAGCACCATGTACACAAACAATGGGTCACAGCCACTTTGCCCAGTGAATCTTCTTGTCTGTAGGTTCACAGACCCTACAGACATTTTTTCTGCTCAGAAGAATGCATTTCCACGCAGAATCAACGGTATTCTCAGGGGGTGGCTGAGAGATGCTCTAAACCTCACAGCTGGAGAGCCTTCTCCCTATTCATGCAGTGTGAACAGCATGCGTACCACCAGCACCTGGCACCTGCCCAGCTTCAGGCAAGCCATCTCCTGCACTGCAGCAAAGTCACACTGCTTTCTAGACCAGCCAAGGGCTAAGCCTGCATGGGGCAGGACCCTGTGGCTCACTCCTCCATACCTTCCACGGGCAGCACCGTCAGCCAGGCCCCAGTGCTCTTGTCCTTTCCCGCTCTCAATAAACCCAGGATTCCATCACCCAGATGGACGCCAAGGCTTGGAGAAGCAAGCTACCCTTCCCCCAAGCAAAACCCACCCACGGCCGCCGCACTGAACATAACCAGTCCAAATCCGAATCCCAAAATACTTGGTGGGGGAATTGCCAGAACCTGTGGCTAACTCTGCTGGCAAACTGGGGTGCTCCTCATTTTTTGCCTTTGCCCTTCAGGAGGTTAAGAGCCAGCACTCCGCTTCAGGGAGGCGCACACTCTCTGAACTTGCAGTAAAAGTGGAGCAACAGCACTCCCTCCAAGGAGGAAGTCTCCATCTCTTCATGTAGATAACACGCGTTGTCACACGGACAAGAACAGCTCAGTGTGGAAGCTGATCACTGAAAGCTTATCTCAGCAGCAGTCACATGAAACTAAGAAAATCAGGAATTGAACATCTCTGCCTTTTAAGATAGCCTTTACCACGCAAGCCCAGTGAGGTCATCAGAAAAACAAACATTGAGGGAGGGACTCCTTTGTGCCTGGCACTATGCGAGGCCCTACAGATACAGAGGTGACTAAGGCAAGGTCCTGTCCACATTGAACTCATCATCTACCAGGTGCAGGAGGGGCAGGCACGTGACCAGCTTCACCAGCATAGAGGCCAGGTGCCAAGGACCAGCAAAGCAGGACGTGAGTCACGCTGTAGAAAGATCTCCCAAAGTTCAGGGAGGGTCTCCGGAGTCAGGGAAGGAGGAAGGAGATTTCTCCAAGTTTTTATTTAAATAGGCAATGGAGAAAGTTCTTCCTTCTGCTGGGTCACTCCCAATAGCCCCAGCCTAACTAGGCCAGGCTGAAGTCAGGAGCTTGGAACTCCAGCTGGGTATCCCAAGCAGGCACACTAGCCTCTACTGCAACCAGCAGGGAGCAGGCGTGGAGCCAGAGCAGCCAGGACTCAAGCTGGCACTCATAAGGGATGCTGGTGTCACACGTGGTGGCTTAGCCCACTGTGCCACAACACAGGGCCCCCAGAAGGGTGTTCTTGGTTTAAGATTCCATGTGCACTAAAACCCAAGGAGAGGCCTGCTGGGGACAAGGGCTGGCTGTGGCAGGAGGTACAGATTGGGAGCCAGTGGCCAGAATCTGAGAGCTCAGTGCAGAAAGGACTGAATCATCCTGTGGAGGGCAACAGCTGTGGCCAGCAGGACTCAAGAGGCAGGGAAGCAGACAAGTGTCTACAGCAATGGATGCCAGAAAGGGGAGGGTCAGACTCCAGCTCCGGGCGCCTCGGAGTGCACCTGCATGGAAAACCAGCAGCATGAGGGGGTCACCATGAAGCAACAGGCGCGTGGTGATACTCCTCAGAGAGGGGACACAAGGCAAGAAGACACTGAGATGAGTCACAAGTGGGACACGTTGGAGTGGCCGAAGCAGAGCAGGCAACTCCTCTGCACAGGACAGTTGTCGAGAGGATACACTACAGATCACCAAAAATGTCATCAATGCCAGGTATCGGACAAAGCAGATGCCTGCCTCCAGCTCCTGGCTGTAACTTCCTGCTATGTCAGAGCTTGGAAGACCCCAGGAATGGCTAAACTGATGGGTGCCTGCCACCCCCATGGGAGAGCTGGATTGAGTGTCTGGATTCAGCCTGGCCTAGCCAACAGATCAGGCATTTGGGAGTGTGTGCATCATTTTCTCTCATCTCTAGCTCTGAGATAAACTTTAAACATTTTTCATCAAAATATTTAAGTCAACGTTGGTGAAAAAAATGCATAGTTTTTTCATAACTGGCATTTTCCACAAACCCTGTTAAGTCTTACAGAACCTTAGGAATACTGGTGTATAAAGAGAATCCAAAGAAAGGAGACAGTGGGCCATCGACAAGACACCTTCCAGGAAGGTGCAGTCAAGTACCATAGCTGTAGAGGGGCAAGGGGCCACGAGTCCCGAGAAGCAGGTCCCAGACCGAACTGGGAGTGTGGAGGTACCAAGTTCACACAATTCTTTAAAGGGTCTCGGCCAACGATGGAAGGAGACAGAGGGTCTAGCCTCCCAGAAAAGCTGTGGCTGCTCTCGGGCATGGGGCCCATCACCCGTCAGGTGGCAGCTCCCCGAGCCGCATCCATAGCCTTGGTGTTTGAGTGAAGCAAAAGCTTGAGGATCCGTTCATGCAGGAAGCAGAGTCTAGAGCCGATGGTGTAGATGCTGCTTGCTGGTAATGCCTCGTGTTCAGGGCCCTAGAAAACTGTTCACTGCCCTCTGAGAGGGTGAAGCTTACACGGCCAACAGGAAGCATCGACCTGTTTTCTAAAGAAACCTGAAGCCAACAGGGAAGATAGCACAGGGATTGTTGTTAATTTTGAGGATGCCTACTTGAAGGTGCTAGGATTCAGGAATATTCCGACATGGAAACAGAAATAAGCAAAACTAAAACTTTGCATATACTCTAGCCCAACAATTCAAACTACACACGCTTATTTGATGAAAGTCATAATAGATAACCACAAAGATTTATTTGTAAGAATGTTCACCACGGCTTTGTTTATAAAAGCAAAAATCTAAGATGGGTGATTGGCATGAGTAAAACACTGCTTGGGGCGCCTCCATCCATCAGAGAACAGCCTGGCTTTGGGTCCTGGCTGCTTCTCTTCCAATCCAGCCTGCTCTCATGTTCCTGCTGCAAGGTGGCAGGTGACAGTTCAAGCCCTGGGGTCCCAGTCACCCACCCGGGAGTCCCACTTGGAGTTCCTGGTCCCTGGCATCAGTCTTGCCCAGCCCTGACAAATGGGGCTATCTGTGAGGTTAGGCAGAAGATGAGGCTCTCTCACTCATCTTCTCCCACCCCCATATCTCTGCCTTTCAAATAAAATTCAAAATACTTTTAAAAAGTGTAACACTGGAAATAAGTCTCCAAGAACAGGGAACAGGCTTAACACATCATCATGTCTCTCCACAGGATACAATACTATGTAAGTGTGTAGAATGTTGAGGAAATGACTAACAGCCCAAAAAAACGCTCACAATGTATCACAGAATCTTTAAAAAGAGTCCACAAAAGGTTAAATATATGTACATCGACTCATGCACTAATACAGACAACACAACAGCAACACGCTGAAACAAGATGAGAACAGATATCAAAACAGCAACCTTATTAAAACTTTTTGATAGCAAAATTATGAGTGGCTTTAACTTATTTTTGCATCCCTGTGTTTTCCAAAATATCTACAATAAGCATAGCTCTCTGGCAATTAAACTACTTAAATTGAAAATTTTAATAGCAAAAGTCTTTCATATAAAGTTAACAGAATTTCATTACTGAAAAGTTTAAAAAAGAGTTAAGGCATCTGAAGGAAAAATCAAAAGTTCTCCATTTCCCTAATTTCTCCAAGTGAAATCCCCCCCCCCAGGAAAGCACAAATTCCTTTGTGATATCATTGTAGACTTTATCTAAATGTACGTATACTTGTAAAGTAACTGAACATAATTTTCTGTGTTCTAGCTGAAGTGGACCTCAGGGTCAGGAGTCAGTGGTCTGGGGGTGACAATCCAGAGGGTAGCCCCCCTCCCGCTAGAGGACAGTCCTTGTGCCTTTGGACTCTGCCACTCCCACGAGATCAGTCATGGGCCCTGCGGCCACAGAGGCGCGCCACTCTTTCCCCAATCCCACTTGATTTAAAACAACAGGCCATGGGCTCAACTTGGCTCATGGGTCACGGTCTCCAGACCCGTGAGGTGAACAAGCAAAAAAAGAGAAAGTGCTAACCTAAGAAAAAGGTGAAAAATGCCAACGTAGGAGCATGATGTACCCACGTACCAACGGTGGCAGCTCGTTGGCTGTCCATGTCGCATCACACACCTCAGTCCCCGGCTCTGAGCTGCTGAAGCGCCTCGAGCTACTTTCACACCAGTGACAACGATGTCCCCTTACACATGGGGTCCCTACCCTACACCAAGGTTCTGCTTAAGCGAGAAGCACCCCTCCCGCTGCCCCACACTCCCAGGCTACCTGGACAAAAAGCCCCCCTTGAGTTCAGTCCCCATGTCTTGTCACCACTATTCCCATGCCAGCGCACACGGGCCAACTAAGTAGGGACGGAAGAATGAGCTAGAAGCAAAGTCAGGCTTGGCGGTGAGAGAGGCAGCAGCCCACAGCAGGTGCTGGGTGGACACAGCTCCATCTACACCCATTCTCCTCGGCGGGCCAAGGCAGTGCCTCAGTCACAGGTGTTTCACACAAGTGTTGCTCAAATTCTAGGTGAATCCGAATCACTTGGCCTTCCTATTACCATGCGAATCTTGATTGGGACAGTCTGGGTGAGCCCCAAGTTCCTGCCTCTCTAACAAGTTCTTGGAGGTGCCTGAACCAGGGAACAAGGTTGAGGAGGATGGAGGCAGGGGTGGGCGCTGAGCAGGCAGGGCCTGGAGAGGGCACCTTGCTTCTGCAAAGCCAGGGCCACAGGACTGCCTGGGAAGCTTACTCGGCCTAGCGTCCTAGTCATCTTCTCCTCCGAGAAACCGCAAAAAACCAAGTTAACCAAGGGAACCTGATTATTTCGCTCACCGTTTTGAGGTTCACGGCTGAGACCAGGGCAGTCCCATCGTTCGGCCTCAGGTGAGGGTGGCAGTGCTGGCACGCGGAGCGGGAACAGAACGACTCCCTCGTGAGGCTCGAAGCAAGCCTGAGCAACTAAGCCAGACCCAGCATTTATAGCCCACCGCCCGAGCCTCGCTTTCCCAGGCTACGCTGGGCCTCCAAGCACCGCCTCCTAGCCCGCCTCCTGTGCTGTGGTTGGACCAAACTTCCACCCTTGCCGAACCCTGAATTTCCGCTGTTGCGCAGGAAACACCTGCGAGCCAGGTGAAGGCAATCTTCTTCAAACTCCCGCAAGTGAACAGGAGAAACCTGCTCCAAGACGAGCCTCTCCGAAAATGGCTTTTTTTTTTTTTTTTTTTTTTTTTTTTGGCCCAGGGATAGGTCCTCTGTTTTATGGACCCGGTAACTCAGTTCTGCTGGTCTTCACTGGGGTCACTGAAAGGTCCTCACTACAAAGCATTGAGAAAGAAGAGACTACAATCGGCCAAGATGAGGTTATCAGCCCGGATACAGGACAATGTTCTTTCTTCTAGTTCCAGTCAAGGTAGGCCCAAATTCTGGAAGGAGAGGCCCAGCCTGGCTCCCTCAGGGTTCCACCTGGAAGGCCTCCTCATTCAGGCTCTTGGGCAAGGGGTGGCCCTGGGAGGTGTTGAGAGCGGCCTGGTGGTGCACAGACCCCTGCCGTCGTTGGGACATGCAGCACAGGTATGGGAGAGCTTAGCTTGCTGCCATGGAGGAATGGGAGGGCTGCTTCATCCCAGCCTGCCCCCCTACAGCCTGCTCTGGGTGGGTATTGTCCACAGCTGGATGGGGCTATGGGCAGCCGGTACTGACCCAGCATCTGTTGGGGGAATCCCAAGCTGAGTCCTGCTACCCCACTTTAAGAGCACCGCAAGAAATAAGAAAGCCAGTTCTGAGAGCTGTGCCACCAGCTGAAGCCTGAAACGGATGCTCTGGTGGGGGGAGACCGAGCCCGAGCCAGAGGCTGCTGGGGTCGCCTGGGTCCTGAGACCTGGAGAGTAGTAGCTAGGGGCACCACTCTGCCTGCTTGAGACTTGACAAGCTGCCCCTCAGCCAGGATCTGAGCCCTTGGCCTTGGCTCACAAACTGGGAGACACTTTTTGCTGTTTCCTCAGCCTAAGTACCACCACATCCTCTCTGCTTCCACTGCCGTTAACAGCCAAATCATCCTTTATTTCGGCTTGTTTCCATAGCATGTTGTGCTTCTTCAACTTCTCAGATTATTCTTCTTTGGTTATAGCTTAAGTTGGGAGGCCATAATTACCCAAGAAGTACTCTTTAGGATTTTTTTTTATTTTGGGGGGGCTGGCACAGTCCTCCACTTGCAGTGCCAGCATCCCATATGGGCAGTGGTTCAAGTTCTGACTGCTCCACTTCTGATCCAGTTCCCTGCTTATAGCATAGGAAGGCAGCAGAGGATGGGCCAATTACCCAGGTGGGAGACCCTCAAGAAGCTCCTGGCTCCCAGCTTTGGACCAGCCCAGCTCTGGCCACTACAACCATTTGGGGAGTAAAGATCTGTGTCTCTCCATCTCTCTGTAACTCCTACTTGTGAGTAAAATAAATAAATCGTAAAAAGAAATGACTTATTTTTTTTTAATTCTTAAAATGTATTTCATTTGAAAGTGTTATGGGGTGCAGCCAGTGATAGCCAACACCCATTGATGGTGGGCTAAGGAGTTGATCAGCGCTGGTTGAGCTGGGCAGGAACAGGAGCTGGGCTTGTGGCTAAAAGCACCTAAACTAATTGGACTCATCTGTACCCAATATCCTGGCTAAATTAGGACGTGGGGGGAAGAGTATATAAGGAGAGGTGAAGGCACAATAAAGCGAGACTTCGCAGAGACTTCTACCATCACTGGTCTCCTGTCCGGTGCTTCATCCCCAGACCCTCTCCCTGTCCACGTTACTGGCTCTGCTGGTCAGAGCAGTCATGGTCCCTGTGTACTGCTAAGATGGGAAAATGGATATGCGTGTACTATCTGGAGTTCCAGGAGAGGTGAGGCCTAGCAGTGATGGAATGTGGGCAGAGAAGCCAGGGAAAGGTGAATGTCTGCAGCTTTGTAAATGTGTCCAGGTTATTTGTTGCATGTCTTTAGGATAACTTATATTGTTGGGGAAGCTGGGACATAGGTCTTCAGCTTACCAGATGGACTTAAGGATAATGACCATTTGTTCCCCTTTGGATTATGTTTGGTTGGATTATGATTGGTGGGATTGCCATATGGACTTGTGATTTGCTATTTCTAGTATACTCTGTTATCACCAAGCTTGGTTATAAAGACTCCTTAATAAACCTTAGGCATGTCTGGAGTGATCTTGCTCGCACCCTGTAACAAAAGGTAGAGAGACAAATAGAGACCTCACGCTTTCCAAATGCCTGAAACAGCCAGGGTTGAGTCAAGCCAAAACCAGGGATCTGGAATTCAGTCCGAGTCTCCTGTGTCAGTGGCAGAGACTCAAGTATTTGAGCCGTCATTTGCTAACTCCCATGGTACACACTCACTAGAATCTGGAACTGGGAAGGCAGCTGCAACTTGAGCCAGGCTGTCTGATACGGCATGTGCGCATTACAAACAGGGGCTGAAGTACTATGCCAAGCACCCACCCCATAAACACTCTAATTTCTTTTTTTTTTTTTTTTTTTAAGATTTATTATTTGAAAGTCAGATTTATAGACAGAGACAGAGAAACAGATCTTCCATTAGCTGGTTCACTCCCCAAATAGCCACAACAGCCAAAGCAGAGCCAGTCCACAGCTTGGAGCCTGGATCTTCTTGTTCTAGACCTACCAGATGAGTGCAGGGGTCCAAGAACTAGGGCCATCTTTTGCTGCTTTCCCAGGCATGTTAGCAAGGAGCTCAGTGGGAAGTGGAGCAGTCAGGACTTGAACCAGTACCCATATGGGATGCCAGCATCACAAACTGACCTTTAACCTACCATGCTACAGTAGCAGCCCGCTAGTACTCTTTAATTTCACCAGCAAACTTCATGGAAAGGAGTTTAACTCCCAGGAAGACTCGTGGAAGTATTTTTTGCCCTCTGTCCCTACCGCTGAGCTATAAAAATTTGTGGCTTTTATCATACTCCAAGCAATATATATATGTATCAAGTACTTTTCTTTACAACACACTACACACAGAGGATACAAATAGGAATAAGATGTTCTCAATGTTTCTAAGTAGGAATTCATGGTCTAGGGAGAGAAAGAACACACATACAAGTCTAGATGATACCAATACTGTTGGTGTGCCAAGGAGCACCATGGAGTTGAGAATGTGGCAAATGCTTTTACAATTCCCACCAGGGAATTGTAAAAGCAAGTTGTGGGACACACAGCCAGCCACCTTGGGTGGGAGCTGGAAAGCTACTACATCCTGAGTTCACCCATCCTAAGATACACATGTCTCACATCTTCTTTCTTTTTTTTTAAGATTTTTTATTAATTTATTTATCTATTTTGAAAGATTTACAGAGAAAGAAACGAAAAAGATTTTCCTTCCCGAAGCTGAGCTGATCCCAAGCCAAGGTCTCCCAATTGGGTACAGAGTCCCAAGGCTTTAGGCCGTCCTCAACTGCTTTCCCAGGCCACACGCAGGGAGCTGGATGGGAAGCAGGGCAGGCAGGATTAGAACTGGTGCCCATATGGGATCCTGGCAGATGCAAGCAAGGACTTTAGCCACTATCCCACCGCACTGGGCCCACATCTCTCCATCAGCATGTTATCACGTCCTCCTGTCTGCTGGAGTGGGGGGGGTGGTTCCTCCTGTGACAGTCAGCAGCACCTGACCCCAGCAGGCAGTCAGCAAAGCATTAACGTTGATGCTTGCAGAATCTGGGAGGAGTCCAGAGACTGCAGTGAGTGTTAAGAAATGCTGCGTCACTGCCATGTCTGATAGAAAGAGTATGAGTCTATGTGGAAAATCAGAGCCGAACCACATCCCATACCAGAGTGCCTGGGCTTAAGTCCCAGCTCTGTTTTCTATTCCAGCTTCCTGCTAATGCCCACCCTGGGAGGCAGCAGCTGATGGCTCCAGGACTTGGGTTCCCTGACGCCTTTGGATTGAATTCTACTTGCCTGGCTTCACAGTAGCCCAACCCAAGCATTTGAAAGAATGAGTCAGCACATGGAAGGTTCTCTGTCTCTGACTTTCAAATAAAAAATGAAAAAGAAAAAGGGATTGGGGCACTGCTAGAATCTCACATGGGTGCTGGTTCAAGTCCCAGTTACTCTACTTTTGATCCAACTCCATGCTGATGTGCCTGGGAAAGCAGTGGAAGATAGCCCAGGTTCTTGGGCCCCTGTACCCACATGGGAAACCTAGAAGCTCCAGGTTCCTGGCTGTGCTGGTCCAGCCCTGGCTATTGCAGCCATTTGAGGAATGAACCGCAGATGGAAGATTCTGTGTCTCCTCTCTTATTAACTCTTTCAAATAAGCCTTTTTAAAAATGAAGAAAAATTTAATCTGAAATGACATAGTAGTGATGACTGCAGAATCCATGAAGAAACTAAAAATTGCTGGATGGTATACCCAAACAGGATGTGTCTTATGATATGTAGAGTGGAGCTTATTTTTTTAAGTGGAAAATCTGGAAAATTAGGGAAGTATTGGAGATGGACAGAGGTAATGGTTGCATAATAACACAAATGTCCTTCATGTCACCTGTATATTTTCAAAATCATTAAAATGATATGTTTCATAGTATGTGTACTTTTCCACAAAAAAGCAGGGGGAGAAGTAGAACTACAGGGCTCTTCCTCATCTGTTCACAAACCACGTGATGACTCAGCCCTGGTTTCAGAGTTCTGTGGAAACAGTGTGAGTGTAGAGGCCGGTCACAGATTACAGCCATAGCTGATTAAAGAGTGAAAACAGGAAGGAAGTTAGTAAGACACAAGCACATCCTTTCTAACCCTCTAAGGAAGCCACGAGAGAAATAAACATACCAATCTGTCAAGGTGAAGCAAAAATTTTGGGTTGACCATACATGCACAGGTTCAAAGAACTCCAACTTGATGAAGGATCCCTCTGGCCTTTGGAAGACCCCTGTGAGTTCTTCTCAAATGGCCACAGCCGGGGTCATCTGCAAATGTCTCAAATCCTGGAGGACTGCACAGGGAAAGGGACAGCTGGAACTATCAGGCTTGTTCCAGGCCAGTCCAGATCTTCTTCCCAGAGAGCAAATTCTGCCCTGTGTCCCCCCACCAGGATCCACAGAGCCCTCCTCTAGACCATCTAGCCATCCAAGAGAGGGCAGGATAGCTCACTTCCCACACCAAGTGGCCTGCACAGCCACTCTAGCAAGCCAGGGGCTGAGGGGAGAGCACACACTTGCCAAGGAGACCCAAAGCATCAAGAGGAAACAGTGCTTCTAGTTAAAAGGGAAGGAGCAGAGCCCTCTCTCAGAAGTAGTAAAACATCTTCCCTAGGTGCTTTTTTAATATGTATCTCCTAATATGCTCAACAATAGGAAGGAGCGGGTTTCCAGGATGGGATGGGTTCCAATGCAGGTAGCAGTGAACCTCGGCTCACCACCTGTGAAATATCCTCGTGGGCACCACATGAAGTTCCCAAACCTCTCCTAAGAACAATCTTACCAGGAAGAAGGCTGCAGAAACTGCCTCTCCACAGACTGTATGATGTGATGTTACCAGGGGGATTGCAAGTCACTGTAGAAGCCATGTGGTGGGAAGGGGTAGATGGGCAGATGTGTAGAAGAGAATCAGATTTTTTTACAAGACAGCAAATCCAATCTAGCTGAGAACTCAAGCCAGGAATGGGAAGGGAATTGGGAATTCTCAAGGAGGAGAATGATGAGGTAAGACAGACTTTGTTACTAGATCGATGGGACTTAGCTGGGTAAGGAGTGGAGAAGGTACGTATGGGCATGGGAACTGTCCAGACACTCCAGGAGGTCCTGCCATGGAATGGGAAGCCAAGTCAAGGCAGACCTCACTGCATTGCAGCAGGGAAACCTTCTAAGTGCCGGGATCAATGGTCCATTCAGTGCAGGGAGAGTCTAGCAGCCAGAGACCCCTTACAGTTCCTATCTAGAGATTGGCTGCTGTGGCCTTTTGAGGAGAGATCAGCATTCTTTCTCCTGGGATTGGATTGGGTCATTTCTTATCCACACTTACTTTGGAGCCAGCTGGCCTCTGAAAAATGATCACCCAGAGAGACAGGGCCACATTAAGAATCTCAACTGATTCCTTGATGCTTTATTGACACTGTAGAAATTGTCTGTGTGGAAACGGGGGCATGAGGGGCTGGTGGAGTTGTGCAGGACATTAAGCTGGTGCCTGCAATGCCAGCCTCTCATGCTGGAGTGACAGTTCAAGTTCAGACTGCCCCATTTCCAGTCCAGCTCTCTGCTAATGTGACTGGGAAGGCAACGGAAGACAGCTCAAGTACTGCCACCCATGTGGGAGACCTGGATGGAGTTCCGGGCTTTTGCCATCAGCCTGGCACAGACCTGCTGATTAATCATGGCCATTTGAGAAATGAATCAGCAACTTGAAACTCTCCCTCTAACTCTCGCTCCAGCTCTCACTTTCATTCTGCCCTTCAAATCAAGAAACAGACCTGCTTTGGTTTATTTGTTTGATTGATTTTTTAAAAAGCCCCTTACAATTGTTCCCAGGCTTTTGAGCAATCTGTGTTCAGGTTTAACTGGGTCCAGTTGAAATTTGAGTCAAATATTTTGCTGTTCAGCCCTACAAACTATTTTTTGCTCAAAGTTTTTGGCACCTCAAGATGAGTGCCACATGCTGCCCCCAGAATAGAGATTCAAAAAGAAAAAACCATGACTGCTTGCTGACCACTCAGCTGACAGCTCTGCTCACTTTCAAAGTGAGAAATGCAGTGTCAGGGATAGCTGGGAGGCATGAGGCATACCAGTGAAGAGCTTGGATTGGGGAGGAATAAGAGAAAGGGTCTCTGTGCTGTCATTTATTCGCTGTGTGTCCTTGGGATAACTGATTTACCCCCTCTCGGCCTCGGCCTATCTGTAAAATGGTGCATGCCAACGGAGAAGATGCCACATCATAGAGACAAAGCAGTTAGGTACTCCTGGAGGCACTGGGAGTGAGTAGCTTGAGAGACTCTCCGTTTCTCCAACAGCCAGTACAGGCAGAAGGATGGGAATTGAGCAGTGGTTTTCAAACCTTCTGAGCACCCTCCCTCTAAAATACTTTCCTATATTAACCCAGTGCACATGTGATATAAGCCCGAAATAAAACAAATTTGGCCAAACAGTAATACACTCTGTGACTTAAATTTTTTTAGGCTATTTTGTTTCATTTATTCATCTACTTTTTAAATTTTCAAAACTGAGATAAAGGTCATGAGAATGACACAGAAGCATACTTTACGAAGAGCAGGGTTTGGGAGCCTGCCCTGTGCATTATAGGGCATTTAGCAATGTCCTTGGCCTTGACTCAAGAGATGCCACTGGTACCCAATACACACACAAATCCATAACAACCAAAAACATCTTCAGACATTACCAGATGTCTTCTTTTTTTTCAGATTTATTATTTATTTATTTTTATCTGAAATACAAGGTTATAGAGAGGAGAAGACACAGAAAGAGAGGGAAAGAAATCTTCTATGTGCTGGGTCATTACTCAAATGGTCACTATGACCAGAGCTGGGCTGGTCCAAAGCCGGGAGCCTGGAGCTTCTTCCAGGTCTCCTCCATGGGTGCAGGGGCCCTATGGCCTGGGCTATTCTCTGCTGCTTTCCCAGGCCATTAGCAGGGCACTGTATTGAAAGAAGAGCAGCCAGGATTTGGAGCATCAGTGTGGGATGCCGGCTACGCAGGTAGAAATTTAGTCTGTTGTTTCACTGCATCATCCCCAGCCAGAAGTCTCTTTGTATATTAAATCATCCCCCTGCTGAGAACCACTGACCTAGACCTACCAGGAATTAACATTTTGTTGTGTTACTTTATCTTTCTCCCACACTACACTTGTGTACGGAACGATGTTTCGGTTGAAATATTTGAAAGTAAATCACAGACTTCAGGGTAGCCAGCATCTACATGCACCGCCAGGCAGCTCCTAAGAATCAGGACAGTGTCTCACACACCCACTGTCATGGTTGCCTCTAAGACAAAAACACACGCAAACTCAGGATCTCGTCTGAGTTCCACCTCACTGATTTCATGACCCACTGCTGGGCCAAGACCCAGAGTCTGCAGATGAGAGGAGAATCACAGAGACATGGTTCTCTTTTGCAAAGACTGTCCCTGTGGCTTGAAAGGTATGCAAGAAGTCACAGCCTAGGGAGCACATACCAACAGGACTCTGCACACATGCCCTGCTGCGCTGTCTTGTCTTGGCTGTGGCCACCTCCTGCAGCAGGCTCTCTCCCATCCCCACCTGGTGGCAGCACTGGGGGCGAAAGACACAGCCAGTCCCACTCCACAGAGGACCCTGGAGCTCCCCGCCACCAGGCGCCAGCGGGCACAGTGTGGTGTGTGCCCCAGCCTGTCTGCCCAGAGCTGGCAGGGCCTGCCTTGCTGGGTAGGCAACAGGCCGACCACATCACAGGCATGGGCTCCGGCCCCAGCGCGGGCAGGCCGCCCACCCCTGCCCTGTTTGCTGAGCTCCTCCACTTTACCTGTGCTGGCTTCAGGAAAGTGGTTACAAGTGAGTCCAGAAACTACCAACAGACCAGGCCTGAGGCACATGAAAGTGTGTGTGAGTCACCGGCCGTCTTTGATGCTCCTGACCCTGTAAGTCTGGCCTTAGAATCTAGCATGGGGATGCAAACGGCAAACACACTTGGAAATGAACCCTGCCACACATTGGTGGGAACTTGCCATTACAGTCCCTTGCCTAATCCTGCCATGTCTGGAAAGCTCAGAGAAGGGCGAGAAGCAGAGGAGAGCCTCACACACAACCCCAGGCCAGCGTCCCCATTGCCCTGGCAAGGGGTACCTCTGCACTGCTCTTATTTTGTCATCTTCCAGAAGCTTGAACCCTGTACTGGCTTCTTCAGGCAAGAATTTCTTCAGTTTGAGGAGAAGTAAAGGCAGGGAGATAGACCAATGCCAATGGTTAAAGAGAGAGACTACTGCTTGCTGAAACTCCAAGGGCAAACCTCCACGGAGGGAGGCAGCTGCTGGGGCAACAGCCATCACCATAAGGAGGACCCCAAGCTCAGGTTCTACCTCCCCACAGCAAGAGCAGGGCAAAGGTGTACTGCCTAGTGGGGAACAGGATGCAGAGCAGGCGTTCTGGTGATGGAGCCACAGGAGATGGTGAAATCCAGAAAGATGAAGGCAGTTTCCAAGGTTAGCAGTGTAGCAAGGACTATGACTGGAAACAGGTACAGGTGGGAACTCAATTATTCACTGGCTGCAAACTGCTTTCTCTGACTACTGTTCCCATGGGCTCTTCAAGATGGTTGTCACAGTCTGCCCCAAACTGAATTACAGAGACCTGAGAGCCTTGTCTGTCTTGCTCATCACTGCATCTTCAGTTCAGAGAACAGCACCCAGAATCTGATAGGCAGAGCTCAGAAGACATCTAGCCAATGAGGGACGCAACACCGTGTCATGCTCTGCAGGAGCTGCCTGTAGCAAAAGACCAATTGGCTTGAAAAGCAGGTGTGTCCTGAGCTTGGGAAATCCAGGCTAGGTTCCTGGTGAGGGCTTGCTTCCTGCCTCACAGGTGGCCACCTTTTTGCTAGCCCCTCACATAAGTCAGAGAAGAGGGCGAGAGAGAAAGAGAAAGAGCACGCTCTAATGTCTCTTCTGATGAGCACATTAATCTCATCATGAGGTCTCCACCCTCGTGACTTCATCTAAACCAACTTATAACCCAAGGTCCCATCTCCAAAGAAGCAATCGCCTAAGGGATCAGGGCTTCAATGCATGAAGCAGAAGGGGACCACCCTTGAGTTCATAGCACCTGGTCTCCCGCAGACTTTAGAAAGTCAAGTAAGTATGACTTGTCACCTCTCAACCAATTAAGAAAGTAAACCTCCAGAGACCAAGATTGCCCAGCTAACCAGAGATGAGCCTGGGCCTCAAACCCAGCACAGAGTGGGACTGACAGGCAACAAGTCACAGTTGGGTGGGGCAGGCAGAGGTGCCAGCAGTGATGAGGCTCTGAGAGGCCCCACTATCCCTCAATGTCGCTGAGAGCTCCCCTGCCAGTCTGAAATACTCAAAGGCTGTGCCCACTCACCCTCACTGGACCCCAGCCTCAGATACCACAGGAGTGCAGCCCAACCTCAAGCTCATACAGCTCCTTCCCTTGAACTCCCTAAGTTAGCAGTAGCCATGGCTCCACCTTCCAGTGGGGATCCCCGGAATGTGCACCATCCTGAGGTCCCCAGAGCTGAGCTGTGCATTGCGCTGGGGTACTCCAGCCCACTGAGATGAAGACAGGCACTCCCTGTTGTGGACCTGGGGACCACTTCCCAAACGAAAAATGAGTTCCCCAATGGCCCTGCAGTAACCCCGTCTCAATAGCCAAGGCAACCAAGGCAAGGAAGGATGAAGTCCTACCTCGTGAACAGAACTAGGACACTCACTCCGAACCCTTGCTCTGGCCATGAAGCCACAGTTTCCCACCCTAGCATTCTAATGGAGTTCACACTGCAAACACAGGCCTTTCAGTTCTCCTGGCTTAATCACTTTAAAACTAGATAAGAAAAGTCTTTCTTTAGGATCCAGCATGATGGCTCAGTAGCTAAATCCTCACCTTGCACATTCCAGGATTCCATATGGGCACCAGTTCATGTCCTGGCTGTTCCACTTCCCTTCCAGCTCCCTGCTTGTGGCCTGGGAAAGCAGTCAAGGATGGACCAAAGCCTTGGGACCCTGCACCCATGTGTGGGAGACCCAAAAGAAGCTTCTGGCTACCGGCTTCAGATTGACTCAGTTCTGACCATTGTGGCCACTTGGGGAATAAACCAGCAGATGAAGATCTTTCCTTCTGTCTCTCCTTCTCTCTGTATATCTGCTTTTGTAATAAAAATAGTGTTTTTTAATCACAAATAATATTAAAATTGTAAACCACATTGACATTTCAAGAGCGAATGCTAAGGCAGGAGTCTGACATGAAGCTCCTTGGACAAAAGCCTGTGACTGTTTCAGTGGACAGTCCTAAAGCCAAAGCATCATTCTCCACCGAATCTGGCAGAATCTTGAGCCCTCGGCAGAGAGAGCAGGCCACAGCAGAAGCAGGTTACCCCAGAGTTTACAGCACCAGCTTCCCAGCACTGGGCTGTGACCCCAACAGGGCTAAGTAGAGCAAGAGGAATATGATGCTTTGCAAAAGATGACTGTTTTCATTGCACATTGCAGAGGATGGGGCCAGTGATGCGGCATAGCAGGTAAAGCTGCTGCCTATAATTCTGACATCCTGTATGAGTGCTGGCTTGAGTCCCAGCTGTTCCACTTCTGATCCAGCTCTCTGTTTATGGCCCGGAACAATCCACAGAAGAAGGCCCAAGTCCTAGGGTGCCTGCACCCATATGAGAGACCTGAAAGAAGCTCCAGACTTCTGGCTTTGGATTGATCAAACTCTATTGCTGCAGTTTGGGGAATGAACCAGCAGATGGAAGATTCTGTGTGTCTCTCCTTCTCTCTCTATAATCTGCCTTTCAAATAAATCCTGAAAAAAAAAAAAAAAAAAACTAGAGCAGATTTAAGGCCTAAGGCTTTGGCTTTGGTTTGGATGCAGTCAGAGTATATCCCAGAGTACATCGGTTCTCGGGGCAGCTGCAGTAGGAGGTGGCAAGGAGCCTTGTAGACGTGGAGCTTGTGAGAATAATTAGGTCCCAGAGGGTGCTGTCGTTTTTAGGAATTCGTATCCTGCCAGTGGCACCCTAGTGAGTTCTCACAAGAGAGCTGGTACACAAGAACAAATCCCGAGCCTCTCTGGCCTCTCCTATTTCCTTGTTTTACCATGTGATTGCTCCCTGCTACACCTGCTCATACCCTTGGGCCCTAACCAGAGGCCTAACCTTGGTCTTTTAGCCTCCAAAGTATAAGCTAATGTCAGATGTTCAGTTACAGTTACAGAAAATAAATTAATAGGCTAATGGAAAGCATTCATTATTGAGTATCACTCGAGGAACATGTGTGGAGTGAACTTGCCATCCAATAACTCACTCAGTAAAACCAAAACACAACCGGACATTGGTCCAAGGTGGTTCTAGAAGACAATGCCAGGACCTTGTGGGAGCCTTTCACCTATTAAGTGGTAAGAGATAGAAGATGGCCTCATGCTTCCGATGCACCCAAGCCCGGGCAAATGCATGAAGTCAGGGAGAGAAACATGAGAAAGCTGCATCGGTAAGATCTGCTGTCTTCACTCTCTGCCAAATCCTGACCCGCAGCTACTTCATTTTGCTGCTGTGAGCCAGCCCTGTCACAGAGACTGAGATGAGTACTTTCACTGGGGAGACAGAGGTGTGTACAGGTTGCGGCAGAAAAGAGCTTGGGAACAGGGCAACAGCAAAGGTGATACAAGAAGTCAAAATCCATCTGAGTGCAGCCTGGTGGCGATTTTTTCCTGCCAAGCAGAATGGCACTCTCCTGACTTTCGCGTCCAGCAGTGCCTCTGAGCTCGGACACATTCCAAGAGAGCTCAAGAGAATCACTCGGTGCTATGTCAAGGATGACATCACGTCCCGTTCACTTCTGCTGAGGTTGACCAACCCTGCTTTGAGGGCTTCTCTTTCTTCCGTTGTGTCAGTTCATTTAATCGCAATAAGGAACCCTCCAATCTCTCTCTCTCTCTCTTTCTTTTTTGTTAAAAATTTTTAATTTTTACTGGAAAGGCAGATTTACAGAGAGAAGGAAAAACAGAAAGATCTTCCATCCACTGGTTCACTCCCCACATAACCGCAACACCTGGAGCTGAGCTGACCCAAAGCCAAGAGCCAGGAGCTTCCTCCAGATCTCTCACATGGGTGCATGGTCCCAGGGCCTTGCACCACCCTCTACCAGGAGCCAGGAGCTTTTTCTAGGTCTTCCACACAAGTACAGTGTCCCAAGGCTTTGGGCCATCCTTTACTGCTTTCCCAGGCAACAGGAAGGAGCTGGAAGGGAAGTGGAATAGCCAGAACATGAACTAGAAACTGGAAAAAGAATTGGAAGTTCTCATTGGAGGGGGCTCAAAATGGGCAGACTGAGGAGAGCATGTTTTGTTTCCAAGTTCAGATTTATATAAATGGTTATGTTTTTCTGAGCCATCATCTTGAGACACTCTTGCTCCTGAATGAGTGCCATTTCTTTGCTCAGCTGTCCTAGAACCAAGTGTATGTGCTGATTCCCTGCTCACAAGGCAGCTCCATGATTGCACTTATCCTCCCAGCCCCCAGTCCTCAATGCAGTGCCCTTTACTGTTTTGAGCTGAAAGGGAAATCTCTGAACTCTTTACAAATAAATGAAATGAAAATGAGATATAATTATGTATGGTTGTAACCATAACCATAGGGTGGGTTGCTGTAAATGTTGCAATGTTTTATTGGCCAGCTTCTGATCTGCCACATGAAACATTTTTCTTATTTCAAATCCTTCTCCTCACCCCCACTGACTGCATAATCATTCCAACCATTGTTCCCCATGGACAAGAGAGAGTTCTTTGCAATTCCACATGGAAGGGAGGGGCATAGTGGACACCTGGTTGTCTTTTATTGGAGGAGAAGGGCCATGTGTGGTCAACTATTTCTATGTTAGTTCCAATACATTTTTCTTAGGAGACTCCACTTAATAATTAGTTCATCTCTCCCTCTCTGTGGCTTCCTACATGAACATGTCACATTTCAAAGGACTTGAAACAAAGGGAAAAGGATGCCTATTCAGTTTGAAGAGAGCAAATGCCCAAATTTTATTCCCTTGGCCCAATTAGGTTCCATTAGGCCAAGAGATGTTCTTTCAACAGAAAGTATTTGTCCTTCCCTATTGTAAAATCCACCCAATAAGCATGAACAGATGAAACTAGCTCTAGCTGGAAAAGTGAAAGAAAATTGCACTGAAGATTTTCCATGTTGGTCCTGAGGTGACTCCTTCCCCTAGAAGCTTCTGAAAATATACCATCTTGCACATGGGAACTGTGCAGCCTTTCTTCCAAAAAACACCCCTTCATGAAAGAGCATATGTGCCTGGGGCTGGCCAAAAAAAAAAAAAAAAAAAAAAAAAAAAAAGATCATTTCTGGGATGTTCAGACCCCGGGGGTCTGGCAGGGGGAAGGGGACTTCTACCCCCAAGGAGAGACCTCATCCAAGCCAACGATTGTTGGCTCTGTTTTAATAGCACACAGAAACCTCAGAGTGTTGGGAGGGAAAAGAAAACAAACATCTGAAAAAATCAGCTCTTTCTTACTCCTTCTTAGAGTTTTTTGAGTTAAGAAAGGGCGGGGGGGAGTAAACCTCTTCCAATGTTTTACAAGATCTTTGGAGCGCTAAACATACTAGTTAATAATTTTATAAGCAAATCAACTTGCTTGTCACATATTGATATTTTTGTTACACTAACAAGACTTTGGGAGCTCTAAAGGCAAGTGACTGGCACAGGGCAAGGGGAGTGCAGGCTGTGACACACGTTCAGATTTTCACAAATGCTCCACATCTAGTCATACCGCACATTGTGTAGTTATACCAAATTCACCCTGTGAAGAAACAATTATTTCTCCACGTGTCAGGCACCAGGCAAGAGCCTGAAAATAAGACAGGAATCAGGGTGCTGTGTGATGGCTCTCTGGGTAAATCCTCACCTTGCAAGCGTCATAATCTCGTTTGGTTGGCAATTCGTGTCCCCACTGCTCCACTGCCCTGCTAGTTGACTGGGAAAGCAGTTGAGGATGGCACAAAACCTTGGGACCCTGCCCTTGGAAGTGGCTTCTGGCTCCTGGCTTACAATTGGCTCAGCTCCAGCCACTGCAGCCATTTGGGGAGAGGACCAGTGAATGGAAGATCTTTCTATCTCTCCTGCTCTGTAAATCCGCCTTTCAAAAAAATAAATAAATAAATAACAAGCAATCCTCAGCACCAGACTGCCTAGGGTCCAACACAAGAGGTGTGATTGGGGGCAGTAATTTTACAAGAATATATTTCTTAAAATACTCCCATTGATCTGAATTTGGCTCTTAGTTCAGACATGTTCTCGCCATGCATTACTTTTCTTGTGGAAGTAGTGTCTCCCACAGGTGCGCATTACGGAAAGGAATGGTAAGTGAGCTCCAGCAGCGGCTGGCCACGCCACACCCTCCCCCCTCTGCCTTACCATTTCAGGACAGCTGCTCACCTTCCAACTGCCAACCTGCTTCTCCCTGCCTCAGGGCTTTCTCAGCCTGCTGAATGTATTCTGCCAGATAATCAACATCTGCCCCACCCCAATAGCAACAGCAGCAGCAGCCTTTAGCCAAGAGGGAGATGATGCATAAACACCCCGTTCCCCCACTTCTTGGGTAGCATGTGTGAGAGGTAGGTTTTCTCCAAAGCCCTGTGAAGTTCCCCATGAAATTAAATTCATTACACAGCCCGGCAACAGCCAGCCGCATTCTTTCTCTTCCGCTTTCTTCCACAGTTGCTTCTTGGAATTATTTCCTAAGCAATTGACATGCACTTCAATCTTTCCTTCAGCATCTTCCTCTCAGTTGTTCCATGGAGCCTGTCTGATGCATGCTCTTCCTTTATTAAATCCCTGATCATCTAACTGTAGCTACCAAGTCCCAGCAAAGGGAACTGGAACAGTTAAATATGCATAGGAAAAACAAACAACCTCCTCTCCTATCTCACACTATATACAAGATTAAAGCAAATCAGACCATAGCTGTACATGGAACAGATAAAACTAAAAAACTACCACCAGGAAACGTTGTGGAAAAAATTAGTAACCGTAGGTTACATTAAGATTTCTTTTTTGGTTTTTTTTGAGGCTTATTTATTTGAAAGAAAGTTATTGAGAGAAAGAGAGAGATGGAGAGATAGACATCTTTCATCCACTGGTTCAGTCTCCAGATGACCACAACAGCCAAGTCTGGGCTAGACTAAGATGGGAAAAAGGCGCTTCCTCCGTCTCCTTTGTGGGTGCAGGAGCCCAAGCACTCGAATGGTCCTCTACTGCTTTCCCAGGAGCGTTAATAGGGAACTAGATAGGAAATGGAGCAACCTGGACTTGAACTGATGCTCATAGGGGATGCTGGTGTCACAGGTAGGTTTACCCGCCATGCCACAGTGCAGGACCCTAGGCAGGTATTTCTTAAATAAAATGCAGACGATAAACGGATGAATTGATCTACATCAAGATTTACATTTTTACTTTTAAAAAGTCAATTTTGAAACAAAACAAAACCAAAAAGTAGTCACAGAATCTAGAAAGAAACCTGGAAGCCAGAAGAAAATATTTACACAACAAATGTCTGACAAACAGCTTATATTCAGAGTACATTAAGAATTTTCCCAAACTACTACCATGTGAGATGTCTGAATTTATACTGGAGTGCCTGGGTCAGAGTCTTGGCTATTCTACGTCCAGTGCAGCTTCCTGCTAATGCATGTGGGAGGCACCAGATGATGGCTTAAGTGTCTCAGTCCTATAACCATTGTGGAAGACCTGAGTGGAGTTCCTAACTCCTGGCTGTCTCCCACCCTAATCCCAGTTGTTGGGATCATTTGAGAAAGAAAACCAATAAATGGCAAGTGTTCTTTCTCTCTGTCTCTCCCCTTGTCTATGCAGAACCTTCTGCATTCCCTCCAGAGGCACACATGGGTCTGTACTCTCCATTCCATCACCTTTCCAATGAACATTAAAAAAATAAAGTTTTAAAGAAGTATTAGTAAGTAAATAAATCTTTTTTTTAAAGATTTATTCATTTTATTACAGCCAGATATACACAGAGGAGGAGAGACAGAGAGGAAGATCTTCCGTCCAATGATTCACTCCCCAAGTGAGCCGCAACGGGCCGGTGCGCGCCGATCCAAAGCCGGGAACCTGGAACCTCTTCCAGGTCTCCCACGCGGGTGCAGGGTCCCAAAGCCTTGGGCCGTCCTCAACTGCTTTCCCAGGCCACAAGCAGGGAGCTGGATGGGAAGTGGAGCTGCCGGGATTAGAACCGGCACCCATATGGGATCCCGGGGCATTCAAGGCGAGGACTTTAGCCGCTAGGCCACGCCGCTGGGCCCTAAATAAATCTTTTTTAAAAAGATCTGAACAGAAACAGATGTTTGACCTCATCATTAAGACAATCACATGACATATTTTCTAAAAAAAAGATTTATTTACTTTTACTGCAAAGTCAGATATACAGAGAGGAAGATCTTCTATCTGATGCTTCATTCCCTAAGCGGCTTCAATGGTTGGAACTGAACCAATCCAAAGCCAGGAGCCAGGAGCCTCTTCTGGGTCTCCTGTGTACTTACAGGGTCCCAAGGCTTTGAGCCATCCTTGACTACTTTCCCAGGCCACAAGCAGGGAGTTGGATGGGAAGCAGGACTGCTGAGATTAGGACTGGCACCCATATGGGATCCTGGCACATGTAAGGTGAGGACTTTAGCTGCTAGGTTATTGTCCCGGGCCCATCACATGACCTTGATATGCCTGGGTTTGAATCCCAACACTGCCAGCACATCAGCTTCTGGTTGATGGGCACCTGATGGGCAACAACAATGGCTCAGAAAGTTGGATCCCTGCTAAGTGGCTGAACTCAATCCGTGAAAGAAATGGATTGAGCTCCTGGCTCCTGCATTCACTCTGATTCAGCCCAGACATTTGGAAAGTGAATCAGCTCTCTCAAATAAATAAATAAATAAAAATTATTTAAAAGCTTGAACAGATGCCCCACAAAAGATATACAAATGAAAAATTAACACACAGGCAAAGATGTTCAACATCATTAGTCATTAGAAAAATGCAGATCAAAGTCACAATGAGATATTACTTTGTAAACATCCATTATAATGGTTCAAAAGTTTTAAATTGGCACTAGGAAACATCAGTAAAGATGTAAAGAAACTGGAACTCTAATACTTTGCAGGTAGAAACGCTGATGCCTTTTTAAAAATGGTCATTTCTTATCAATTCAAGTTAGCACATGACATAACAATTCTACTCCTGGACATATACTCAAGAAAAATGAAAGCATATGCCCTAAATGTGCTTGCTTATCAATAACCAGAACTAGGAATAATTCAACTATCCATTAGCCAGTTATATCCATGAAATAGAATACTACTCAACACCAAAAATGAAATAAATGACTTATATGCTGGTAAACCACAGCAAAGACAAATCTCTTATCAAATATTTATACCCTTTTAAAGGTTTTTTAAGAAAATTGATTTTTAATAGATGTTTGATAACTGTTTACTATCAGCCAAGTACATTGGAGTTGAAGGGGTTTTAAAGATTTGTTTATTTTTATTGGAAAGTCAGATATACAGAGAACATCTGCTGTTTCACTCTCCAAGTAGCCACAATGGCCAGAGCTGAACCAATCTGAAACCAAGAGCTTCTTCCGTGTCTCCCACGTGGATATAGGGTTCCAAGGCTTCGGGCCATCCTTGACCGCTTTCCCAGGCCACAAGCAGGGAGCTGGATGGGAAGTGGAGTAGACAAGACATGAACCAGCACTCATACAGGATCCCAGCGTGTGCAAGGCGAGGACTTTGTTTTTGTTTCTGTTTTTCATTTTTTTATTTTATTTTTGACAATCTTTACATAGTTAATAAGGGGAAAAGGTTCAAGGGCTATAGGAAAGTGGGTAAGACTATTATTTCCATATTGATTGTTCCATATTGATTATTGATTGTTTCCTTCATGCAAAGGGGGAGTTTGCCACCCATCCCAGGTCCCAGATGTGGGGCATGCTCCGAGATTCTTGCTCAAGTAGTTTTGATAGTTTACCAGTTATGAATCGCTGCCAGTCTTGCCACTCCAAGCATGATGAGGTCGTTGAAGTATCCACTGATTGACATAGTCCACCATAGAGTCTCCATTTGCCCAGTATTTTGCTGCCAACATAAGCTGAGATGGTTGACTGAGCTGTTCTGTCTTCTGTCTTTTCTTGGTTAGGGTTCTGAGTTCGGCATTTTGATTGGGAGATCCCCAAAGAAACTTTGTCTGAGGTGTTTCCAGACCAGATTCTTGTATGTACTAGCATCGTCTCAACCAGCTGGTAGTTGCAATTGCTGGGTTGGTTTTGTTTTCAGCCCCAACTTCCACTGGAACCAATGGGTGCCGCAGTACAGCCTGGTTCTGCCCAGCACATACTTGGCCCTCACATAAACCCGTGGGAGCTGCAGCCTAGTCAGAGCAACCCACAATAACCCCCATCAGGCCCGCCCCTTCCCTGGTTTGCCAGTATGTGTAGCAGACTAGTCCACTGTGTCCCACATCCCATTCGGCTCTCATACATGTCAATGGGTATTAAAGCTTAGTTCCATCTAACCAGCTCCACTATGCAGCCCACAGAGATGCTGTTGGGTGTCTATTTCCCTCCCAGGCCTCTCCCACTCCCGGATTATGTACTCTCCAGGTGGTTCTGTGATTTGACTTGACAGACATAGACCCCAGTGCCAGCTTCTGCCAGCTGATGCTGCGGCTAAGCCCAAACAACCCTCACCCACTCTAATTTTGTTTGCACCAGTAGGAATAATCAGCCCAGCCTGGCTTTTCCCTGATCTAGTCCACATGAGGCGCACAAGTGTTGTAGCCCTGCTTAGTCTGGTCTGTCCCCATCCCAGCTCACGCTCTCCAGTGGGAGTAGGTGTCCAGCAAGGGAACCTCCCCATATTTCCCCGGCCGGCTCCGCACCCTCCCTTCCTGGTTCTCACGTGTGCTGGTTGGGTGCTGCGGTCACATCCTGTGCAGGCAACCTCACCCTGGCATTTCTTATTGTGCACTGGTTTTTGTCGTGACCGAGCCTGGCTCGACCCACACTAAGGCAAGGACTTTGACACTAGGCTACCATGCTGGACCCAGCATTGGAAGGGTTTTAAGAAAAATGAGAGAGGAGAGAGAAAGAGTAAGAGAGAAGATGAGAGAGAAGGAAGGAAAAAAGGAACAATTTAGCACTGGCTTGGACCACTTCTGATTGTGCCTCTTCGGCCTCCAGCTGCCGGACCCTCCTGCCCCAAGAGGGCAGGAACATTCCATCCCACATTGGGCCTCAGCTTTCAACTCAGCTTTCTGCGGACTTTGGGAGTTGGTGGTTTTGCTAAACAGATCCAAAAATAAGGAAACATCACAACCTCTGAAAAATCTAAGTCACCCAGTGTAAATATAACTGGGGAATTTCTGGAGTGAAAATAATTGCCCAAGGGTAATTAACAGACTAAAGTTGGCTGGCTTCGTCTACAGAATCCAGGCTCCTCTGCATGTCTGGGTTTGCCCTTTCAGGAAAGCTCCTACCTGCCCTGCCACTTGCAGATCCTCTCTTCCAACAGCCTGAGCCTCAGGTTCCAGAGTTGGAGCCACGCAAGTTTGAGTTCAGAGGCAGGAAGGAGAGGCAACAGATGTTGGGAAAAAAGAAAACACCAAAATTCCCATACATCACCTGCCTTTCCAGCCATTTCTTATTGAAATTGTCCTGACAGCAAGGCATAAACTTTAGGATTCAAACACTGGCCCTGCCATTGTGTACAGCAAATTACTGAGCTTCACGGATGCTGGATTGCTCATCTATAAAAACGCAAAAACAGGAAAAAATAAAGAAAGACTACACAAAACACCTACAGTGGCCACCTGATATGTTTCCTTGCGCCATATCTATCCTCCTTACTCTTAGCACATCCCCTCTTACCCTTGCAGAAGAGCTGCTCACCCACTCAGCATGGATCTGGCAGGACAAACGCAGCACCATCACCCAACCCTTAGCTGGCCAGTTCATCGCATGAGTAAGATGTGGCCAGTCAGCACATTCTATCTTCACGCAGTGATAAGTCTGCTGTCCAACTGGAATCTCTGAGACATGGTCCTGAGACTTTCTGGAATTCTTGAAAGAAGCTGTTCCTTTTCTAACCTTGAAGTCTATCATGATATGGCCTTGATTTTGCATGAGTCACCACATGAAGACAGGCTGCCCGAGAATGGAACTGAGTGGAGAAGGCAGATCAGTAAACATGGATGCCATATGGACCTGAAGCAAAATCTACCCATGGGCAAATCCGTTAAAGGAGGTGACTTCTACTTTTAATACAAGTTGGGTTGAAGTGGGTTTCCTATCATCTCAAAACCAAAATAGCATGGATTCTGAAAATCATAAGGGTTGTGTTTAAATTGTGGCCTCAGGGTCAATAACTGTGACAAAATGAGATATACTGTACTTAATTCTATTACTAGGTTTCTAATCCAACTTCCTGCTTATGTGCCTGGGAGCTGCTGACCACAGTCCAACAAGTCCTTGGATGAACTTTGAGCATCATTTGGAGAAGCCCAGAGCATCAGTCTTCAAAACTTCTGAGGAAAGAGTGTCAGGGGTGGGGAGTATCAGTGTTGCGGCACAAAGGGTTAAGCCACCATTTGTGGCACCAGCATCCCTTATTGGAGTACCTGTTCTGCTCCAAACTGCTCCACTTCTAATCCTGCTTTCAGCCAAGGCAGTGGCACAAATGCGGGGCACTGTGCCAACCATGTGGGAGTCCAAGATGGAGTTCCTGGATCTCGACTTCAGCCAGGTGCAGCCTTTGCTATTACAGGCATTGGGAGAGTGAACCAGTGGACAGAGAGTGTCTCTTTGGGTGTCTTTTTCTCTATTTCTCTGTCCTCTGCAAAAATAAATAAATCTTTAAAAAAAAATAGTGCTTAAAACAAAATCAGAAAACAATTCAACAAAATCTACATGCTGGCCAAAATAGAATGACAAGGGTTTGTCCTTCCCCAAAGCACAACTCACAGAACACACATCTATGAAACAATTGTTCTCAAGGCACAGGAGGTAGGCACACCTGAGACAAGGAGACGCACAGGATGAGCTCTCTGACTGCCTCCTCTGACACTCCTGAATTTCCAGATCTGCCTACGATTGACAGAACATACATTGTTCAGTACACAGAATACGGACCAAAACAATCCCTCTCTGAGACCATAAAACAAATATCAACAGATTAAAAAGAATTCAAGTGACCAAAATGCAGCTAAAATAGAAACCAATAAGGAAAATGTAACTCAAAAGCCCCAAATGGTTGAAAACCAAATTCTTTAACTCTTCAAGAAAATTGGAAATAAACAGAACCCCAAGAGGTAAGCACTCTGTAATACCAAACCAAAGCTATCACAAGAAAAACAGGCTGCAAAGCAATAGTCCTCATGAACATAAATATCTATTTCTTGGCTCTAAATGTTATCAAATTGATTCTGATAATACTTAAAAAGAATGATATATCTTCACCACAAGGCTTTATCCCCAAATTGAAATGCTGTTTTAAGATTTGAAAATTGGGGGCCCGGCGGCATGGCCTAGCGGCTAAAGTCCTCGCCTTGAATGCCCCGGGATCCCATATGGGCGCCGGTTCTAATCCCAGCAGCTCCACTTCCCATCCAGCTCCCTGCTTGTGGCCTGGGAAAGCAGTTGAGGACGGCCCAATGCACTGGGACCCTGCACCCGTGTGGGAGACCCGGAAGAGGTTCCAGGTTCCCGGCATCGGATCGGCGCGCATCGGCCCGTTGCAGCTCACTTGGGGAGTGAATCATCGGACGGAAGATCTTCCTCTCTGTCTCTCCTCCTCTGTGTATATCTGGCTGTAATAAAATGAATAAATCAAAAAAAAAAAAAAAAGATTTGAAAATTGGGCCTGGCGCCATGCCTAGCAGCTAAAGTCCTCGCCTTAAACATGCCAGAATCCCATATGGGCGCTGGTTCTAATCCTGGCAGCCCCGCTTCCCATCTAGCTCCCTGCTTGTGGCCTGAGACAGCAGTTGAGGATGGTTCAAAGCCTTGGGATCCTGCAAGTACATGGGAGACTCAGAGGAAGTTTCTGGCTCCTGGCTTCAGATCAGCGCAGCACCAGCCATTGTCACTTGGGGAGTGAATCATCAGACAGAAGATCTTCCTCTCGGTCTTTCCTCCTCTCTGTATATCTGACTTTGCATTAAAAATAGATAAATCTCTTTTTTTTTTCATCTGAAAATTAATCGGTTTGGAAGCAGGCATTGGATGGCGCAGATGAGCCCCTGCTTGGGTCACAGTGATCACATCTTCAAGTGCTTCAGCTCAAGTCACAGCTTCTTTCTGACGCCTGCATCCTGTTACTGCACCCCTAAGGAGGCAATGGTGATGGCTCAAGTACTGGGGCCCCTGCCACCCACATGGGAAACTGAACTCCTGGCTCCTGGCTTTGGACTGGCCCAGTCCTGGATGTTGAGCAGTTTCAGAATAAATGTACAATGTGTACAAGTAAATTAATTAGCATATACTAGCAGCAAATAATAGGAAATAGTATTTTTAAATATAATGTCATTTTAAAATGTAAAACACTTAGCAATAATTATGACAAAAATATGCAGATCATATACAATGAAAACTATGAGGCACCGTGGAAATACATTATATAATATATAATGTATTATATTATTATAATATAATAATATATTATACTGTCTTATTATATTGGCATATTTAGTACTGGCAAAATGTACGTTTTTCCCCAATTTGATGTATGAATACCATACAATCTCAGTTAAAATTCTAGCATGTGAGTCCTGCGTGGTAGCCTAGTGGCTGAAGTCCTCTCCTGTACACTCCGGGATCCCATATTGGCATCTGTCTGTGTACCAGCTGCTCTACTTCCCATCCAGCTCCCTGCTTATGGCCATGGGAAAGCAGTATAGAACAGCCCAAAGCCTTGGGACCCTGCATCAATGTGGGAGACCCAGAGGAAGTTCGTGTCTCCTGGCTTCAGATCAGCTTAGTTCAGGCCATTGCAGCCACTTGGGGAGTGAATCAGTGGACAGAAGATCTTCCTGTCTGTCTCTCTTCTTTTCTATATATGTGACTTTCCAATAAAAACAACTCTTCTAAAAAAATCCAGCATGCATCTAACATTATACGGTATAGCATACACATGTATAATATATAAATGATGCATCTACATTGTTAATTTGTATGTAAACTATATAAATGTGTTTTTAATAGGACGAATTTTTTATTTAAAATCAGATAGCTGAGTTTTAAAACCGAAGACTATGGAGTATTTATAATAACTTCAAGACTTAGTATAAAGTCAATAATAATCAAAGCAATGTGGTATTGATTTTGAGACAAATAGGGGCCCTGTATGGTATGCCAGTGGGTAAAGTCCTCACCTTGCATGTGCCAGGATCCCATATGAGTGCCAGTCCTAATCTCGGCAGCCCTGCATCCCATCCAACTCCCTGCTTGTGGCCTCGGAAAGCAGTTGACGATGGCTCAAAGCCTTGGGACCCTGCAAGTACATGGGAGACCCAGAAGAGGCTCCTGGCTCCTGGCTCCTGACTTTGGATCAGCTCAGCTCCGGCTGTGGCGGTCACTTGAGGAATGAATCATCGGACAGAAGATCTTCCCCTCTGTCTCTCCTCCTCTCTGTATATCTGACTGTAATAAAAATAAATAAATCTTTAAAAAAGATAAATAGAACAATTCAATGCAAGAGAAAAACAGCAATAAATCCTTGTAAAAGTACAAAAAAATTTAATAAGGGAAATACAGATAGATAGAGCTAGAATATCTAGATATCCAAATGCAAAAAAAAAAAAACACAGAACTTTGAGTCATCTCACACAGTACAGAAAAATGCAATGAATTCAAAATAAATCACATGTCTAAAGCTAAGATCTAAAACTATCAAGATGAAATTTCTATGAACTTGACTTAATCAAAGATTTCCTAGGTACAACACCAAAAACAATAAGAGAAAAAAGTTAGTAAGTTGGACTTCATTCAATAAGAACATTTTCTCTTTGACAACTATGGTTTAGAACATGAAAAAGTGAGCTACAGACAAGCAGTGAACATAAACAAGCCACATAATAATAGAGTTATATCCAAATTGTGTGAAGAAACCTCAAAGCCCAATAACAGAACAATCAAAATTTTTAAATAGGGCAATACAGTTGAACAGATAATTTGCCAAAATGGTTATACAAATGGCATATGAACACATGCAAAGAGGCTCAACATGACTAGTCATTAGGAAATGCAAATTGAAACCACTTTGAAATACCAGTACATACTTACTAGAATATATAGAATTTAAATCATTGAGCCATATGTTGGCAGAATGTTGAGCCACTGGAACGTTCTCATTCACTGCTGGGAAGAATATAAAGAGTGCCTTGGAAAATGGTGTGGCAGATTCATTAAACGTTAAGTCTAATCGCTTCTTGGCCTTTTGACTAAGATCAAGTGTAAAAATTAAGTCTATACTTACTGTATGGGCAGCCATTCCCTTCCTACTTAATAACCCAAGAAAAACAAAAACCACGTCCATATGACATTGTGCACAGGAATGCTCAATGAACTTTATTTTTAATGACCCCAAACTGAAATCAATCCAAATCATCAACAAGTGAATAAATGAACAAATCGAGATGTACTGGTACAATGATATACTACTTAGCAATAAAAAGGAAATGAACTATTGGTGCTTTCAAACAACATGGGTAAATCACAAAATAATGCCTCCCAGTTCAGGGGGTGGAATTCAGATCCTCTTCTCCAACAGAACAAGCACATCATGTGCAAGCACACTTATATGAACTTCTAGAAAAGACAAACTGATGGCAGAAAGCAAGTCAGTAGTCACCTGTGCGTGAAGATGACACACTGGGGACCAATTCATATGATCCTTAGCTTGAGTATGGCGGAGATTTCATGGTGTGTGGATATGACAAAGCTCATCAGATTGTACATGTTAAATAAGTGCTATCTATGTCAATGCTACCTCCACAAAGCTGGGGACTGTTTGAGTAAGTTTTATCCCTGGCTTTTCTCCCCACACCTGTGTGTCCCTGGACACTGCCCTTCCACAGTCACACTATTGTCCTGGGTTTATCCTCCAGAGGAAGTCAGCAACGGGCACAGCTGACTGCAGAGGCAGCTGAAATCCACTGTCCTTCAGCTCCACGTGGCTCCCAGAACCCTGGTAGCCTGTCTCCCCTGCAGGAGAGAATTGGAGGAGTATTCTGCCTGGAATCTCATTGCTCCAAGAAGAAAGATTTCAACATTTGGGCCCATGGGTTTAGCATAACAGGGGATACCACAGTGAAGACTATAGCCAACAAGCCACCTTACATCAGTGTTTCTCATTGGTTGTTTAATATCCCACTCATATACACGAGCAGACACCTAAAATTAGAACATAGCTATTCTGAGAACTTGAAAGAACAGAAAATAGGCTTGTAGGAGGGAGCATTATCTGAAAGATAAGTCTTCATATCTTTAAGAAGTCATTAAAAATGCCCAAAATAGAAAAAAGCAAAAAATAGCGATTTTTTTTACATCTTATTATTATTATTATCATTTTATGATACAGTTCCATAGGCTCCTGGCATTTCCCTTATCCCCTCCCCAATTCCCTCCCCCGCAACTAGTTCCTCTATATCATTACTAAAATATAGTTCTTCATACAGTCATATGTCCATCATTGTGGGCATGGACAATGGCAGAGAGTCCAGCATTCTATTGTCAGGATATAGTGAACAGTTTCATTGTAAGTCCATCTTTGTCTGGAAGTAGAAATGCATACTACATTGTGTCCTCACATCTGGATGTTAGTCTCCATTTCACAGCTACTGTACATCCCCTTAAATGAAAAGTCATAATACAAAATCAACAATAGAAAGAAAAATAGAAATGTACAATGCCATGAAGTTAAATGACATATTACTAGATATGACAGTCTCCATTACACAGCCACTATACATCCCCTTAAATGAAAAGTCACAAAACAAGATCAACATCGGGAGAAAAAGAAATTAACAACACAATGAAGTTAAATAACATGCTACTAAATGCCTAATGTGTAACTGAAGAGATGAAAATCAAGAACCTTCTTGCAGAAAATGATGCTACTGTATGATCTACGAGTCACTGAATGATGTAATCAGTAGAAAGTGTTTTGAAGAGATGAAACTAACAGAAAACAACAAAACCCATGCAATATAGTTTCTGCTGATTTTTGTTGGTGAAGTGTGTCTCTTCTAGACAATAAATAGATGAGTTTTGTTTTTAATCCAGCCTACTAATCTATGAGGTTTGATTGAGCTTAAACCATTTACATTCAGAGTTTAATATGTATGGATGGTACTTTGGTCCTGTCATTTTAGGAATGGGTTGTTCATTGGTTTAGTCTTCTGTTCTCATTTTACTGGGATGTTCTTCCCATTTGCCTTTGGTTTTGGTAGGTGCTATTCCTCTTCTCTGTCAAGAGAACATCTTGAAGTATCATTTGTAGGGCAGGTTTGGAAGAGGAAAATTCTTTTAACTTTTCTTCACTGTGGAAGAATTTTGTTTCATTTTCAAAGACAAAAGAAAGCTTTGCTGGATACGTTATCCTAGGCCGACAATTTTTTTCTTTTAGAATCTGGAATATATCACTCCATTCTCTTCTTGTCTGTAAAGTTTCCTGTGCGAGATCTCCTGTGAGTTTAATTGGCATTGCTTTATATGTCAATTGATTTTTTTTTCACGTGCACATTTAAGGATCTTTTCCCTATGTTCAATTGAAGAGAGCTTGATGATCATGTATCTTGGTGAAGATCGCTTTTGATCAAGCCTGTTGGGAGTTCTGTGCCCCTCCTGGATCTTGTTTCCCAATTCTTTCTCTAGATTAGGGAAATTTTCCTTTATTATTTCATTAGATACATTTGCAAACTCAGCTTCTCTTTCTGCACCTTCTGGGACTCCCATAACTCTTATATTTGGCCTCTTAATAATGTCTTTCAATTCTTGAGTACTTTTTTTGGCCTGATCCAGCTCTGCTTCCAGCTTTTTGTTTGCTTCCCCCTGATGACAGGAAATATCTTCCAATTCTGAGATTCTTTCTTCTGCTTGCTTCATTCTAGTTTGGAGACTCTCCATTGTACTTTTAATTTGCTCTACTGTGTTCTTAATTTCTGATATATCAGCCTTGATTTGCTTTATTGCTTCCTTAAATTCTTGGAACTCTTGTATGTGTTTCATTTTTTATCAGAAGCTTTAAAATGAGTTTTATGAATTCTGTATGCCCCAATTTCTCAATGTCTTCCTCAGTTAACTCTGGGGTTGGCACTGGATTTTGCTCCTTTGCAGGGGAGTTTTCGGTAACACTCATTGTGCGGTTGTCTCTTCTTATGCTCTTGGTCATTGTACTTCTGGTTAGCAGAGTCTTCTCCTTGGAGAAGGTTTCTAAGCTGTGTCACCCACAGGTCTACAATGCACTTTTACTTATTGCGGTCGGTACACAACTTTTTGCTTGCAGCCACTTGTGCCACTCCCTCCAGTGAATTCCAGGTCTGGGTTCTTATGTCAGATATCCACCGTAGTCTCCAAAGCCCCAGCTCCTGGCTCACCACTCTCCACCTCCTGTGATACTGTGTTGAGGCTGCACCGTTGTCTCTGCAACCTTTCTCCCACTTCTGATTGGAGCAGGTCCCAGGATTAGAGAAACACCAGGTGTCCTATATAGTTAGGTTGTTGGTGGCGCTGACCTTGTCAGAACCTGTTGGACTTTAGGTCTGGGTGCCACACGGACCTATTTTGACTGGTACGATGCCACAGTCAGTATTATTTTCCTGCAGGACCAGTTCAATCCACTGACGTCAGTGAGTTCTCACAAGATCAGCACATATGCAATTCACTGTTGTCCCCTGCAGTCTTAAAGCTATTGCCACAGTGTGCAAAATGGCGCCTGACGTACTCCTACTAGAGTTCTTGGTCTGCTGGCAGCAGCCCAATTGGTGCCATGTCCAGATCCACATGGTCACTGGACTTCCACTACACTTGCTACCTAATGGGCATATTGCCGTACCATGCAGGGGGAGTTGTCCTGAATCAGTAGGGCAGTGTCTCAAAGACCTAGCAAGCACTCAAAAGCTCTCTCACCTGTTGGGCTCTCTGACACCTTACCTCATCCCTCTTCTGAAGATAACACTAGGTACTCTCTCTGAAGTCCTGGGATGAGTTTAACAATCCATGCACTAATTTCCAGAGCTCCCAGCACAATGGTTGAAATGCCAGATAAAATCAGTGCAATCCAGTGTAAATGAAGAGATCACCACTCAAAAGCAGGGAGACCTCACCAAAGATGTTTAACTGCTCTGAACTTAGTCCCTTCATTTTAAAGATAAAAATAGCAATAGTAATGTCCCCAAATGGTTGCTCCAAAGGTTATATATGTTAAATTTTCAAGATCTTAACACAGGACCTAGCCCACAGAGAGCCCCCATAAATGGTAATAGATACAATTTTTTCAGCCACATTTAAGTTGCAATGGAAGAGAAAAGGAGACATGAACCCCATTCAGAGGAGCCTGAAGTCAACTTTGGAACATGAGAAAACTATTCTCATATCTCTTAATGCTGAATAACACAAATGGCTCTCTATATAATAGAAATTTGTATTTAATTTGAAAGGTAGTAAGAGTAAGAGAATATACTCATTGGGTTCACATTCTAAATGCCTACCACATCCAGAATTGGGTAAGGCGAAAACTAGAAGCCCAAAATTTAATCCAGGTTTCCCACAAGAGTGGCAGGGATTCAAGTACTTGAATTATCACCTACTGCGTCCCAGGATGCACATGAACAGGAAGCTGAAATTCAGAGTGGAGCCAGGATCAAACCCAGGTACTCCCATACAGAATACAGGCATCCCAAGTCACACCTTAACTGCTGCACCACATCCCCAGCTGTGTCCTGTATTTTTCAGTGGTAAATTTTATGATATAAACTTCAGTGCAACTGTATTAAAATGATTCTTTTACTCATTTGGCTTTGTGTATTGCCTGTACACATAAAGTAACAGTTTGTGTAATAACATAAAACTATTTGTATAATATTAGACCCATTTGGTATACATATTGCTTTTTGTATACCCGTTGCTCAACACAACACAGCAGGTACTCAAACACGAGTTGTCAACATGTCTGCCCAGTAGTTGTATACTCTAGCCTCTTCTAACAAGGACTGCATCTGTTCGTTACAAACTTCTTTGAAAGTGAAATGCTATTGAATTCTCATGTGAAGACAAACAATCAGTTGCTGTTAGGGCCGGTCTAGGACCCTAAGCCCCACCACACCCTCAGAGCAGGGTCTCTTCCTATTAGGGTCACAAAAGCCCAAAAGTCAAAGAAATCTCTCTCCTGCCAATGTCCTTTTCTACATTCAAGTATATCCTCTTTGTTTAAAGATTTATTGATTTTATGTGAAGGGCAGAATTACAGAGAGGAGGAAGAGACCGAGAGAGATCTTCCATCTATTGATTCACCCCCCCAGATGGCCTCATCACCTGGAGCTGGGCTGGTCCAATGCTAGGAGACTCCTCCTGATCTCCAACATCGGTGTGAGAGTCCAAGCTTTTAGTCCATCCTCTGCTGCTTTCCCAGACCACCAGAACGGAACTCAATCAGAAGTGGAGCAGCTGGGACATGAACCAGCACCCTTTGGGATGCTGACGCCGCCTCTGTCCTCTGTCCTCTGTCAGTGCCGGCCTCTGACCTTTCTGTTTAGCCTTTCTCTTTCATTTCTCCTACTGAGACATCTGGTTCTAGTATTTTTCTTTTACTCAAAGGGAACTCAATTCAACAGCATTTCTTTTGAGGAAGACAGACACTCTCCTGTTTATCCGAGCCCCTATCAGACATATAAATGAATAATACGGTCATTAAACTTTGAAATACATGACACCGCCTCAGCCTCACACACGCTCGTAAAACGTTTGTTTCCTCTGATGGAAAGCAGTCACTGCACTCACTGTTCTCTCCTCTTGGCAGAGCCAGGAAAGAAAAGGAGCTCCCTGGTTGGCAAAAGCCTTTTATTGTCCCTAGGACTCCTCCTAAAAGCAGTTGCATTGCTGATAAATCCTGGATTATTGGTGTGCTTCTGAATGTACTGGAAGGCAGTGACAGAGAGCTTTGCATGTTCTTTAGAGAGAAAAAAAAAAAACTAACTCTGCTGTATACCAAGTAAAAAGAGAACAAGACAAGCCACAGACTGGGAGAAACTATTTGTAATATACACGTTTGGAAAAGGGCTCTTAGCCAAAACATATGAAAAACTCTTAAAACCCAACAATGAGAAAATGGCACGTCCACACAAAGGATATGCAAATGGGAAGGGAGCACATGTAGATGTTCAACACCAGGTGCTATTAGAGATTTGCGAACTAAAGCAACAGTAAGAGGGGCAAGCACTGTGGTTCAGCCTGAGAAGCCTCTGCTTGGGGCACTCACATCCTGTAATGGAGGGCTCCACTTCTGATCCAACTTCCTGCTAATGTTCTTGGACCCCTGTAATCCATGTGGAAGACCCTCAGAGTACCTGGCTCCTGGCTCTGGCTTAGGCTAGCTCTGACTGCAGTGGTCATTTGGGGAATGACACTCTGCCTTTCAAATAAATAAATCTTCAAAAACAGCAACAATAAGACATTGCTACACATTAATTGGAAAGGTCAAAAATTGGGAAGCGGTTTGGTGCAGTGGTTAAATTCTGCCTTGAGATGCCTGTATCTCCTGTCAGAGTGCCCCGGTACCACTCCCAATTGCAGCATTCTTGCCAATGTACACTCTGGCAGGCAGCAAGTGATGGCTCAAATAGCTGTGTTCCTGACACACACGTGGAAGATCCATATTAGAGTCCCAGCTCCTGGCTTTAACCTGTTTAAGCCCTGGCCAGAACATTTGGAGGGACATGTGAAAGGTGAACCAGTGAATGGGCATGTGTGTGTGTGTGTGTGTTTCTGTGTCTTTCAGTCTCTCAAATAAAATTAACAACATGAACACCAAGCGCAGGCAAAGCTGAGGAGCAACAGGAACTCTCACTCCCTGTAGACGAGGTGGGAATGCAAATGGTATGGTTACTTCAAAAGACGGTTTGGCAGTGTGCTCCAAAATGAAACATACATTTACTATAAGAGCCCACATAGGTGCAGGATCTTTTTTATTTTTTTACATGCATATGCCTTTTAATATTAAGATTGTCAAAGCATTTCAAACAATTTATGTACATAGAAAAATAATAGTATAGATTTGGCGTCAACCCGAATGAACTAAAAAACATGTTCACACAACACCCTGCACCCAAATGCTTACAGCAGCTTCACTCATAATTGGCAAAACTCGGAGGCAAGCCAGGTGTCTTCCAATAGGTCAATGGATAAACAATGATATATATATATATATATATATATATATATATATATATATATATATATACACACACACACACACTCATGTGCAAATCCACACATACACATGTGCAGTGCCTCCAGACAGTGGAGTATCATTCAATGCTACAAAGAAATGAGTTATCAAGCCTGGGAGAGACATGGAGGAACCTTAATTTCACAGCCTTACTAAGTGAAATATGCCAAGCAGAAAAGGCTGCAAAACATATTGTAGGGCCACAACTTAATGACGCACTGCAAGGGGCAAAGCTACAGAGAACAGGGATTCAGAGCAAGGGCAAGAGGTCCCGGCCCAGCACCGAGGATGTTGAGGGCAGTGAAGCCACTCTGTGTACTAACACCTTGGTGGGGACACATCATGACATGTCTGTCCTAATCTGCACAGCACCAAGAATTGTGAGTTTGGGGTGATAAAGCTATGTCTAAGTCCACTCATCAGTTGTAACAAATTCCTGTGGTGCAGGATTTTGATTGTGTGGTGGTTGTGCAGGTGTGGGGCCCTGAGGTCCACGGGAAGTCTCAGCACCTGTGGTTATTTTTTCGTGAACTTTAAACCACTCTGACACTGTATTTCTCAAGAATAAAAATCTTTTTTTTTTCTTTAGTATTTATTCAGATCCATTTCCCTTTTCTTAATTTTTTTTTAGATTTATTTTTATTAAAAAGACAGATTTGCAGAGAATGAGAGACAAACATCTTCTGTCTGGTGGTTTACTCCCCAAATGGCTGCAACAGCTAGTGCTGAGCTGATCTGAAGCCAGGAACCAGGAACTGCTTTCAGGTCTCCCACATGGGTGCAGGGTCCCAAGGCTTTGGGCCATTCTCGACTGCTTTCCCAGGCCACAAGCAGGGAGTTGGATGAGAAGGAGAGCAGCCAGGATTTGCCTGTATGGGGTACCAGCACATGTAAGACAAGGATTTAGTTACTGAACCATCATGTCAGTCCCAAGAATAAAATTTCTTTTTCTCATGTCTCCTACACACTAGCCCATTCCTCATATGTAACTGTCATAAAATATATTTTCTCCCAGTCTCTCTTTTCACCCACACATGAACACCTGTGTACAGTACAAGTAAGCTCTTTTTTGCTTAAAATTTACATATTTATTTAAAAGGTAGAGTGACAGAAGTAGAGACGGGGCAGATGTGACCCAGCTGGTCAAGCCACCACTTGGGATACCCATATCCAATATCAGAGCCCTGGTTTGAGCCCAGGCTATGCTGCTTCCAATCATGCTTCCTGCTAATGCATCCTAGCGGGTAGCAGCTGATGGCTTGGACCCTTGCCACCCATGTGGGAGACCTGGATGGAGTTCAGGTTCCTGGCTTTGGCCTAGTCCAGTACTAGCTGTTGCCTGCATTTGGGGAATGAAACAGAGGATGGAAGTGACCAGAGGAAATGTGTGTGTGTGTGTGTGTGTGTGTGTGTGTGTGTGTGTGTATTTTACTTTTGCTCTGCCTTTCAAGTATATGAAATAAGTAACTGAATAAAAAGAGAGATATAGGGAAAACCTGAGACATCTTCCATCCACTAGTTCACTTTTCAAATGCCTACAACATACAGGGCTGGCCCAGGGAGAAGACAGGAGCCTGGAACTCTGTCTGGATGACGTTAGTCCCAGAGTAGGTATATCTCAGGTACTTAGGCCGTTGTCCTTGCTGCTGTCCAGGCACATTAGCAGGAAGCTGGATCAGAAGCATGGGAAAGGCAGGACTTCAACCAAGCACTGCAATATAGGATACAGGTGTCCAAAGCAGCAGTTTAACTGGTAGCACCATAATGTTTGCCCCAAGACTTTTTGTAAGGATGAGCCATGCGTATGTATATACGTTGATTACAGCAGTGTCGTCATATAACAGCAGAGCTATTTAAAAGTATTTCGGGCTTGGCAGCGTGGCCTAGTGGCTAAGGTCCTCCCCTTGATCCCATATGGCCGCTGGTTCTAATCCCGGCAGCTCCACTTCCTCTCTGTCTCTCCTCCTCTCAGTATATCTGACTTTGTAATAAAAATAAAATAAATCTTAAAAAAAAAAGTATATCACTTTTCACAATCAGGAAGAGTTGGGTAAAATATTGCACACCGCCAACCAAGCACTGAATCACAGAAGAAATCAGTAGAAGAGTTCCAACCCCATTTAAATTCTCTCTAAACACAACAATCCTCTTTAAGCCCCCATTTTTCATCTTTCCTTAAGCATGCTAACATTTAACGAACTGCTGAATAGATTGAATTAAAACTGAAAAATATATGTGGGTTCGGGCCTTGGGATTCGGGGGCAAGTGCCGCTCCTCACAGTGTGGCGGCTGTGGGGGTGCCCCTGCCGGGTCGGACCCAATGCTGGGGGCTCACGCCAAAGACACTGCCACAAGGCAGTGAACGAGTCCTCGGCCTCCCCCAGGGTGGCCAGTGCACCATGTGTTGCCAGGCTCTGCCTGCTGGCCGCCCGGCCAGGGAGCTCTGGGGTATTGGTTTCTGAATCGCTGCTTAGGTAGCTACTTGAGTCAAGGATGCTAAGTCACACTGTCTAAGGCAGAGGCCAGGACAAGTGAGGGACTGAGGTAAGCTGAGTCAGTGCAACCACGGGCAGGCGGATGATCTACGGCTAGGAACAGGCCCAGCTGGGGAGGCATGGGGACACCTTAACTGGGTTGAGGTTCCCACCAAGGGGTGCGTGTGCTGGAATGGGGGCTGCATTCTATCTAGGAAACAGTTGTAGTCACCCGAGGCACTAGTGTGGGTTGGGATTGGAGCACCAGGCCAGTTCAGATCCTAACACCATCTGGTGTCATGAAGAACCGGAGGGTAGATGTGGGACTGATTAGGCTGGGTCTCAATCCCCTCTTGAGCCATGTGTGAGCTGTATGTGGGTATGGACGAGCCATGGCCGGGCTGAAACATCCAACAACAAGAACCAGAAGGGGGTGAAAGCCAGCCAGGAAAAGCCACTGTTCCTGCTAGGACAGGAGGTGTACTGGGTAGGGTTGGCTCAAGGACCCCCTGGCATGCGCAAAATCTGCCATTGGGAGGGGTTCTGATGGAGGAGCCTGGGCAACTCCTCTGGCAGGACACAGTCCCCGCAGGTTAGCGCAAGAAGCATGATAGGAAACAGCCTAGGATAGGCCACAGAAAGTTTCCCACTGGCACACATTCAGCATGGGTCAGGAGCAGACCAGGCTGAATCAGTTCATGTCACCCACTGGTAAATCCGATCACCAGAACAGAGTGTGGGATGAGCCGGGTTTGGTCGCGACAAAACAAGTACACATTATGGAATGCCAGGGCGTAGTTGCCTGTACTGGATATGAGTGCAGCACCCAACCAGCACACGCGAGATCCAGGAAGGGAGGGGCAGAACCGGCAGGGGGATTAAGGGGCTGGTCCCCTCACTGGACAGCTACTCCCACTGGAGAGCGTGGGCTGGGATAGAGACAGACCAGACAAAGCAAGGCTACATCACCTGTGCGCTGCATGTGGACTAGACCAGGGAAAAGCCAGGCTGGGCTGATTATTCCTGCTGGTGCAAGCATAAATTAGAGTGGGTAAGGGATGTATGGGCATAGCCGCAGAAGCTGGCAATGGGGACTAATTCTGTCAAGTCAAATCACAGAACCACCTAAAGAGTGCAGAAACTGGGACAGAGAGACCTGGGAGGGAAAAAGTGGGTTCCCCCTTCTTGGGTCACTATTCCCGTGGGAGGACATGAAAACTAGGACGGGAGCTGGGATGGCTAGATAGAGAGGCACTCAACAACACCCGTGAGGGCTGGATGGTTGAGTTGGTTAGATACAACTAAGCTTTAATACCCATTGACAAGTACAAGAGCCAAATGGGATGGAGGACAGACCGATCTTCTGCTACACATACTGGCAAACCAGGGTAGGGGGCGGGCCTGGTGGGGGTTATTGTGGGTCGCCCCAACTAGGCTGCAGCTCCCACTGGTTGAAGTAAGGGCCGAACCAGACTGGACTGCAACACCCATTGGTTCCAGTGCAACTCGGGACCGAAAACAGAACCAACCCAGCAATTGCAACCACCAGCTGATCCGGGTAATGGACTGTGCCGGGCCCTGTGCTTGCTAGAACATACAAGAAACTAGTCTGGGAATACCTCAAAGTTTCTTTGGAGATCTCCCCAATCAAACTGCTGGACTCAGAACTCTAATCAAGAAAAGACAGAAGATAGAGCAAACGGAGACTTTATAATGGACCATATCAATCAGTGGACGACCTCATCGAGCGAAACTGGCAGCAATTCATAACCGGAGAACTATTAACACCACTTGAGCACATATCTCAGAGCATGCCCCACATCCGGGACTTGGGGTGGGCGGGAAGCCGGGTGGGGCTTCTCCCTCAATATCCCCCTTTACCTCAGATACATGATGGAAACAATATGGACACAACAGTATTACCCACTTCCCTATCCCCCTGAACCTTTTTTTTTTCTTTTTCTTTAACTGTAATTAACTATGTAAAGATTGTCAACAACAATACAATAAAATAGATTATTAAAAAAAAAAGAAAAATATATGTGAAATCCTTAACAAAGTCCTTGGCACCTAAAGGTGCTCTATTAGCTACAATTCCACCCCCGCCCCCGCTTTTTAATACTTTATTTCTAGTGATTTTACAGGCAGAAAGAGGTGATCCATAAACAGAACTCTCCCACCTGCTGGTTCACTCCAAATGCCTACCAAGACTGTGCCTGGGCCAGATCAAAGCCCAGAATTGGGAACTTCAAGTGGGTCTCCACTTGTGCCATCACCTGCTACCTCTCAGAGTAGAAGCAAAGCCAGGACTGGAACCCAGACACTCTTAATATGGATGGAGCAGCTCTGGGCATTGTCTTAACCACTGGGCCACAACATCTGCCTACCTACTCCCTGCAATCCCTACTTCCGGCTTCATCTTTGTCTTACAGCTTGGTGTTCCCAAACAGCTGAACTCAGTAAAATAAATGTCAGCTGAGTTGAACTTGAATAGAAGAGCCTTTTAAAATCATATTTAGACCTATGGGGAAGGGTTTGGGCTTTAGAGAGAGAAGATGTGTTCAGAGAATTTAAGGAGGATGAAAGACTGAACGGTTGGGGGACGAAAGAGGCAAGGTCAGGGCCCCTCAGTGAGTGATGTTGCCCAGGAGGAAGAGCAGAAAGGCGATTAGCACAGGTGAGCTCAGCTGCCAGCACATGGGAGTGATGCTGCAGGAGCTGCCGGAAGCTGCTGGCAGCCCTCTCCTCCACCTTGGTAATGAAACTGCTGTGCAGGCTCTCTGCTGACAGAGCCCAATCCCAGGCAAAACAAGAAGCCGGAAAGTGAGCTGCGAATGGGGGGAAAGCAGGAGCAAGTTCCTGGCACAATTCATTGAACACCGCAGAAGCACTTTTGTAAACTCAAAATAACTTCTGTTTTATGTTACACACAAATATGTGCTCATTGTAAGGATGAGGGGAGATCATGCATAGTCCAACCAGCTAAGGGAAAAGTCCCTGTTAGAATCTTAGCCTTAAGTCTTTATGATCTTTTCCTAGTCCCACAAATATCCTACATAGTGAATATTCTCTGTGTGTGTGTGTGTACATGCTTGCCATCCTGAGTTCCTTTTATCATGTCAATAAGCAATCATCCACACATCATTTTTAATAGTTGAATAGAATTCCAGTGTCTGGCTAAACCATACTTTATCTAACAGGTCATCTTTTGTCAGACATCTGGGTCATGCCCATAGTCTTACTCCTATCAACAGGGCTGCCAGGAACTTCCTTAGAGCCCTGCCCTGAATTTATGATCCTGTTTCACAGAAAGGTGAAAGCGAACAATGAGCTATTTGCTGAAGTCAACTGCAAGCTCACCCCACCCCCTTCTCTGCAGCTCTGGTCACACTCAGCCCTCTGGAGTCCAGCCGGAGGAATCCACGGTCAGGACCTTGGATTCTTGAGGATCTGCCACACTCCCAGAAGGAGGGTCTGAGCCTTGCTGCAGCCACAGCAGTAGATGTGAAGGCCCAGAAAGCAAACCAGCGCGAGACAAACTTGGGAAGCAGTTGAGGGAGGCCTTGGCTCACCCTTGCTCCCTCTGTACTGGCCTCCAAAGAGACAACTGTCCAGGGCTCCAAGTCTTGAGTCCCCCTCTCAGACTCTGGTACCTCCATATCTGCAAGTGTGATGATGGCTGAGCTAAAAAATTCTGTCCCTTCCAGAAACATCCTTCCAGGGAGCTGCCTTTTAGATCTTGAGTCAGCCAGCACTTCTGAGCTCAACACTGAGGCCAGCAGACTGGAGCACGCATCACCTGCTGTCAGCTGGCTTGTTCTCCCAGGACTGCTGTAGCAAAGCACCACAAGGGCTTAAGCCCTCCCTAGAACTGAGGGTCTTGCTCCTCAGGGACGGTGCTCTCGCCCAAGGCTGCAGGGATGAGCTTGTCCCTGGCTCTTCCTAGCCCCTCAGGTTTGCCAAGCAGTTCTTGGCATCTGTTGCCTTGCAGCTGCACCACCCCAGTCTCTGCTTCTGCTTTCACATGGCCTTCCTCCCTATGTCTCTGTGTCCAAATTTCTCTCTTCCTTTTGGACACCAGTCATGTTGGACTCGGCAACACTTTAATCTGCAAAGATGCCATCTCTGAATGAACTCAGATTCTGAGATTCTTTTTGGGTATGAATTTTAGGGAGACACTGCTCAACCAAGCGCGCGCGCGCACACACACACACACACACACACACACACCAATAAAAGCAAAGATAAGTGGGAGAAAAAAATCAGACGGCATGTGTTTGGCCCAGCAGTGAAGACACCTGCATTCCACATCAGGTGCCTGGGTTTGATTCCCAGCTCCAGCTCCTGATCTCAGCTTCCTGCTACTGCGGCCACAGGTGATGGCTCAGGTAACTGGGTTCCTGCTGCCCCCCATGGATACCTGGATTGTGTTCCTAGCTCCCTGTAAGGAGCTGCTGTGGGCTTCTAAGGGGAGAACCAACAGGTGAGAGCTCTTCCCTCTGTGTATCTGTCTGTCTGACTCCATCTCCCATCTCTGAGTGTCCCACCAGCACCTTTCCATTACTCTGTCTTGTTCTTTCTCATCCATGCCTGAACCAGGCCTGCTGTGAGACACCACAACCAACCCACTGCAACTCCCTGTGGAATAAGGAATCCTTCTGGAGTTCTCTCCACCTCTACCTTCAACCCCATTTCCTTTCCACCATGAATTCCTGAAACCCACAGGGCTGGGAAAAGGCAGCCCTTAATGAGGAAGATACTAAGGTGAAACTGCAAGCAGTAATTTTTCCTTACTTCTGCTATGCATGTTGTTAAAAGTGTAGAAGGCACAGGAAGCAGCGCTATCCTTTTTGAATCAATGTGGTGGTTGTTTCCTACCACCAGCTGCACACTGTTATTAATATAGTAGGGTCACAAACTCCCTGCAAGTGTAGGGGTAGAGGGAGGGTTTCAGGACTGGAGCCCCCCACCCCACCCCCGATCTCCCCACCTCCTGCAGCAGTGTCTGGATTCCCAGAGGGGATCTCCAGGGCTGGAAGGGCTTGGCACATGCTAAGATTTGAGAGGTGCCATGTTACAACAAATTCTTTCTTTTTAAAAGGACTTTTATTGATTTATTCGAAAGAGTTACAGAAGGAGACAGAAAGATCTTCCATCTGGTAGTCCTCTCCTCAAATGGTGGCTACACTCAGAACTGGGCCAGACAGAAGCTAGCATCTCCATCCAGGTCTCCCAGGCAGGTGAGGGACACAAGGACTTGGGCTGTCTTCCTCTACCCTCCCCTCCCAGGCAACAGCAGCAGGGAGCTGGATCAGGAGCAGAGCAGCCAGGACTCAAAAATAACACTAATATGGGATGCTTGTATCTCCGGTTACAGCTTAACTCACTGCACCACAATGCTGAGCCCCACAATAAATTCTTTTCAGAGCCAACCAAGCTCTGTCCAGAGCATATACCCACATATCTGACCTTCCCATGCTCTAAACAACCTTGAAGGTTGTTCTTTTTCTCACCCATGCAATGGATGACTGGACTGTGCTTTCATAGTTGATTCTCACCTCCCACACCTCCCCTGACACCACTACAGGTAACTTCCTCAGCACACTGTCCAGCGGGGCCAGGACCCTGGCTCCAGGCTTTCTCTGGCAACCCTCTTTGGCCCTTGGCCTAAGAACTTTCTTTGCCTGCCTGTCATGAACACACAAGTCCAGGGAAGGGAAGCTGTGGCAGCAATCTCAAACAGTGGGTGTGGGGACCCAGTGACAATAGCCTGACTTTTGTCTGCCCCTTGCCCCCCCCCCCGTGGGTAGGTGGGTGGCAACTCTAAAATTTGCTCTCTGCCACTCTCCAGCTAGACAGCCCGCATTGCCCACGCAGGCCAACGGCTCATTCATGCGTCCTGTAACGTCTCATTCCCCCACTCCCTTGCTTATGCCTCCAAGGGTCACCTCCCAAATACACTACTTAAAGTCCAACCACATCTCCAGGTTATCTCTAAAGGCACCAAATTAAAACCAATGTGTTGACATGATCTCCCTGCTGGGTGCTGAGCTGCCCAAGGACAGGCCCCAAGCTGTGTCCTTCTGAGTACTTCCAACCTGGCTGCTGCCACATGCTGTATATGCATTACCTCATCTCACCCATGCGACAGCTCCAAGAGGTCACCACTAATGACTCTTAGTCGCATTTCACAAATGAGAAAAAAAAAGCTCAGGAAACTCAAATTACTTGCCCAAGGTTACACAGTCTGCCAGAAGCACAGCTGAGATTTGAACCAAGATGGTCTGTCTGAAGCCTACACAATTAATGACAGCACACTAGGAAGAGTATTCAATAAACATTTGTGGAATGAGGGAAGATGGTAACAGGCAAACAGGGACGATGGGCTCAAAGTGTGTCCCTCACCTGGATGCTGGAGCAAAAGCCCAATAGTGGTCAATTTCTCAAACGTGTTTGAGACCCAGTAAAGACAGGCCATCAGAACTTCCTTCCTTAAATTTTTTTTAAAAAAAGATTAATTTTATTGGAAATTCATATTTACAAAGAGAAGGAGATGAGAGAAAGATCTTCCGTCCACTGGTTCACTTGCCACAATGGCTGGATCGGCTCAGATCCAAAGCCAGCAGCCAGGTGCTTTTTCTGTGTCTCCCACATAGGTGCATAGTCCCAAGGCTTTAGGCCATCCTCTACTGCTTGCCCAAGTCATAAGCAGAGAGCTGGAAAGGAAGTGCAGCAGCCAGGACACAAACTGGCACCCATATGGGATCCCAGCACATGCAAGGAGAGGACTTTAATCACTAGGCTATGGCACCAGGCCCCTTCCTCATATTTTTGTGAGCCCTCTTCCCATTCCCATACTGACTCAAGGAGCATTTACCAAGCCCTCTGTATTTATGACACTGACCTATTTCCTATGAAGGTTGAAGAGGAATTGAAAGCAAATTCAAGCACTTTGCAAACCAGAGCCCATAGCGGACAGGATTGAGTCATGACCCAGCGAGCTGAGCAGAGAAGTGATAGGTTCTCAGGACAGAAGGTGGCCTCTGGGGACCAGAGGGACAGCCATTCTGGAGGAAGTGGGCCTTCCGGGATGGAGGAACTTGCCAGCTGGGAGAAAAGAATGGCAGGGACAAGCACCTGAGCAAAGCCACAAAGGAAGGGAATTCCAGGCAATTCTCATTCCCGCTTGGCCTGCCCCACTTTTCCTTGGATGCAACCAGCTGGGGAATGAAAGAGTCTTCAGAGGAAGAGATGGTTACCAGTAGCAAACCCCAGGTTTGAGAAATGACTGTTGAGGCTCCCAACTGCATGGTAACTCATCATGGCTCTTCAAGCCAAGACACGCATCACATACACAAAGCACGCCCTGAGCAGGTCACCTTCCCTGCAGGTTGAAGAGGGCTGATTGAGTAAGATGATGCATGTGACTGTAAGAGTTCCTGGCTCTGCAGACTTGGCAGCAGAAGAGACCGCACAGCCGCCAGCCCTCACTGTTGTGCTTGGAGCACAGGAGTCAATGCACTCTGGGGCTTGAAGACATTTCCCTGAAGGCTTGGCACAGACTTCTCATCCCCAGCTTCTATGTTGGGCCAGGAACTCTTCTCTGCTCACCTTTACCCTCTTCCCCGCCGAGGGAGAGGCCAAGCCAGACGGGTGCCGCCAAGACGTCTGCATTGCTTTGTGCCAGCAATCAGGTCTGGACAGCCCTGAGGGCTCCGGGTAGCCACAGGCAGGCCTAGCTCACTCTTGGTGATAATGTGCAAAGCTAATCACCTCCCTCCTGCCCATCAGCATGCCCCAAAATGCCCTGAAATCCACCTGAGAGCAATGTCTGCTCTGCAAACCCAGCTTCACAACCACCCCCAAAGTCCCAGTCGGCTGGCTGCCCCCAGGGCATCTCCCAGATAGAAACCACATGGCCACCACACTCAGCACCTCCCACCATAGCACCTGGAGTTTTATATTTAGAGCTATAGGAAGACAAGGGCAAGCCCCAAACTAAGAAGGCCCCAAACAGTTTGCACTGTTGACTTAGGGAAGAGTTCGGAAGTTCTCAAAGTAGTCCTGTGCAGGCAGCTGGCCCAGGCAGGGATCCCGCCTCACCTGGCCTGCAGCGAAGTACAGATGTGCTTGTGGTAATCCTCACTCAGGGAGCACTGGGAGCTGAAGGTAAATTCCTTTCCACTTCCTCCTTCACCTCCCTAGGATGCAACTTATAGTGTTCCCCTGCCTGGATTGTAAACTCAATTACTCATCCTTTATAAATTTACTCAACTTACCTGTTTTCCTGCAAACTTTTTTTCCCCCTGACTATATGCCTTTTTAAAAAGATGTGTTTATTTGAAAGACAGACTGAGAGAGAGAGAGAGAGAGAGAGATCCCATTTGCTACTTTACTCTCCATGTGGCAGTTATAGCCAGGGCTGGGCCAGGCTAAAACCCGGAGCCAGAGAGTCCATTTTGGTCTCTCATGTGGGTATTAGGGGTCCAGGTACTTGAGCTGTCTTTCATTGCTTCCTCAGTCACATTACAGGAAGCTGAATCAGAAGTAGCACTGAGTCAGGATTTGAACTGGTGTTCTAATACAGGATGGCAGCACTGCTTAAGCCTGAAGCTCCATGACAATCCTTCTCAGAAACTTCAAAAATTATGGATTTTTATTATCTGAAAGACAAGCAGACAGAGCTCTCCCATTTGTTCCTTCACTCCCCACAAAATTCTGTTAACAGTCAAGCTGGGGCCAGGCCAAAGCCTGTGGGCCCCAATTCGGGTCCCCTACATGGCTTGAAAGGTCCCTACTATTTGGGCCATCACCTGGTGCTTCCTAGGGTCTGCACTACCAGAAAGTGAGAATTAGGAGCAGAGCCCAAACTCAAACTAAGTCATTCTAACAATGGGATGTGGGTATCCCAAGAGACCTCTTACCCATGATGCCAGTGCCCATTCTTGTCCACCCTTTCATTGCAATGAGGTTCAGAACATACTAGCCCACAATAACATACCTTGGCCTTTGGGCCAAGAGCAGAAGCAAGGCCTTCCTGACTTCCCTGCACTTCTCCCCTAAAGCAGGCCTCCACAGGCGTCTCTGGATCTCCCGTGCCTTAGATCAGAAGACCCTCGTTCAAGAGGTGCCCTTCCCACAGCTGGAGAAGTGAAACATCCTCATCTTTGAAGGTTCAGGGATACAAGTTTACTATCATTGATCATAACTTGCTCTATCCAATCCAACTTCTCCACAACTGTTCACTCTTCATCAAACCTAAGAGCTGGAGCCAAGCATGATTTCCATCATTTGAATTTTTCAGGATCCTTTCAAATGTGATTCTCAGACAAGACTCCCTACCAGGTCCTGCTTTCAGGAAAACTCAGGATATGCCATTCAGGAGTCTCAAAAGATAGCACTTGGTTCTGAAACAGATGCTGTAGAGCACAGTGACAAGTGTCCTTGGACTCTGGCTCATTTGAGGGTGAACCTGAACCTTCTTGTTGCAACCAACCTGGCAATAATTCCAAGAGAGGTCCTCAGTGCACCCAGTCCAAAGGAGGAGAAAAAGGCCCTTCCAACTGTAGTGACAGACATAGCAAGTGAGTTCTTGCGACAGGGCCTGCTTTAGTCTGTTGCACGAGAACTCATCTTGTGGGAAGGCCACTGCCTTGCCATGCAAAAATGGGAACAACAGTTTCATTCACAGCAGGATGCTTCACACACTTAGCATACACATAGTAGGACATAACTGCTATGTGTATATACTGATGTATTTGGCTGGTATCTGAGCACTGTCAACTTGATAGATTTAAAAAAGAATAATGACATAGTGTGGAGCCTTCAATTTGGGAATTCAGCGCTCTCTTCCAAAGGAGAAGATGGATGAGAGTAGGAGAGTGGAGGGTTGGGGAGGATTTGTCTTAGAGCTAACTAGAGAGGAAAAAGTAGAATTCTAGAAAGGGGAAGGGAGGAAAGCTTTGTCTACACCTTTTACTGCTGGAAGACTCAGGTCTAACCATGATGGCTCTCAAAGTGACATCAAAATTTCCAGAAATACACTGTTCCAGGGTGCCAGAGAGACTATGCCAAACAAGTCTAGAATATATTAAAGAATCTTTATTAACCAAGCTTGGTGAGCACAGGGCCCATTAGAAATAAGCAAATGACAAGTCCATATGGCAATCCAGTCTGAATCAAAACCCTGAGAGGGACAAATGGTCATTACCCTGAAGTCCATCCATTAAACTGAAGATTTATGTCCCCCAGCTTCCCCAGCAATGTAAATTATCCTAAGAGACATGCAGTGAGCAACCTGGACACACTTACAAAGCTGTAAACATTCACCTTTTCCTGGCTTCTCTGTCCGTGTTCCATTACCGTTTGGGCTCACCTCTCCTGGAACTCTTGAAAGTACACACATTAGAAATACAAAGCATCTTGATATTAACATCTTCACTGACTCATCCAAGCAGTGAATGGAGGGTGAGGAGTACAGACATACACAGGCCATGTTCAGGGGCTACCTGTCCTCAGAGTCTCTCTGCAAGAAGCCAGAGAGCAAGCAGATACTGGGGAGGCCGAGTTGGAATGCAATAATGATGGAAGCACAGGACCAAGAGAGTGAGCCCCTCCCTATCATGGGCCTTTATGGGGGCTTGTGATGCGACACAGTAATATCACCCCCTCTCAGGTTCCAGGTGATGATAGGTGAGTGTCACTGATGGGAAGAAAGGATCACATAGGTGGGGGAGGTATGGCTTTGAAACTAGGGACCCTGAACTAGCTGCCTAGGACCACAATACGAGAATACTGGAGAAAGGTCATGAAGGGATTTAGCCTAGCAGTTAAGGTGCCTGCATCTCACATCAGTACCATGTAGACTTCATTCCTAGCTCTGACTCCTTACTCAACCACCTTCCTGCTATGGCAGACCCTGGGAGACAGCCATGATGGCTCATCCCATTCTAGATGGGAAGACTCATGACATTCTAGAAAACAAGCTGCTGGATGCCCATGGCTGCAGGCAGATGGAAGGAAGGAGTGGGCTACAAGGATATCTGGGGACCTTTGAGGGTGATGGCCCTGATCTCCAGCTTAAGTGCCGCAGAGGTTACACAACAGCATGTAGCTGCCAGGGCTCAACCAGCCCCTTAAACTGAATTTTACTATATGCAAATTACAGCTCAATTTGAAAAAAGACTTTGACTATGGAGTCACTGACTTAACTCTACCTTTCCTGCAGCTCTGTGACCTTGAACAAATTCTTTAGGTTTTCAGGACCTTGATTTATGCATTGTGCTTGGAGATAGAGTGGCCCCTGTTTCACAAGATTGGTACAAAGATTAGTGAGGAAATGCACATTGGCAATGGTCAGTGCCCACTCAGCACTGGATTTTACTATGGCCAGCTGAGAGACAGAGCATGGAGTCCCTCTGCCCCTGCTAGGTGATCCTTACCATCCACCTGCCCTGTGCTCCACTACCCCAGGCCTCCTTCTCCTTACCTCTCTGTCCTGCCTGCTTGCCTCTGGAGACAAGGATGCCAGCTCCTGAGGACTCTGGGAAGCAGCATGGATGGATAATAGCTCAGGGTTACTGAAATCTAGCTTGCAGTGCCAACCATCTCTGAAGGTTTGAAAATCTCCCCTCAGCAGCCACCAGCAGCAGCACCATACAGTCAAGCCCGTAAGCTCATGAATGCTGCACCAGGCAAAAGACAGGCGCTCCCCAGACCCAGTAGCCAGTGGTTTTATTTCTTGGCACACGGTCTGGCACAGTAACCTAGTGGTTAAAGTCCTCACCTTGCATACACCAGGATCCCATATAGGCCAGGATCCCATGTGGGCACTGGTTTGTATCTAGTCTGCTCCATTTTTCATACACCTCCTTGCTTGTGGCCTGGGAAAGCAGTAGAGGATGGCCCAAAGCCTTGGGACCCTGCACCCTTGTGGGAGACCCCAAAAAAGCTCCTGATTCCTGGCTTTGCATTGGCTCAGCACAAGCCATTGTGGCCTCTTGGGGAGTAAACAAGTGGAAAGAAGACCTTTCTGTTTCTCCTTCTCCCTGTAAATCTGCCTTTCCAATATAAATAAATTTTTTTTAAAAATTGGGCATGGCATTAGCCTAGTGGGTAAAGTCCTTGTCTTGCACACACCAGGATCCCATATGGGCATCAGTTCATGTCCCAGCAGCCTTGCTTCCCATCCAGCTCCCTGCTTGTGGCCTGGGAAAGCAGTGGAGGGTAGCCCAAAGCCTTGGGACCCGGCACCTATGTGGGAGACCTGGAAGAGGCTCCTGGTTCCTGGCTTGAGATTGGCTCAGCTCCAGCCATTTTGGCCACTTGGGGAGTGAACTAGCAGATGGAAGATCTTTTTCTCTGTCTTCCTCTCTGTGTATCTTACTTTCCAATAAAAATAAATACATGAAAAAAAAATCCTGGCACAAAGATGTTCAAGGAATGAACAAGAGAAACCATTTCACAGTGCTTCACATCTTGGCATTTTATCAGACCAGGTTGCACATTGTGGGTTCCAATTTTCTTTGTTTGAAAACCTTTAGGGCCCAGCGGCTTGGCCTAGCGGCTAAAGTCCTCGCCTTGAAAGCCCCGGGATCCCATATGGGCGCCGGTTCTAATCCCAGCAGCTCCACTTCCCATCCAGCTCCCTGCTTGTGGCCTGGGAAAGCAGTTGAGGACGGCCCAATGCATTGGGACCCTGCACCCGCGTGGGAGACCTGGAAAAGGTTCCTGGTTCCCGGCTTCGGATCGGCGCGTACCGGCCCGTTGCGGCTCACCTGGGGAGTGAATCATTGGACGGAAGATCTTCCTCTCTGTCTCTCCTCCTCTGTGTATATCTGGCTGTAATAAAATGAATAAATCTTTAAAAAAAAAAAAAAAGAAGAAAGAAAACCTTTAGCCCAAGCAACCTTTATTTTTGTTTAGTAAGTTTTGTGAAATGTTCATGGATTAAACTAAGAATTGCAGAGTGTATGACAGAGATCACATTGGACACAGGTGTAGGATGCTAGGAGGAGTCTTCATTGCTCCAGCTTGGCGACACCAGCCCCTGCAACACTTCAGGAACCACTGCGCTGGGATGCAGAAGTTAGAGGTTTTTAAATTCTCATCCTCCGATCAGATTGAGGGCCGTACAAAGCAAATGAAGTTCCCATTTAATTAACTAAGTATCTGGAGGCAGGATGGGAACTGCCTGAGCCCCCAAAGTTTTCCTGTAGTTTTATTCATCTAAAGTAGCGCAGTAGGTGGCAGGAGGGGCCAGGTGCAAGGAACCTCCAGAGCCAAGTCCGCCACTGTCAGTTAACTTAAATGGTGTGGGAGGAGGTAGGAAGGGTGGGGTGCGGAACCTCCATTTCCAGGCTGTCCACACTGTCAATTAATCCAGCAAACAGTTGCTAGCTATAAGAGGAACCTTCTAACAGATTTTCCTGATTAGGATCAGCTTTAGGACCTGCTGTGTTTTGGGTACAGTTTGCTCATTCAGATATACACAAGGGTTTCCGGAGTGCCTTTCCTGGGTGTGGGTTTCTATTCTAGGTCTTAGCTGCATGGTTTCCTCCCAGACCCTGCACCTGTATATCCAAGCCATCACAGTGCACACACCTCACCTGCTGGAATTTCCCTTCCCTCCATAATGATGTGAACACCCATGCCAAACCTACTCCAGGACCCAGGACCAAGAACCAATAACTTGGAAACTGCATTACAATCCGTGATGGACAGGGGTGCGTTCCATGGGCCTGGTAAAAGATAACAGCATTGTTAACTGAAGTAGAGGAGCAAGTTAAAGGAACATTTTTCATAGGAGTACCTAGTTCACAAATTTCCTTTTCTCCTGCTGCCTCAAGTCAACTTCCCAAAAAATAGAAAGAGGCACAGTCCCTCAGAGGGTCTAGGGAAATTGAGGGCGAGCACAGAGAGGCTTCATCTTGTGTTTATTAATGCTTGGTTGCTTAATTTAAGACAAAATGGAGTTTGAGGCCAATGCTGTGGTGCAACAGGTTAAGCTACCACCTCTAACACCAACACAGGTATACATGAATTCAAGTCCACGGATACATGAATTCAAGTCCCAGCTGTTCCTTTTCTGAACCAGCTCCCTGCTAATGAATGCAGCACAAGATGCTCTGAGTGTTTAGGCCCCTGCCACCCACGTGGGACATATGGGTACAATTCCAGATTGCTGGTTTAGGCCTAGCCCTGTTTCAGCTATTGTGGTGAGTGAACCATCGGATGGAAGAGTTCTCCCTCTAATATTTCTATTAAAAACTCAAATACATAAATGAATCTTTTTAAAAATGGAATTCAGTAAGATGAAAAGTTAAATTCTGCTGTTAAGCCATAGCTGTATTAATACTGTGCCCATTTCCATGTACTTGTATTTCAAAGATAGGAAATGTTTCTCTATAGTTTTTTTTGTTTGTTTGTTTAAGAACCACTCTGAACAAGAACCAGTCTTTCGTTGAGTAACACCAGGGTGTGGGACATCTTGCATCCTTGAAAGAGCATTTTTGTATTTCCTGAGCCATCCCTCATCTGCAGACAACCCCCTGCGGGCTCATCCAAGATTGGACTGCCAGCCAGAAAAACCAGCACTCGACTTCCTCCCTGCAGTTGGACCCCACCTTCACACTCCTCACCTGCCCAGACCAAGCCTCACATCCTGCTGTTCTGGCAGCTTTAAGCAAAAGGACTGTGCATTTCAAAGGAAGGGGCAAGGGGAGGAGTGAATCCTCAAAGTCTGAAAGGCTAAAAATAATCCACTTTGTAGATATCCCCGGGCAATTAGAGCCCAGGCCGGAAAAGGGGAGGGGGCAGAGGCTGAAAGGAGGATAATCCAAAATCCTACACACACACACACACACACACACACAACGGGTTAGCAAAGAGTTAAACAAGAGCCACCCCCACCCCCAGCTTTCTGCCAGGTGCACCTTTTATAACTAGAACTCATCATTCACTTTCCTCATAATCAGTACACTTAGGAGAAACCAGCGAGTCTCCAAAAGCCCCAGCACCTGGGCCTCTCTGCTTCAGGCTAAGGAAGTTGATGAAGAATCTCCCTTTGCCCAGACAATTTCCTAACAGGGGTATAAAGCGCAGTGGATAGGATAGTGGGTGTCAGGGCCTCCTGGAAGAAATCCTTCAGGGCCAGGTGTGAGCTGCCCCTAACCATGCCCTCTGGGTTTCTGTGCTGCTGGCCTGCAATTTTCTGAGTAAGACAAGGACTCTGTGCTCCCAGCTAAGACATTGCAAACAGATGGTGGAATGACCATCTGAAAGCAGCCACCATGCTGAAAGCAGCCCAAGAAGCCCACTGACTGCCAGGCACTTGCCTGTGTTGAAGCTTCAGCCGCTCAGTGAGCCCTTAGACCAGGCTGCCTTCCAGGCATCCATAAACAAAATGAGAAAGTCCCCAATCTTTAAGTTGTTATTTCACTCATTTATTGTAAAGGCAGAGAGTGACAGACACCTTTCACCCACTGCTTCAACTGTCTGCAGCAGCCACGACTGGGCGAGGCCGAAGCCAGAAGCCCAGAGCGCAATCCATGACTCCCAAGAGTGTGGCAGGGAGGCAGCCGTTTGAGACATCACCTGTGCATTAGCAGGAAGCTGGATCAGAAGTGGAAGCAGAGGAGCCAGGTCTTGAACCAGTTACTGGGATGCAGTCAAACTCCTCTCACACTGGCGTGTTCAAGGTGAGGACTTTAGCCGCTGGGCCCACACTTTAGTTTTAAAGTAAGATTTATTAGAAAAGCTAAGAAAGGAGACTCCCGCCCTAGTGACGGGAGGGGGTTCTGAGATAGAAAAGACCTGTGGATGGGGGGGTGTTGGGACCCTTTTAAAGCTTTAGTTCAAAGAGGGGGTTTTCCAAGGGCAAAGGAATTTGCTGGTCTCCAGGTATTTGCCTTTGGGACAAAAAGACCAGAGGTGCTAGACAGGACATTCCAGGCCTTAGGCATCTGCATATTACTTCCTCCTGTCCTCCTTTCAATGATAAGGAGATAGGCCTGGCACCCTTCTACACAATGGCTGGAGGTAATGGCTGGTGCTTCAGTTGGGGAATTGATATGCTAATAGCACCCTTGTCCCTTGGAAGAGACTGCTCTGGTGAACCTAAAACATGGTGGGGAAACTCCCTTTTATATTTGGGAAGAAAAATGACTTGGGGACCCAGAATACCGTAACTGCCTCACACACTTTCACATGGAAGTATGAAGCTGCCACAGAGCCAGTTTCCTTCCTGCTGGTGACTGTGCCACCTGCACTGGTTTTAAATGAACACCAGGACGCCTAGCTTCCTCAATCCAGGTGTTCTTGCTGCACATTCCCCAGGGCCTCATCAACTTGCAGGAACACCAAGCTGGGCCGTGCTGGAACTTGCACACAAGCTGAGAAGTCACTCCCTGGAAGTGACCCTGAAAATCACTGGATTCTAACTTGCTTAGTTCTGAAGATGCACCTCTTTAAATGACTTGTCCCAGGGCTTGCTCCGGCAGCCTCTTGCTGAGCCTCCATCCAAGGCTTCACTATCCACAGATCTAGTTGCCCATGGTCAGCCATGAGCTTCTGTCCAAATCTCTTATTTTGCCTAATAATAGCCCCAGATACAGGAGTAGTGATTCTGCAATGTAGATACACCAAAGGGAAGCCAAAAAGTGCTTCTGTTAGTTATTTAAAAAGATGGGAGTTCTAGTTCATACGATATTACGATGTTATTACGCGCAGCTAATTCCGACAACCTGGTTCTTTACCGTGAGCTAAAACACACCAGACGCAATGAGGTATCTTAGGAGGTTTATTCCAACGGGGCAGGAACGGGTAGAGGTGGTGAAAATCAGGAGGAGAAAAGGGGAGAAGAGAAGGGAAAGAGAAGAGAGAGAGAGACCAGAGACAGAGACCAGAGAAGGAGGGATAAGAGAGAGAGCAGAGAGACAGAGACCAGAAGAGGGATGAGAGGGATAAGAGAGCAAGCCGCACCTGGGGGGGCCTTTTTGTCTTCCAGGTGTAGGGGGTGGGGATTGGGAGGGATTGAGGCCAGGCCCCCAAGGGATTGGCGCCTGCAGGTGAATGCCTAGGGATGATTGGTGAGTGGGCGGAGTTGGGGAGGGGGCTGGAAGATTGGGAGGTGGGATTCAGGTGGAAAGCCAGGTTACATCCGATTGGTGGATAGCTAGGCCGGCGCGAACTTCATGAGCTGTGAGGAAGAAGGAATGGCACGCCGGGTCCAGGGAAGGATATTGGAATAACTCCTTACAGCTTCTCTTAACAGAAATGTGAAAAGGTCTTCGTGTTATAAGGAAATAAAAAAGTAGCATGCAGAGATGCTAAGATGGTTACAGTGGGAGGACAGTGCCAGTTCATGACTCAAGCTAAAGGATTTCCATGCAGACAGGACAGTGAGAAAAGCACAATTTCCTTTCCTTCCTGTTTTGTTTTTGTTTTTTGTTTGTAAGATTTATTTTATTGCTGTTTGAAAGGTGGAGTTACAAATAAAGAAGGAAAGACAGAAAAAGATCTTCCACCATTGGCTCACTCCCCAGATAGCCACAACCGCTGTGATCCAGAGCCGAGCACTTCTTGTAGGTCTCCTGTGTGGGTACAGGGGCCCAAGGACTTGCGCCATCTTCTGCTGCTTTCTCAGTCCATAAGCAAGGAGGGAGCTGGAATGGAAGTGGAGAAGCCAGGATTTGAACCAGTGCCTATAGGAGATGCCAGCACAGCAGAAAGAGGATTAGCTTACTATGCCACCACATCAGCCCCCAAAAAACAAGGGTTTTTTGTTTTCATAATTCTTATTTTCTGTTTTACAGTTTGGTAGGTATAGGCCTCCCTTCCCCTTTCCCTCCTTTTCTTCCCTTGCCATTCTCTGCTCCCCATTGCCAAAGCAAAGACTTTTATTGAAAGTGGGGAGCCTACTGGGGCAGCAGCCAGAGGGGAAGTTGGTAGAGCAGCTTACAAGTACAGGCTCTTTTTTAGTATATAATAAATTTTATTTTTTTTAAGGATGACATGATTGATCAGGGTGGGAAAGATCAAGGCTTAGGAAAAATTGAGTGAACTCATTGCTTCAAAATTTGCTATTTCTTGTTGTTTCTAGGGGAAGGGGAGAGACAAAAGGGGAAACTACTCACAAGTTTCCACATATCCCAGTACCCAGGGATGTGGACTTGCCACCTCATATCAACCCAGTCTCTCAATGTATACCTATTCTTTGGGTTCTGTCCAAGTGGTTTGGATAGTTCAGAAATGCTGCACGGGCCTAGCGGCTAAAGTACTCACCTTGAAAGCCCCAGGATCCCATATGAGCGCCGGTTCTAATCCCGGCAGCTCCACTTCCCCTCCAGCTCCCTGCTTGTGGCCTGGGAAAGCAGTCAAGAACGACCCAAAGCTTAGGTCACCTGCATGGGAGACCTGGAAGAGGTTCCTGGTTCCCGGCTTCGGATCGGCGTGCATCGGCCCGTTGCGGCTCACTTGGGGAGTGAATCATCGGACGGAAGATCTTCCTCTCTGTTTCTCCTCCTCTCTGTATATCTGACTTTGTAATAAAACAAATATATCTTAAAAAAAAATGCTGCCGATCCAAGGATGATGTCACCCTCCCAATGTCCACTGACTGACATTGTAAGCCTCAAGTCTCCACTCACCGAGATTTTTTTTTGCTGTCATTGTTTGACTGGGGTAGTTGTCCAGTATGTTCTGTTCTCCTTCTGCTACAACACCAAATGAGCTGCCATATTCTCCTTTTACAACAGGGTCTATGTCCACTTTTCTGCCTTTTTCGCTAAGCAGAATATGTTCTTTTTTTTCATTATTTATTAATATATTTATTATTATTTTTAATTACATTGCAATATGTGACACAGTTTCATAGGCTCTGGGATTCCCCCAACCCCTGCCATACCCTGCCCCCATGGTGGATTCCTCCACCTTGTTGCCGTATTACAGTTCCAATTCAGCCAAGATTCGTTCATTGCAAGTATATACCAAGCATAGAGTCCAGCATCTTATTGTCCAGATAAATTCAACGGTTTCTTGGGGAGACCATCTCTGGTCTGAAGGCAGAGCTGGCAGAATATCATCCCGATCAATTAAAAGCCCCAACATAACATCAACAACATTTTACAACAATATGGAATTAATTGACATGGTATTGAGTAACCAATATGGTTTTTAAAAAATGCAAGTTCTTAACCACATTCTGTGACTACTTCATTGACATTTCAATTTTAGTTTATATACAACCAGCTTCTATACACCTTAAAATGGCTATAGGGTACTATTCAGCTGTCTCGTGTCTATTTTCATTTTAGTATTTAGCAGTTTATAATGTTAAAGCATAATTTTGCTAACTTGGCAGATTTTAGGATAGTCCAAACTGGCTTATAACTCTAACAAGGCATATGTCAACAGTTGAGGTGCGTAACAGTTTTGGGAGGGGTGTGCAGAGAAATCTTCAATTACCTTAGTGAGGAGTAACTAATCTTTGTGTCCTGGCTGTTCCACTTCTCATTCAGCTCCCTTCTTATGGCCTGGGAAGGCAGTCGAGGACAGCCCAAAGCCTTGAGACCCTACATCTGCATGGGAGACCCAGAAGAAGCTTCTGGCTCCTGGGTCTGGATCAGTTAGCTCCGGCTATTGTGGCCACTTGGGGACTGAACCAGCTGATGAAAGACCTTTCTGTCTGTCCTTCTTTCTGTAAATCTGCTTTTCCAATAAAAACAAATAAATTTGAAAGGAAAGAAGGGAGAAAAGCTACTGCCAATCATCAGGTAGAGGCTAACAACCAATCTGGGAGCCAGGGATAGCAATGCTTGTCCAATTAGGAAGCAGTGTGTGCTCCTCACTGGGGTCTTGGAGGCAAGGCTGGCCTATCTTCAGTAAACACCCTGGTTATATGATGAAGCTATATGCCGCTAAAGGCAACCAGGAGTCCTTTCAAAAGGACCTTCTCCCTCTTTGCCATTCTAACAGGAACCTTACCTGACTGCCTATTAACCCCTCTAACTCTTCACTTACCTCAACAGTACGGTAAAATATTCTAGGAAGCCGCATGTACATAACTTCATTATTATTATTATGTTCTATCTTATTATTGTTCTTATTAATATCTTACTGTGCCTAACTTACAAATCAAGCTTTATAATGGGTATGCACGGATAGGGGAAAAAAGGTACATGTAGGATTTGGTGCTATCCAGTGTCAGACTTCCTCTGGGGAGGAACATGGCTCTTGCAACATGTCCTCTGGGGAGAAGGGAGGCTGGGGTGGAGAGATCACCTTGTTTACCATTCCAGGAATGCAGCTGAGGCTTTACTCTGTCAGGCAGTGTTCCACAACCTGCAAGACCAGACAGAGGTCTGGGGTCCGAACTCTGCCGGCTGCACTCCACCCCACTCAGCAGCCATAGCTCACGACCAGATTTCTAGAAGGCCAGCGACCTGGTGTGGACTCTAGATGATACACGCTGCAATCCCTGGGTCACATTCCAACTCTCTAAGAAAGAGCACTATCTCCTTGAGATGCAGATTTTAAAAGGGAAATCATTGTGTTGGTCAGCCTCGGTCCTGCAGGAGCGCTAAAGGAAATGGAGATAAGCAAACAGCAAGAGAGGAAATCACCAAGATTCCTTAGCTTGGCTATCTTCTCCAAAAACCCAGGGTGGGGCCACCAGACACTCTTAGCAAGTGCAAGTCAAAGGCCTCCAGCGATCTGTCTGTCTCTCTGCCTGTCACTTTGCCTTTCAAATAAACAAACACTAATTCCTGAGCCCCTTGCATAGGCCTTGTAGGCTATATCTCATCTAACCCTCACCATAACCTGACCAATGGATGCCGTTATTCCTCCTACCTCTTACCTAGGGAAATTTCTCCACCGCATCACTTCCTCTCTTCCACCAGCACCATGGGATGTGCTGTGTTTAGCCTGTGGCTTCCCTGACCTTGGAAATTGGGCAGGAGTATCTTCCTCTAGGAAGGTTGCATGAAAGAGTATTATCATTTCCTCAGACTACACACTTGCATACACCTGAGAAGGCACTCCCATTCCTCGAGAATTCGTGAGACAGGACATGGCCTTGGGTGCTGCACCATTTCAGGGTCCCAGTTTGATGTCATTAAAACCACCAGGACTCCAAGCAGGTACACAAATCTCCACTCAACACTTCCTCCTTCACGTGGGTTGGAGCTGGTCTTATTCTTTTAACCTCGATAACTTATCCATAAAATGGGGATTAATACTGGAATCTAGCCCATGCAATGCTTGTTCCAGAATCAGTCCTCAGTAAATGTGGGCTGCTTTTCCTCCTAAAGAGATTTGAATGGAAACTGTTTCAAGCAAGACCTTCCTAGATACAAGGCCTACAACCACACTTCCAAGACTGGAAAACTCTCATTGTTGATATCAAATACATCTTCTCGCATCAAGCTGGGTATGCTGACATTTGGCTGCAAATGGGGTCCTGATGCAATGGCTTGGATTGCATGGCAGAGGTGTGGTTTAAGTTTACTGACCCCTGTATACCGACTGAGTCTTCTTAGGAACTTGAAAGCCACGTGGGGGAAGAATGATTCCAAAAGCTGCTGTAGAGCAATTCCTCTGTACCCAGGGCAGAGCTGTGCTCGACTGGCAGTGGAGACTGCAAAGTGACAGCTGCCCTGCTCTGAGAGGCTACCCTCATCTCCCTCTTCCTTGACTGAACTCAATGTCTGCTCCATACCCATTCCTGCTCCACATTCTTCCCTCTTTGCTGGACAGAGGAGGGGCCATAAAGCTCCATGTCTGACTCAAACACTGGCCCACAAGACACGTCCCATAAGCCTTTACAGAACTAATCCATGGGAGGCTAGGAAGTGCACTGCCTCTTCCATCCGTAAGAACTGCTGTGAGCTACGTGCCAGGGTCAAAGCCAGAGCCTGTCAGACCTTCCCTCTGACTCCTGCCAGACTCTACCAACAAAAGGCCCATATTGGACCAATTTTACTGAGGCTCCTTCCTGAACCACCTCCAAGTCCATCCACACACTTTCTTACACAATCCCGTCTTAGCAAGAGCCCTACGGAATGGCTCCATGCGGTAAGCACTCTTCTCCTAGTCTGCTCCCCTGATGTGTCTCATCACCCTCAATATCTAACTGAGTTTCAGCCTCCATCCTCTCCTCCACACCCAGTGATGTCTGATTACACTGGCCCATATTCAGCAGAAATCCTGTTGGTTTGGTTTAACCAGAAAACCCCTTGTTCCTGGGTTTTCCTGTGTCATTTTCCACCCAGCAATCTCCTCTCTGTTCCTTGGCTATGGCTTCCATAGCATGTGTTATCTTCGGAATTGGGCCCAGTTCTACTCTGAGGTCCCGTGCTCCACTACTGCAGTACTCCTGGGTAAAAATACCTTGTTGTTGCTTCACTGTCTAGCTCTGGTTCTTTGTCAGCACACATGGCTGCCCTCCTTCTAAGTGTCAGCTCTGAGAGTCAGCTCATGCAGGCTTAATCTTTATATTCTGGATATTTTAATTGCATTAAGGACCTTGTCCATCTGCTATCTTCTATCCTAAATGTTTCTCAGGCTGGACCACTTAAGCCAATGAAAGAACTAATCTACTTTGTGTTGATTCCATTAGCTTTGGTTTCATGTTCTAGTTTCCAAACTGAACAAGGATGGAGAAAGAACCCCTCTCCAAGTCCTTATTGGCCTTGCCCAAAAGGAGGCCTTCAGAGCTGTAGTTGTTCTTCTGCCCTCTCCTCTTAGTGTATTCTTGTCTCCCTGAACATGGAGATAGCATAGAGGTAACGTACCCGAATAACTTAAGAAGAGCTTTTCCTGTGGCTGCTGGATGCCTAACCCAGAGAGAAGACCCCAGCATACTGGCAAGTACTCTGGACTTTCAGGGTCCTGTCTCTTGTGACATCTCAGATAATCCCTTAATCTCGCCACACGTCATTTCTTCATTTACAAAAGCAGCATCAGCCTAGAGTATTTTTCATGTTGTCTGTAATGTCTGAAACTAAGAAGCACCACACAGACACGAGGGATGACCAGTTGCCCTGGAAAATGCCTTCTTTCCCTCCAACATAAGCTAGTAGAAAGGTCTGAGTGCAAGCCTCCCTGGGAGAAGAGAGAGGGCCACCAGATCGCAGATCACTTCTGGGACCAAAAAGAAGTTGCACAACTTCCTGGACATATCTCCCAGAAACTTGGAGGAGAGGAGAGACTATTTTGACATTATCTCCCCATAGGAATGACTATGGCTATCAGTTGTCCTCAAGTCCTGTCAATAAAAATCTTTGGCTTCAATTAGAAGCTTCTAATATATTAACCAATGTAGGAAATAACCCTTTGAGAAGGCAGCCTATGTAAAAAGTTGCCTGAAGAACTAATAGTGCAACCTGTGCTCCATCACTCAAGGCTATTTTGGGTCTTTTAAACCGTAAGTGCAATTAAAAAAAAAAAATCAATGCTCTCAACAACTGAAAGTCAATTGAGTTACTTTAAGCTTTCACCCTACATATATGGCCACTGGTTCTCTCTTGGAGTCTGGCTACAGCATCTGGGCCTTGTGCAGACACCAAACTACTTTGCCAGTAGACAAAGTTGGAGGGAGTTCCAATCATCCAATCAAGAGACTATTAAGATGTGGCTCATAAATCTTCAGTTATGCCACTGTCTGCCAGGGACAGTTCTGCCACCATCTGCCAGGGCCTCCGGGAATGCCCGGAAGGTAGCTCCATGGAGGGATGATGGTTGAATGGAGAAGCTGCCTCTCTGAGCTGTGGTCCGTGACTATAATGCACGGTATTATGAGGGACCTTTGGCTTTCTTACCTGAAAGGGAGCCTGCTGACTCAGAGATACCAAGAGCTTTGTGCCCATGTAGTCCCTCAGCTTTTTTTTTTTTTAAATATTTATTTATTTTTATTACAAAGTCAGATATACAGAGAGGAGGAAGACAGAGAGGAAGATCTTCCATCTGATGATTTACTCCCCAAGGGACCACAATGGCCAGTGCTGCGATGATCAGAAACCAGAAGCCAGGAACTTCCTCCAGGTCTCCCACGTGGGTACAGGGTCCCAAGGCTTTGGGCCGTCCTCCACTGCTTTTCCAGGCCTCAAGCAGGGAGTTGGATGGGAAGTGGAACTGCCGGGATTAGAACTGGCACCTATATGGGATGCCGGGGCGTTCAAGGCGAGGACTTTAGCTGCTAGGCCACAGCACTGGGCCCTAAATGTATTTTTTTTTTTAAAGATTTATTCATTTTATTACAGCCAGATATACACAGAGGAGGAGAGACAGAGAGGAAGATCTTCCGTCCGATGATTCACTCCCCAAGTGAACCGCAACGGGCCGGTGCGCGCCGATCCGAAGCCGGGAACCTGGAACCTCTTCCAGGTCTCCCATGCGGGTGCAGTGTCCCAATGCATTGGGCCGTCCTCAACTGCTTTCCCAGGCCACAAGCAGGGAGCTGGATGGGAAGTAGAGCTGCCGGGATTAGAACCGGCGCCCATATGGGATCCCGGGGCTTTCAAGGCGAGGACTTTAGCCGCTAGGCCACGCCGCCGGGCCCTAAATGTATTTTTTAGTTACATTTTTCCACAGTATTTTTTTTAAAGATTTATCATTATTTGAAAGGAAAAGTTACAGAATTAAGGAGAAATAGATCTTTCATCTGCTCTTTCACTTTCCCAAAAGGCTGTAACAGCTAAACTGGGCCAATGCAAAGCCAGGCTGGAGCTTCTTCTGGGTCTCCCACATGGGTTCAGAGTCCCAAGGACTTTAGCCATCTTCTGCTGCTTTCTCAGACCATAAGCAGGGAGTTGGATGGGAAGTAGAGCTGCTGAGACTCAAACCAGTGCCCATATGGGAATTTATTGCCAAAGACGGAACTTAACCTTGTATGCTGGTCCCAAATTTATTCTTCTTAAAGAGGAAAATTAGAAGCAATTGAGAGCACAAAGTCTGGAATTAAATGGTCTGGACCCAAATTTTAGCAAAAACGTTTTAGGGAGCTGGTTGATCCTAGAGGAGTATTTGAAATTTTCTATGCCTCAGGGAGTAACCTGGAAAGGTATATCTCTTGAGGGGGAGGGTCATCGGGTCCAATACAGGAATAGCACAGCAAGGGTGCCTTGACACCTGGTGAGCACTCCCAGTGGTTCCTGTGGCTTGATAGGATGGTCCATTCATTTCTAGCTGATAGAGCAACAGCATCGCAAGTAAATGGGAAGGAAGAAGGTTTGGAAGATAGTTGATCCACTAATTGCCCTAGAACATTACCCTAAAGTTTCAGGGCATCAGAATTTTTTATTTGTTTAATAGGTCATACAACAGAAATTGGCCATGGCCAGCACAATGGACCAGCATAGTGCCCACACCCTTGCCTCTGTGGGGTCAAACACCCCTGTGGGGTCAGCCAGGCCAACCTCATCAGGAGGGGTCATGTTGGGGGGGAAAAAACACAAACAGTTCCTAACGTGGTCAGAGAGCAGACCTATCAATAGAACTTTGAACCCTGATAGCGACCGAGCTAAGTGAGTTCCATGGCTGGAAGCCATCACTCCATCTGTATGATAAGTCATTCAAACAAAGTTCACCATCTGTAGGTCTTTAAAGATGCATGCCTATCAGACTAATGGCCATGCTGTGTGCGGAAGCCCGGAGCTTCCCACTTCCCTTCTTGGCTCCGAGGCCCCTTCTAAAAAGCCAGCCGAGGAAGTCACTTAACCACTCCAGCTCCTTATCTGCAACAAGAAGAAAGCACGAGGGGCCCTTTGTTCCTCCTTATCTCCCCAGAAAGTTTATGCTATCTATGGAACTGGTGCTGGGAAGATGGAAAGAATCCTGTCCAAAGTGTCCAATGTTGCAGGGAGATTACAAAATTCTGGGGGCCTTTTTACTTTGGATTCCTCGAGGTTTCTTGAATTTGAACGGCCTGGTGTTGTGGAGGTAGAGGTTAGGTCTAGTCCCGTATTTCTTATCTCTAGGAACCTGGCACTTGAGAGAAAATCCAGAACATATTATTAGCATCATTATTATGATTAGGATGTATTTATTTCTTTGAAAGGCAGAGAGACAAAGAGAAAGTGACAGAGATCTTCCATTTGCTGGTTCAACTTCCCAAGTGACTGCCATAGCCAGAAGCCACAACTCCATGTGGGTCTCCCAGAAGGGTCGCAGGAACTCAGGGACACAAGCCATCGGCAGCTCTTTCCCAAATGCTTCGGCAGGGAGCTGGATTGGAAGCAGAGTAGCTGGGATCGGAACTTGCCCTCTTTTTTTTTTTTTTTTTTTTTTTTTTTTACCACAACACCTGCCATGATAGATTCTTTTTTAAAGACATTTTTCTCAAGTATTAATACTACATTTTTACTTGTGGACTCTCACATGGTACAATCTTGCCCACTCCTACATGGGCATTGAAATAATTTATTTCATTTCTTTGCAAATACAAAGCAATCCTGCTGCTGCTACACACAGTGCCACTTGGGACATGCTTTGTTATAAATGTCTTCCCTGTTTTGAAGCCACAGGCTGTGTTAAGAGGCACAACCTCCCTAAAAATAATTTAATTAAAAAGTTTAAGAATAATAAAAAAGAGTGTTTTTTTTTTTTTCTTAAAAATGAGGCAGGCTTTCTCTACCACAACTGCAAGGACTTACAGAGAATGAAGAACTTTGTTTTCAAACTTCAAATTAAAGACAGATTGAAGTTGCAGGGGCAGGTGCTGTGTCTTAGTAAGCTAATCCTCCAACTGCAGCACCAGCATCCCATATTGACGCTGGCTTCAGCTCTTACAGGCATCCAATGAGTGAACCAATGGATGGAAGATCACACTCTCTGTGTGTGTTTGAGTGTGTGTGAGTCTTCCTCTCTGTCATTCCAACTTTCAAGATAAAGATTTTTTTTTAAAGTATAAAAGAGAGAAAGAACTCTGCACCCAGTAAGCCTCCGCTGCTGGCTGTCCACCCTAGCTGCTTTCCCTGGGGAAACATTGTATGAACACCAACTCAGACTGGGTGTGGGGGCTGCATGCTGCATTTGACACAAGCCTCATGGGCTAGCCTTTCCTGCTTGTCTAGTCTCGTCCCCATTACCTACAGCTGCCTGTGCTCAACCCCACGCCGATCAGGCCATCTGTGCAGGCTGCTCCCTGTCTTGGTTTCAGCATTGCTTCCCTGACTTCCAAGACTGTCACATGGCTCCAAGGCGCACTCTCCTACTGCCAACCTCCTTGACACATCTCATAGCTGCATTGTGTGTTTTGAGAGCTGGAATGAACAGCCTCCTCCCCTCTGGGCTGTCCATTTCTTTTGATCAGAGCTGGTTGGTTTCTGTTCATGAACATGTCTTCCGCAGCTCTAGGGAAGGGCCAACAAGAAGAGGTGCTCAGTCACATTTAATGTGGGAAGTGGGGCAGGCATGTGGTGCCGCACGGATATACGCATCCCTGTATTGGAGTGCTGGGGTTTGAACCTGGCTCAACTTCTAGTACCAGCTTTCTGCTAGTGTGTACTCTCTGGGGGCAACAGCTACAAATATTTGGGTTCCTGCCACCCATTATGGGAGGCCTGGATGGAGGCTCCTGTGTTGGGCAGACTTAGCCCTAACTGTGGTAGGCATGAACCATTAGACCTCTCTGTCTATATTTCCTCTCTCTCTCTTTCTGCTTTTCAAAACAATAATAATAAATTAAAAAAATTTATATGAGAAATGAATGACAAAGTAGAAGATGATCCAACATTCTGAGTCAGGGGTTTTAAGATACGAAAAAATAGAAAAAAATAGACAGATTTGATATATTTTATATTGTGTAAATAGATATGTTTTTAGAGCCATGTCTCAGTGAGGAAGCACTGTTATAAAACATTGAACCCCATTGAATCTGAGCCATCACTCTCCCCACCCCCTGCCAAGCTTCCAAACCGTGCATCATTTGGAAAATAAAATTATGGAACTAGAATAATGAGCCATATCCTGTGGGCGGTTATTTGGGGAAGAGCCTACAAAAGGAGAGTTGGAAGCTGCCTTCCAGTGGCTGGGTGGGGCTGCACAGTCAAACCTCTGCTCCAGAGGGGACGATGCCTGGAAGCACAGTTAGACCACATAGGGCTACAGGGCACAGCCTGCTTCTCTCAGCCCTCACTGCTCGACAGTTAGCTCACAGCTAGTATCTGTTCCTAAAGACACAAATGCAAAATGAGTTTGTGACTTTGGTTCATGTATTTGTAGGGTGGAACATCAGAGAGCTTGCACCTGCTGCAGCCATTGCCTCTGTGGGCCTCTGAAAAATGCCAAAGCCAGACATCATGAGCAAAGAGATCTTCAGCTCAAATTGGAGTGCACAATAGACAACAGAAAAACATTCAAGGGCTGTGCAGGGTGTGGTGGGCCTCAGATTTCAGGTCTTGGATGCATAGAAATAAATACATTCAGGATGTTTGTATTTGAAAGGTTGGAGGCAAGTAACAAATGAAAAGAAAAGATTTTAAAACTATCAAGCAGCTTTCTGGCTCCTGACTGGGAGACCCCTGGGAGGCAGCAACGATGACAGAAATGACTGTGTTCTTGTCACCCATGTGGGAGATCTGGACTGAGTTCACAGCTCCTGGCTTCACCCTCACAGATGGTGTGGAAACTGGGAGCTCTGTCTCTGAGAATAACAAGACAAATATGTAAAAATAAAGCCAATAGTTTCCAAGGCCCAGAGCTGCACAAAGCCATGAAGTTTGACTTTACCATTTTGCCCCCTCCCTTCCAGAAAGCCTCTGGGTCTCAAGACCACTAGCAACACACAGGGTCCAGACTTCCCCCAAACAGAAAATGGGGACGGTTCTTACTCTGCAGGACTACTCGGAGCTGAGCAAATGTTAACTCCTTGAAGTACTTCCTCCTCAGTGGCCAGCCTTCCGGTGCCTGGCTGACCTACTCTCTAGAGGACAGGAAGTCATCTGGGAACCTAATTGGCAGGGATGTGTGAATGACTGAATCTGGATTTCCCTATCAGCTTCTTAATGTCAGTGAGGCCACTTTAAACACACACACACACACACACACACACACACACACACACTAAGGGAAGTGGCTTCCTATTCCTGCTGCAGTGGCTAACTACCAAGGCCGATGCTTGGGGCCTGAAGAAGCCACCCCTACCTATCATGGGAGACGTTAGGCCACTTTAGTAACTTGCCTAGTTGCTGGGCCTGATTTGCCATATGTCTAAAGAGGGTTGGGTAAGTAGAACAGCATAGCTCAGACTGGCTGGTAAGGTCAGGGAGGCTAAATCCTCGCCTTGCATGCACCAGGATCCCATATCAGTTCTGGTTCGTGTCCTGATTGCCCCACTTGCCTTTCAGTTCCTTGCTTGAGGGAAAGCAGTAGAAAGTGGGCCAAAACCTTGGGACCCTACACCCCCATGCGAGGCCAGAAGAGGCTCCAGGCTCCTGGCTCCAGATCTGCTCAGCTCCGGCTGTTGCAGACATTTGGGGAGTAAACCAACAGATCTCTCTGTCTCTCCTTCTCTCCTTTAAAAATAAATCAGTCTTTAAAACACTAGTCTAACTGTTTAAACACACACACACACACACACACACACACACGAATCCAACTTGAGCTTTTAGTTCAGAGCCAGCCTGACTCAGCCTGAGCTACAGTCTGTAGGCCCATGCACATGATTATAACGTATTGTGATTTTAAGCAATTAAGTTTTAGGATGATTGTAGGGCAGGATAGCTACTATGCCATTTAGTGCCAGAGGAAGCCAACTTAGAAAAAGTGAAGGACTAAGGTTGATATTTTCTAGCTGCACTGCAGTGTTTACTGACTCATAAGCTCACTCTCACTCATGCAAAATATGTCAAAGGGACTGTGTGTCAGAAATATTGAGGGGCCCGGTGCAATAGCCTAGTTACTAAATCTTTGTCTTGCATATGCCAGAATCCCATATGGGCACCAGTTCATGTCCTGACTGTCCCACTTCCCATCAAGCTCCCTGATTTTGGCCTGGGAAAGCAGTGGAGCATGGCCCAATACCTTGGGACCCTGAATCTGCATGGGAGACCCAAAGAAGCCCTGGCTCCTGGCTGCACTTCCTCAGCTGAGGCCAGTTGGGGAATGAACCAGTAGACAGAGGTTCTTTCTCTCTGTATCTCCTTCTCTCTGTGAATTTGCCTTTCCAATGATAATGATAATAATAATAATAATAATAAAAGAAATATTAAGTAAAACAAGCCCATGGAGCTCCTATTCCAGTGTGGGAGAGACATTCACTGCAGACTCAGGAGTGTGGGGGAGATAGTTTGAGAGTACCTCCACCTTGGGTTACCCGGCTCACTTACATTATTTAGCTATAACACAGGCTTTCAACCATGTGTTTAACCCAACTTAGTTTCTCTGCTTCCTTTTTGAAATGAATGAATTGCTCTGAGGGCTTGCCACTTGACAAGCACTAAACTCATTTTTTTTTTTTTTTGTAATTATCCCCAACAGCATTCCTATTATATTCACGAGGAAACTGAGGAAGGAGTGGTGCAGTAATCTGTCCACAGTCACATAACTGAAAAAGAGTTGGAGTTTGAACCCAGTTGTGTTCAGCTATAAAGCTCTGATTCCATAACTTATATCACCTTTCCTATTTTGGCAATGCTTTCGAAAGTTATAGGTTAAAAGCAAATGTTCTGTAATGTCAGCTGACTTCACGCCACAATCAAAATGGTATTTTTTCAATTTCATCTTTTCCTACTAAATATGTTTTTTTTAAATTCACATTCCATAATTACATGAGGTTCAAGCTAACTGTAAATTCTTCAAATGGCTGGCTATCCATTTCAAAATAAACAATCCTAAATCTAGTCCCAATCCACTCAAAGACAAATAAAGAGAGAGAAAAGAAAATTATCCACAGAAGGATACAACTTTTATTCTGGAATAATGATCTTAGAAATAAAAAAAAAAAAACTGGGGCAATGCCATGGTGTAGTGGGCTGGGCTTCTACCTGTAGCACCGGTGTCCCTTGTGGGTACTGGTTAGTGGCCTGGCTGCTCTACTTCAATCCAGCTCCCTGATCATGCCCTGGGGGAGCTGCAGGATATGACCCAAGTCCTTGGGCCCCTGTACCCACATGGGAGAACTGGAAGAAGCTCCTGGCTTTGGATTGGCTCAGCTCTGGCCATGTGGCCATTTGGGGAGTGAACCAGGAGATGGAAGATCTCTCTGACTCTTTTTTTTCTCCGTAATTCTGCCTTTCAAATAAAAAATAAATACTTTTTGAAAAAGAAATCAACAAAAAATTATCAAGAGTTAACCATATTCTTTCCACTGGCCAAATTTGGAACAGTTCAGTGTCAAAAATAATGTAGATAATTAAAAGACTAACACTGAGCAAAACTAAGAATCTAGAATTTTGAGCCAACGTTTTTAAATATAGGGTAGGAAGAAATTCTTCTTGAAGAACAAATACATTCAGATAATAAATGTAGAGGAGATGATATGAGAAAAATCACCATTTGGAAACCACTGATAGACAAAGTATTATACACTATGATCACTAACAGTTGTTAAGCCTCTGAGTGACAGATTGTTAGGGTACTAGATGTTTCCCAACCTTGAAGTATTAATACTCCCTTATCCATTATTAGTGACATGATGTAAAAGAAGTACCTTTACAACAGAGAAACCTGGTAGACACCTCCTTTCACGGGCGTCTCTAGCCATGGTACAAACTGACAATAGAGACAACCTGACGACTTGCAATAAGGTACATACAAAATCTGTGGAATAAAAATGTTCACCTAGAATCTGATCACAAGAAAACAATCTGACAAGTCTAGATCAGGTCATACTACAGGATAACTGGCCTGCACTTCTTTCAAATGTCAATGCCATGAACAACAAAACAAAACAAACAAAATGGCGGGGGGGAGGAGTAGTGAAAGACCTTTTTTAAATTAAAGGAAACCAAAGATTAACCAGGTATAGAAATATGGTACTTGATTCTTACTTGGATTGAAAGTTTGCGAGATTAATTTTTAATTTTTTTAGATTTACTTATCCATCTTTTGAAATGCTGAGTGATGGGAGGCTAAGGGAAAGAGGGCTTGGGAGGAGGGAGAGAGAGAGAGAGAAAGAGAGAGAGACGAGAGAGAGAGCTGCCAAAACAGCCAGATGGGGCAAGGCTGAAGCCAAGAGCCAGGAATTCCATCTGGGTCTCCCACATGGGTGACAGGAGACCAAATACTTTAGCCATCTGCTGCATTTCCAAGAACATTAGCTAGACTAGAAGTGGAGCAGTTTGTTGATTATATTTTAGATATTGCTATTGTAACACGCATAGGATGATTTGGGTAACCTTACTAAGAAACACATGATAGAATATCAGGGTTAGGTGTCAGGTTGTCCAAAATCCACTTTGAAAAATTTGCTCTGTTTGTATTTGTGTCTGTAGGCATAGATAAATACATGCATTCAAAGATGACAGACATTCTTGAAAAAGGAAGAAAAGAGAAAATGTGAACAACTGCTTGATCTATGTAAAGAATAAATAGACTTTGTGGGACATTGTTGTTGTTTGTTGTTGTTGCTGCTGCTGCTACTGTTGTACACCTTAAAGTCAGATTTGAAGTATCTTAGAGTAAAAACTTGGACACAAGAAACAAAGATCTCAGAATAGACAGTGTCTCCTTGCCTTACATTGATGGCATTTGAGAAATGCTAAGACCTGAACCAGATTATCCCTGGAAGACACAGTCCTGTCCGAAGGCTGGCTGGCTCTAGCAACCATCTTCACTGCTAACCGCAACTGAGTGCCCACTTGGCACACTCAGGAGCTGCCCAAACAAGGCACCGGCCCCTGCTCCTTCCTCCAGGCTGGGGCATAGCTGTGATTGTTCAGAAGCTGGCTTTGATAGACAACAGAGTATTTGTGCACTGCTGAGAGATTATGAAGGCTGAGTCAGGAAAGGACTGGGAAAGAGATGAGGGGGCAGAGTGATGGGCCCTTTGCAACTGGGAGGCAAATCAGGGAATGTGTGGGAAATGTGGAGGAGGGGAGAGTGGATAAGCCTGACGGAGCCTGAAGGAACAGAGACGTACATGAAAATCATTTAATACAAAACCAACGAGGGACAATTGAATTGGTCTTGCTTACATACCCACCGCAGGCTACTCTATGAAGTAGGTGGGCGCACCTACTCACGTTTCCTCATCCTGCAAAGCCGTGCGGTTTTCCTTCAGTATGCTTTCGTCCAAGCTCTTCTTTCCTTGCGGGCTGCAGGTCTACGTCATGTGAATACACCGAAAGCAGGAACAAGGACTTTCAGAGCTGGAATGTGTGTGGGGTGGGGATGTTCTAGGAAGGTCAGTGGGGAGGTTTTTTATTCATCCTGAGACCTAGGATTGTGGTCTGCACCGGAAGGCTACCACGGAGGTGGGGAGAAGCCACTGAATTCTGGATACTGAAGACAGAAGGCAGTAACATTCCATTGATGCTTTGCCTCCCCCCTCTACCTCTCCAATTCCCCTTCAGCATGCCCTAGCTTTGCAGCTTTTATGCTTCTTTAAGCAGAGGGCTTGGGTTTTTAGAGTAGCAAGATGAGCTGGAGCAAGGACAGATAAATGCAAATCCATTGCTGATCCTGGAAATGCCATGCAAAGGGCATACTCTCCTTCGGAAGATCAATCAGCAACATCAAAGGACTCTGGGCAGTTTCCAAGAAGCATGATTGCCCATGGTGTGACATCATCGTCCTATGAACTCAAGGACAGTCCCATCTGTGATAACAACATCCTACCTGACCGGGCTCTAGTCCTTAGCAATTATCTCACACACCTACCCTAGATTAGGCCCCAAGTTTTGTGTTCCCATAGTGCCTTGTTATTTCCCTCTTTCTGTATGTCGCAGATGTCTGTTTAATTATCTTTCTTGCTAGATTGAAAGGCTTGATGAGGAAAACACAACATTATATACCCTTGGTAACTAATACAGCCATGACTCATAAGAGGCCGTCAAGACAGCTCTGCAACTGAATGAACAAATGACCATGAACTCATTTATTCTTCACAACAATTCTTCAAAGGTGGGTGGCACTGCCACCTAGTTAGTTGGTAAGGTGAAGAGACTATGGCCTCAGAGTTAGTCAACAGGAGAGCTAACTGGGAGTAGTGCCCAGATCTGGGCTGTTTCCACTGGGCTCTAGAGTAACCTGGCAGTGGGGGGAGATTCATTAAATCAGTCAAAACACACTTGAAGGTTGCTCTCCATGTCAGGCTCAAATTGGCATCTCCAGCCTATGCAGAAAATGAAGATTTGTATTTGGATGCTGGAAACAAGACCCAGGGAAGTGGGCATATAAACACAGAAGGACATGATGGGGTGGCAAGAACCACATGGGAGCTCTTAACAGGAGTGTCTACCTCTGAGTGGTTCAGAGAAGACGTCCATGCATTCCAGGGCATAGGAGAGTGGTATAAAGCATTTTGATAGGAACAGATGGATGGTTTTTAACGGAAAAGGCTAATGGCTGTCACCTCCAAAGCAGGGTAACCTTGTTTTCTGCTCTGTTGCTGAGGACTCTGAATCACCTCTTCCACCCAAGCCCCAGCAGCCATCTTCAGGAAGCCAGGAATCCGTCCCAGAAGCCCCAGGGTCTCTTACCTTAAAAGCAGCCAACATAAGAGATTTGCAGTGTGGAGCTAGCCCGCATTCAAAACATCCCTGGTGCTCACAGTGAGATATTCACATGCCCAATCTCAGGCCATTAAGTCAAATGGATTGGGGTTTTTCAGAGAATGGAAAGCCCCAGGTAGTAGGGCCATCACACAGGCACTAAAATGCCATCTATTTGAGCCGTGTTCATGGCATTCAGACAGTGCTCAACCCTCGCTATCACACAGTGGCCCAACACCTCATTTTGATCAACATACAAAATCTATTTTTGTACAAGTGAAAGAACACTGCAGGTCATCTGACAACAAAGTGATGCACAACTTGATGTGAATAAGAGAAGGCTGGAGCAAAAGGAAGATCACCAGAGGACAGGAACCTGGAAGACACTGGCTGCTAAGAATACAGGAAACCAGCCAAGGGGTCGCCAGTCCTTGTCTCATTAGAGACAGGCACTGGTGGGCAGCTTGGAGATCATTCAATCCTGGGAACACTATGAAACCACAATAGGAACGGTGGAGAAAAAAGCTATTGCTATATACAGCGGAAGGGATGGGGATTTTTCAGTAGCAGAGTATGATGATGCTATTTACATGCGAGGGAAATGGTGAGCAGAATGCATTAGGGAATAGAGAACAAAGACAGGGAGCTTGTTTCGAATGTTAGCAAATTAAAAATAAATACTAGCAAGAGATGACGAAGCATTGACCTTGTCATGGGAAGGAAGAGGAGGAGATGGATTCAGAAACTATTTAGGAGATGGAGTCATCAGGATCTGAATGACTAATTGCATGTAGGGGGTGAGAAACTAGACAGAGAATGACTCCTGAGTTTCTGGCTTGGGAATGTTGTTAGATGGTGGTTGGATGTGTGTGTGTGTGTGTGTGTGTGTGTGTGTGTGTGTGTGTTTGAAAAGACTGTCAAAATGACTATTTACCACACTCAAGCATATCCAGTAAGCAGCTGGATACATGGTTTACAAATCAGGAAGAAGCTTCAGGCTGGAGATAACAAATTGAGAACAATCAGAGTTGGTAAATGGGAGTATATGAAGGCAGCCCCAGGAGACAGAGTGAAGGCTGAGGACTCAAACTTTGAGAAGTCAACATTTGAAGGGTGGGTGGAAGCAATTACCTACAAAAATAAGGAATCAAGCCACACAAATGCTGAAAGCACAAATCCTACCGGGAGCCTCCAGTGTGCTAGCTTAGTGGGGATTGAATTTGGCGGTACACAGTGGAACACTCAGGGAGTCAACTTCTCATTGAAAGGCAGTCCTAGGCTGACACTCAAGGTAGTAATTAGGACCCTTGCTACTCGCGGTTACTTTCTTCTGCAGGTTCATAAAACAGCTGCTTCACATCCAGCATGACACCCACATTCCAAACAGGAAGAGAGTAGAAAGCAAAGGGCAAAAATCATTTGCCAAGTCTCTCCTTTGTTATCAGAAAGTAGTAATTTTCCAAGAAGACACATCAATTAGACTAAAAACTATGACCAATTGGCCATGATTGAGTTCACGACTATCTTACTGCATTGTTGCAGAGGGGGAAATGAGTATATTTCTTTTCGTTTTGAAATGATGTTATTTTTATCTTATTTTTCCTTTTAGAAAAAGATTTATTTACTTACTTTAAAGTAAATAATCTTGGGGCCCGGCACAGTCCCTAGTGGCTAAAGTCCTTGCCTTGCACTCACCGGGATCCCATATTGGTGCCAGTTCATATTCCAGTGGCTCCACCTCCCATCCAGCTCCCTGCTTGGGGACTGGGAAAGCAGTCGAGGACGGCACAGAGCCTTGGGACCCTGCACCCACGTGAGAGGCCTGGAAGAAGTTCTTGGCTCCTGGCTTCAGATTGGCTCAGCTTTGGCCATTGTGGCCACTTGGAGAGTGAACTGGGGGATGGAAGGTCTTTTTCTCTTGTTTCTCCTTCTCTCTGTATATCTGATTTTCCAATGAAAATAAACAAATCTTAAAAAAACAATAATTAAATAATGTTGCATCAGCTGGTTCACTCCGCAAATGGCCACGACAGTTAGAGCTGGGCTAGTCTGAAGCCAAGAGCTTCTTCTATGTCTTCCATATAGGTGCAGCGGCCCAAGCATTTCATCTATCTTCCATTGCTTTCCCAGGCCATTAGCAGGGAGCTGAATGAGATGTGGAGCAGCCAAGACTTGAACCAACACCCATATGGGAAACCAGTTGTTCAGTCTGAGATTTAACCTCATATACCACAGCACTGGCCACAATAATTTTATAATCTGAAGCTTTTTTTCATTTATTTGAAAGGCAGAGTTGCAGAAGGAGGCACAAACAGGAAAAAAAAGTCCTCTTCCATATCTTAGTTCACTCCCCACATGGCCACAGTGGATGGGGCTGGGACAGGCCAGGAACCTAGAACCCCATCTGGATTTTCTATGGGTGGCAGGGGCCAAGCATTTGGGAATTTGCTGCTGCTTTCCCAAGTGCATTAGCAAGGAGATGGATCAGAAATGGAACAACTGAAACTTGAACTGATACCCATATGGGATGCCAGCATCCTGCTCTTCCACAACGTCAGCTTGTGAAAATAACTTTAGAGGGCCAGTACAGTATCCTAGTGGCTTAAATCCTCACCTGGTATGCGCCGGGATCCCATGTAGGCACCAGTTTGTGTTCTGGCGGCCCCACTTCCCTTCCAACTCTCTGCTTATGGCCTGGGAAAGCAGTTGAGGTTGGCCCAAGGCCTTGGGACCCTGCATCCATGTGGGAGACCTGGGGGAGGCTTCTGGCTGCTGGCTTCAGATCAGCTCAGCTCTGGCCATTTCAGCCACTTGGGGAGTGAATCATCACATGGGGGATCTCCCTCTGTTTCTCATTCTCTCTGTATATCTGACTTTCAAATAAAAATAAAAAATGAATCTTTAAAATAACTTTAGACTGAAAAATTTATAGAAATTGTGCAAGAATTTCTGAGAGAGCTTAAGAGACAAAAAGATAATATACAGAGCTCCCAATTTCTGGCTCATTCCTCCAGAATGCATACTATGACCAGGACAAGGCCCGGTTGAAACCAGAAGCCAGAAACTGCACCTGCGTTTACCAAATGAATAGCAAGGATCCAAATACTTGAGTCATCACAGCTACTTTCCAGACCCATTGGCAGGGAACTGGATCAGAAGTAAAAAGCCAGGGCAGGCCCAGTGCAATGGCCTAGTGGCTAAATCCTTGCTTTGCATGTGCCAGGATCCTATGTGGGTACCAGTTCGTACCCTAGCTCCTCCAGTTCCCATCGAGTTCCCTGCTGGTGTCTTGGGAAAGCAGTAGAGGATGGCCCAAAACCTTGGGACCCTGCATCTATGTGGGAGTCCCGCAAGAAGTTCCTGGCTCCTCTTAGCTTTGGATCAACTCAGCTCTGGCTGTTGCAGCCACTTGGGGAATAAACCACAGTGCCGGGCTTGAGATGGTTATTTCTAATGGGGTATACTGCTACATAGATATAATCAGGGGTTTGCTAGAAGGAATGAAAGACTGTGCGGGCAACCAGCACTACCTACCATCCCCAGCTCCTCACCAGCCAAGGGATGGTGGCTTGAGTCCAGGCTGACAATTTTACCTAGTTCTAATGAAACAACTTTATGTGCTTCACTCCCAAAAGAGCTTTGAAACTGCTGAGTTCCATCCATTCACTGTAGACCTTTATCACCATCCAACATGAGTGCTTCTGCAGATACAGCCCTGTGTTGCACAACCCCAGGGGGTGCTGTAATATCATACACTCTGAATTATGCGCTAGAATAGGGGCCAGAAGGCTTTTCTTGTAAAAGGGTAAACAGAAATACTTTTTTTGTTTGTTTGTTTGTTTTTAAAGATTTATCCATTTTTATTACAGCCAGATATACACAGAGGAGGAGAGACAGAGAAGAAGATCTTCCGTCCGATGATTCACTCCCCAAGTGAGCTGCAACGGGCCGATGCGCGCCGATCCGAAGCCGGGAACCTGGAACCTCTTCCTGGTCCCCCACGCGGTTGCAGGGTCCCAATGCATTGGGCCGTCTTCAACTGCTTTCCCAGGCCACAAGCAGGGAGCTGGATGGGAAGTGGAGCTGCTGGGATTAGAACCGGCACCCATATGGGATCCTGGGGCGTTCAAGGCGAGGACTTTAGCCGCTAGGCCACGCTGCCGGGCCCACCAGAAATACTTTTGACTTTAGAAGTCATGCAACCTTCATTGCACCCAGTTAGTTCTGCCAGCTCTGTTCACATAGTTGAAGGCCGCCACCAACAACATGAAAATGAGTGGGCCTAGCCAGGACCCAATAACACCAATCGTGGACACTGACAACACATTTCATATCATTTTCATGAATCATGAAATATTTTCTTCTCCTTCTTTTTTTAATCTGAAAACCGAATTGTTCATGGGCTCTACGCAAATGCAGCTAGCTGAGATGGCTCTAGTTCAGGGCTCAGCCTGAGTTGTCACATGTGGTGGCCCTGCCTCCAATCAGGCCTCTTCTGCCTTGCCCTTATGTCCAATCTGCATTCCCACTCTGTAACCCTCTCTGCCTCCTGCCTGCTTCCTTCCTTTGCCTGTGCCCTGAAACCTTGACTCCATCATATATAAATGTTATCCTGTGAGCTCCTTCCTGGCTCTAACTGCAGAATGACCATATTCCCCAAGGAAGGCCCTTCCTTTGCTGGATTTTAGAAAGGATGCTGTTCATGTTCCCATGCCCCAAATCCTCCAGCCTGGGAAGTGGGGTTGCCCTGCTCCACATGCTTCAGTCCTCCTTATAAATCTCTCCTCGTCAGCCCTCCTCCAAAAGCCCCTTCTCCTTTGAAGTTCTTACTCAATTCTTGGAACAATAGCTGACACACTGAACAGTAGCCTTGCAGCCTCCTCCAGAGACGCCCCAAGCTCCTCCCTGTTATACACAGAAACAGAAAGGTTAAGGCCACATAGTTTGTAGACGGAAGAGCCAGAGCACTGATTCCAGCAGTCCAGACTTCTTTAATCCAAGACATGCCTTCCTGTCTTTTCCCCCAGATCACAAGGATGGGCCTTTTCCACCTTCGCCTCAGAGTCCCACCAACTCCTCCATCACTTGGGAGCCTGGACAGAATCTGAGCACACTCAGGCTGAGTCATTTGAAGAGGAGAATTTGTTAGAAGAACTATACATAAAGGTATAAGTCTTTTTTAATTATTATTCTTATTCTTTCCAATCTTTTTTTTTTTATTAGCATATAGGAGCTGGTGTTGTGCTGCAGTGAGTGAAACTGCTGCCTGAGATGTCCATGTCTCATGGCAGAGTGCCTGGGTTTAAGTGCCTTCTTTGCTTCTGATTCAGTGTCCTGCTATTGTGCACCCTGTAAGGCAGTAGATGATGGCTCAGGAGACCTGGATTGAACTATGTGCTCCTGGCTTGAGCCTGGCTCAGCCCTGGATGATGTAGGCATTTGGGGACTGAACCAGCAGATGGAAGATGCCTCTTTCTCTTGCTCACTCTCTCTCTCCCTTATTTCTCTCTCTCTCTCCCTACTTTTCAAACAAAGATAATGCATTAATATTTTAAAAGCTCTCCTGTATGTGTAAGATTTTGTTGAGCAAGGCTTTGGAAGCCCATAAACTAATCCCTAGGATTGCTTTGCCCCCCAAGGACCAATTTTCACCCCTGGCAGTGATAGCACCTCCCCGAGAAGACAAGGTGGCAAAGATGGAACTCCTTTTTTCTGCCAAAGGTCATTTGGATATTTATAACATCATTCAAAATGATGTCCTTAAAAACTCGTCTGCTTTAGATGGATTGAATTTTGAGTCCCACCTGTGGTTGCGTCAGCAGGGCCAGGCCGAATGCTTTCACAGAATTCACATGGCCTGTGGGCCTGAAGTTCCACAGGCACTGTAAGGTGCCCCAGAGCTGGTAACTAAAGTGCCATCGCAAGGCGTGCAGCAGCTAATATGGACTCAGAAAATTCCTCCTGCCAGGAGCTGGGCACAGCTGGGGCTGGCTAAGACATCCCATCTCACCTGATCCAATCCATCCCTTACACTAGATGAAATTTGTCTAACTGGAAAGCATAAGTGCCTCTGAAACAGGAAAGTGGCTGGCTGATATGGGCAGAAGAAAGCAAAGAGCTTTGCAGCTTTTGACTGGCATACAATGTGCATATGTAACCCAATTTCAAAATAAAGTAGAATTTAAAAAATTGACCTACCGTGCAAATGTAATTATTCTTTCCTATGCTCATAACAGCTTCACAGCCGTCTGCCAATGGGTTGAAATCAGCATTCATTACATGTAACGCAGGTCCCTAGCATACTCCTCTAGCCTCATCTCTGCTACTCTGAAGCTCTGAGCCTTTGTCTAGCCATGTGAGTTTCTAAAAAGTTAGTGCATTCCCTAGGGAACCTTCATCCTTTCCACCTGTGTGTTCAGCATGCCATCTTTATTCCAGGGATTCCACAACCTAGGATGGAAGCCCTCCTTTTCTTATAGTAAATTCTTCATCCCTGGATCTGGCTCAGACAACCCATCTGAACCCCTTGAGAACAGCTGCTGACTTTCTCCTCTGTCATCCGTTAGAGGGTGGTGATTGACAGCACTGTACCCTGATGCCAGACTATAAGGTTCTGGGTTTGCCACTTACCAGTTATTAACCTTGGGTATGTTCCTTAACCTCTGTATGTCACCTTCCTTGTTTGTGAAACAGCAATTCATTAGTTCCTATCACAGAAGGAGGGCATCTATCCATCAAATATTTACTACACGCTTATTTTGATGTATCAAAACAGAAATACCTGTCCTGGTGGAGTTAAGTCTAATATAAAAGCTGGCGAGCCACTGTTTCTGGTCAAAGTTAGCCACCTGTTTCGTAAATGCATTCTTATTGAAACATGGCCACATCCATTTTTTAAAAATATATATTGTCTATGGGCCCAGCACAATGACTCAATGGCTAAATCCACACCTTGCAAGCGCCAGGATTCCATGTGGGTGCCAGTTTGTGTCCTGGCTGCTCCACTTCCCATCCAGCTTCCTGCTTGTGGCCTGGAAAAGCTGTGGAGTATGGCCCAAAGCCCTGGGACCTAGCACCCGCATGGAAGACCCAGAAAAAGCCCTGGTTGCTGGCTTCGGATCTGCTCAGCTCTGGATGAAATATCTTTCTCTATGTCTCTCCTCTTCTCCATCAATTTTATCTTCCTTTCCAACAAGAATAAATAAAATGTTTGGTTAAAATATATTATCTATGACCACTTTTGTCCTATAATACTTGGGCAGCTCAAACACAGATCCAGTGGAAAATGTGATCTAAACCTTTATAAAAGATTTGCCGAGGCCCTGCTGAGCTGAGTTTGAATCTACACATATTAACATGTGAAGCACTTGTCATTCAAGGATGCTGATTATCTTGCAGCTTGATAGGCACTCAACAGATGCTGTCTTGATTAACAGTATCACATGCCTACACTAGAATGCTTCCTTACAGAACTCTGTGATATTTGTGCTGAAGAAGTAAATAAATATAGAGGTGAAGAGGAACCAGAAGTTGGAGCTGTGAGAGAGAGCCATGGGAGGAAGTTTCTGGAAGGTGGAAGTGGTCAGCTACACAGTGACAAATAGAGGACTGAAGAAAGATGGTGAGGTTTAACAACTGATTAAGAGACTCACCTGAGAAGGAGCTTGTGTGCAGTGACATGGATGGGAGCTGGACTGGGGTGATGAGAGGATGGGGATGAGGAAGAGGAGATAGGCTGAGAGACCACACAGTGTTGTGACAGAGTATTGAGAGAAAAATGAACATATTTGGTTTTCTATCTGAATTTTAAAAATCTGCTCACCAAAAATGTCAGGTTTATTGAAATACTGGAGTATCTGACAGAGTTTACACTAACCTTGTGCTGTTATGTATTGGATAACAACTCAAAGGTTAAAGTTCATGTCCAGGGGCTGGTGTCATAGCATAGCACAGAAAGTCATTGTTTGCAACACCAGCTTGCCATATAGGTACCAGTTCAAGCTCTAACTGCTTCACTTAAAAAAAAAAAAAAAAAGGATTTATTTGTTTTTATTGGAAAGACAGATATACAGAGAGGAGAGACAGAGAGGAAGATCTTCCGTCCAATGATTCACTCCCCAAGTAACCACAATGGCCAGTGATACGCTGATCCAAAGCCACTAGCCAGGAGCTTCCTCCAGGTCTCCTATGTGGGTGCAGGGTTCCAAGGCTTTGGGTCATCCTCGACTGCTTTCCCAGGTCACAAGCAGGGAGCTAGATGGGAAGCAGGGATGCTGGGATTAGAACTGGCACCCATATGGGATCTCAGGGTGTTCAAGACGAGGACTTTAGCTGCTAGGCTACAGCGCCAGGCCCACTGCTTCACTTTTAATCCAGCTCCCTATGATGGTCCAGGAAAGTAACTCTGAATTTCAAAATAAATACATCTTTAAAAAAAAATCAAGTCCAGAACTAGTATGCAAAATCCTCAAGGCCAGAACCCATTTAAAAATGTATGCTGATGGGGCCCGGCAGCGTGGCCTAGCGGCTAAAGTCCTCACCTTGAACGCTCCGGGATCCCATATGGGCGCTGGTTCTGATGGATTGCAGATGCTGTGCTGCTAATAATAACATGACTTGTCTTTTTTTCTGTTGTCATCTAAATCATGGTGTGATGTTTTAAGACTTATTTGAAGGACAGAGAAAGGGTAGAGAGAAGAGAGAAAGAGATTGAGAAATCATTCATCCATTGATTCACTCCCCCAAAGCCCAAAATAGCCAGGCCAAAGAATCAGGACCACCAGCCAAGTCTCTCACCTGGCTGACAGGGACCCAAGTTTTTGAGTCATCATCTGCTGCTTCCCAGTCGCATTAGCAGGAAGCTGGATGTGGAAATGGTGGGGCCAGGACTCATTGGTTGTCCCAAGCAATGGCTTAACTCACTGGTCCACAATGCTGCCCCGAAACAGATACTTTAAATATTAACAGGGGTTATTGTCTGAAAGGTGGGATCACTAGGACATTATTTCCTTCTCTCTATATTTTTTTCTAAAGTCTAAATGTTAATCTAAGGAACAAAGCTTACTCTTTTTCTTTTAAAGATTTATTTATTTTTATTGGAAAGGCAGATATACAGAGAGGAGGAGAGACAGAGAGGAAGATCTTCCGTCTGATGATTCACTCCCCAAGTGAGCCGTAACGGCCACTGCTGTGCCGATCAGAAGCCGGGAACCAGGAACCTCTTCCGGGTCTCCTGCGCGGGTGCAGGGTTCCAAGGCCTTGGGCTGTCATTGACTGCTTTCCCAGGCCACAAGCAGGGAGCTGGATGGGAAGTGGAGCTGCCGGGATTAGAACTGGCACCCATATGGGATCCTGACGCTTTCAAGGCAAGGACTTTAGCCACTAGGCCACGCCGCCGAGTCCCAAAGCTTACTTTTATAATCACAAATGAAAAGAGAACAAACCCACTGATTTTTATTGTGCTGTGACCACCTAGCATGTGTGCTTGTAAGCATACAGAGGCTGTGGAGTTTTGATTTATAGATTGCATAATTTTTAGCTACGCATGTAGCACCAAAAATGTCTCAGCCTACAAATGTCAGCAGTTGCCACCTCACAGGAATGGGTCCAAAAGTCCATTCTGCTCCTTCGCTTCTGCACAGTGACCTTCGAAGCCCAGGCACCTGCCCTTGGAACCCCGGAGTTTACAGCACCACAAGGCAGGGAGTGCTGTGCACACAGAAGGTGAATACAGTGTGAATCACTTCATTTGGCTGGACCAAAGGTTACTTACATAATAGAGGCTTCAGAGTGGGCATGTAGAATGCTAGCTAAGACGCCACGTGGGAAGCCCAAATCCCACAGCAGAGTGCCTGGGTTCAACTTCTAGCTATGCTCTGCTCATGTCCATCCGTCCAGGAGGCGGCAGGGGGACAGCCCTCCATGGGGGAGCTCTCAGCTCCTGGCTCTGGCCTGGCCCAGCCCTGCCTGCTGTGAGCCTTTGGGAGGAGTTAACCAGCACCAGGAAGCTCTGGCTATGTCTTTTCTCAATCTCTCTGCCTTACAAAAAAAAATAATAAATAAATAAAAATTATATATATATATATATGTGTATATATATATATATAAATTACTATTTCACATACCATGAAGTTCATACATACACGGGTTCCCAGGCTGGTTCATCCAGGAAGTTAACAGTTTCAGGATTCTGGGGCAGCTTTCCTCCGAGACCTTCCCAGCTTTCCCTTCCCGGTAGCTCCCGGCATGGCTGCCGCACACAGGAAATTCTAAAAGCAAGCGGGTGGGTGGTGCGGGGGAGGGTTCTGCTCATCCATCTCTCTTTTTATAGAGATTAAAATCTTTCCCAGAATCTCCCTGGCAGACATCTTCCTTCATTTTATTGGCCACACTGTAACTGTTCAGTGTAATTAGAAAAAAAAAAAAAAAAAGAAGAAGCAAAAACTGTCGCAAAGAAGAAAAACTACTCACAAGAAAAAACACAGTTGCTCCTAAACCAAGGAGAAAGGAGGTGATGGCCTCATTACTGCCCTGGACCCGCAGTGGCCAACAGACCTGGACCCAAGCCACAAATGCAAACCGTTTATATATCCCTGAGTCAGGCTTAGGAATGCTACAAGCAAATCTTCCTTCTCTGCTTCATGAATGAGTTACAACACTGACAAGCAGAGTTGCCTCCTACTAGCATAATTAACAATAGGCACTAAGGGCACGTCCAGCATGATTGCAACAAAGGCATCTTGGTTGTACAATTTGGACTTTGAGTTCCTGAGTGATTGTTCCGGATGTGACCCTGACTATCTGTGTGGTCTTCATTGAGTCACTCTGCTTATCTGGGCCCATTTCCTCATCTTAAAACAGGTGGTTCCTAATGTCCTTTTGAACTCCAGTGTTCTTTGCTTTTATATGGCTGTTCTACTGGGGGACCTGCCCAGCCTGTTATCTGACACCACCAAACCCAGGAAGCCTGAGGCAGTGAAGGGTTAGAAGGCATTTTCTCAGCTTCCATGGGGCAGAATGTAGTGTCACTGAGACAAAAAGGCTGGCCATAGTGCCCTGTCATGCACTTGTACAGTATGACAGAGCGTCTACCACAAGCCATAGCTTACAGAAATTCATCAAGGAAAGACAAAGAGCAGAGGGTTCAGTGGCTTTGAACCCCACATCCCAAATCGAGTGTCAGAGTTCTGGCTGCTCTGCTTCTGAGCCAGCTTCTTGCTAAAGCGTCCTGCAGGCAACCAGTGATTGTGCAAGTTCTTAGGATCCTGCCACTCATGTGGGAGAAACAGATGAAGTTCTGGGATCAGTGTGGTTCCTGCCAAGTGAGTTTGCAGTCTAGAAGGGAAGGGATAGAGATACAAAGATTAACTGTTACTAAAGAGATGTGATGTAGTGTGAGGACACAGAAAGGAAGGGGTGCACTGTGGGAGGAGCACCTAGCCCAGAGGGGGGACGAGTTTAGAGAAGTGACACCTGGCCAAAGCCCAAGGAAGGATTTTGGGTTTCCTTTCCTGGTTATGTGAGGAACTGCCAGGCCTACAGGACACCTCAGCCCGCGCTGCTCTGACTTCTTTTGCTGTTCCTTTTATGCGTCTGAGATGTGGCAGGAGGACCACAGGCGAATGGCTGCAGCAAACACCGGGTTCCTATTACAGGACTTTCCAGTGTCTGCATGACCACCCTGTCCCCTCCACAGCCACCCGTGCCTTCATCACCACCACCTCAACACCACCTTCAACACAGTCAGTCTCATCGTCACCACCGAAAATCCATACAACTGAGCCTAACAAATCTCAAAACTGTGTGTGAAATCTGTTCATGTAACGAACCAATGAACGCATAATTATTTGCTTTTCCCAATTATTCCATCTACAACAACCTTAAATAGTTGCATTTCCCTAGTGTTTTCAAAATATGCTTTGGTTTAAAAACATTTTAATTGCTCGGATCTCTTCAGAAGCATACCTATTTTAAGAAGTAAAGCATACCAGCGGCAGAATTTTTATGCTACGAGGGAAGGGCAGACCTAAGAAGTTCATAAGGCCTCTCTTCTTTTTCCATCAGATTAATTGGGAGGAGTTTTATGGCAAGCACAAATCTATACATTAAGCAGTTTGGGATGGCTTACCATAAATCAATGGCTATAAAGGCAGAAGTTAATTCCATCAAGTTTATATAAATATTTTATATATATATATAATAATTAACAATAGGCACTAAGGGCACGTCCAGCATGATTGCAACAAAGGCATCTTGGTTGTACAATTTGGACTTTGAGTTCCTGAGTGATTGTTCCGGATGTGACCCTGACTATCTGTGTGGTCTTCATTGAGTCACTTTGCTTATATATATATATTTTTTTTTTTTCAAAATTGGTGTCACTTCTCTAATATCTTTCAAAAATATATATATATATATTTGAAAGGCAGAGTTACAGAGGGAGAGAGAGATACCAAAATAGAGATCTGGCATGTTCTGGTTCACTGTCCAAATAGCCCTGATGGCCGGAGTTAAGCTGATCCAAAGTCTGAAGCCAGGAGTTGCTTCTGGGTCTCCCAAGTGGATGCACAGGTCCAAGCACCTGGGTCGATCTCCTCTGCTTTCCCAGGCCATTCTATCAGTAAGCTGGACTGAAAATGGAATAATGGGACTTGAATTGGTGTGTGTATGGGATGTTGCACCATAGGTTATACCCACCCCACAGTGCCGACCCGAATTTTGCCATTTTAAGCAACTACATTTTGTGATGGCTTGTTACACAGCAAAAGATAATTGCACAAAGACTGCCTTTTTGTGTTTTGTCTTCCTCTCCTTTTCACCTACTCTGAAAATCTTGGGTATGACAGTTGCCACAAACACAGGAGCTTCAACTTTCTTCTATTCAAAAAGTTCCGATTTCCTGATGTAGTAAAGTTTCCTCTCCGTCTGCATTCCTCCCAGATGAAAGGCAATCAAAATGAGGTAAGTTGGGCCTAGCACAATGGCCCAATTTGCTAATCTTCCTCCTGTAAGCTCTAGGATACCATAGAGGGACCAGTTCATGTCTTGGCTGCCCCACTTCCCATCCAGATCCCTGCTTATGGCCTGGGAAAGCAGTGGAGGACAGCTCAAAGTCTGAGACTTGTACGCATGTGAGAGACCCAGAAGTTACTGGCTTCAGATTGACTTAGCTCCACCCACTGAGGGCATTTGGGTATTAAATCAGCAGATAAAAGATTTTTCTCTATGGCTGTCCATTTCTCTGTGAATCTGTCTTTCTAACAAAAGTGAATAAATCTTAAGGGGAAAAAAGTGCATACTTAAAAAAATAACTTGCTGATTAAAGTTGAAAATTGTTACTAAGGGACTGGTGCTGTGGTGAAACAAGACAGAAAAAAATAGGGCATGTTAGTATGAGCAAAGCAGAGATGTAGGTGCAGGTGGTGATGGTGGTGGGATTCTGAGGCTAAAAGAAAAGCTAGTAGAACTCATCAAGTTTTGGAAGATATGTGTTTGATTGAATCAGGATGCTTATGAAATTTCCTGGCAATGGCTCCTAATCTCTCTCTGTTAAATTGCAAATAAGCAAATACACATACTCTAAAAAGTTCCCCTTATGTTCTTTTCTCCTCCATCCTTTTCACTACATGGTATCCTCAGGAACTCTCTACAACTCTGGGTTTTGCACTCCTCTATCCTGGTCTGTGTGCATCCCCCAGTCCCTCACCTAGTTGGTGGGCCAAGGCCTGAGTGGGAGCAACTGTCTATTCTGTCTCTTCAACGTAAGTGATCCAAGTTGTCCTCCTCTTGCTCTCCACCTACTGCCCTAATCACGTTAAAGGCACCAGGAAGTGCCCAATTTCCCAAGTCAGAAACTTGGATGTTATCCCAGACCTCTCCATTAGTCCTCAGATCTAATAAATCATAGCGCCAAGTCATTCTAGTCCATTTACATCTTTGGAATTGGTTATTTGTCTGATGGCTACTGCTACTGAGCTTTGTCTCACTGTTATTCCTGTCAGGGAAGAAGAAAATGTCTTCCTGATGCTTTCGCCTCCTGTAAACCATCTTCCATGCCTGGAATAAGCTCTTACAAGCGTGTAAAATCTGAGTGTTCAGTGACTAAGGCAGGTCCTTGGCATAGGGGTATGGACTCTTCTATCCTATATCAGAGTTCCTGGTTTCCATTCCCTGTTCCAGCTTCCTGCTAAGTAAGACACAGCCTGGCAGGTAGCAGTGATGGCACATATACATGGGTCCCTCCCACTCACATGGCCCAATGGGGCTGACTAGCTATTGTGGACATGCGTGTTAGGGAAAATAGGAAGAGGAGGGAGAGAGAAATGCTTGGTCATGGTAACTTGACCATGATTTTATTCAGATTTTTCTAATTGGTCACTTGAATATCTAGTTCCCAAAGTACTTTTAGGTCAGGGTCAAGAGCAACAGAGCCTAAGCTGGATTGAGTGCTAGTTATTGGTTTAGAAGCTTCACTGTTTCCTACCACTAAGTTGGGACTTGGCCCACTCTCATCTGCTCTGCCTGGCCTGTGTGGCCGTTACACAGGCTTGGGGAAGGAGAATGGGAATGGGTGGCTTTCCTCCCAAGAAACCCAGTCTCCTCATATAAACTGCTTCATCCAGTGTCCACTCTACTTACCTGGTACCTCCGGGGAGGGGGCTTGGGAGGGTCACAAGACATTCTTTTATTCCAAATCTGGGGCTGGCATTTTTGGCTCAGCAAGTTAAGCTGCCACTTGCAATGGCCAGCAATCCCATGTGAGACTTGGTTCTTACTGTTCCTATTTCCCATTCAGCTCCCTGCTACACCTGGGAAAGCAGCACAGATGGCCTGAGGAGTTAGGCTCCTGTCACCCAGGGGAGAGATCCCATGCTCTTGTCTGTAGTCTGGCTCAGCCCATTTAGGGAGTAAGCCAGCCAGCAGAGAGATCTCTCTGTCTCTCCCTTCCATATAAATAAATAAGTTTTTAGAAATTCAAATGCCTTGAAGAGTCAGAACCCTAATAGGATAGCCATCACTCAGTGACAATCAAGTCTCACCAAGAAGAAATTGGCACTGATAGTTGCTAGGTATTTATTTTCACGAGGAATCAGTCCAAAGCCCTGAATTTGATGTGAACTGTTCTGATTTAAAAAAAATAATAACCTATTTATTTCAAAGGTAGTGTGACAGGAGAGAGAGAGAGAGAGAGAGAGAGAGAGAGAGAGAGAGAGAGATTGCATCCACTAGTTCACTCCCCAAATGAAGCTGGGCCAGGTGAAAGCCAGGAGCTAGGAACTCCATCTTGGTCTCCGATGTGGGTAGCAGGGTCCCCAGTTCTTGGAGCATCAGCTACCACTTCACAGGCACACTAACAAGGTCTATTAGAAGTGCAGTGTAGTTTAAACTTAAACCAGACAGTCCCATGAGGAATGCAACTATCCCAAGCAGTCACTTACCAAGATGTACTACAACAGCCCTAACCCATTTTCTGATTTTCAAATGTTAGATTAAGAAAAATAAAGAGAGGGTGAAAGCAAGCAAGCAAGCAAGCAAGCTTGTGGGGGGGATTCTCTCCCTTAGGGCCTTAGAGACCAACGGGGTTCTCTAGTCTCCCTTTGTTATTGGGCATCTCCACCACTTGTCAGCCCTCAAGGTGGAGCCCAAACCGCCTGGCCCCGGGCAGCCTCCCTTTCCTTTTGTTGTCCTTCGGCGTTCATAACCTGCAGTCCCACGTGACTGCGCCCCCAGAGGGCAGGGACGTGGATTCCTTCACTTCAGGATCCCTCCCCACCCCACCCCACCCCGCTTCAAAAAGCACCTGGCACTTCAATCACCGAGAGGAGAGGAAAGGGTGTTCGATCCGATAGTGACCTGGGCGCCTTTCCCGACGGCAGGAATTTGTTTAAAATGAAAAATGCAAAGGACTTCTGCATACTTGATTTTTACATTGACCGCGTATTTGTGAAATACACTTGGAAACAGTAATTTTTTTTTTAACGGATTCTGCTTTGGGAGCTGCTGAGGCTTGTAGGAAGAATGGCAGCACTCAGAAGTGGCTCTGGTGACGGCTGGCGCTGGCTTTTCTGTCGGTCCTCAAGGGCCCGCCGTAGCCCCTCTGAATGAAACAGCTCTCTGCCCTAGGATAGTGGCCCCAGCCGGCCGGGGAGCGAGCTGACAGTCGAAAGACACTTTGCATAATCCATTCTGAAATCCACAGAGGTTGCACGGTTGTAAACTGAAACTGCAAAGGCAAACCCACATTTTCGAAAAGCAAGTTTCCTGGCCCAGTCACTGGTTTCCCGCTGTCTGCGCCTCCCCATCGCGCGCGCACCCAACGTCCGGTAGCCGCTTCATTCATAACACTTAGCCTCGGGGACGGAGAGGCGGGCGTCCGGGCCTCACGTCGACGCGATTTAAAACCCATGGCCTGGCAGCGGAAAAGAGGGCGGCCCGGAGAATGAAGTGTTGCACTGTAACGGTAGGATCGAGCGTGGCAGCGGCCCATCCATCGGCTATTTATACCAATGCCGATTATGCAACCCGTCTGCAGCCATTCATGCCGGGAGCTAGGGCCGGGGGCAGCTTTCCCAGGCGCCCGGGCAGTGTCTAAGTTTGCAGCCTGAGCTTGGTTACGAGAGCGTTTTGGGCTTTCCGTTCCAGTCCGGCGGTGCTGCGGGGGAAGACAGCCAGGCTCAAAGTCACTCGGCACAACGACGGCTTATTTAAACATCCGCGTGCAGGCTCCAGGGCGCCCAAGGCGCGGCCCGGCGGCGCCCAGAGCCAGGCCCGCGACAGACCGGAAGGAACTGATAAACCTAGCGCTAATGACACCCTCCTCCTCCTCATTCCTCCTCCTCCTCCTCCCTCGCGCGTCGGAAGTGTCCCGGGAGCGCCGTCATTGAGAAACAGCGAAGGGGCAGAGTGGGGGTGAGGCGAGGACAGGCCTCGACGCAGCTGCGCGCGCCTGGCGGGGAGGGTGCAGGACAGCCCCGGCTCCTCTCCAAGTCACCTCCTCCCCGCCCCTGGGGGTGGGGGACGCGAGGCTGACTTATCAGATCCCACCCCTGGGGACGTGCACCCCTGGGGCCCCGGACCGGAGGACGCGAGCGAGAGGGCGGGTTTGCAGAGGAGGCTAAAATGACGGTTTCTCCCGGCGCCCCAGCGGGGCTGGAGGGGGCTGGGGCCGCGGCCGGCTTCCGAGTGAAACTGGACCTGCGGGTCTACTGAGCATGCCCGTCCGGAGCCGCCGAGGGTCGCTCCGGCTCCGCGCTCCGGGCTTTCCGGGCGGCTGGAGGGAAGGGCGCGGGAGGGGTGCCGCCGCCCGGGATTCCGCTCCGTGAGGCCGGTAGGAAGGGGTGAGGGGAGGTAAAGGGGGTCCCGCTTAGAGCTCCGCTAGCTTTGCGTGAAGTTGTGAGCGGTTCGATACTACATTTGAAGCGTGAACATCTCGCTCTGAGTGTTCAGGGCTGCCTGCCTTCTGTCTGGCTGGTTGTGGGCAGACACCGGGGGAGACCTCTCTTTCAGCAGGTATTAATTTAAAGCCCTAAATCCATGCTATCCTCTGTTGCGGGAACAATCCAGTAGACTCATGATGCCCTGATCCTTGGATCAATATGCATGTCATAATATTTGCCCAGTGTCCTTAGTTTCTAGTTTCCAGGAGTCAGACCTCGCAGGGGAGGACCCTAAAGTCACCTGCTGCTAGCGTTTCCATCAAAAGGCCCTTTTGGGGTGGCAGAAAAGAACCAGAAGGCTTTATTTAGAGGAATACGAAGGCCAGGGAGCCCAAGGGGAGCCTTTGCTAATCTCACTAGCTAGAGACAGGAAAGAGTTGCCAGGAATCTGATCTTTGCGGCGTGCCCAGTGCAGTGTCCTCACTGCAGAGTCCATTTAACCTTCCCAGTAATCCTATGCTGTGGGTATTATTGTGACAGCACAGACAATGGGTGCATCACTCAGTATCTAAGACCACATCCAGGATGGCGAGGCAGGAGTCTGGCACCAGGAGACCTGGCAGGGACTTGGTGACTCCTGGAGCTTTCAGTGTCTTCCATTGTTCCGCTGGCTGCCTGGTCTTTGGACTGAAGCTGCCAGCCATTCCCTGCAGAGAACTGGCTGAGAGGTGACAGAGTGGCAATAATCTCACCTGCCTGCACACCTCACTTGCCACATTGCAGGGTGAAGCCCCAGAGATGCCCTTTGGGCAGCTAATTTTGACGAGTGCCTGTGTTCCTGCAAGTTTAGGAAAGACCGAATGACATTTTTTTTTTTTTTTCCAGGAAGGGGAAACCACAGTAGACATTTAGAGGACAATGAAATCTTGGCTTTGTTTAGCACCTTCTCTCAGACTTACTAGCCTCCAAAATGCAGAAAGACAAAGTCAGCCTTCTTGTCCCTGTTTTATAAAGAAACTGAAGGACTGTTAAAAGCCTCTGTTGGGGTCTTAGAGCGGATCCCAAAGCCATGTGTCCCATGCCACCGTGCTCCTCTGGGCCCCAGCTTTCCAGCACTCTGCATCGAAGGTGGTGAGCCCTCACCCAGGTCCACCAAGAACACAGCTGTGCTGAGCCTGGGACAGAGACCAACCCACTCATGGCTTTCCCTGGGGTCTTAGGGTGAAACCATCTTTTGAATATGCATGATTCTCCACATGCAGATACCAGTTGTACACGCGCGAATGCACTAAGGACAGCATAATGAGGTATGTTTGGGGCAGAGCCCAAGTTTAATCATGAAATTTGGGCCCAGCATGGTAGCCTAGTGGCTAACATCTTCATCTTGAACACGCCAGGATCCCATTTGGGCGCTGCTTCGTGTCTCAGCAACCTTGCTTCCCATACAGCTCCATGCTTGTGGTCTGGGAAAGCAGTTGAGGACGGCCCAAAGCCCTGGGACCCTGCACCCACATGGAAGACCTGGAAGAAGCTCCTGGTTTCTGGATTCGGATCGGCTCGGCACTGGCAGTTGGCCACTTGCAGAGTGAATCATCGGACGGAAGATCCTTCACTCTATATTTGACTTTCCAATAAAAATAAATAAGAAATTCATTTACCTTTCATATATAGCCTGTACATATGAATATAGTCTAAAGATAATCTTCCAGAATATTTTAAACAGTTTAGTGCATACAAGTTTCAAAGCATGGCATTTCCCACTTGTGCTATCCTGTCCTTGTTGAAAAAAATTTCAGATTTAGGAGGATTTGATTTCCTACATCATATTTGAGGCAAAGATTTAATATTCTCTTAATTTGCTCAGTGTTACTTATTTAATCAAAATCACTGTGGGTTTTCCCATAGCACATTCAGGAGAACGGAGAAATATACTGTTTGGAGAACAGGAAGTGGTGGAGACATCCCTTGCTCCCTGACAGGACTCCACAAGGACGTGCCTGAGGGCTGTTTATTTTGTGGGATCCAGTGCAAAGTGCAAATGCAGAGCCCCTTGCTCAAAAATGAGAAATCATTTCAGGACTGCAATAGGAGAGTCCAAAACCTAGCGCGGCTCACCTTGCAACTGCAGTTTGTATGCCTAGGACGCCAGCCCCGCCCATTGCCCTGACTGGGCTGCCTGGGGATAAAATCTGCAGCCGGCCTCAGCCGCTGAGACCTGTAAGACAATTGTGCAGGCGGTGTGGGGACTGGAAACGGGAGGAAACTCGTGAGGGGCATCCCATCTACCTGTGTCAAAGCCCACAGGGCAGCAACCTCTGGCCCCAAAACTACACAGCCTTCTGGAGGCCCAAGAGCCATAATCGTCTACCAACTAGAGAAGGGTGACGGAGAATTTTAGTATTTATCGCCTTTTGCCGCGAAATGTTGCTGGGCGTCTTGCGTCTTGGGTTCACTTTTTAAAGCATTTTCTGCGTACGAAAAAATTCACTATTTGTGAAACGCCCGTTCCTCTACCGAGACAAAAAAGATCACAAGGTTCACGTGAAACCGAACAGCCTCTGCCATTCAGAACCTTGGTAAAGGCGAACCCCGCCCCTCCCCTCCGTTTCTGGTTGGCTGGGTGCGGAGGCCAGGCGCTGCCACCTGCGCCGCCCGGCCCGTGGCACCCAGGGCCGGGGACCGTCGTTCCTTCGTCAGCCCGGGTGTCCTCTCCCTGCAACTCCGCACCATCTCCCTCCCGCCCTCTAGTTTTAATCCTGGCGTTGGGAAGGAGGGAAAGAGACAAAACGGGAGCCAGATGTGAGCGAGTCACCCCCAACCCCCGCGCCCGCCTCCTCCCTCCTCGCGGGCTTTCTAAAACCCGGAGCCCTTGCCCGGCGAGGATTCGGAGCCAGACGGTCGGCCGAGCAAACTCCGCTGCTCCGGGAATGCAGGCCAGGAGGGAGGGGGAAGGAAGCCGGGCATGCTCAGTAGGCGGGACAAAGTTTTTTTTTTCTCCTCCTTTTTTTTTTTTTTTTTTCTCGTTCGCAAGTAGGAAGCTTTTTGCACTCCACCACCTCTGGCCGCTGGGAAGACGTCATCGCTTCCGCCCTACTTCCTCCTCCTGTTGGCGGCTGTGAGAATCCAATATGGAGTAAATCGGTGGAGTGGAGAGATGGGGCTCGGAAGGGGCGCCCTGCACCGCCTCCCAGGCGCACCTCCCCCGGCCGCCGACCGCTCCCCGGAACCGTGATTGGTCCGCCCCCCACCCCCGGGGGCGACCCCGGACCCAGCCCCCACCGGCGGCCGGCCCGCTCCTCCTCCTCCTCCTCCTCCTCCTCTCAGCAAGTCCCTGCCGCTCCGAGGCGCGCTTGTTTTTCTCCAGCTCTCCCCGCCGCCGTCCCCTGCCCCAATCTCGCCCCGCCGCCCCTCGCGCGCCCAGCAGCCCCCGCCCGCCTCGCCCGCCGCCGCTGCCTCCTCTTGCAGCTTGCCTCGGCGCTGCTGCCCCGCACCTTACCCCGCGCCCCGGCTGCCCTGCTTCCCCTCCTGCTTGCGGCGCCCCCTTCGTCTACAGCCGCTGGCCCCCCACCTTCAATCAGGCCATCTCTGGAGATGTGAAGAAGGGGGGTGAGCGGACAGGAAGATGAAGGGAGCAAAGCTGCCCGCTGCGGGACAGGCGTCTAGGTGAACAGGAAAATGACCGAAGAAACACACCCGGACGAGTAAGTTTGGCCGCGGGGTGGGACGCGGGTTGCCCCGCAGGGGCGGCGTGGGGACCGGGGTTCAGGACGCGGGCGGGGACGCTGTTGGGTGAACTTGGCAAGTGGGGTGCAGCGACTGGTTCATCTGTCGGGGTCGGGACGCGAGATTTTCTACAGAAGTGAGGAGGGGGCAAGAATCGCCGCGGGCTGGCAGAGGCACGCCTGGGGTCGGCGGGCTGGTGGCCGCCGTGGGGGCCAAGGGCGAGCGGGTGACCTCGGGGCGGTCCCCGCTCCCTCTCACCACCCATCCTACCCCGAGATCCTAGCGGCGGGAGCGGAAAACTGACACCCCTATTCGGGCTTCCCGGGGTCGGTGGTCTATTGCGAGGTGACTTTGTGACTCGGGCTCAGCGGTCCCCTCCGGAGCCCAGCGCGGCCCAGGCTCCGCCATTTCGTTTTCTTGAATCGCTCTCATTTGCATACCACATTTTCATTCATAAAAACACGGTGGAGGGAGGCGAAACCGGGTGCTGGCGGCGCGGGGGTCTGGCGCGCCGGGGTCCCGCGCGGGCCGGAGCCGCCCGTGGCCCCCCGCGCGTTACGAGTGTGAGGGAGAGCAAGTGTGTGTGTGTGTGTGTGTGTTTGTGCGCGCGCGCGCGCGCGCTTGTGGGCCGGCACACGCACCCCGTGGATGGGGCAGCCGGAGGGGGGGCGGGTCCGCGGCGGGGGCGGGCGGGAGCGTGCGGGGCAGCGCGCCGCGCGCGGATGGCGGGAGGAGTGGATGTGAGTGTGTGCGCGCTCCCGTGCGCGCGTGCCCGGGCCTGTGCGCGGCCCGCGGGCCCATGTGAAACAATGCTCCGGGGCGCTCCGCCCGAGGGGGCTCCAGGGCCGCCCGGCCGGCCCGCGCGGGACCCGTGCCTGTCGGCGTCCTCCGGCCAAGGTGCAGCTCCCTCCGGCCTCGGCGGGGCGCGGGCTGGCAGGGCCTTTACACCCTCTCCTCAGGCGGTTTCCAGTCAGCGGGTGCCACCTCGGCGGGCCCCTGGCCCGGGAGCGTCTGCGCTTTGGCCCGGGGTCTGAGCGGTCGCGGCTGCAGCCGCTGCTCTGTAGCTGTACCCGCCACCAGCCGCTTTTTTTTTTTTGTGAATAAGACACTCTCCTTTATTGTCACATGATATCCCTCCTCCCCTGTACATTCATAAATCCGGAGCCTGCCTCGGCTCCTTTCATTCAGTGCTGCCATTAGCCAAGGTAGCAGCGGCGGCCGGCTAGGGCGCACTGAGGCGTCGCCAGCCGCGAGCACGAGCCTCGTAGGGAAGCTCCGCTCCGGTCCAGCTCAGGGGGGAGTGGGAGCAATTACACCCCCCCCCCCACTGTCCCCTCTCTGCCTGCAAGCCTGGCCACTCAACAATGCAGGGAGAGGGAATGACTCAGGGCTGGGCAACAGGGGGCTTGAAGGTCTTTTCAAGCAGGTGACAATGCTGTGCCACTCTACAAAAATCTACTCACCTTTCCCTTCTCCCCCTCGCAAGTACGCCTTGTTCCTTTGGGCAGGACTAGGGTTGGTGTTCCGAGAGAGGGAGTTTCCTTCCTGTGGGTCCCCAGGGAGCTATACTTTAGCAGTAACCGTGATCTTCAGGCCCAGTTCCTGCAGTGTCCGCTGGTCTCTGTGTTTTAGATATTGTTCATAGACTGCATCGTGAAATGGCAAAGTGTGTGTGTGTGGGGGGTGCGGTGGGGGTGCTGGGCTCCTAGTGCTGGCTCATGGAGGGGAAGGGCTATGCTGCCTGGAGGCAGGTATTGATAGGCCCTCATGCGTCCTTGCACACAGCAGCAGCAGCAGTGGCCGTGAGGGACAGCTGCCCTGCTCTGACCCCAGGGATTCTTGGTTTGACCATTCTACTTCCCAATCGTTGGCTCCGTCCCTGGGACACACAGGCCTAGTCTGGCCGGATTCACGACAGCTTCTTCACCTCTCCTGCCACCCCATCTGCTTGCCAAAGCCAGCGTTGTAGGAAAGGAGGACCAGACTCAGAGCAAGTGGGGTGTAGAGCCAGCCCGTGTCTCCTGCCTGTCAGAAAGCCAGCTGATGGATGCCCGGGTGGACAGGTTCTGCTTTCATTCAGAGAATCGGAAAGCCTTGGGCCAGGAGGCAGGGCAGGTGGGGAGAGGGGCTACCTTTGCTGGGATTTGGCCTTGGTGTGGAAAGCCTGAGGAGAAAGCAGCCCCAGGGCCATAGACTGCTTTCACTGAGACCTTCCCTTACATTGTTCAGTGTTCTTATGTAATGGCTCATCTGAAAAAGCCCTTTTCAGTGTTACTGCCAGGAAGAAGGTTTTCTCTGGAGTTACACAGCTTGCTGTGATTGCCTTTTGTTGTTGTTGGTTTTCTTTTACTGCCACAGCGGAAGCTCGGAGCTTAATAGTCTTGCTTGGTTATGGAAGCTATACTAGCCTAGATTTTCCCCTCACGTTTGTTTACCCTTCCTCTGTGGATTGTGGTCTTCTGACGGTTTGATGTTTGAGGACTCTCGGATATGTTTTAGAACTAGGCAAGGTCTGTTGCTTACCAAGGGAATTGGTGATATTAAACTGGAATTCCAGAGAAAATTCACATATTTGAGCTTTAGATAAAAGAAAATTTTTAAGTGGGCTCCATATAGTTAAGATTCTCTTTTTAAAGATTTGTCTTATTTTCATTGGAAAGGCAGAGTTAGAGAGAGAGGAGGGACCAAGAGAGATCTTGCATTGCCGATTCACTCCCCAAATAGTGATAATGGCCACAGATGGGCCAGTCTGAAGTTAGGAGCCCCGAGCTTTTCCCTGTCTCCCACCTGAGAGTAGGGGTCCAAGCACTTGGGCCATATTTTCACTGCTTTCCATTAATAAGGAGCTGGATCGGAAGTGGAACACATGAATGTCAGTGCTACAGGCAGGGGTTTAACTTGCTACATCACAGTGCTGGCCCTCTTAGTTCTATTTACATAGCCCAGATATTTAAATAGTTGCTGCATTTAATATCAATGCAGTACATCAGAATCTTTCAGCCATTAAAATTGTGCTTAATTTTAGCAAAGATTTTTTTCTTCTAGTGTACTTTTCATGTCAATCTGAAACTCAGGGCTGGTGCTGTGACATAGTAGGTTAACCTGCCTTTGGCTCCATCATCCCATATGGAGGTCAGTTCCTGTCCTGGTTGCTCCATTTCGCATCCAGCTCTCTGCTTGTGACTTGGGCAAGTAGTAGAGGACGGCCTTCAGTCTCAGGACCCTACAACTATGTGGGAGGCTCAGAGGAAGCTCCTCTTGGCTTCAAATCGGCTCATTTGGCTCAAATGGCCATTGAGACCATATGAGGAGTAAACCAGTGAATGGAAGATCCCTGTCTCTCCTTATTTCTTTGCAAATTTGCTTTTCCAATAAAAATTAGCCTAAAAAACTTCTCTTAGGGCCCAGCGTTGTAGCCTAGTGGCTAAAGTCGTCACCTTGCATGCGCCAGGATCCCACATGGGTGCTAGTTCTAATCCCAGCAGCCCCGCTTCCCATCCAGCTCCCTGCTTGTGGCCTAGGAAAGCAGTCTAGGACAGCCCAAAGCCTTGGGACCCTGCACCTACATGGGAGACCCGGAAGGAACTCCTGACTCCTGGCTTTGGATTGGCTCAGCTCTGACTGTTGCAGCCACTTGGAGAGTGAATCATAAAATGGAAAATCTTCCTCTCTCTTTCTCTCTGTATATCTGACTTTCCAATCAAAATAATAAAACTTAAAAAAAAAATACTTCTCTTAAATATGTGGTAATTTAGGAAAGATGGTTTCCCAAAATATTTTCTATATATAAAAAAAATACACTGGGTTCCAGTGAATGGCTTAATCGGCTAATCCTTCCCTCACAGGTGCAAGAATCCCATATGGCACTGGTTTATATCCTGGCTGCTCTGCTTCCCATCTAGTTCCCTGCTTGTGACCTAGGAAAGAAGGCAGAGAAAGAGAGATTCTCAATCCGCTCTTCACTCCTCAGATGGCTTCAGTGGCCAGAGTTGGATCAGCCAAAGCTGGGAACTTTGAGGTTCTTCGTAGTCTCCCACAGGGAGTCAGTGCAAAAGCCCAGTGCAAAAGCCTACTGGCTAAATCGTTACCTTGCAACCACCAGGATCCCATATGGGTGTCAGTTTATGTCCTTGCTGCTCCACTTCCCATCCAGCTCTCTGCTTGTGGCCTGGGAAAGCAGTCGAGGACGGCCCAAAGCCTTGGGACCCTGCACCTGCATGGGAGACTGAGAAGAAGCTCCTGGTTCCTGACTTGGGATCAGCTCAGCTCTGGCCATTGTGGCCACTTGAGGAGTGGACCAACAGGTGGAGGATTCTCTCTGTGAATCTCACTTTTCAATAAAAATAAAATAAAATAAGGGCTTTTAAACCATATATAGTTTTGATGGTATCTTTAAGGCTGTTGATCATGGCTGTAAATGGTTTGAAAATTTGCAGAAAAAAAATTGAATTCTTGAAGCAAGTTTAAGGTCAGAAGACATGGGAGCAAAATCAGCTTTCTGTTTTCTTTTCCCTGATGAACCCTACTCAGTAACTCACTTCTTGCTGGGAGTGGTGGTTTTTTTTTTTTTTTTTGGCTGTTGAAAATTCCCCACAATTTGGAAAAGGGGCTTACATATTTTTGAACCTTGTCAAAGACGTTACCAACACTGGGGCTCTTACATCTCAATACTCAGACTTCTCAAAAGAATGCTTTGCAGTGAACCATGACAGTATGACCACAAGTTACAAAATTAAGAATAATTTCCTGATGTCTCTAACACTCAGCCTGGCTTGTCTGATAAGTGACTGGTTCTTCTAGCCAGGGGCAAAGATTAGGAATGAGACAAATGCATTTGTAACCTCTTCTTAAGACTCAGGGCTTTGCTTTTGTCTGTGTGAAGAGTCAGAGGAACTTGTATTGATTTAGCAGTGCTGTTGTGAAGATTTCAGTGAGGTGAGTATGTAGAGCTCAAAGTCCAGGACCATGCATCTGCCAGATGTCCTGTGTGGCACTCCTGCAGGGCACTGAGGCAGGCTGCCTATCCTTCGCATGTCAACTAACCTTGCAAAAGGAGGTGTTGCCCCGTTTACCTGGTGAGAAAGCTTAAGTCAAATTATGGCCCAAGACAGCAAACTTTGCTTGGATTGCGCTTCACCCGTGTAGTGTTTTCTCAGTAGTCCTGGGAGGCAGGTGGTGTTATGACACTGATTTATTGTTGGGGAAATTAAGGCACAGAGGTTGGTAGTGTGCCTGAGGTTAGTGACAAAGGGAGCTGGGAATTGGGCATGCCCGCAGCCTGGTCCATCCAGCAGGAACTCTATGGTCTTAAACTGACCACTGGGAAGGGGAGGGAGCGTCCAGGCTAAAGTCTTATGACTTCAGAGTTCATTGTATTCTTTGAATCCTGATGTAATTCTTCTGAACTGGTGATGGTCTGTTGGTACCCTCATTTCTCGTGCCTCACTTATCTTCCTGGAAAATGCTGTGAGGCATGAGAGGCAGAGCGAATGCGAGTGAAATCAGATACTTGGGGCTTGGGAAATTCTGTGATGCCTTTAGGATCATGGCAGGGGTAGAGGGTTGGAGGAAGATTCAAAATTGATTATTGCTGAAATGCTTGAGCTGTGCTAACTGAAAGGGTTATTTTGAAAATGGACATTAAAGCCTATGGAATGACTGATCTGTGTTTTCTTTATGTGGATCTTAAAATGAGGAGATGAAAAAACTGAGGTTGACTTTGTAGAACTAGAACCTGGGCCCATTCACTAGAGAATTTTGGAAGCAGGACAAAGCAAAACATTGTGGACATTAGAGGGCTTGTAGCTAGACCTGTCATAGTATAAAGCTAAGTGTCCATTGCAAGGCTGCAGGGCGCTTGAGGCGGTTTATCTGGTCTGCAGGTGGGGATCCGGGTTTGTTTTCCTGAGGATGTTAGCAGAAGCTGACAACATCATCGTGAATGTAGCTGGTCTCTTCTGCTTTCCTGTCCCTTTGACCTGTACGTCTGTAAAAATTAAATCAGTAGAATACCAAGACCAAACTATCTTGCTTACTCTCTGAGCAGGTGTTTCATGTAGCTGATCCTGCTTGGGCTGTCTGCATACCTGCTGCGTGACTGGTTTGAGTCTTGCTCCTCTGCTTCTTGTTCAGTTTCCTGCTAATGTGCACCTTGGGTAGCAGGTGGTGCCTTAGGTCCTTGGGGTCTCTGACACCCACATGGGAGGCCTGGATGGAGTTCTGGGCTCTGGGCTTGGCCTGGCCCAGCACTGGTTGATGAAGGAATCTGGGGAGTGAACCTACAAATAGATCTCTCTAACCTCGATTTTTTTCTCTTTGCTGCTACTGCCTTTCACATGACTTTAAAAAAAAAAGAAAAATTAATCATGCTTACTTATTCTCTTTATCTTAGAATTCTTTCTTCCTTCCCTCTTCCAAAAATGAAATTGTGCTCATTCTCCTAACCCAATTTTTGGGGAGGTACGTCTTGATTTTTTTCCTACTCCCACTCTCTGACTCAAAATTGGTATCCTTTTATCAGTTCTGCCCTGCACTGTGTGGTGGCTACTACCCTCCAGAGTAGAGTTTGTAGATTCTGCATCATAGTTGCTTTCTGGAGTCAGGGCTATCTCTGATACTTGATTTTCTAGATGCTGACTCAATGCTATTAAACACATTGATATTACATAAATCAGTTCACTTTATCCAAGAATGGCTGTTGCTTAATATTCTATTTTACCTGCACCCCCTAATGCAGTGATTGTTCTTGTTGCATTTGGTTAAGGTGGTGGATATAGGTCTCTTTCTGAGAAACTCACTATGTTCACATGAAGCCTTGGATGTGTTTTGTCGAAACTGGGGTACAGAACTCTTTCATTGTGTGATCTGTCACTGGCAGATCAAAACAGTTGGCTGCAGCCCCAAAAAGTACCTCACAACAGATTACAGAAGAGCCCCAGAACACAGGGCCCATGTCCCCGCCCCCTGGAGGAATCTGTGCAAGAATCACAACCTTACCCATTTGCAGCAGCAGTTCCGCTGGAGTCTTAACACTTGAGGTTGGAAACAGCTGTGCGAATGAACACCCATATTGGCCCATTTCCTGTGTCACCGACTGAACACCAACAATCTAATAGCAAAATTCTGGAAACTGAGCAAGGTGATAATAGAAGCAGAACAGCAAGATTTGGGGAGAGAGGTGTGGTTTGTTTTGACTTGTTTTTCTGCTAAAGGAGCTTGGCCTGTTTCTTTTTGTTGAAGACCCACTCACATGGACGATAAACTTTGATCATTCTTTGCAGTAGCATTTTTTTTTCCTCCTACAAATATTTGAGGCTAGGGTACTGATGGTGAAAGGCATGTTCTGGGGCTTTTCGTTACTTGTAAACAAAAGGACTTTTGCACCGGGGTACATGGAGCTCTGTGAAGTGAAATGTGTTTTCTGCATACTTGTCCTACGGAGGCAGGATGTGTTATCTCCATAGCCTAACATGTGCCTGTTCTGGTAAGGAAGTCTGGCCACCATTGGTAAGGTGCTTGATGCTGACCGGCATGGAGTTTGCTAGCTTTGGCCACCACTCTCGCATTACTATTTACTGTCCCTTCTCAGGAATCTTTATGAACGATGCATGCACGAGTGGCTCTCTCCACATGCCCGCGCTGTGCTGCTGTGCAGCTACTCTCAGGGTAGCTGACTGTTAAGAAGCAAAAATTTAATTTCCTTGCAGTTGAAGAGTTAGACTTTAATTTTGACTTCATCCTCACATTTAGCATGAGGGATTGAGGAGATTAGAACAAACACAGACAGTTTGTGTCTTTGGCTTCTCTGTGTACTGAAATAATGATTTCTTTTGATCTGGTTGTTTTGTTTGTTCTTAGATATATTTCTGGTTGGTTTGTCATTAATGCTTACAGCTTGATTACCAGGTTAAGTTTTTTTTTTTTTTTTTACTTTTTTTTTTTTATTAATTATTATGCATTATGTGACAGTTTCATAGGCTCTGGGAATCCCCCCCCCACGCCCCTCCCCCCTGGTGGATTCCTCCACCTTGGTGCAGTATTACAGTTCAAATTCAATCAAGCAGGTTAAGTTTTTAATCACTTTGCTTAGTTCATCTGGCAATGAGATGCCTGAGTCTGTTCATTTTATGATAGATTCTGTCCATTTCTTTTTCCCACCGATTGCTCCGGTTCTGGCCTCCAGTGCTGATTTTTCAGGTAAGCGCTGTTTCGTCTTGGTATCTAGAATGCCCAGAGATGCTTGGCCTCAACTGCTCTTGAAGGTTTGAGAACAGCTCACTCACCGGGCCTGGTACAATAACCTAGTGGCTAAACCCTCACCTTGCTAGCACTAGAGTCTCTTATGGGTGCTGGTTCGTATGCTGGCTACTCCCCATCAGCTCTCTCCTTGTGCCCTGGGAAAGCAATAGAGGATGAAGGCTTTGGGACTCTGCACCCACGAGGAAAACCCAGTGGAAGCTCCTGGCTCCTGGCTTCTGATTGGCTTATCTCCAGCTGTTATGGCCACTTGGGGAGTGAACCAGTGGGAGGAAAATACTACCTTTCTGTGTCTCCTTTTCTCTGTGTACCTGCCTTTCCAACTAAAACAACAAAATTAGTTTACTTACCCTTCTCCCCTGGGGCCTGGTAGAGTGTGATCAACAGAGTTGGCTTTCTGCAAGCTCTTTTAAAGTTGATTGAAGTATAGGTTAAAAAAAGTAGTTTTGGGCCCGGCAGCGTGGCCTAGCGGCTAAAGTCCTTGCCTTGAAAGCCCCGGGATCTCATATGGGCACCGGTTCTAATCCCGGCAGCTCCACTTCCCATCCAGCTCTCTGCTTGTGGCCTGGGAAAGCAGTCGAGGACGGCCCAATGCATTTGGGACCCTGCACCCGCGTGGGAGACCTGGAAGAGGTTCCAGGTTCCCGGCATCGGATCAGCGCACATCGGCCCGTTGCGGCTCACTTGGGGAGTGAATCATCGGGTGGAAGATCTTCCTCTCTGTCTCTCCTCCTCTCTGTATATCTGGCTTTGTAATAAAAAATAAAAAAATCTTTAAAAAAAAAGTAGTTTTTTGTTTGTTTGTTTGTTTGTTTAAGATTTAATTTTTTTAATTGGAAAGTCAGATTTACAGAGAGGAGAGACAAAGATCTTCCATCTGCTAGTTCACTCCCCAAGTGACCGCAACAGCCAGAGTTGAGCCAATCCAAAGCCAGGAGCTTCTTCCAGGTCTCCCACACAGGGGCAGGGTCCCAAGGCTTTGGGCTGTCCTCAGCTGCCTTCCAGGCCATAAGTAGGGAGCTGGATGGGAAGTGGAGCAGCTGGGATATGAACTGGCACCTGTGTGGGATCCTGGTGCATGCAGGGTGAGGACTTGAGCCCTTAGGTTATTGTGCTGGCCTGTTTTGTTTGGGTTTTTTTTGTTTGTTTTTGTTCGGTGCTGGCCTTGGTTTTGTTTTCTTTTTCTTTTTTTTTTTTAAGATTTTTTCAAAATGGAAATTGAGATTTTATGGAGAGAAGGAGAGACAGAGAGAAAGATCTTCCATCCGTTGGTAAACTCCCCAAATGGTCCCAGAGGCTGGAACTGAGCTGATCTGAAGCCAGGAGCCAGGGCTGCTTCTGGGTCTCTCAGACGGGTGCAGGGTCCCAAGGTCTTAAGCTGTCCTCGACTGCTTTTCCAGGCCACAAGCAGGGAGCTGGATGGGAATTGGAGCAGCCAGGACATGAACCAGTGCCCATATGGGATTCTGGCACATGCAAGGCAAGGATTTAGCCACTAGGCTACCACACCGGGCCCCCAAAATGTAGTTTCATATGATAAAAAAATGTAATGATAATTCATTTTGTACCTGTATCCAAGAAAAACTTTGAGGTTGCTTTTTTTCTTTACTTTTCTTTTTAAATTTTTTTTTATTGGAAAGACAAGGTTACGGAGAAAGATCTTCCACCTGCTGGTTCATCTCCCAAGTGGCCACAGAGCAATCGTGGTCTGAAGCCAGGAGCTTCCTCCATGTCTCACACATGCCTGCAGGGGTCCAAGGACAAGGGTCATCCTCTGCTGTCTCCAGGCCATGAGCAGGGAGCTGGATCGGAAATGGGACAGCCAGGACTCCAAGCAGCACCCATATGGTATGCTATTGCCATAGGCAGAGGCTTAGCCTAGAATACCATTGCCTTGGCCTCTAATACTGTGTTTTTTAAGACTACCAAAGAAGCAATGTAATGCCAGCAGACAAACTATGAACTTAGGGACTTGGTTAAGTGTCCTTAGCTAGTAGCTCTGGGTTAATCTGCTGTCTATATTATATAAGGCTGTGAAAGTGGAAATGGTGACAGTTTTTAGCACAGCACCTGATGGGGGCCCCATCTAGTTCTGCTATGCCTCCTGTCCCGGAACAAGCTATTCATTCTGTTTCTGACTTACAAGGCACAGAATAGCCATGACCTGTTCCAGCCTCAGACCAGCCACCTTCAGAGGCAAGAACTAAGATCCTCGCCTTGTACCTGAGTGGAAGTGACTTGCTCAAGGCTGCTCGGGGAGCGTGTGGGAAAAGCACGAGAGCCTAGGTGTTAGGCGTGGTGTTGGCTGTGGTTTGGTTTTGCAGTACTGAGCCACCAACTCTTTGTTCTGTGATATCAGTCCTGCCTGACCGACTCAGGGATCCTACCTGGATGTGCTTTTTGACATGGTGACATTTCTAGCTTGTCTGCTGTCTTGCTGTCCTTGTCCCTTCCATCTAGTAGCATCCTTGCCTCTCTTACTGCCCCTGCCCCTTTCCTGATCTGTTCTGAATCTTATTACTGACATTGCTTCTAAGCCAGAACTCACCAACATTGATGGAGATGAGTGGGGCTGAAGGCTCTTGAGGGAGTCACTTGGCTTGTGACATGTTTTGTCTAGCGACGTGCCATGAGGAGGCTTCATTCTGTGTCTCCGCCCAGTGTGCAAAGTACGCAAGGGAGGAGGCGTGCAGATGTGTTGCTGGACCTGAGGCCTAATATAATCATCGTCAGCCTACCAATTTTGCTTGTTTTTATAGACCTTTTAAAACTGTGTAAGTGTGAATAGTCTTAATATGGTTATTAAATTTATCTCCTTTGCTAAATCTTTTTAGTCAAGTCTGATTTTTTTCCCTCAGGCTCAAAATTCCAGAGCAAATACGCTTTGCCTAGGGCTTTAGGCTTTGGACGCAGCATCTCACTTGAGGTTCTAATGGTTTCCTTTGTGGAACAGGGTTCTGCTGTTTGTAAACCAGTACTTCCTGTCCATTCTTGTTTGTTTGATTTTAAGATTTATTTATTTCAAAGACAAAGTAATAGAGAGAGAGGGCTTCCGTCCACCAGATGGTTTACTCCCCAGATTTTCATTACAGGTCAAAACCAGGAAGGAGCAAGGAACTCCATCTTAGTTTTCCAGATGAACAACAGGGACCCAAGTCCTTGGGCTGTCATCTGTCGCCTACCCAGTGTATCATCAGAAAGCTGGATTGGAAGCAGCAGAGTTGGGTTTAGAACCAGGCACTACAATATGGGATATTAGTGTTGTGACAGGTTAGCCCACTGTGCTACAGAGCTTATTGCATTCCAGTCCATTCTTAGATGTCTTTAAAAAAAATTTATTTATTTTTATTAGAAAGATTTACAGAGAGAACGAGAGACAGGAAGATCTCCCATCCACTGGTTCACTGCCCAAATGGCTGCAATGTGAAGCCAGGAACCTGGAGCTTCTTCTGGGTCTCCACATGAATGCAGAGTTCCAAGAACTTGGGCAGCAATCTGCTGCTTTCCCAGGCCATAAGCAAAGAGCTAGATTGGAAATGGAGCAGCTGGGACACAAATTGGCACTCATATGGGATCCCAGCTCTTAAAGGTGGAGGGTTATCCTATTGGGTCATGGTGCTGGCCCTCTTAGATGTCCTCTGTACTAGGGAAAAAATTAGAGGATACTAGGTTACAGGGGCCAGGTGGAGCATGGTAGACCTGGAATCTAAAGAAGTGAATTTAGAATATACCTGGGTTGCAGTTGCAAAACTGGGTAAATTATTGGGTAAAAGACCTCGCAATGTGTTGCAGCCAGAGGAGAGGGGTGTACATAGCTTTGAGTGCATACCTAACATTCACTAATTGCAAGTACAGAGCGCCCGATCTGCTAGACAGATTCAGAGTGTGATCCAAGAAGTCTCTGCTCTTAGAGAGCTTGCTTCTCAGGGGAAGCCTCAGCGTAGTCAGCTGACAGCCTTGTCTTGATTGCTCACTAGAATGGTTTCCCTTTCTTGCTGCTGGGTGCCTCCTGGAGCTGCAGGTTGGAAACACAGTTCTTGGGCTTCTGAGATTTGGGGAGACAGAGAAGGTGGGGGGTGAGGAGAGAGACATGCTTTATTTTGCAGTATCTGAGTGTCCAAAGCTACAGGCCAGGAAAAGATTCTGAGAAGTGATGTTCCATGGCTCAGGTCACAAAACAGGAACTGTTATTTTGACTTCAGACCTTGGACTTCAGACCTTACATCTGTGGAATGACATCAGGTGTCAAAGCTTCACAGAACTCCAGTATTCTGATAACTGCTTTGAGAAGAGGCTGCTGTAGTAGTACTTATCAAACTTGTGCTTATAGGGATTGACCAGAGAAGTCTGGCTTTCAGTGACTGATTTATTTGAGTTGCATAGAGAGAGGGAGAGATTTTCCATCCACTGATTTACTCCCCCAGATGGCCACGACAGGGCTGGGCGAGGCTGAAATCAAGAGCTCCATCTGGGGGTCTCACATGGATGTTGGGTGCCCAAGTTCTCGGGCCATCTTCCCCACAGTTCTGGCCCTGAGATTCTGCATTTTTAACCAAGCTGGTAGTCCCTGACCTTTATCCATGGTTGTGATGATGGCTTGTGGCTTCATTGTGAAGAACTTAGTAAGAGGTGACTTTGCATACTTGGCATTAGGACTCTGCCAGTTGAAGCTCAGTGGGCAAGAAATAATGCTTATACACTGGGAGATGTGGCTGAGCACCTACCTTCCCCTTCGAGGTGCAGCTGGATTTCAGATGGGATTGTGCAGGAGGGATTTTTCCTTAAAGTTTAAAAAATGAAGTTCCTGATGAGTGCCAGGAGCCCCAAGAGGTCTGTCACATACCAAGAACTGAGAAATCGCCAAACTGCAGGCAGCATGTGTTATTCTGCTGGCGTTCTGCACCTTCCAGACGGGCCAGTCACGGACGGAAAGCCTGCCACCCTGAGAAGCATGCACACTCAGCCCTAGAAGAAATCACAGGAAGTAATTAAACAGAAAAGGTCAGAGAAAGAGGAAGTGGTTGTGTTGTTTCTGATGCGAATAGCATTGTTGTTACTGGGGGTCAAGATGATGATGTTTAAGTCTCCTGGAATGTGACTGCTTGTGGATTTGATTGTATTTAAATTGGAGTCCTTGTAGTTTATTCTTTTAGACAGCAATCTAGTTAGGAAATAAATTGCTTTTAGGTCTTATCAGGAATCCCCACGTGCCTGAGCAAAAGTGTTAAGTAAGCGAGAGTTGCTTATAGCTTGGCAAATTGCACTTAAATGGAATGAATGTCAAGACTATTAGAGGTTAATTTTAGGTGTCTGGAGTTCTCCCTAATTCTCCTGATTAAACACTTTAACATAATAGTTTCCTTAATTGGAATAATGATGGAATATTAGCGTGCATATTAAACCATTTGCCCAAATTTGAATAGGGTTAAAATGCAAATGATCCATCACTTGTCAGTGCTTACTCTTCAGAGATAATTCCTGGTGAGATCTGGGAAAGAGACTGGAATATGAATCGGAATAGAATGTTCTACTTGAGGTAGCATTGCTGGGAAAGCCAAGAGTAGCTGGATGAATCACGGAATAAGTGAGAAACTCTTTGTAACCTCCAAGTAGAAGTACTGGAATACAAAAGCCTGTAATGCTAATAACTGCAATATGGAGGTGGGTGCATGGGGAGGTCGGAGATGAGCAACTGTAGGTCCTCAGCTTGTATCTTCGTGAACCTGTTCCCCCCCCAGGAAGCTGAATAAGACTTAAGACCCCTCCCCAGCATTTAGATAACCTTATCTGCAAGGTTTGAGCTGACAGTGCTATTCAGTGTTTCCCAGATGAGTGGCTGATGACCTATAGAACCCCCTGAGCTGCCCGTGACCTAAATATGGATGTCAGCCATGTGTTTCAACATAGGTAACTACATTTACATAATAATACAGCTTTATTCAAATACGACTGAATTCATAGTTTTTCATAGTTGTTAAGAAATACAACTATATGGCCCGGCGGCGTGGCCTAGCGGCTGAAGTCCTCGCCTTGAAAGCCCCGGGATCCCATATGGGCGCCGGTTCTAATCCCGGCAGCTCCACTTCCCATCCAGCTCCCTGCTTGTGGCCTGGGAAAGCAGTGGAAGACGCCCAATGCATTGGGACCCTGCACCTGCGTGGGAGACCCGGAAGAGGTTCCAGGTTCCCGGCTTCGGATTGGCGTGCATCGGCCCGTTGCGGCTCACTTGGGGAGTGAATCATCGGACGGAAGATCTTCTTCTCTGTCTCTCCTCCTCTGTGTATATCTGGCTGTAATAAAAAATGAATAAATCTTTCAAAAAAAAAAAAAAAAAGAAATACAACTATAGCAGTGGGCATTTGGCACCGTGATTGTAACACATACTTGAAATGCCTACATATCCCATATTCCTAGTGCCTGGAATTGAGTCCTGGCTCTATGGTACATTCCAGCTTCCTGCTGAGGCTCTTCTGGGAGGTAGCAGGTAGAAGCTCAGGTAGATGAGCTTCTGCCACCCATGTGGAATGCCCAGATTGAATTCTTGGCTTTGGCCTGGCCCAGCACTGACTGTTGCGGGCATTAGGGAGTGAATGGATAGGAGGCCTCTTCTATTTCTCTTTTCTCTGTTTCTCTGTCTTTCAAGTAAGTAAAGTTTAAAAAACTTTAAACAGAAAAAGAGGTACCGCTCCAACCCCTGGGATGCAGACTGGTCTCTGCTTTTCCCTGCCTCTTTGGCGTTCTCAGGCAGTGGAAGTTGGGAATCACCAGGAGCCTGAGTCATTCTCTGTGGGTGTTGATTAAAAGCAGAGGGCGCTCTAGGGCAGACTGCGTACAAGACCCGAAGGAAGGCAGAGATCAAGTTTAATTGGAGGTGGAGGAGTGAAGTTGCGAATGAGTCTCTACATCTTCGGTAGAGGCTGGGTGTACAGTTGGTTTCTCTGATGAAAAAATGAGCGTTTAGGAGAATGTCTTCTGTTTTTGGTTCTACCTTCCTCTCCATTCATTCAGTCAACATTTATCCAAACACTTGTTATATGTAGTGCACCACTCTTTATTAAGGAAATGAGGATATACCAATTGCTAAAAGCTCTTTAGCAAATACCAAATGGTAAAGAACATAGGCCCAGTTGGCATGTGTACTGTGTATCTGAGGTTTGCCAAGGGAGGTCAGAGAAAGCTGCTGAGTTAGCTGAGGCTTAACCAAAGGGAATAATGAATGCCATGTTGATAAGTAGGTATTTGGACTTTTGTTCTTTTGGTAGAGTGGAACTGCTGAAGACTTAGATGTAAAGAGATGATGAAATGGCATGCTGGTAAAACAAACTAGTTAGAAGGTACAGGCTGGGCTTGGATCTGGGGAGGCCAGCAAGGATGGTGCCTCTCATTGGGTAAGACTTTACTTTGCTCTGTGCTTTCAGTTAGATGAAATGGGCATAGATGTGTTTCAAAGAGGTTATTATGTCTGTTGGAACACGATCAAGTGAGCTGTGAAATGCAGCACTAAATTAAACAACTTACTTTGTAGATGAGACAAACTGTGTAGAAATCACCTGCAAGGCTGTTTTGGGTTCCGATTGTTTGAAGTTGGCCCTGTAAAATGGTGAATGCACTGCTCTTTCCAACCAGAGTAAGATGCTACAGCCTGACCATAAAATCCTACAACTGGAGAGGATATTGCAGGTCCCTTCTTTTGTGTGTAAATCTCAATCTAAAGAGGTTGAATGACAACCTTAGGGTTGCATCAGTTACTGGAGGTTTGGGCTATTTTGGTGAGCTGTCATCTGCGTTTAGTTCCAGTTATATCTGGATACTGTGCATGACAGTTGCTTCTCTGTGAGTGTCAGACCTTTAGGAGACAGGGAAAATATGGTAAAAAAAATTTTTTTTTTAAGATTTATTTTTATTGGAAAGTCAGATATACAGAGAGGAAGAGAGAGGGGAAGATCTTCCATCTGATGCTTCATTCATCAAGTGACCATAATGGCTGGAACTGCACCATTCCAAAGCCAGGAGCCAGGAGCTTCTTCCGGGTCTCTCACACGGGTGCGGGTTCCAGGACTCTGGGCTGTCTTCGACTGCTTTCCCAGGCCACAATCAGGGAGCTGGATGGAAAGTGGAGCTGCTGGGACTTTAGCCACTAGGCCACGCCTCCAGGCCCAAGATGGTAGAAATTTACTCCGTTGTGGTGAGTATGGCCCATGTAAATGTTTGAACCATTAGCACTGAACAGATTGCTAGCCTTGGTCACATCTTGTAAGAGGTTGAGATGGGTGAACTTTCCAAATGGCATTCCTGTGGCACCCCTTTGCAGGTGGCAGGTAGGAGTCCTGAGACATGGCTTCCACATGATATGCAGTTCAGGGGTCAGAGAATTGGGAGTGAAGAAAAAGAAGGGCCTCCGACTCACCATCTAGGAAGAGCAGAGATGAGCCCTTAGAGTAGTGGAAACATATAGGAAGTACCTGGGTTTTTGCACCTGAATAGCAGAGAAAAAAGTTTGAAATATTAACTATGCTTATTCTCCCCTGGCTCCATTGCTTTCACCCTCCCCATGTCTTTGCTTTTGATGTTAATTGCCAAGGCAATGTGGTCATAGACAGCAGGAATTAATATTTGATACACAGGTCTGCTGGGGTGGTGGAGATATAGATGCCAGGATTGGAAGGGTGGCGGTTTTGACATGATTGTGAGAACTACCTGTGGTTAATAAGGCAGCAGGTGCTGTTATAGTGAAGAGATGATAGGTGGAGCTGACCAGGTGGTCATAGAATCAGCATTTTTTTATGGTGTCTTTTTACTTTTGAGTTTTTGTAAGACTGCTACCTCCCACAGGTTTACCTCAGCTAAAATCAGGTCATCCTCTGCACTGAATCACAGTGTTACAGCCAAGAACAAGTAAAAAGCTAGGCTTGAAGAAGAATCAAGAGTTCACTCGCCATGGCACACTTGCTTCAGACCTACGGTTCAGCAGACAGCCCCACTTGAGACCTGAGCTGTCTCTGCATTGTATTTTGAAATTGTGTCTTTCAGGCCCTGCGTGGTAGTCTAGTGACTAAAGTCCTCACGTTGCATGCGTTGGGTCCCATACGGTGCTGTTTCCCATCCAGCTCCCTGCTTGTGGCCTGGGAAAACAGTCAGGATGGTCCAAAGCCTTGGGATCCTGCACCTGTGTCAAGACCTGGAAGAGGCTCCTAGGGTCCAAGCACTTGGGCCATCTTCTGCTACTTTTCCAGACACATTAGCAGTGAACTGGATTAAAATTGGAGCAGCCAGAACCCCAGTTAGTGTCCATATGGAATTCTGGTGCTGCTGTTGGAGGCAGAGCCTCCTAATCTGGCCCCAGGAAACTGCCATTAGAAAAGAAAAAAAATGTTCTGGGCCTGGTATGATGGCTCAACTGGCCAGTCCTCCACCTCTAAGTGCCAAGAGCTCATACGGGCACTGATTCATTTCCCAGATGTTCCACTTCCCACCCAGCTTCCTGCTTGTGTCCTAGGAAAGCAGTAGAGAATGGCCCAACTCCTTTGGACCCTGTACCACGTGGGAGACCGGGAAGAAGCTCCTGCCTCTGGGATGACTGCTGTGTCCGTTGCAGTCATGGGAGCGGGTGGGGATGAACCAGTGGATGAAAGATCTTTCTGTCTCTCCTCCATAAAAACTGACTTTCCAATTAAAAAAAAAAAAAAGTAGATGAACTTTAAAAAAAAAAGAAGTCTTAGGTTTTGGCATCTTCTTTGTGGCCATCCTCTTCCTCTCCTCTCCCTCCCCCATTAATCCTCACTAGCTAGGCATTCTTAACTCAGGAATGGTCCCTTTTGAACCTGATTTTTTTTTAAAGATTTATTTATTTTATTATGAAATCAGATATACAGAGAGGAGGAGAGACAGAGAGGAAGATCTTCCGTCCGATGATTCACTCCCCAAGTGAACCGCAACAGCTGGTTCGTGCCAATCCAAAGCCGGGAACCTGGATCCTCCTCCAGGTCTCCCACGCCGGCGCAGGGTCCCAAAGCTTTGGGTTGTCCTCAACTGCTCCCAGGCCACAAGCAGGGGAGCTGGATGGGAAGTGGAGCAGCCGGGACTAGAACCGGCGCCCATATGAGATCCCGGCGTGTTCAAGGCAAGGACTTTAGCCGCTAGGCCACAGCGCCGGGCCCTTGATCCTGATTGTTAAGGGGATGGTTTGAGAATTTGCAGTGTACCTGCAGACTCAGGGTCAGTACAGCAATGGCCAGGAGGGTTAGACACCTGTGGCCCTTTCTCTGCTCCTTCCCCTGGTAGTGCTGTGTGACCCACTTGCAGCCTAAGACAAACCCCCACCCCACTCCCAGCTGCTTTCACAGAGCCAGTTTATCAACAGAGCTGGAGGCCTGTGGTCATAGAACAGATCTGTATATACAACAGCACCCTCCCATTCTCCCATTCCTGATTCTGGATTGAAAAGACTCAGGAGATTCTAATATGCCTAGGATTATTTAGGATTCAGGAGGAACCTAGGGGGCTGTGCTTGCCCTGGCCCAGTAGCTGCCCCTGGTTAATTGCACAGGTGGGTCTTCAGGAGGAGACCTCTCCCTGTCTTATTGAGTGTGAGAAATCGGTGGAATCCCGCTCGTTCCCTCACTCTTGTCCTTTGCTCTACCACATTTCAAGTTAGATAACAAATAACTTCCTGAGGAGAATATTCCAGATTGTTGTTCTAAGTGAAGTGAGATTGTAAGAGACACTGACAAATAAGTTTGAATTGTTGATCCTAAACGTCTTTTTATAGTAAGAAAAATATTCGAAAGCACACAAAAAAAATCACCTACAGCTGTCCAAAATTACAACTGTTTTGTATTAAAAAAAAAGGTTTGGCTGAAACTTTAAAAGGCCTATTAATTTTTTTTCAGAAGTTTTCTTTGGTGATGTAACGCAGATGCCTCTAGTATATAAAGTTCACTATTTTTGTGGTTAAGTAGTAAATGTAGGCTTTTTAAAATTTTTGTCCTTATTTTTTTTTCTAATAGTTTCTTATTTGGTCATGGTAGGACCAGTTACTTTACAGAAATAGAAATATTTGTAGCTTGTCAGTCATCAGTGTGACACTTAATGCAAATGAGGGGAAGGCCCAAAACTAGCTTTAATATCTCAGCCAAAAGCTTCAAGTTTACATTTAAAAATGGGACAGTCTCACACTGCAGTGTGGACGACTTAATGTCACACAATTGTACACTTTAAAATGGTTCAAATGGCAAGTTTTGCTATAGATATTTTAAAACTTTTTTTTTTTTTTATTTTATCTGTAAGACAGAGTTGCTATTCACTGAGTCCCTTCCCAAATGTGCGCCAACTGCCCTTGGAGCCAAAGCCAGTTGCTGGGGGTGCAGTTGAGATATTGTGCATAGGTGCCAGGAACTTGCCCCTGAGCCATCACTGGTGCCTCCCAGGGTCTGCATTAGCAGGAAGCTGGAGTGAGGAGCCAGCGACAGGGGTCAGACCTCAGCACTCCTACGTGGGATGCATGAGTCTTGGCCACCAGCTCAAAATGTCTGCTCCCTAAATTTTTTAAAAAAAGATTTGTTTTATTTTTATTGGAAAGTCAGATGTACAGAGAGGAGGAGAGACAGAGAGGAAGATCTTCCATCCAATAATCCACTCCCCAAGCAGCTGCAACAGCTGAAGCTGAGCTGATGTGAATGCAGGAACCAGGAACCTCCTCTGGGTCTCCCGTGTGGTTGCAGGGTCCCAAGGTTTTGAGTGTTTTCCCAGGCCACAAGCAGGGAGCTGAATGGGAAGCAGGGCCACCAGGATTAGAACTGGCACCCATATGGGATCCCAGTGTGTTCAAGGCGAGGACTTTAGCCACTAGGCTACTGCAACAGGCCTGCTCCCTAAAATTTTTAAGTGGGACAGAATGAAATGATGACCTGGTGGGATCCCAAGAAACACTTCCCTGCGCAGCAGCGTAATGCTGACCTGTGCTTCCTGATGATGTCAGGCTTTGTCTGCTGCTTCATCCTTACGTGCGGATTGCTAGCAAAGCTTCCTTCACAGATGTTAAAGCTGATGAACTTTGGTGTAGGGTATCTCCAGGGAGGTTCCTGCCATGAATCTGTCCAGTAGAGAAAACAAATGTTGGAATGAAGCATCTAATTTAGGGTTAGGTCATATGTGAAGGACGCACACAGCCTCTACTCCTTAAGAGAGAACCCCCGCATCCAGAAATGTGAGGGAGCTGGGACATGTAGTCTGTTCTGGATCGCGTGGTGCTTTGGTTTCAGCTTGGGTGCGTCCTCAGTAAGGAGTTCCTGTGTCTTGTGTTCACGGGGGCTTGGGGTATGCAGCTGCAGTTGTCAGCAAGCTCTGTGGAACCACAGTCCTGGTCTCCCTGCCAGTGGTCAAGTGCAGCCATATCTCTTGATAATGCTGAATGCTTTTCCAGAAGTGTCGTCCCGTAGATGTTAACAGATGTTTGCTCTTTTTATGCAGTCTGGGGTTGCTTTGAGGCTGTGCAAAGAGGAAAGGCATCAGGCTGTTTGCGTGGAAAATGCATGCATGTGTCACTCACCATTGGCTTCTGTGTACCCTGAGGAGGAGACATCTCTACCCTTGAGAGGGACAAACATGAAGAAGGCCCAGTTGGTGCCTGTGCAGCGTATCAGGCTTATCCTGGGTTGAGGCAGGGCTAGGAAGGGAGTTTCCTCTCACGCCAAGGATCTCTGCCTTTGCAGCTGAAGGACTCTGGGATGCCGCAGGGAGAAGTGAAGGAGCTGCGTTAAAGCTTGCCTCTTGGCCACCTACTCAGCGTCAGTATGCAGGAGGGCTGGTGGAAATACAGATGTCTGCTGCTCTCCCAGACTTCCTGAACCTGCCTCTCTGAGTATGGGCCAGGGAATCTGCATTTTTGGGGGGAGGGTAAATGATTCCCCATGTGCTTCCTCTGGCTATAAATCAGATCCACATCCTAAATTAGAATTTCCTCCTCGATGTTCCTTCAAGGCCTAACTACTGAGTGTCTAGGGATCTTAAAGGCCACCTTTGTGCCTTACCCCAGACCCAATGCTTTTAATAGTTCCTGAGTATGTGTATTTTATGAAGTCCATAAAGGCGCATTTACCCAAGGGTCAGCTTGCTTAGATTTGTATGAAAGCTACTTAACTCAAAGTCAGTTAACACCAAGATAGAAGCCAATTAAGGCGAGGAAGTGAGCTGTTTGGATCAACATTCGGTCCCCCTCATTCTTGTCCCCTGTTGTAGCTTGCTTTTACAAGTCTCTTCAAGCCGGTAGCCTGTGCCCGTGTGGCCCGTTGCAGCTTACAGTGCTGGCTCGGGTCTTCATGTAGAAATGCTGTTTAAAAGCATGCAGTTGAAGTAACTATGAAGTGATGCCATGTTAGCACTTCTGCAGCTGACCAAATGGCTCTCCCTGCTGGGAGCTGTGGGCTCTCCTGGGAGTGCTAGGAAGGAAAAGAGGGAGACCCAGTCTGCCTCTCACATCCCCATCCCAGTGTGGCTGTTAGGGAGCAAGCCCTCCAAGGATTGCTGCAGGCTCTGCACAGTGCATGCTATATGGAAAGTAGGCATAATTTCTTTTTATTTTTACATGTTTGAGAGAGAGAGGAAGAGATCTTCCATTTCCTGGTTCACTGCCCAATACCTGCAGTAGCTAGGGCTGGATCAGGCTGAAGCCAGGGTCCGGGAACTCCCATCTGCATCTCCCACATGGTGATGGCGAGTCAAGAATTTGAAGCATTACCTGCTGCCTCCAAGGTGCACATTAGCAGGAAGCTGGGATTGGAGGCCAACTTAAAACCTGAGTGCATGCTTTCCGATCTCAGGCAGTGTCTTGATGGCTGCACCCAGTACCCACCCTAGGTAGCAGAGTCAGCTTGAGAGGTGTGCAAGAGAAATGTGATGAAATATGCTAAAGATCCCAGCATGGACAAGGGGAGTGGGATGGTTCACACAGGTACTTCATCAGGTGATATGAACACTCCTTTCCCTGCATTTAACATAATTTAAAAAATATTTATTTATTTGAAAGCAGGGTGACAGCACTTTCATGTGCTGCTTTGTTCCCCAGATGGCTGCGACAGCCAGGACTGGGTCAGGAACTGAAGCCAGGAACTGAGAACAGCCAACTAGCTGATGGGGCTGCTGGAGGGTGGGTATTCAAGCACTTGAGCTGTGTCTGTGCTCCCAGGAGCATTAACGAATAGCTGGATTGAAATGGAAACGGAGTAGCTGGAATTTGAACTAGCACTCTCAGTGGGCATCCTAAGGAGCGCTGTAATTCACTACTCCCCAACAGTGACTCCTAAAAGTATTCACATCTTACCAGGAAACAGAGTTCTTGTTATCAAGATGGTTTTATTCAGGCCCAGCACAGTGGCTCAATGGCTAAATCCTCACCTTGCAACCACCAGGATCCCATATGGGTGCCAGTTCATGTCCCAGCTGCTCCACTTGCTATCCAGCTCTTTACTTATAGCCTGGGAAAGCAGTGGAGGATGGCCTAAAGCCTTGGGGCCCTACACCCGCGTGGGAGACCACCTGAGTAGAACCTCTTGGCTCATGGCTTCAGATCAGCTTTCTGGCTGTTGCACCCGTTTAAGGAGTGAACCAACGGGTGAAAGATCTTTTTTTCTGTCTCTCCTTTTCTCTGTAAATCTGATCTGCCTTTCCAATAAAAGTAAACAAATCCTTTTTAAAAAAAATTTTTTTAAGCAAGATGGTTTTATTCTTTTATAAATAGTGCATTGGGTGTAAACTGCCTACTCTGTTACAAAAGGAGAACAGCAGGATTCCTTGGTGTAAAAACCCTAGAATTCAGGTCACTATCCTCTGATAGAGATACAACTCTCAGGCCAATCATGTAACTTTGAACTGTTTTGGTAGTGGTGTAAAGAAAAATAACTGGAGACAGGTAACGTCGATTATAGTCTAGTATACTGTTTTCTAGTAACTTGTTATTGCAACGGCTGATCAGTATTTTTCAGTGGTGGCTGGTGTAGTCTTTCTTGTCTTGATTCCACGCCAAGATGCAGTGCGTGCTTGGCCTTTGTAGCACATGTTTGTTTGCCTGTGCCGAGAAACTGCACCAGGCCGGTGACTTCCTCTGTGAGACTGGGTAGATGACAGCGGACATGGGTACAAGCTTCCCTCTGCTGCCTGGTGGCCATGTGAGCAGGGGTCAGTCACCCAAAGCTTTCGGAGCCTCAGTGTCCTTAAATGTAAGAGGAGGCTGTAATTCCTCCTCTTTTAGGCTGCTGGATTAAGTTGATTGAATATCTGTGGGTCATCAGTGATCTTCAGGCTGTCCTCTGTGAATTGTGCTCCCACACCAAGTGAGGTGGAAAGGGGAGGGATGGTGATGAAAGCCACTATAGTAAGGCAGCCTTTATGGGATTCAGAGGGATTCATGGGCCCAGCGTGGTAGCCTAATGGCTGAAGTCCTCCTCGCCTTGCACAGACTGGTATCCCGTATGGGCACTGGTTTGCGCCCATGCAGCTCCGCCTCCCATCCAGCTCCCTGCCTGTGGCCTGGGAAGGCAGTCGAGGATGGCCCAAAACCTTGGGATCCTGCACCTGCGTGTAGGAGACCCAGAAGAAGCTCCTGGCTGTGGATTGGCTCAGCACTGACCATTGTGGCCACTTGGGGAGTGAATCAATGGACAGAAGATCTTCCTATCTGTCTCCCCTCTTCTCCATATATCTGACTTTCCAATAAAAATAAATCTTTTTTTAAAAAAAAGGAGGAGCTTATTCTCCAACCCCCTGCTGGCCAATTCCTGCGGCTGGGAACTGGGGTTTGCATACACAGGTTGGAAAGGAGAGCTCAGATTCTGGTCAGAGCTCTTGCCTGGAGTGCTGTGGTCAGTGCAGTGAAGAGGCCCCTACAGGCCTCCTGTGGGACTAGCTGTGGCAAAAGGAGTTCGGAGTTATCCTAGTGGCTAGGATGTCCCAAGGTGGCAAACTTAGGGTCGTACCCAGTGTCGCTCCTGACCCCAGCAGTGATGCCTCAGGCACCTGGGTTCCTGGCTCCCAGCCCATTCCCAGCTATCGGCAACCTTTAAGGGGTAAACTAGTAGTTAAGAGCTCCCTCTCCTGTCTACTCTGCCTTGCAAGTAGATGAATAAAAAAAGAATGAAGAAAGCCTCCCCCTCCCCCCCCCCAAAAAAATAAGCAAGAACAGCTTCTGCCTCAGAGGAGGGATGGGGGCTGATTTAAAACTGTGACTGACATCACATGCTTGGCTTTTCTGTCCGATGAGACTGCTAAGGAGCATGGAGAGCTTAACTCAGGCGCAGCACTCACTGGAAACCGCTGCTGCCTGGGAAAGCATTTTGCAAGGGTCCAAGGTCTCCACAGAAGGGAAGGATCTCGATCTCTAGTTAGCACCTAAATAGATGGAACCAGCAAGAAAGAAAAGGAGCCCCCAAAACTGGTTTAGTAAGGGGTTGACTCTCAGCTGAAAATGGACAAATACTGCCCAGGCTCAGACGTGAAAGACCTAAAGACACCCACCTGTTGAGTGTCTCAAGGGGCACTGGGCATGATGCAGAACAAGAAAAGGAAAGGGGATGTGGCATGGGTTGGTGGCCTATGGGCAGGTCATTCCTTATATGTGGGCTGTGATGTTTTTTTCTGCCTCTCCAAACCTCTGGCTTCCTGGCCCAGCTTTTAAGATCGTGTTGTTACTCTTTGTTCCGGATCATATAACCTCAAGCATTGCACTCTCTTAGATTAGTAGCGTTCATACGTTAGGATGCTCCCAAGAGCCCAAGGGGGAGAGGCATCTTGGTTTTTTTCTGTCCCCTGTGGTTGCACAAGGGGAAGCGTGAGTGCACCCCGTACTGCACAGGTGGTCCAGCCAGAGGAGAAGCACAGTTGATCTTTTGATTTCCACAGAGCAGATACCAACATCCAGCTTTACAAAGCGTGAGAGAGAGAGTTAGTTAGTTAGTTACCGGAGACAAGACTCAGCATAAACTAACTTGTGCATCCCACATCTACCTTTGATTGACTGACAGCTCTCATGCATCTGTGGCAGCAGCACATCAGAACCCCATCCTGCTTCATCTGTACCTGGTGAAGAGTTTACAGGGCCCTAAATACTGTCTACTGAAGGATGTTCACTGCACATGCTGTCTTCCTTGAATTCAGACATAGGAAGGCGTAGGAGTTGCGCATTACTCCCCTCTCCTCTCCTTCACCCCCATCATGCAGGGGGCGGGGAATAACCACTCATCTCAAGTTCCCAATCAAGAAGTTACTGATTTCTGGAGTCTTTTCACAGTTCAGTTAACTAGGAGATCAGAGAGACTTTCTGTCATGGGATTTTATTATTATTATTATTTTTTTAGCCCAGAATAAAAGCTGATATGCCCCATTTGAGAGACTAAACTTTCCACTGCCCCAAGCAGCGTCCAGTGACTTGTACCCGAAACTACTGGCAGCCTCCCGGGCAGGCTGCCGGGTGTCAGGCTCTGCCTCCCTCCCGAGTCTGAGCGAGCAGGAAAGGTGAATCTTATCTCTGAGGAAGTGAGGCTGCCTTTATCAGGCCGTTCTGCTGAAACAGGGTTAGCACCCAGCCCGGCTAAGAAGGAAAACTTGGTGTTCACGCTTCCTAGCCTTTCAGGTGCTGCGAGGTGAGCAGATTTGCCCAGCGGAAGGAAGGTGCAGTGTGTGTGGCCACCTACCCCCAACTTTCCTCTGAGCCAAAGTAAGGACATCTCGGATGTGGTGCATAAAAAGAGTTTAATAGCTGCCTGAGCTTCCACATCCAGTTAGGCTCCTTATTGCACTGCCTGTCTAAACGCTGCTTGCGGTCTAGGACACAGACTTGGAGGGCACAAACTCGCATGGATAAAGGGTGGGAAATGGGCCCCACCAGCAAAACCAAGCTGTTGGCTTTGGAGAGAGCAGCCAGTGCTGCTTTCTGTTTTTCTAAAAACATTTTAGTACATTATTCTCTGCTGTAAAGAATGAATGATCAGAAAGGAGCTGTAAGATTGGACAGGTCTGGGTGGCCCATTTTAGGGAATGCTGGCTTCCTCAGTGCCTTTTCAGGGTACAAGGCTGCTGGGCTTTTCTGTTTCTGGGGCAGCATCTGTGGTCCTAAAGCACCTTCTGCCTGAGCAAGGTTTGCTCCTCTGACCTCAGTTGGCACTGTCAGCTCGAAGGAGTGTCCATCAGCCACACAGAGGACAGAAGCCGGGCTGTAGCTCTGGGGGGTGGTGCATCCTGTTGGGTCCTCAGGATTTAGCCAGGGGAGTGCCTGAAAGAAGGGGTCGGGCCCACTGCTTAGTGCAGGACCTACCATGTGGAGAATTCCTTCTGAGTCTCAGAGTGCCTGAGGGACAGGGCACCAGTCACATGGCAGCGAGGCCCTGGGCCTTCTGGACGGGAGTGCTCTGAGTGGGAAGAGCAAGGCGACCAAGCCCGAGGACTCGTGGAGGAGCTCAGCTGTAGCTGCTTAAATTAGTTCAGCGTGAGAAATGTAATTACTATACTTGCTCCAGCCAAATGTCTGCACATTGTTATAAAACGAGGTGTGATCACAGAAAAGAAGATTGTCACTCCCACAGAATGGCCTCTGTTCCCCGGAGCCCCACGGTGCTGATTAATGTGCTGGGGGTGTGAAAACCCCATTAAGTTCAGGTGTGTGTAATGGACTTAATTGGGGGAGTTTTCCTCCTGTTCCTACAGTCATTCACAGCTGCTTTGCTTGGAGAAGAATGGCTTGGTACCTTCCCACTGGGGCAGTAAGGGGAGTCCGCAGAACACTAGGGCCTGAGCAGGAGGAGAAACTGAGGATGCGTTCCTACTGGCAGCCTGCCCCCCTCCTCCCATAACTAATGTTTGAATGATAGCAAGGAAAGTCATCTCTCTTTGTCTCCACCAAGCTGGAGAACACTGTGAGGCGATTTGAGTCCTGATTCTGCCGTTTGTTGATCCTGGGACCTAGGACCAGTTCATATAAACTCAAAGCCTTCATTTTGCTTTCTGCAAAGTGGACTATTGTCTCTGCAGCTAACTGGGATAATTAAATAATTGCCTGCCACCATCGTCTACATATTACTGTTCTTTTTTTGAAAAAAATTTTTAAGAAATATTTATTTATAAATATAAAGATTTTCTGTCCGCTGATTCACTCCCCAAGTGGTTACAATGGCTGGTGCTGGGCTCTGGTTTGTAAGACAAGGGTCCGTGGGTATGGTAGATCTGCAGCCTGTGTCACTTGCCTGCTAGGTGGGTTATTCTAAACTTGGAAGACTCCCAATGCCACACTGCCAGTAGCTTAAGTGCAGGGTGGGTCTGCTGTTTGGTTCATGCTATGCTTAGTGCCTGGCATGACAGGGTCTCAAGACTTATCTGCTGAATGAGTAAGATGGAGTATGGATGAATATCTGTGCTGAATTACGTGTGCTGCTTGAGAAATAAAATAGTTTGGTTTGATCCTAGGGAGTACAAGGAAACTTCAAAATAGAATTAAGATGTTAATTTTGGTCTGTGTGGTAGCTTAACTGGCCATCCTTTGCCTTGCAGTGTCAGCTACTCATGGGTGCAGCTTCATGTCCGGACTGCTTCACTTCTGATTCAGCTCCCTGCTTGGATCTGGGAAAGCAGTGGAGGACGACCCAAGGCCTGGTGCCACTACATGCATGTGGAAGACCTGGAGGAGGCTCCTGGCTCCTGGCTTCAAATTGGCTTAGCTCTGGCATTATAATCATTTGGGGAATGAACCAACAGATAGAAGATCCTCTGTCTCTCTGTAAATCTGTTTGATTTTTTAAGATTTATTTATTAAAAAAAGATTATTTTTTGTTGTTGTTGTTGTTGCAAAGTCAGATATATAGAGAGATGAGGAGAGACAGAGAGGAAGATCTTCCATCTGATGATTCACTCCCCAAGTGACCGCAACGGCCAGAGCTGAGCCAATTCAAAGCCAGAAGCCAGGAGCCCTTCTGGGTCTCCCTCATGGGTGTAGGGTCCCAAGGCATTGAGCCATCTTTGACTGCTTTCCCAAGCCACAAGCAGGGAGCTGGATGGGAAGTGGAGCTGCAGGGACACAAACCAGCGCCCATATGGGATCCTGGCGCGCCCAAGATGAGGGTTTTAACTGCTAGGCTTCTGCGCTGGGCCCATGTGAACCTGCTCTTTAATTGGAAAAAAAAAACCCTCTGTTTTATGTTTATTTTGGTGCAAAGCAAATGTGAAGTCCCATGTGTAGTTTTTTCATCATGCATTTTCTACAAACTTCTGAGGTAGCCTTGGATATACTTGTGCTACCCCTGGATAGTAGGTAGTTCAATAATATTTCCTTCTTTTTCCTCTTGTTTAACTTGAGTTATAGAGCTAGAATTCTTCCAGCCACTGGTTCACTCCCCAAAAGGCTACAACAGCTGGAGCTGAACTGATCCAAAGCCAGGAGCCAAGTCCCCCAAGTGGGTATAGGAGTTCATTGGGCCATTCTCTGCTGTTTTCCCAAGCCATTAATGGGGAGCTGGATCAGGAATTGGAGCAGCCAGACTGAAGCAGGCCACCCATATGGGGTGCTAGCACAGCAGGTGGAAGTTTAGCTTACTGCATCTGTTGGTGTCATCTGCTGCTGCTTTCCCTGGGCGCATTAGAAGGGAGCTGGATTGAAAGTGGAGTGGCCAGGACTCTGGAACTCTTGGCGCAGGTGGACGTTTCGCTTGCTATGCCACAATGTTAGCCCCCTTTTGTTTATCTTTAGTATCTTCATGTTTTCCTTTGCGTTCCAAGAATGTCTATTTGTATCTTTTTTTTTTTTTTTTAAGATTTATTTTTTTTACTGGAAAAGCAGATATACAGACAGGAGGAGAGACAGAGAGGAATATCCTCCGTCCGATGATTCACTCCCGGGTGACCACAAGGGCTGGTGCTGCGCTGATCCGAAGCCGGGAACCAGGAACTTCCTCCGCGTCTCCCCAGTGGGTACAGAGTCCCAAGGCCTTGGGTCGTCCTCCACTGCTTTCCCAGGCCACAAGCAGGGAGCTGGATGGGAAGTGGGGCTGCCGGGATTAGAACCGTCGCCCCTATGGGATCCCAGTGCGTTCAAGGCAAGGACCCCTTCTGCTAGGTGACTGTGCCAGGCCCTATTGTATCTTTTTTTTATTATTAATTATTTTGCATTATGTGACAGTTTCATAGGCTCTGGGAATCCCCCCACCCCTCCCCACATCCCTCCCTCCCCCCGTGGATTCCTCCACCTTGATGCAGTATTACAGTTCAAATTCAATCAAGATTCTTTCCTTGCAAACGTATACCAAACATAGAGTCCAGCTACTTATTGTCCTGATGGGTTGAACAGTTTCTTGGGGAGACCATTTCTGGTCCGAAGTTAGAGCTGGTAGAATATCATCCCAGTCAATTAAGAGTCCCAATATAACATCAACAGCAATTTGCAACATTATGGAATTGACATGGTTTTGAGTAACCAGTATGTTAAAAAAAAAAATAAAAAAGAAGCAAGTTCTTAACCACAACCTATGATTAGCTCATTGACATTTCAATTTTAGTTTATATACAGGACTGGCTGCTATATACCTTAAAATGGCTATAAGGTACAATTCAGCTGTCTCGTGTCTATTTAGCCATTTGTTGTGTTGAAGTATAATTTTGCTGATCTTAGCCCTATTGTATCTTATTCTATATGTTGATTTTTCTATACTTAATCTCTTCTGGAAAGAACAGCTCTATATCCACAGACATTCTATCTTCATGGATTCAACCAACTGTAGCTAGATAAATTCCGGGGGAAAAAAAAGCACCTTTTTTTCAATAACAGACTTTTGTTTCTTGTCATTATTCCCAAAACAATACACTATAGCTGCTGTTTATACAGTGTTTACATTGTATTAGGTTTTGTACTTAGTCTGTAGGTGATTTAAGATTTATAGGAGACTGTGTGCAGGTTATTTGCAAATGCTATGTCATTTCATACAACAGACTTAACATTTTTGGGTTTGGGTATCCATGGGGGTCCCGTTCCCAGGATGTGAGAGGATGGCTGTGGCTGCCACCTGTGAAGGGCTGCTGTGTGTTTGCCTGTGGTTAATAGGGCACGGCTTGAGAGCCTGGCCCTTTCAGGATCACTGAAGCCCTTGAGTGAGACCCAGAGCTCTCTGTTTGGCTTTTAGGAATGTATTTTGATTTGGATACAAGTCAAACGTTAAGGTTCAGTGTTGGCTGAGAATAGATTGTGCCAACAAGTTCTTCGGCACTAGTGGGCGATGCCTCACACATGGTAGATGATTTATATTCTTCAGTTCAGCCTAGTGTGCTTGTCATTGTATGACCTTCTTTTGATTTCTTAAGCCATTCCTGTGGAGTCTTGCAAAACAGAAAACCTTTGTTATAGTTCTTGGGGTGTCTGTGCCATGCCACTTGATGTTAATCATTTCTGGGTTGTCAGAGGCGTTTCCAATGCAACTGCTTGTGGGATTAGCATTCATGTCATTTAGGCAGGTGTGAATTCTACCTGTAGCTTGTTTCAAAGAGCTATGAATCCAGCATGGACTGCCTGGAGATGGTCACTCCTCAGTGCACAGTCTCCTCTAGGCACTGGAGCACCTCAGGGGCAGCACCTGTCCCCTTCTCCCCTCTTCATCAGGCCTGGCTGGAGGACATCTAATCTTGGTGACTATGTGTCCCAGGGAGGTTTCTCTGTTTTGGCTCTCCTTAGAACTCCAGATTGTATCTGACTCTTCATATAAACATCTGAACTCTCAGAGAGAACTCCTCACCCCCTGACATGGGCCACGTGCCCAGCCAGCCAGCCAACCTTCCCACTGCTGGAAGACAGCATTCAGTCTTCCAGGCCCTGACTCTGCCCTGCAGAAATCACTTCCCGTCAGGTAGCCGTATGATCTTCATAGCAGCTACTTTGCCCCTGTCTCTTCTTGCTTTGTAACAATTACTAGCAATTCTTGAGGAGTCTTCCTGACCTGGTTTGCCAGTCACCACTCCCACCCCCCACCCTCTCTGCCCGTCATGTGCTCCTCTCACACTATTCTGCTATGAGTCAGGCATGCTGTTTCTTATCTTGAGGTCTTCATGTTGTCTGTTCCCTCTGCTAGAATTGTGCTCCACCTGCTGTGGTCGCAGCAATTCTTGTTAATTGCATCAGCAGTTTAAACCAAGTCAGCTCCCTGGGAGAGCTTCCCCAGCCCTTGTTGGTTGCCCCTTCTTAGGTCATCAGGCTTTAAATCTGAGTGAGGCTGTCCTCTGTCTGCTGTTTGTATGCATACAGTCTGGCTTCCTTTGCCCAAGCATGAACCCCCTTTGCACATCCTAGTGGCAAGGAGATCCCTCACTTCTTTGTTGAATATATGAATGACTATCTGGGATGTAAAGAACTTTAGATCTCTGCTAGCATTTTAGCTTGTTATTTACCATTTGGGCAGAAAAAGTTAATACAATTGTTGTAGGGTTTTTGAACCCCGAATACTACAGCAACCTAAATTCTTGTCTCGCAGGAAAGAAGAATTTTCATGCGGACACAGTTTAGTTTTAAAGTAAGATTTATTAGAAAAGCTGAGAAAGGAGACTCGCGCCCTAGTGACCGGAGGGGGTTCTGAGATAGAAAAGACCCTTACCCCTGCCATAGTGGCAGGAAGAAAAGCTAGAGAGAAAAACCCATATTAATGGTGGAGAAAGTATCTTTTAAAGACTCCCCTCAACGATGTTTCTCCATAAACTAAGAAAATTCCTGGTTTCCATGGTACCTGGCCTTGGGACAAAAGGCCAGAAAGGTGTCACTGGCCAATTTCCTTGGTCCCTTTCTAATGATAAAGAGGCCAGTCTGAAGCCCCACCCCTTGGCAATGGTTGGACACGGAATTGGGCTGAAGCTTCAGGTGGGGAATAGATATGTTAAAGTCACCCTTGTCTCCTGGGAAGCATTCCTGATAAGTCATGATATGCACCTGTCTGGGGAGAGACGTGCTCTGGTGAATCCAAGACATGGTGGGGAAATTCCCTTTTATATTTGGGAAGAAAAAATGTCTTGGGGACCCAGAATACCCTAACTGCCTACTACCCAATCTAACTCCTCTCACACAATGAAATAAAAAATGTGCTATGCCTAGAGACTTTTGTTGTACCATGTTGTAAAAAAGAAATTTCCAGAGCATGTGGGCAGGTTCCTAGTTCCCGAGAAACCTGCATGCCTCTAGAATTATCTGAGCAGAATTACATATATGTGTACGTCCTGATGTTCGAACAAGTTTACCATCCATCCCTGGTGAGTACATGCAGTCATGTGGAATATTGACTAATCACAACCAGCAAGCACTTTGTAAACCCTCAATACTTGCAAGTCTTTGTAGTTGGTGCTGGCAGGAAAACACGTGCCATAAGGTCATGGCTACTGATCTTGTAGTTCTGTGGATAAACTTCAGTGCTTGACTCCAGGTTAAACAGAGTGCACTGAATAAGCATGCGTATCTGCCTCCTCTCCGTGACAGTAAGGAGTACAGTCTGAACCTCAAAACCTTCCAGAGAGGGGTCAGCCAACTTTTGCAAGATGAGAGGGCAAAGAGAGACAAAGAGGGGACACTATTAGAGTCCAGGACTAGGGTCCCAGGTGGAACAGAGTGAGTGTGGGTCCCGAGAGTGGCTGCCCTGCGTGGAATGGGCCACAGAACGTGCTAGAAGGGATGGCATTAAGAGCCAAAATGCTTAGATCTACTGACAGAATTTTTTTTAAATCTCTTGCCTAGTTTATGGATAAAATCATAGATCATGTAAAAAACAAAGCAAACATAAACAAAAAGGCAATTTTTAAATGTGGGAGTAAAATATAAAGTTACAAGAAATATCAACACAGACTACTCTGATGTCAGCTCTAAATATTTATACAAACATAGCAGTTGCTCACTAAATCTCCATTTAATACATCATGCCATATAGCCAGCAGGAGTGAGAAGTCTGTAGGAGAGCTGAACCATCAGCTAACCAGTATGGAAGGGTTGACTGGGACATCAGAAGAATTTGAGCACCACTGGAGAGAGAGCCAGTCTCACATGCTGTGATGCTGAGAATAGCACCTGTTGGCTTTGGAGGAGGTGAAGAGTCTTCAAAGGATGGGCTAAGATGAGGCTGCATCTTCAGCAAGGCCCAGGTCTGTGAATTCAGTAAAAATCTGTGTTCTTTCTGTGTATGGGTAGAGAAACCCCAGAAAGTGTAGGAGGGAGAGGAGATGAGGGGACCCTGGAAGCCGATTGTAGGGATTTAGTGCTGGAAGAGGGGAGATTATCTGAATTTAAGGTGTTTGAGAACATCTAAGGGAGTTGCATTTTGCCTTGAGAAATTCTCAGGGTTCCTGTGAAGAGGAGAAGCAAGCTAGATGCTCCGCCCGGATCACTCTGGTGGCTGTTGAGAAATGTTAACGGGGCTCGTTTTTTCAAGATGGTGGCCGTGGGAGCTGGGTTTCGGACTTAGCACTCTGCTGACAGATTTCTGACAGGTCCTGGTTGTTTTTTAGGATGTTGGTGAGTCTGTGCTGGCATGGGGGTCTCGAGGCCCAGCCGTGTTGATCATTGACGTCCGGGACCCAGATGTGACGGGCACCTATTTCTCCATCATTTTGTTCCTACAGCATTTCATTCAAAACAAAGAGAAAAGGCCAGTCCTTTTCCCTTTCCTGATTCTGATAGCCATGACCGAATTTTTCTTGCATGAACGGTTCTTGTGTTCTTATTTAAAAGAAGAATTTGGCATATGGCAGACCTCCCCAAGCTATCTTTAGTTGGTTGTGGGGTGTAAGTGATTAAGAATGCAGCTGTACTTGCTACCAACACATGCCTTTGAGGAGTGAACTGCTAAGCAGACAGGCCTGGATGGAAGCTTGGAATAGCCTCTTGGGATCAAAGAACTAATTTTTCGAGTGCATCGCCTACAAAACTCCCTCCCTCAGGACTGAAGTGTTGAGGGCCATTTGCACCAGAAGCAGCGTGACTTATTTGTTGAAAATGGCGGCCACCCTTGGCTGTGGAGAGGCAGTACTTCGCTGGGAGCAGACAGGAGGATTCTGACTTCATTTTCTTCTGTGTAGTTTGGCTGCAGAGCTTCTTTGGAATCAAAATGTCTTTGCTTCTCCAGTACGTCCCAGCACAGATCCGTCTCTGTCCTCTGGCTGAGTTCACACTGCATTGCTGGTTCCTTAGTCTTCAAAGCTTGGAACTCCCTCTTGTCTTCCTTCCAAAAATTTGTTCTTAAACTTAGCAAATATTTACCAAGTTTCTGCCCATCTGTGTGACCATTTGAAGAACACAAAGAGGAATCAGACAGGAGGTGGGAGTGGGGGAACCTGCCCACAAGTGTTGTCATAACAGGACAGGCCCCGGGCCAGCATATGGTGCTTTTTCTAAGTGCCCAAGGGTAGGTGGCCAGGTGTACTCAGTAGTCATTTAGTTGGGAAGGCTAGTTGGACAGGTGTGTGGGTTTCAGGCAAACCCTCTCGGAGAAGGTGACATTTGAATTGAGCCTCGGAGGACAGGTTTAGAGCTGCGACAGAGTGGGATGTTCTGGGCCGAGGCCGTAGCACAGGAGCTAGGAAAGCAAGGGCAAGGCTAGAGAACAGGAAGAAATGGCAGTCAGCATGTACCGAGTTCACCCCGGCTGTGGGTGCGTAGCCGAGGCTTCGCCCAAGGTAGCATGGAGCCCTCCCAGCAGCTGTTCTGATGAGAGCACTGAGGCCTGGAGCATTGCAATACCTTGCCCAACCATGGGCTTGAGTGGTAAGAGTGGAGATGAGATCAAGTCCTGGTCCAGATCTCAAGTTTATAACCTCTAAGCCAGGGCAGACTATGGCTAGAGTAAAAAGATATTTGACAGGAGGAGTTTAAAGGGGTTAAACTTTGAGAAAAGTAGTCGGGGCAGCTGGGAGAGAGGACTCCAGTGGATTACACGGTAAGCAGCTGGGAGCCCTTGAAGGCTTTCACTGGAGTGTGACACGGCCACAGCAGGGCTTCCAACTGGAACTGCAAAAACATTTGAGTTGGTCATTTAGTGCCAGACATTTATCCCAGGTGTCCAACACCCCTCGCCTCCTTTAATCCTCGCCACAGGTTTGTGAGATAGGTTCTGTGGATGCCTCCCTTTCCCCAGAAAGAGACCAAGCTTAAGTTTAGGGTGATCAGATGACTTGAATGAAGTATTGATGTGCAAGATGAACTGGAGGCTGGCAACTGGAGGCAGAGACGCAAGTCAGGCCACTGCAGGAATCTGGGCAAGATGGCCGTGATGCAGGGAGGCGAGAAAACCAAGGCATGGATGAGGGAGAGTTAGGGTACAGCTGAAGGGGCTGATTCTGATGACGTCAGTGGTATATGCTGTTGGTACTGCGGAGAGCCCCGCCGAATGTCAGGGGAAAGGGGAGGAGTCCTCTTTCTAAACCCGCAGACAGGCCTGAAGAGTCAGGTTGGGACATTCTGCCCACAGATTGGGTGAAGGCAGGTGTCAGGGCTGGATTTGGCAATAATAGAAATCGTGGCGGATTCAAGAGGGTGTATGAAGTGTTCAGAGAAATGCTGGGAAATCAACACAGCCCTGAAGCCAGGTGGAAGTGGGACACGTGGATGGCTGGAGACCCCAGGAGGAGCTGGGTGATAGAGTGGAGTTACAAGATGCAGCTGACCTTGGTCCCTGGGCGTTCTTTACTTTTGTCTCCTAGAGTCTACCCTAAACTGAGAGGGACTTCTATTTTCATCATTCAGAAAATAAATACAGATCAGTACATTTAGCATAAATTTGCCTAAGAGTAGCATAATGATGATGTAGTGATTTTTTTTTAAGATTTTATTTATTTTTATTGGAAAGTAAGATATACAGAAAGGAGGAGAAACAGAGAGGAAGATCTTCTGTCTGATGGGTCACTCTCCAAGTGACTGCAACGTCCGGTGGCTGAGCCAATCCGAAGCCAGGAGCCAGGAGCTTCTTCCAGCTCTCCCACATGGGTGCAGGGTCCTAAGGCTCTGGGCCGTCCCGTCCTCAACTGCTTTCCCAGGTCACAAGCAGGGAGCTGGATAGGAAGTGGAGCTGCCTGGATTAGAACCAGTGCCCATATGGGATCCCAGCACATGCAAGGCGAGGACTTTAGCCACTAGGCTACCATACCAGATTCTTTTACTTATTTATTTATTTTAAAGATTTGTTTTTTACTTGCGCGAGTTCCCAAAAAAGGGGAAGACAAATTTTCCATCCTCTGGTTTCACTCCTCAAATGGCCAGAAGCATGGCTGGTCTGAAGTTGGGTGCCAGGAGCCTCTTCCAGTCTCCCACACGGGTGCAGAGTCCCAAGGACTTGGGCCATCCTCTGCTGCTTTCCCAGGCCATCAGCAGGGAGTTGGATGGGAAGTGGAGTAGCCGGGACATGAACTGGCTCCCACATGGGATGCCTGCTACACCACCATGCCAGTCCCAGTGTATGCTTTTTAACATTCGTTTATTTGAAAGGCAGAGAAACAGAGATAGAAGCAGATCCACCACTTGCTGTTTTATTCCCCAGCTACTTGTCAAATGCTGAGGCCTGGCCATGCCGAAACCAGAAGCCTAGAGCTGAGTGTGGATCTCCCACACAGGTTGCAGGGACTCAAGTGCTTGGGCAATCACCTGCTACTCTGTGCGTTAGTAGGAAGCTAGAATGGGGAATGGAAAAGCGACCAGATCCAGGCACTCCTATTTGGAACGCTGGTACTCTATCAATGGCTTACCATTGCACTGAAAATCTGTTCCTTTCTACCCCCAAGGTTTTGTTTTGTTCTCTTTTTTTTATGAAGGAAAAAAGCCTATTAGCTAGTACTTGAATGTGAGTCTCTCAGAACTGAGCTTAACATCAGGAAATAGAAATGGTAAGCAAGCGCCTGGTGCAATAGCCTAGTGGCTAAAGTCCTCATTTTGCATGCCCTGGAATCCCCTATGGGCGCCAATTCGTGTCCTGGATACTTCTCCTTCCCTTCCAGCTCCCTGTTTGTGGCCTGGGAAAGCAGTAGAGGATGACCCCAAATCTTGGGACCCTGCACCTGCATGGTTAAACCCGGTGGAAGCTCCTAGCTCCCAGCTTCAGACTGGCTCAGCTCCGACCTTTGTGACCACTTGGGGAGTGAACCAGCAGATGGAATATTTCCTTCTCTCCTTCTCTCTGTCAATCTGACTTTCCAATAAAAATAAATACGTCTTTTTTTTTTTTTTAAGTACTTGTGTGGAAGGTATGTCCCCCTCCTGTGCGTACGGCAAAGGGAAGGCTTTTACCCAGGTAGCAGCCGGTTTCTTTAAGTTTCACGGTGTTCCTGTTTGAGTGCCTTGCAGACTTTTTAGTGGTCTTCCCAGCCCTGGCCACCTGCAGTGGTCATGCCTTTGAGGGATGAGGACTGTGGATTCAGAAGGTGCCTCAGCTTGCTCAGAATCCCTGGCTGGTGAGCAGCAGAGCGGAGCCTAGGCTGCAGAGCTCGGACATCAGGTGGGGGGGCCTGGAGATGGGAAGCATGCCACTTTCTTGTCTAGTTTTCATCTGTGTGCAAGTATCCAAAGGTAGGTGGCTGCTGTGTTTAGGGTTATTTTCAAAAACATGTTGCCTTGTTTCTACCTCTGTAGCAAGATTCGCTAGCTCCATGATCTTTTGCCTTGGGGCTCCTTTGTTCCTGTCTGCCTGTGGCTGGGGAAGTCTCTCATGCTGGGGGGCTCTGTTGAACCACCCACTCTCCCCTTTTCATTTTGTGCTGCGGCTGCTTCCATCTCTCACCCTCTTCACTCAGCTCCCAATGACCCACCCCCACCCCCACACTGGCGATCAGAAAGATGCAGGCTTGGAGGAAAAGGACTCGGTGTCCCTGACACGGCCTCATGACTCCCATTCATTGTTCAGGATGGTGTTGTAGTGATTCCTTATGGAGAGCAGGTCTGATGCAAACCCCCTCCGCTTGGAGCCTGCAGATTTAGTTTCAAGCTATTTCCTCATTCCAGTATCCTTGAATGACAGGCTTTATGCTTTCCTACTAATATGGGGCCTTGCTTCATATTTTATTTAAAATCTATGAGGCCAGGGGCTGACACTGTGGTGAAGCAGGTAAAGCCACTTACCAGTGGCACCCATCCCATACTGGTGCTGATTTATGTCCTGGCTGCCCCGCTTCCAATCCAGCTCCCTGCTGGTGCACCTGGGAAAGCAGCAGAGGATGGTCCAGTCACTTGGGCCCCTGCACCCTATGGGAGACCTGAAGGAAGCCCCTGGCTCCTGACTTCAGCCTGGTCCAGCCCTGGCTATTGCAGCCATTTAAGGAATGAACCAGTGGCTGGAAGGCATTTCTGTCTCTGTCTCTGACTGCCTTTCAAATAAATAAATTTTTTTTAATAAAATCTTGTGAGTGTCAATATTTATAACAACCCAGTAGAACAATTCAGACTTGTAGCACATCCACGTAGTGTACAGCCTTGGAAAGCAGTGCTCTTACAAAGTAGGAGAGAAACGGGATCCAGAACATCATGCCTATGTGCCATGATACAAATTTGACGTAAAGCATGAACAAGTGGAAGTGTGGCAGGAATCGCAGTGGAATGGTCTTGCTGGCCATCGTCACTTCCGGGCTGTGATGTTCCAAACGTGACTTTTGCTTCTAGGCCTTACTCTTTCCTTTGCATGGTAAAGTGACCAACTTTGTGGTTTGCCTGATACTGCGTAGTTTAATCCTTGGAAGCCCCTCTCTGGATGGCTGGTCACTCTAGTATTTCTGCACGTACAAAGGGGCTTCTAACAGCGTCTGTGTTACCGTTTGAATCCATCTTCCCAGAAATGTTTTGATGTCCCTGGATATGTATGTGTGCATGATGGGCTTATGTATTGAGGTGAGGTATGCTGCTGGACAGGGAAGATCAAGATGATGGAAGTGACAGCATGGGGCTCTATGGTTGGTATCCAGGCAATCGGTTTTTGATGAATATGACTTCTTTTAGAAAATGAAAAAAATGGGGCCCAGCGTGGTAGCTTTGTGGCTAAAGTCCTCGCCTTGCACGTGCCAGGATCCCACATGGGTGCCAGTTCTAATCCCAGTGGCCCCACTTCCCATCCAGCTCCCTCTTATGGCCCGGGAAAGCAGTCAAGGACGGCCCACACCTTGTGACTCTGCACCCGCATGGGAGACCGAGAAGAAGCTCCTGGCTCCTGGCTCCTGGCTTTGGATTAGCTCAGTTCTGGCTGTTTCAGCTGTTTGGGGAGTTAATCAATAGACAGAAGATCTTCCTCTTTGTCTCTCCTCCTCTTTGTATATCTGACTTTCCAATTAAAAAAGAAAAATGTTAAAACAAAAATAAAAAGGAAAAAATGAACAGGTAGTAGTATAAGCCATAACATAACATAGGCATACAAGGGCACACAGTGTGAGATCATCACAACTCCACGATGCAGGATCCATGTGCTGCAGACTCTGGAGGCAGAGAGGGAAGGAAGGAGTCACTGGATCACACAGCTCTTGCCAGAGTCGCAGAGGCTGGGCTGCCAGCCACCACCTACATCTCCACACGGGGGCCCACACTCTCCCCTCCTTGGCTGCCCCCACTGCCAGGCAGTAGTGCTGTTCAGAGCCATGCCATGCTATCGAACTGGCCAGGTTTGGCTTCCTGTTCCTTTACACCCTCCAGTCATGGCTAGAAGTGCCTTTGGCCTCACATGGAGGAAACATCATTCCGCCACCCCGACCACTGTTGTAGCGCGCCTGGGGTGGGGATTTCCAGAGCAGAGCTTCTGGCGAGAAAGCTGTTTCTGTTTGGCACATGGTCTTGTGGCCCTGGGCTGGGTCCAGGTGCAGCCTCGTTTATTTCTGGAAATACTTCTCCTTCTCCTTTGTTTTGTCAAGTCTGGCTCATTAGTCATCTTCCTCTCGAAGGTGATTCTGGGCTTCTCCACCCAGACCATCGGGCATCTCTGCAGGTGTGGGATCATCCGCAAGGGTTCTAGACTCCGCAGATTTCAGGAAGAGCCCACATGTGAGCAGGAGCTGAGCCGTGGTGCTCAGCTAAGCCACCCATTAATTTTTCCTGGGTAAGAAAGAGTGACAGTATTTATTCTGTTTCTTTTTTTAAGATTTATTTATTTATTTATTTTGGAAGGGCAGATATACAGACAGAAGGAGAGAGAGAAAGATCTTTGTCTGCTGGTTTATTCCCTAAGTGACCACAATGGCCAGAGCTGAGCTGATCCGAAGCCAGAAGCCAGGAGCTTCTTCTGGGTCTCCCATGTGGGTGCAGGGTCTCAAGGCTTTGGGCCATCCTCTGTTGCTTTCCCAGGCCACCAGCAAGGAGCTGGATGGGAAATAGAGCAGCTGAGACATGAACTGGCACCCATGTGGGATCCTGGCACTTGCAAGGAGAGGATTTAGCCACTCTGCCATCGTGCTGGGTCCCCAGGTTAATTTTTTAAAGACTTAAAAAAATGTGTGTGTTTCACTTGTAAGAGAGAGAGAGAGAGACATCTTTCTTGCACTGCTTCACTCCCCAAGCAGTTGCTAAAGAGCTGAGCCAATCTTAACCTAGGAGCTTCCTTGTTTCCCATACAGGTACAGGGCCCAATACCTTGTGTGATCATCTGCCGCTTTCCCAAGCTGTTAGCAGAAAGCTGAACTGGATGTAGAGCAGCCAGGACTCAAACCTAGCACCCATACGCTATGCCAACACCACATGTGGAGGCACAATGTGCTATACCACATGGTGCTGGCCCCTTTTGGAGATTGTGTTTATCTCTTTGTACATTTGAAAGGCAGAGAGACAGGTTGGGGAACATATCTTCTAGCTGCAGGTCCAGACAGCCACATGGACCAGCACTGGGCTAGGATGAAGCCAAGAGCCAGGAATTCCATCTGGTTCTCCCATGTGGGTGGCATAAATCCAAGAAGTGGGGCCATTTTTTACTGCCTTCGCAGGTGCATTTGCAGGAAGCTGGATCAGAAGCAGAGCAGCCAGGACTGAAACCAGAGTCTCCAATATGAGGCCTTGCAATTTGAGGCCAGTGGCTTAATTTTTGCTGTGCCACAACATACACCTCATTTTCCAGGTTCAAAAAAAGAACTACTTAAAAAATTTTGTTAAAATACATATTTCCTCTTACTGTGATATTTTCAACACCTTCAAACTGTATGCCTGGGAAAAGTGGGAAAAGTCTTCCTAACCATCATCCGTTAGAGCAACTCCTTGTCCCTGTCAGGAATCAGCTTGAACTGTTGTCTGAACTTGTACCATCCTGAGGACTCCGCCAGAAGTTCAGGATAATTGTTCATTTGCCATTTTTCCATTGAACAACGAAACGGCTCTGGCATTCTTTACCCATGAGATGGAGGCAGAAAGTTTTTTTAATTTGGGGGATTATGATGTTTCAGCTAAAACAATGTTTAATTTTCAGTCTTGTGTGCTATGTTTGGAAGAAACCGGTGTGGCTTTCACATGGATCTGTCACCCTCCTCTTACTTCAACACATTTTCAAAAAAGATTCATTTATTTTTATTACAAAGTCAGATATATAGAGAGAGGAAAGACAAAGAGGAAGATCTTCCATCCTGTGTTTCTCTCCCCAAGTGACCACAACAAATGGTGCTGCACCGATCCGAAGCGAGGAGCCAGGAACTTCCTCCAGGTCTCTCACATGGTGAGGAACCCAAGGCTTTGGGCCGTCCGCGATGCTTTCCCAGGCCACAAGCACAATCAGGGAGCTGGATGGGAAGTGGAGCTGCTGGGATTAGAACCAGCGCCCATATGGGATCCCGGCATGATTAAGGCGAGGACTTTAGCTTCTAGGCTACGCCGCCGGGCCCAACACAATCTGATGGGGAGATGACAAGTGGATTTTTTTAAGAGCATAGTTTTTTTTTTTTTAATATTTACTTACTTTTATTATAAAGTCAGAAATACAGAGAGGAGGAGAGATAGAGAGGAAGATATTCCGTCTGATGATTCACTCCCTAAGTGAGCCGCAATGGCCTGGTGCTGTGCCCATTCGAAGCCGGGAACCAGGAGCTTCTTCCGGGTCTCCCACATGGGTGCAGGCTCCCAAAGCTTTGGGCTGTCGTCCACTGCCTTCCCAGGCCACAAGCAGGGAGCTGGATGGGAAGTGGAGCTGCCAGGATTAGAACCGGCGCCCATATGGGATCCCGGTGCGTTCAAGGCAAGGACTTTAGCCGCTAGGCTACTGTACCGGGCTTGAAAAGTCGATTTTTAAAAATGCATATTTTATTTATGTGAAAGGTAGGGTTAGAGAGAGAGCAAAAGAGGTCTTCCATCTGTTGGTTCACTCCCCAAATGACCACAGTGGCCGGAGTGGGCCAAGCTAGGAGTCTGGAGTTTCTTCTGGATCTCCCGTGTGGGTGCAGGATCCTTGCCATCCTCCACTGCTTTCCCAGGTGCATTAGCAGGGAGCCGAATAGGAAGTGGAGCAGCCAGGACCTGAACCCGTGCCCATATGGATTACTAGCATCCCTGGTGATGGCTGTACACATTATGCTACAGCACTGGTCCCACAAGTAAATTAAATTCTTGCTTAAATGTTAAAATGAGATATCCTTAAAATGCTTAGTGTCTAAGAGAAAGATTGTGGTTCTCACGGAAAAAGGTTTTCTTAAAAATAAAAACAAGAAAGAAGAACAAATGTAAGCATTGCTGCTTCTGGAAGGGAATGGACTATGTGCTGGGATGAGGACAGGGGAGAAGTGGTTTGTCAGACCTGGCCAGGTGGAGTGTGGGCACTGGGGCAGAGTGGGTACATGAAAATCCTTTCATCCTTCAAAGGAAACAGTGCTAGTCAGGACTCCAGAACTTCTCCCCAGGGCCAGCGTCCCTGCAGAGTTACTCAAGGCAAGACTTTGCCCTTGCCCCTGCTAAGGGAACCTGATCATTCCTGAGGTTGGCTTGCTTTGTGTGTGGATGTTGGTTGACCTGTGTGCTAGCCAGGATAATAGCAGTTTTTTCCCCTAAGCCAAGGAGAATGGGGTCAGGGGTTGAGGTGGAGGCTGTTTAATTAAAGAAACAAGCCTTTATAATGGACTCTGTGCTCAGGGTTTGAGTTTTGTTTTGGGTACCTAGGAAATGTAAAGGAGCGCTATGGTGAGGGGGGTGGAGAGTGAGTTGGGAGTAGTGCTTTTTCACTTTCTTGGCCTCCTGGTGTTGGTCCCTTACCCACACTGGTCATCATCAGAGAGGGCAGTCATTGTTGACAACCCCTTAAAGTACTATGACCCCATCGCCTCCAGGGCAAAGCTATTCCTAAGGGTCCTTTGCCACACTCCTGCAGGCTCAAGCAGTCCCCAGAAATGGAGTTGCAAGGCCTCGGTTGGAGTAGGAGCAGAGAGTGGAGCTGGAGCTGGGCCCAGGACGGGTGGGGCAGCCCTGCGCACACGCTGCCCAGGGCTGGCATGACCTCACCCTCATTTGTTGGGCACTGATAACGTCTTTGGCCCTGCCCCTAATGGGAGACACGCGATCCTTACCTTGAGGGCTTGGATTCTGTTTCATAAGCTCTGGGTTCGCGCAGGCTGAACTCACTTCTCCAGATGGGTTGTGTGAAAACAAGTGCCCGAGCGCAGCCTGGTGGGTGAGGCACTAAGCTGGCTCTTGGCTCAGCTGTGGCACGCACTTAACCTGCAGACACACGCCTCACTGGCAAATCCCAGTGCCTTTTTGATAGACTCTGGTTTTTTTGTTTTGTTCTGTTTTGTTTTTCATGTTTGAAAGTCCCCTCTCTACACAAGGTATGTTTGTGGCAAATTCGTGTGTTTGGTTTTATAGTCCTTGTTTATGATTGCAAACATCAGTATTTCCAATGTCCAGGTTCCTTTTAATCAAGTGCCAGAGTGTCTTCTAGTCTGGGGTTCAAGTGCTCAGATTCCTAACCTTCCAACATCGATCCTTTTAACTTTGGAATACTTGTTGAAGCTTTGATAGTTTGGGTTTTTGTTTGTTTTTGGTTTAGAGTTATTTATTTTTATTTGAAAGGCAGGTTGACAGAAAGAAAAATCTTATATTCGTTGGTTCATTCACCAAATGACCCCAAACGGTCAGAGCTTTGCTCTTCCAAAGTCAAGAGCTTCTTCTGAGTCTCTCACATGGGTTCAGGAGCCCCACAGACGTGGGCCACCCTCACTGCCTTTCCAGTTCACAAGCAGGAAACTGGAAGGGAAGTGGAGCAGCTGGGACACGTACTGGCATCCATATGGGATGCTTGCAGATGGAGGAGTCACCTCACTGGCTCCATGGTTTGTTTTGAAATTTGTGTATTGTCTTCTATTTATTGGCACTATAACGAAATCTGTCCGACTATTACTCTATTATGTAAGCCAAGCACTGGGTAGACCAACCTTCATTTTGTGCAAGAACTTGAACACTCGCTGGTGCAAGTCACAGATGATCAGTCAAGTTGGAGGCCCCAGTTGGAGGGAGATCCCACTGCTGCCTTTGTGATGGTCCTTTTGTCCTTGGAGAACAATGACTATTCCTTACCGAGAAAGCACAGGAAGACGCCCTGCAGACCCGGGAGACAGTCATGGCTCCAGTGTCCTGTTGACTCCAGCTGGCGAGACCAGCATTCTTGAGCGCCTAGCACGTAACCCACACAGACGCCCCCTGAACCCAACAGGAGGGCCCTCAGACGCCTCCTGGTGTGTGTCTTGGGGGTGGGGAGATGCCTAGGTGCTCAGCGTATTCACTCAGGAGCTTTCTGATACCAAAAAGTGTCTCTCTGGAGCATTGAAACTGGCTTCAGTGTTAAGGAAAAAGTGGCTCTTCAAGAGTCTTTTGTGACAACTTCACGATTGTGATTAGCCTGTGAAGGGTGGTAGGGAAAGCCACATCTGGAAGGTGCTTCTTCGCCTGGGACTTCAGGAATTACTGCAGCTGCAGAGCACAGTCCTGAACCAGGCTCCCTTGGATGGATGGCCTGAGCGTGTCGGATCATCTGCCCCATGTGAGGGGGGTGGGGCATGAAGTTGACACTGTTGACAAATGCACGATGGCGCTGAGTGCTTGCAGCTCTGTTCTGGGTCTGAGGAAATCTGAGGTAACCCCGCACTCTTCATCAAGGGGAGGGGCAGTAGGGACAAGGTATGGGAACCAGAGAATGGGTTCTGTCACGGCAATGGGAGACCAAGTTGAGTCTCTGCAACCCTGCCCTTCCGCAGCAAACATGTTGCTCCTGAAACATGAGCTGCCACCACTACTGTTGCCCTGAGGGTTCAGGCAGGGCCTCTGGACGTGTTAGAACTGGTGAACACTGGCCGGGCTTGGAGGACACGGGAGAGACGTAGGGCTCTGCTCTTTTTGATACCCCACCACTCCTCTCCCTCTGCTGGCATATCCATCTCCCACAGGCACGATCAGTGGACAATTGCTGGAAAAAACAACATTGCCTAAATGTTTAGGAAGTGATTTGGGATTCTCAGTGGGTTTTTTGTTTTGTTTTGTTTTGTTTCCTCTTGAAAAATAATAAAGCAGTTCTGCATTGAAGAAGGCGGTGGTCATCTTTCTCTTCTGCCACCTGCCCCAGTCTGTTCCCTGGCTTAGAAGGAGAGTTATGGCCCCTAACTCCTAAGCATTCTCCCTGAAGAACTCATCGTTGCCTGGGAAATGAGAGCTCCCTAAAGTATCCTGGCTTTTGTCCTCAGCCGCCTTTGCAGTGGGCCTGGGTAGGTCCCCCTTCTCTCCGGATTCTCCCCTCCCCAGGTCAGAGGACAGGAAGCCAAGGATGGGTCGTGCCACTCCCATGATCCTCATGGCCGTGTCTCTCTTGCCTGACAAATTGGTAGCAGAGTTGTGTCTGGGCAGCAGATTCCACAGTGGTCATGCTTGCCAGGTCTTGTTCAGAGGCCCTCAGACCCACCAGAGGATACAGGGGTGTGTGTGTGTGTGTGTGTGTTCGTGTTCTCTTACAAAAGGGAAGTCTCAGGGATTTCTTTTCCTTTTCCTTTAACCTGTTGCTTGGCAGGGTCCCAGGCAGCTTTGGAGGTTCCTGGTGAACATTTTATAGGAACTTAACAGGTCCTACTGGGTGTCTGATTTTGTTCTGGAGAAAGGGGAGCACAGGAAAATACCAAACAAAGAGCAAAGGACCCTGGAAGTGGTGGTTTGCCTGAAGTGCGAAGGAGAGGCAAATAAATAAATAATCCCCTAAGCCGGGGGAGAGAGCACTAGGGAAGGAGTGTCTGAACGGCTTACCTGAGAAGACAGAGACTGGCTAGTCTTAAAGTTTTCCTTTTTTTTTTTAAAGATTTATTATTTTTATTGGAAAGGCAGATATATATAAAGGAGGAGAGACAGAGAGGAAGATCTTCCATCCGATGATTCATTCCCTAAGTGAACCGCAATGGCCCGGTGCTGCGCCAATCCGAAGCCAGGAACCTGGAACCTCCTCCAGGTCTCCCACATGGGTGCAGGAACCCAAGGCTTTGGGCCGTCCTCAACTGCTTTCCCAGGCCACAAGCAGGGAGCTGGATGGGAAGTGGAGCTGCCGGGATTAGAACCGGCACCCATATGGGATCCCGGGGCGTTCAAGGCGAGGACTTTAGCCGCTAGGCCACGCCGCCGGGCCCTTAAAGTCTTCCTTGAAGAGAGGGCAGGGTGTGGGCAGAGAATTGGCAGAGAACTTTTCTCCTTGGGGGTAGGGGGTGGCAGGTAGGGATGGCATCAGGCACATGCAGTCCATGCTATCACACCAGGCCATATACTTGACCGAATATACTGCCATAGCTGGTGTGACGTCGTCGTCGTCGTCTTCTTTTTTTTTCTTTATCAGATTTACAGAGAGAAGGAGAGACAGATTTTCCACCGCTGGTTCACTTCCCAAATGGCCACAATAGTTGGAGCTGAGCCAGTTAGGAGCCAGGAGCTTCCTCCAGGTCTCCCATGTGGGTGCAGGGTCCCAAGACTTTGGGTCGTCCTCAACTGCTTTCCCAGGCCACAAGCAGGGAGCTGGATGGGAAATGGAGTAGCCGGGACACAAACTGAGACACAAGTGGATGCTGGCGCTGGTACATAGAGATTTAGCCAATTGAGCTATTGTACCAGCCCCAGGCTTGGCATAAGATTTATTTTTTTATTGTGAAGTCAGATATACAGAGAGGAGGAGACACAGAGAGGAAGATCTTGCGCCCGATGGTTCACTCCCCAAGTGGCTGCAACGGCTGGAGCTGAGCCTATCCTCAGCCAGGTGCCTGGAGCTTTTTCCAGGTCTCCCGTGTGTGCAGGGCCCCAAGGCTTTGGGCCATCCTCAACTGCTTTCCCAGGCCACAAGCAGGGAGTGGATAGGAGGTGCCGCTGGGATTAGTACTGGTGACCATATAGGATCCTGGCGTGTGCAAGGCAAGGATTTTAACCACTACGCTATCGCACTGGGCCCAGGCTTGGCATTGTTAATGATGTCTGGACACATGGTGGCCGCAGGCATTTTTCATTTTGCACCGGGTCCTACACATCAGGTGGCTGCTCCTGCCTAAGGAGGCTGGAACAGTGGGTTTGAGCAGATGACCAAGAGCGTTTTCTGTGAAACTTGAGAACCTTTGGCTTTACACTGGAAGCAGTGGGGAGCCGTAGAAGATGGTAGGGTGACCGAGCAGGGTGGGACAAGGAGGACTGGAGGTGGGTCAAGTGCTCACTGCTGGTGGAATCAGACAAGCCTCGAGCTCTGGGAACCAAGGCCACCAGGGCTGTGGCAGAGCTTTTGACATGGGCCCTAGGGGCTGGACCCCTGCAGGAATGCAGAGACAGGAGTCCCGGAGCCAGATGTTTTGCAGGAGTGGGCAAGGCCCTCTCCCCAGAGACCCGGAAATTCTCAGAGGGGACAGCTTGTGGAAACAGTCGCCGCAGCTGCCCGGCTGCAGCGAGTGACCTGCAGATCAAGGTTTCTGTCAGCACTGAGAGCTTCCCTAGAACAAATATTCATCCAAAAATAAACTTCCCGTTCTTCCTGTTTTTATAACTTGCCTATTTCCTCTGAGTTGGGGGCTGGTCTCCAGTTCCGTGGGTTATTAATCTTCAGAGGATCAAGACCTCTATAGAAGTATTTCCTGTACATGTTGATCTACCCAGCCTGAAATTATTTTTCTGCAGATGATAAGAGAACTTCTCCACCCCCGTGCGACAGACTCGATCGAGAGCTTTCGCGGGGCACACCCGCAAGCCTGGCAAACCTGCACATGCACACATGAAGCCTGGGCAGTGGCGGTCAGCGGAGGTTGAGGGACACTCTAGGCCTGCCCCCTCCCAGCTGACGGCCAGAGTCCCATAGTGGCCCAGGGCCTGATGTGCCTACATTTCAAATGTCCTGTAGGATAGGGGAGGGAGCCATGCTCCTTTGAAGAGCCCAGAACCTCACTTAACAGGCTAGTGTCTGTTGAGCCTTGTGCCAAGATCACACCCGATTGACATATAGACATAGACTAAGGTTTGTTTATGGAGGTGGGTGGTTTACTCATCACCCGCGGTCCACCTGCCTCTGGGAGCCTGCCTTGCTCTCCTACTATTTGTGCTTACAAATCCCAAGTCAGTGCGCTGGTGGGTATTTTTAAAATATACTCCCTCTCATAGGGCTCTGGCAGAAAGGCTGGGGTGACCGGCTGCGTGGGTGGCGGCTTGTGCCGCAGCGGAACCTGGAAGGAGGCCAGCGGCTGCCTTTCCCTGACGCCTTCTGAGGTGGGGCTGGGATGCCACGGTTTTCAGACAGTGCCACCCTGAGGTACCTGCTCCAGAGACCGAGGTGACTCCTTTGGGAGTTAGTCCACCAGCCTGTGACCTCTGACCCTGTGCCACGCTGTGCCATAGCTCCTAGCTCTTCCTTTGGCTGCTAGTGGGAACCAATCTGCTGCCAGTACAAACTACATGCCAGGTTGGAAAGCCTTATTACCAAGAAGTATCTCATCCATAACAACTATCTTATCAGCTATTGAAAAATAGCTTAGGTATATGGGATTGTGTCAACCATACCATTGTCGTTAGGTTCATCTGTTTGGTGTGAGCCACCAGTGTTCCCTGAGGCCCCTGTCCCCGAGGCTCAGCCCAGGACTGACCAGGGCCATGGGTAGGATGGCCTTCTAGACAGTGAATCCATTACTAAGTGGCAGAAGTTTATTTTAATTAGTTAATTAATTAATTATTTTTATTGGAAAGGCAAATATACAGAGTAAAGGAGAGCCAGGGAGGAAGATCTTCTGTCTCCTGGGTTCACTCCCCAAGTGGCTGCAACGGCCGGAGCTGAGCCAATCTGAAACCAGGAACCTCCGCTGGTCTCCCACAGGGGTGCAGGGTCCCAAGGGCATGGGCCGTCCTCGACTGCCTTCCCAGGCCACAAGCAGGGAGCTGGGAAGAAGTGGAGCAGCCGGGATATGAAGCGGCACCCATATGGAATCCCAGTGGATGCAAGGCGAGGATTTAGCCACTAGGCTGTCACACTGGGCCCCAGAAATTTCTAAAAACCCTTTCCCAAAGCATCCCTGCTGGCTTCCTTCCCCCTCACCTCGCACATTTTTTTTTCTTCACCTGCATTGCCTCCCAGGGCCCCTTCCTGGAAGGCTACACACCCCTAACCCCCACCCACTACAGCCCCTTTTCCAGATGCCATCTCAGGAACTGCAGAAACCCACGGTTTCTGACCACTTCCCTCCCCTCCTCCGCTGGAGTTTCATGGACGTGTTGGGAAAACACAAGGTGGATGTGAAGCTTAGAAATCCCCAGACCCACAACCAGCCACTTAACATTGGACTGGCATTTCAGGAAAAGGAGGGGGGAAATTTCGCTGATGTCCCCTGGTGTCTGAAAGCCCCAGAGAATTCCGTCTGTGAGTGATTTCAGAGGTGTGGGAAGCAACTTCCTGGGCTGTGTGGTTCTCATCTGCGCAAGGCTGTCAATGAAACCTCTGCAGCTGGGTGCCTGTGTCAGGGGTCCTGCAGCCAGCCACTGTGACGGCCCCACCCTCATCAGATCCTGAACTTCCTCTGGCGTCCTCAACTTGGGGAGTCAACTTCTATCGAGTGCTCAGTGCTTACTGACATATTACACAGGCCTCTTCACAGCATGGTTAACCAGCGTAGCAAATTCTGAGCCAGCTGGTGCTCTTGTCTCCCCATTTTGCAGCTGGACAGACTGCTGTTTAGAAAGAATTCACAGCTAGAGATCCACAGTGGGAAGCACAGCTTGGGCTGTAACTGTTGTGAGACAAGCATGTCACTGTTAAGGTCTCCATGTCATGCAGATTGTTCCTGTGTTTGCGTGGTTCACACGTCTACCTGGACAGGCACAGATACCACAGCACCTAGGGCTGTGTTTTGGGTTGCTGGACCAGCCCAGGTAGGAGGGAGGAGCACCGAGTGCGTCTGACCTTGGCTGGGAGGACTGACTCTTGCATGGCTTATTGTCTGGTGTGTGCTGCAGAAGCTTTTCTCCATGGGAACCCGGTGTTCCTTGAGGTGTCATGTGCTGTCCGGAAAGAGAATGGACATGGCTCGTCTCTGGGGCACCTGCAAGCTGTGCCTTGGTGCAGAGGCAGCTCCCCCACTGGCTGGCCTAAGGAGGCTCTGCATTTGGCCTGATGTTTGGGTTCAACTCTTGATGGCTTCATAGGACAGGTCTTCATTCTCTTTCCCCAGCTCTGAAATGGGCATACTTGGAGTACCTACCTCAGAGAACTACTTTGAAAATTAAAGAGAGAGGGCAGACTTAACACATGGAGTAAATACCGGCTAGTGTTTCACTGTGATCATTACTGATGCCATTTGTTGCTTCGTGATGGGTTGCAATCAGATATGAGATGTGACAGGAGATACAATCACGTAATTTGAAGTTTTTGCGTTAAGGCAAAGGTGTCCAAGCATGTGCCTTTGGCTTTAAATGTTGTGTCTTTCAAAGCCAGTAACCTCACCTTGGGAGGTTCCCACGTTCATCTTGATCTCAAAAACGTTTGCTTGAAACATGTTCAGATTCCTTTTTCAATTATTTTCAAGGGAAAAAAAAGAGAGAGAAAGAGATGGTGGGGTCATTCTTGGCAAGTGTCATATGAAAATGGGTTTTTTTTAAAAAAGAGATGATTTGAAAGGCAGAGTTAGAAAGAAAAAGATACATACGCATAGAGATCTTCTATCCATGAGTTCACTTCCCAGGTGGCTGAGGCAGCCAGGGCAAGGCCAAGCTGAAACTAGGAGCCTGGAAATCCATCTGGATCTCCCATGTGGATGGAAGGAGCTTTAAGGACTTGAGCCATCATCTGCTGCTTTTCCAGATGTATGTTAGCAGGGAGTTTGATCAGAAGTGGAACAGCTGTGACTTGAACTGTAACCCACATGGAATGTCAACATCATAGACCTTTACTCTAAAGTAGCTGCAGAGGCTGAGCTGCCCTTGCATTTGGGGATTGTATGGATACAAATGGGGCCAGTGAGAGAAGGTCACTTGCATCCAGGGAGAACGAACAGGCCAAGCCTGACTTTTGACCTGGGTTGACTTGCCTTATGCTTTATAGAATTCAAATGTGAAGGGATGTGTGTTGAGGGAAGGGCTCACAGGTCGTGTCCTCAGCAAGGACTGAGCGGGTGTGAGAAGCGGTCATCGCTGTTCCCGTGGTGTGCCTCGGACTAAGCAGATGGAAAGCGCCACCTTGCTAGGGCTCACCTGGGCTGGAGGAAGAGTGCCTGTCCCCATGGGAAATGACAAAGAAAGGTCAAGGGCTCTGTGTCTTCAGGTTCACAGTGACTAATGTGTACATCCAGGAGGGCAAGGTGCCAGGCACTGTTTGGAGTACAGTGCCTTATGGGAAAAATGGGAAGTGTCCGGTTCACTCTGTCCTAAAACCTGCCTGGGAGGACACGACTGTGGAAGAACATGGAGCTTTGTCCTTTGCCCAGGTCAAATTCCAGCTCTGTTCTCTGGCATAACACAATTGACTCAGGCATTAGAAGGATTACATTGGCCTCATTTCTCTTTCTTTCTTTCTTTTTTTGAAGACAGAAAGATTGTACTTCCATCAACTGGTTCCTTCCCCAAAAGGCTACAGCAACCAGATTTGGTCTAGACCAAAGCCAGGAGCTTATCTCAGTCTTCCCCAGGGGTGGCAGGGGTCCAAATCCGAGGCTGTCATCTGCTGCCTTCCCAGGTGTATTAGCAGGAAGCCGGCTCAGAAGCAGGCTAACTGGGACTGGAACTGGCACTCTGATATGGGATTCCAGTGTGGCGAGCTGGTGGCTTAAATGACTATGCCATAACACCAGCCCTGAGCCTTACTTCTCACCTGCCAGATGGAAACAGGATTACACTTCAGGCTTGATAGGCAGAAAGTGAGAGGAGTTCCATGTCAGAGGGGCCTCAACATATATAAGCCCTTTTGAGAATCACACCTGGATTAACCCCATTGCCACAAAAAAAATTGTACTGTTGTGCACCTACTACAGGAGCGTCTCCATGATCCCCATGGGAGGCAAGGCTTGCACTCCTACTAAAGAGAAGTGCCAGTTCCTGTGTGCTTGATTTTTTTTTTTTTTAAGATTTATTTATTTTTCATTGCAAAGTCAGATATACAGAGAGGAAAATCTTCCGTCCAATGATTCACTCCCCAAGTGACCGCAACGGCTGGTCCAAAGCCAGGAGCCAGGAACTTCCTCCAGGTCTCCCACATAGGTGCAGGTTCCCAAGGCTTTGGGCCGTCCTCAACTGCTTTCCCAGGTCACAAGCAGGGAGCTGGATGGGAAGTGGGGCTACCGGGATTAGAACCAGCACCCATATGGGATCCCGGGGCGTTCAAGGCAAGGACTTTAGCCACTAGGCCACAGCGCTGGGCCCTGTGTGCTTGATTGGGACCAGCTGTTAGGGTCCCAGCACTAAGTAGCCAGTTTGTTGATATTGTAGGTTTTTTGTTTTGTTTTGTTTAAATGTGCTTCTCAAGACCCTTCAGCCTCTTTCAAGGTGTTTTTCTGTTGCCTGCATGGGCAGGTTTTGGTAAGATGTATTTAAGAGGTTAATGCTCTGGTATGAGAGGGAATAGCAGTCTAAGAGATATTTGGTCTTTACTCCAGTCCTTCGTTGTGCTGGCAGTTCACAGAAGCTTGGCCCAGGGGCCAGGAGAGACATGACTGGGCCAGGAGGGTTCCAAATAGGCTCTGGCAGCGTGCATCATGCCACCACTGTCCCTTCACACTTAGTTCTGACTCCTTTTGTATCATTCCATTAACTTCTAGCACTGATTCTCAAACTTTGCTGTACATCAGTATCACCCAGGGAGTGTTGAAACAATGGAATCTGATACCAGGTGATGTAGTGTGCAACTAAGTTTAACAGCCAGCTTCTTGGTTGGTGGGAGCCAAATGCTTCTGGTGTATTACTTGTTGGATCACTGACCTTGTCACCTACAGACCATCCAGGATCACCCCTAAGGGACCATAGTGGCACAGAACCATGGTAACCACCCGTTTCTCTTGCTGTTGTAAATGTTTTTACTTTCAATCTCTTTTCAGTTGGCCTATAATGACCATCCATTTGATGGGGGAACTAATGAGGGAACATGGGGCATTTGTGAATGTTTTAAACATCTACTAAAGGAGAACAGTGTGATGCCCTTCCTGGTACTCATGCCCAACTGTCTCCAGGTCTCTCATCACACCACACACACACTTTGCTGGGAGGAGGGACACTGGCTTGCAACACTGGCTAGATTTCCGGGGGCAAATCCTGTATTTTATCCCAAATTCTTCAAGGTGTGTCTCTCAGAGATAAGTACTTAAGTAAATCAAATGTTTGTTTTTATTTGAAATGCAGATTTTACATAAAGTGAAGAAGAGATAGAGAGAAGGTCTTGCATCTGCTGGTTCACTCCCCAAATAGCTGGAAAAGCCAGATTTGAGCTGATCCAAGGCTGGGAGCCAGGAGCCTCTTCCAGTCTAAAAGAACTTAGGCAATCCTTCACTGTTTTCCCAAGCCATAAGCAGAGAGCAGCCTGGAAACAAACTGGTGCCCATATTGAATGCCACCATCACAGACCACCACCAACCACACGGGCCCCCTTTTTATTTATCTTTTAAGATTAATTTATTTGAAATACAGAGTTATAGCAGGAGTGCCTCCATCTGCTGCTTCACTTCCCACATGGCTGCAGTGGCTGAAACTGGTCCAGGCAGAAGCCTAGGAGCCCAGAGCTCCATCCAGGTCTGCCACATGGGTTGCAGGGATTCAATGTGCTACTTTCCTAAGTACATCAGCAGAGAGCCAGATCAGAAACAGAGCAACTGGAACTTGAACTGGTGCCTGTATGGGATGCCAGCATCACAGACAGTGTCTCAATCTGGTCCGGATAATTTCTTTTGAAAACAATAACCATGATACTAATTATTACCTCTAAGAAAATGAATGGTAATACCTTAGTCTCATCTAATATTAACTCCATGCTCCATGTTCTCCAGTTGGTTTCAAAAATACCCTTATTGCATTTGGTCTATCACAATTAGGGGAAAGATAAGTGTAATTCATTTTTGACTTTGACCTCAGAGTAGTCAAACAGCCATTATGGACACACACAGGTAATGATGCATATGCACTTCTGTAAAGAGATGTAAGTGGCCTGGGCTCAGCTGATTCCAGGATGTTCTTTCTGCTTACAAGTCCCTCTGGCAGGGCCTTCGCAAGCTGCAGAGGAAATGCTAACTGAAGCCCCAGCCACAGCTACTTGTGCACCTTGCTTCCGCCTGAAGGCATGTTCCCTTCTGTACCAGAACAGAACCCTCAGCATGCAAGTGGCAGTGTGAGTCAGCTCCCTCTGCTGCCTAAGAGTTTCCTGCTCTTTTGCTGGAGGCTGTGGCTCCAAGAAGAGCTGGGACTGCCTGCTGGGCTCTGAGGAGCGGTCCTGCTTTGATAATCACCTGGGATTTGTGCTGCGACAGGAGTCCCAACCAATGGCAACTCAGCCCTGCTCTCCTACAGGTGTGGCTTTACCTCCAGCTGGAGCATAGGGTGCAGGTCCCGATGCTAACCAAAGAAGAATGGGTTCTTTGCAGCCCTCTGGGATAGTACCTGCCACCTCACCCACTGGTCAGTGCTTTGGCACACTATCCCCTCATCTGTGAGACACAATGCTGATAGGTTGGCTTAAAGGGGAAGATGCCTAGATGGCTCTACATTGAATGGATGGTTAGGCTTTGCAGGAGAGGGAATTAGCAGAAAGAGGGTAAACATGGAGAACAGGATCTTCTTCCTTCCACAGATGTCTACTGAGTGCCTGCTACATAGGCAGCGTTCATTTCACTAACCCTACAAAGTAAATGGGTTCATTCTTCCATAAAGATAGATATGGTTTAAAAGAGTTTTGTTTTCATTTGTACCTGTAAAGTTGGCTTCTACTTATGGTAGTCAAGAGGCTAAAGAACAGGAAACACACATCTTAATATGTTAAGCTCCAAAAATCTGATATTTTAAGATGGTTCTGTTCAGATACTATGATTAAGTTGCTGCCTGTGATGCGACATCCCATATTGAAATCCCATTTCCTCTGCTTCCAGTCTAGCTGCTTTCTAATGATTTCAGAAAAGCAGCAGAAGATGACCTGAGTGCTCAGGTTCCTGCCTCCCAGCCATGAGAGCGATCTGGACAGAGTTCAGGATTCTGCCTTTGTCCTAACCCAACTCCAGCCATTGTGGCCATTTGGGGAGTGAATAAGCAAATACAAGATAATATTCTCTCTCTCCCTCTCTCTCCCTCTCTCTCTCTGTATCACTCTACCTTTCAAATAAATAAATGCCACTTTTTAAAAATAATATGTAAGATGATTCATTGCCAAAGTTTTGCTAGCAAAAGTCTAGAGAAAATCTAGTGAGGCTCATTAGTGAGAAACTGTTGTATTCTTAGAGTGCACTACTGTGTGTAGGTAAGAAAGGGAATGAATTGATTCTATTCCTGTATGGAGAGATTGCAGATCCCCCAGAGATTAAAAGCTTGGTCCAGGATGCACAACAGTATTCTGCCTTTGCTGAGGAGTAGGAAAATCCTGGGAAGAGACATAAAATAAAGACGGCTATTGTGGTTTTGTTAGGTAAGAGAAGGAAGGGACAGACGTGACACGGTAAGGGGGCAGTTGTTCCCTAGGACCCATGGGGGGCTGGTTCCAGGACACGCCCTCAGATGACACCATCCATGGATGTTCTCATCCTTTGTATAAGATGGTGCAGTGTTTGCTTATAACCTGTACACAGCCTTCAGTGTGCCTTTAGTCATCTCTAGTTGACATATGATACCCCACGCAGTGGAGCTCCTGCGTAAATAGTTTTACAGTGTCAGGGAACAAGAATGAGCAGAAGAACATGTTCAATACAGGCACACTCTTTTTTTTTTCTTTTTTGTAAGTATTTTTGAACTGTGGTTGGTTAATGTGTGGGTGCAGAATCTGTGGATACCAACGGTTGACCATTTCCCTTTATGAATTGAATGTGTTACCTGCATAGGACAAATAACTGATTTTTAAAAAGATTTATTTATTTTTATTACAAAGTCAGATATACAGAGAGGAGAGACAGAGAGGAAGATCTTGGTCCGATGATTCACTCCCCAAGTGAGCCGCAACGGCCAGTGCTGGGCCGATCCGAACCCGGGAACCTGGAACCTCCTCCAGGTCTCCCACATGGGTGCAGGGTCCCAAAGCTTTGGGCCGTCCTCAGCTGTTTTCCCAGGCCACAAGCAGGGAGCTTGATGGGAAGTGGAGCTGCCGGGATTGGAACCGGCGCCCATATGGGATCCCGGCACATTTCAAGGCAAGGACTTTAGCCGCTAGGCCACACTGCTGGGCCCCAAATAACTGATTTTTAAAAGGACTATTTTTTATTGGAAAGGCAGATTTACAGAGAGGAGGAGAGACAGAGAGGAAGATCTCTCATCCACTGATTCAGTGCTCAAGTGGCTGCGACAGCTGGAGCTGAGCCTATCCTCAGCCAGGAGCCAGGAATGTCCCCTGGGTCTCCCATGTGTGTGCAGGGTCCCAAGGCTTTGGACTGTCCTCCACTGCTTTCCCAGGCCACAAGCAGGGAGCTAGATGTGAAGTGGGGCAGCCTGGACATAAATTGGCGCCCATATGGGATCTCGGTGCATGCAAGGCGAGGATTTTAGCCACTAGGCTACTGCACTAGGCCCAAATAACTGGTGTTTTTTTGTTTGCTTGTTTTGTTTTGTTTTTAAAGAAATCACACCTGCCCTTATAGCAGGCCAATAAATTGCTGGCTGTAATATGGCCCAGATTATTTTCTGAGCTTCTGTCCACTGCTGCTTTTTACTTAAGCATCCCAGAGTCTGCTCCGAAATGGACCATTGAGCCTAGGAGCAGCCCATGAAACATCTGCCCCGTTCCTCCCATGTTGCTTTGCTCAGCAGCAATGATACACGTTTGGTTGTGTTCTGGAGTCCACAAGCTTTTCCCTTTCTACATGCCGAAAGAGGTGAAGCTGAATGCAGGGGATGGGGAAGGCAGGTGGGAGCCTGGGCTGGCATGTGATTGCCTTTCCCGCTCATCTCCTCACAGTCTTTGGCTTCTCCACTGCCCTCCTCCATGCTATAGGGCGTGTGTGTGTGTGTTTCCAGCTTCTCCTGAGTGGTAGCAAAATCCCTTTGAGCTGCTGTGGTCCCACCCTGGTAGCTTTGGAATGCTCAGATGTTGGGACTTGCTCTTCACACACAGCACATTCTTAACATCAGGGACAGCTCCTCCAGGGTGCACAGGAAACAAACAAATGAAACCGTGCAGCTCTTTCATCGCTTTTGAGTGGAGAAAGAGGGGTAGAAGGGATCTCCGGGGAGGCTTGAAACAAAGGACATGTGGGAGGAAACCTTGCCTAAAAGCCTCCTTTCTGCAAGATGAAATTCAAGGACATTCTGGATCTATTCTTGGCTCTGCCACAAATGCACCCTTTCTATTTGGTTCCAGTTTGTGCCTTAGCATTTGGTTTTGAGTCCAGAAAGTAGGTGGAGCCCACATTCATTGTCCATCCCCACTACTGTTCCTTCTTAGCCATCTGATACTTACTTAATGGGACTTAAGAGCTGTCTTTCCAAGTGGCAATGAAGTGAAGAGAGGCCTGCCTCCTGCTGCTGCAGCGAGTACTGTGCTGGGCTGGGTTCAGCTCATAAGGGGTTTGTTCCGGGACCAGCCTCTACCCTTGTTTGGAATAGAGCTGGAGGCAAAATAAAAGTCCCACATGGCCATAGCCACTTGAAACCTGTTGCCTCTTTTTCCCAAGTGTCTGTACTGGGGCACCAGGTAAAGTCCTTGGCCAGCGTTGAGGGGTTCCTTGGAAGGGGTACTGCAACAACAGACGCTGATGTCACATCAGGGATGGCAAGATTCAGGTGCCAGGGGACACATGGTCAGGGCTTCCCCGATCTCAGCCGACTCCAGAGTATGTGATCATTCAGAGGAAGGGCCTCTGCTCTGTATAGGCTATCGTCTCTGTTGCCTTTCTGAGTGTGCACTGTTGAATCTGGAACTTTAACCACAAAGTTAACCAAAGTCCCCTGAAGGCATTTGTCATAACAGCCACACAGAATCCGCTTCTTCGCTGGATCCAGCCCCTTTCCCAGCAAGTGTTGCTGTGCCCACTTCTGGGGAGAGGAAGAGAGTCTTGAAACCAGGTGGATGTTCTCCAGGCAAATACTCCCTACTAAAAGTTCCAAGCAGACATGGGGAGCAAGCTGGCGCTGAAATTGGTGATCTGTCAGCTTTATCTGATAGTTTCCCAATCTGTTGACCAGTGAGTTCTATTTCTCCAGTTCACTGTCCTATTTAAAAGAGAAAAAAAAAAAGTTCTGATAGAGCTAAAACGTTTATGGCAAAGCCAAAAAGAACTTACGAAGTATTGAGTAACTTTGGCCACCCTCCTGATGATAGCTTTAACCTGGCGCCTGCAAATTCTAGTCCAGATAAATAGCCCAGATCTAGTCATCTCCTTTTCTTGTTCTGGAATCATCTCTGATGGCTTTTTGGAAAACAAATGTTAATAGTGAGGCAAATTTAGGGGTGATTCTCTGTAGCTAGGGTGATCGTTCTTGATGAGGAACCATGGACTTGGACTTTGGGGCCCAGTTCTGGCTCCTACTCTCGATTACTAACTTGAGCTGCCTCATCTGCTAAGTGGGGTTGGACTAGAACTGCATATGCAATGTCTGTTTTATAATTATAAGGTATTTTTCTGGCTGTTTGGCTAATATCTAAGGTGTGTAAGTGTGAAAAGCATAAATTTAGTATTTGCCCCCTGCGGAGCTGCACGGAGAGAAGCAGGGGCAGGTGGTGATTTGTTGCCTCTGCACAGAATGAACCTGCAGGATTTCTGACTCTGTGAATGATTGAAGAGCGTTGCTGGGAGCTCTGGAAAGAGCTTTCCATGGCTGTAGGTGACTCTCTGTAGCCATCTGGTGTCCAGAGATGGCTTCCCTGTGGCCACCACTGTCTTCCCTAAGTCTTTGTGGCAAGCATTGTGTTGGGTGGTCAGTTCCCCCCCGCCCCAAAGGTCATTCCTGGAATTAGAACCTCTCAATAGCACCAGGCCTAAGTCTGGCTTGGAGGGAGGGAAGACATCCGAGAGGGCTGAGGTAGCAGATTGGCGTCCAGCATGTCCAGTATGTGCAATGATCATTTTGATGCAAGTGTACTGTAAGGAGTAAGCCATCCAACCTTGAGCAGATTTCAAGGACAGATCTCAGTATTCCACCTAGCGGATGCTTAAGATATTAAATGGTCAGCCCTTGAGTTTGGAGCCAATCCCTTGAATTTAAGATTCCAGAATGAAGTTTGGTTTCTCTTCTCAGGCCGGGGCCCTGGGGAAGCCAAGCCTTGCCCTGATTGGCAGTGCTCCTTCTGCAAGCTCCAAGGGGAAAGCTATCTTAGACACTTGGCCATGGAGCCAGCACTCTGGACGCTCTGATCGTTCCATTTGCTTGCTCATTAAGCCCTTGGCTCTTCCCATCACCTCCCACAGTCACTCTCATAGTCCTAATATATTCCTTCTTCCTCTCATCAGGCCTGTCCTGCTTGTATAACAGGCTATGTTGCAGACATTCAGGTCCTGCCTATTAGTTCAGCCCCTGTGTGCTTTTCTTCCACACAGACCAGGCACAATATTTGTGGGTGCAATGATACCACCATACAAAGCACCCCACACAAGGTGAAGAGTTCTTTTCTGCCTTTTCCCAAGTAAACCTGAACCAAATGCGCAGAAAGGCTCTCCTCACACCCCTGGGCCTCTTATTTTAAAAACGAAGACACATCTGCTTAGCATCACGGCCCACATGTATTCCATCAGCGCAGGTCCTCTGGCTCTGGCCAAGCTGAACATACCCAAATTAACCAGGAGCTTTGCAGTGTTCCTTGGCTTACTCCCTCATGCCAACCAAGTGCATTGTAAGAAGCAGGACTGAAAAGCAACATTTGTCCCTGAAGACAAGGGCTCTGAAATCGCCCCCAGACCCACTCCTGATAAGGAACAGCAGGATTCCCCTGCCTCTCTCTCTCCCTGCCTTCACCAGCCCTGCTCATTGACATGAATCTTCAGCACAGACATTTCTTACCGGATTGACTTCTCAAAACAGCTGATATGTTCCAGGAAGGGAATAAATGAACCCCAGAAAGATACTAAAAATATACCCCCAATTTTAATCTCGACCCAAACAACTACTAAGATTTTTTTTCCCCCCAGAATTTAACTGGAAGGCTGTTAGAATAGTTTCTTTTGTTCAGATTTTCCCTCCCAGGGCCCTGTCCCGGGAGTCCCATCACCTGCATTTTTCATTAATGCTGTGGGTTCATTTCCCCAAATAAACAAGCTTTGCTGCCAAAGAAAATGTGAGCACGACTGGATGCAGGGCTGTGTCCTTCATTTTTCTAAGTTGACCCCTAGCCTCCTCCTAACTGGGCTCTTGTCAGTAGTGACCGCACAGCCTCACTGCGGAGCTCTGAAGGGCCTGGGCCGCTTGATTAATCCTGCCCGAAGCCAGCCAGCGCTGGGGAAGCATCCTTCATCTCTGTGCGCTCGGTTTCCTGAATGCCACTTTGAGATCGTCTTTCACCTCCTGCTTCCCGCTCTGGAAGTGTGGTTTCTCCATCATGCACAGATGTGACTTGGGAAGGGCGGTCTGGCTGTGGACTCACACTCCAACTGGGATCACCGGACTCTGAAAGAAGGAGCCCTTCTAAGGGGGGCAGGTCAGGAGAGAGGGGAGGTGGCAGAAAGGCCAGCCGGCAGCCTCCCTGTATCCCTTGGAACAAAGAGCTGAGGGGTTTGTGTCTTGCAGAAAGCATGAGCTCTCCAACCAAATCACCACACATAACACAGGTCTGATTCAGGACACTTAGCAGATATGAGACCAACAACCGAAACTTCCAAAGGATGAAGACCTGGTTCTTCAACTGCCCAAATGTTGATCACTAGGGTTCGGCATGCTTTTTTTGTCCAGGTCTAAGCTAGAAAATAGTTTCAGTTTGGGGGACCATATGGTTTTCGTCACAACTGTTCAGCTCTGCTAAAAGTCTGAAGCAAAGTCAACATCTAAACAGATGAGCATGGTGGCTGGCCCCAGTCTGCCCATCCTTCCCTGAGAGTCTGCAATCCTGAGACTTAGAGACATTTTCATCACTGTTGTTTGCAGAAACAGATGTGTGCTGTGTCTGTGGCCAGGCCCTGTGCTCTAATTACAGTGTGTCACTTAAGGGTGGGGACACCACCTAAGATACAGTGTCATGGATACGCACATGCTATGGGATGCACTTAGACTCTCAGTGGGTGAATCTTACAACAGCATGGTCTTGTCTTTGGCATTGACAGAAACACTGTTAAGTGGCGCCTAGCTGTACTTGTGGGGAATGATCACATCCCATTCAAAGCAGTTCTTTGATGGTATTAATACACCCCTTTTACAGATAAGAAAACAGTCTTAAAGATATTCTCTGGCATCACCAAGGCATAACAATTTGATTCCAAGCTGACACTCGGGACCCCTACACATTATAGCCTGTACTACTTACATCATTAACCTGCCTGCTGTCAGGGTTTGATGTTGCCAGTATTGGGGGCAGGGGAGAAAGCAGCTTCCTCCTCCCAAAGAACCCAGATAATTGCTTTAAAAGAAAAAGAAAAAACTATTGTAAATACACGACAAGACTTTTAAAAATAAAGCTGTAGAAACCGGGAGCCATCTTTTATCGAGCTTCTCCTGCCCAGTGTTGCCTCTTTCTTCCCAAGAGCCAGTGCTAGAAAATGAGTGAAGGCCTGAGGAGATCAGAGACAGAAGACAGCCAAGCTGGTTTCCAGGTTCCAAGACCCCCGTGCCCCAAGAATGGCCAGGTTCAGCGGGTCAGGGATGGCCTGCCCGGAACCAGAAACAATACTGTCTACCTGTTGCCCACGTAGGTATGCAGGCTCCTTGGCTGCCATTCAGAGAAGACCGGATTGACTAGTAGTGGTAATAAGCCCTGAGGTCAACCAAATGGAAATGGCCCTTCATAGTGACAGAAACTAAGTCTAGATGGCTTTTGTTGTCATAAGCATCTTCCAAAGACAATGAACAGTTAAAAACCCAAAAAACTGTATCCGCTTTGTCATCACCTACAAGCAGTGTTTGCCGTTGTTCTTTGATCAGGCTCAGCAGGGACAGGATAGGTGGTGGGGATGGAGACTCTGTGGTCACACTTATCTGGGAAACCCCAAACTAAACAAACAAACAGTGCTCTCAACGATATAGTATGTTTTCCTGAAGTCTGTGTCTTAGGTGTGTGTGTATCTAAGAGCCTTTTATAAGATTGTAAGAGCACCCTTTGAGAATCCCTAACCCAGAGACATTTCCTAGTGTTAACATTTTGGTAACTTTCTTTATGGTTCAAGATTTTTTTAATGGACAGGCACGTCAATAGCAGCAGCTATGGTGGTTATTAAATCCATATGTAGATCTGTATCTGTCAGGGTTTGTATATGTTGTGTTTGAGGGTATGTGTTTATTTTGAATTCTTTCTTTCTAACAAAGAACTTTTTTGCACTCATTGCCTCACTTGTTAATATTTTACCATAGTTCCCTTATTTTCCTTCTCTGTATATATACAAACATTATTGTTATTGCTATTATTTGGTGTTTTTTTAATTAGTGAAGCCTGAATTATGAAATTCTTAAGATGAACTATGGTTTCCTTCTTGAAATACATAAAAAAAACTCCAATTATGGTGCAAGTTCATGAATTTCCTCCATTTTTGCTTGCTGTTTTAAGGTAAATTATACTTTGCAAGTGTGTAAAAGATTATGGGATTATAAAGGAATGTTTTGAGATGCCTGTAACTTGCTGTCTTGATGAGGAAAGAATTTTTTAAAGCCAGAGAAGCCTCTAGTTCAGGACCACACGCGGTCTTCATTAATCCGTCTGGGTTAGAGAGGTTGCACTGTGATGTTGTAAGGGGCTTGTCCCAACCACTTCCAGCCAGCCTGTTAGTGACCTATTAGTGTCCTCTGAGAGAGTTGGCTGTTGGCTAAAGGGGCCACCTGGGTTTGACCCCTGTGTTTAGTTTTCTGTGATGACTCTGTGCCGTCACACCACATCAACATGGGTAGTTTTGGGAATGACCAAGTTGCAACAGTGGCGTCATTTAATATACCTTGCAGTGTCTGCATCTGGATTATTTCCTCCGCCATCCAGTCAGAGCCCTGTTTCTCTTCTACCCGATTTAACTAGCACTCACTTGGAGCGTTGAGTCAAGCGAACACTGTGCCACCTTACAAAGGGATTTGTTGGTACGAGGGACTAGGGCTGTGACTTACATAACCCCTCGTGGAACCTTTCCAAAGCCATCAAAGGAAGCTGGAGGCAGTCCGTCCTCCTTAATGTGAACACGGAGCAGGAGGCGGGGCCCGTGTCCTCAGTGGGGGACTGAACTGGGAGAGTGGAGCAGGCATCTGCTCAGGTACTTGCTGCAAGCCCTCCCAGTAACTTCAGGACACGTGTCTCATACCCACAACATCAAGTGCAGCTCCCACCCCCACGGGATTGCCTTGTTGCTCTGTGTGGATGGCAGCCCACCTCCACCACCACTCACGTGTGTGGCAGCCTCATACCTAACTAGCAAAGTGTTTTGCTTGTGGGAAATTTTGGTTAGTTTTTAAAAACAAACATTTTGTCAAAGATACTAAAAAAAGAGAGGTATGGTCTACCTTGTATATTCTCAGCATTCAGATGGAGCAATTTATAAGGGTTTGTTATATTTTATTACCCTCTCCCTTTATCTGATTTTTGGCAGAAATATACGTGACAAATGCCAGATACCACGTTCACCCCTAACCTGTTTCAGGCTGACTCTAAAACAGGTGCAAGCAACTGAACAAGGGCCCACAAAATGACCCGATCTGGCCCTCCCATTGCAGGCACAGGGAGGATAAGAGATTGAATAAACCTAGAGTAGGCTGTCTTTGAGAATTTTTTATGGCCTATTGATGAAGTCATAAGTATCCCAACAGCCCTTGGCAGAGGGTTCCCCACCCCTACAAGTTTACCTGTTTTGTAAATGCAGTAATTAACAAAATTAATAAAATGCTAATGTAAATTAGCAAAATTAATGCAGGGACCAAAATTTTGATGTTTTTAAATAGCTCCTGCCACCGGGTAACCTTGTGACACAAGAAGCAATGTGACCCATCCCTCTGCCAGCTTTACTGCTTGAGAAGAGGGGTCCTTGCTCTCAACCCTGAACAATTCGTTACTGGATGGGAGGATGGGGGTGGAAGCACGATTTGTGCTTGTGGTTCTGCAAACCCCAGCATCAGGTATTGAGCAGTGCCACTGGCTTCCTGGGCATCTCCTATTCCCATCCATGATTGATAATCATCAGTTACAGGAAATTTTTTTTTTAACAACATTTTAATTGGAAAAAGCGCCTGTCAGCTGTCAGGCTTCCAGTTTCCACTTTTGAGAAGCAGGATGTTGAATGTGAGTAATGACACAACAGGCCTATAAAATGCGGACTAACCCTCGGATGAGTCATCCAGTACAATGCAGTGTATTTGTCAAGGAGACTGAATCGTGTATGGGGGAAACCACTTCTCAAGCAGCCAGCTGGTTCTCAGGGCAGCCAGAGACGGTCCATTTTTATCGGAAGCCCTAGAGTAGCAATAATGCTAATACCCAGCCCTTGGACTCCACAATGTAGACGAAATGGCATCGCCCAGCAGGTACGTGCTCACCGTTTATGTGAGCTTTGTTTTCTCGTTGGCTTCTGTCTATGCTTTCCAGTGTTTGCTTTTACCGTGTGCTGAAGGGAGACAAATAATTCTGTCAAGATCCAGAAAACGGGTATTTATCCCAACATGTGCACCCACGTGCTGGGACAGACGTGACCTGTCGGCATCAACCTGTGTTCCTCTCCACCCATCCTCCTGACTGAAAAGAAATGGGTTTAACCCACCCTTTTTATGAAGTCCAGAAAAAATGATGCTGCCTAGGAAACAACCAACAAAGGTGGTATATTTTTTGGGTGGGTAGCTTAGAGCTTTATTAAAAACAAATGAGTAAGCAGAGGTGAGCAGGAGGAGGGTGGAATGTGATAACAGGCTTGTGGGGTTTTTTCCCTATGCCCCACCCCCACACCCCAGATGCCTAACTTCAAGGCAGACAAGCCTCATGCTCTGTTAAGTGACTACAATTGACTTTATTTAGCGTTTTCATGTTTATTTAATTATTTTGCAAATCACAGTTTGCTCATGCTAAATGTATGCATTTTAAGTTTTTCCTAGGCGGGAGAAAGGATAGTGGAGCTTTGGTATCAACATTTAATTATAGCTTTCACATGATCTGGAAGATAGTTCTGCAGAATGAAGAGGCTTTGCCTGTCTGACCCTTTGTCTTCCTTCACTCCCTAAATTTAAACAATGCCCGATCAGCTAAGGCGCATATCTTGTTTATTTGAGTATATTAAACATTCCTGTGTATGTCGATAGTCTATTCCCCATGTCTCCTCATATTTTCGAAAAATACTTTCCAAGTCCTGCTTGCTAGGGACAGATGCTGTAGTTAGTTTATAGCAGTACTATTTATGCTCCCCTGGTGCGTCTGTCCAGAAGGGCTAGGTCAGGGCCTATAACACAACTGCCCACAAATGAGCGCAGTAGTTAGCATTTGCGGAGCGGCTCAGCCCAGGGTGGTAAATCCCATTATCAGTCAGAGAGCACTAAACAGATCTGGGGTTTCCAGGCTGAAAAAACAAATGGGCTGTCTCTGTTCCTCTTCCCCTCTTCCATAAAGTCCACAAGAATGACCTATTTTCCTTGGGATGGTATGGAATTTAAGCGGCCAGTAAATGCATTCAAATTATTTATCCAAACACTTTCAGAAATTCCTGTAATTTCCAGAGCCAGTTGTGAGGAGAGTTTGTTGGACTTGTTTCTGTTTGTTTTGTAAATTAAGTGGTGCACTCTTTTTAGAATAGCCAATTTGTTTTTGGAGACAGGGCAATCTCCAAATTTCATTAATTTTGCATTCTATAAATGAAAGCCACCTGTTATGCTGTAACATGCTAATTATGGTAGAGGACAATAATGAGGAAGAACACTATTTGAAACATGTGGGGCTTTTGCTAAGAATTTTCCTGCCCACATCTGTAGTACTTATTTTTATATGTGTATGTGTATATAGGCATATATAGTACATATTTAATAGCAGCATTTGGTGAGATGAAAAAAATACTTCAAATTCAAAGCGCAAGCACTTTTTTTGTTCCTTCTCACTGATAATTCGTAAGCTGTGGAAGAAAGACTACTTTATAAGTGTTTACTTAAACAAAGTGCTATTTCGCAGTGTTGAGGAAAAGGGGTTCTCTCACCGATCCAGTGGCTGCCACGCTCCACTTGAGATTCACTCTGCCAAAAGTCCTGAGAAAAACAATGTGAATTCTATTTTATCTTGAAAGCAGAACAGCTCTTTTCTTTTATTTCATTGAGACGTTTTGCTTTTTTTTTTTTTTAACTTGCTCAGGCCTGTAGAAAGTGATTGTAGACAGAAGCACACAAATATTTTTGTGAAGTTTTTGATTTGTGAGTGTTTCCTGTTAAACTGTTTTGTTTTTCTTGTCTGTGTATTTGAGAACAGTCTGGGTCCTATCCTAGTCCTTCTCCCTAGAGCATCCCAGGCACCTTTGGGCTCTGATTGCATCACCCACAGGCAGCATGGGTCACAGATGGGCAGTGATAGCCACACTGAGCTGGACCTGCCTCTGCCCCCAGGCCAGGTCCCTCTCCTGGTCCACATTAGCAGCCATTAGTCCAGGGTAATCATGTGATGTTTGGGTTCCTTCTTTCCCTCTTGAAGGAAAAGGCATGTGGGGAAGCCATGGCCAGTACCCAAGGTCTGCTGTCATTCAGCTTGCAAGCAATCGATAGATATTGAGTGAGACACTGCTTGTGTCAGAGCAGAGTGCTGGGCAGTGTTTGCCTGTGATCTGGCCAGCCCTGTGCCCTCGCTGCAGCCGGGGTTCTTTGCTGCTGCTGAGAGGTTTCTCCCCGGGCTTTCTTCATTCATCGATTTATGAGAGAGTGTCACACACAGCCACTAATTGCTATGTGATAAGCAGTGCTGAGCAATTTCCTTCTGACTACACGTGGATGGGAATCCAGAAAGAACTGCCTTACTCAGGGTTCCATGGGATAGTTTCTGGTGGCCATGTTTTCTGAGCCAAGGTGAGTGACACAACCTCAGACAAAAGATGTTTCTTGCCATCTTTCTCGTGGGGAAGACTTTAAGAAGATCGAGTCCAAGGTATTCTAGTGGAGCAGGTAGTTTTTCCTAATCTTTGCAGACTTGGAGACCTCTCCCCGCTTTAGCATCCATTAAAATTGAATCCTCATAATTCAAAAGCCATTTGTGAATTAGAAATGATTTCATAAAAAAGAGGTCAGTTGAATCACACTTGGTGATCTATCAACATCGGAAGACGTTTATTTGCATGCAGAGACACTAGTTTATAGAATCTATTGTCCTCTCTCACTGGACACATAGATGGTTTATGAGTCAGGTGGTGAAGTCCAGTGATTGTGGAGCCTTCCTGTAGTGGAATAGCTGTCTCCAAGTTTATTGATAGTTGAGCTGTGAATGTAAATGAATGAGGTGATCTACCTAATGAATTTGCTTTTTTAAAAGATTTTTTTTTTTTTAATTTAAAAGATGGATTTGGGGGGAAGTGGAGGGGACGGCAGAATTAGAGAGAGAGAGAGACCAAGAGAGGTCTTCCATTCACTGGTTCTCCTTAAATGGTCTCAATGGCCAGGGCTGAATCAGATGGAAGCCAGGACCCAGGCACTTTGTCCAGGTCTCCCATGTGTGTGGCAGGGGCCCAAGCACATGAGCCACTTTATGCTGATTTTCCCAGGCACATCAGTAGGAAGCTGGATCAAAAATGGAGCAGCCGGGAGGGACTTTAACCAACGTCAACCCCATGTTTGTTGAGCCAATAAGTAATGGCCGTGACTGTCATTCCCATAGGATGGAATTGGAGTTCTGCCTACATAGTAGGTGGGATTAATAATACTCAAAAGTAAATCTTATCCTATTATATGAAAATAATCACTTTCCAATATGGCTCTCAAAAGCCAAGAGACAGGTGTCAAAAAGCTTTCTGAGCAAATAGCACCCACCCCTAAGGCAACATAAACAAATGGATGACCATCCTGTTAACAAACCTTTTATCAGCCCATGCATCCTTCCAGGTTTAAGTCTGCAGACAGCTTGTTGCATTGACTGTCCATATGGTCTTCAGGGCTGTGCGTGGAACAATTATGGAAGCCATGTGCATTCCCAATTGGATTCTTAATCACCACCATTTCCTTATGACTAATAATCACCACAGAGAAGGCAAATGTTTCGGAGGCAGGGTGGGGCCTTTGTGATACATGCTGGTGGCAGTTCAGGGACGACCCGCATCACTGGTCTAGAGTTGAGTGTGTAAGGAACCCTTACAAGGAGATTTCTTTCCAGATCTCAGCCCCACCGAGGACTTCAGAATTTCATTTTTAGCTTATGCAGTTGTAATGCCTTTTCAGACCAGGAATATCCACGTTGGGTTTGATATGTGTGTGTGTGTGTGTGTGTGTGTGTGTGTGTGTGTGTGTGTGGTTTTCCTTTAAACCATCTTCCTGGAATCATCCTCTGGGAGGCTGGGCCGCCTGCCCTCACTCTGGCCCTCAAGGGGCTCACCCTGACTAGACAGAATGCATCACACAAGCTAGTTGGGAAGGGTAAGGGCGAAATTTGTTTCCATCAGTGGGCATGTGTTTTGATTACACCATCAGAGAGCTGCAGCGTGCAAAATCTGGTAGGAATTTCTCCCAAATGCAACCCCTTCTTCTACTTTGAATAATGTCTAAACCAAAAACAGCAATAAAAACCCTACTAACTCCCCATGTAGAAGAAGTGGAATTGTTAGAAAATCCTTGTGGTGTTATGCATCTGGGTGTGTATTAAACTGCAGACAGGGCCTTCCAGCCAGCATTTGCAGAGTACCCGGGTTCAAGTCTTATCTCTAGCGACTGACTCCACTTCTGGCTAATGTAGCCCCTAGGAAGTAGTGGTGATGGCCAAGTAGCCAGGTTCCTACTATTCTGCTGGCAGGTGGAAAGACCTGCACTGAGTTTCCCCAACCTTAGCCTCTGTTGTGGGTGTTTGTCTCTTTGCCCCTCAAATACAGACATTAAAAAACAACCATTTGGGGTGTGAGCCAGCAGATGGAAGATCTTTCTCCATCTCTGTGAATCTTTCAAATAAAAATAAGTAAGTCTGTCTTTCTCTCTCTCTCTCTCTCTCTCTCTCTCTCTCTCTCTCAGGGGGTAAAGCAACAGTAAAACTCAGGGGGTTAGAACAGAAGAAATGGACTGTTTTTCAGGAATTGTCACTTGTATGGTAAACATGGTAATCACCAGAGTGAAACTGCCTTAGGGTTAGGGGAATTTATTAGCATTAACAAGGAATCTCTTCTGCTTAGCTTTCTTCTCTTCTGGTTTCGAAATGATTTAGCAAGAAAGGCCATTTTTATCTCAATACACCTAATATCAAATGAAGCTCAGGCATTTTGTATTTGTGATTTGTCTTGTGCCCTGTGGAACAAAGTAAAGGAAGCCTTTGTATTTGAAACACGCTTGGGGAGAGTGGTATTCAGTGTAGCACTTAGGACTTTGTTTTCCGATAGCCCCCAACCCTGGGGCTTTAAGCCCTGACTGTGCTTGTAATTCCAGCTTTCTGCTATTGCTCACACTTGGAGGCAGCAGGTGGTGGTTAAAGTATTGGACCCCTGCCACTCCCATGGGAAACCTGGATTGAGTTCTAAGTGTTGGACTTTACCGCCCATCCCTGGCCATTTGGGGCATTTGGGGCATTTGGGGAGTGAACCCAATGAGTGGCAAATCTTCCTCTGTTTCTCTGCCTTTCAAGTAAAATAAACAGATAAACATGATAAATAAAATCATGTTTGAATTGCACAGTCCTTCTGTTTCGTATCTTGAGATAGTCTTAACAGATTTGTTCATTGTTTCATAGTATACAACAATAGTTCCTTTTTTAGAAAAAGATTTACATTTTTCATAATCAAGAGTGACAGAAATGGAGAGACAGGCCAAAGCCAGTAACTTCATCTAAATCCCCCACTTTGGGTACAGGGATCACCTTCTGCTTTCCCTCGCTCATTTGCAGGAAGCTGGTTAGGAAGTGGCATAGCTGGGATATGAACCAGTACCCATAATGGGATGCCAGCATGGCCAATGGCTTTATTCAATATGCCATGGCACTGGTCCCTAGAATAATATTTCTTACAGGTTAAATCTGATGTATGTGATTTTCCCAGTGTACATAGTGTTATTTTTTAAATCAAGGGAAAGGGATGTTTGTTTTACTTCTTAAGAAATGTTTCTTAGCTAAACTTAAAATATCTGAATATATGGTCCCTTAGTATACCTAATTCAAGTGGCCCATTGTTTCTCAGAGTGTCTTTGTTGTAAAAAATGTATAACACAATTTGTCTTAACTCTTAGAGTGAATTCCGGGCATGTGGTTGTGCAACAGATCATTAGCTGCTTTTCATCTGGTATAACTGAAACTCTCCCCACTCAGCAGTAACTCTCCCTTGCCCCTCCTCCTACCCCTGGCGGCCACAATTCTGCTTTCTGTTCTCTTGACCCCCAACAAGTCACTTTTAAATACATCAGCGGAATGAGGCATGCAGTGTTTGTGTGTGAATGACTTCTTAGCACCATGTCCTCAAGCTCCTTGCATGCCATACAGGCAGCAGGACATCCTTTCTTAAGCTTACCTAAGATTCCATTGTGCATGAATATATTTAGATTCTTCCCACCCTTAGCTCATTGTGAATAACCTACAGTCAGAATGGGTGTGAAGTGATTTGTCTTTTAGCCACTGACTTGCATTTAACTTTGAGAGAAATTCTGTGTACAAACACACAAGCAGTAGCATCTTCATTCAGGCTATTTCACGTGAATTTTATGTGGGCTTTTCTGTTTACCCAGAGCTTCCATATACTCAGAACCAGAGATTGCTATGTGCAGGGCAGCAGATGCCTGGTGCCACCAGGGGTTGGGAGGTGACTAAAGGTCTCCATGGACAAGAGTGAACTGGAGGTTGTTCCTCTTGACTGACATTCCATCGGCATTCTGCAGTGATGAGGTTGTCAAGGTATGGCTCCATTGCAATAGTGTGATTGCATCTGGCTGCCCAGACAAACTACAACCTATCAGTCTCCATCTCCCCTGGAGAAGTCGAGATGGCCTCTTGCTGTCCTGCTTCCAAAGTAGCCTTCTGGAAGAAGCTACCAGTGGCTGTGTGACTTAACATTTTCTCATGCTTGGTTAATGCCTGTGTGCTGCTGATGCCCAGGTAATGCAAGGCCAGGGTCCTGCTAATCTGTTAAGATTACAAGACTTGAGGGCCCGGTGCAGTAGCCTGTCAGTTGAACTCCTTGTCTTGAGTGCTCCAGAATCCCATATGGGTGCTGGTTCTAACCCCGACGGCCTGACTTCCCATCCAGCTCCCTACTTGTGGCCTGGGAAAGACATATAGGACGGCCCAAACCCTTGGGACCCTGTACCCATGTAGGAAACTCAGAAGAGGCTCTGGGCTGCTGGCTTTAGAAGAGCTCCAGCCATTGCAGCCACTTGGGGAGTGATTCATTGGATGAGGCTCTTCCTCTGTGTGTCTCCTCCTCTCTGTATAACTGACTTTACAATAAAAATAAAATAAATCTTTTTTTTTAAAAAAAAAAGATGACAAGACTTGAAAAAAGGCTTCTAGCTCTTCCTTAAGCCTTGATCTTTACCTGAAGGTCTTTCTTTTTAAATCAAGGACCTTGAGCTACAAATGAGAAACTATTTTTAAATTGGTACACTAAAACCCTGGACAAGTTTCCCAGGTAGTTGGGCTGCATACTTCTGAACTCCTTTGTGGCGGGAAAATAAGAAGAGGTCTTTGGGTCTGCTTTTGTAGGATATTGTAGTAGCTTCAGTTTGCTGAGCACTCTGGCACTGCTAAAAAGACCTAAGGCCATTTAAACAGGAACCTCAACAATCATGTGGCACCTTGCCCCTCATTTTACCTGCGAAGAGAAATGCCAGGGTACCCATTCCTGAGATGGATAGGGCTTCACTGCCCCTCCACCATTTTTTTTTTTCTCATTCACTTGAAAGAATTAGAGAGAGAGAGAGGGCGAGAAAGAAAGATCTCCTTATCCTCTGGTTTGCTCCTCAAGTGGCCACTATAGCTGAGCTGCTCCAAAGATCAGGAGTGAGAAGCTTATTCCAAGTCTCCCATGTGGGTAGGTGCAGGGGCCTAAGGAGTTGACCCATTCGAGCCAGGGAGCTAGATCAGAAGTGGAGCAGCTGGGACAGGAACCAGTGCCCATGGGGGTGCCAGTGCCACAGAGTGGAGGTTGAGCGTGCTATGCCACCATGCCTGCTCCAAGCTTCACCATTTGTATGCAGCTGCATTAGTAGTGATAACACCCTTTTTCCTATAACTCCTGTTATAGGAGTTATATGCCCATCCAGGAAATGTATTTAAGAGACCAATAAGAATGACTTAGATCCTCCAGAGCACTTAGCTCAGCTATGGGGACTTCTGCCACCACAAGACCCTTAAAAAAAGAGTGGGTTACCAGGACTGTATCGTAAACCTTTAGCTGTCCCCAACATCAGTGACTTAGAGCAAGCAAGGCGGGAACAGGTCCTGCCTGTTCCACTTCCCATCCAACCACGGGAGACAAGTGATAAAGGTTCAAGTGCTTGGGCTCCTGCCACTGCTATGGAGATCTGGATGGAGTCCTGGACTCCTGGGTTCAGCAACAGTATGTTTTTGTGACTCTGTCCATCATCATTAAAGACCTTAGCCAAATCTTCAGGTCCACCTCTGTTCCTGCTTCCCCTTGGGAAGAAAAGAACAAATGGCTTGCGTATGCTTGCTTGCTTTCGTCCTCTCCTCGCTTTTCTAGCCTTCTGAATTCCAGACAAAAGGAGCTAAAGGAACTCTTGTTTCCTGAATGGACATCCAAGTTCAGAGGCTCTGTCAGGAATATCAATAGTGAGATTCTGGGAAGGTCAACGGCTAGCCTGTGACCCATGGCTTCCCCTTCCACACCTGCCATGAAGTGAGCACCTCCTTTGAGAACAGACTTGGCTAAGGACTTGCTGCCAAAGGCATTTGCAGGTTGGAATTTGGTGTTTGCGGAGTACTTCTTGACCATAGCTTGCTCTCTGGGGGAAAGGTGTTGGCCACAGCACAAGCACTGTGTGCCGGACCTCAGGGAGAGTTCTGCAGACTTTACCAGCATTGGCCCCGTGGAGATCTGGTGCTGAGAGCAGCGTAGAAGGTAGCACTCTAAGTCCTTTCTCATTAACGAGAGTTTCCAGTGGCCATGAAAGTTGAAGGAAGGGTATGGTCAAGGATTCACATACCCACCCCTCGTGCCCAGGGACGGGCCACTTGCTGCTACTGCTGTATCACATACCTCTTTCCAGCCAACTGTCGCCATCCAGGAATCCACAGTGGCTGGCGTTTTTCTTTCACTGCGTTTCAGAGTTGAAGCCATCTGCATTTCTCTGTAAACATCCCAGCCTCTGGATTCGAATGTTGTTTTCTCTAAGAAGGAGAAAGCAAGCAAAAATATTCTGAGAAAATCAGGCACGGAAGTTCAAGGCTACAATTTAAAACCCTGAACTGGAGATTATTAACTTTAAACAACTCCCTTTGCCGTGTGTGTTTTGAAGTACCAATTTTTCTATTACATGTACGCTTTAATGTGGTGAGAGTTAATTTTGTTTAGTAATCCCACATTTCCATTAGCTGGCCTTTGGGGTTTAAATGTCGATCGTAAATACCATTTTTGGAAGGGTGTGTAAAACAGAGGGAAAGTTAAAGAAAATTATTGCTTTCAGAATGAAAAGTAGAAGAAGAAAGGGCTCTTCGGGGGTGTGTTCTTTTGTTTGTTTTAAGTTGGCAATCCTTTGATCTTGATTAATTATGAACTCCACTGAACTCCGGGCCCAGCAGAGCAGACAGGCCATAAAAGCCAGATCATAAGCCTCGATTCAGACTTTGGCCCTTCACCCCTGAGGACTCCCTCTGCCCGCTCTGCACCTCATAATCTCGCTGAGACCCAGCCCATTCAGAATACATCACAGCAGCCTGGGAGATAGGCATTCATTCCTCTTTGGTTTCAGTAAAAACAATTTCAGCTTTTAAGGTAATTTTCACTCATGTCAAAGTTTTGGTGATTTTTTTTTTTTTTTTTTTTTTTTGGACAAAAACTCTGAACCATCTGCTGTAGACAGCCTTCTTGAATGTTTTTTTTTTTAAAGTTACCATCAATTCTTCCTATAGTCTTGTCAGTGTTTTCACTGAATTTGAAATATGCAAGTTAACATTTAGAGATGCTGTATGTCATGCTGTGATAGATTGAATATTATAATAACAGATACACACACATACACACACACCCCTGTGTATTTATCTCGCTTCTTCCTTCGGGGCTATCTATAGCAGGTGGGCTCTGGCATCACTGCTGGCAGAAGGAGGCAGACATGGAGCCTTGTCTGGTATATAGGGTTTGAGTTGAAAGGAAGAGCCAATCTGACCCACCCTCCCTGAGCCCTGAGACTCCCACCTAGGGCAGTGCAGTGGCTCCTTTGATGCGAAACCTTTAAAAGGGAAACCTCTTTCCCTGAAAAACTGTTTTGTTTTGGTTTTTTAACTTTTTTTTAAATTCCGTGGAGTCATGAATTTTTTCCATGTTTAGACTGTCTTATTTACTTTGAAATCTAAGGATTTGCTGTTGTGGCTGCCGGTGGAAGGGCGGGAGTTTAATGTCCTGGAGTCAGTGTTTCAAAACTCAGAAACACTTGGCAGTGCATTCCAGAGCCTCTGTTAAGGTGATTTGGCTGATGAGAGGTACACACTGGAGAGGAGCAGGAAGCCTCCCAAGGATTTCAGAGGCAAATGACCAGGAGTCTCCAGTTCCCCTGGCCTTCAGGGTAAGAAGGTCTGCTTGCAGTAGGGTGGAGAGCAAAGAGTTGATTGCAGGAAGGAGGGATTACTTTCCTGAATGTGGCTGTACCCCACACTCCCTGCCCCCGCTGGTCAACCGGCTGTCAGGCCTTTCAGGTTCCACCTCTTCCAGGTTTGAGCTCCAGTGGTCAGCCAGGTTTTTCCGTCTGTTGGGGTACATTACTCATTTTAAGAGGTACCTGTAATAGAAAAGCCATATCTACACACGGAGAGCTGCCAAAGAGCCATTTAGGAAAAGGGGGAAGAGGAAATCTGCCTTAGACACAGCTTCTAAAATTGCTCCTTCAGGTGCTAAAGTAAAATGGACATCAGTGAATACTTCATTGCTGGTGTAACAAACAGCCCTGGGGTGATGGTTTTGGGCTGGACATTAGCACAATAGGCTACTGGCTTTACCTCTATTGTGTCCCAGTTATTAAGTAAGTGATCCGTCAGTTGTTGTGGAAAGCATGTTCAGGATGCTTGTGGTTGCTGAATTTAAATGTTTGCAGGAAAGGTTTTGTTATTTAAAATGCTAAAGAAAAAAAGGCGCCCTATTACTCCATCCTGGAGACATTTTTGATATCTTAAGTAAAATCAAAAGATGTTTATTATTACAGGTAACAGAATCCCCAGCACCCTGCAAGTCATCCCCTGTGGTTCAGTGGGCGGTCACAGGCCATCTGGGGAGGAGCATTGGTTGTCAGCAGAGGCATTTGCGAGGGAATCTAAATCCCGTACGGAGGACTCTTCCTGGATGAGATTAGTTCTACAGATGGAAACGGCAGGCCCTGGAGGACCTTGATCCTGGCCCAGATTTGGAAAGAGAACCATTTAAGCTAGTGTGTGCATGTGCGCGCGCACACACACACACACGCATACACACACACCGTGGAGCAAACATAAATACATTTCCTAACTTCGCATCAGAAGAGCCCAAATGTGAAGCCATCAGAACATCCCAGGCATGAAGAAATCATGTAAAGTTAATTAGTGGTTCATCATGTCTAGGTAGACAGCGACCAGAAGTATCACAATCAACCTAACATTGCAGTTACCAAGTGGTTTTTTAAATTCTGATTATAAATAGTTATTTGGGGATGTTGAGTATGAGAAATGAGAAGGAGTGAGAACAATCCAGGTAGAATTCAGCTGAGTTTTCCCATGTAAGATTTATGCTTGTTCAAACTACAGGAGTTGCTTAGAGGGTAAAGAAAGAATTGTGTTCTAAATACAGCCCCATGGAATGGGTCTATTAGTTCTGTTAGAGCTGTGTTAAGTCTTCTGCAGAAGAATCTTGGAAGCCAGCATTTCATGGGCATTGCCAGGCCAGGGACATCACCACCTTCCCTTGTAGTCTGGGCAGATTTGCCTCTCAAGTTAGAGTTCCTTCTCGGGGCTTTTGGAGCCACCAGAAGCTTGGCTTGCCCCAAACCCAGCAGGTGTTTTGAGCTCACCTGAGATGTCCCTCAGGGCTCTTTGGCTGGGGGATGTGTGAGGATCCCTTGTAGCTTGCTGGTGTTGTCCCAGCTGTTCCTACCAAGGCTTCTTAAGCCTATGCAGATTTTACAGTTTAGGTTCCAATCCTGATCTTTTTTCCCTTGTGTCTGCTTCCTTTCCTTTTCTTGGCCATTGCGGCTCACAGGACATAGCAGCAAAGAGATCGGGAGGGAGGGAAAGAGATGTCAGAGTGATGAGTGGTCCTGGTAGCCCAGGCCTAGGACAGCCCAGCAGAGCATCCCCTCCATACCCAGGGTGGGTACCAGAGTTACGGGGTGGCTGCAAAGAATGTGCCAGAATGAGCAGTACAAATGCTGCTCTGACCCTTGTGACCTGAAGGCACCTGGAGATTGGCATTGTGTGTACAATAAGACGAGATTTAAAGGAAAATATGAAAGATATACAAAGCATTCTGAATCAACACTATATGCTAAGCAAGGTCTGTAATTTGAATCAGGAACCACTAACCTATAAGCATAGTATTTTTGCAGTAAAATTTCAACAGGAAAATAAAAATACTAGAGGCTCAGGTCTAATAATACTCTTGACTTCTTAGGATTGATTCTGAAGAATGATTGGTAAGTTACTACATTTAATAATCAATCATTTTAAATATGCTAGTAGTGTCTTTCATGATAAGAGAGAAAATGGCCCCTTCTGATGTGTGCACCAGAGCGTAGTGTGTGGGTGAGTAGATTTATTTATATGCTTCTGTGTAGCTAGGTAGCATCAACAATAAAGATGCTGGCTTATCAGAGGCATGCGAGGATAGGCATGCCCCCACCACCCCCTCTCGGGCTGGAGCTGGGACATGGGGGATTAAATGGCTTTACAGAGCCCGCTGGTACAATGCTACAGGGTGGTGGCAGGGGACCGGGGTGGGGAATCTCAAAAACATTTTCTAGTGGCTTCATGCATAGATAGCAACTGAGCTAAACCCCATGAAGGAGAAAAACCTGTTCACACCCACACACGCCACACCACCATCACCATAACCACGGTTTGGGGCTCTACAGTTTGAGTAGGACGCTTGGGTTTTAGACTCAATGATTCACGCATGAGGGTAAGCTCGCCAGTCATTGTAAAGCAAGGACCCAACACCACCCTGCCGCAACATGTACACACACCTTTTAGCTTTCATTGTACCACACCATGGTTCCGCTCCTGAACTCATTCCATACCATTAAAAATAAATACCTAAAACATAGCCACCCTGGGTTGCGATCCTCTGGGCGAGGAGGAGGGCCCTTGTGGGGTGTCCCAGGCGGGCTGGGTTCCAGGAAGATTGATGAGCCTGTTTTCTTCTGTTGGTAAATCTGTTTGTCAGCATCTTGCCCGGCACCGGTGAGTTCAGGTTAAAGCATCAGTACCTGTTCAAGTTCACCGATTGTTTAACTAACATATACAGGGAGGAGGCAGGGCTGACTTCACTGATGTTAAACAACTGCGGGGCAGCCTTTTTCCCAGGGGATCTTAGCCCACTTTTGTACTTCCCGGACTTAGAAGTCATGCAAACCAGCCTTCTTGGCAGCCAGTGTTTATTGCTCGGAACCTTTCTTCCTAGTACTGTGAGAGCTCGTGCCTCCACATCTGGTGTCTTTGCAGTCAAGCCTAGCAGGAGACCCTGTGGGCTTTCCTTAGATGGTTTCTGTAGCGGCCCGCCCAGCCACATGTGTGGTGCACATTTTGGTAGTTATTTCAGAGACCACCTTTCCTGCCACATTAGGCATGCAAAGCTGATGCTCTGTCTCTTAGGGGCTGTGCTGAAAACTTCAGATTGGATCAGTCATCTTGCCCAAGAAGTTCAAAATACATCCCTAAATCCTGGACGATGCATTGAAAAATTCTTAAATATTTGATTGTTACAACGAGTACCCCCCAAGACCTCCATCAAATCCAAGAGAATGTAACTAGCGTCTTTAGCTTCTCTACACATTTTTAAAATTTTTGTTTGTTTCTTGTTTGTTTATTGGCAAGTCAGAAATACTGGGAGGGGGAGAGACAGAGAGGAAGATTTTCCATCTGTTGATTCACTCCGCAAGTGGCCGCAGTGGCCGGAATGGCCGGAGCTGAGCTCATCCGAATTCAGGAGCCAGAAACTTCCTCCAGGTCTCTCCCACATGGGTGCAGGGTTGCAAGGCTTTGAGCCGTTCTTGACTGCTTTCCCAGGCCACAAGCAGGGAGCTGGATGGGAAGCAGGGCGGTCGGGATTAGAACTGGTGTCCATATGGGATCCCGGTGCGTGCAAGACGAGAACTTTGGCCACTAGGCTCCCACACTGGGCCCTTCTCTACACATTTAACTACTGAAATCTTCATTGATTGTTATGATCGCCAGGCATATATATGTATTTCATATTCACATATATTTCATGCATACAAGATTTGATGAAATCACAGAGCCTGTGTCAATTACGGGCACAAGGAAAATCGGGCAAGGGTGTATGTGATTAGAACGAGGTGCCGTGCCTGGCTTTCCAGGTGGAGGGCAGTGTTGTATTTCATTCAACTGGAGTCTGGGAATTGGGCTAGAGAAACTGGAATCTCACCTAATCCCTCTCCAGGTCTGCTAAAGTGGGGAAGAGGGGAGGAAGTGAGTCCCATGTTTAGCCTAATACAGTGATAAAAGAGCTGTATAATCAGAGAAGGGCCCTTGGAAGGTGAGACACAGGGGGTGAAGTATTTATGGCAGATATTAAAGTCTCAGTCTCCGTCCCTAAAAGACACCCCAGGGGAGGGGAAGGAACCTCCTCCCAGATGGCAGGCAGAATTCTCCGCTGCAGGTGTGGGTGCACATTGTACCTGCAAAGCTGCCCTTTGTAAACTTGACTTCCACCGGTAGTGGCCAGAGGTCTGTTTCAGATGTTCTACTATCAAGAGCCCAGGAGTTTTTCTCTGTCCCTCCATTCGGGGTAGCTGAGAAGGGCAGGTATTCTAGAAACCCACTCCTCAGAGACCGGGAAGCTGGTGTGCAGAGAACCTGTGTGTAGTCTGAGGCTACAAGGGCTCAAACCTCTCTAACTTTGGCATCTGCTTGATTGATCACTCTATCTTCATTTATTTATTGGAGAGACAGATTTTACATCCACTGGTTCATTCTGCAAAAGCCTGCAATAGCTGGGGCTGGGCCAGGACAAAGTCGGGAGCACAAAACTCATTCTTGAGTCTCTCACATGGTGACCTTGGGGACCGAATCACTGGAGCCACCACCTGCTCCCAGCCAGGACTGGAATCCAGGTGGGTTTTACCTGCTGCGTCAAACACCTGCCCCATTACTGCTTTTAAAGAACAAGGTCCATTTCTTTCTTCATGCTACAGAGGAAGAAACTGAAACTCAGAAATAGGATTCTTCCTTTGATGAGCAGGTCAGAATTCCCCGCGTGGGAAACATGTTCTTCAGGTGGCATGGTGCTGTCTGTCACTGCATCCTGCAGTCCCTTGTGTACTTTCAGCCCAGGTGAGGCCCACTACTTTCTGTTGTTTCCTTTTGCTTCATTTTAATGTATTTATCTGAGAGGCAGAGACAAAGAAAATGCTTCCTTACACTGCTTCACTGCCCCAGATGCCCCACAACAGCTGGGGGTGGGCCAGGCCAAAGCCAGGAATTCAATCCTTGAGTCTCCCATGTGGGTGGCCGGAACCAAAACAAACCTAAGCACTTGAGCCATTCCTTGCTGCCTCCCAGGTTGTGGTGCCCAGCAGAAAGCTGACCATGGAACCAGGATTCAGACTTGAACCCTCCACTCCAGAAGGAGACACATCCCAATCAGTATGTTCATCACTAGGTCAACACCCATCCCCCAGCCTGCTTGAAATGTAGAGAAAGCTTAAACTGAGAGTTAGACTTTCTGTTTAGCAGCGCTACTTGCTGCTTTGAAATTGTTCTTTTTGCCTTCCTGTGTGGCCGTTGGCTGCTACCTGCCTCATCTGTTTATAGTGCCGTCTCAGGAACACAGCGGGCTCTAAAACACAGGGTTTTTTCCTTCAAGAAACTTCATTAAAAATGGAAGATTCCCCCATTCCAGCCGGTTTCACCCATGGCAGACCTAGAGAATATGGTCCTGTTGGAATGGCAAGTAGTCAGACACCATCTATGATGGCACTGATGGGAAGTGCTCGGCTCCAGTTCAGCTCCTGCAGCTCTGTGGAACTGGTGTGCGTGTCCTTGTCAGGAGTTTTACCAGGGCCTCACCACTGGGACAGCAGTTTATGATTTCAGAAGCCTTTTTAAAATTGTCCCGGTTTGTTATTTTTGACAGTGTTTAGCATGTCTTGGAATTGTTTTCTGAGACATACCAGCAGCATTTTGCTTGTACACATTTAAACAACGAACTTGCCCTGCCCTTCCTGCTTTGTCGCCTCACCCCACCCATGCATCTGTTTTAAGCAGATGTTGTTTGATTCTTTCCAGAAAGTGGGGGAGGGAAGGTGGGAAGGGAGCTTTCCTCCTTCTACCTTTCTGCTGGTAGCGTTCATTGGCATTTCGGTTCTGGGCAGGATGACATGCCTGAGTAACGTAAATACGGTGCAGATAAGAAGCAGCTGGCATGGGGCCATTGCAGCTGGACGACCCGGACATCCTAGTAACACTCAGTGCATAGCACTGGCTGGAGGGGCTGTCACTGCCGGAGGGGGCTTCTGCACTCCCAGCCTTTCTCTCTTGAGTCCCCCACCCCACACACACCCCAGCACTGAGGCGCCTGTGTGCTCAGGAATCAGACTGGAAGGAGAAGCCGCAGACCAGAACGCCAGCAGGGGCCCTAGTGAACAGAGAGGGGTGGGGGCAGGTTTTGGAAATAAGTTTGTGGCGCTAACCTAAGTAATGCAAACTTCCCCTTTTCATGTTTACTTAATTCCCTCAAGGACGGGAGACGTGCACACAGCTGCACAGGAGGCGAGTTAACGCGTGTTCTCACAAGAGGTGTCTTGGGTATAAGTCCTCACCTTGGCCATTTCCTGTGGAGATGAGCCCGGAGAACTGCCCGGGACACAGTTTGGAAAATTACACATCCTGAAAGCCCTTGGTTTTTCTGGAATAAATTGGATGATCGTTCTCTGGAACTGTTTGTATGCAACGATCTAAACAAATGCTATCAGCTATTCGTGACTAACTCCTAGGAGTTCAGGGAACACGCACAGGGGGCCGTAATGATTGGATTATTGATGGGTGTGCTTGTGCAGGCTGAGGTTTTCATTCAATTTTCCTGTTAATGAAAAGAGAACCTTCACAGCTATCCCAATTAAGCTGTGTGGTTCAGAAGCAAATGACTATTGAGCACTTTAAACATAAAAACAGGGATTCTATTAGCTACAAATAAATTTTTAAGCCTTTATGTTGTGCTGTGTATTTAACCATTTCATTCACACTGTATTATGCGTCAAGGACTATGTTAGACTCTAGGGATACATACTATGGTGAACATCAAACACCATTTTCCTGCTTTTATGGAGTCTTTAATCCTCCAGGGCCAACATCCAGTTCCAGGAAAAGGCTGTTGAGATTTCTAAGAGACGCAGAGTGCCACAGCGTGAAGAAGGGATGGGACGTATTCTCTGGTAGAGGGACCTCGGGCAGAGCTCTGCATAGAGTAAGGGAATGAGCCTCGTTGGTGTATGGAGACAAGGGCAAGAAATAGGATTTTAAGGACAAGAAATCACCGAAGTCAAAGGCCCTGAGGAAGGCAGGTGCTTAGCATGGAGGGCAGTGAAACTTTGGCCCTAGGGACCAAAGTACAACGAATGCAAAGGACAAGAATAGGATGCGGGCCAGATAGAGGCTTTGACTCAGAGTAATACAGAAAACTCCTGGAGGATTGTTGGAGGAGAGTGTCGTGATCTCACCTGTCGGGTTTCGGGACAAGTGAGCCACTGTGGAAGAGAGGAGGCCAATCCAAAGGCTGCTGCAGTGATCTCCGTGGAAGGTGGTGACTGCAAGGATCCAGGCAGTGTCTGTGAAGGTGGCCAGAGGTGAACTCTGGCTGTGTTAGGAAGGGACTGGGAAAGAGGAGCCCAATCCAGTGCATGTTGGTTTGAGATGCGTGTTAGACATCCAAGCAGAGAATCACATAGGTTGAGGTCTCCAGTGGCTTGAGCCCCAGGGAAGAAGCTTAGTGGGATTGGCTGTGCATTTCTCAAGAACTTTGGAAAAATGGATTTAAAAGTTTGTTTTTAGGGGCCCAGCACAGTAGCCTAGTGGTTAAAGTCCTTGCCTTCCACGTGCCGGGTGGGCACCGATTCTAATCCTGGCAGCTCATCCAACTCCTTGCTGTGGCCTGAGAAAGCAGTCGAGGATGGCCCAAAGCCTTGGGGCCCTGCCACCCTTGTGGGAGACCCAGAAGAGACTCCAGGCTCCTGGTTTCAGTTCGGCTCAGCTCCAGCCATTGATTGTGGTCACTTGGGGAGTGAATCATCGGACTGAAGATCTTCCTCTCTGTCTCTCCTCCAAAATAATAATAATAATAATAATAAAATCTTTTTTCAAAAGTTTGTTTTTAGTGCAAAAAGTTCTTTTTTTTTTTTATAGTACACATTTTCCATGAACTTTTAAAAGTCCCCCTCCCCACCACACACACATACCTTGTGTTTAAGAGGAAGAGTTGGCTCTAGTTTGGATTGTAAATGAAGGAAAGGCGCAAAGAAGGGGAGGGCACTGCATGAAGGAGAGGCGTGGTGCTAGGTGAGGATCCAAGGTCTTCATGCATTGTGTCTTATTCCATTATCTAAGAGCAAGGTGGGAGTCCATGCAAAATTGTCTTCTTGGGAACAGATTGGGGAACTGTAGCAGGATGCCGTGCAGCACCGAACGACTCACTTGAGATGAGTGGTTATGAATTTTAAGAGAAGGCCTAGGAACGTAGTAGAGTTGGACTTTTTCCGCCTCTACGTGTTCAGCAGCCTGGGTGGAAAAGGTAGACAGATGGTAGAATTTAGTTGGTTGGATTGTTCCAGGCAGTTACAGTGAGGAAAGAGAAGGCAAAGGAGTGCCATGATAGACCATGGAATTTAAATGGAATAGAATATCAAGTGAGGGCACAGGACCTACAGGGAGCAGGATAAGCAGGGTTGTGGGCACCAGTGGGGGAAGAAGATTTCTGGGGTCTGGAGAGAACTTTGCAGAGTTAGAAGGTGATGGTTACAGAGCAAGATGCTTACAATTGGGTATGGACATGGTATAGATGTTAGTAATGACTAGATCAAGGAGTGATCCAGTCATGGGTAGCTATGATGAGGTGTTAAGGGCATTGGAAGGGAAAAGTTGCAGAAATTGAGTGGCTAAGGAATTGGAAGGATCCTCAAAGCCAGTAATGAAATGAGCAAGAATCATAGCAGCGACTGGTACAGAGCTTGGACGACAATGAGCCCAGTAGCTTCGGTCTTTAAGCAAGGAGAGGAAATGACCTGGTGGTCTTTGGTAGAACATTGAGGAATGGTAGTGGAATACGCTGTCTGGTGTATGGATTTAAACTGGAAGGATGATGAGTAGTCTGAAGCCACAGTAAGTGTCCCAATCCACATCTCATCTGGTGGGAGCAAAATGGGAGAAAGAGCATCCTGTGACGAATGGGCCACAGAAGCCCAGCTAAGAACCACCTTTCATTTAGGCTAAGAGAACGAAAGAATATTATGTGAGGTCCTTAGAGCAGTGCAGTTCCTGGGAACAGACAGTAGAATGCTGGTTCCTAGGGGCTGAGGTGGCATGCGGAAGGAATTGGGAGGTGAACATAGAATATGAGTGCATCAATTTGGGACAATGGGACAAAGCTCTGGGGATGGATATTGGTGGTTATTGAGTAACAGTGTGAAGGTACTTAATGTCACCCAAGAGAAATGGCAAATTTTATTTATGTATGTTATGTATGTTGTACTACAACTTCAGGAACAAAAGGGAATTGGGGTTGGCATTTGGCACAAGAGTTTCTAGAGTCAAGTCCCCACTGTGTTTCCCATCCAGCTTTCTGCTAATACATGGCATAGGAGGCAACATGATACAGTTCAAGTACTTGGGTCCTTACCATACACATGGGAGCCCCAGAAGAAATTTCAGGCTCCCAGCTGTGGCCTGGTCCAGCCCTAGCTGTTGAGGGTATTGGGAAAGTATGCCACAAGATGGATGGCTTCAGTATGCCCTCCTATCTCCTCTCTCTCTCTCTCAAGTAAATAATTCTTTAAGTTACTAGTTGTGTTTAAAGTTGACAAATAAAAGTAATAGAGGAGGGCCGGTGCTGTTGCATAGCAGTTACAGGCACCATCTGTAGTACCAGTATCCATATGCACTGAGTTTGAGTTAAATCCTGGCTGCTCTATTTCCACCCAGCTCCCTGCTAATATGGGTGTGGGAAAGCAGTGGAGGACGGCCTGAAGTCCTTGGACTCCCTGAACCTATGTGGGAGACCCGGAAGAAGCTTCTGGCTCCTGACTCCTGGCTTCAGACCAACCCAACTCTGGTTGTTGTGGCCATTTCGGAAATGAACCAGAAGCATGTCTCTCCTTCTCTTTCAAGAAAATTAATAAATCTAAAAAAAAAAAAAAAAAAAAACCAGCAAATAAAAGGGGTAGAGATGAGAATGGGAAAGTGATGGGACCTTGAGTTAAGCTTCACAGTACAAGGGGAGTTGAGCAGTAAGTGGGGTAAACAGGGATGTGGGACAGAGGGACTTGTCTCCATGACCCCAGGCCAGTTACACTGGGCAGGCTCTGGGCACTGGGCTGAAGGACAGGAGGATTCCGTGTTCCTCCGTGTCTTTGTTACCCTGGGGTCTGGCACAGTGCCTGGTGCATACAAGCTGTGAATAGCTGTTTAAGTTAAAAAAAAAAAAATCCTGTCTCAAGAAAGAAAACAGCAAGTGAGAATTTAATGGTCTTGCTGAAAATCCAAATAAATTTCCCTCAAAAGTGATGAAGAATGAAAAGAAGCTAGAGTTGGTCTCTGGAGGAGAAAAGATTTTTGGCACAAGTACAAAAGAACTTATTGCAAAATTCAAGTTTTTAGACTGGAAAAAAAAGCCATAAACAGAAGGCTACAGTTATGTAAAAAGTTATTGAATTGAAATATTTGCCACCTTATATAAACAAGTACCTGATGAATTTGTGACTTAAAGAAGATAATCATTCCTATGTTAAGATTATTAACTTTAAAAAGTATTAAAATTCGGTCATCACTATAAGTTTAAAATTTGAAACTATAATGCTGTAAAGATTTGTCTTCCAGCTTACAGACACCCAGTTATAGGGATCAGCTCATTTCATTTTCAAAACATCAAGTATAAAGAATGTACTATGCATACATCTTCAAATTTTTGTTACTAGTTATCTTTTTAAAAAAAACTGTACTTTTATATTGAATGTAATTTTTTTGTTGTTGTTGAAGCCCTAGAAATTTGAGATGGCTCACCATCCATGGTTGCTGCGTGACCTAGGTTTTCTCTGGACACGTCCATAAAAGTGCTAGCTGGGGGGTCTTGTTGCTTTGTGAACCGTATTCCGCAGCTACCAGACCATTGTCATGCCCCGTTCTTCTTGTTGTTGTCGTTTTAGTGACAGCTATATTGTGCGTGTCAAGGCTGTGGTTATGACCAGAGATGACTCCAGCGGGGGATGGTTCCCACAGGAAGGAGGCGGGATCAGTCGCGTCGGGGTGTGTAAGGTCATGCACCCCGAAGGCAGTGGACGAAGCGGCTTTCTCATCCATGGTGAACGGCAGAAAGACAAGCTGGTAATGGTAGACACAGCGCGCGTGGGCATTGCATTAGCAATGACTGACTTGCCTATGTTAGATTGCAGTTCTCTCCTACTATGTTTTCTTTTGTTCCCCCCGCTTCCCTTTCCTTACTTCAAACTCTTGTTTAAACTTCAAAAATTGGAACCCAGGAGCTAGTGCCAAATTTGCAAAACACAGCCCTCCTTTTCCAGGAAAACTCAAATGCTTATGAGTATTCCATTGACCGAGGTGTCCGTCATTGAAGGTATTCACAGCTGAACTATACTCTTCATTATGAATCACATTTCTTGAATCGCAAAGTAGGGTTTACTCAAGGAGCATACCATTGAGGTTTGGATCATGAATGGTAAAATTCAAAGGCAAGCTGTCCTCTGACATTTGGCTATTTGTTAATAAATATTTACCTGAAAGACACCGTAGCTATTGTCTCATAAGATAATGAAAAAAAAATGTTCTGGAAAAGGAAGTAATGGAAAGTAGTGCTGTTGTCTTTCTAGAAATAATTACACATTTTTATGAATACATTGTTTGGGATGTAATCATGATCTCCAAGGGTAGAAGGGCTGGGCATCTATAACCTACAATCAGCAAGGGCTTGGCTTGCCCAGTTCTTTGTCATGAGGGAATCTGGATAGAAAAAAGAAAACTTACATGTCCAAAGTTGTTTGAAATTAGTGGCCACAAATGTGGGTGAGCATTATCCCATTTTTATTAGAGCATTGAGTGTGCGCTCAGAAGCCACCAGATGGGTCGGAACATGCAGGGTTGTACAGGATCTCACAGATATTGCGAAAGGGCCGAAGATGTTGGTGTCACCTCTGAGACCCACAGTGTGTCACATGTACATTTGTAGTCACAATCATTCATTGTAGTTTAAAAAGCTACAAAATAGCTAAGTACAACTTGCGAGTGATACATAAGAATTAGCAGAAATGCTGATTCATACTTGAGTCATTTCTGGAAATTTAGAGGGAGAAAATAGCTAATCTTAATGTCTGTGCATGAAATTCCCATTCATAGTCAAACAGTGAAGACATTCTCATTTATAACATTTTTGTAATAAGGACCTTGTAGCCACATTACCAATACAAAGTAAAATGACTACCTGTTTCTCTAGCATTTACCATGTACTAACTATGTGTCATTCCTGCTGTACTTATAGTAACCTTCAGAATTATGATTGAAATTAAGATTCAGAAAGATGCTTTGGTCTTGGTGACTCATTTTGGGGGCCTGGAACCAGTATTTGACACTGTCTGTACCCAAACATGTAGCAGGGTCACACATGCACAAGTCAGCTTTAGCCCTTGGATGAGGGATTTTTTCTTGTACCTGTTTTAATTTTTGAGTTGATATGATCAGAGCTCACTAGTACTTCAGTGACATCCCTATCTACCCAGCTGCATCTTTCCGTTCGTCACTTTGCTTGTTTCTCTCTCTGTGTGTCTCTCTCTGTCTCTCTCTCATACACACACACTCTATCTGTCATACACACACCTTTGGCAATAGGATGAGTCCCTCTTTGGCCTCCTAAATGTAATGCTTCTCCCCTTGGAAGGGAATGAGCTTGTAGGGAGGTCTTGCATAGGAGTCAGGTTGTTGAGGGAAGACACTCTTCCTCCCACCTCTCCCCAAAAATGAAATGACCCATTTTTAGGAAATACTGAGTGACAGGGGTGGGAGTGCTCAGTATTCCAGTGTGGATTTGAAGAACCCTGTCTGACAGCACAGAGTTGTCTGTGTTTTTTCTGGTGTAGCTTAGGCCTGGGATTCGGCACCTTGTTGGGACTGTTATGTTTTCATTATATGCTGAGGCCTGTGAGCTGCCATGGTTTGTGTGGAGGAAGCCTGGACTGCATTCACAGGTAGACATTCAGGTGATTTTTGATTAGGTGGGGACTGTCAAGCTTTCCTGAGAAATCGTGTGTGACTCAAGAGGTTCTGAGTTGACTTTGACATTTGGTGGATTGTAGGAGCTTACTCCTGAAATCCTGCAAGGAATCGCCTTAGGAAGATTAAGCACAACATCTAGCAGGTTCACCTCCAGCAGATGGGTCATTTGGCCCCTGCCTACCTGTAGGGCAGTGAGATTTCTCATGTTACACTGGGTGGGACTTGGAGATTATAAAACTCGCTTTGAAGGACAGTTTGGCAGGATTTTCTGTTTGAATGTCTGTACCTTTAACTTAACAGTTCATATCCAGAAACACTAACCCGTGAAATTCATTTGTAGCAGAGGTTCTTCATAAAATTCATGGGAAAGGGCCCGGCGGCATGGCCTAGCGGCTAAAGTCCTCGCCTTGAAAGCCCCGGGATCCCATATGGGCGCTGGTTCTAATCCCGGCAGCTCCACTTCCCATCCAGCTCCCTGCTTGTGGCCTGGGAAAGCAGTTGAGGACGACCCAAAGCTTTGGGACCCTGCACCCGTGTGGGAGACCCGGAAGAGGTTCCAGATTCCCGGCATCGGATTGGCGCGTACCGGCCCGTTGCGGCTCACTTGGGGAGTGAATCATTGGACGGAAGATCTTCCTCTCTGTCTCTCCTCCTGTCTGTATATCCGGCTTTCCAATAACAATAAACATCTTTTAAAAAAAAAAAAAATTCATGGGAAAAATGTATAATCAAATAACATTGTAACGTTGGATTATTTGAGAATTTGTTTGTTTGAAAGACAAAGTGACAGAGAAAGAAGGGGAAATGGGAGCATGCATCTGCTGGTTCACTCCCCAAATACCTGCAACAGCTCAGGATGGGCCAGGCCAAAGTTAGGTGCCTGGAACTCCATCGGAATCTTCTCACAATGGTGGCAGGGATCTAAGCACTTGAGCATCAGCTGCTGCCCCCCAAGGTGCATTAGCAGGAAACCGGATTGGAAGCAGAGGAGTAGGGACTTGAACCAGGTTCTCTGGCGTGGGATGCCTTCCCCTCAAAATTTTTTGCACCAAAATTAACTTGTCTTCTAATTCCACTTCTGTGAGCTTTGTGAAGCACCTCTGTTCAGAAAGATTTATGGATAGCAGCAGTTCTTAAACATTTCCTGTCTCAGGATCCCCTTATATACTCTTAAAAACATATCAATATTTACTACATTAGAAATTAAAGGGAAGTGAAGACAGTACTGTTACTATAAACGACAGTTTAATGGAAATAGCTATATGATTTTTTCAAAACCAAAATAGTTAATGAGAAGAATTGTTTGGTTTCTCACTTTTGGAAATTATTTAAATGTTTTATTTCATAGCAAACAGCTGAATTCTAACATCTAATAGATATGGAAAATGTACTCGAGTTTTTAATGGTTGTTCTGGATGATGAAAAAACACCAGGTATAATCCCATAAGTAATTGGAAGAAGGAGAAATATTGATAGCTTTTCAAATGATTATTATAATTATTTGATCCTACAACAGAACTGAACCTAAAGTACTTTCTTACATGTTGAGTCTAAAGCCAGACCGTGAACTCTTCATACTCTGTTACATTAAAATTTCCTGGTTCATCTTTCACTTTGAGTAGAGCTTTCACTCATGACTGATTTTATAACATTATGTATTAGTCATCTGGAAAATAATGGTTTACCAAGTTAAGCACGTCTTACAAATGTTGACACATTTCATTCTACAGTGTCAAAAACTCACATTTCTTCTTTTTTTTTTTTTCTTTTTTTCTTAAGATTATTTATTTGAAAGGCAGAGTTACAGAAAGAGAGGAAGAGAGTTCTTGCATGCATTGGTTCATTCCCTGGTGGCTGCAACAGGCAGAGCCAGACCAATCCAAAACCAGGAGCCTGGAACTTCCTCTAGGTCTCCCACACGGGGGCAGGGGCCCATTGGCTTGGGCCATGTTTTGCTGCTTTCCCAGGCACATTAGCAGGGAGCTGCATTGAAGTGGCTTAACTGAGTCTCAAACTGGTGCCCATAGAGAATGCCAGCGTTGCAGAAGGTGGCTTAACCTGCTCATCCCACAGCACTAACCCCAAAAGTCACATTTTTAAATTATCACCTCTGATCTCATTAGGCAAGTCTTTAAGTATGGGGAAGCTGTCCACAATTCTCATTTTCCTTTGAAAATTTTATTTTATTGTTGCCAAACAATACTTCACCTGTTTTCCTTGAAATGACAAGTTCACTTGGTTCATTGATAAATCTCTGCCAGGAGCCTAGCACAGTGGCTTAATGGCTAAATCTTTGCCTTACACATGCTGGAGTCCCATATGGGCGCTGGTTTGTGTCCCAGTTATTCCACTCCCCATCCACCTCCCTGCTTGTGGCCTGGGAAAGCAGCAGAGGACAGCTTCCAGACCATGCACCTGAGTGGGAGACCTGGAGGAGGCTCCTGGCTTCTAATCAGCTCAGCGCTGGTTGTTGCCACAACTTGGGGAGTGGCCCAGTGGATGAAGGATGCTTCTCTCTGTCTCTCCTTCTCTCTGTAAATCTGCATTTCCAATAGAAAATAAATCTTAAAGAAAAAAGAAATATCTGCCAAAATGTTCAAGTCTAAATATCCCTAGCTGGTCTGTCACTCATCCTTCAAATAAAAATGACGATTCTTGAGAAAGAGCATGTAGCTGAGCTGCCACAGGAGTCCTCTCCTTGTGACAGTTGCCTGCCTTACTCATGCACCAGAAAAGTAAAGGCTGTTGGAAATACTCTTCCTTTCCAGCAGTGCGATTGTGCAGAGCAGGTGTGAAAATCAGTTGTGTATACTTCCCTTTTGTCACACGAAATAAAAGGTGTGTACTGGAGGGTCAAGACACAATGGTGGTCACTGCTTCCTCAAGGACAGTGCTCAGTGAAGCTGACATTTTTATTGAGACGTGTCACAGTCAAGAATAAGGTGTCAGTGCAGCCCCGTGGTCCCTAGACTGCCTGCTACAGCACAGTGTGCTCCCGCACCGTCCCTCTGTTCCCACAGGGAAGAAGGCAAGGATGACTTGTTAGGATCATGAAGGTCCTCTTCCTGTCCTGGACTCTCAAAGAGCCTGGGAGTGTGGAAGGCTCCCAAGAGCCCACAGACCAAGCTTCAAAAACTATTCATGTGAGGCGTAAACTGAAGTACCGTGTGAATGACCGTCCATGTGTAGGGAGTGGTTGACTGAAACTGTTACATCTACACGAAGGAGTATTATGCAACCATTGGACAGAGGCCTTGTCACCTTCCCATGTTTTCAGGGAAAATAAAAGGCAAGATGCAAGACAGTATATAGGTATGGCTATATTGAAACACACAGACTTAAAGGGACTGCAGAGGGAAATGGAGCTGCACCCACCATGTTGACCCACCACGGGGTAGGAAGGGAGAAATGAGCCACAGTAGAGCTAGCTCATCTAAATTACTTAAATCTTTTGCAGTATGTATTTTTTGTATTGTTTTTTAAGAACATCCAACAAGAGTATGATCTCCTCATAATCTTGTTTTAGAAGATATTTTTTGAAGCCTTTATTGGGTTTCAAGATAATGCCTACTAGTGTGCCCCAAAGCTGCCCAGAGGGTTTGGAAGATTGAGGTCTCCCAACTTTTTCATCTTTATTGTTAAATTTAGATCCATGATGATGCTATTTTACTCAACAGAGCATAAAGTGGTAGTATCTTCTTTCCCTGCCCCTCGCTTAATTTAGGTGACAAAACTTTAAAGACAATATACCTTTAGAATAATTTTAAAGTTGGAAAATGTCAAGCAAAGCCTAATTTTCTTTCTACCCTAAATATAAAGAGAAACTAATAGTCTTTGTTTTTACAAAAAGTTTATTTTGAGACTTTGAATTGAGACTATTAAATTCTAAAATAGATAACATTTGTTAGTTAAAGCCTTGGATATTTGGATTTCCCCAATTTGGAATGGGGCTGGGCTAACATTTAATCATTGCACTATTCTTAGGGGAAAATGGCCATAATAAGCAATTTAATCATAAATAGAATTGTGTGAGGGGGCTGTTGTCCTATTTCAATACAATGTAATGAAGTTAGCTACTTGGTACTGCTATTTCATGTGCCAATTTGAATATTGTCCTCATTTATCAAGTTAGGGAACATTTATTAGGCAGCATTTAACTCTTTTTTACTCTAATATATTAAATGTGGAACTTTGCTGAAGTGTGAGCAAAGCTATGAGAACTTAGCAGAATCAGAGCAGGTGTTTAGCTGCATCCCATGTCAAGCTGCTGAAATTTGTTTTTTAAGGGTTTTTTTTTTTTTTTCCAAAGTCAAATATACAGAGAGGAGGAGAGACAGAGAGGAAGATCTTTCATCCACTCATTCACTCCCCAAGTGACAGCAACAGCCAGAGCTGAGCCAATTCGAAGCCAGCAGCCAGGACTCTTCCAGGTCTCCCACACGGGTGCAGAGTCCCAAGGCTTTGGGCCATCCTCAACTGCTTTCCCAGGCTACAAGCAGGGAGCTGGATGGGAAGCGGGACAGCCAGGATTAGAACCGGAGCCCATATGGGATCCCGGTGTGTTCAAGGCGAGGACTTTAGCCGCTAATCTCAAGGTGCCTGATTTTGATTCCCAGCTCTGAGTCCCAATTCTAGCTTCTTGCCAGTGCAGAAAGTAATTAGGTTCCTGTCATCATATAGGGAAGCCAGGATTAAATTATCAGCCCAGTTCTGGGTGATGAATTAGTGGATGGGAGCTTTCTGTCCCTACTTTATTGTCTATCTCTTTGATTCAAATAATTTAAACTCATAAGGTCCCAGATTTTCAATTCTATGAATATTACAGTGTCATGGTACTGCCATCACAGTTAACGTTAAGTGGTATACTTACTGCTCACTATCTCAATAGCTATCCTATTTACAGAATGATTGGACATAATGGTATTTTTGGTAATTAGCAAAATCATGAAGCTGTATGAATATTGACAATATAGTTTACAGTATGATTGCAATCCTACTTTTATTCTGTGGTATTGAATTGAACCCTGATATCTTTACCAACAGTGGCACTGTGCTAGTCACAGAGAGAGTTATTGTATGATAGTCCCTGAATCTTCCTAGTCTAGTTAGAGAGGTGAGACTAATGGCACGAAACTTTGAATAGAGAATAATAGGAAAGCAGGGTCTGAGTTAGAAAGGTGACAAGAAGGACTGCTGAGCCATACAAGACTAGAATCTGATGGTAAAACGAGTGTTACCCCTAATAATCCCATGAATTCAGGGCTTATTCATACTCAAAAAGATCAAGGATCCTGGTCAAAAGAGTGTTTAAAAGGAGTGTTCATCTAGAGGTACAACATAGTATCCTAAAAAGCTTGTTTTGAAACTAGATTGTTAGAAATTAAGATGGCTCTGGAACTCCAATATAAGTTAATGGGTGCCCAGATCAGATCAGGGTGATCGCACCTGAAATGAGGTTGACAGGAAAGATGTTGAAGGAAAAATGAAATGGACTTGCTGATGAATCGTGTAGAGGTCAGGAAGCACCGAGGAGGGCAAGATGTCTTCAAGATTTCAAGCCAGGAGAAGTGGACACAGTGGGGTTCGCATGGCTGGCTACGGGGAAGATAGAGAAAACTAGTGGCAAAAGTTTTCCAGTTCTTTGAATTGGAGATCCCACGGAGGACAGACTGAGAGCCATTGGTCTTAGGAAGGCAGTAACACAGGAGCAGGCAAAGACAAATCCTGGGACTCGGCCTAGTGCTCCCAGTCAGGGGCAGGAAGAAGAAGGAATAGGATGAAGAGGAGGCTCCTGAGGGAGGACAGCCCCACTGTAGGGCTCCCCAGAGCCAAGGGCAAAGGCCCATGAAGGACGGTTCCCTCCCAGATGGAGAGGACATGGCGGAGGGTGGTGCTGTTAGGTGCTATCTGTGAGGGCCCATTAGACTCCTGTACGCAGACACCTTTGTGGCTGCTCCACAAGTAACCAACCTATGTGTTTCAATCCTGCAGGTGGTACTGGAATGCTATGTAAGAAAGGACTTGGTCTACACCAAAGCCAACCCAACGTTTCATCATTGGAAAGTCGATAATAGGAAATTTGGACTCACTTTCCAGAGCCCTGCTGATGCGCGAGCTTTTGACAGGGGAGTGAGGAAAGCAATCGAAGACCTTATAGAAGGTACTGGACTCTTAGTGGGGCTGTGACAGCATCCCAGATCTTTCAGATCCCAGCTGGCTGCCAGCTTATGTTTATGGCTTACTTGAAGGCAGGGATTTGGGGATCAGGTCAGTAGGTGCCAAAACTTGCAAAATATCCGAGGTCATTAGAGCAGCAAAATGGGGGAATGGAGCTGGGGTTTATGGTAGATTCTTTTTGTTTTTTTTTTTTTTTTTTAAAGAAAGAACAGATTTGGGGCTCCCACGCAAATGAAGTTTTGACCAATTTCACTTTGTTCTGTCTGTTGACAGCTGTTATAAGATCTTGTCTTTTAGAAAGCTGTCTAGTTTGCCATGGCTCAGAAGCAGAGAAGGAATTCAGGCAAGCCCAGGATGTTCCAACACACACACACACACACACACACACACACACACACACGCCTCCTGCGCTCAGCTTTTCAGGACATGCCTGCCACTGCCCAGCTCCAGTTGGTGGTCAGTTTTCGTGGGAAGCGTGGCTGGAGTCCATAGGTACAAGCCCCCAGTGTCTTCACTTCATACTCGGTTGTCAGATCAAAAGGTTAAAGATGACGTAGCCAAAGCCAGGTGGAGAAAAACTATTGTCATGACACGTTAATACCAAATTCAGAATTTGAATTTTAAGAAGTCATTTTCTTAATAAGAGAGAAAAACAGACCTTAAAGGAATTAAAAAAAAAAAGTCTTGTAACTGTCATCAGAAGTAAGACTAGTCTAGCTGGAATGTGAATATTTATAGCCATGAGATGGCCAAAAAGACCTGTGTGGCAAGTTCTGTTTTTTGTTTTTTATGATTTATTTAGTTATCAGAAAAGCAGATTCACAGAAAGAGCTTCCATCTGCTGTTTCACTCCCTAAGTGGCCACAGCAACTGGAGCCGAGCCAGTCTGAGGCCAAGAGCTTGGAGCCTTTTCCGGATCTCCCACGCGGGTGCAGGGTCCCAAGGCTTTTTGGGCTGTCCTCAACTGCTTTTCCAGGCCACAAGTAGGAAGCTGGATGGGAAGTGGAGCTGCCGGGATTAGAACCGGCGCCCATATGGGATCCTGGTGCATGCAAGATGAAGTCTTAGCCACTGAACCATCACGTTGGACCCTGAAATATAGTTTTTAAACATAGCTTTTCAATGTTTAGATAAAATCACTCCTGTATTGCTGATAAAAGTTTGCTATTCATGTACTTAATCACCGAAGTCTTACGTAAAATTTGATGGTCCTACTTTTGATTATTTCCTCTGTAAACAGTTGTCTAACTGTTCTTTCTCAAGCTTGCTTGAACATTGATTGACTGGAGTAATTGAGAAACTAGAGGAAACCCTGCACATTAGTAGGCTTGCAGAGAGACCTGTGGGATTATTGAAGATTCATACATTCAACTTGAAGGCCAGAGCACAGAAAGAGAGAGGGAAAGAACAAAGAGACATCTTTTCATCCACTGGCTCACCCCTGAAATGGCTGCAGTGGCTGGAGCTGAGCCTATCTGAAGCTGGGAGCCAGGAGCTTCCCCGTGGTCTCCCAGGTGGTGCAGGAACCCAAAATGTACGTTTGAAAACACCTGGCCACAAGAAAGAGAAAGAAAAGGGAATATATTTTACTTTTCACATATCCTTCACTCATGTAAACTTAAATATGGCTTCCTTTTGAAGGGTTAGGTTGATTGACACATTAGGACATGCTCATAGGGAGGAAAGCGACTTGCAGTTCATTCCAGGATGAAGTTTGCTGGATTTTCCAACAAGGAAGGTTTACGGATGCTGTGGTGATGCAAGAGAATGTCCCTTTCATAATTATCCTTGTGGAAAGTCGCTCCTGCGCTCTGGCGTTTAGAGCATGGCATCCAAATTCAGAATGGGGGTTGATTGCACAGCTAATTCCTCAGAACTCGGTGCTGGCCCATGGGAAGCCTCCAGCTGGGAGGGAATCCAGTCACACAGGGACATATTGGCAAATCTAACATGGGCCTTCCCAGCTCTGTGCTTTCTCTGGGGAGGCTAGACATGATACATGCCCCTCGAAGGAGGGCACCAGCTCACGCTTCTCCTTCCCTGTGGTGCCTCCTGTGTGCTGCTTCCTCGCTGGCCAGTGTCATAGCTGATGGCACTGACAGAGAACACAGCAGCAGCAGGCTGAGGCAGTTTAAGGAGCACCCTGGCAGGTGCCATTCAAGAAGGTTAAGCTGGGCTCGGCAGCGTGGCCTAGTGGCTAAGGTCCTCACCTTGATCCCATATGGCTGCTGGTTCTAATCCTGGCGGCTCCACTTCCTCTCTATCTCTCCTCCTCTCAGTATATCTGACTTTGTAATAAAAATAAAATAAATCTTTAAGAAAAATAATAATAATAATAATATAAAAGAAGGTTAAGCTAAGAGCACTGCATTCCCAAATCACTTTTTTCTGCTGGTGATGCACATGGGAGAGGAATGGAATGTGGTTTTATTAAAACACATTTTTAAATGACAGGATTTGACTTAACCCCTTTGGAAACACTTTTTATTGCATCTTTGTCTTCTTAGGCTCCACGACTTCATCTTCCACCATCCATAACGAAGCCGAGCTTGGTGACGATGATGTTTTTACAGTAAGTCGCTTTTGTCCTTTTCTTTCCAGATGGATTCATCGGTAACCAAAGAAAGGTTGCGTTGAAGAGCAGGAGAGTCTGTATCTGGCACTTGGCTGCTGCTACTGCTGTTTGTTATCAGTTAGGTCTTTGTCTTGTCAGTTTTTCTTTTCTTATTTTATAGACATTCATTTGAAAAAGAGACAGAGAGAGAGGTATCGTCCATTCACTCTCTCACTCCCTAAATAGCTACAGTGGTGAGAGCTGGGCTGGGCTGGGCCAGGCAGAAGCCAGAAACTTCATCGAGGTCACCCCCATGGGTGCATAGGCCCAAGTCCTTGGGCCATCCTCCACTGCCTTCCCAGGCACATAAGCAGGAGCTAGGTGAGAAGTGGAACAGCCAGGACTCAAACTGGCACTCATATGGGATGCCAGCATTGCAGGCGACAGTTAGCTGGCTGTTCCACAACACTCGCCCCTTGTTTTTGTTGTGCTGTGTTCGCTCTTGTTTGTCACATTGCAGTGGTGATGTCCACCACACAGCATGACAGTGTCCTGGACCCGTCAAAGGTTCTGTCACAATCTTTTGTTGGGGCATGTACTGAGGCCAGCTGTCGGAACACCCACATGTACCACGGGCCTCCCTGGGTTTGCAGCTTCGCTATGCTTAGAATCCAGGCCCTGCTAATGCAGAGCCTGCAAGGAGGTAGGACAGTTGGTCACCCTTCTTGGATTCTCCTGTTAACACACATCCTGGCATTGGAGTGGGAAAAGCCTGAGGTGTGCCCTCCCTGGTGAGTAATTCAACATCTGATAAGAAAGGCCTGAAGCCCAGTTGAGGTTAGGCCCAAGTGTGCTGGGCCCGGAGAGGGCTTAGATGTTTTGACACAGGCTGAGTTAATGGGATGGAACGTGTGACAAAATGATTTCTCAGTTTGCTTCTCTATTTAAATCCTGTGCTTCTAGAAGTTAATTAACAAATAGCTCATTGCCTGCCTGCTGTGTGCTCACAGCAGTGTCGTCAGGCAGCATTTTCCAGAGCAGCGCCGTGATTCACAGTCAGAACCATTTTGCTCTGTGACCCAAGATACTCGCAAATCAAGATACCCGAAACCGAAAACTTCCTCCCGCTCCACGTTCTGAGATCTTTTTTCCATTTCTTTAAAATACTTTTTAGATTTTATTTGAAAGGCAGAGTCACATGGTAGTGGGGAAAGAGGCAGAAGTCTTCCATTTGCTGGTTCCCTTTATAATGGCCAGTGCTGGGCCAGAACAAAACCAGGAGACAGGACTTTCGTTTTGGTGCAGGTGCCCAAGCACTAGGACCACCATGTGCTTTCCCAGGCTCATCAGCAGGGAGATGGATCAGAAGTGGAGCACTAGGAAATGACCACTCATCACCAGCCACTCTGTTTTCTTTTTTTATCAAAAAAACTTTCCACCCAGGCAGGAAAATTCAGTGACTGCCTGGATACCTAACAAATGCAACAGCAACATTTTGCACATTGCTTCACTTCTGCACATGTGGTACTTACACACTTGGGAGTCTGCATGTACACACACACTCTTTCTCATCTGTCCTAAGTTCATCTCCTGTAATACTTTATACATATATTCCTAAAAAGAAGGCATTCACAGAGGGATTTGGGGGCAGTGAAACAACTCAGCAGTACTGAAATAGTGAGTGCACGTCATCATACTTTTGTGCCTGAGTTCCGAGGGGTCGGGAGCCTGTGGGCAGTTATGACGTGCCTGTGCAGCTCCGTTGGTTATAACCAACTTGGGGATGGATAGATAGGATGTTTGAATACCTCCCACTCTACAGAAAATAAAACTCAATAAAACTTTTTCTTAAAAAAAAAATAAGGCATTCTATGCAACCATAATACTGTTAACTAAGATTAATAGGGGACCAGCAGGTTAAGCCTCCCGCTGTGGTGCCAGCATCCCACATGGACAGTGGTTCAAGTCTTGGCTGCTCCATTTCCAATCCAGATCCTTGGGCCTCTGCACCTACACAGGAGACTGGGATGGAGCTCCTGGCTTTACCCTGGACCAGCCCCAGCCATTGTGGCCATTTGGAAAGTGAACAGTGGATGAAAGATCTCGCTTTTTTTTCTCTCTCTCTCCCTCTAACTATGCCTTTGAAAGAAATTAAATAAATCTCATATGTAAAATTAATAGAAATTTCATACTGGTCTGTCACAGTTCCATAGTTCTCTTCTCGGCGTATTTTATAAGCTAGTTTCTATTTCCTGGTTGAAAAGACTAGTTGTCATCCACTGCTGACCTTGAGCAGTCGTGCAGAGACCTGGCTTGAGCCTTGAGGATGCGCTAAGTGATTTGCAGAGATGAGCTCTGATGCATGAGAGGCTTCAGGAGCAGGCCAGACCTGGCGAAGTGCTCTGCACCACACGGGACAGGGAAGGAATGTGGAGTCAGATTGGTCCTCCCCAAGAGGGGAGGCTGGAACAGACCCTAGGGCAGCTAAAGAATGGGGAGCCCCTGGCGTGAGGGCAGATGTAAGGGTGTTGGGAGGGATGAGCCGCCTGCACTCTGTACCTCCCATCCTACAAGCAGAGCAGGGCACAAGAATTTGAGGAGCTCATCTGCTCATTTGTCTTTCCTTGGAGCGGCTGTTGTGCTGGGGCTCGGAACAGGCTCCCCACGCACAGGCGCGGGCTCAGAACAGAGCCTCTCGACAGTTGGCATGTTGCTTACATCTGTTCTTCTGTCACGTTTTGGGAGACAAACAGCAGGCAGGTCAAAAGGTGGCTTCCTGTGCTGCCCCCTGCAGCTGCTTCCCAGCTACCTGCCAGGAATAATTTACAGGATCCGGGAAAGGGCTGAGACGGGGCTGACCGAGGCTGAATCCCCCCCGCCCCCCCGGTCTGTCTTCACAGCCAACAGGGCATCTATAGGCTGCTCTGGCTGCCCGGGAGAAAGTGTAGAAACAGCCCTCGGCTTCCAGATGCTCTGAAACTTCCTGGAAGAAACGCTGCACGAAATGAATTGCATTCCTCGCAGGCACTGCCGTGCACAGTCCATTGCTGGCCTGTGCTCCCTTTGTGTACAAACAGGAGCCCGCTGACAATAGCACTTCCCTTCCCCAAGAACAGCCTGGTCATCAGGCCATCAGGCAGGAGATGCATACCCCAGGGACCCTATGGAAAAGCGAGGGGAGGACGTCAAGTGCTGAGGAAGTGAGTGACAGCGATAACTTGTGGCAGCTATGACTTCTCCCATACTGTGGTGTCTGAAAGCTTCTGCTATGTTGGCAGGACAGATGTGGAGAACTTAGTATAGAAGAGGTGTCAGTAGCAGCAGGCCATTGTGACAACTCTCGGTGAGCCACAATTCTATTCCTAAAGAGCTTGGTGTGGCTAAGCGAAAGCTTTGGTTGTAGCCAGTGTGGCCGGGAGTGCATCTGCTCAGTTTGTGCTGCAGGTTGCTCCCTGTGTGAGCAGGTTCCTTGGGGCTAAGAGGATGACAGGATGTTGTGGTCAGTAACTGGATGCAGGAAGTAATGTGCCCACTGGGGAATTAAGTCAGGAGGAATGGGCACGCCCGACGCCTGGAGTACTCACACTTGAATCACTCACCCATGGGGTCATTCCCGAGTACTCGACAAGAGGTGATAATGATGACGACAATGCTGCTGCCACCCTGTGACATTCCTGGCAAGTGTTTCACCTGGATACCTATCCTATACCAGGTGCCACTCTACAGCCTTCCTTCCCACTTCCCAAACCCAGCCCAGGCCACTGCCAGAAGCTCCTGGGCCAGAGGCTGCTCCAGCTTTCTGATTTTAGCTCTGTTTGTTCCTCTTATGTTTCCTCCGTTACCTGTTTAAAGTTGTTCTCTTTCTCTTTTAGCCTAGTAGTTCAGACGCTTACATTCTATATCAGGGCACCCAGTTTAGAACTCACCGCTGGCCCTGGCATGCAACTAAGGCAGATCCCAGGAGGCAGGATCCGTTCCCCACACTTGGGTCCGTTCCCCACACACAGAAAAGCCAAATTGAGCTCCTGGCTCCTGGCTTCAGTACCAGCCTTTGTGGGCATTTGGAAAATGAATCAGCAGATGGGAACTAACACATTCTTTCTCTCATTCATTCTCTCTCAAATGATTAACAAAATAAAGATCCTAGAGCCGATTCTGTAGCATAGCAGGGAAGTTGCAACATGTAGCGCCGGCATCCCATGTGGGCTCCACCAGTTCATATCCCAGCTGCTGCACTTCTCATCCAGCTCCCTGTTAATGGCCTGAGAAAGCAACACAAGATGGCCCAAGTGTCTGGATGCCTCCTGTCCATATGAGAGACCTGTCAGAGGCTCCTGGCTCTTGGCTCCTGTCTGGCTCAGCCCTGATTCCGGGCAGCTATTTGAGAAGTGAATGACAGATCGTTCTTCTCTCCTCTCCTCTCCTTGGTATTTTTCCCTTTCTGTCTGTAAGTCCTACAAATGAATCTTTAGAAAAATAATCAACAAAATCCTGGAGTACTTTTTATTTCTCAGTGGCCACCTGAACACCTACCCTTTTTTTTTTGTTTGTTCTCATGTCTTACTTGCTGACTGCATGAAGTTGTAACTGGGTTACAAACGGGCAACTTGTCATTGTAGACTCAAGAAACTGGTGGTGGGCTTGCTTGGTAGGTGCACAGTCAGTAGGTAATCTGTGACCTGGGTATAGTAGGCAGTGCACCTGCATTTTCCTATTTTACTCACTGCCTTTCTTGTACTCAAGAACTCTAGAGCTGGGTAGTTTTGAAGGCATCAGCATTTCATAGCAAGGGAGTTTGGGAGCATTGCCAAGGGGTCACCACGATCTTTCTGGCTGCTCTCACTGATAGCTTCTCCTTCACTTCTGAGCAGAGAATTTTGTTTAAGATTTATTAATTTTTATTGGAACGTAAGATACACAGAGAGGAGGAGAGACAGAGAGGAAGATCTTCATCTGCTGGTTCACTCCCCGAGTAACTGTAACTACCAGAGCTGAGCCTATCCAAAGCCAGGAGCTTCTTCCGGGTCTCCCACGTGAGTGTAGAGTCCCAAGGCTTTGGACCATCCTCAACTGCTTTTCCAGGCCACAAGCAGGGAACTGGAAGGAAAGTGGAGCAGTCAGGACACGAACTGGCAGTAAGATAAGATCCCGGTGCATGCAAGGCAAGGACTTCAGCCACTAGGCTACAACTCCAGGCCCATGAGTGGAGAATTCTTGAGGGACTGAGTCTGCCCCTCTGTTGTCCTTTCAGCAGTTGCTAAGAGCAGTGCAGTTTCATGGGTAAGCTGAGCTGGTTTGCTCCCTGACATGGGACTGACTTCCTCCCTCATCTCCGTGGTGGAGGATTCTGAGGCTATGGGGGGTTAGAGTCAGCAAGGCGAGGCAGTGTCGCTGTGGAGTGTGTGGGAGTAGAGAAGACAGGCGAGCCGTCGAGAACCAGAGTGGCTCCACAGTTTAGGGATGCTTGATGGGCAATTTTCTAAATTCCTGCTGGAAGGATTGGTCCATTGCAGCCTGTCGGCATAGTGACTGCTACAGAATTCCACAGTCATTTTGCAGTACTGTTAGCATCTTCACAACGAGACAAGGCTAATCTCACTGCAGTCTTGGGGGACTGCAGCTGCGGTGCACGCAGACCTCTTAAGCTGCTAAGCCACGCTCCATGGTCAAGTGTGGCCGTTGCTTCAGCTGTCCTGGCCCACAGGGGCTGGGCTCCTGCTTGCAGACCGGGGATTAGGGAAATATTTGCTTCATAGAAAGATTCTTGGGAGGGTGTGAAGCAGCCAAGTAATAATAACTCTCTAAATAATATCTCAATCTGAAAAGCATTTTGAAATGCATTTTAAAATGGAGACAAGGATCAGGAGCAATTAGCCTCAGAATTAAAATTGGATTTTCCTTCTTTCTTTTTTTTTTTTTTAATCATTTTTATTGCAAAGTCAGATATACATAGAGGAGGAGAGACAGAGAGGAAGATCTTCCATCCACTCATTCACTCCTCAAGTGACAGCAACGGCCAGTGCTGCGCCAGTCCGGAACAAGGAGCCAGGAACTTCCTCCAGGTCTCGCACGTGGGTGCAGAGTCCCAAGGACTTGGGCCATCCTCCACTGCTTTCCCAGGCCACAAGCAGGGAGCTGGATGGGAAGTGGAGCTGCCGGGATTAGAACCGGCGCCCATATGGGATCCCAACGTGTGCAAGGCGAGGACTTTAGCCGCTAGGCCACGCTGCTGGGCCCTTTTTTTTTTCTCTTTTTTTAAGATTTATTTTAATTGGGGCCCCGGCGGCGTGGTCTAGCGGCTAAAGTCCTCGCCTTGAAAGCCCCGGGATCCCATATGGGCGCCGGTTCTAATCCCGGCAGCTCCACTTCCCATCCAGCTCCCTGCTTGTGGCCTGGGAAAGCAGTTGAGGACGGCCCAATGCTTTGGGACACTGCACCCGCGTGGGAGACACGGAAAAGGTTCCAGGTTCCCGGCATCGGATTGGCGCGCACCGGCCCGTTGCGGCTCACTTGGGGAGTGAATCATCGGACGGAAGATCTTCCTCTCTGTCTCTCCTCCTCTCTGTATATCTGGCTGTAATAAAATGAATAAATCTTTAAAAAAAAAAAAAAAAAGATTTATTTTAATTGGAAAGGCAGATTTACAGAGAGAAACATTTTCCATCTGCTGGTTCACTCCCCAAATGGCCACAATGGCCAGAACTGGGCTAGGAGCCAGGGGATTCCTCCAAGTCTCCCATGCAGGTACAGGGTCCCAAGTACTTGAGCCATGCTCCACTGCCTTCCCAGGCCATAAGCAAGGAGCTGAATGGGAAGTGGAACAGCTAGGACAGAAACTGGTGCCTATATGGAATGCTGGTGCTGCAGGCAGAGGACTTAGCTGATTACACCACAGTGCTGGCCCTGCCCTGATTTTCTTAAGTACTACATGAGGTAAATTAAAAGATAAGCTTGTTTTGTTCCAAAAAAACTTTGAACTGCAAGCATATGAGGGGTCTTCAAAAACAAGTTCATAGAAAAATCACATTGTGAAAAAACTGAAGTTTTTAAAAATTTATTCGAAAAACAAAGTGACACAGAGAAGGAGCGAAAGATCTTTTCTCCACTAATTCATTCGTCAAGTGTCCACAATAGTTGAGGCTGGGTCAGGCCAAAGTTGGAACCCTTAATTCCATCCAGACCCCTGACCTGAGTGATAGGAACCCATGAACTGGAACCATGATCTGTTGCCTTCCCAAGCACAATAGCAGGAAACTGGATTGAAAGTGGAGGAATGGGAACTTGAACCAGACACTCTGATTTGGAATGCAGGTATCCCAGACAGTGGTTTAACCAACTGCACCACAACACCTGACCCATAAACTTATCTTTTATTTCAGTCTTTCCACAAAGTACTTGCGTTGTTTTCATTTAAAAAAATAAAAAAAAGCAAGATATGAAGGAAGGAGGAACTGAAGGACACCTTAGCCATCCAAACTGCACAGAGACTGTGAGCCACGGCCATTCAAGGGCTGTCACTATTTTCTCTGGCTTGCATTAGGAAACAGACAATCCACAAGAAAAACGGCATCACAGTAGTGTGGGGTGGCTGGCAGGAGCTGGCTGCAGTGCTTGGCTTGCCAGGAAGTGGGGGAATTAGCCTTGCCAAGTCTTTAGAATGACAGGTCTTGGACTTGGGTGGAATTGTGAGTTCATCTTATGCAGCCTCCTTCCTTCTGGCAAGTGTGATCAGAATTTGCCTTATTTTTGCAGTCACTGAAGCAGCTCCGAGAGTCGGTCTTGCCTAAGGTCACTGGCTAGTTCCTGGTGGAGGAGCAGCCAGCACCATCTGCCGGCTTTGCCAGTTCACCACTGCTGAACTTCTTGATTGAATAATCACTTTCATGATATCTCAATTACTCTTCTTCAGACAACCCCCAAATCTAAGAGTTACATGATATGGTTCTATAGGAAAGAGGAGAAAAGAGGATACATGTGTATCCAGTGCCCATGGAAACTTCTTTTGATAGACCCTGCCTACAGCAGCAATATATTGTACGTTTGAGAACACCAAAAACCCTGATGCTATCACAGACAAAGCTTTGAGGATTTTTCTATCCTTCTAGGCTTTACTCTGAGCAGAGCATTTTGTATGTGGACTTGAGCAGCCCTTCTCAACCAGGATTTGTAATTAAGTCATCAGGCATCCATTGTATGTACTCAGTTCTCTCCAGCGTGTTTAGAATGGTACCAGCTGTGTGCCATCTTTATAGAATCAAGAAGAGTCACTTGCATGATTCTGTGTGGGGCTTAATAGTTTCTCATAACCCAGTTGGCAAGGGCTGGTTTTGGGATTCTGTTGGCATTTCATCGCTTCCTTCTCCACTCAGCAAACATGCCCTCTTCTTTAGCAGTAACATCGACTTCGCCAGTTGCATTTTGCCCAGACTAGAAAGCTTGATCTTTCCTCGTGCCCTGTGCTTGAACCCTTAACATCCTGTTTATCCCACGCTGCGCTTTATGACTCTGGCAATTCAGAGCAGTTGTCCCTAGCGGCTTCCCGGACCGCTCCCAGCCACTCCAGGTGTTTCTAAAGCAGCCGGAGCCCATGGTTGGAACCAGAGCCCCAAGAAGCCGTTTGTTTTTTTTTTTTTTCCTAGATGGGCTTTTGCGTATTTACAATTTGTGCTTAGTTTCGGTTTTGGTTCAATGGAAACAGCGAATTTGTTGAACTGTCAAGGACTCATTTACAGAACTGGAAGAATTCAAAATAATCCAGCATTTTCTTTTCCCTGAAAGGTTCCTCCGCCCCACCTCTGCTTGCTCCAACAGAAGTTAAAGCAGAAGGCAAATCTACTGATTGTGCAGTGCACAGGGTTCATTCAGTGATTTGTTTGTTTGTTTGTTTTTGTTCATTTATCTAAAAGGCAAAGTATGTGAGAGGGAGACCCAACGAGAAAGACCTATCTACTTATTTTAGAGACAGAAAACAGCTCTCCCTTGTTTTGCCTCACTCCTTGGATGCCTAAAATGGCTGGGGCTGAGCCAGATTCAAAGCTGAGAGCCAGAAATTCAATCTGCATCTCCCCACCTGAGTGGTGGGACTAGGAACCTTGTTACTTTAGCCATAAGCACTGTCTCCCAAGATCCGAGGGTGTCATGAACCTGGAAAAGGAAGAAGTGGCCTAAAGAGTGGAATCTGAGGAAGGACCTGGATGCTAAACTTGATTCTGTTATGATGTTAGTTTGTTGTGAACGTGTTTCCTGTGAGTCTATGTTCACTGGTTATAAAAGAGGAAGGAGACTGGAGCCATCTTTGTCCTTGACATTTAGCACCACACTTCCAATTTTTTTATTCATCTGAGAGATAGAGAGAGAACATGCTCCATTCCCCTAAATGCCCGCCATGGCCAGGGCTGGGCCAGGCCACAACCAAGAGCTGGGCATGCAGTCTGGATGCCCCACAGTGGATGGCAGAGCCAACTGCTTGAGTCGTTTCCATCACCTCCAAGGCTGTATGTTAGCAAGAAACTGGAACCAGGAAAGGAGCTGAGGCTGAAACTCATGCTCTCTGATACAGGATACAGATGTGCCAAGCATCATGGCATTTTCACACATCACTGCATTTGGGCCTCACAACACTGTCAGTACATCCTGAATCTTTGCCAGCTGAGGGCCCCATGACTCAAGAGAGATGAAGGGAACTGGTGCCCCAAACCTGCTTGCTGCCTTTTAGGGAAGCTGAAGGAAAAGAAATGCAAGTCAGTAAATTGCAGGAAATTTTACATGTTCAATACATGGATTCCATCAATTACAGAAGAGCCACCTGCTTGTATCTACAGCTCGACTTCCATTAGGTAGATGTTCCCTGTGCTGCCTCAAAGCCCAGGCTCACTTTGGAAGACCAGCTGATGGAAATGTTGGTTGTGGCCTTTTCCTGTGGAACCGAGAGATAGGGACAGCCTGAGTGTGGCAGAGGAGGAAGTAAAACATGGTTTGAAGATGTAAACTACTTCTGCAAAGTTTAGCTAGGGAAGCAGATGCATAGCATCAAGACACAAGGGAGTGATGCATCCCATAACAGCTGTTGGCTGAGACCCAACAGTGGATGGGCTGACGGAGAAAGTCTCAGAAGATGGAGGGGGTTCCTTTATCTTCTGAATGACCATAATTATCAAGCTCACATTACATGGTAAGAAGAGGATCTTTTGATTCAGCCTGTAATGCCAACAATGGCTAAATTACAGCAGTTAGATGTCTATGGTTCTGAATAAAAGCTTTGAGAAGCTCTCAATTCTGGTAAGCCAAAGGCCCTTGCCCTCCACTTGGATCTGTCTATATTTACACATCCGAGCAGGTCATTTCCTCTTTTTACGTTGTGGACAGTAAGCGACTATTCCTCTGTTTTACTAATCCCTGCAGAATACCTGCTCAGAGTTATCTGAATCCCTGCCTTTCTGCTCCCAATCCCTGGGTTCTTCCACTGAAGATGAGCCCCGAGTTTTTATTAGAGTCCTTACCTTCTCTAGCCAAATGTCACCTAACTTCAAAAGGTACAGATAGGAACCTTTACAAACTGCTCCTTGTTTTCTCCATGAGAGACTGTTCCTCATGAGCAGATTTCACATGCAGCCGCCCTGCTGCTCCTAGAGAGGATGAGTCCTGGAGGAAGATACCTGGGACCAATGTAGGCCTGTAGGACAGGTGTGTCAGAGCAACCTGTTTCCAAAAACCCATTGACAAAATGGCCCTCCGCTTCCTGCCTGGAGAAGAAGAAGAGGATTGACCAGAAGGTTTGGCAGCTCATCCAGATGAGCTGAACCAACAACCTTGTAGAGGCATGCCTAGCCCAAGTGGAAGCGGATTGATCACACACACACACACACACACACAAGGAGGCTTGTGGTACATTGGTAAAGCTGCCACTTGGGACACTTGCATCATGTATGAAAGTGTCACTTTGAGTCCTCACTGCTCCACTTCCAGTCCAACTCTGTGCTAATGCATCCTGGGAGTTGGTAGATAGTGACGTAAGCGCCTGGGCCCCTGCCGCTGACATTGACAAGCCAGATTGAATTCCAGGCTCCTGGATTGAACCTGGCTCCTCCCAGCCTGTTGAAGGCATTTGGGAAGTGAACCAGCAGGTGGAAAATCTCTCTTTCAAAGAAATAAAATTTTAAAAATTAAGAAATGTAAGTTGGTTATTTGGTTGTAAGGTAAAATTGAAACCCACTCATTTATGGGGTCTTCATAAAATTCATGGAGGGTCTAGCACCATGGTCATAGCAGGCTAATCCTAGGCCTGCAAGTACGGTTTGTGTCCTAGCTGCTTCACTTCCAGTCCAGCTCTCTGCTTGTGGCCAGGGAAGTGGTAGAAGATGCTAAGGCTGTGGTCCCCTACTTCCACTTGGGAGTATTTTGATCCTAGATAGAGGCAGAAAGAAAGCAAATATGATCATAGCTACTGGACAGCCACCTTTAAAATTCCTAACAGTGGGCGCATTTGCAGACAAGGCAGAAGTTCTGCAGACTCTGTAGTTCATAAATTGGTCAAGCAACCAACTTAATCCAGCTCTCCTGCCCTGGCACCTGCTCTGGAGCAGGGAGAAGGGTTATGTATCAGCTTACTGGAGCTCACATGGACCCTGGACGTCACTTAGAGTTGCTCCCTCACTTAACCACGAGGTACCTGAAGCCCACAGAAGATCGCTTCTCCAGGTTGCATGACTTGGCCTGTCTGTGCACAGAGCCATTTTCTGTTCACGGCCTCGGAGGACTCCTGAGCGAAGCGGCCTAGTGCACAACCCAAGTTGCTCAGTTTGATGTTCTGTGCCTTGTTCAGAATGCAGGAGGAACCTCCTGCGATACTATTCAGAGTCACAACCCGGCTCCCGCTGCTGCCGAGCAGCTTCCTGGTAGTCCTGCATTCCTGGGGCTGAAGCAGAGATGATGAAACATCTGTTGGTTTGCTCACCTCTCAAGGTGAGAGTCACTCCTTGTGCCATCGCCAGCCTTCCCACAGTCACAACCTTGTACTCAGTGGAGGCACCTGCTTGAAAAGGCTGCCACCTCTGAGCCAGACACCCTGGATAGCTGCACGTGTCCTTGAGGAGACAGCCCGGGACACATCTCTCCCCTTTCACAGCACTTACTGTATACCAGGTGAAGCCACTCTGTGCTCTGTACCTCATTCCCTGTATGGAAAAACAGATATAACAGGAGAAGCCAGGAGCATGGAAGGGAAGTACTGGCAAATGCATAGTCCCATTCACCCTGACTGCCCCGAGCCCTTGGTCTGCAGCCAGAGTTCCATCCCTGGGTGAGGATCATTGGAGAAAATGATCCCCTCTGCCAGTCTGGGCTCTGGCTTCCTTCCCTCTCTCCTTGACCTTCGCTTAGTCACATTCCCAGACTCAGGGCGCATGAGCACATGCCTGTGCTTCAGTAAGACCCTCCTAAAGCCAAGGTCCCTCAGCAGGAGAGGAAAGAATCGAGCTTCTGGCAGTAAGAGATGGTTTTGTACCAGACAGGCCCGGACAGTTGGAGGGAGTGTGACCCAGGTGTGGCATGGAGCCCCCGCCTCTCTGTTTTCTCCATCTAAACCAATTCCTGTCCGGCTCATTCTGCACTCAGAGTCTGGTAGAATTGTCAAGATATCCTCTTCTGTTGCTCTTTGTTTCTAGTGTTCTATACTGACTTTGGAGACTCTGGTTTTCCTCTTGTGTGCTGTTAAATTCTGGAGAATCAGGATGAACATTTGGTGCAGTGGTTAGGATTAGGACACCCACCTCCATTGCAGAGTGCCTAGTCCCGGGTCCACTCCTGATCCCAGCTCCCTACTAACACACACCCTGGAAGGGCACCAGGTGAGGGCTTCCTGCCACCCACATCACAAACCTCGATTGAGTTCCTGGCTCCCAGCTTCACCCTGGACCAGCCTTGGCTGTTACTGCAGGCACTTGGAGGGAGAGTGAACCAGCAGGTGGAAAGCATTTCTCTCCCCTTTATGCTTTTCAAATAAATCCTAGGGAGTTTTAGGAAATATCTGAGTGCTCACCAAGTACCACGTGCCCGTATGGCTGCAGCTTCCGGCCGCTGCCACTGAAAGCTTACTTTTTCTGAAGATATTTCTCGGATATTCATTGGTAGCCCTGCCTGGTCCTTCCTCTGACCCTTCCCCTCCCGTTTCTGTGTCCTTCTTACCAAGGTCTTAGTTTCTGCCCTGTTAGGGACTTCTCCAAGCCAGGTTGCAGGAGGCTTGTTAGCCTGTCACTCAAGATAGCTGAGTTTTTATAGACAAGTTGAAATGTATTCAGAGAAGCCCCTTAAAATGCAATCCACCTTGAGTTGTTAAGACATGTAATTTCCATGTTATAAATATTATTCCAGAGTATAGAAAAAAGTAGGAAGCTGCCTGACTTCGTTTACAAGACTTGTATAATCCTGACACAAAACAGGGCAAGGGTAACTCAAGTAGAGAAAAATAGAGACCTAACACACTTAGGAATCTAGATGACAAGTTTCTAAGTAAGAAGTTAAGTAACATTAAAAATTAGTAAGAGGGGCCCGGCGGCGTGGCCTAGCGGTTAAAGTCCTCACCTTGAACGCCCGGGGATCCCATATGGGCGCTGGTTCTAATCCCGGCAGCTCCACTTCCCATCCAGCTCCCTGCTTGTGGCCTGGGAAAGCAGTCGAGGATGGCCCAAGGCTTTGGGACCCTGCACCCGCGTGGGAGACCCGGAAGAGGTTCCTGGTTCCTGGCATCGGATCGGTGCGCACCGGCCCGTTGTGGCTCACTTGGGGAGAGAATCATCGGACGGATGGAAGATCTTCCTCTCTGTCTCTCCTCCTCTCTGTATATCCGGCTTTCCAATAATAATAAAATCTAAAAAAAAAAAAAAATAGTAAGAAAATGTAATGAGAGACCAGCAGAATATATCCCAGGCATGCAAAGATGGCTTATTGGAAAAGCTAAGTGTGTAATCTATGTATTCATTACTGTCACCTTCTTTTCAGACCCCTTAGCAATCTGGGGTAGCAGGCAAGTGATGGAACTTTATCATCACAGTGGTCATCTGGAAACATTGGCTCTAATAGAGTCATGAGAAGCCAGGCTCCACAAGTAAGGCGCTGGCTCTTCTCCATGATGTGGATGCCCTGGCAAGATGTGACAGGAGGGGCCTGCTGTGGGTATGGAGCAGGGCGAGTGTTGTGTAGACCCAGCGGTGATGGCTCATGTGATTGGGTTTCTGCCACCCATGAGGAAGGGTTGGATGGGACTTCTGGTTCCTCATTTCAGCCCAGGCCCATCCCCAGCCCTTGCAGGCTATACATGGGAGTTCTCTGTCTCTGGCTCCTAATTAATGAATAATTACTATTGGAAAAGAGACCAAGCTATCTTTGTGGGTGAAATAATTTACTTAGAAAAATCTAAAGAATCACTGGACCAATTATTCGAAGTTGTTTAAGCAAAGCATTCATACAGCATCAGCATACAGAATCAGTAACTTTCCCAGAAAGCAACAGTCACAGTTTAAAATGTATATGGGACGGAAGGTACTGTGGCCCCAGCAGGTTAAGCAGCGTGTGGGACACCCACTTCCCCTGTCCAAGCTTCTACTTCATACTTGCAATCCAGTTTCTGCCAGTGTGTTGCTTGAGGCCTGCCACTCACAGTAGAGACCTGAGTGGAGTTTGGGCTCCTGCTTAAGCTTGGGCCAGTCCTGGCTGTGGTGGCACTTGGGGAATGAACCAGTGGATAAAAGATCTTGCTCTCTGTGTTTCTTGCTGTCATTAAGCCTTTCAAATAAGTAAATATTTTTCCTAAAAAAGGGGGGGAAAGTCATTTTAAATATTTTTTAGTAACCCTGAGGAAGATTTTTATTTCCATCTTACAGATATGAAAACACGTTAGAGATTGACTTGACCAAAGTCACACACCTAATAATTAGCAGAGGCGGGCTCACATCTCATCTGCCTCAGCCAAGACTCTGTTCTTTTTTTTTTTTTTTTTTTTTAATTATTTATTATTTAACTTCAGTAATTACATTGTATTATGTGACACAGTTACATAGATACTTGGGTTCTCCCCACCCCTCCCCAAACCCTCCCACCATGGTGGATTCCTCCACCTTGTTGCATAACCACAGCTCAAGTTCAGTTGAGATTTCCCCATTGCAAGCATATACCAAACATAAGACTCTGTTCTTTGTAGTGTTACCCTCCACGGCATTGCTGTTCAGTGCCTCATATTCCACTTTTAGCTGCATATCTGTTTGATAATGGGCATTAACATGGAATCAGAGCCAAACTGGGGTTGTGGAGGTGCCTTTGTAGGTGGCAAGAACTATGTGGACCATCACTTGTAAGTCGACAGTGCCAGCCTCACTGCCCACACCGGGTGACAGTAAAGAAAATCTTGCTCTGGCCTTGTTCCTAGGGTAATGGGGCCTGTGGCTGAAGCTGCCTCTCACAGGAGCTCATGTGGGGTCCCAAGCATAGCGAAGTTGCAGAAGGCCTCTGCTCTAGACGGGATGTGTGTTGTTTAAGTTGATTTATTTGGAAGGCAGATTTACAGAAGGATCAATCTTCCATCCTCTGGCTCACTCCCCACATGTCTGTATCAGCCAAAGCTGGACTACCCTGAATCCAAGAGTCAGGAGCTTCTTCCACGTGAGTGCAGGGGGCCAAGTACTTTGGCCCTCTTTCACTGCTTTCCCAAGTTCTTTAGCAGGGAGCTGGACCAGAAGTACAGCAGCGAGGGCTTGAACTAGCATCAATATAGGATGCCAGAGTTGCAGATACTGGCTTTACACACTATGCCACAGTGCGCACCTCCTTTTGTTGTCAAGTTTGAAAGTCTAACAGTTTCGAGATGCCCACCACAGAACCAGAGAGCACACTGACTGCGGAGTCTTGTGGTTGGAAGTTGATGCTGTCAGATGGGTGGGCTGGGAGTTTGTACCAGTTTGTGTACACAGATAACAGAGAGGTGCTGAGGAGACCTGGTTGCTAATGTGAGTGTGTGCAGGCCTCTGGAGAGTGCTTTCTTCTGCTCTCCATGGAAACCACAGCTGAGTTAGGGAGAACCAGTTGAGAGGTGTGTGCAGGTAGGAGAGGATTCTTTGTTCCCCTCTTGCCTTTCTTGGAGATGCCCTGATAGTCCATTCCTTTCCTTTGCTGCTTTGCAGGATTTGGGTGACAGTGTAGCTCCGAAACCACCTCTACATTTGATGGCACCTGCTTTCCATCGGTCAAACACGGGACAGCCGCACTTGGCAGGCTGGGACCTGGACTGACACTCACTGTGGACAGATGTCTCACAGTCAGCCTTTGTCCAAAGCTGTCGTTAGATTGGGAAGTGCTGCCAGGTTTCTCTCAGGCACACCCCTGCAAACAAATGTCTGGGATCCTCTGCCCTGGGTCATGCAGAGGAAGCTGTTGCAGGCTAGGGAAGCAGGATAGCTGCATCAGAGGGCAGTGCTTCAGCTGATGAGCATGGGGAAACTGGGAGTGTTTCATATCCTGGAATGACTTCCTACACGTTGTTAACCTAGACTTTGGTCACAGAAGTTAGGGTACTATGAAGACTGACAGGGGGTAATTGCTGCTGAGTTCACTGGGTTGCTGGGAGCTCATGACAGTGCTCACCAGGTCAGATACCAGCTTAATAGTCAGCTGTAACACAGTTGTTAGAAAAAGAATTTAACCCTTGAAATGGAATCAGTTGAAGTGCCCTTATCTACTCATTCAAAAGGTATTTATTGAGGTCTTTAGCAACCTCATGATGATGTTGTAAAGACATCATCCTCTTATCTCTATCACCCTCCCCCATTCATATAAAGCAGGGTGTGCCTTCTTCCTAGAAGTTACATTTGTGTTACTCTGGGACGAGGAAGTGAGATCATCCAAGTCCAAGAGGCAGCATGTCAACACGGCTTTGTAGCCAGGGCCTGCATCTCAATCCAAGCTCAAGCAGTGACCACAGCAGCCCACACAGTGTGGATTCTCTGTGTGACATGGACCTGTAGAGCTGAACTGAGGAATCGCACTGTCTCAAGACCCAGCATGCTGTGAGCACTCACAGAGTTGGATGCTGTTGGGAGTTCTTGGTTTTGCAGTTGGTTTGAGAGGAAGTACAAGTCCAGGTTATCAGCTTGGGTCTCTCAGTTCCTGGGATCCAAGGGACAGGTAGCAGCTCTTTGTTGTCTGATTTGTGAGCCAAGTAAGGGGTAGAAAAGTGACAGGAGACCCTGTTTCACTGGTGAGCCCTGCCCTGGCTTACACCTGCAGGAGAGTGGCCTTCTTGGGACAGGACCCCAACATTAGACAGACCTGTCCTACTGGACACGCTGGTGTGGGAGAAACTGGCCCCCCCACCTCCAAGCAGACCACACAGTCACAAGAATGCTGGCATGAGTGATTGTGTCCGGCAGGTGGTGGGCTCCCAAGGAAAGGGCTGAGTAAGCCAGGGTAGGGCATGAGCAGGACGGGCATTCAGGTGGCCTGCTGGCACAAAGAAGGAATCCCAAGGGAGTGGAAGGTGCACACAGGCAACAAACCAAGCAGACATGGCTCACAGGTCTGGGACAGCCCAGAGCATCCGGAGGCCTTAGCTCTTGACTTTAGGGTGGAGACAACAGCTTTGCTGACCTCTCTCCACTGCTTCAGGGGAAGACCTTATGTCAGTGTCAGAATTAGTGGAGTGGATTGGGCAGATCTGAAACGAACATAAATCCTGCATTGCATGGAATAAGGAAAATAAAGGAAAATCCGGGAAGGTTGAGTCTCCAGAGGGAGGCTGCATGCTCCACTAAGTTTTAAAAACCAGCAATGACTGTACTGCCTAATGGAAATCAGAGGGTCTTGTCTTTCTCCTGTATCCCTGTAGTCTATGTATTACTACTTCAGAAGTGGGGAGTGGAATAAAAAGAGAATTTTTATAAGTGTATTTGTTTCAACTTGGCCTGACTCCCAGAAGGATCTATGACCAAAAAAAAAAAAAAAAACATATAAAACATGGAGACACAAATGAGGCCGGGCGGGGAGCGGCGGGGCAAGAAGCAGCAGCTCAGTGGGGATGACCATGGACTTGCCATAAGTGGGAGACCTAGCCATGAAGATGACAATCCTTTTCATCCGTTTGTGGGGCCCTGGTGTCCACAGTGATTGACATTTAAGAGAAACTTTTAAGAGTGCCAAAGGATTATGATGTGGCTGCCACCCTGGGCCCAGGTGGCCTGCTTTCCTGGGTGCAGGAGGTACTAAGATGGTGCATCTGGTGTAGGGAGACCACCTGTGCCCATGGGATTTGCATGTGCTCTGCCCATTAAAACAGCCCTCACTGCTGAAAAAAAGAATGGCAGTAGAGGCTCCTGACTTCACCATAACCCTTCCTGGGAGGTGACCTTTGTGCCATGCAGTTACCCATCTTGCTGCTGGTCTAATATGACCACGAAGGCTTACTAACCTCTCACCTGAAAGATGATGACACTTCTTCCTGGAAAGCTAGGACTTCAGCCCTGAGGTATCTTTATCTCTGCTCAAAGACTTCCGCAGCCTTGGGTTTGCCATGCACTTAAATATCTGGATTTTCCTTTTGGCTATGTGTATCTCCCCTCCTTGCCATGGAACTCTCCCTGGAATCCCCCTTGTTGAACACAGCTTGCTGGAGGCTGGTGGCCACGCTGTGCTTGGACAGGCCAGCCCTGCGGAGGCCCTCCTGCCGCCGCCAGCAGAAACTCGAGGCCTCAACAAGTCTGAGATGCCAGAGCCAGGGAGTCCACAACATTCGTATAATGTGTGTCACGGTGAGGGGGGGTGCTTTGTTGTTGCTGCTGCTTTTTAATTAACACTCAGACTCTCCCGCTCTGCACAGACAGCTACGGACAGTTCTTCGAACTCCTCTCAGAAGAGGGAACAACCTACACGGACAATCTCCTCTCCCACATCCTGCGAACACCAGAGGATTTATACCCTGGGCCACCTCCACGACGTGTACCCCCCGGACCATTATCACCTCGACCAGGTGAGCAGCGTCTCACTCCTGGCATGCTCAGGGCACGTGGTCCCGTCTCTGGAGTGGAGCCACACACCTCGAGCCCAGGTCTCTTGTTTTATGCCTTTGTGTTTGTCAGTCTTACTCTCAAGGTAGTAGCCTCAACCTTACCCAGAATTTTCTGCCTGCCAAATCCTGTCTGGTTTGATCCTCACAAATTGGCTCTACAAGGGCAGGTGGCTAGCATCACCAGCTGGTAGGTGAGGAAACAGAGACTTAGGGGAGATGGAATAGTACCTGATCAAGCAAGTTGGAAACCCAAGTCTGTGCCCCCCTACACTGAGCACTGCACCTGTCTGTCCCAGGGACCTCCTGGCTTTGTGTGGCATTATAGCACCATGATCCATACTAAAGAATGCCGTGCATTTGACTCCAGCCTGCTAGCATAACTGGCTGCGGGCCTTGCCTTGCTCAGAGGGATACAATGGAAGCCTGGAATTCGGTAATTCAACAAATATTTACTGAACGACTGCTTTGCAGAACAGGTTTCCAAACTGCAGGGCATGGACTGGTGCCTGTGTGGGGTGGTGTGGTCACTAGACTGCTATTGAAATGAGAAGAACAAAGGGACATGGTGGCGGCGAGGAGGGACATAAAGCTAGATTTATGTTTTGGACATAAAGCTAGATTTCTTGGACTCTTTTTTAAAAGGTATTTTGTTATGTGTGTTAATATTTTGTTCTTTCTAAAATAGCATTATGGTAGTAACCATTGGAGATGGACTTTTTGGCTTTCCTTACTTGGCAGCGTTTAAAAAAAAAAACTAGCAAAGTCTATTATCAGCTCCCACACTTTGTTTGGAACTTCTCTAGAACTATGATTGTTCCAAAGGCTGGGAAAGTCTGATAGGAAGATTCTGGCAAGAATTTGGGTAAAATGCATGAAGTGTGGCCCGTGTCCTGCAGGAGCCCATGGGCTGGCAGTGGATAAGTCTTGTACCATGTATGAGTTCTCTGGTAACCTTCTAATGCCCACAATGGTAGCAGGTGTCAAGTGTTCCCTATACACCGTCGGAGCTCTGAGCTGACGCTTGCACAGTTGGCTTCTCTTCATTCTCGCAAGAACCCAAGCAGCTCAGTAGCCAGGGCCACTGGGTCTCAGCGACTTGCTCATCAGTCCCCTGGCACAGTCTACTTCTGACCACAGCGGGCTCCTGCAGAGCCATGTTCCTGGTCCCCACACAGACCTTACCCGTGAAGGACTTGCAAGACAGCAAAAGTGCTTCCCTACCACCACTGGGATCGCTGGGCAAGCAAGGTTGCACATATCTCTCCGGTAAATATTTACTCAGTGCCTCCTCTCCTGGATGAGGCACAGTTGATCAGCTACAGAGAAGACTCATTCATCCGACCAGGCGAGGAGGCCACTTGGATTGGAGGGCTAGGAGGTGTGGCCTGGGGACTGGCTGCTCCTGGTGCGTGAGATGAGAACCCAGGGGTCAGGGGAGATGGGAGAGTTTCTCTTTACTCCCCTTCACACATCTGCCCCTGATCTCCTCAGCAGATTGCAGACTGAGCCTTTTTTTTTTTTTAATTTATTTATTTTATTTGAAAGATCGATTTACAGAGAGGAGAGACAGAGCAAGAAAGACCTTCCGTCTACTAGTTCACTCCCTAGTAACCGCAACAGCCAGAGCTAAGCCAGTGAGGAGCCAGGAGCCTCCTACTGGTTCCCACATGGGTACAGGATGCCAAGGCTTTGGGCCATCCTCCATGCTTTCCTAGGCCACAGCAGAGAGCTGAATCGGAAATGGAGTAGCCAAGACATGAACCGGCACCCATAGGGGATGCCAGTGCTTGAACGTGGAGAATTAGCCTGTTGAGCCATGGTACCAGCCACTATGCCCTCTTTTTTTTCTTGAACTGCCCTCCACTGTTCTATTGAACATGACCAGCAGTGAGAAGGACGCCTTAATATTGTGACCTATTGTCCTCAAACTAAACACATAGAACTCTCATGAAGCAGCACTTACCCTTTACGGCACACAAAGAAAGCCAGTCTCATGAAGGAGCACATAGCATACAAAAAGAGGCTAGCTGGCAGGCATTTTACCTCGTGGTTAAGACACCCAAGTCCCACATCAGACTGCAGCAGTTGAGTTCCCAGCTCTGGCTTCTGACTCCAGCTTCTTGTGTGTTCAAACACTGAGGCAGCAGCAGGTGATGGATGGCTCAAGTCATTGCCTCCACATCACCCACATAGAGACGTGGAGGCAATCCCAGCACATCCCTGCCCCACCCTTGGAGGCATCTGGGGAATGGGCCGGCTTGCTCTATGTATGTGTGTCTTCTCTCTCTCTTTCTCTCTCTCTCCCTCTTTCTCTCTTCTCTCTGTCTCTTCCCCTCTGCTCCTCCCTCCCTCTTTTTCTGCCTCTTAGGAAAACAGACAAGTGTGATGGTGTTACTGTTAGGAATGGCTGGCACTCCGGGGGGGGCGGGAGATACCTGGAGGAGTAGAGAGCGTTCTGGGAAGGCAGGTCCTGTTCTGGCTGTTAACCAGACCCTGGTGATATGCACGCTTGTTGCATATATAACAGTACCTCACAAGAGTGGTGGAGGTGCTGGTCCCAACCCATTACATGAATGTCCCAACCTGGTAAATGGGGTTCAGACTCAAACCTTGAAATATGTTTTTGATAAGCCAGCAGAATGTCCAGTCACTACAGCATGGGCCAGTTTCTTTGGGCAGAGTCTGGAAGGGGCAGAGGCATCCAAGCATTTGGTAAAGAGGGTAAGGTACCCACAGAGCGCTTGATTCTGCTCACTGCGCCAGCTGGGAGACACCAGATGAATCAAGCACTGGGCTCCCTGGTGTGCCTGCCACTCTACTGGGAGAACCAGATTGAGTTCTCAATTCCTGGTTTCAACCTGGCCCACCCCATGGGTGACCAGCTTTTAGGGAGTAAACCAACTGATGAGAAATCTGTCTGTTTACCTTTCCAATAAATAAAAACTTCTTTTGTTGTTGAGGTTTATTTGTTTCCTTTAAAAAAAAAAAAAGCTAACAAGCTGCTCAGTGGAGGTGAAAGGTGCATTTGGACTGGGAAGGGAGACAGTTAATGTTGGCCTCTCCTGTAAAATGTGATCTCCTTCTTCCCCGGGCGCAGCCGATGCCGAGGCCCTACCGCCAGGTGAGCTTCCCGGACGATGACGAGGAGATCGTGCGCATCAACCCCCGAGAGAAGATCTGGATGACGGGCTACGAAGACTACCGCCATGCACCGGTCAGGGCCAAGTACCCGGACCCCTCAGAGGACATGGACTCATACGTGCGCTTCGCCAAGGGCGAGGTCCCCAAGCACGACTACAACTACCCCTACGTGGACTCCTCAGACTTTGGCCTGGGCGATGACCCAAAGGGACGTGGGGGCAGCGTGATCAAGACGCAGCCCTCCCGGGGCAAGTCCCGGCGGCGGAAGGAGGACGGCGAGCGCTCACGGTGCGTGTACTGCAGGGACATGTTCAACCATGAGGAGAACCGCAGGGGCCACTGTCAGGACGCGCCCGACTCCGTGAGAACTTGCATCCGCCGAGTGAGCTGTATGTGGTGCGCAGACAGCATGCTCTATCACTGTATGTCGGACCCCGAGGGGGATTACACAGACCCCTGCTCGTGCGACACCAGCGACGAGAAGTTTTGCCTCCGGTGGATGGCTCTTATTGCCTTGTCTTTCCTGGCTCCCTGTATGTGCTGTTACCTGCCCCTTCGGGCCTGCTACCACTGCGGCGTGCTGTGCAGGTGCTGTGGGGGCAAGCACAAAGCGGCCGCGTGACCCAGCGCTGCCCTCCCGCCCCCCTCCACCACCGCACCCAACCACAAGGGAACCTGTCGTTGGCATCATCATCGTCATTGTCTCCGTCTCTCGATGCGCTCTTGTTCTCCACCGGGACCGTGAGGCGCCATTCCAGCCCTGGGAACCCGCCTGGGGGGCTCGCGGCTCCACACACACACCCCCATCACACAGTCTTCTAAGGAACGGAACCTTGGGCCTAGGCTCTGGTGTATTCTTAACAGTCTGTAATCCAGCTGTCTTACTATCCACGTCTCCATCTCCTGTCTTCCCTACCTCTCCCAGTTCAAGAGGCATCTAAGGTGGGAACCGCCGAGTTGGGGTGGGTTTTTCAGACCTGCATCTTTGTCTCAGCTCGGCAGCAGGTTTCTGCGGAAAACGAATGTCTGAATGATGCAATCCTCCCGGAAGTATTGTAACCTGCAGTCAGTGAGTAAGGATAGGAGGTGAGCTGGTTCACAAACGTGTACTACCACACAGCGCTTTCAACTCTTCTAACACCAAATTTCCCGACGCTGCAGTTTCTCTCTTACGTCCCTCATTTTCTGTTGTCCCTGTGTACCCCCTCCTCCCACCCTGCAAAAAAAAAAAATCTATCGAAATTGTTCATTGATGCAAAACATTCACCCATAAAATGAGAATTGAGCCTTAACTTCAGATTAACTCGTAAGAATCAGGACAATTCCTCAAACTGCATCGCATCTTCTTGGACCAGGACTAGAAGGGCAGTTTCAGGTTTCAGTGAGCTTCCCTGGTTACCTAACCCCAAAGCTGGACTTTTGTTTAATAGTTGCGTCACCACCACTGCTTTAATTAGCAATATTAAAGTAAGAGTAAATATTACAGTAATACGTCTTGCTCGTTGTTTCACGAGCCAAATAGTCTATTCCAACACAAACGAGTGCCCTGGGAGCAAGTTCCAGTTGAGCCGCATGACGGTCTCAGTGAATAAAAGTATAGGAGCTTCTTTTCCTCCTCCATTGGTTATTTTATATTAACAGGATGGGGGAGTTGGATTTTAAGCGTGATCAATCCAAAGAGTGGTGGGTCACAAATTGGTTTGTGGGTTTATGTTCTCATTTTCGTTTTGGACTCAAGTTTGTGTCACCAAGTTCTATGTTTCTACTTGGGAAAAAACAAGGCCATATGTAAAAACCCTCTGATACCTAAGTGTCTTTCTCGTGCAACTCCAAACCCAGACTTGCCACTTTGCGTGCTCAGGTGGTTAGGTCCACCAACCAGATCCACCTGAGACCTTGCCACGTAGGAGGCTTCTCATTAGCTGGGAAAGAGTATTTTTCTAATATATTGCAAGGAAAAGCCAAATCTTCTTATTGAAGAACAAGGAAAAGTGAAAAGTGGTTACCCATACCTAGCATAGTACAATCAGAACCTCGTGGAGACCACGGGGGACAGCAGGCCTGTCACTGCTGGCTGTTCTTCCTGCCACAGCCCTTCTGTGGTCATTGCCAGCCCAAGGCATGCCCCGTCCTGTCCCTCTCTCCTCGCTTCCCCTCTCCGTTTTCTAATGCACACAGGACATCCGTCTTCAAGGAAAGTGCTAGCCATGCTTAACCCTCCTGGGAAGGCGTTCAGCCCACCTGGGCTCACAGCCCATCCTGTCTCTTTCGCTTACATGCCCAGTGTGCTTATGCGTTAGCTAGCAGTGTTGCCATCCATTGGAGTGGCTGGTGGCACTTGCCGGTCCGCTGTCCGTCTGCATCCGAGCAAGGAGTGTGAAGTCCTCTGGGCAGCCTTCCCTGGACGCTGTGGAGACGCCATCTTCCCACCTGAGGTCTCCCTCGGAGTCTCTATAAGGTCTCCTCTCTACAAAGCACAACACTAATGTGTGTCCTTAGACTTCCGTTCAAGGGCCCCCTGTTTATTTCAATTGGAACACCCCTATCGGAGCGACCTTTGTCACCTCTGTCGTGATCCTTCCCACCCGCAAATGTCAGCTCTGCAAATCCTTTTTGGTTCGTGAAGGCAGCGGTTAAGGGCACAAAGACAAAAGACGGCCGTGGGGACATTTATGTAAATACGTCTCTCCAAGCGCCACCCTGCAGCTGTTTTAACAGTGTGTAGTGCTTTCCCAGTCAGCTTTGCCACCCAATGTCAGTCATTGGAGAAAATTACTCAGATTTTATTTTTGTATCGGTGGTAACAAAACATTAACCAAAAGGTTTTCTGTTCGGAAGCTTCCCTCAACCATCTCCCCATTCCCTACCCAAGCTGTTTGCTCACATTAACAGATTAAAAGTGCCTGAGACATGATCCATTCTTTCCTTGTATGTTAAAAACCCTGTTGTATTGATTTTTTATAATAAGCCTTTTTACCTCTGTGTAAAAAATATATATACAAGTGTATGATGTACATTTTAGTTCTTAACTTTTTTTTATGGTTTCTAATATGTATGACCAATGTAGCCGTTGCTTTAAAAATGTACCATGTAAATATAAACACATCCTATCACATCACTGTCTTGGGAGTGTCTCGGGCCAGCGACTTGCAGAGACGTGGGCCACCCTGGAGCTCGGGCCTACTATAGGTTGTACATGGATGGGACGGGTAGGGTTTTCCTCTGCAGATGGGATGCCTAGACACCAGTCTGTTTGTGTGAAGCGCCTCCCAGCCCTGGTTATGTCATAGTCCCCGGGGAGGGGGATCCGTAGATCTTGGGCTCAGCTGCCTCAAGTGAAAGGAATGTTGCCTCTGGCCGCCGCCCTCTGGGGAACGCCCCCTATCCCCAGGCCTGGCTTCCCCACCCAGCTTCCTCGGAAGGAATAGCTGGGCATCCTCCCCCTTGTACTTCCCAGGTTCCCACTGGACGCCACGGCGTGTACGTGTGCATGCATGTCGAGTGTGGGAGATGATTTCTCACCAAACACAGCTGGGAAGACAGCATGGTCCTGCTCTGCTCCTCTTGGCTCACTTTTCTTTCCAAACGGCCTGATGCAGGTGCTCTGAAGCTCAGGAAACGGGCCCTGGAAAGACGGAGCACACGGTGTCTGCTTTTCACTCTGCTGGAGAGTGGTGGCTTTGCCAAGCCCCTGGCAAGTGTGACTGGTCAGAGGGACCGGGGAGAGGGCTTCCCAGGACCCTGTTGAGAAAGTGAAGATTAAAGAGGGTGTGTACCTCCGTCTGGCAGCCCGAGGACCCAAGAAAACGGGGACCAAGCAGGGGCCTCACTTCGGTGCCCTGCCCAGCTCGCTCCATGTTGGTGGTAGGCTGGAGCAGTGGATCCCTTCTGGTCCATGCTGTTCTCTCAGCCTCCTACCCACCAGGCTGCCTTAGGACTAACCTGCTGTCCCCGGAGGCCTGTGCACCAGGTGGGGAACCGAGTCTACTATACCTGTCATCTCTAACCCTCTGGTGGGGTGAGGGGTCATTACCACTGTAAGTGATGAAGTTCAGAGAGACGGTCTTTCTGCCATTGCTGGCCCTGAGCCTTTGGACAGGTGACAGCACGTCTCTGTTTCCGTGGAGAAGTAGCGGGTGATACAGCACCTTGGCCTGCGGTGAACGGTACAGTGGCAGGAGGCGCCCCAGGAACACTACTCCCTTGCTCTGTGCCTCTTTTATTCTGGGGCTCTGGAGAAATACTACAAACTGGATCCTAGGCCCAGGAGGTTGAAGTGCATCATGGCCGCTTTGTGAGTGCTGAAATCTACAGGCTATAAACAGACCTTTCTCTTTTAATTTTATTTTTAATGATGCTTACACAGTTGATTGGGGTAGGGTCGAGGACTAGGGGAACACGAGTGAGACCACTATTTTCACACCTTCCTTATCTTCTTCCTGTATTTGAGGGGAGGAGGGAGACAGCCTGCCAAACCCCAGTACCTGGGGATGGGGAATGGACACCCAATGTCATCCCGGGGTCCCTGATGTAGAGCATGTTCCGAGGGTTCTGTTGAGGCGGTTTCAGTAGTTCTGACAGGCTGTCAGTCTCACAGATTCCAAGGTCCATTGACTGACAGAGTCCTCCCTAAAGTCTCTGTTGGCCCAGAAATTTGCTGTCAAGCTTTGCTAGGGTAGCTGACCACTTTGTCCTGTCGTCCTTCCTCTGCTGTGGTACCAGATGTCCTCCGCAGGTGTCAGTAGACTGCCAAATCCTCCATGTTCATTTGGGCATGCTGAACATTTCTATTTTTTTTTTTTAAGATTTATTTATTATTATTGGAAAGTCAGATATACAAAGAGGAGGAGAGACAGAGAGGAAGATCTTCTAGCCACTGGTTCACTCCTCAAGGGGCTGCAACAGCCAGAGCTGAGCCGATCTGAAGCCTGGAGCCAGGAACAACTTCTGGGTCTCCCACACAGGTGCAGGTCCCAAGGCTTTGGGCCGTCCTCTGTTGTTTTCCCATGCCTAAAGCAGGAAGCTAGGTGAGAATCAGGGCCACCGGGATGCGAACCGGCTCCCATATGGGTTCCCAGGGCATGCAAGGCGAGGACTTTAGCCACTAGGTTACCGCACCTGGCTCCATTTCTTTTTCTTAACTCCCCTGCGAATGAATCTGAGACAGGTTTCAAGTCCTTTTTAAAAAAAAATTTTTTTGAAAGGCAGATTTATAGAGAGAAAGAAACGAGAGAAAGATCTTCCATCTGGTGGTTCACTCCCCAGTGACTACAATGGCTGGAGCTGAGCTGAGCTGAGCTGATCCGAAAAAAGGAGACAGGAGGATTAGCCTGCTGAGCGCCAGCCCCTCTAATCCTTGTTTGGATAGCCCAGGTGGCAGCTGCTGTGTTGCACAGTAGCCTTGGACAGGCTCAGCCATGCTATCCCACAATGGAGCAGTTATCTGTTTGCAAGGTGGAGGACAGGTGATGGTTATACCTCGTACCCTTCCTCCCTTTTATGTCCTCTGACAAAAACTATATGTTGGGGGTTGGAATATTAGTATAGAAGTAATATACAGATACGGGTGGTGCGATGGCTCATAAGAAAAATACAGTGGTTAATAATTAAGAAGCCCACTCCTAACTCCTGTCTCCTTCCAGTGCACTCCCTGGGAGGCAGCAGGTGATGGCTCAAGTACTTGAGTCTGCCTCTTGGAAGACCTGGATTGAGTTTCTAACTCCTGACTTCAGATCAGCTCAGCTCAGCTCCAGCCATTGTGGCCATTTGGGGAGTGAACCAGCAGGTGGAAGATCTTTCTCTCTGTCTCTCCTGTCTAAATCTGCCTTTCCAGTAAAAATAAATGAATCTTAAAGTGGGGAGAAGAAAGAGCAAGTGAGCTCCCATCCACTGATTCATTCCTTAAGTACCAGAAGCAGCCAGGAGACCAAAGCTGAAGAAAATCCAAGCCTCCCGCACGGTAGCCAGAACCCAACTACTTGGGCTGTCACCCGGCCTCCTGGGTCTGCATGAGAAGGAAGCTGGGACCAGGAGCCAGGAATCCTACTCGGGCACTCTGGATGTGGACCACTGCTGTGTTAACCGCTGAACCAGATGCGCGCATACACATTCCCAGACTCTGAATACAGCACAATGTCCTTACAGCACCTTCAACTGTTACTTCTTCCAGGTCAAGTTTTCTCTTCTGAGACATGGAAGTCATAGATTGGCTCTTTAATCTTCCTTATCATTTTCTCTCGTTATTTGCATCCTGTTCTTTTATTAGACTCTGGGATAATTTCTTAACTCTATATCTCTCTCTCTCTCTTTCAGCCTCTCGGCTACAGTACAGTTTCCCAAATGGTGGTAAGCAGACCCTTGGGGCTTCAAATCCAGCTTTAATAAAACACATTTGCTTGTTCTATTATGTTGACATCTGCATTGCTATGGTGCAGAAGCATTGAAGGGTGAAATGCTGCTAGAGCCTTGGCACCAGTCAAGACAATACTACTCAACTGCTCCTCTAGTCAATGTTAGGTATGTACACTCTTAAAAAGCAAATACCAGGGCCCGACATGGTAGCCTAGTACCTAAAGTCCTCTCCTAGCATGTACCGGGATCCCATATGGGTGCCGGTTCGTGTCCTATCTGGTCCACTTCCTATCCATCTCCCTGCCTGTGGCCTGGGAAAGCAGAAGTGAGGGACGACCCAAAGCCTTGGGACATTGCACCTATGTGGGAGACCTGGAAGAGGCTCCTGGCTCCTGGCTTCAGATAGCTCAGTTCCAACTGTTGTGGCCAGTTGGGGAGTGAATCAGTGGACGGAAGATCTTTCTGTCTCTCCTCTCTGTATATCTGCCTTTCCAATAAAATAAATCTTAAAAAAAAAAAAAGCAAATGCCAGCTTCAATGAAGCAGTAAATATTATCTATAAAATCCGGACCCTTGCCTTCACATCTTAATATTCCATGAGACATGGACAGCCGCCACTCCTCTTGCACAGGTGGCTGTGGGAATCGTCTCAAGGTGACACTTCTGCGCAGTTGTTTTGAATTGCAGGCGGTTCTTGTCAGGGGCCACCACTCAGACTTGAAAGAGCAACAGGCAGGCTGTTACGGCTCTGTGGTCACGGCTATTCAGGCAGGAATAATTGGCAGACAAAAGATGAACAAACAAGCCTATTACTTCAAGGAAGGCAACAGTATTTGCTGCCAGTGACAAATTAAGCATTCAAGCAAAAATTGGAATTTTATGAAACATGTTCTGCTACTGTTGGCTTTGACAGTTTCCCAATGGATTTTTCTTGTAAAATTGGTGGTAATCATAAGAATTTTTTAATATTATATAATGGAGGGCCTGAAGCGATAGCCTAGCAGCTAAAGTCCTCATCTTGAATGTGCCAGGATCCCATATGGGCATGTGTTCTAACCCCGGCCACCCTGCTTCCCATCCAACTCCCTGCTTGTGGCCTGGCAAAGCAGTCGGGGACAGCCCAAAGCCTTGGGACTCTGTACCCACACGGGAGACCCAGAAGAAGCTCTTGGCTCCTGGCTTTGAATCATCTCAGCTCTGGCCATTGCTGTCGCTTCGGGAGTGAATCATAGGACAGAAGATCTTCTCTGTCTCTCCTCTCTATATATCTGACTTTCCAACAAAAAATAAATCTTTTTAAAAATATATAATGGAAATTAAATTAGTCAACTTTTAGATCTGTGTAATTCAATGGGCCAGTATTTCCCACATGATCAATGGAGGCTGTTAAAGTGTGGGCCCAGTACAGTAACCTGGTAGCTGAAGTCCCCACCTTACATGTATCAGACTCACACATGGGTGCCAGTTCATGTCCCGGCTGCCCTGCTTTCCATCCAGCCCTCTGCTTGTGGCCTGGCAAGGCAGTGGAGGATGGCCCAAGGATCTGGGACACTGTATCCACATGGGAGGCCCAGAGGAAGCTCCTGGCTCCAGGCTTCAGATCAACTCAGCTCGGGGCATTGTGGCCACTTGGGAAGTGGATCAGTGGATGGAAGGTCTTTCTGTCTGTCCCTCCTTCTCTTTGTAGATCTGTCTTTTCAGCAAAAATTAATAAAATTTTGGGCCCGGCGGCGTGGCCTAGAGGCCAAAGTCCTCACCTTGAACGCACCGGGATCCCATATGGGCGCCGGTTCTAATCCCGGCAGCTCCACTTCCCATCCAGCTCCCTGCTTGTGGCCTGGGAAAGCAGTCAAGGACGGCCCAAAGCTTTGGGACCCTGCACCCGCTTGGGAGACCTGGAAGAGTTTCCTGGTTGCTGGCTTCGGATCGGTGCGCACCAGCCCGTTGCGGCTCACGTGGGGAGTGAATCATCTGACGGAAGATCTTCCTCTCTGTCTCTCTTCCTCTGTGTATATCTGGCTGTAATAAAATGAATAAATCTTTGGCATTTGGCCTGACATTTAAGCCACCACATCCAATGTCAGAGTACCTGGCTGTACTCCCAAGTCAGCTTCCTCTCAGCCTTTACTCTGGGAAGCAGACGCGACGGGGTGGGCAGCAGTGACGACTCAAATATTTGGCCCCTGAATATCACTGGGAGACCCAGATTGAGTTTCTGACTGCTAGCTTCCATCTGGCCCGGCCCATGTGTGGCAGACATTTGGGAAGTTAGCCAGCAGGTGAATGGTACCTTTCTCTGTTTCTCTGCCTTTCAAATAAATAAACGTGCCCCAGATCTTTTCATTTTAATTAAAGAACCTATTTCTTTCTCAACAACATGTCGGAAGTCAAAGTTTCTTCATCTGTATCAACCAAAACTATGTATCACAACAGATTGAATTCACAAGCAGATATGAGAACCCAGCTGCCTCCTATTAGTTAAAGATACTTGTAAAATATGGGTCTGTTGTGATAGCCTAGTGGCTAAAGTCCTCGCCTGGCATTCACTAGAATCCCATTTGGGCACCAGTTCGTATCCTGGCTGTTCCACTTCCGCTCCAGCTCCCTGCTTGTGGCCTGTGAAAGCAGTAGGGGATGACCCAAAGCTTTGGGACCCTGCACCCATGTGGGAGACCTGGAAGAAGCGCCTGGCTTTGAACCGACTCAGATCCAGCCATTGTGGCCACTTGGGGAGTGAACCAGCATACGGAAGATCTTTCTCTCCTCTCTGTAACTCCGACTTTGCAATAAAAGCAATCTTTAACAAATAAATAATACAAATTTTTTTTTAAAAAAAGGGATCTAAAATATAAGTCAGTGACTCTCTTCTCACTAAAATATTTTTATTTGGAAAATAGCTTTTTGGTTTTTTCCATTGGAAATGTTATTTACAGGTTTGGTAATGTGGTGTTGTAAGCTAAGCCACTGCCTGCAGTGCTGGCATCCCACTCCCCCTGGTAATGTGCCTGGGAAGGTGGTAGAAGATGATTTAGTACTTAGTCGCATGCTGCCCATGTGGGAGGCCCGGATGGAGCTCTGGACTGCTGGCTGCAGCCTAGGTCAACCTCAGCTATTGAGAGCATTTAGAGAGTAAGCCAATAACAGAAGATTCATTCTCATTTTCTCTTTCCTCTGCCCCTTCTTTCTCTAGCACTCTTTCAAATACATACATTAAAAGTCAAAATGTTATTTACATGAGCATGCCAATGATATTTTCAATGATTTTAAAAAAATAGTTATTTTTATTAGAAAGGCAGATTTACAGAAAAAAGGAGAGACAGAGAGGAAGATCTTCCATCTGCTGGTTCACTCCCCAAGTGACCACAACAGCTGGAGCTGCACCAATCTGGAACCAGGAGGCAGAAGCTTCTTCTGGGTCTCCCACACAGGTGCAGGGCCCCAAGGCTTTGGGCTGTCCCCCACTGCCTTCCCAGGCCACAAGCAGGGAGCTGGATGGGAAGTGGAGCAACCAGGACACAAACCAGTTCCCATATGGGATCCTGGCTCATGCAAGGTGAGGACTTTAGCCACTAGACCATCACACAGGACCCTAAGTGATTTTTTCAAAATAAACATTTTTAAAAGTTTCTCAGTTTTTATTTCCAACATAGCCATAACAGTAGCTGTAACTCACACTGAAGCCCCTGGGGAACTTTAGTAATTTTTAGGAGTATAAGGGAACCTGAGAACAAAAAGCGTGTGGCTTCTTCCCTGCTGGCTGGCAGGCTGCTTTGTGGTCAAGTCTGCTCTTACTCCCTTCAAGTGCAGCTTGGGCTGGGGCTCTTCTATTTTTGGTTACTTTGTATTACCTTCTTATTTTAGAAAGCTCCCTCTGTATCTCCTGTCTTATTTCAGACTGTTGCGCCTCCCTTCTAGTTCCTTCTGAGGCCAGGCTGCAGGGGACCCTGCCTTACCTCTTGCAGTAGACACCGAACAGCAGTTATCAAAGATGAGCAGCCGCTTCTTGGAGAACAGCCGAGCTCAGAGACCTGCTGTCCCCAGGTCTTGAGGCTCTTTTCATTGGCCACCTGTGACAATTTTTCCATCACATGGAGAGCCTCTCTCCTGGCTCAGTCTCAGAGACAAGGTCAAGGCAATGTCACTCTCTCCACATGTGTCCTGGGAACCTCCCCTTGTGACATAAACCTGCCACACTTAGGAAACCCCTGGGTAGCACTGTCTGGGGCTTCCTGATGCAACCTGTATTTGGATCTTGTGCACAGCTCTTGGGATTGCAGATAAAGTTGGAGTTTTTGGTGGAGTTTCCATCCCTTCCTGGAACAGCTATTCTCCGTACTGCTCCCCCCTCGCCCCACCCCTTCCCTCTCGCTGTGTTGTGTGTGTGAAGTTGTGAAGTGTGGTCTTTGTTGCTATGGAAGGACGTGGAACCTGGAAGACTATCACCAATATGAGAGTCTACTTAACACCACAGTTATTTATTTCCTTTTCTCTCTGCCCTGTCCTGGCTCAGAGAGGGCAGTGTGAATGGTGCAAAGTCCCAGGATGTTCTCAGTGCATCCCCATGCTCGCTGTGGGCAGCGAGAATTCCAATGGATTTGGTCTTGTAGCTGCGCCTCGCTGGCGGGCTGTTGCCAGGTTCCATATTAGGGGGAGACTTCCCAGGAGCCTGGGTGGCTGCCACAGTGGGGGTGGGAGTGGGGGAGAGGGCAGGCCAGGTGAGTCCCCTCTGCCTCTGCTTTCATCCGGCAAGCTCTGGAATTCCTATTTGTGGCTTTGGTGCAAAACCCGTCCCACAATGTTTCCCCTTTTGTCAAGCCCGGGGAATAAGTGCCTCCAGCTCGTGTTTGCTGTGCTCCATCAGTAACTATGGTTGCCTTTTGAATGTCTTCCAAAAAGCCCTTTCCCTGCCAAAAGAGAGGAAATCGATGCTGTCTGCCCAGCCCTGCAAGCTAACTGTAGAGGCCATCACAATGCCACCCCCAGTGGTGAAGCAGGAAGGTGGAAACAGGGGTCCCCCTGGGGCCTGTGGTCCCTTTGAGCCCACCCTCTGGGGCTGAGAACATGGTGTGGCTGCCGTGTGATGTTTTGGAATGAGTTCTGCGGCTTCCTCCCTGGTTTGTTGCAACCAGCAGAGAAGCCCCTTTGAAAATGGCTCAGCCCAGCCAGACACAGATATTGACATAGTGACTTTTCATTCTGCGAACAAAGTGTGTATCTCTGCAAATATTGTAGGCCTCCCTACGTGCTTGCAGGCCCCTGGTGCCACTCACCAGCTTTCCGGTGTGTTTTGCAGGCAGCAAGCCATAGAGAGCCTGACTCAGAACAGCGGGGGCCTCGCTGTCTGCTGCCGCCACCGCCTCCTGCCACTGCAGACTCGGTGGGGAAGGAAGCAGTGGGTTTCACAGCTGGTGTTTTTGGTTTAGAAAAAAAAAGAGAATTTAAAAAAAATACCTTGCACATGTAAAATGACACTCCATGTAAGTATGTGTGCAGTATTTTGGGACCCGAGAAACTGCGTGTTGGCATGATTCATCCTCCCGCCTGATGACAGCGCTCCACCTCTGGTATTTTGGGAGCTTGCACTGAGTGCTGCAATAAGAGGCAGGAGACCCGAAATCCTTGCCCCTTCCTCAGGAGGCCTGTGTCTGGGCCTCACTAGGATGCTGTGGCCTTTTGCTGCTCCATCTGACAGCTGTCTGGTGAAGATGCTTTTTAATTCCCGAAACTAGGTCAGCTGCTCCATGGGTGCAGGGGGAATCAGGGTGTGGAGAAGGGAGTGAGCTGTGCTGACTTGAACCTAGAAATATGTGTGGACAGAGAGCCTACCCTAGTGCACGCTGTCTCCCGACAGGTGTCTTGGGCTCCCAGGAGTGGCGCAAGCATCTCCAAAGCTGGATATCCCATGGCTAAGAACATGCCGTCTTTCTAGGATTCAGCCTTCTACAAGTTACCAAAACATCGTGTGCTGATTTTTGCCTGACACATACCCTGGCAGAGGTGACAGGGCTTCCTCCCAAAGCTGGGAGTCCCTGGGGTCAGGCTGACCTCCAGGCCACAGCTTGGTCTAAGGAGAAGCCTTACGGTGGGTGTGGTGGCCTCTCAGAGCAAACATGTTCCTTGGGAGTGCCAGGGCCGCAAGAAATAGCCTGAGCCAGCACTGTGGTCACAGTTGGGGCACAGGGGAAGTCTGGCTGTGGCTTCCCCAGCCTGCTGGCCCACCCGCCTGTGATTCTCCTCCCAGCCCCCCACCCCCACCCCACCCCCATTCCTTCCTGACTCCCTTAGTCACAGGATATTGCCATTTCATTGTTGAGATGAGATCCTGTGGTTCCAAAGTGGCACTTTAGATCTCTGAAATCCAAAATTTCACTTTTTCAAAACTGTGCTAGACTCCCCGGCTTAGCAAATGACAGTTCTGAATCCAAAAAAAAGAAACAATTAATTCTGCTGTTAAGATCTGGTTTTCACCTTAGGAGGCAGTTTCAAGGATGTTTTATTTGATAAGATGGTAAGAAAAATAAATGTTCTGTGTAGAGGAATTAGCAGTTGGGTAGCACTGAGAAGTTAATATCAGTCCCTACAAAATCCACACAGACTGTGGCCTAAGTCATGTGGCCCATGAACACAGGGCTCAGGGTGCCCCGTGCAGCCTTACTCTCACACTGTTAGGCGTGGCCAGTGACTAACGGGACAATGGGCCACTAGGGACATGGAAGACTCAGTCTGTGACTTCTCTGTCCACCCAATCCCAGCCCTGCTCCCCTCCCCCACTGAGCAATCATGGTGGCCGCCCATCGAGCTCAAAACCACCAGATGAAAGCATGCTGAGTCACTATGGGGAGGACAGGTGGCCGAGAATGATGCCATGAGGCTGGGAGGGGGTGAGTGGAAGTGTCATGAGGCGGGGAGAGGGTGAGGGTGGGAGGAAGTAAGTGGGGTGAGTGGGAACGCCGTGAGGCTGGGAAGGAGGGAGCAGATGTCAAATCAGTACAAGTGAAGACAGCACAAGAGTGGGTTTGTTGCCAATGGAGACCCTCTTGGCTGAGACGTGGATGGTGGCAGCCTCAGCATGGGTGTTTAGTGTGGAGGTTAACACACTGCTTGGGAAACCCGCATCCCACAGTCAAGTCACAGCTCTGCTCTCTAGTCCAGTTTCCAGCTAATGTGCACAAATGATAGCTCAAGTGCTCGGGTCCCTGTCATCCCTGTGGGAGACCCATGATGAGTTCCAGGCTTCTGGCTTTGGCTTCACTTATAGCTCAGCCCTGGCAATGACACACATTTGGGGAGTGAACCCGCAGGTAGAAGATATGTCTCCATCTGTGTCTCTTGTCTTTCAAACAAAAACTAAAAATATTTTTTGTAAAAAAAAAAAAGTGGTAATAAAATGCCACTCACGAGATAAATAGAAATAATTTTTTTCAGCCCATCTCATGAGTAGACATAGAAACTAGCTTCTTCCTGATGGTGCTCCTGCACTCCCTGCCCGCAGTTCTGCATTCACTCCCTAACTCCAAAGTGGTCTCAGGGTCCTCTTCAACCCCCTGCTCAACTACAACTAAGGCAGACCTCTGCCGAGGCCCTCCCGCCGGCTCAGGCAGTGGAGGGAACTGAGCATGAGGAGACGAAAGATCCTACCCCCTACAATCTACATGACCATGAGCAAGCTACTTCGTCTCTCTGGACTTCAGTCCATGCCTCCTGCACCTGCCGAACTCCTAAGGGGGCTGTGACAAGATGGCAGCTGAAGAGAAGAACCTTTGCTACCCGTATTTTTGCTTATACCTCCGTCACCAGGATGCCAAGGTCTGTTATTGTCGTACCTGTCCAGTCCTGTGTACGGGATATCCCAAGATGGGGGTCCATAGGGTCTCTTTGGCGCTATGCCTGATGCCCTCAGGCTAGTACAGGCCAAGTGGTATTCTCAAATGCATGTGGTTCTTGTTATCAGAAGCGCAAGGATGCTCACTGCAGCCTCGTTTCTGATGACAAAAATCTAGAAAGTCCTAGATTGGACTGGTTGAGCTCCTATCTAGCCATCTTATAACCCACCATGCAGCCACTTAAAACTCAGGCAGCTCTGTTTGTGAGGCTTTGCTAACACCTTCCAAGAAATGTTAAGAAAGAAAAGTTCAGGAAATGTGGATAACATTCTATACCAATTTTATGAATTGTGTATTGCCACACGAGCACGCGCATGTCTGAAGATGCATTCCACATAGCTAGACGACAACACAAGCAATCAGTAATTATGATTGTTCTGGAATGGGATCCATCCAGGAAGACAGTTAATTTTCTTTTTTTTTTTTAAGATTTTATTTATTTTTATTACAAAGTCAGATATACAGAGAGGAAGAGGAGAGAGAGAGAGGAAGATCTTCCATCCGATGATTCACTCCCCAAGTGAGCCGCAACGGCCGGTGCTACACCGATCCGAAGCCGGGAACCAGGAACCTCTTCCAGGTTTCCCACCAGGGTGCAGGGTCCCAAAGCCTCGGGCCGTCCTCGACTGCTTTCCCAGGCAGGGAGCTGGATGGGCAGTGAAGCTGCCGGGATTAGAACCGGCGCCCATATGGGATCCCGGAGTGTTCAAGGCAAGGACTTTAGCCGCTAGGCCACGCCGCCGGGCCCAGTTAATTTTCACTGTAAACACTTTTGTGCTTCCTTTTACCATAGGTGAATGTGCTACATTTTCTGTCTAGGGTTTTTTGGTTTTTTTTTTAATTTATTTTTAATTGGGAAGTCAGATATACAGAAAGGACAAGAGACAGAGAGGAAGGTCTTCCATCCACTGGTTCACTCCCCAGTCTGCCACAACAGCCAGAGCTGAGCCAATCCAAAGCCAGGAGCCAGGAGCCAGGAGCTTCTTCTGGGTCTCCCACGTGACTTCAGGCTCCTAAATCTCTAGACCATCCTAGACCGATTTCCCAGGCCACAAGCAGAGATCTGGAAGGGAAATGGAGCAGCCAGGACTTGAACTTGTACCCATCTGGGATCCTGGCACATGCAAGGCAGGGACCCTAGCCACTAGGCTACTGTGCCAGGTCCTCTCTTTAGGTTTTGTTTCAGAGAAGTAAAGAAAGTGTTTTTTTTTTTGCGGGGGGCATTTGGCTTAGCAGGTAAGATGCTGTTTGGACCACCTGCCTCCCCTATCTGAGTATCCAGGTTTGGATCCCAGCTTAGCTGCTGATTTTAACTTCGTGTTATTGTGGAAGGCTGAAGGTGATAGCTCAAGTACTTGCCTTGCCACACACAGGGTAGGCCTGGAATAAGTTGAAATGTCCCTAGCTTCAGCTTGGTTCCATTGGCCATTGCAAGAATTTAGGAAGTGAATCAATAGATACAAGTTCAATTGTGGAGTCTCTCTCTCCCACTCTCTCAAATAAGCGGAAAAAAGACAAGGCAAACATTGGCTTGGAATTGCAGTCCTAGATTTCAAGCCACACTTTGCCACTCACTGTGTGATCTTGTGATCTTCATCTCTGAAATAGAGACAGTGACATTGGCCACCTACTGGTTCATTCTGAAAATGGAATGCAGTGACATAGAGGAGCTGGGTGCCCACTAAATGTTCTTGGCTCCCTTTCATGGCACCCATTATGCTGCTTTTGGAAATTCCCAAGGCTAAGTGTCCATTTGACCACAGAACCCAGCTAGCCAGCAGAATCATTAAAGCCATTGCTTCAAGAGTGAGCGTTGGTTTGGGCTTTAATGTTTAATCACTTAGGAGTGTCTTGTGGATGCTCATTGGAGCCTCTTCCCATGCTTTCGCAGTCTGCTATTGACACTCCCCAAAGCTTTCCGAAGAAGTCCGCTTCTTCATGTGGCTTCCCAAACTCGCCCTCCAGAGCTGGATGAACATCCTCTCCTTTCTGAGCTTCTGTGGGGGTTGTGAGGGAAAGAGCTCCCCTGACCAACCTTAGGGGGAAAGGCTCTCAGTGCCATTATGTCCCCAGCTGTGCCCTTTGCAGCCAGGCAGGGCCTGGGCATCGTCAGTGCAATGCACCACCCGCTGACATTGTGCTCGCCTCCCAGACAGTGTTACACACTGAGTAGGACATGCCTCCTTGGCTCAGGTTGCTGTGCATTCCTGTTCCTGAGATGATGACCCGGGTCCTCCTCCCAAGCTGACAGGTGAGTTGAGGGCAGGAGACGCCAGTCTGCACCTGCCCCAGGCTGAGTCTCAGCCTCTGGAGTTTCAGGTTACCTTCAAAAGCAATTTTTTAAAAATATTTATTGTTTTATTGGAAAGGTGGATATATATAGAGGAGGAGAGACAGAGAGGAAGATCTTCCATCCGTCCGATGATTCACTCCCCAAGTGAGCGCAATGGCCAGTGCTGCGCCAATCCGAAGCCAGGAACCTGGAACCTCCTCCAGGTCTCCCACACAGGTGCAGGAACCCGAGGCTTTGGGCCGTCCTCAACTGCTTTCCCAGGCCTCAAGCAGGGAGCTGGATGGGAAGTGGAGCTGCCAGGATTAGAACCGGCGCCCATATGGGATCCCAGGGTGTTCAAGGCGAGGACTTTAGCCGCTAGGCCACGGCGCCGGGCCCCCTTCAAAAGCAATTTTGAACATGGGGTTGTGTCCCCTACTTTGATTTATTCCTCACCAGTGAAAAAGCCCCAAAGGTCCCACCACCACAACAGAGCTCCATCTCCTTCACCCCAAAAGCTGGTTCACTTGAACCACGAGTTAGAAGAGGCTCAAAGGAAGATGACCGCGCCTTCCTTGTTTACTCAGCATCTGACGGCCTGTGGGTGGTTGCAACATTGGATGCCTGGAACATTGAGCTCTTAAGAGCTGCAGTCCTGGGAACTACAGGAAGGATATTGGGATGGGGCCCAGCGCTGTGGCCTAGTAGCTAAAGTCCTCGCCTTGAACACCCCGGGATCCCATATGGACGCCGGTTCTAATCCCTGCAGCTCCACTTCCCATCCAGCTCCCTGCTTGTGGCCTGGGAAAGCAGTCGAGGACGGCCCTAGGCTTTGGGACCCTGCACCTGTGTGGGAGACCTGGAGGAAGTTTCTGGCTCCTGGCTTGGAATGGCGCAGTTCCAGCCGTTGCGGTCACTTGGGGAGTGAATCATCAGACGGAAGATCTTTCTCTCTGTTTCTCCTCCTCTCTGTGTATCTGACTTTGTAATAAAAATAAAATGAATCTTTAGGAAAAAAAAGGCTGTTGGGAACAGCTCTGGCTGTCAGGGAGTGTAGAATTTTGTGTTCTTTGGAAAGCTCAGTGGACTTAGACATGAGCATCATGCTACCAGCATCGGTAAGCCTTGCTCTCCTGGCACCTGGGAGTTACTCGATTGACAGGGACCACAGGAAAAATGGAGGAGTCTGCCTCCTGCAGTATAACAGACATTCCTTTTTTAAAAAAAAGGAAATGAAGAAGCTGGGACTTGAACTGGCACCCGTATGAATGTCAGCCTTGCAGGCAGCCTATCAATTCATAATACCACAATGCCAGTCCAATTTTTTAAAAGCAGAAATTTCCCCCTTGTACTCATGTAACAAATCTCCTCAATCCCTCCAAAGGCCTCCTTCCCTCTAACTCTGAATAAAATCTCAAGTTCATACAATGTGCTGTAAGATCAGGCTGGTCCCCATTAACTTTCTGACCTCTTCTCCTAATATTCTCCCCCTCTTCCATTTGCTATGCCAAACCTCATAGTACTGCAAATGTACTCCAGCTCCAGGGCCTTTGCACATGCTGTTTCTACTATCTGAAATGCCCTTCCCTGAGACACTTGCCTGGCTTCGTCCCTCACTTCCTCCATGTCTCTGGTCAAAAGCTCTTGGGACAGCTATTTGGCATAGCAGTTAAGGCATCATTTGGGATACCTACATCCCATATTGAAATGCTTATGTTCATATCCCAATTCCACTGCCAAGTCCAGCTTCCAGTTAAACTGCACCTTGAGAGGTAGCAAGGAATGGCTCAAGTGCCTGGGTCCCTACCACCCAGATGGAAGACCCAGACTGACTTCCGAGTTCTGGCCTGGCCCATCCCTGCATGTTTGAACATTTAGAAAGTGAACCAGTAGATAGAAGATATCTTTGTCTCTCTTTCAAATAAATATAAAAAAATTTTTTTTGAAAAACCAGCTTTTGGGGCCGGTGTAGTAGCATAGTAACTGGTCCTCTGCCTGCAGCACTGGCATCCCATACGGGCATCATTTAATGTTCTGGCTGCTCTACTTCCAATCCAGCAATCCAGCTCCCTGCTTATGGCCTGGGGATGGGGGTCAGCTGAGGATGGCTCAAGTCCTTAGACCCCTGAGCCCATGTGGGAACCTGCAGGATGTTCCTGGTTCCTGGCTCCCAGCTCCTGGCTTCAGATCGGCTCAGCTCAGCCCAGCTCTGGCTATTGCCACCATTTGGGGAGTGAAACGGCAGATGGGAGATCTCTCGTTGTCTCTTCTCTCCACAATTCTGTCTTTCAAATAAAAATGGACAATTTTTAAAAATTTTTTATTGGAAAGACAGCTATACAGAGGGGAGAAGAGACAGAAAGATCTTCCATTTGCTGGATCACTACCCAAGTGGCCACAACGGCCAGAGCTAATCCAAAAACAGAAGCCAGAAGACAGGAGCTTCTTCTAGGCCTCTCACACGGGTGCAGGATCCCAAGGCTTTGGACCATCCTCTACTGCTTTCCCAGACCGCAAGCAGAGAGCTGGATGCAAAGTGGAGCAGTCGGATTATGAGCCGGTGTCTATTTGGGATCCTGGCATATGCATAGTGAGAATTTAGCCACTAGGCTGTTGCACGAGACCCAATTGCCTTGAATTTCAAAAACAGAAAAAGAATGTTGGAGTCCCAATAGACTTTGGATCATCTGCCCTTCAGAGCACACTTGGGTACACAGGACGTGGGCACCTGACACCATTGACTGGAGGGAAAAGGGAAGATACCCAGCTCCCTGGCTCTGGGTTGTACCCTCCTGCATGACCAGGCCTTGGAGCAACAGGGACATCCTGTAGATGACAATAGCTGCTCTGAGAAAATCAGTCTGGGAACATCCAAGCTGAGCGGCTCTCTTCCCTCCCGCCACGGGAGAGAAGCAGCTGTGAGCTGTGACTGCAGGAGGGGTCACTGCAGACCCCCCATTTTCTGGGGAATCCTTTTCTGGGGCTCAGGTCTCTGGGAACACGGTTTAGAAGACATCGCTTTTGTGTGTTCTTGCTGGCTAAAGCTCTTGCCGAGTCAGATGTGGGCAGCTGCCAGCCACTGATTACTATGGGTACCTAAAGAACCTGGAGGGGAACCCTTCTTTTCCATAGGGAACCAAGAGCTGACCCTCTCCTTCAATCCAAGAGGAGCCTGAAACCCCCTTCCTACTGCTTCCTGCAGCCTCCTGCACCACACTCATCCCTAGGGGCTGCCCTCGGTATCCCCTAGCTCAAGGCCTCCCACACTTACCCCGCCAAGCTATCTCTTTCCTTTTGCCTACACCTTTCCCATCCTTTCACCAGGGAAAAGCCTGAGGCCCTGCTTTGAGAGCATTCTGCTGCCTCCGGGACAGAGAAACAACCTGGAAATGCCCCCTTCTCCCTGCCCCTCAGTGCTACCGGGTGAAGTCCCCACAGGGGAGTCAGTTAAATTGCTGATGCCAGGGTGCGTATTTGGGACAGCAGTTAAGACAACACTCCACGTCCTATATTGGAGTGCCTGGTTCAAGTCCTGACTTCTCTCGTGATTCCAGGTTCCTGCTAATGCGCACCCTAGAAGGCAGCAGGTGATAGCTCAAGTACTTGGGCCCTCCCATCATGTGGGAGACCAGAAGGAATACTAGCTAGGCTCCTGACTTTGATCTGGCCCAGCTCTGGCTATTGCTAGTATTTGGAGAGTGACCAGTAAAGGGAAGATCTCTTGCTTCCTATCTCTGCCTTTAGAAAATAAAATAAAATTTTAAAATTTTAAATAAATAAAAGGGTCAGTATTATGGCATGGTGGATTAAGCCACTGCTTGTGACACCCACATCCCATTTGGGAGCACTAGTTGGAGTCCTGGTCCCTCCACTTTCAATCCATCTTCCTATAATGTTCCTGGGAAAGCAGTGGAGGATGGCCTAACTGCTTGGGCCCTGCAACCCATGTTGGAGGGCAGGATAGAGTTCCAGCTTCCTGGTTGCTGGCTTTGGCCTGGCCCAACCTTGGCCACTGGGGTCATTTGTAAGGTGAACCAGTGGATGGAAGACATCCCTATCCAGGTTGTTCTGCCTTTCAAACAAAAAGTCTATTTATTTATTTATTTATAGATTTACTTATTTTTATTTGAAAGACAAATTTCCAGAAAGAAGTAAAGTCAGAGACAAAGAGAAAGAGACAGATTTTCCATTCATTGATTCGTTCCCCAATGGCCACAATGGTCAGAGCTGAGTTGATCCAAAACCAGGAACTAGGAACTTCTTCCAGGTCTTCCACATGGGTACAAGGGGGCAAGGATTTGAACCATCCTCCACTGCTTTCCCAGTCCATAAGCAGGGCGTTGGGTCGGAAATGGAGCTGCCGGGACACTAGGTGGGATGCCAGCACCACCAGTAGAGGATTAGCCTGTTGAGTCATCATGCTGACCCCTATAAGAAGTCTTTTTACGATAGATAAGTAAACAAGTCACAGATGCACGTTTTAAAGAAGACAGGTAGTTCCTGAGCAAATGCACAAGAATCCACCGCAGACTCAGAGAGACACTGCAACACCTCCTCCGTGAAAGTGGCTAAAGGTTGACAACCGACATTTGGGGTGATTTTTTTCTCTCCTGCTCTGTTTAGTTGCATTTTTAATTTGTATTTTTCCACACATGTTAGAGAACCGCTTGTCTCCAAATCTACAGCTCTCACTCAATTCTCTACTGGCTGTGTGACCTCAGACGAAGCACTGAGCCTCTCGGGTGCTTTCCAGAACCTGCTTCAGGTTCATCCAGAGCCTTCTCTTGCCTGCTAGAGTGCAAGCCGCTAGAGAGCAGGCAAGTGGCTGTTGGCCCACCTCCTCTCATGTCCCCGCGTGCCCGGGCGGGTCCTTGTACACTGCAGCAATGTTATTTTTTATTACTGCAGGTGCTGAATAAATCCTCAGTGACTGAGCTCAGAGCCAAACACATTTATCCTTGTCACTGGGCCAATTCTGCAGGGCTGGGATGGAGCCCAAGGCATTGAAGGTGCAATAAATCTGCTCTGGGGTCCCACCCATTTCTCCACCAAACAGATGTGGCAGCTGGGAGCCAAGGCTTGGGAGTGGGGTGCTAGGAGGGTGATGCCTGAGAGCCACAGTGAGTTCAGGCTGGGAGCCGGAAGGCTTGGAGAAGGGCTGGCTGGTTTCCCTGGCCCCTCCTGCCTGAGGTGTTTGCGTGGGCTTCTGGCAGTGACCAGGTTCAGAGGCAGCAGGTCAGGCCCACAGCTCATTCCTGCCTTGGCTCCTTGGCCACTGGCCACTGTGACTCACGGCTCTAGGTCACCTCACTTAGCCATGGGCAGGCAGGGACCACAGCACCTCTGCATTGGAGTATCATGAGAATGCAGTGAGATTAAGTGTGGAACTAAGGCCAGTACCTAGTTAACTAGCATTGTACCCTCCCCACCCTGTTCCAAAACTAGAAAGACAGAGCTAGGTCAAGGCCAGGGACCCTCCTCTGGTGCTGTCTGAATGTTGGGAGTAAAACTCACTGAAAGCAAACTCCAGTTGTGACATGGATGGGGCCCATTCTGCTGAGCCACTGGGCAGTCTCCAGTGCGTCCATTAACCAAAACAAACTTGTAGCACAACTTCTGGAACAGACACCTGCAAGGCCTTTTGTATACCTCATGACCTACTCTCTACAAAAGGGGGGACATCCCTGGAGGCCCAGCCATGGAGCACCATGCATGGTGAAACCAGGGTCTGAATGGTGCCACATTACTGTACCCCATGGAGTACCTCCACCAAACTCTCGTACTCTGTTTTGTAGGCTCTGGAATTTTCCATTCCATGTGTTCAACACTACTTGCTATGAAAGCTTTCTAATGCATCTTGGAAAGGAATGTGCTAACTGCTGCTATATGCAAACTTGCTTCGCACACATGGGCCACACTAGGTGCCACACCTTTAAACAATTCTGAGGCATTCTATCTGGGACATTTGTGGTATAGAGAGGAAGCTCTTGTTGCCTTCTTGTGGACGATCTGTGTCCTTCCTTTTGTCTCTATCACTCTGCATATCAAATAAATATGTAGACAATAAATCTTTTAAAAAATTTTTTTATTTTAAAGGCAGATTAAGCAGAAAAAGAGAGAAAGAGAGCGAGAGACGTATTCCATCCACTGGTTGGATGAGCCCATCCAAAGCCAGCAATTCAGGAGCTTCTTCGAGGTCTCCCACGCAGGTGCAGTGTCCCAAGAACTTGAGCCATCCTTGACTGCTTTCTCAGGCCACAAGCAGAGAGCTGGATGGGCAGTGGAGCAGCCAGGAAACAAACTGGCACATTATATGGGATACTGGTACTTGCAGTAAGAGGCTTAGCCTTATATGCCACTGGGAGCCACCCCAATAATAATAAGTCTTTTTTAAAATATTTATTTATTTTTATTGCAAAGTCAGATATACAGAGAGGAGGAGAAACAGAGGAAGATCTTTCATCCAGTGATTCACTCCCCAAGTGACTGCAACTCCCCAAGTGGCCACAATGGCTGGAGCTGAACCAAACCGAAGCCACAAACCAGAAACTTCCTCTGGGTCTCCAATGTGGGTGCTGGGTCCCAAGGCTTTGGGCCGTCTTCCACTGCTTTCCCAGGCCACAAGCAGGGAGCTGGATGGGTAGTGGAGCTGCTGGAATTAGAACTGGCGCCCATATGGGATCCCGGGCGTGTTCAAGGCGAGGACTTTAGCCACTAGACTGCCACGCCAAGCCCCATTAAGTCTTTTTTAAAAACTAAAAATATGGGCCCTGTATGGTAGCCTAGTGGCTAAAATCCTCACCTTGTATGCCCAGGATCCCATATGGGCACCCATTCATATTTCAGCAGCCTCACTTCTCATCCAGCTCCCTGCTTGTGGCCTAGGAAAGCCGTCAAGGATGGCCTAAAGTCTTGAGACTCCGCACCCGCGTGGGAGACCCGGAAGAGGCTCCTGAACTGCTGGCTTTGGATGGGCTCAGCCCCAGCCACTGAGGCCACTTGGGGAGTGAATCATTGGATGGAGGATCTTCCTCTCTGTCTCTCCTTCTCTCTTTATATCCAACTTTCCAATAAAAATAAATAAATATTTTTTGAAAAACTAAAAATACTTTACTGGGCTCTTGAAAAACAATCACCAATTTAAAGTTATTTCCAGAGTTATGGTATTTTAAATACTGCTGTCTTACATGTCTTGAAATTAGCCTGGGAGCACATCTGAAAGTCACATGGGACATGAGACTCTTTTTCTTGCGTAGGAGTCTCCCACACACGGCAGGGCATCTAGCTTCCTGCCCACCCCCAAATGCCAATACCAATGTCACCAGAAAGCAGACCACCAATTTCCAAATTTCCCCCTCTGGGCCATCACAGCTGTCAGTGAGTCCCTCAAGCTTACCCATCCACGCCCCAGACTGCATGTCCAAGACGCGCACTTGGAGAACTGACTCTCCTTTCCACGGAATGACATCTGGGGAAGAGCGCGGCTGTTTCTCTCCTCTCCACTACTCTCAATAACAGTCTGTACAATTTTTGATTTACCGTAATCCACTTAGTGAAACCTACCTTGAATGATGTTCACTAGAAAAACAGGTAGCATTTGTCGAGTTCCCATGTGTCACACCTCTGGGTGTATATCTGCTGTGTCACTTAACTTTATAATAGCCTGTGAGGTAGATATTGTCAGCAGGCCACATTGCATATGTGAGAAAATTGAGACATTGAGAGAAGAGCTCGCCCAAAGTGGCACAACAGTTGAGTCATGGCATTAGACTGAACCCTTGCTTTTACACTACTTGTGATACTATTTCTGCAAAACTAACTCCCCGGGCCCGGCACCGGGATCCCATGTGGGTGCCAGTTTCTGTCCTGGATACTCCACTTCCCTTCCAGCTCTCTGCCTGTGGCCTGGGAAAGCAGTTGAGGACGGCCCAAAGCTTTGGGACCCTGCACCTGTGTGGGAGACCTGGAAGAAGCTCCTGGCTTCAGATCAGCTCAGCTCCAGCCATTGTAGCCATTTGGGGAGTGAACTAGCAAATGGAAGATCTTTCTCTCTGTCTCTCCTCCTCTCTGTAAATCTGCCTTCCCAGTAAAAATAAATAAATCTTGAAAAAAAAAAAAAACTAGCTTCCCGGTTTTAAATTCTTACTTGTTCAATTTAAATAAAAGAACTGGCAGTGGAGTGATTTTTATTAACTTCTAATTCATTCATAACTGAAAGTTTTCAGATTCAGTATGCATTCAATACAGTCCTCCCTAGAATCCTATGTATTTGGAAACAGTTAAGTGCAGCAAATTTTATGTGAAATCTTGCCTTTGAGGCTTTGGAGTATGCCCAATGGTGAGAGAAAACGAGCTAAATTCAACATTCCCAGAATGGCAAATAGGCTTCACCTCAGATGTTAGTTGGTGGATTAGTCACAGCTGCCTGGGGGCTGGGGGCAGGGAGGACTTTTGCAGTATCTTCATCAACGAGTAATGTCTGCATTATCTAAAAAAACAGTAAGTGATGGTCCTCGTGCTGATAATTTATTGTCTTTGCTTCCCATGGAGAAAGTTAATACTGTATACTTTAGAAAAAGTTTCAGGGGCCGGCCAGCATTTTGGCACAGCATGTGAAGTCACTGTCTGTGATGCTTGTGTTGCATATGGGCACTGGTTTGAGTCCCAGCTGCTCTGCTGTGATCCAGCTCCCTGCTAACACACCTGGGAAAGCAGCAGAGGGTGGGAGAAGTAATTGAGCCCCCACCTCTCAAAGGGAAACCTGGATGAAATTCCAGGTTCCTGTGTTTGGTCTAGTCTAGCCTTAGTCATTGAGGCCACTTAGGGAGTGAACCAGTGGATGGAAGATCTTTCTCACTCTGTCTCTTCCCCTCTCTCTGTAACTCTTCCTTTCAAATGAGTAAATGAATCTATTTTTAAAAAGATTTGATCGATAGAACTCTAAGATAGAAAGGACTTTCAAGATGTGTTAGACTTGTTCATTGTAGAAAAGTTTTAAAAACTAGAAGTGGAAGCAGAAAGAAATTTCTGGTGGTGAAATCTTAGTTGACCAGAAAACTTAGTTCTTTGAAATGTTCCATTCAGGACTCCCAGAAACTCCAGGCAAGGAAAGGCATCGAAGATTGGTGCGGCCTGTGGTTCTCACATTTGCCTCACAGTAGAATCATCTGGGGAACATTTGAAAAATTCCCATGTCTGAGTTCTCATGCAGGTGGTCTGAGGATAGGCCCAGCAATTGATTTTTTCTAATTCCCCCCTGTTGATTTGACCAGCCTAGAGTGAGAGCCAAAGACAAGCTTAAGCATCTCATTCACAGATGGGTATGGTTTAACTAGGCCATTATTTAATATTTAGTGAGTTGGAATTGTTGTTTAAGATTTTTTTTTCTTTGCTTGAAAGAGTTACAGAGAGAGCAAAGACAGAGAAAGTGCTCTTCTATCCTTTGGTTCACTATCCGAAATGGACTGCAGAGGTCGTGGCTGGCCCAGGCAGAAGCCAGGTGCTTCCTCTGGGTTTCTAACATAGGCACAGGAGCCCCAGCCATTGGGCCATCCTCCACTGTTTTCGCAGATATATTAGCAGGGAGTTGGATTGGAAGTGGTGCTGGATTTCAAACTAATGCCCATATGGGATGCAGGTATTGTAGTTGGAGGTTTAACTTGCTATGCTATGCTATACTATGATTTACTGAGAGAAGGAGAGACAGTAAAATCTTCCAATTGCTGGTTCACTCCCCAGATGGCTGCAACAGCCAGAGCTGGGCTGACCTGGAGCCAAAAGCCTGGAGTTTCTTCCGGGTCTCCCACACAGGTGCAGGTCCCAAGGCTTTGGGCCGTCCTCGACTGCTTTCTCAGGCCACAAGCAAGGAGCTGGAAGGGAAGTGGAGCCGCCAGGATATGAACCAGTGCCCATATGGGATCCCGGCACATGCAGGGATACCATAGTGGGACTTTAGCCACTAAACTGCCGCGCTGGTCCCGCCATGGAATTCTTTTTTTTTTTTTTTTTAAGATTTATTTATTTTATTACAAAGTCAGATATACAGAGAGGAAGATCTTCCGTCCGATGATTCACTCCCCAAGTGAGTCACAATGGCCGGTGCGCACCGATCCGAAGCCAGGAACCAGGAACCTCCTCCAGGTCTCCCACGCGGGTGCAGGGTCCCAAGGCTTCGGGCCGTCCTCGACTGCTTTCCCAGGCCACAAGCAGGGAGCTGGATGGGAAGTGGAGCTGCCGGGATTAGAACCAGCACCCATATGGGATCCCGGGGCGTTCAAGGTGAGGACTTTAGCCGCTAGGCCACGCCGCCGGGCCCCCGCCATGGAATTCTTATACCCTGCAAAGTGACTTTGCATACTTAATTGGTTTGCTCTGCCTCTCTTCTGGTGGAAGGCCAGGGCATGTGCTCAGACCCCACCCCGGATGGGGTGTCTGATTGGGGAGGAGTCAGAAGGGGACCAACCCCTTCCTTATAAAAGGAAGGCAGGCCAGCGCCTGTCTTTTGCTGCAGATCTCACTTGGACCAGCGCATGCTTTCTTCGGCTGGCACATTTCCGACGGACTTCTCCCATCCTGTCTTAGAGGTACTGTGCTCAGGTTTTCTCTCTTGTTGGCAGTAACGCTGGCGCGGTCCTGTTGAGTACTTCTGTTGGAATGTGTATTATTCCCTGTTAAATTCTGTTGTTCATGCATGAGGAACCACTGCTAGGTGTTCTGACCCCTGGACTGGAATTAGTGTATTCCTTGCCCACATCAGCCATAGGAGAGACTGGTGGTTTTCCTAGGAACTCACAGTTGTCAGTAGCAGAGCTGCTAATTCAGCCTAGCGTGCGTGGCCCTGGCCTGAGCAGGTGATGAGAGTCCTGGCCATCAGAAGGGGCTGGGGTGGCGGGGCCTGGTTTCATCTCTTAGCCTAACTCCTGCTGGCTGGCTCCAAACAGCTGACTCTCATTCTGCTTAGGAGATTGTCTCTGCACACGGCTGTTTCCCCTTTCCCTGTGCCCTACCTCTGAAACTCCCTGCGCCACCTGATTTTGTGTGTTTCTTGTCATACGTTGCCTTGTGTAATTTACTTGTCCCTGATGTCACTTCATAGAAGTAGTAACAGCTCAACAAAGAAAGCTTCAGACTTCTCTCTTTCTTGTTTATCCCCCTCAGAGAGACAGAACTCCCATCCACTGGTCCATTTTCCAAATGTGCAAAACAGGGCCAGGCCAGGCTGGGAGCTGACAGTGGAAGGTGGGTAGTCAATCCAGGTCTCACATGTAGGTTGTGGGAGTTCATATAGGAGCTTACATCCACTTCCCAAGTGGCCGCAACACCTGGGGCTAAGCTGATCTGAAGCCAGAATCCAGAAGTTTCTTCTAGGTCCCCCACGCAAGTACAGGGTCCCAAGGCCACAAGCAGGGAGCTGCAAGGGAAGGTAGAGCAGCCAGGATACGAACTAGTGCCCAGATGGGATCCCAGAGCATGCAAAACAAGGCCTTCAGCCATTAGGCTACTGTGCCAGGCTCCTGTTGTCCCATTTGACAGGAAGTTTGAACAAAAGTGACTCTGAGAAGGGAGGAAGCTTGTCCGAGATTACACAGCTGAGTCAGAATGTTCAGTGACTGAATTAGAACTGTTGAATCCAGTTCTGTCCTCGCCTGCCACAGCCGCCTCCACTAAGGTGTGTGCTAGTCCCTTGTAAGGCACAGTGTACTTTTGTACAGATGGCTTATTACTTGCAAGGAGAAAATGGAACTCCGAAGTGCGTCAGGCCATGAAAATGGGCATAGGCAAAGGAGCATGGTTCAAGGAACCCACAGTGAGGACCGTCCTGTGGAATTACTAGCCCGTGTTCTTTAAACATTTCAGTGCCTGGGTGGGTGTGAGTTCCAATTTGGCTTTTGTTTGTTTGTTTGTTTTTTTCATAATGGAGAGAAAACACTACAGTGTTTTTTGTTTGAAAGACCAACAGGGAGAGAGATTTTCCATTTGTTGGTTCACTCTTCACTCAGTGTTTTTGGTCAGAATGGGCCAAAGCCAGGCGACAGGAACTCTATCTGGGTTTCGCATTTGGGTGGCAGGGGTCCAAATACTTGGGCCATCTTCTGTTGCTTTCTCAGGTGCGTTAGTAGGGAACTGGTTCGGAAGCAGAGTAAATGGGACTTTAACCAGCACTCTGATATGAGATGCCAGTGTCTAAAGCAGCGGCTTAATTTGCTGTGATGCAACATCAGCTTGCCTTCTGATCCCAGCTTCCTGCTAAAGCAGACCCTGGGAGGCAGACGATGGCTCAAGTCCTTGGATCCTTGCCATCCACATGGGAGATCTGGATTAAGTTCCAGGCTCTTGGCTTCAGCTTGTCAATTCCTTGATTTTAACAGCAGGCATCTGGGGAGTGAACCAGCAGATGGGAGATCTGTCTCGGCCTGCCTTTCAAATAACATGAAAAGAAATAAACACAGAACATAAGGAAAGCTAAGGAACTTTCCCAGAGTAATGAAAATAGATTCTTCTAACTGGGTTTCATTTTGCACTGACCAGGGCGATGCACTGAGGCTCCCCTCCCTCCTGCCCCCACGCCAGGGCCAAGTGACAGTTTTGGAACGTGGAGTGTAGAACAGGAGAAAAGAAAAAAATACAGGAAAAACAAGGGGACCTGCACTGGGGTAGGAGGAGGTGCCTGTTCTCAGGAAGCCGAGGCAAGGGCCGTGATGTCTCCCCAGCCCCCCTCATTGGTTCCGGAAGAATAAATGTTGTTTCACCTGCCTCACAACACACAGCTGGGCCCACAGCAGGTGATGAATTAAAACGCCTTGTTGAGTATTCGGTTCAATAGTTTCACAGCCTCTGACATCAAGGAAAATACTTCTCACAGTGGCTTTCTTTGCTTCTAGCACTACTGTTTTATTTCAGAGGCCCCATTAGAATTCTGAATCCTCCACTTCCCCCATCCTTTCTGCACGCTTAGCTGCTCTGAAAGACCATGGTGGGACCATGGTGGGAATCTGTTCCACTTCATTCCTGTTTAGAAGTTCCTTCGGATTTCCTGGAAAGCAATTTGGGATTATATTTGTCCTACCACATTCTTCAGGGGAAAAAGGGCAGAGCACAGCCCAGGGCCCTGTCCGCTCTTCCTTTCACTTCTGTCTGTGCCCATGAGCCCAGGGTCAGTCTCTGTCTGCCAGAAGCAGGCACTGAATGCGGCCTGCGTCTCTGGAAGTGAAAGCCAGCCTCTCTCCAATGCAAGGAGCCCCTGCTGTGTGGTACACCAGAGCTCTTAGACACCTGAGGCAGCAAGCCTAGTCTATTACTGAGCAGAATGTTTGGAATCTACCCTTAGTGGCACTCACTGCTAAGCATCAGTTTCGTTGGAGATTTTTACTTGAGTTAGAGGGCAAGACAGATCTTCTATCTGCTGGATTATTTCTGAAATGGCTGCAATAGCCAGAGCTATTCCAGTCCAATGCCAGGAACATGGAACTGCTTCCAGATCTTCCACATGGGCGCCATCCTCTGTGGCTTTTCCAGGCCATTAGTAAGGAGCTGAAATGGAAGAGGAGCGGCAGGGACTCAAACTGGCAATCATTTGGGATGCCAGTGTCACAGGCAGATTAGCTTGCTATGCCTCTGCGCCGGCCTTGCATTAAACAGATCGGCATTCCAGCCATTTTGGGGAGGATATTACCTCTATTAGGGTCTGAGCTGCAAGCAACATAAACCTGCCTTGGATGGGTTCATTAGGAAATAAATTATTAATGGATATTTGGGAACTCACAGCATCTCCAGGAGGGCGGGTCCCTTGGGAAGCCAGCAGTCACTGATCCAGTTGCACTGTGGGCCTACAGTGCGAGGGTTGCTGCCACCACCCTGGCTAGGTGTGGCCCTGCCGCTCTGCCCTCTGACCCCGGGCCCTGGGTGCCAGGCACATTGCTCAGCTCTTCTTGAAGGCCCCGGGTCTGCTTCCCAAGTGGGAGTTTGTCACAAGCAGAGCTTCACTCCTGGAAAACTTGGCAGTTGAGTTCCTGATTTGCTTCTCATGGAGGCCACTCCTGAGGTGGAAAGGCCCTTGTATGAGGGAAGCAAGTCCCAAAGACTGGTTTGTGGCCACAAGCTGCAACCAGTAGCCACTGATACAGCACCGAGGTGGGAAGAGTTGGCACAAAAAAAGCTCTGTTTCTAGATTTTCTTGGGAAGCATGATTCTCTTGAGTTTATTTTTCTTCCTATCTGCTATTGTTTTGGCTTTCCACAGCTTGTTCACAACCTAGGAAAAAAAAAAAAAAAACACCACCACCAGAAACCCCTTTAACATCTTTGAATCTTGATGCTGAAGCGATCCTTTGGGGCAGGGAGTGTGAAAGTTTCCAAGCACCTGGAAACTTACAACTTACAAGGGAGGAAAGCAGGATTTGGCCTTCGCTACTCTGGCGATGCTACTGGCTCTGGCCAGGATTTTTCCAGAATGTGCTTTGCTTCCGAGCAGTTGGTGGGCCAGAGAGAACAAGGGAGGAACAGGGGGAAGAGTGGGAGGTAGAGAGGACAGAAAAACAGAGCTGCCCTTGCACTGAATGAAGTCAGCTCACTTTCCATCCTGTAGGACTCTGATAAGCCCAAGAGATTTGTGCAGCATTGCTAGTACTCTCTGATGTAAGGCATCTTGCTGAATCCTCCTGGGGCTGTGTTGTGTTAGGCTGTGCTGCCTCCAGGTTGTGTTAGCACCCTGCACAAAGCACATCTTCCGATTTGAAACCCGGCGAATTCATGCAAGTACAAGCGATGGCATGTCACTGGCTTCAGACCCATTTTTGAGGGCCACTTTAAAAACAGTGAGGGAACACTCGGCAGGCTTTTCCAGCTCTCTGGCTAGAGGACAGAATGTGTTGGGAAAACACTTCATTCCTTCACTGCTTGACCATGGAAGTGCAACTTGAGATTCCTAAACAATAGGGCCCCTGATCTTACAGGAAGGCTTTGTGGTCAAGTGCCTGACTAATGCAGGATACCATATGTTATCGGCTGAAGAGAAAGACTGGTTTCCTACAAAATCAATTTAATACAAACAGAATTCTCAAAGTACATTTTGTATGAACTGAAACTAACATTGCCATGAGCTGATTTTCGGTTTTTGTGTCTTCTGTGTTTTGTTCACTGCCAAGTTTAACTTGACAGATCTTCTTCAAACTCATTTAGCACAAATAACTGCACAAAACCTGCAAAAACCTGGCTCCAGTGCAAGTTGGGCCCCCAGCCCCCCACCATTACAGCTGCACCCAACAGCATTTCCACCCCAGGGCATACCATTTGGTTTAGTAATCCCTGGCGCACTTGACCTTGAGGCAGTTTAGCAGCTTATTTAAAATGTCCCCAACACTCCTTCTTTTTTAAAGGTGTTTGTTTGGTTTCATTTAAAAGGCCATTTGATGTTGAAAGCAAAAACCAACCATGTCCATGTTGTGCCAAACCCTGATGGGTCTCCCTGTTTATGCCATGGAAGTTCTGACTGGCGCATGCGCCAAGCATGGCAGCTCATCTCTAACACAGCCTTCTCCAGAAACCCATTTCTGACTTCCTATCTGGGCAGTCACTGCTTTCAAACCAGTTTTTTTTTTTTTTTTTTTTAAAGTGATGAACTGTTTTCAACAAGATCATAAAACCTATTTAATCCTGCCATGGAAAACAAAGGGCATATTGGCAACATGAATGGTCTTATGGTAAAACTTGCTGGATATATTTTTAAACAATTTACTTATAGGGCCTTGGTGAGTCCAAACATCCCAAAACAGAAGATGAATCTGTTTCCAGAACCACTTTAACAATCAAGCCAGGCACCCCAAATCCCACCCCTTGGTTGCTTTTTTCTTCCTATTCCCATCTCATGTGAAAACATTTAATCCAGGTCCTAACCCTCAGCTATCCCATGAGTGTATGAGTTACAGATTCTTGCACATCTGCACGACTTTCTTGCGGCTTCTTGGGGGCTGGTTTTGTTTTGTTTATGCTACACAACTTCCTTCCTTCCTTCCTACCCTTTGCTCCCCAGGGCTTTCAGAGATAGGCTAACCACTAATCATGTCCTCCTGTAGCAGGAGACTAGGCCCAGCGCCCCCATCCCCCTCCACTTCCCGGCCAGAGGAAGACGGAGGCAACAACCCCCATCTTCAGCAACACTGCTAGCCACAGCAAGGCTGTCTGCAATACATCCTTGAATTCGGATGGTGTAATTAGCTGCCGCTGCAAAGAGCAGCAGCGACCTCTGAGTGTGGCCGCCAGGCTTCTGTCTGGGAGGGCACCGTCCGCGTGCACGCCACAGCCTGTGTGGACGAATTTCCTCTGAGTTCACGAGTGCATGTGCCACTGTCAGGGCAAGTTCTTAGGAGAGTCAGGCTGTTCAAGAGCTTCCCTTCCGCAAGTGTTCTCAAGGGCCGTTTGGATTCCATGGGCTCCTGCTAACCTTAATAACTGACATTCTTTCCATTTCTTGCCTTCCTGTTGTGAGTGGAGACTTTGAAAACTCCTCTGACTCATTTGTCAAGTTCTGATCTAAATCCAGGGCTTTGGACTACAGTGAACACCTGCTAGGACCAAACCAAGCCTACTAGGGGAAAAAATGTCCCAACTTGAGAAACCTTAATTGTGACAGATTGCTTTGGAACTAAATGCCTGTAGCTTTCAGGCCATTCACTTGGTCACTCCGTGAGCTTCCACTTGATTTTCCTCATAGGAATGGTTTGCTGTAAACAGAAGAGCCAGCTTTTGCGGGGCACTTCATATCAAAGCACTGTTCGAATGGCACTTGGGACACCAACCACTCTAGGCTGGGGCACTCAACTCTGAGTTACATTAAGGCACATAAAAGACAAGTGCTTTTCCCAAGTCCCTGAGTGAGCAGCAGGGTCGCAGAGCTGATCACAGCTCTGTGGGGCAGGGGCTGGGAGATGGCCTGAAAAGGCCACCATAGAGAGCCGTCCTCCACGGTGAGGGAGCAAGGCTCATGGAGCCAGAGAGAAGTGTGGGGGCAGCGCTGGCTCTAGTTGCCTAACTCTTCAGTCCTGTACCTGTTGCTTTGCCTTTGAAGTCTCAATTTTCTTCTATACAGTAGAAGGTGGCAGGTGTTAGCCCTACTGTTTAAATTGTTATTTGAGATGCCAGATCCCCTACCATAGATTTTAGGATTCAGTCCTAACCTCACTTTTTGTTTTTAAAGATTTGTTTGTTTTTATTTGGGAAGGCAAATTTACAGAGAAAGGGAGATGAAGATCTTCCATCTGCTGATTGGCTCCCCAAGTAGCTACAACAGCTGGAGCTGAGCCGATCCAAAGCCAGGTGCTTCTTCCAAGTCTCCCATGTGGGTGCAGAGTCCCAAGGCGTTAGGCCATTCTCTATTGCTTTCCCAGGCCACAATCGGGGAGCTGGGACAAGCGGCAGATGCAAAGTGAGAATTTAGCCACTGAGCCATCGTGCCAGGTCCACGTAGCTCCATTTCGGAGCTTCCTGTTAATGCACATCTTGGGAATCAGTAGCTGGATGGCTCAAGCGCTTGGATCCTGCCAATACCCATGGGAGACCCAGCTGAGGCTCCTTACCCCTGGCTTTAACACTGGCTATGCCTCAGCTTTGCTGGCATTTAGGAAGTAAATAGTCCCTCTTTTTTTTTTTTTCTTTCCTTCAAAGATTTGATTTATTTGACAGGCAAAATGATAGAGACAGACAGCAGGAAGCAGCCAGAGCGGTCACCGTCCCATTTCCCCTAACAGAAGTTAGGGTTACTTTTCTGGGGAACGGAATGTGAGAGGAGTTAGATTGGGTAGTAGGCAGTTAGGGTATTCTGGGTCCCCAAGTCATGTTTTCTTCCCAAATATAAAAGGGAATTTCCCCACCATGTCTTGGATTCACCAGAGCACGTCTCTCCCCAGACAAGTGCATATCTTAACTTATCAGGAATGCTTCCCAGGAGACAAGGGTGACATTAACATATCTATTCCCCACCTGAAGCTTCAGCCCAGTTCTGTCCCCAGCCATTGCCAAGGGGGAGGCCTTCAGACTGGCCTCTTTATCATTAGAAAGGGACCAAGGAAGTTGGCCAGTGACACCTTTCTGGCCTTTTGTCCCAAGGCCAGGTACCATGGAAACCAGGAATTTTCTTAGTTTATGGAGAAACATCGTTGAGGGGAGTCTTTAAAAGATACTTTCCCCACCTTTAATACGGGTTTTTCTCTCTTGCCTTTCCCCCTGGCACTATGGCAGAGGATCTCGAGGCCCCCTCCCATTACTAGGATGGGAGTCTACTTTCTCAACTTTTTCTAATAAATCTTGCTTTAAAACTAAAAAAAAAAAAAGAGACAGAAAGAAATCTTCCATGCACTGGGTCACTCTCCAAATGGCTACAATAGCCAGGGTTAGTCCAGACTGAAGGCAAGAGCCTGGTTCAAGCCAGGTCTCCTACACACTTGGGCCATCCTCTTGCCCTCCCAGGCATAGTAGCAGGAAGCTGGATGGGAAGTGTAGTAGTCAGGACCTGAACTGGCACTCACTTGGGATGCCAGCTTAACATATACCCTTAACATATGCCCTCTAGCCCTCACTTTCTTCCTTCTGCTTTTCAAATAAGCAAATGAAGTAATTAAAAAAAAGTGGAGGTCACAATTCCTATTTATGTCAAATGAGAATATTGGTAAAATGCTTAAGGTACAGTGCCTGGCACTGAGTGGGCGCTCGATAAATGGTGACCATTGCAGCTTTATATGGTGGCCCCACTGCTGCTACTCTGTCTGGTGTGACTTTTTTTTTTTTTTAAAAGATTTATTTTATTTTTATTACAAAGTCAGATATACTGAGAGGAGGAGAGACAGAGAGGAAGTGGAGCCGCCGGGATTAGAACCAGCGGCCATATGGGATCAAGGCGAGGACCTTAGCCACTAGGCCAAGCTGCCGAGCCTGTGACTTTTAATTAATGTAGAGCCTGAAAGACCTCTTTGTTGTCTCTCAGAAAAATCAAAGAACCTTAACACAGAGGAGCAGAGGCCATATTTGTAAAATATTTTTATTTGAAAGGCAGAGAAAGAGCTTGAGATCTCCCATTCAGTGTTCACTCGCCAAATTCTCTCAAGGACTGGCTGGGCCAGGGTGAAGCCAGGATCCAGGAACTCCAAGCAGGCCTAACCCATGGATGAGAGCAGGCATTCACCTGGGCCTTCACCTGCAGCTTCCCAGCGTGCACATGAGCAGGATGCTGGGATTGGGAGAGCTGCTGGGATTCGAAGCTAGGCATTCTGACGGCACCTTACCTGCTAGGCCAAACACCTGCCCCAGTCAAGGAACTTTCAAAACGTTCAATACATGCTTATTAAGATGCAGTCATGTTCTCCGAAAGGCAGTAAAGTAAATCAAGGCAAGAACGTAACACTTCCTCCAGAAAGCAATCTGAAAAAAGCCCTTTAAAACAGACACCAGTGGCGGTATATTAAGGCACAATCAAGAAGGAAGCTGGGCCCGGCGGTGTGACCTAGCGGCTAAAGTCCTCACCTTGAACGCCCCGGGAGCCCATATAGGCGCCAGTTCTAATCCCGGCAGCTCCACTTCCCATCCAGCTCCCTGCTTGTGGCCTGGGAAAGCAGTGGAGGACGGCCCAATGCATTGGGACCCTGCACCCGTGTGGGAGACCTGGAAGAGGTTCCAGGTTCCTGGCTTCGGATCGGTGCGCACCAGCCGTTACGGCTCACTTGGGGAGTGAATCATCGGACGGAAGATCTTCCTCTCTGTATATCTGACTTTGTAATAAAAATAAAATAATAATAATAATAATAATAATAATAATAATAATAATAATAAAAAAGAAGGAAGCCGACTTTCCAGAGGCACACAGTAGGAGTGGAGTCAAACAGGGAGTCCCAAGGCTGGGGGCTACAACTGAGACAGACAAGCCTCTGCCCTCATTGTAGAAAACCCTAATTAAGTAAAACTGGTGTCCTTTTGTCTGTACCTTCTGCCAGCAGTTCCCTACTTTATTTTGTCTTCGAAGTGTCAAGAACCCCTTTTCAGCATGTACCTTTGGATTTTAAGAGTGCAGCCAGGCATCTGTGCTGTAATCCCCAAGAAATTCTCAGGCACCCCAAAGTTTCAGAATCGCTGTCTGATCACTGCTGCCATCACCAGGACCAGAGGGGCATAGGCACGGGGACGGGGAACAGCACAGACTTGGAATTCTCAGCCTAAGTGGAAATTGTTTACACCGATACTATCACACATCCAGTGTATCTGACCTGAATAGTTTCCTCATTTTTCCTCCATAAATCAGTGTGGATATTCTTGGCCAGCTCTGTTCCTCCGCAGGGTGGGCAGCTGTGAGTCAAGCGAGTTTTATCTCCTCTCCTCCTTGACCTCATCTTCCTGCCTTGTGCACATGCAGTTCTTTCCCTGTCTGCCTCACAGCTAAGTATTTTACCAGACAAGCTCAGAGCCCAAAGAAAATGGTGAGTCCGTGCAAGTAGCAGCTGCCATGAAAGTTGGTGTAAAAGGTCCCTGCTTCTGAACAGTCAGTGGGTGGCCGAGCTGCCATTTGGTTTTGTTTGCCAGCCAGCCAAGTTGTGCCTGCTAGGAGTAGAAGGTGCTCCTGGATGTCACTTTATCCTAACTGGTTGGGGCACTTGGGAATAGCACTGGTTCCTGTGGTCTGGGACATATTCAGAAGTTTGCCCATCACAGCGATTCAGCCATGGGGTTGGGGGGTGGGAGCACCCAAAATCTAAACTTCTTTATATTCTTAAAAGCATTTCATTACAAAACGCTTTCCCCTCACATATTTATTCCCCAAACCCACAAATACAACAAAACACAAAGCTCTTTCACATTGTGCAAGGAAGCCTCTGCCTTGGATGTAAATGCCTGTTGGCTGCCAACGCAAATCTTTTTTTTTTTTTTAAAGATTTATTTATTTTTATTACAAAGCCAGATATATAGAGAGGAGGAGAGACAGAGAGGAAGATCTTCCGTCCGATGATTCACTCCCTAAGTGAGTCGCAACAGCCAGTGCTGCGCCGATCCTGAGCCAGCAGCCAGGAACCTCTTCCAGGTCTCCCATGCGGGTGCAGGGTCCCAAGGCTTTGGGCCGTCCTCCACTGCTTTCCCAGGCCACAAGCAGGGAGCTGGACGGGAAGTGGAGCTGCTGGGATTAGAACTGGCACCCATATGGGATCCCAGCACGTTCAAGGTGAGGACTTTAGCCACTAGGCCATGGCGCCGGGCCTGCCAACTCAAATCTTAGTTTTTTCCCGATGACATGAACACAAGGCAGTTTGAGAGTGTTATGTGTCAGAAAGGGGGATCCAGGGCATTGTCGTTCACTTTGCTTTTTTTCTGCAACTGGTAGGACTGAGCTAAACATGAAAAAGAATGGTAGCTTGAAGTCTGAAGATCATTGTCCTATATATACCTTGTGTATTGGAGAAAAGCAATCTGGAAATCCCAGCACCCCTCAAAGCCGTGTCATGAGCTGCAGTCTACTCCAGAGCCCTTGTCAGTTTTGACGTAGTTAAGAAATGTGCATGCAGAGCTCCTTCAAGTGGGTCAGCAGGAAGCGTCATGCTTCACTGGTGCACAGCTTTCAGAGCAGTGCCCAGAACAGAGGCATCTGAGCATCTGATACTGCAGTTAGACAATGGAAAACTGGAGGGAGGCTTTCACTGTGAAAACGGCAGATACACAGGCAAAGAAATTGCATCCAGTTTCAGCTACTTACTCTGTCTAGACGGCACTCTGAAGCCACTTGGAGGGGCTGCCCAGGCAGGTTGAGGATGCTGTTCTGGCTCACCTCAAGGAACCATTTAACTGCTCTGTAGAAAGGGTGCCCCTGCTGGGAACAGTGGGTCCATTCATGTTCTCACCTGCAGCTGGTTACAGCATTGAAGTACAGATTTACCATTTGTACTCACTGCAGGCGTAACCCTCCTCCACCTCTTCAGATCTCTGGCTAAAAATCATCCTTGCCTAAAAAGCAGGGGTGAGGTTTTTTCCTTCTACCAATTGTCAACTATAACAATTCCACATAACCCCTAATTTTGGAACTGGAATGACTTGAAGGAAGTAACTGTATGGGTAGTGTCCCTAAGCTGCTTCCGACACTCCCTCAGGCAACTGGATGCTTCCCTTTCAGAAGCATTCTGTCAGATGGCAGTTCAGTTTCCTTTGTGGAGGGCAGACCTAGATGCACTGGCAGTACCAGCTGCAGGGCAGGGACTGGGTGGGAGCTCAGCCGGTCACCTCCCAAAGGGAGGCAGAAAACGGCAGCTGGCTTGAGTCTTCCAGTGCTGCCCAGGAGCCAACTCCCTTTCACTCAAGCCCCCAACAAGGCAGGCTTGCTCTAAAAAATGCACCCCCAGGAGTCTGCGCAATGTCTCTAATGCACACCTTAGGCCAAAACCAGTTACAGACCTTCCTATCACTTAAATTACAAAGAGCTGCTAATCTTCCTGAAGTGTCCCTGTGAGTTGCAACATTTCCTTTTAATCCAAATGGTAGAAGCTGTTGGTGTGTTTTGTCTTTGCCAGAATCTACATTCTGAATAAAGGATGTTTGTCATCAACTTGAAGGTTTGTTTTTGGTGAGGTGGGGTGGAGGTTAGCACTTTGGGAACCGGCCACAGGAATAGTACCAGAGCTTCAGTTTCTCTCCTCAGTCTATCTGCCGAAAGTTCCATGTCAATTTACAAGGACCAAGGCAGGAAGGATGCACAGGTGTAGCACCCTGTTTCAGGAGTGGCAGGCTCTGGATAGAGCTGGGATTAGGCAAACAGCTCCATACAGGGAGATCCAGAGTGGGGCCCAAGAACCTGCTTTAAGAGAAAGTCATGGGGCCTGGCACAGTAGCCTAGGGGCTAAAGTCTTTGCCTTGCATGTGCCAGGATCCCATATAGGCACTAATTCTAATACTGGCAGCCCCGCTTCCTAGCCAGCTTCCTTCTTTGGCCTGGGAAAGTAGTCGAGGACAGCCCAAAGCCTTGGGACCTGCACCCATGTGGGAGACTCGGAGGAGGCGCCTGGCTGCTGGCTTCAGATCAGCTCAGCTCCAGCCGTTGTGGCCACTTGGAGTGAATCATTGGACGGAAGATCTTCCTTTCTTTCTCTATTTCCGACTTTCCATCACCACCAACAAAAAGTATACATAACCGCTTTCAAAGAGGTCACGTGATTCTAATAATTTTGAAAACTGAGGGGTAAAGAGTTTTCAAGGTTTAGATAATTATACTCTAGCTACAGCATTTCCCATGAGGTATTATTTCTTATGGGTTATGTTTCCCAGTGTTTGAAACCAGAATTCCCTATTGGATTGCCTAGTCTTGAGGTTCCAGCTCTGCTCCCAACGACTTCAGCTTCTGGGTCTGCTCAGCTGGGTACCTGCCACCCACGTGCAAGGCTGTGCCTGAATTCCCTGTCCCTGGCTTCAGTTTGGTACAGTCCTGACTGGTCACTGGGGGAGTGAACCAGTAGAGGAAAAATATCTACCTGCCTTTAAGTACATTTTTTTAAAAAGATTTATTTATTTCATTACAAAGTCAGATATACAGAGAGGAGGAGAGACAGAGAGGAAGATCTTCTGTCCGATGATTCACTCCCCAAGTGAGCTGCAACGGGCCGATGCGCGCCGATCCGAAGCCGGGAACCTGGAACCTCTTCCGGGTCTCCCATGCGGGTGCAGTGTCCCAAAGCATTGGGCCATCCTCAACTGCTTTCCCAGGCCACAAGCAGGGAGCTGGATGGGAAGCAGGGCTGCCGGGATTAGAACTGGCGCCCATATGGGATCCCTGCGCATGCAAGGCGAGGACTTTAACCGCTAGGCCATTGCGCCAGGCCCTAATTTGAGCATTTAAAGTTCTCTGCTTGTACTACTTGGAATTCTAAAGGGAAGCTTAAAATGAAATCACCTGTTAATACATTCAAGTAAAGTATCCATATTAAATGTAGTTAAAGGTTGGGCCCGGCGGCGTGGCCTAGCAGCTAAAGTCCTCACCTTGAACGCCCTGGGATTCCATATGGGCGCCAGTTCTAATCCCAGCAGCTCTGCTTCCCGTCCAGCTCCCTGCTTGTGGCCTGGGAAAGCAGTGGAGGACAGCCCGAAGCCTTGGGACCCTGCACCCACGTGTGGGAGACCTGGAGGAAGCTCCTGGCTTTGAATTGGCCTATCACTGGCCCTTGTGGTCACTTGGGGAGTGAATCATCACACGGAAGACCTTCCTCTCTGTCTCTCCTCCTCTGTGTATATCTGACTTTGCAATAAAAAAATGTAAAAAAATGCTCAAATTATGCTTAAAACCCACCTAATTGTAATCACCATTGTCAAAAGGTTCTAGAATTGAGGTTCCACTCATTTTTAACAGTTCTCCAGTCACACTGAAGTAGTAACACTGTTTTGGGGTTAGTGAGCTAGCACAGGGACCTCTGTCCTGCAGATGTAATGAAAAGATAGGGGTGGGTGTGGCTGTGTGTGTAGCAAAGTCCTTTAAAGACATAGACCTCAGGTCCAGCGCGAAGACCTAGAGGCTAAATCCTCATCTTGCATCTGCTGGAATCCCAAATGGGTGTCGTCTGTGTCCTGGCTGCTCCACTTCCCATCCAGCTCCCTGCTATTGGTCTGGGAAAGCAGTAGAGCATGGTACAAGGGTTTGGGACCTTTCATCCATACTGGAAACCCGGAAAAAAGCTCCTAGTTTTGGATTGGCTCAGGTCTGCCTGATTAGGGAGTGGCCACTAGGGAGTGAACCAGCAGATGGAAGATTTTTCTCACTCCTCCCTGTAAATCTTCCTTTCCAATAATAAAAAGGAATACAGACCTTGCAATTTCCTTGTGCCTATTTTAAACATACCTGCCAAAAAAAAAAAAAGCCTCTACAAGAACATCAAAGTACTAATTTAACAAAATGATCAAATGAATTCATAGCAGTTGTTCAGAATCCCCAAACTAATTGCGTAAAATGCCAACTTTTATTTGATGTTAATATTTACAATTTCTCACATTCGAGTTAGGGCTCTTTTGCAAATTCCTATTCAAGAAAACGCAGCTCACTAGAGGTTTTTTAAAGACACTTATAATAAGGCAGAATCTTCTGATGATAAGGTAATTCTTTTTTTTTTTTTTTTAAAGATTTTATTTTTTATTACAAAGTCAGATATACAGAGAAGAGGAGAGACAGAGGGGAAGATCCTCCATCCAATGATTCACTCCCTAAGTGAGCCGCAACGGGCCGGTAGGCGCCGATCCGAAGCCGGGAACCAGGAACCTCCTCCAGGTCCCCCACGCGGGTGCAGTGTCCCAATGCCCTGGGCCGTCCCCGACTGCCTTCCCAGGCCACAAGCAGGGAGCCGGACGGGAAGTGGAGCTGCCGGGACCAGAACAGGCGCCCACATGGGACCCCGGGGCGTTCAAGGCGAGGACTTTAGCCGCTAGGCCACGCCACCGGGCCCCCATGATAAGGTAATTCTTGAGAACTGTACTCTTTAAGTTTTAAAGCCACAATTGTGATTACTTTCCACATGTCCCACACCCAAACTTTGTCACTTAAAAAAAATTTTTTATTGTAAAGTCAGAGAGAAGGAGAAACAGAGGAAGATCTTCGTCCAATATAGCTGGATGGGAAGTGGAGCAGTAGGGAAAGAAACTGGTGCCCATATGGGATGCCAGTGCTTGCAAAGGGAAGATTAGATAACTGAGCCACTGGGCTGTGCCCCCAAGCCCTTCAACAGGCCCATGCCACCCTAAGTTAAAATATTCTCCAGTTCTCCTGTGCCCGCTTCAGGTATATGTACTCCTCACTTTTTCCTCTGATGGAGTTATCTGCACATAACACAGACTGACATACGTATGGCAGGTAGAAGCCTTCTGAGATTTTTACTTTAGCTTGCCTTAGTTTCATCTCCCCTTACCTTCTATGATTAAGGTTATTCGCAATAGAGTGATTAAAACATCACTTAAGGCTAGTATAAAAACAACAAAGGGTCAGTAAAATACACTTTCAACCTGGGTGGGTGTGTAACAGTGGTTAGGTTGCCATTTTCCCATTTCCCACATCAGAGTCCTGGCTTCTGACCTTGCTCTTACTAATGCCAACTGGGAGGTGGCTGATGATGGCTCAAAGTGCTTGGATCCCTGTTACCACCTGGGAGGCCTGGTCCACTTCTGAATGTAGTGGGGGAGGAAGCCAGGGGATGCAAGATTGCTCTTTTAAATACAATTTTGTGAATACATATTTGATTATACTTTATTGTGTTGAAAATAAGATGCTTAAAACTCTGCTCCATGAGCTAAAAATTCCCTGAAGAGGTCTATATAGCATCTAATTCAGTCTCTTGGGAAACAAAATACTCTGGTTATAATAAGGATCCTTATAACTGTAATTTGTTATTCTTATTTAAAACCAAACCAGAAATGTTTCATATTTTTTGGTCATTAACAGAACAGGTCAATTAAACTGAACTTGGCCTAACAACTACCATAAAGTTCTCACTCCATCTTGCAATAGCAAGGTAGAAGTATAAGAAATAGAAATTAAACAGAATTATTACAAGCAAAAACAAAGATAACACTAATTTACTTTGAAAAATCATTTATTTTTTGAATCAAAAAGTATATATGTTCCACTTAGAATGTCTAGCTTTCCATTGATCTTTCAAAACCCTTTTCCAGATAATAACAGTGCTCAGAACTATGTAAAGTTCACATCCAATACCACATGTAAGAGAAGGTTTAAATGTAGAACCTATTTCTAAGACATTATTCTAAAAGGTCAAGGCATTGGCAATTCCAATTTAAAGATGAAAGAATTACATTACTGAAAATTTAAATGACAGTGAGTCTCAAGAGCTTAAAGACCATTAAAAAATATGAGGGAAACATGCTGAACAACTTCAACTAAAAATACTCCACCCACCCCAACTCAACTCCCATATTATTAAATGCATTATTTTACCTTAGAACAGGAAAATTATAAAATGGAGTTTCTAAATTACTTTATATAAATACACCATTTTAATTGCCATGTTTGCTAGCAGAATCATAAAATAAAAGTTATACATTCATGGGGCCAATGCTCTGAGTCTATCCCACTCTGCTGTTTCCTGCTCCTGTTTTAAAATCATGACCAAAGGGCAACACTTACCCCAACTGAACAGCCAGCAGGTGGGGGCCTGCTCACAGCAGGTCCTTTAACAAGGCCAGCCCTAGCAGAGAACGATTCTGGAAGCCTTCTGAATTCCACTGTGACTGGGAGGAGGGCTCCACAATCCAGATGTTTCTTAGGGGCTACTCCTCTCAGTAAGCATGGCCAGCATGCAAACCTCGCCAATTCGTTCCAATTGAGGTAAAACAGATCAACAAGATTTACAGAAGCTGCATAATGAAGCTAACCTTTTGCTAATTTCAAATAAAGTGATGTTTAAAGTTTTCTCAAAGTTCTCAAGCCAGGGTTTTCTGTCTTTAGTCACTTCTTTCAAACCCATTGTTGGTAGACAATGTTTTCAAGGAAGGAAATCCTTTTCCTAGAATCAGCATTTCATACTCAGCATAGTCACAGCCTCTCATTATTTTATCTTTCAAATTTATCAAGAACTCACGACTGGGCACTGATTTTTCCCACCCCTAGGTACCAAGCAACACCAATAGGACCCATAAATAGGACTTTTTTGATACAGGCACAAAAGTGTGCTAGTATTTTTACAATATGCTGTACTTTTTTTTTCAAACATGAAAGATGGCTGAGAGTTAGTAGCAGTTGTGATTAATTCCAGTACAAGCACTAATTTAAACCCTGATTCTTTTGGGGGGGGGGCAGCCTCACTTAAAATTAATAGTCAAATTTTACTCCACTTCCAGGTTTCAAATCAAAACAAATGAACACCACCACAAAAAGCCACTCAACTGGCACCAAGTCTCATATTCCAATGTTATTTTTAACCCAACAATCATAACCTACTGCCAGCAATTATTTATATGTATCTCCTTTCTTATTACATAAGGACTGGTCAGTTATACATAAAAATTTCCAGGAATGGTACTTGGCACTGGGTTACCTTAATAATTCTGTAATAAATAGAAGCATTTGGAAAACACCAACTCCTAAGTGTTTCTTTTACATCTGTAGTTAGAATTAATACAAGTATTTTTACGTGTTGTTTTTCCACTAATGCAGTCTAGGAAGGCTAGTCCTAGCTAACACGGTTGTTTTAAACAAATCCCTAAGCCACATGGTGATGGAATACTATACTTGCTTCTTATATCATAGGGTAAACAGTTCCAGGCAGACCAGAGGTAAACTAGCCAAATCAAAGTACTGTAAATAAAGTTCATCTTTTGTACCTCAGCAGAAAACCTCAAATTTCTTAAATCAAGGCAACCCACCCCCCCCCAATGCAAAAACCCACCCCAAACACTTGTGTTTTGAGTTCAACATTCCCTAAGATGTTAACAGGAGAAGCTTGCCGGCACTCAAAGGCTGCAGGAGTCACTGTTGAAAGAACCACACTACAAAGGAAACGCCCTCGAAGGTTCAGGGCTGCCCACCCACCCCTTCCACCCCCACCCCAAGAACAGGGAAAAGCTCCTGGTAAAGTTGCCTCTTATGCTAATAAATGCAGACCACCTAGTGTGCTAAAGACTAAAACAAGCAGCATTAGAGCAGTAAAGGGAAAACAGGAAGCCTACAGGAGATCTAAATGCCTATCTAGAAGAAAAAAAGAGAAAGACAGAACCTTTGCCCTTTCGTTGTGTTTGTACCCACATTAACAAAAATTTAACAAAGCTTTCCCAAGACACCAGAATAAAACTTGACCTTTCTTGTTAAAGGGCAGAGAAGCCTCTTCCATGTCCAGGAGTTAAATGAATTCAAAGATTGGCAATCAAGGAAAAAAAAGAAAGCATTAGGGGTGTGATGGGAACAAGCTGGAGAGTTTATCGCACAGTCACACCGAGTTTCTCTAGCACACGAACACCCTTTTCTTGATACTCTTGTCGGGTCATCCAAAAGTTGTCTTTGTCTTTCATGATATCTGCTAGAACTGCACCACCCAAGAACACCATGTGCTTTCTGCGAGGTGGGTCTTCAATGCGGATCTTGAATTTCTAAAGGAGAAAAAGGATAAATCATCAGGCATGCAGGATACTTTCTGCGTTCTGTGAAAATGACTTGCACATATTCTCTTGTTGGACCTCAGCTGTGCAATGTATGTGAAAGTTGGCAGCTGAGATACATGGATACTGACTGGCCCAGAGTTCACAGGAGACAGCCCAACTAGCCCACTGTGCTTACAGTCCTTTCTACACTTAGCGTCTGGCCTCATTACTAACAGCACTCAATTTTCTCTCTGAAGTGTCCTGTTTTGAACAATATATTTCACATCACTCTGAAAGCCCAAGTAAAGAGGCAGGACTAACTAGGTTTTCCAATCAGCTGGTGGACAACCACAGGTACAGGTCACTTCATTGTCCAATAGAGCCTTGATGAGGGGACTTGGAGGTCTAACAGCATCAGGCTGTGGTCCAGAGCAAAACAGTTCTTTCCTTAAAGCAAATCTGACTTTATTTTGTCTCAAATTCAAATGAAATGTTCTCAAAATAAACAAAACCAAATATGGTCAAAATGGGACCCAGTAACCAAAATTAGAGACACTTGGAAGCTGCTCTCTACTCTGCAGCTCCTCTTAACTGTCTAGAAAGGACACACCCTGATGTGTACGGTCAACCAACATCTGGAAGGAAAACCTTCAAAACTCTATTTACCAGTGTCAGTCACAAAGGCTTCAAAGACGACTCAAAGTACCTCATTTGAAATTGCACTCATTTCATAAGGAGAACTGCAGGGGACAGGTGTTTGATGTGAAGGGGTAGATCCTGCTTGGGGGTCCCCATGTAAGGCAATGGTGACAGCTCAAGTACATGGAGACCAAGTTTTAATTGCTCACTCCTGTTTTGGCCTGGTCCAGCCCAGATTGGGCAGTGATCTGATACAGAAATATATCCATTTACTTACTAATCACATCTGAGATCAACCACTGCTTAAATTAGTAACTTTATTTCTGAATAGGGGGTCAACACTACACCTCCCCCACCCCTTTTGTATGAAGGGTAGACTGTAAGAGTTGGTTTTCCCAATCTTTTTTGGTGAACTACCTTATGGATCCCAAGTACTGCTAAAAAGTAGCCCTATATAGCAATCAGTAACACTATGTAAACAGTTTGGTATGACAAATAAGCTTTTCTTTAAATTTATTTTTATTTGAAAGGTAAAGTTAAAGGAGAGACAATTTTCTACTTGCTGGTTTACTCCCCAGATGTCCACAAAGGCCAGAAAAGAGTTGTTCTGAAGCCAGGAGCCTCCCGAGGTCTCCCATGTAGGTGCAGGACCCAAGGATAGAATCATCCCTCTGCTGCTCTCCCGGCCAGAGGCAGCCAAGATTTGAACGAGCACCCACATGGGACAGTGGTGCCGCAAGTGGAAGCTTGGGCTACTACACCATGGTGCCATTACTTCCCAACAGACTGTTTCAGTCCTAAGAGTGTGGTTGCTCACACCGGCTCAGAGGCTTTGACTCAGTCCTTGAAGGTGCCGCCTCCCCAGTGGCTTTGTCGACTGTTTTCTCAACACCACCTCTCCTAACCCTGGAGACTGTTAAGATTTCTCGCTCTTCATCGCTGTTTCTATCTCCTTTCTCCAGAATACTCCACAGCTCCTCTGGGCCCCCTCCTATCAGGCTCTCCGACCCTCCATTTCTCCTTGGTCAAGTCCTCCACAGGATCCTTGCCCACTCCTGCACATCTCCAGGTTACTTCTCACACCTGCTCAATGTCTGTAAGGTCACGTGTTCACCACCACATCCTGACATCATCTTTAGTGACTCTGGCCTTTTTTCCCTCATTCTCTTGCCATTACTTCAACTCAGGTTATTAACTCTACTTTGTACCTGCTCTAAAGCAGTTGAATAAGAGGAAAGAAACTCAGTATCTTGCTTAACTGATCATTTAGTGCTGGCTGGCAATCCCGTTACATTCCTTCATCCTCTGAAATGATTAACAGTTTACTGTATTCATTAACTGAGAGGCATCCATCTACTAGTTCATTCCTCAAATGCCCATTACAGCCCACAGTTGGGAAGCAGCAAAAACCAGGCGGGGACTCAATCCGTGTGGCAGGCAGGAAGTGAGCTAACTGAGGCAAACTACTGCTGCTTAGGATTTGCAGGTCGGCAGGATCAGGAACACAGCCAGGTATAAACCTAGCACTGCACCAGCCCCTCCTCCATTTCAAACTCTGTTTCTGCATCCTAACTCATGTGTCACACCGGACTTTCTGATCAAGTGACCTCATCATGGAAACCTTGTTCATTAGCGCACACACCACCTTCCTAACCTTAGTCCTCTTCATAGTTCTATTTCTGAGAAAGTAGGGATTTCACTTCTGTTCACCACCTTTTGTTACCAGCACCGAGACCAGTGTTTTTGCACTTAGACGGAGTTCAAGAAATGTCTGCTAAATAAATGATTAGGTAAGACTGACTTTGACATCAACATTGTAATAATGATTAAATGGTTTTGTTTGATGCATAGCATAGAGTATACATCACAGCACAGTGTTTTGGGACCAGCATTATGGCACAGCAGGTAAGCTGCCACGGGGGCTGGCTGGAGTCCTAGCTACTCTGCTTCTTCTTCAGCTCCCCGTTACTACATCTAGGAAACCCTCAGGGGATGGTCCAGGAACTCGTGTCCTTGCCATCATGTGGGAAACCCAGATGGAGTTCTGGCTGGCTTGGGTGTGGCCCAGCCCTTACTGTTGCCAGTCATTTGGGAAATGAACAATAACACGGAAAATTTCTGCCACTTTGCCTTTCCAAGTTTTATTTATTTGAAAGGCAAAGTTAGAGAAGAGAAACAGATCTTCCAGCTGCTGGTTCATTCCCAGTTGGCAGCAATGGCCAGGTGTGCTAGGCCGTAGGCAGGAGCCTGGGGCTTCTTGCAGGTCTCTCTCTTGAGTGCAGGGCCCAGAGTACATAAGTCATCCTTTGCTGAGCTCACGTGCCATTAGCAGGGAGCTGGACTGGAAATGGTGTAGCTGGGGATTAAACAGGTGCCCATAAAGGACACTGGCACTGCAGCAGCAGTTTAGCTCACTGCACCACAACGCTGGTACCATCACTTAGCCTTTCAAATAAAAAACACAAAAAGCAGGCCAAAGAAACATCAACTGCCATATACTAAGTTAAAAATTACTATTTTATACTTTGGCAACCATCAAATCTGCAGGAATAGGTTAACGTTAATGCAGAAGAGTAGGCCTGATGCTTTACAATCTGATCAGAGATAAGAAATACTCAACAAATCACCAGAAAATCTAAAATCAGACCCATGAAACAAGCTAAGAATAGTGCTAAGAAATCCCAAACAGGATTTTTCTTTGTCATATTGCACGTTTTTCTCATGTATTTTCAAGCTCTGATTCGAAGTGGTGGTTATAAACCAGAAAATTTGGCCCCGGGCTTAGCTGCCTCCATCCACTAAACACAGAGGTGACAGGTATGTACTGCCACCTTGAACCAGTTCTTCCTAACTCCTGCAGGCTGTACTTGACTGAAGCAGGCATTTGTTTGGGAAGATTTCCAGCGCCCTCTGGTGGTTGTTGCACCCACAAGCTACTTCACAGGGTTATTTTTTTTCTTAAAGAATGTTAACAGATACTTACAGAAAGCTTTTCCACATCTCCCTTTAAAACTCGTTCCAAGTAAAGTTGTTTCAGTTCTCTTTCCAATCGTGATGGCAGGCCAGGGTACATAGTAGACCCTCCAGAAAGCACGATGTGTTTATAGAATTCAGATCTAGAAAGACAAAATGGAGAATTTGTGCTTACAGATTAGAAAGAGTACTGCAGGGATACTGAAATCAGCCTGAAGGAGCTGCTGGAAGAATTAAATAAAATTGAACATGTAAACTTCATGTAATAATGTTCACTATTGTAACAACCTCTGTCTACACAAAATCTACTAAACTTTAAACATGACCTCTTGACAGAGATGTAATTGAGTCTCTAACGATCCTGGCTGATGCTGTTATCAGGTGCTTCCCTGCAGCTGCAGAAGTCGTTCACTGTTAGCCATATTCGGATTACTGCTTCTCAATTTCTCACCTGCCTTCTGCAGTAGACCCTTTTTTCCTTTGAGGCTACCTGTGTTATTTTTGGGTAGGCTGATACAGTCACTTTTTGTTGTTGCTGAAGATTCATTTTTATTTGAAAGGCAAAAGGAGGCAGCAAGATCTTCCATCTGCTCTAAGGGCTGGTTCAAAACCAGGCACCTGGTGCTTCATCCAGGTCTCCCACATGGTGCAGGGGTCCAAGGACTGTCTTCCCTACTTGCGTAAGTGGAACAGCTGCGTCTTGAACTGGTGCCCATATGGGATGCTGGCACTGCAGACAGCAGTCTAATGTGCAGCACAATAGCACCGGCCCCCTCACATATGCCTTCAATGAGCAGCACACACAAATTAAATTTGTACTGTATCACCCTGATACTAAATCAGACTCCTGTAATGTAGGAATGTTAAACAATTTCAATTTTTGTTGAAAATGTATTCTTTGAAAGGCAAAGAGAATCTTTGCTCTGCTGGTTCATTTATCTTATCCTTTCATTTGTCCACAACAGCCAGCTGTGGGCCAGGTTGGAATCCGTAGCCCAGAATTCACTGTGTCTCCCCCATGGGTGGTAGGGACCCAAACACTAGGGCATGCACAAGTAGGAAGCTGCGACTGGAAGCAGCATCAGAAATTACACCCAAGACCTGGCATGGTAGCCTAGTGGTTAAAAGTCCTCGTCTTGCACACCAAAGATCCCATATGGGCGCCCATTCATACCCCAGATGCGCCACTTCCCTTCTAGCTCCTGGCTCCAAATCCACTCAGCTCCGGCCATTCTGGCTACTTGGATGTGAACAGCAGATGAAGATCCTTTTCTGTCTCTCTTCCTATCTGTAAATCTGACTTTGACATAAATAAATGTTAAAAAAAAAAAAAAAAAAAACTGATCCCAGGCACTCCAATAAGGGCTATTCCATCCCAAGCAGTGCCAGATATTGTTATCGGATATATTTCTTTGGCAGCCAGTACTGTGGCAAAGCAAGCAAAGTCGCTGGCTGCTCCACTTCTGCTCCAGCTCTCTGCAAATGTGCCTGGGAAAGAAGATGGCCCAATTCCTTAAGGCCCCTTCACCCACAAACTGGTTTCAGACCTGCCTATCTCCCACCATTGCAGCCATCTGGGGATAATCTCTGTCTCTCCTTCTCTATCTTTGCTTTTCTAATTTTTTTCTTAAAAGATTTCTTATTTGAAAGGCAAATTTTATGTAGAGAGGAGAGATAGAGAGGTCTTTCATCTGCTGCTACTACCCAAATGGCCACAACAGCCAGAGCTGAGCTAACCAAAGCCAGGAGCCAGGAGCTTCTTCCAGCTCCCACGTGAGTACAGTGACCCGAACAGCCACCCTCCACTGCTTTCCCAGTCCATAAGCACAGAGCTGGTTCAGAAGTGGAACAGTTACGACAAAGTGATACTCGTATGGGATGCTGGCAGCACAAGGCAGAGAATTTGTCTGCCACTGTGCCAGGGTGCCCCCACCCTTCTCCAAGGCAGAGTTAGAGACAGATCTTTCTGCTGGCTCACTCTTTGAGACACTGGCCTCCCCTATGAGCACCTGATCTACTTCCTGATCCAAGTTCCCCCCCATACTGGCATCAAACTGAAAAGGTGCACAGGAAAGCAGACAATCAGTGAAGAGACAACCTATGGAATGGAAGAAAATACCTGTAAACTCTACATGTAACTGAAAAATAATCTCAAATATGTAACTAACAATTCAGCATAAAAACAAGCCGATTAATAAACCAGCAAAGGATCCGAGCAGACATCTCAAATGACAACACAGAAAAGACCAACAGGCATATGAGAAAAATGCAACCGCCTACACCATCATGGAAACGCACATGGAAGTGCTGTTGCCCCATGACATAAGGTAAGTGTTTGTGAGGACCTGGACACAGGGCAGCAGCACACACCCTTGGTGGGCAAGTAAAGTAGTACAGCCACCATGCAAAACACTGGGAACTTGCTTACAAGTTACATAAAGCTACCAAGGGATCCAGCCATCCCACTATGGGGCCACTGTGAATAGTGCTGCAAGGAACCTGGGGGTACAGATCTCTGCTCTCTTCAACCCAGTGCTTTCAAAGCCTTTGCAAAGTGGGCTGACCTTGGAGATGTTGGTCAAAAGATACAAAATGTCATCACAGGAAAAAGTTCAAGAGATGTATAGGATGGTGACTACAGATTTTTAAGGATTTGAGAAATCACCTGTTGTTTCCCAAGGTTTGAATTAGCAGAAAGCTGGAGTAGGAGCTAAAGCTAAAAAATAAATTCAGGTACTCCGAAGCAGGAGCCAGGCATCTTAACTAAAGCCAAATACCTATTCTCTGGTGATTACAATTATATCACAGTATACCTAAAAACTATGAAAATGTTATCATAAAAGGCCTATTGAGAATGCATATTATCTCAATTTAGCCACTTCACATGGCAAATACATTTCAGAACATGTATACCATAATGTTCAATTTTTTTTGTCAAAAAACTTAACCGCGCGATAGCATAGTGTTTGAAGTCCTCGCCTTGCACGCCCGGGATCCCATATGGGTGCTGGTTCTAATCCCAGCAGCCCCACTTCCCATCCAGCTCCCTGCTTGTGGCCTGGGAAAGCAGCTGAGGACGGCCCAAAGCCTTGGGACCCTGGACCCACATGGGAAACCCACAAAAAGCTCCTGGCTCCTGGCTTCGGATTGGCTGAGCTCCAGCTGTTGCAGCTGCTTGGGGAGTGAATCATCAGATGGAAGATCTTCCTCTCTCTCTCTTCCTCTGTATATCCGGCTTTCCAATAAAAATAAATCTTAATTTTTTTTTTTTAGCATGCAGCTTAAGGTGAAAATGCCTGTTTCCCACATTAGAACACGGGCCCACACAGGCTCCTCCTGCAGCTTCATGCAACGCAGTCTGGGAGACAGTGGTGACAGGTAAGTGGCTGGGCTCCAGCCACCCACAAGGACCCAGCCTTGGCCTCCATGTCATTTTGGTATTTGGGTAGTGCTGAACCAGAAGATGAGATCTCATTCTCTTACCTTTGCTCTCCCTCCCAACCAGACATCTAAAATTTCAGAAAACAAATGTATGCATTTATATTGTCCCAGAAATTCCTCACATAGAATACTAACATTACATTACAGTGCCTGCAATGCCAGCATCTCAGTGGACATGGGTTTGAGTCCTGCTTTTTGTTTGTTTGTTTTTTTTTTTGTTGTTTTTGGAAAGGCAGACTTACAGAGAGAAGGAGAAACAGAAAAATCTTCTGTTCACTGGTTCACTCCCCAAGTGGCTCCCAGAGCTGAGTTGATCTGAAGCCAGGAGCTTCTTCCAAGTCTCCCACACGGGTGCAGAGTCTCAAGGCTTTGGGCCGTCCTCTACTGCTTTTCCAGGCCATAAACGGGCACCCTCATGGGGTCCTGGCACATGCAAGGTGAGGACTTAGCTGCTGAGTCACTGTGCCGAGCCTGCTGTTCTACTTTGATCCAGCTTCCTACGAATGTTCTTGGGAACTCCGAGGAGGATGGCCCAAGTGCTTGAACTCCTGTACGCATGTGGGAGACCTGGAAAAAAACCCTGGCTCCTTACTTTGGACCAACCCAGCACTGGCCATTACAGCCATTTTAGGTGTGTACCAGTGGATGGAAGATCTGTCTCTCCTTTCTCTAATTCTCCCTTTCAAATAAATTTTCAAAGACAAAACCTCACATGCATGCAGAATAATTAGTTTTATCAATACAAATACTGTACTGTACCTAAATAACCATAATGAGGGAGATGCTCTGGCAGTGAGTTATGCCACTGTCTGCACCCACTTCTGATTCAGCTCCCTAATTTGCATGGGAAAGCATGAAGTGGCCCAGATGTGGGCCCCTGCACACATTCTGCAGAACTGAGTTCCAGCTCCTGACTTAAGCCTGGCTCAGCCTGTAGCTGCTGCAGCCATTTGCAGAGTGAACCAGAAGATGGAAAATCATCTCTTTCAAATAAACTCAAGGGGTCAGCATGGTGGTGTAACAGCCTAATCCTCTGCCTGTAACTGCCAGCGTCCCATAAGGGTGCCAGTTCAGATCCCAGCTGCTTCACTGTGGATCCAGCTCCAGGCTTATGACCTGGGAAAGCAGTGGAAGATGGCCCAAGTCCATGGGTCCCTGCACCCAGTGGAAGAACTGGAAGATGCTCCAGGCTCCTAAGCATTGGATAGGCCCAGCTCTGGTTATTGCAGCCATTTGGGCAGTGAGCCAGCAGAGAGAAACATTCAGAGATCTAATTCTGACTTTCCAAGTAAAATAAGTAAATCTTTGGGGGAAAAAATCAGTTACAGATTAACTGGGTATATTTACACAATACAATTATGCAACTTCCAAAATGAAGACAATCCCTATGAAATGATACATCATTGTTTAGGAAGTATTTCTTTGTATTTGTTTTGTTGCTTTACTAGTAATTATATGCCTTTTGTAAGAAGTAAACACAGAAAGGATATTCCAGACACTTATGCTTCTCCTCCCCTGGGACCTGGGGGGAAGGTCATGTGAGCACTCCTTTAGCAGGTTTACGGGAAGCCTGGCAACAGTAATTTTCTCTTCCCAGGACAGAACGGAGAATGTGAACATTCCTCTCTCCCCCAACATGCGCAGCCCACTCTACCCCTAAAAATAGCACGTGTTATCTGTGATTTCCTCACCTTTTAAATGACCTTTATAATAAAAGGGAAGGCTAGAATGACTGGGATATGAATCACATAATTTTTTAAAATTTTGTTTGAAAGGTAGATAGACTGAAAGAAACTATGTGCTGGCTCACTCCCCAAATGCATGCAACAGCTGGAGTTGGGACAGGACACCATAGGAACAATAGATAAAAATGAAATTCATATTTCTTTCCCTTTAAATCTGCATTTTCAATAAAAATAAAGCTTAAAAAAACAGAGCCTGGTGTGGTAGCCTACTAGCTAAAGTCCTCTTCTTGTATGCCCCTGTTCTAATCCCAGCAGCCCCGCTTCCAACCCAGCTCTCTGCTTGTGGTCTGGGAAAGCAGTAGACAATAGCCCAGGGCCTTGGGGACCTGCACCTGCGTGGGAGACCAGAAGAAGCTCCTGATCACCTCAGCTCTGGCTGCAACAGCCACTTGGGGAGTGAGTCAGTGGACAGAAGATCTTCTCTGTCTCTCCTCCTCTCTGCATATCTGATTTTCCAATAAAAAATCAGTAAATCTTAAAAAATCAAAAACAAACAGTCTCTTGAACTCCCTAACTGCACTGTGATGCCAAGTGAGTATCTGTTTTTAGGAAACAAACCAGTAAGAATTGATGCATTCAACCTACCTGCAGGTAGTAGAGAGCAGAAATGATAAAGCAAAGGTACAAAATGAAAAATAATCAAACAGCAAATCCAGGTAAAAGATACATGTGAGTCTTTTTAAATTATTCCTGGAAACTTTTCTGTAACAAAATAATATTGATGCTCTTATTTCTATATCTGATAATGACATCAAAATCCTTATTCTAACATACCTGGTATCAATGTCAGCTGCCTGAATTGTGTTAAAAAGCAATTCAGCAACACCAACGCCTTCAACATTGATCAAATGAGGCTGAAATAAAGCTTCTGGGGCTTCAAATCTCTCTCCCCCAACTTTGATAATGCGTCCATCTGGGAGCTAGAAACCAACAACAACCAGGTTCCAGTTAGCATAACATTAAAATCTAGTGTTCTAAGACACCAGGTCTTAGAAACACGTTTAGTCATATATTTTGGGGGTACAAAGGTAAATAGTTCACTCATTCAATCATCACGGTCTATTCTGTTTTTAGAAATGGTGTGCCATGCCCTCCAGTACTGAGAATTTCTTGGAGAAATCAACGCACAGCTGCATGATACCCCATTTGTGTGTGCAAAAAGGAACTAACAGCCAGCTCTACCACCCACTGGACTTCTCATTCCTGCCTATATGTGTTAATATGCTTGTTCCATCATTTCAACACATTTATGATTTCATGGAGATTTCTACCATGCAAATCAAATCAAGCATTTTTTAAAAATGTCTTTCAATTACTATGAACCTATTATATTCTGGCATCAAAATATTTTGTAACATGTCTGCTATTCTATCATTTAACGCAAAAAAACTTTTTTAGAAAGTGTTTTTTTTTCAATTGTAAAGTCAAACTTAGAGAGGAGAGACAGAGAAGAAAGATCTTCTGTCTGCTGATTCATTCCCCAGATGGCCACAACAGTCGGAACTGAGCTGATCCAAAGCCAGGAGCCTCTTCCAGGTGTCCCATGCTGATGTAGCATCCCAAGGCTTTGGGCCATTCTTGATTGCCTTACCAGGCCACAAGCAGGGAGCTGGATGGGAAGTGGAGCAGCCGGGATACAAACCAGTGCCAATATGGGATCCTGACACAAGCAAGGCGAGGACTTTTGCCACTAGGTTACTGTGCAGGCCCGCAGGAAACACTTTATGATCATAAAAGTTTAAGGTCCAGTGCTATGGCATAGTGACTAATATCCTTGCCTTGAAAGTACTGGGATCCTATATGGAAGCCAGTTTGGGTCCTGGTTGCTCACTTCCCATCTCTGCTTGTGGCCTGTGAAAGCAATAGAGAATAGCCAAAAGTCTTGAGACCCTGAACCCATGTGGCTGACTCAGAGGAAGCTCCTGCCTCCCAGCTTCAGATCAGCTCAGCTCTGACCATTGTGGCAACATCAGAAGTGAACCAGCTGACAAAAGATCTTTCTCTCTCTTTCACTCTGTAAATCTAGCTTTCCAATAAAAATAAATCTTAAAGGAAAAAAAAGTTTAAGGAACACGGACCTAGAATACTTTCAGTTAGGCAGTTCTATTGTATGCTACTAAAACCTTGTAAACTGAAAATAACTGATCAATACAACTTTAATTGAAGCAAATAAGACTAGAACAGGTCAAACATAAAACCATGGCCTTTAATAGAAGCTCTTAAATCATGTTGGTATTTAATTAAGTGAACAATGTTAAATAGAAACTCTTGAACCAATTCACTGGATTGATCCAAACAATAAGCATACTCATGTATACTGGCATTTGACATATTTCATCATGAAACATCAGAATTACTTTTATGTTTCTCCCCCTAAACTCTAGGGCCGTATTTTTTATACATTCTATAAAATTATATAAAACAGAATATCAATACAAATGTTCTATTCTTAAAACTACCTCAGGTGAATCTATATTAGATCACCCAAGACGTTTGGAAACACGTCAGAGAGCTGACCCTTGCTAGCACAGCCTCTTCCCATGCGCCTCAAGCCTCCCAGAGGTCTTTCTCCACACTCGGGCTACTGGGTTACATGGCTCCTTAGCGACCTACCTGTAGGAACTCTAACTCAACTGTGGGCAACCCACTGCTTTGCACTAAATCTTAACCCATCATCTGTTATCAATTATTGTCCTTATTCAATTAATTTGCTGGGGTTTTTTCAAAGATTTATTTCTATTGCAAGTCAGATATACAGAGGAGGAGAGACAGAGAGGAAGATCTTCCATCCAATGATTCACTCCCCAAGTGACAACAATGGCTGGTGCTGTGCTGATCCTGAGCCAGGAGCCAGGAACTTCCTCTGGGTCTCCCACATGGGTGCAGGGTCCCAAGGCATTGGGCTGTCCTCAACTGCTTTCCCAGGCCACAAGCAGGGAGCTGGATGGGAAGTGGAGCTGCAGGGATTAGAACGAGTGCCCATATGGGATCCCTGTGCATGCAAGGCAAGGACTTTAGCCACTAGGCCACGGCACCGGGCCCTAATTTGCTGTTTTATACTATATTAACTTACTTTCACAAAAAGGAGGGAAATAAAAAAAACTTGTTTTACATTTCTAGTTTTATCTTTTGCCTTGCGCTACTCTTGTGTTTGTCTGAAAGGCAGAACAACAGAGAATAAGAGTGTGATCTTTGATCTACTGCTTTACTCTTTTTTTTTTTTTTTAAGATTTATTTTATTTTTATTACAAAGTCAGATATACTGAGAGGAGGAGAGATAGAGAGGAAGTGGAGCTGCCGGGATTAGAACCAGCGGACATATGGGATCAAGGCGAGGACCTTAGCCACTAGGCCACGCTGCCGAGCCCCTACTGCTTTACTCTTAAGGCCACAATGGCCAGGGCTGGGCCAGCCTGAAACAAGGAGCCAGAACTCCATTCTGGTTTTCCAAGTGGGTAGTAGGGACACAAGCACTGGGGCCATCTTCTACAATTTCACCATAGCATTAGCCGGGAGCTGGATCAGAAACAGAGTAGCCAAAATTTGAACCAGCACTATGAAATGGGATACCAGCAAAGTCACAAGGGTTGGCTTATCTGTGCAGCCACAACACTGGCCCTGCCTTGTGATGCATTCTTAAAAATAGGTCCAGTAGATGGAACATTAGAAACCCAAAGAACCTTCATGGAAGCATTATTAAAAGCTCTGTGTGCAAATCAAGATGACTGTAAAATGTGTTTTACTGTGTACATGCATCAGGATTAAAAGTCCCAGGGGTGGGCTTTTAGTACAATGGTTAAATTTGTTGCTTTTGAAAACTCACATCCCATATCGAAGTTCTGGGTCAAGTCCCAGGTCCTCTACCAACATGCACCCTGCAAGGCAGCAGAGGACGGCTCCCTGCCTCCCACACAGAGAGACCAAGACTGAGTCCCTGACTCCTGGCATCAGCCTGGCTTAGCCCAGGTTTTCATGGCCATTTGGGGAGTGATCCAGAAGATGGAGGTTAGAGATCATCTCTATGCCTTTCAAGTAAGTGAAAATAAACCAATTCAAAAAATTTTCTGATTACTTTAAAAATGACTACCTTACACTTAATTGTGAGTATGTAGAGGTAATACTGATTGCAATTTAATAATACTTAATTTTATTGTTTATTACTATTTCATTTTAGAAATTAGAAATTCAGGGTATGGCGTGATAGCTCAGTGGCTGAGGTCCTCGCCTTGCAAGTGCCAGGATACTATATGGGTACCAGCTCTGCACCAGTGTGCAAGACCCAGAGGGGTCTCCTGGCTTCTGATCGGCTCAGCTCCAGCCATTGCAGCTGCTTGGGGAGTGAACAACTGTAACAAAGATCTTCCTCTCTGTCTCTCCTCCTTTCTGTATATCTGCCCTTCCAATAAAAATAAATAAATCTAAAAAAAAAAAAAAAAAAAAAAAAAAAAAAAAACCTTCAAAGGTGGTACCCGGCATGGTATGGCTAAAGTTTTACCTTGCAGATGCTGGAATCCCATATGGGTGCTGGTTCATATGCCAGCACCCCGCTTCCCATCCAGCTCCCTGTTTGTGGCCTGGGAAAACAGTCAAGGACGGGCCAAAGCCTTGGGAACCTACATCCATGTGGGAGACCTGCAAGAGGCTCCTGGCTTCAGATCGGCTCAGTTGCGGACACTGCAGAATGGAAGATCTTCCTCTCTGTCTCTCCTCCTCTCTGTATATCTGACTTTCCAATTAAAAATAAAATCTTCAGGAGAAAAAAAAATTCAAAGGTGACAAAATAAGTATTTTATATGAATTCAACTGGCTAAAGAAATTAATTCATGAGCCAGCACTGTAGCCTAGTGGCTATATCCTTGCCTTGCATGTGCTGGTTCGTATCCCAACTGCTCCACTTCCCATCCAGCTCCGTGCTTATGGGTTGGGAAATTAGTCGAGGATGTCCCAAATTCTTGGGATCCTGCACCCACGTGGGAGACCTGCAAGAAGCTTCTGTCTCCTGGTTTTGGATCAGCTCAGTTCTGGCTGTTGAGGCCCCTTGGGGAGTGAAGCAGCAGCCAGGAGATTTTTCTCTCCTCTCTGTAAAATCTTACTTTCCAATAAAAATATTAAAAAAAAAAAAAAAGATGTCAATTCATGAAAAATTCAGAGGTGCTGAAGCTGAAGCTCAGTGGGGACAAGCCACCACATTCTGATGCCTGAAGCACAGGTCTGAGAACCAGCTGCACCTGGGGAAGGAGTGGTAGAACACACAAGTACTTGGGCTTCTGCTACCAAAAGGGAAGCCTAGATCGAGTTCCTGGCTCATGGCTTCAGTCTGGCCTAGGCCAGTTGAGGGGAGTCCATCTCTCTTTTACTGTGCCTTTCAAATAAATGAAAAGAAACCTTTGAAAAATTCTGGGAGAACCATTTCCTTCGCTGTTGTGAAGTACAACTAGGTTCTAACTCTCATCAGCTACAATTAAAGGTTAATGTTCCAAACAACCCATTAGGAGAAATGGCCAGGAAATGCTGCCACCTACTGAATTAATAAAGCAATAATTCCAAAGGACGCTTCTATGACTCCTGGACTCACACCATGCTGGAAAGTTCCAAGGTTCCATAAATCAGAAAACAGGCAAAATATAATCTCATAGTTGTGAACATACTAGCTTATAAAAGGCTTTGAACAGTCAAAACTGTCTCACATACTTGACAATTTCACCACTTTAACATTTTTTAAACATAAATATCTGAGGGAAACATCCATTCTTTAAAACATGCTGCAGAATCCTACTGAATAATAGATTCTTGCCAAGTACACTAAAATAATTGAACAATCTTAATGAAGGAAGATACATTTAAGTTATATCTATGTATGTCATAACTCAAAAATACTGGTTCAAGAAAATCTTAGGTAGACACCAACAATTTTGTCTGCCCTTCTTAAAATCACAAAGATTTATCATGCATTATAAATACTTACTGTGTAAGATTCAACTAATACTGTGGTTTCTAAGGCCAGTTTCTGTTCTTGCTCAATATTATATCCAACATAACACAGTTTTTCTTTAATCATGCGAACTGTTTCAAAATCAGCAGAGTGGTTGAAGGCATATCCTCGCAACAAAAGCAACTGGTACAAAAAAAAAGTTAAGTTCACAACAGATCTGAATTATTTTTACTTTATGAAAGCTATTAACATCCACTAAATAAGTCACATCAATAACAAATACAATAGGTAATGAACTCCTAGCTTCTTCTGAATCTTTCAGAAGCGAGGGTATTACCTGCTACAGGAGGATTCAACACAGAGAAACAAGGAAAAGAGGGGTTGGTGTGGCATGTCCATGGCTTCCTTCCATGGTCTCTGCATTTTTTGCAGTTTCCAACACGCTGTATCAGCCTCTGTGATCCATAGAGACCACTATGGGGAGGGCCCACAAAAGAACTTGCCATCTCAGAAGATGAACAAACAGGTGTTACCTAACAGGGTGACTTTGTACTTTAGATCTAAATTTACTGCACCCTTCTTGATAATATAACCTGCTTAAGAAATAGATTTTTGACTCACTCATTTTAAGAGATCCAGCCTCTTTAAAATTACATAGCATACTGAGTTTATTTGTAAACATGAATGCTTTTTCAAAAAACAAAAAACTGAGTGTGTGTGTGTGTATATATATACATATATCAGTTTCACAAGAGTAACAGAATAACAGTTAATGAATAACAAACAGGTAAAACAAATCAATTTTTAAGAGTATTACTGGGGCCCGGCGGCGTGGCCTAGCGGCTAAAGTCCTTGCCTTGAAAGCCCCAGGATCCCATATGGACGCCGGTTCTAATCCCGGCAGCTCCACTTCCCATCCAGCTCCCTGCTTGTGGCCTGGGAAAGCAGTTGAGGACCGCCCAATGCATTGGGACCCTGCACCCGCGTGGGAGACCCGGAAGAGGTTCCAGGTTCCCGGCATCAGATCGGCGCGTATCGGTCCATTGCGGCTCACTTGGGGAGTGAATCATCGGACGGAAGATCTTCCTCTCTGTCTCTCCTCCTCTGTGTATATCTGGCTGTAATAAAATGAATAAATCTTTAAAAAAAAAAAAAGAGTATTACTGGAGCCAGGATCATGGAGCAGTGAGTTAAACTACCACTGGTAATGCGGGTATCCTACATAAGAGCGTCAACTCAAGCACTGGTTTTCTCCTTCCAACCCAGCTCCCTGCTAATGTGCATGGGAAGCTAGCCGACGATGGCCTAGGTACCATCTCTGCCATCTCTACTAAGTCTCTGCCACCCTTGTGGGAGACCTGGATGAAGTTCTTGGCTTCATGATTTGACCTGCACAAGTCAGGCTCTTGTGGCCATTGGGGGAATGAATTATAGAATGGAAGAGCCCTGTTTTTCCCATTTCCTACTGCTCCGCCTTTCAAATATATAAATAAATTTTAAAATACTGATGTTTAGAAAGTTTTGATAAGTAATCCAAAGTACATTAGTAAGTAAATAGTGTGTTGCTGCTGGTTGGGCTTCTGCAGTTGGCAATCTGCTCACAGAACCCATGTCGTACGTTAATGCTTCAGGTCTTAAATAATTTTCTCTCTCAATCTCTATATCCCCTAGCATGTATTAAGGTAAAAAGCTTTCTTAACAAGTAAATGATAAAGAAAATGACTAAAGTACTTAAAAGAATAATATTCCAGTAGTCTATTTCTTACATGCCAGAAAACGGGAGCGAGCACGGTAACATACCAGGCAATGCTCCTTCTGTGGCACTAGCATACAATACAGGCACTGGCTCACATCCCAACTGCTCCACTTCCGTCTCTAATGGCCTGGGAAAGCAGCAGACAATGGCCTAAGTTCTTGCGCCTCTGCAACCATGTGGGAGACCTAAAGAAGATCCCAACTCCCTTCACATCAGATCAGTTTCGGCTGTTCGGGCTATTTAAGGAGTTAACCGGTGAATGGAAGAACTCTGTCTCCTCTTTGTAAATTTTTTTAGGACCTGATAGTAGCCTAGTGGCTACAGTCCTCACTTTGTATGCACTGGGATCCCATATGGGCACTGATTCATATCCCAGTGGCTCCACTGCCCATCCAGCTCCCTGCTTGTGGCCTGGGAAAGCCTTGGGATCCTGCACCCGTGTGGGAGACCTGGAGGAAGTTCCTGGCTCCTGACCAGCTCAGCTCCGGCCACATAGCTACTTGGGGAGTGAACCAGTGGATAGAGGATCTCTATGTCTCTCCTTCTCTCTTTAAATCTAGCTTCCCAATAAAAATAAATAGATCTTTCAAAAAAAAAAAAAATCAAGCTTGAAATCCCCTAATTTTTGCACTCATGTTCAACAGAAGATCCTTGGAAACTCTGCTAGTTGCCCTCAGAATTCTGGGCTTGCATCAAAGTATTATAATTCTTCTTAACTTAATCTCCCTGTGTGATGAGCATCTTTCTCTTTTGAGGATTTATTTATTTGAAAGGTACAGTTACACAGAGATAGGGAGGGACTAAGACACCTTCCATCCACCAGTTCACTCCGCAAACCTCCACAGCTGGGCCAGGCTGAAGCCAGGAGCCTGGGACTCCATCTACGTCTCCCACATGGATGACAGTGACTGTTATCTTCCTCTACTTGCACAGGCACATTAGCAGGCAGCTGGATCAGAACTGCAACATCAAGACCAAACTTGCACTCATGAGGTGCCAGTGTCATCAACACCGGTTATTGTGCCACAACACTGATCCCCAAAATAACTCTAAATGAGACTGAAGGATCCTAACCTCAAAGAGAAACCTAAGGGACCATCGCTGAATGTACAAGTTTCTCAACAGCAGTACCACTGTCATTCTGGATCACAATTCGTCACTGCAGAGTCCATGCTGTTCACTGTAGGGTGTCCAGCAGCAACATTACCCCTTGACATTGCCTGCATCCCTGAGGTGTGGGGGCACACTGCACTGTCCATAGCTAATAACCACTGACTTTAAAAAGAATTCTAGTATGAACAACAATATGAACTTTCTGGGGGACCAAATGTTGCTAATTTAAAACACTGTATTTCACAATAAGGAATGCCAAGGTGAGATGAGCCGTACCAGATGTGGTTGCAGCGCCCAAACAGCACATGTGATAATCAGGGGGAGGAGGCAAAGCTGACAGAGGAATGTGGGCTCCCCTGCTGGAGAACTAATTCCATTGGAAAGCGTGTGTCGGGATGGGGGCAGATCAGACTAGGCAGGGCTGTTACACCTGTGGGCCGCATGTAGGCTAGATAAGGGAAGGGCCACAGTGGGCTGACTGTTCCAACTGGTGCAAGCAAAAACTAGAGTGGTTGAGGGTTGGTTGGGCTAGCCGCAGTACTAGCTGGCAGAGGCTGGCACTTGGAGCTAATTCTGTCAAGTCAAATGCCAGAACTACCTGGAGAACGCATAATCTGGGAGTGAGTGTGGCCTAGAAGGGAAATAGTGGGCACCTCCTTCGGGGCTACCACTCTCATTGGACAGCACGAACACCAGGACAGGGGCAGGGGTGGCTGTACAGAAGGGCACCTGCCAGTAGGTGTGTGGGCTGGATAGTAGGTTAGTTGGGTTGAGCTGGGCTTCAATGCCCACTGACATGTGCGAGAGTTAAACAGGATGTGGGACAGACTTGACAAGCCTGCGGTGCGTACTGGCAAGCATGGGAACCAGGGTAGGGGGCAGAACAGGTGGGGGTTATGGGGAGTCGCCCCAACTAGGCTGCAGCTCCAACCGGTTTGCGTGAGGACCGAGCATGAAGTGGGCAGGATCGAACTGGACTACAACATCCGTTGGTTCACGAGGAAGACAGGGCTGGAAACAGAACGAACCCAGCAATCCCAACGACCAGCATGAGCATAAGCTGATTGGTGTGACGGACAGTGTCGGACTCTGTACTAGCAAACTCGCGCAAGAATCAGGTTTGGGATCATCTCTGATGAAGTTTCTTTGGAGATCCCTCCAACTGAACTGCTGATCTTACAACCACAACCAGGAAGAAACTGTCAGCCAGTGGATTCTGAATAGGGTTCATTGCGATTGGAACTGAGAGATTGGCAGCAATCCAGAACTGATGAACTATCAAAACTGTATGAGCAGGACCCTCAGAGCGCGCCTCTCATTGGGGATCTGGGATGGGTGGGAGGTAGGGTGGGGCTTTTCCCTTTGTTTTTTTCCCTGACCCCAGATACAGGGTAAAATGATATTGATGTGGAAACAATGGTATTACCCACTTTCACCCTTTAGCCCTTGACCCTTTGTTACCTAATCAACTAAGAAAGATTATTAAAAAAATTATAAAAAAAAAAAAACAAAAAAAAAACACTGTATTTTGTGGGGAAGAATAAGAAAACTCAATCAAGATTATGGCTTAAAAGATGTTCAAAAAGTTTTGCTGTAGAAAACCACTCAAGATGTCCAAGGTCTGAAGGTCTCTTCCATCTTAGAAATTCATGTTTTTACATTCCAGAAATAACAGAATTATATAACGAATCGATGTGTTCTTAGATCAGGTGTGTATATCTCATGTCAGTTTTTACAGGCATACGGAGTAACTAAGTGATTTCTCCAGTGGAGATTTGCCAGAATTATATTGTGGTAAGTTCAATTTTACTTTAAATTAGTAAACAAGCTACAAAACCTAACCTGCATGAAGTTTTCCTTTTGCTTACCTTAATAAGGTATCTGGTAATATCTCTCCCAGCAATATCCAGTCTCCTGGTGAGGTGAGGCAGAGAAAACCCTTCATACACGGGGCAAATGTGAGTCACACCATCTCCAGAGTCCACCACCACACCAGTAAGTAAACCTATAGTTGGGGTTTTAAATATAAAGGTAAGTCAGAAAAATCCAAGTTTCAAAAATGGAACAAGCCAACTAGAAACAGCCAAGTGCCACAGCCTAGAAGTCGATGTATCTTTTTCATTTTGAAGTTTGTTTCTTTTTTTTTAAAAGATTTATTATTTTTATTACAAAGTCAGATATGCAGAGAGGAGAGACAGAGAGGAAGATCTTCCATCTAATGATTCACTCCCCAAGTGAGCCGCAAAGGGCCGGTGCAAGCCGATCCGATGCCGGGAACCAGGAACCTCTTCCAGGTCTCCCACGCGGGTGCAGGGTCCCAAAGCTTTGGGCCGTCCTCAACTGCTTTCCCAGGCCACAGGCAGGGAGCTGGATGGGAAGTGGAGCTGCCGGGATTAGAACCGGCACCCATATGGGATCCTGGGGCTTTCAAGGCGAGGACTTTAGCCGCTAGGCCATTGCGCCAGGCCCTGAAGTTTGTTTCTTAAATAGAGATACTGAAGTATTCTTTCCTGTGTATTTTTTTAAAAAAAAGATTTATTAATTTTTATTACAAAGTCAGATATACAGAGAGGAGGAGAGACAGAGAGGAAGATCTTCCGTCCATGATTCACTCTGCAAGCGGCCTCAACAGATGGAGCCGATCCGAAACCAGGAGCCTGGAGCCTCTTCCCAGTTTCCCACATGGGTGCAGGGTCCTTTGAGCCATCCTCGACTGCTTTTCCAGGCTACAAGCAGGGAACTAGAGGGGAAGCGGGGTTGCCGGGATTAGAATTGGTTGCCCATATGGGATCCCGGAGCATGCAAGGCAAGAACTTTAGCCACTGAGCTACCATGCCAGACCCTCTTTCCTGTATATCTTATGAGACTTTTAGTCTAATCATTTTATGCTGAAGGAGACAGGGACATACCTCAGACTGAAAAATGAACAGGTTCTTACAGCAAAGTACAACCTTTTACTTTTCTTTCTAACAATTCTGATCACTGACTTCCTTTTAAGTGAAATTTTCTAAAGCACCTCAGGTACCTTTGGAAAAGCACTGTGCAGTGACCACGGAAAGTTAAGAAGTGGGGCCCAGCGCAATGGCTCAATGGATAAATCCTCACCTTGCTAAGCCGGGATTCCATGTAAGCACCGTGTTCGTGACAGTTCCTGGCCTGGCTGTTCCATTTCCCTTCCAGCTCCCTGCTTGTGACCTGAGAAAGCAGTAGAGGACAACCCAGAGCCTTGGGAACCTGCACCCACGAGGGAGACCTGGGAGAAGCTCCTGGCTTTGGATCAGCTCAGTTTAGGCTGTTGCGGCCACTTGGTGAATGAACTAGTGGACAGAAGATTTCCTCTCTGTCTCTCCTCACCGTAAATCTGATCTGCCTTTCTGCTAAAAATTATTTAAACCAATATACATACTTATAACATTATTTTCCCATCTCTGACACAACACACTCTCTTCTTTATCTTAAAAAAAAAAAGTTATTTTTATTGGAAAGGAAGATCTACAGAACAGGAGATAGAAAGTTCTTCCGTCTGGTGATTGACTTTCCTAATGACAACAGCCAGAGCTGAGCCGATCTGAAGCCAGGAGCTTCTTCCGGGTCTCCCACGCGGGTGCAGGGTCCCAAAGCTTTGGGCTGTCCTCGACTGCTTTCCCAGGCCACAAGCAGGGAGCTAGAAAAATGGGGTACCTTGGATATGAACTGTCACCAATATGGGATCCTGGCGCATGCAAGGCAAGGACTTTAAGCTACTAAGCTACTGGAGTGGCCCCTCCTTTTCTTTTTCAATACAAATTTGCATGCAGCATAAAATATAAACTGTGATAGCTTTTCTATGATTAATGGCATAAATTTCATGAAGGACATATATTTTCTAATGCAGTAGTCTTACTGAATTTCCACGGCAAAAAGAGAAGGAATTCACATCATCACTAAGTCAAAACATACTTCCAGTAACATCAATTAAAGCAAGGATTTAAATACAGCTTGTTTTCAAAAAGCCTTTTCTCCCAATCTTGCATTATCTTCCACTACTCCTTTTTCTCTATTACCTCGAACACTTATGATTCACATTTGGAGACACATCCTTTTGTTACTGGATTGTCCCTCCTTTCCATTTTAATTCCTATCAATTCCTTCATATTCAAACTCTTTATCTCCTTGTTATCTTTACTGGTAAGCAGAGAGCAAGAGGGAGGAAAAGACAGTTCCCAACTCAATCCAGGTCTCACTTGTACCTGGCAGGAACTCTATTAAATGTTTCCTCCCAGGTGCACATTTGCAGAAAACTGCAGTCAGAAGCAAAGATGAGGCCTGAACGGAGGCACTTTGATATGGGGGATGTAGACATTCCAAGTGGCACTATTAACAGCTGGGTCAAACACCTGCCTTCAAGTTCTTCGTTTACATCATCCCTGACCATTTTGCTCTCCAGCTCGGATTCTGTAATCCTAATTATCCCCCTCAATTTTGTACTACACAAACACACATTGTCAAATCATGCCACTTCATTTATGCAAAAGTCTCCTTGCATTTGTGTTTGAACCAATAACTGTAGCACTCAACTCCATCCTGGGGTGCTAGATGTGCTCTCTGGCTTAGCGTCTGACTCCAGCTTCCTTAAATGCAGACTTTGGGAAGTAGCAACGATGGGTCAAGTAAATGGGTGCTTGCCACCCTTGTAGAGATCTGACTGGAGTTCCTGGTGCCCAGCTTCAGCTAGCTCAGCCCTGACCACTGCATTTGGGAAGAAAATGAGCAGATGGCAGCTACTTCTCTGCCTCTCAAATAACTCCAATAAAATAAATCAAAACCTACAGTGAGACTATTTCATCTTTTGTTGTTGCTACTGTCAGGATCTGATTTAGGAGAATACTACTATGGCCTGAAGTTAATTTTGTTAATATTGGACTACTATTTCTCAAAGGAGTTCACTAGTTAGAAATAGTGAAGTATCAGCAATTAAGAAAACATATTTAGGCCTGGCGTGATAACCTAGTGACTAAAGTCCTCGCCTTGCATGGGATCCCATGGGAACGCTGGATTGTATCCCAGCTACCCTACTTCCCCTCCAGCTCCCTGCCTGTGGCCTGGTAAGGCAGTAGAAGAGAGCTGAAGCCTTGGGACCCTCCATCTGTGTGGGAATCCCAGAAGAAGCTCCTAGCTGCGGATCAGCTCAGCTCTGGCCATTGCTGACACTTGGAGACTGAACCAAGTGTCCTTCTCCTTCTCTCTCCTTCTTTGCTGTAAATCTGACTTTCCAATCAATCAATCAATCAATCAATAAATCTTTTTTTTAAACCAAAAGGAAGAAACACATTCGAGGTTGGATTTAGCATTTACTCAGGTCCACTTCCTATTCAACTCCCTGCTAATTTTCCTAGATAGGCAACAGAGGATGGCCCAAGTACATGTGGGAGACCAAAATGGAGTTCCAGGCTCTTTTTATTTGTTAACTATCTGAAAGTTAACAGGACTGACAGAGATCTCCCATCTGCTGGTTCACTCTCCAAATAGCCACAACGGCCACAGTAGGGTCAGTTTGACGCTAGGAGTTTCAGAGCTTCTTCTGGGTCTCCCACATGAGTGCAGGTGCCCAGGCACTTGTGCCATCTTCTGCTGCTTTACTAAGCGCATTTGCAGGGAGCTGGACTGGAAGTGGAGCAGCCAGGACGTGAAATGGAGACTACAGGAGGCAGCTTACCCCTGCAGTGCCAGGTTCAGTTATGGCCTCCTGCTTCATTCTTGCTCAACCCTGTTGGGAAGTGAACTAGCAGATGGAAGATTGCTCTCCATTTCTTTTCAAATCAATCAATCCATCCTTATAAAGAAAAAGTTCACACAAAATTTTTTTCAAAATGCACAAGGGCCTGGCGCAGTAGCTCAGCAGCTAAAGTCATCACTTTGCATGCGTTGGGATCCCATATGGGCGCTGGTTCTGGTCCCGATGGTCCCACTTCCCATCCAGCTCCCTGTTTGTGGCCTGGGAAAGCAGTCAAGGAGGGCCTAAAGCCTTGGGAACCTGCACCCACGTGGGAGACCTGGAAGAGGCTCCAGGTACTGACTCTGGATCGGCGCAGCACCGGACATTGTGGTCACTTGGGGAGTGAATCATTGGACAGAATATCATCTTCTCTCTCTCCTCCTCTCTGTGTATCTGACTTTGCAATAAAAACAAACAAACCTTTAAAACAATGCACCACGGGCCCGGTGGCATGGCCTAGCAGCTAAAGTCCTCGCCTTGAATGCCCCGGGATCCCACATGGGAGCTGGTCCTAATCCCGGCAGCCCCACTTTCCCTCCAACTCCCTGCTTGTGGCCTGGGAAAGCAGTTGAGGACGGCCCAAAGCTTTGGGACCCTGCACCCGCGTGGGAGACCCAGAAGAGGTTCCTGGTTCCTGGCTTTGGATTGGCACAGCACCGGCCATTGCAGTCACTTGGGGAGTGAATCACTGGACGAAAGATCTTCCTCTCTGTCTCTCCTCTCTGTATACCTGACTTTGAAATAAAATAAATAAATCTTTAAAAAAAAAAAAAAAAAACAATGCACCACAAAAAACTTGTTTTAATTCTATTTGTCCTTAAACTTTCTATCAAATTTTATTTGAAAGGCAAAGATAAAGATTTCCTATGAAGTGATTCACTTCCCAAATACCATCATACAATTAAAAAAAATTTTTTTAAAGATCCATTTATTTTTATTGGAAAGGCAGATCAGATTTATGCAGAGAAGGAGAGACAGAAAGATCTTCTATCCACTGGTTCACTCCCCAAATGGCTGCAATGGCTGGAGCTGAACTGATCTGAAGTCAGAAACCAGGAGCTTCTTCCAGGTCTCCCAAGGCTTTGGGCCATCCTCTATTGCTTTTCCAGGTCATAAGCAGGGAACTGGATGGGAAGCAGGGCAGCCAGGACATGAACCAGCACCCATATGGGATCCTGACAGCTGCAAGGTGAGGATTTAGCCACTGAGCCATTGATTCGTGTCCTACAATTGAAATTCTTTCTAGCAGAAATATCTTACCTTTGCTACCCAAAATTATACTCTTTTTAGCAGGTTTCAAAAGATTCAAGGAAAAAATGTTGCCATACACCTTTCAAAACTGTTTTTAAAAGTTCCTACAAGTTAGGAATAGATGCAAGCACTCTCCATAACTTTCGAATAATTGATTCCTCGTTCAAAGCAAAAATTACAAGTGGAGTGAACTGCTTTAAGTACAAAAAACTATGCCTACCGTACGCCCTGTTACACCTGCTGTTCTAAACAGAGTGCAATGCAAATTTAAGAAACGAGGCTTCTCTGTAGAAATTTAGCTCCTTTAAGTAAATAAATTCTAAGTTTCCACAAGTAGTATCCAATATATTTTAAAACCAATATGAAGCCACCACTTGGGACCAACACATCCTGTATCAGAGTTGCCAGTTCAACTTCTGGCTACTCTGTTCCTGATCCGGCCTCCTGCTGCATCTGGAATGCAGTAGACAGTGAGCCAAGTACAGCGTCAGAGTTCTGGGCTCCTGGCAGGGAAACCAGCGGATGAAGATCTCTTTCCAACACTCTACCTTTCAAATTAGTTAACAAACTTTAAAATAACCTCAATGAATTTTTATGTTTGTTACTAATCCAGATTCGGAATCACATAACCATGATAGTGAATTGTTAAAGTTAACAAGCAATCAATTAAAGCAAAGAACACATTATTTCTAAGTACTATGTACAGATTCAGACTGGAGACTTAGTTCAGATATCACCTCCTCCAAAAAGCTTCTATGACATGCTGAATCAAAACTATGTTGCTGTATTTTTCTTTCCCCTAAGACTAACTGCCTGTTGAGCACGCCCACAGAGGCTCCTGGCATGTATCTGATAGTCCCATTGAGATCTCAGAAGAATTCCTGTTGAGAACTTTTAAGATAACCAAAAGATGATGTTTACTCTCTACTGCATAAGAATTAAAATTGCCTATCTATGATCTTTTTTTTAAATAGGATTTTGAGCTGATATTCCTTTTTTTTTAAAGATTTATTTATTTTTATTGCAAAGTCAGATATATACAGAGAGACAGAGAGAAAGATCTTTTGTCTGACAATTCACTCCCCAAGTGACCACAACAGCTGGTGCTGCGCCGATCCGGAGACAGCAGCCAGGAGCTCTTCCAGGTCTCCCATGTGGGTGCAGGGTCCCAAGGCTTTGGGCCGTCCTTGACTGCTTTCCCAGGCCACAGGCAGGGAGCTGGATGGGAAGCGGGGCTGCCAGGATTAGAACCGGTGCCCACATTGGATCCCGGCGCGTTCAAAACAAGGACTTTAGCTACTAGGTCACCACGCTGGGCCCCCTATCTAGCATCTTTGTAATCACAGAACACTAACTCACCACATGATTGTACTTATGTATTAATCACAATTGCTCAGCTCTTCGAACTGGTGTAGCCTGTAACCTCTGTTTCTGGATGAGCATGGGAGCTATGGCTGTAGGTCAGTATTACATCACTCTGGCTACAGTGACAGGATGATGGTGAGCAAGAGAGCCGATCAGAACCAATCATTCTGACACTACACTGGAAATGTTCAAATAGTCCCTTCTTCCCAGGTCTTTACCCTGGGAAGAAACCAGCCTCAAGATCTGGGATCCACTGTGAAGAGTCAGGTTTCCTGGAAGAAAATCTAATGCAGAATTGAGAGAACTCATCTAGATAACGTCTAGTCAGTGCCATACCAAATTCAGCCATGCCTGAAGTTACTCACTAGTACATTCTAGTAACCAAACTGATACAATACCCATCTAAAAAAACCTTTATGAAATTTATGAGGAAGTTATCTATGGTATGTAAATATATATTGCACAAATTACTGTATTTAAACTATATTAAGGGGCACCTGGTGCAGTAGCCTAGTGGCTGAAGTCCTCGCCTTGCATGCGCCGGGATCCCATATGGGTGCTGGTTTGTATCCCAGCTGCTCCACTTCCCATTCAGCTCCCTGACTGTGACCTGGGAAGGCAGTGGAAGATGGCCCAAGGTCTTGGGACCTGCACCTGTGTGGGAGACCCGGAAGAAGCTTCTGGCTCCTGGCTTTGGATCAGATCAGCTCAGCTCCAGCCACTGCAGTCACCTGGAGAGTGAATCAGTAGATGGAAGATCTGTCTCTCTTCCTCTCTATTAATCTGCATTTATAAACCTTTAAAAAGTAAATTTAGTGCTTTTATTTGTGTATATATATATATAGGATAAGTAACCAGAAGCAAATCTTTTAATTTAATTTTCCTTTTATTTAATGGAGAATGGGTAAAATAAAACATTTTATACTTGCCCAAGATAGAGAACATCCTTTTTTTTCCCTTTAAAAAAAGGATGTCCTTTATTTTTTTTTTAAAGCTTAACTTTTTCACTGCTTAATAAAGCTAATAAAAAAGCATATGCTGAATCCTGGGGTAGGCATTTGATATGGCAGCTAGGACACCACCTGGGACCCCGGCAGCCCGCACCAGAAGACCTGCATTCTATCTCTGGCTCTGCCTCCCATGTCAGTGTCATGCTAGTCTGTACCTTGGGAGGTAGCAGGTGATAGCTTAAGTGATTACCTCCCATGTAGCAGAGACTAAGACTGGATTCTTGGCTCCTGTCCTAACACAGGTTCAGCCATGGCTCTTGAGAGCATTTGGAAAGTGAATCAGCAAATTAAAATACCCTTTCTCTCTGTTCCAAATAAAATGAAAACAAATTTCAAAATATATGAGAAAACTTCACAAATTTTACAAACTGTGAAAGTATTTCATAGTGTGATATATAAATAATGGCTAGTGCAATGACTAGTACAATGGATCAACTGGCTAATAATCCACCTATAAATGCCAGCATCTCACATAAGTACCAGTTCATGTCTTGGCTGCTCTACTCCTACCCAGCTCCCAGCTTAAGGCCTGGGAAAGCAGTAGAGGATGGCCCCAAACCTTGGGACCATATGACCATGTGCCCATGTGGGAGACCTGGAAGAAGCTCCTGGCTCCTGGCTTCACATCGGCTCAGCTCCAGCCACTGCAGCTATCTGGGGAGTGAACCAGCGGATGGAAGATCTTTCTCTATGTCCCCTTCTCTCTATAATCTGCTTTTCTAATGAAAATAAATCTTTAAAAAAAATCAAACTTATAAATTTAACATGTAATTTTATAAATAAGATTCTCCTACCATGGGGGCAGCATTTAGCCACAGCAAGTAAATCTGTTGCCTGCAATGCCAGCATCCTATATGGGAATCTGTTTGTGTCCAACTCCTCCATTTTAATTCCAGCTACCTGCTAATGGCCTGGGGAAAGCAGTGGGCAGCGGAGGAGGGCCCAAGTTTTTGGGCCCCTGCTATTCACACATGGGAGACCAGATAAATTTCTTAGTTCCTGGCTTCTCCTGGCCCTACCTTGACCATTTGGGGAGTGAACCAGCAGAGGAAGATCTCCCTCTAACTCTTTCAAAGAAATTAACACTAAAAAAAAATTCACTTACCTTGAGCATACAAAGTCAGAACTGCCTGGATGGCTACATACACTCCAGAAAACTGGTACGTTTCGAACATTACCTGGAAATGCAGAGAAAGTTATTTAATAAATATGCAATATGCTTTCTTCATGGTCACAGAATATACTAGCTGTCAAAAAGAATGAAAACTCTCCATTCTCATTAGTTCCTATAGCTTCTATAAATTCTCACTGTCACAGAACTTAAATCCTGAGGAGAGTTTTGGATGCAACCCAACTTCCCTAACACTGCATAAGGGCTACAGAGTGAAATTTTTTAAGTTGTTAGTTAATCGTTAATGAATGTGAAAAAAGCATTTTTGCATTCGAACAAGAATTTCTTAATGTTGCTTAAAGGGAGTATCCTTAAATGCCAAAAAAAAAAAAAAAAAAAAAAAAATGTTAACTACTGAGGACTTCTATGTCTCCCCCTCAAGCCAAGAATGTGGCTCTCCCCTCAGCAGCAAGAAAGAAAAACAAGAAAGCGAAGACAAAAATGAATGTCATTTGCTCCCAATTCTGCTTAGCTGCCGAGTCCACAATTCCCTACCACAGCTAAGAGGAAACTGCACCGCACTATGAGCTGACTTCCAGAGAGAAGTTTTTGGGGTCCTTTCTGGTTACACCCAAGGTAATTTTCAGCAGCCTAGGTAAACAGGAACAGGGCATGATTTTGGGGGGTTCATTCTAGTCTTCATTGACTGGTAGGACTAAGTGAATTTTCAGATTAGAAATTTAGAAATTTTATAACTGATAATAGGAATTATCAAAATTAGTATTTTGTAACTCTGAAACATACACATATCCATCTGGTAGGCAACCAGATATTCTGTTGTTACTCTATCCCATCATTCTGTAATTGCACCTCAAGGAGATAAAAATGAAAGAAGTGAACATAGGACCTTGAAAGCCTGTTAGAATCTGGTTTTACTTGTAAGACTACTAAAAACACCACTAACACACTTTTTAGGTGAGATTAAAGGCAGACATTATCAGTCACAGCTAAGTTTGAGATCATAGACAAATAAGAACATTATAAACCATAAAGAATGAAACAACTGTACCTAAAACCAATGATCTTTAATTTTCCAGGCACTTAACAATGCAACTGAGTTTTAATTCAGACTTTCCAAACTGGCAACTGGTGTAGTGGTTCCTGAAGTGCATGAGTTTCACCCTTGGCTTCTTGCTAGCACAAACCCGGGGAGGCAGCAAAGATCAAAGGGTTGGTTCCTGCCACCCAAGTGGGAAACCTGGATAGCTTTTCCAGATCCCAGATGTTTTGCATATCTGAGGTGTAAACAGGCAGATGTAAGAGCCCTTTTTTTGTTGCCTCTCAAATTATAAACAAAAAAACAAATTTCTTCTAAATTCCTTCTAAAATTTCCATCACCTAAATATATTGAGTAAATCAAAATATATTACTAAATATATATATATATATTACTTAAAAACCAGAGTTACCAAAAATTTCTCATTTGTTAGTAACAAAATTAAAGAGAACGCTGAGAAAGCTCTACTATGAGAAATGCAGCCCCTCTTGCTCACTTCTGGGACTATTTACCTCATGAGCTTTCCAATTTCCTCTAGCAACTCTCTGATCCTTGGCTGCTTCACCACTCTCTACTCTCATTTCTTTACCAACTATTCATCTACACCCTGATGACTTCCAGTTTATATCCAGCCCCAAGCTTTTCTCTTGATCTCATATACACATCTATGACATTTCTGCTTGACTCTCTAACAGTGATCTCAAACTTAGTGTCTAAAATTTAATTCCTGATCATGCCTTATCTCAAAACCTGTGGGTTGTTTTCCCACCTTAGTTGATGGTAATTCTATATTCCAGCCATTCAAGTCATCTTAAGTTAACCTGTACTGGAAAATTCCTTGGCACTACCTTCAAAGTAGACCCACAATCTGGTCACTTCTTAGTACTTCTACCATACTAGTTCCACTAGTCCTGATCCTAACCAGCCTTATCTTTTGCCTAAATAATTGAAAGAATTCCCAAATGGGTCTCTATAACCATCTACATCTGAACACTTCCCTTCTTTGCAACCATCCCTCATTTCACACAGAACAGAAGTCCATTTTCCTGTATGAGCATAAAAGGCTCAGCGGTCCAAGGCTTTGGCTCAACAGGTTTTTCCTCCAACATATGGTGCCAGGATCCTGTATGGGTGCTGGTGAAAGTCCTGGCTGTTCTACTTCTGATCCAGCTCCCTGCTAATGTGCTTGGGAAAGTAACAAAAGACGATTCAAGTCTATGGGCCCCTGTAACGATGTGGGAGACCTGGAAGAAGCTCCTGGCTCCTGGTTTTGAACCGGTCAGTTCCAGCTCTGTGGCTATTGGAGAATGAACCAGCGAAAGGAAGATCTCTGTATCTCCTCCTCTCTCTCTATAAACCTGCCTTTAAAATTAAAATTATTTTAAATATTTAACAATTTTAATTATTTTAATTTGAAAGAGAGAATAAGAGAGGGTGAGGGATCTTTCCCCAGTCAGTTCATTCTCAAAATGGCTGTAATGACTGGGGCTGAGCTGGTCGGAAACCAGGCATTTTTTTCCAGGTCTCCCATGTGGGTACAGGGACTCAGCACTTGGTCATTCCCTGCTGCTTTCCCAGGCCATTTGCAGGGAGCTGGATCAAAAGTACAGTAGTCAGAACTAAACTGGTGCCTTATGAGATGCCGGCTCCAGTGGTGGGGAAAGGGGCGAGTTGGAAGCTTTTCTCTAAGCTCTTTGTGAGCAGGATTTTGTTTTGGTGAGCAGGATTTTGTTTTGTTGATGACACATATACTAGCATATATGAACTGAAACATTCTTTGCTCAAAATGCCTGGGACCAGCTGAGTGCAGATTTTGGGTTCCTAACATTTGGAAATACTTGACACTTCACAATTTGAGAATCTTTAATCCATAACCTGAAATGATTAAAAAATCTCAAGCTTTTTGAATGTCAAAATAACACTCAATGACTAGGCACACAAGCATTCAATAAACAAGACCTAGGGAAAAAACAATGATTTGTTTCCTAAGCAGGGGTGGCGAGCATCTGGCCTTAGGCTCTGTAAGTCCTGTGAAGTCATCAGGTCTAATTGAGGCAACTGCAGACTCCAGAAATTCAATCTAGGGCCAGCCAATTGTTCAATTGGCTAATTCTCCCACTGCAAGCTCCAGGATCCCATACTGGTGCCAGTCTGTGTCCCAGCTGCTCCACTTTCCATCCAGCTCCCTGTTTGTGGCATGAGAAAGCAGCAGAGGATGGCCCAAAGACTTGGGATGGATCCTGCATCCAAGTGGGACACTCAGAGGAAGTTCCTAGCTCCTGGTTTCAGTTGGTTTCAACTCTGGCCATTGTGGCCAATTGCAGAGTGACTCAGTGGATGGAAGATCTTTTTTCTGTGTCTTTCCTACTCTCTGTAAATCTGCCTTTCCAATAAAAATAAATAAATCTTAAAAAAATGTTTTCAGTAAATCTGTAGCAGGCTATCTTTTTTAGTCATAACTTGATGTGGCATAAAAATGATGTCATATATATCCTAATGGCCCTTAGCAGCAAAAAAGGACTCTACCTCTCAGACAACAATGGTAAGATAAGACTTTCTAACACATTACATCAGAGAACTCATTTGCATACTCCATATAGAAACTTACCTCTACAATCTTCTCTCTGTTTTTGGTTGGATTCATAGGAGGTTCTGTAAGTAAGATTTTACAGTTTCTGGTATCTATGTTAAGTTTCTCTGGTCCAAATGTATAGTCCCACAGATGTTTCATGTCATCCCAATTCCGTACTATGCCATTTTCCATAGGGTAGTTAACTTCTAACATTGAGCGTAATTCACTTGCCTCATCACCAACCATTAGATCCTAAAAAAAGGACAATTTCAAAGCTTTAGAGCATTCAAATTTTAGCATAGAATAGCTTCAGCAAAGTATATTCCCATGACAGTTCAGAAAACTCTGGAGTAATTAATTTTAATATTTTTGGTACTTTCAGATAGTTTTTAATTCCCAAAAAAATTTTTTTAATTTGTTCCCAAAACAAGAACAAGCTCTTAAGTTTTAACCATGAGTAATAACACATTTTTATGCACAATGTGGTTTAAATCAATAAACTGACCTTACCTTTAACATACATGTTCCCAAAAGAAGAGAATTAGCACAAATAAACCCCACATTTTCACACTCTGAAGGGTTTTATATGAGGTTTCATCTGTTTCTTTTGCTCAAATGTTGAAAAAATAAGGCCTGTGATATGTGAAATAGCACATCAAACCTTGTAGAAAATGCTCAATGCATGCAGTGCATTTCTTTTTCTTAAGATCACAATGAGAAATCTAAGTATTACACAATGCAACAAAAGATGCAAAAGATGACTTTCTCTATGCAGTAATGCACAAACCAGTTAATTTCACAAACTTCTCTCTACACGGGCCTCACCAAGCTGAATGAGAATTTGTAGGGAAATAAAAAATAAACACAAACAAGTTTAAAATTTTCTCACAAGTAACATTTTCAATCTTAAAATGTTATTCTGGAGACAGTGCTATCACACTGGAAGTATAACACTCACAAGCCCTGAATCCCTCCAGTGAGGGCAACTGAAGACAACCCACATTCAGAAGGCCAAACTTGGCATGCATAGGAAGGCTACTGAAGTCTCAGAATCAAGCTAATTTAGAAATCAATTGGTCAAAATATTGATATTAATTTCCATTTGTGCTGATAGGAAATTTATCAGAAATTGAGCTTAATTCCTAGCATCAGAAATGGCTATTTGCTTCAGCCTTTTTAAAGTTCAAATTACAGAAAATGAAGAAAATCAGTTACTATGTGAATATGAGCTATCTTATAATGGAGGTTTGAAATATTTGAGCTTTAAATTTAAAAGATTTTAAAATAAAACAAAAAAGCAGAGGTAAAATTTATAAGGACTCTATTAACAATCCGATTTCTGAAAATTCACTGAAAGCAACATCCCAAAGGAAAACAAAATTAAAACAGGTATTAGAAATGTCTACGAAAGCTTTCTTCTCTAATTTCTCATAAAATCCAGTTACTACAACTTATTATTCAAATTTCTTACATATCATATTTGTAATCTTCTGTGAAGAGCACAAAAACTACAGCTCTGTATTTACTAACTCTAGATAACGACATACACAGGTTGAAGCATTCAGGCAAGGCAACTGACATCTGCAACTCACTTTGAAATACATAAAAAAAAAAGATGAACCTGGTGGACAAAAGAAATAGGACAGATCAGCACAGCACACAATGACGTGAGGGATTAGGTGAAGGGTGTGGGGTTTACCGTAAAACTACTGCACATCCTAAAGACCGCTTAATAAAATGTTGGAGGGGGAAATCCATAACCACAAGTATAAATTCTACTTTTAGACAGTAACAATGTTAACTGAATACCCAATTTTGACACTTGCCTTTTATCTTTTTTGTATTATGCAAGGTAAGCTATTACATAGTTTAAGGAAACAGTATTATTTCAACCAATTTAGGTTAAGTGTGATCTGATAAAAAGAATATTTATTTTTAATTCTATGCAAAACTAGGGGTTTACATATGTCTTTATCAGTGCCACTTCAAAATAAAAGCCTGTGTATCTACCTCGTGGGCCACACACACTGTAAAGGACTGACTGAAAGGACTGTTGTCTGCCATAGAGCCTCCCTGCTTCACTCTGAATAAAGAAGGCAGAGTGGAAGAAAACATTAAATATTTGGGAAGTGCAAAATTTCTTGAGTAGCTAGTTGAACTATCCAATTAAAAATTTTCTGTACTTTAAATTTTAACTTTAAAAAGTTCAATAATCTATAAACCTTTCCCAGAACAATTAATCTCAAAACTTCCCAAAGCAAAAAGTGTGATACTGACTTGCCTTCGTGTCTCAGAACTGAATCATGATCAGGTCTGGTCTCCAGTTTTTATCACCTGCCTCTCTACTGAACTTCAAGTCTAAACCATCATCTGTAACCTTAACAAAAAACAGCCACTCATATACTATTTCAAAGACAATATAGACTATTCGCCCACAGTCATTTTTATGCCACCTTTAATTAGGAAATAGGGCAGGGCCTAGCAGCTAAAGTTCTCACCTTGCACATCCTAGGATCCCATAGGGGCACTGGTTCTAATCCTGGCAGCCCCGCTTCCCATCCAGATTCCCGCTTGCGGCCTGAGAAAGCAGTCTAGGATGGCCCAAAGCCTTAGGATTCTGCATCCATATGGGAGACCTGGAAAAGGCTATAGGCGCCTGGCTTCAGACCATTGCGGCCACTTGGGGAGTGAACCAGTGGACGGAAGATCTTCCTTTCTGTCTCTCCTCCTCTTTGTATATCTGACTTCCCAATAAAAAATAAACAAGTCTTAAAAAAAAAAAACTTAAACCACAATGGTATCCCCTGAAGAAAATTCCATTGAGGGCCCGGTATGGTGGCCTGGCGGCTGAAGTCCTCGCCTTGAACGTGCATGCGCCAGGATCCCATATGGGCACCAGTTCTAATCCCGGCTCCTCCACTTCCTATCCAGCTCCCTGCTTGTGGCCTGGGAAAGCAGTCAAGGACGGCCCAAACCCTTGGGACCCTGCACCCGTGTGGGAGACCCGGAAGAGGCTCCTGGTTCCCGGCTTTGGGTCAGCACAGCACCAGCCGTTGTGCTCACTTGGGGAGTGAATCATCGGAAGGAAGATCTTCCTCTCTGTCTCTCCTCTCTGTATATCTGACTTTGTAATAAAAATAAACAAATCTTTAAAAAAAAAAAAGAAGAAAATTCCATTGAAAGAACTGTGGTAAATTAAGCCTAGACTGTTCTCCTTGTATATGTACAACCTTTTCTTAATCTCCTTAGCCGTTTATGACAAATGCATGTTCTCTTACGTAAGATAAATACAAGTAATTTCCACTTTTAAATGCTTTTGTTTACTCAGAAAGAAACTTCAGTTACTGTTACTAAGTAAAATATATCATTAGAAATGACTAATACTCTTGTCAAAACTTCTTATAAAAATAAACAAAAACTTGAAAATACCTACTATTTAAAATCACTCAGATTATCACTGAAAAAATGTAATGTTAAGAGTTAAGTGTCTGAGATGACACCATCCAGCTTCTGCTTGAAAGCAAGGACACTACATAATGGCTTTTTGGGGGGAGAAAAATCTATCATTCATGGAAAAATCTCTCAAGTGTTTTACCTTTTTGTTATTTATCCTCAGCAAGAATGATAAGGAAATAAATAATTCTTCTATTTTTCTCATCCAAGGTTCATTTGCACATCAAAACTTACTCAGTTGATTAAATTCACACATGATAGCACAAAGAATGCAAATATGTATCTATATATACATACTAGGATAGGTGATGTTTAATTTAGTATTAGTCAGCAAAGTGATTTATCTAAACGCAACTACATCACCCCAATTTTCTGGATCACACATGTCCTACAAATGTCACTTGGTTTCTATTATTATGCACACCACATTCCATTTTAATTATAACATTCATCTCTAAGAAAAACAAGGAAAACAAATCTATGTTAGTAATTAGTTCTTGTTTGGTCCATTGTATGCAATCAGGAAAGCATAGGACTTAATTAGTTGCTACCAAATTGAAGCAATGAAAATGGTTAAAAATCAAAGTACTTAAAATAAAATTATGGAATTACCCCCCTCCCCAAGACTAAAGGGACACAAAACAACAACTACTGTCCCACCAAGCAAAAGTGGAAAACAAACAGAGCATGTGTGTAACCTCACTTACCATCTTTTTGTTATTCTACTTCAACGGGTCAAGAAAGGTGAAGAGAGAGAAGGTAGAAGTAAGAGTCAGAAAAGGCCTAAATAAAATCCTCACTGAAATTTTTAAACATACAAGCAACAGAGACAAATTAGGTTGAGGTCAGATGCAGTACGACTATATTCTATGGAGTTAATAATTAGGGCCAACTTAACATGGACAGTTAATACTCATGAACAGAAATTAACTCATTAATTTAAATTTCCCTTTAAGTTAACCATCATTTTAGCTAACAAGACATAAAAAGTATAAGTCAATCAACTAAGCACAAGAATTCCAAAAAGTCAAGTGTTTTAAATTCATTACTGACTTTAAGAATGTCAAAGAAAATAAATGCAACTAGCAAAAGTCTAGATGAGCAGAATTAGGTAGTTTAGAGTTGTCTTTCCAAGTTCTAGCACTCAACTCAGACTGTCTAGTTCTATTTTCTACTTGAAGAACAATTTAATTTGAAAGGCTTGAAAGACAGAGCAGAGTGAACAATACTGAGTCTGCAGCACAGGTCAAACCACACAAATCAATGCTACAGGGAAATTCAACAAAAATGCTTTCCTAGATTAACAACTGGTTTGATTTCTATCACTTGACTTAAAAAACAATTGGAAGGCTGGCATTGTGGCACAGTGGGTTAAGCTATTACTGGCAACGCTGGTGTCCCATATGAGCACTGGTTCAAATCCCAGCAGTTCCACTTCTAATCCAGTTCCTTGCTGCTAGCAAAGCAGAAGGTAGCCCACCTACACACACTCATGAGGGAGACTCAACCTTGGTTGTTGCGACCAAGTCAGGAGAGAAGCAGCAGATGGAAGATGCCTTTCTCTGCATCTCCCTCACTTCTCTAACTCTGCCTTTCAAAAAAGTTAATAAATCTTAAGGGGGAAAAAAAAAGCAAAGAAGTGGGAATGAAGAGACGTGCATTTGAGCTTTCATACACTGGAGAATAAGAACAGCTAAACATGATTTATCTTTACACCTCACTGTCCATGAAGTTATAAAAAAAAAGTCATTCTCTTGGGCCAGCATTTTGATACAACAGGTTAGACACTGGCATGTTTTCAGGTTGCAGGTTCAAGTCCCAGCTACTCCACTTCCAATCCAGCTCCTTGATAATACACCGGAGATGGGAGTGAAAGACAGCCCAAGTACTTGGGCCCAACCACCCATGCAGGAAACCAGGATGCAGGTCCTAGCTTCTGCACTCAGGCTTGGCCCACATCTGGCTGTTACAGCCACTGCCATGCTTTCAAATAAATAATTCTTAAGGAGGTGGGGGGAGCTGTTCTTTTAAAGCCTGACACTTAATACATAAAAAATATTGTTTTCAACTTTCCATCCTCACCATCACTGATAACTAAATTTCAAGCTAAAGTTCATTTAAGATAGAATTTAACCAGAATGAAAAGATTTCACAAAAAGAGAACAAGAAATCTCATGTTTCGTAAAAGACGTTTAAAAAAAACCCTTATATTGGGTGTCTCATTTTTTGATAGCAATAACAGAGGCCACAATAACTGATCACCTTAAATCTTTTAAATCATTAACACAGTATTAACTTTCAGTGGGTATTGTTCTTCACTAACTCCATTCTCTAGGCTCAACTGCAGAGAGCTACCACATAGTAAATCCTTTACCACCATAGTTACTTCCTTTACCACCTTCCTAGATCTTAGACATCCCAAAGAAGCACACCCTACCTCATATTTCAAATGACTCACAACCTATGAGCTCACTGAACTGTTGGCAGACAGTCTAGACAGGAACAAAAACATCAGCTTATGCACAACTAAGCTGCTACAAGAGCCGCTAAATTCTATTTATATGCTATATAACTTGGTAACTGAAGAACTGAAAGTCAACTGTTACTCATTGTTCTTTTGAATGTTCTTTCTTCTTAAATAATGTAATTTCTGATCTCTTCAGTATGGAGGGAAATGTTACCCTTAATGTAGTCTCTCAATCTATGTACAGTGAGCAGGCAATAACCAGTTTTTATTCTTTCTCTTTACCATAAATAAACAATGTAAAGCCAAATAAAGACTTGCATGGTTTCTCCAGCACATTATGCCACTGTGGCATAGTGGGTAATGCCACTGACTGCAACACCAACATCCCATATGGGCACCAGTTTGACTCTCAGCTGCTCCACTTCTGATCCAGCTCCTTGATAATCAACTGGGAAAGCAGAGGACGACGACCCTGCACCCTTGGTGGGAGATCCAGATAATGCTGTTGCTCCCAGCTTGTGTCTGGCCCAGCCCTGGCCATTGAGGCCACTTGGGAAGTGTACCAACAGATGGAAGATTCTCTTTCTGCTTCTCCCTCTCTAACTCTACCTTTCAAAATAAATAAAGTAATAGTAGTAAGAAGAAACCAGTCATTACATTAGTGAAAAGGAGAATCAATGACTTACATCCTATGTTTTCCTGACTAGTTATAAAAAGTCAGGGGATCAAACCATGAAAGCACAGAAAGAAAAAAATTCAAGATCCCAAAGAGACACTAAGACAAATATACGGCATTAAAGAACAAAAATACCAGCCTGATATCTTTTAAAAATTATATAGTAGGACTTCATGTCACTAATACAGTTCCACATCAATGTAAAAAAAAAATCAACACACATATAAACAAAATTAGATGAAATTAACTTTGATTTTTATGTCTTTGGGAAATTCTGCTTTCCCCTTTGCTTTTCATGGCATCACTTTTAATGCTATCTAATTCAAACAATAGTTCCTGGGTTTTTACAGTCATCTGTCAATAAATAAGTAAAATATTACCTTGATTTCAATGTTTCCCACTTTGGTGGTTGATCTGATAATAGGTCTTCCAACCAAAGCTGGGAAGATGTGTTCTGGAAAATTAGAGCCTGCATATCCACACTTCACAAACTGGAAGGAAACAGTAAAAAAAAAAACCACAAAGTTAGTGTCAAGGTATATACAATACCCATTTAAAACTAGGATCAGAAAAATATTTGTTGCTTATACAACATTATAAACTGTCACCCCCTCTATTCATCACCCCCTTCTACTTACTATTTCTACAGTCCATATTTATTTTTGTTAACTGTTTTAGTGTCTAATCCCCCCTAAATAGGAAAGTCACAAAAGAACAAACTAACCTGAGCTGTTCAGCTGGAATTCAATGACTAGGTCACTAAGCAGTATGTGGGTAAAGGACAAATTCATTCAACAATGCTAAGTATTTTTTAAAAGACAGGGCTGACACGATGGTTATAGCAGGTAAAAAGGCCTCCTGCAATACTAGGATTCCTAATGGGTTGCAGTTCAAGTCCCAGCTGCTCCACTTCCAATTCTGTTCCCTGCTAATGCATCTGGGAAAGAAGCAAAACAAAGCCAAAGTCCTTGGGCCCTTGTATCCACAAAAGAGACTGGGAAGAAGCTTCTGGTTCCAAATGGCCCAAATCCAGATATTACAACCGTTTGGGTAGTGAACCAGTGGGCTGAACATCTCTCTCGTGGTACTATGCTCTCTCTGTAACTCTGCCTTCCAAATAATGAATAAAATTCTGTTAAAATTAAAACAATTTGGGCCCGGCGGCATGGCCTAGCGGCTAAAGTCCTTGCCTTGAAAGCCTCAGGATCCCATATGGGCGCCGGTTCTAATCCCGGCAGCTCCACTTCCCATCCAGCTCCCTGCTTGTGGCCTGGGAAAGCAGTTGAGGACGGCCCAATGCATTGGGACCCTGCACCCGCGTGGGAGACCCAGAAGAGGTTCCAGGTTCCCGGCTTCAGATCGGCGCGCATCGGCCCGTTGCAGCTCACTTGGGGAGTGAATCATCGGATGGAAGATCTTCCTCTCTGTCTCTCCTCCTCTCTGTATATCTGGCTGTAATAAAATGAATAAATCTTAAAAAAAAAAAAACAATTTAATTTAAAAAGGGATATCAGAAAATGAATAGGGCTTTAGTGTCAATTTTAAAGAAGGTTTTCTTTCATGCTGAGCAACTGCACTTAAGCAATCACATGATCCAAAATGGGAAAAACAAATGCCATGTGAACTAGCATTACAGGAAAACTAACATTATTTTAGACTACTTGCTATATAAAATTATTTGCCTTGTTTATTTATTTGACAGGCAGACAGAGCACGCCCCCACGCTGAAATGCTTGCAATGAAATGCCCAGGGTTAGGCCAGGCAAGGCAGGAGTCTCAACCCAGGTCTCCCATATTGGTAGTAGGGATGATTACCTGCAGGCCTTCCCGAAAACATTAGCAGGAAGCTGAATCAAAAGCAGAGGAGGAGCCAGGACTCAAAATGGCACTCTGATGCAGACATACCAAGGGGCAGCTATTTTAAAATTTTATTTATTTATTTTCTTGGAAAGATCATATTTATGGAGAGAAGGTGAGAGAAAAGACAAAGCTTTTCCACCATTGATTCACTCCCCAGTGGCAGCAATGGCTAGAGTGCAGTTGATCCGATCTGAAGCCAGAAGCTTCCTCCTGGTCTCTCATGGGGGTGCAAGACTTTGGACCAACCTCTACTGCTTTCCCAGGCCATAAGCAGGAAATCGGATGAGAAATGGTGCAGCCAGGACACAAACTGGTGCCCATATGGGATCCTGGAGCTCGAATGGAAAGGATTAGCTAATAGAATCTTTGTGCTGGCCCATTAAGATCAAGTATTACATGGAAGAGATGACAGAAAGCTTCACGGTGGGTAGGGGAAGTTGTATGAGAAAATCTGAAAGTCTATCCTTAACAAGTCTTTATCCACCCTTGCAAAAAAGCAGTGGAGGACGGCCCAAGGCCTTGGACCCTATACCCACATGGGAGACCAAGAAGTTCCTAGCTCCTGGCTTCAGATGGTTCAGTTCTAGCTTTTGGAGCCACTTGGGGAATGAACCAGCAGGTGGAAGATCTCTTGTCTCTCCTTTCTCTGTAAATTTGTCTTTCCAATGAAAATAAATAAAATCTTAAAGAAAAAAAAAACACAGGATTTTTTCGCTTACTGATGAATTCCAAGTGCCTAGAACATTGTCTGGTACCCAGGATGTAATAAATAGTGGATAATTATTAAAACATCCAATTATTTTAAAATACAGAGGCAGGAACAGGTGTTTGATGCAGTAATTTACATACACATCCCACACTGGAGTGCCTGGGTTCAAGTCTTGACTCTACTTTGGACTCTTGGCTTCCTGCTGATAAGCACCCTGGGAAGCAGTGGCGATGAATCAAGTAGGTAGGTCCCTGCTACCTGCAAGGAGACCCAATTTGAATTTCTAGCTCCTAGCTTCTGTCTGTCCCAGCCCTTGTTGCTAAGGCATTTTGGGGAATAAATCATTAAATTGAGGAGCTCTCTCTCTGTATTAATCAAACAAAAAAAAAGGAGGGGGCCCAATGCAGTGGCCTAGCGGCTAAAGTACTCGTCTGGCAAGCACTGGGATCCCATATGGGCACCAGTAATAAACCTGGTGGCCCTGCTTCCCATCCAGCTCCCTGCCTGTGGCCTGGAAAAGCAGTAGAGGACACCCAAAACCTTGGGAACCTGCACTCAGATGGGAAGACTGGAGAAAGCTCCTGGCCTCAGATCAGTTCAGCTCTGGCCGTTGCAGCCACTTGGGGAGTGAATCAGCCATTGGAAGATCTTCCTCTCTCTGTTGCTCTACATAAATGACTTTCCAATAAAAATAAAAATGAATAAATAAATCTAAAAAAAAAAAAAAACACTGCAGGCATTTGGCATGGCAATTAGGTGTCACTTGGGATACTTGTAGTTCAGGTCACAGTGCCTAAGTGAGTCCTAGTTCCAGCTATGATCCAGCTCCCTGCTAATACACACCCTGGGAGGTAGCAGACAATGTGTTTAGATCCTTGCCACCCCTGTAGGGGACCTTGCTTGACCTCTCAGCTCCTGGTTTCCTCCTGGTCCAGCTCCAGGCATTTATTCTTTTTCGTTAAAAGAAAGAAAATAAGGAAGGGAGGAAGGATGGAAGGAAGCAAGCAGTAGAGGACGGCCCAAAGCCTTGGGACCCTGATCCTGAGTAGGAGACTCGGAATAAGCTCCTGGCTTCCAATCAGCTCAGTTGTGGCTGTTTTGGCCACTTGGGGAGTGAACCAGAGAACAGAAGATCTGTCTCTCCTCTGACTTTCCAATAAAAATAAATAAATCTTTTTTAAAAAATTAAAAAAAAAAAAAACCCACAATAAGTCCTTTGTTCTCACAGGCTTTACATCCATAGGTGCAACTAACCATGGCTCAAACTATTAGAAAAAAGGGAATTCTGTCTGTACTAAAATATACATATTTTGTCACAATTCCTTAAACAATACACTTCATTTATAATACATTACAAGGTATTATTATAATCTAGGGATGATTTAAAGTATACAGGCCAATATGTGTAGTTTATATGAAATATTACATCATTCCATAAGGAATTTGGGCATTTCAGGTATATGGTATCTGTGAAAATGTGCCTCTAAATGCCCATGGATACATTTAATACTCATTAAAAACCCCAATATTCTACAGCTCCAGGTAGCACCTGTTTTTGGAAGAATTAAGGATCAAAACAATGTATAGATGCAATAAAAGACAAGGGCACAACATATTAACATAGTCCTTGACAGAAAGCTACTATTGTACAGGTATTGTCTTAACAAATCCTTCAAAACATAAAAACTTGGTTATTTTAATATTCAAATATCCCTGCAATCTCACTGAAAATGATGCTGATGAACTACTTATTTTTAATTGAAAAAAATTATGTTAAAGGTGAAGGTTTTCTTTCTGCTGATCCATTTCATCTTTTTTTTTTTTAAAGATTTATTCATTTTATTACAAAGTCAGATATACAGAGAGGAGGAGAGACAGAGAGGAAGATCTTCCGTCCAGTGATTCACTCCCCAAGTGAGCCGCAATGGGCCGGTGCGCGCCGATCCAAAGCCAGGAACCTGGAACCTCTTCCAGGTCTCCCACGCGGGTGCAGTGTCCCAAGGCTTTGGGCCGTCCTTGACTGCTTTCCCAGGCCACAAGCAGGGAGCTGGATGGGAAGTGGAGCTGCCGGGATTAGAACCGGCGCCCATATGGGATTCCAAGGCTTTCAAGGCGAGGACTTTACCCGCTAGGCCATGGCGCCGGGCCCAATCCATTTCATCTTAACTGCTGTACCTAACATCTGCACCAATGAACCACACTGAATTATAAATTACCTAAAACATTCTACCATCCAGAACCTAACCTCATCTTTCATAAACAAAGCTTTTTCAATTATGTTTAAGTAATGATTTAAAAAAATTAAACATTTTCTGAAAAATCTGTCTGAAATGAGGAAGTTTCCTATTCTTAGTGCCATCTGGAATCATATCCTGTCAGTTCAAGTTTACACTGTAGAACCATCATAAAACAGACACTGAGATGTGCCTGTGCCCAAACCCACATCACCCAGAACTAATTCAGCACAGAGCCATCACAGCAAGGGCATTTTTCAGGAGCAGGCTACTCACCTAAGAATGTAATATTGTAGAAACTCTGACTAGCTGATCTTCGAATATGTTAATATGTTATCCTGGTACGTGCACAAACAACCTACTCCTTTGTAGCTACTTCCTCATCTGATGAGAACTAGGATACAGAACCAGAATCTATTTCCCACCCCCAAAGAAATGCTAAAATAAGTTCGGGTGTAGGGACCCAAAGCCTTAGGCCAACCTCCACTGCTTTCCAAAAGCAGGGAACTGGATGGGAAGTGCAGCAGCCAGGACACTAACTGGAACCCATATGGGATCCTGGTGCTTACAAGGGGGAGAATTAGCCAATTGAGCCATTGTACCAGGTACTGTTCTTAGTCTTTTCCCTATCTCCATTCTCCCTCCCTTTGTGCGTATGTGTGTCTGAGATTTTGCCTTTCAAACAGATAAATCAACTTTTTAAAAAAATTACAGAACAGAGAAGATGCAAGTCTATAATGGTCACTTCAGCATACTAAATGTAATATAATTTTCTGAAATGAGCATCCTAAAAGAAGTTGAAATTGGGAGGAGACTGTTAAGACTTTGTCTTGGGGCAGGCACAGTGGTGTAACAAGCTCATCCTCCAGCTGTAGTGCCAGCAGCCCCTACAGGCGTCAGTTCATGTCCCAGTTGCTCCACTTCTGATCAAACTCCATGCCGGGGAAAGCAGTGGAGGATGCCCAAGCCTTTGGGACTCTGCTCATGTGGGAGACACAGACGCAGCTCCCGGCTCGGACGAGCTCAGCTTTGGCTGTTACAGCTATTTAGGCAGTGAACCAATGGGTGGGAGAGTTATCTTTCCTTTCCTCTAACTCTCCCTTTACAATAAAAGTAAAATAATAAAAAGACTGCTGTGCCTGTCATGTTGCCCATAGCTGCACACACTGGAAACACACAGCCAGCAAAGCAGTAAATAATCACATTCCTCAATGTTTTTTAAATACAGTCGTACAGATGGGCAGTTCACTTAAAATTCTTATTTGGCAACTGAACTCCCTGAAACTATAAGCTCACTGTCACTGCTTTACAAAAAAAAAAAAAAAAAAAAAGAAAGAAAATTCTTCAGGCCAGCATTCTGGTACAGCAGGTTTATCCACTGCTTGTGACATCAGAATCCCATATCAGAGTCCAGCACTGCACTTCCCAGCACTCCAGCTCCCTGCTAATTCCTGAGGAAAGCAGCAGAAGATGGCCAAAGCATTTGAGCCCTTGTTACCTATGCTGATGACCCAAATGGAATTCCTAGTTCCTGGCATCAGTCTGACCCAACCCCTGCTTTTGGAAGCATTTAGGAAATAAAATAGTTGACAGAGATCTGTCTCTCCCACTCTCACTCTTAAAATATTTTAAATAGGTAAATCTTAAAAGTGAAAATTGGGCTTTAATTCAAGCTAAATAGATCAAACACTTAAACTTATTCTACCTAAGCAGCTTACTATATGCAGAAGTTGTCAAAGAATTCATTAATAGCATTCCTATAGTGCTCTCAAAACAGCAAAAACCACCTATTTTGCATTATTTCAAATGTAAAAGCAAGGATGATTATAATAAAATATATTCAATTTTCAAGAGTATAGAATAGACCACACATTTCTTGCAAGAAAAAAAAACACAAGTTTTTTTTTTTTTTAATCTACACCATGATGTAACAAATAACAAGGAAAATATTCTAGGTTACGTATCAGGTATTTTATCCTTGAAATTCCTCTCCCATGATAATCATTTTAAAACTCGGTGATTTAGTTCTTCTTGCGTGCAGTAACATTGTGCTTAAGAAATAGATTTTACCATATATAGTTTCCTTTTCATAGCACTGTGGTTTAAACTGGCTCTCTTACTTCCCACTGAGTCATCAAACGCTAAGAACATGAACAACACACTGTTCCTGCAAGCAAAAAGGAAGAGCCTACATACATCTGTTCTTCCAAAGGTAAGTTGGGCTTACTTAAATTTGTATGTTTCTTTTACTGATTTTATCTGATGGCATTGATACATTAACTTAATTGCATAGTAACAATTCAAATCTTTGCGCCTAAAAATCACTAACAGAAGTGAACTATATATGGGAATAGAATTATTCTAGCACTGTAAGCTGCTTTTTAAACTTGACCTTGTTCAGCACTGTGCCCATGAAATACAAAGCACTAGGGAAGTCCTATTGTTGGTTGTGTTTGGCAGCATGGCATACAGCACCAAAGGCCTTGGTCCACCTCTTGAAAGGGACCTAAACTTGGGGCTTCACCAGTCTCCATCTTTTCATCTATGTGGTCACTTCTAATGGCGCTATCTTTCAGGGCAGGTTTAGGCTGTTATGAGGCATAGCCAGTATGATAGGGAGGAAGTGGAGTGGGCCCTACACCTGGCAAGTGAGCATTCAGATTGGCGCTTCCAAGAAGGGTAAACAAACCAACCAACCCTTCTCAAATTGCCTACAATTTTAAACCCTAAAATGTTTAAGGAGCACACAGAAACACTTTAAGGTGACTACTCCTTCCATCGACTTTTAAAAATAAAACTGAAGAGCCCGGCACGGTGGCCTAGTGACTAAAATCCTCGCCTGCATCCCTTGGGATCCCATATGGATGCCGAGTCTAATCCTGCTTCCCATCCAACTCCCATCCGCTTCCCATCCAGCTCCCTGCCTGTGGTCTAGGAAAGCAGTCAAGGACAGCCCAGAGCCTTGGGATCCTGCACCAGCGAGGGAGACCCAGAAGAAGCTCCTGGTTTTGGATCAGCTCAGCTTCAGCTGTCGCAGCCACTTGGGGAGTAAATCATCAGATGGAAGATCTGTCTCTCCTTCACTCTAAAAATCTTTCCAATAAAAGTAAATACATGTTTATACACACACACACACACACACATATATGTATCTTATATGATAGGTTTCTAGTTCTCTAAATTTTCAGAAACACCACAGTATTCTTGCTATAATATTCACTTTTTTTTTTTTTAAGTTTATATACCTGATTCAGAAGGGAAGACTTCCTATCCACAACTTCACTCCCCCAAATCCCACAACTTGTAGGTCTGGACCAGATAAAAGCCAGGAGCTGGGAAATCAATCCAGGTCCCACACGGGTGGAAAGGACCCAATTACTAGAGCCGTGACCCACTGCCTCCCCAGGCACACACCAGCAGAACTGCTATCAGCACAGCCAAGACCTGAACCCAGGCACTAGGATATTAGCCACACAATGGTCTGACCACTGCACCAAATGCCCCCCTTGACTCCCATGTTCTATCAGAACTGCTTAGTTGAAGTCAAACACGTCTACAGGAAAACTGGACAAAAATCTAATCAGAAGTGTAACACCAAACACACACATTTTTGGATTAACTTATTTTATTTATGCCATAGTCACTCATCTTTTGACTTAAACAACCGGTGCCATGGCCTAGCGGCTAAGGTCCTCGCCTTGAACGCACCGGGATCCCATATGGGCGCCGGTTCTAATCCCTCTAATCCCGGCAGCTCCACTTCCCATCCAGCTCCCTACTTGTGGCATGGGAAAGCAGTCAAGGACGGCCCAAAGCCTTGGGACCTTATACTCACATGGGAGACCTGGCAGAGGTTCCAGGTTCCTGGCTTCAGATCGGCACAGTTCCGGCCGTGGCAGCTCACTTGGGGAGTGAATCATTGGACAAAAGATCTTCCTCTCTGTCTCTCCTCCTCTCTGTATATCTGACTTTGTAACAAAATAAATAAATCTTAAAAAAAAATTAAGAACTAGATACAAAACTAATCAATAAAACACAATCAAGTTTTTTTTTCTGGGCCTGGCGCCATGGCCTAGCAGCTAAAGTCCTCGTCTTGAACGCGCAGGTATCCCATATGGGTGCTGGTTCTAATCCCTGCAGCTCCACTTCCCATCCAGCTCCCTGCTTGTGGCCTGGGAAAGCAGCTGAGGACGGCCCAAAGCCTTGGGACCCTGCACCCACATGGGAGACCTGGAAGAGGTTCCTGGTTCCCGGCTTAGATTCGGCGCAGCACTGGCCACTGCAATGGTCACTTGGGGAGTGAATCTTCGGACGGAAGATCTTCCTCTCTGTCTCTCCTCCTCTCTGTATATCTGACTTTGTAATAAAAATAAATAAATCTTTTTAAAAAAGCTTTTTTTTCTAAAGATTTATTTTATTTTTATTAGATTTACAGAAAGGAGGAGAGAAGATCCTTCATCCATTTAATTCACTCCCCAAGCGGATGCAACAGCTGGAGCTCAGCTGATCCGAAGCCAGGAGGAGGGGTCTCCTCCGGGTCTCCCCTGCGGGTGCAGGGTTCCAAAGCTTTAGCTGGAGGGGAAGCAGGGCTGCCGGGATTAGAACCGGCACCCATATGGGATCCTGGCAAGTTCAAGGTGAGGACGTTAGCCGCTAGGCCACTGCGCTGTGCCCTACATTCAGCTTTTAAATGTAACCTAAAAATAGTTGCATAAAAACTAGCTATAGTTATCATTCCTATTCTAACATGGAAAACTGTCATATACTACAAATACATAACAGATTCTGTACCTAGAATCACTCAGGGCAGGAATTCACACAAATGTAACCGATTTGGGTTTCTAAATAAAGTTGACGGTCACAGAGTATTTTAAACCAATTTCTAGTTTTACATTTTCCTAAAATAAAATCAGGCTAATATTTTTCTAAAAGTACCTTTAACTGAGTTTTAACTACAAAACTGACATGTTTGTAGATGACTTAGTTTAAATACAGAATAGCAACACAAGGTCTGTTAAAAATCAAAACATTTTCCCAGTAATTCTGAAAGGTTGTGAAGTCCTCCCTTATTTCACTCCCTCATCCTTGACTCATAAGGACCATTTACAACGGTTCCCACAAAACTTCTACACACCGGCACAAGTTTGTGGACAGATAAGTGTCTTCTGATGAAGAACACACACAGAAGCAGAATCATAAGCCTGTCTGCAAATTAACAGTAAAACTGTCTACAGTACATTTCTATGGCAGTGCACCTGCTCCCTTTGCAAAGTGTCCTCTGGGGACGGAGCAGCGCTGCAGTGGGCGACACTGCTACTGGCATCCCTTAGGGACTCTGGTGGGTGTCCCAGCTCCTCCACTTCCCATCCAGCTCCCTCCTTGTGGCCTGGAAAAGTAGCAGAGGATGGCCCAAACCCTTGGGACCCTGCACCCACAACGGAGACCCGGAAGAAGCTCCTGGCTCTGGGCTGGCTCAGCTCTGGCTGTTGTGAGCATCAGCTGTAGGAAGATATTTCTAACTCTTTCAAATAATGAATCTTTTTAAATAAAAAAATAAAGTGCTCTCTATGGATTTTTACTGTAATATTAAGTCCTGGAGTATTTAGTTCAGATGAAGCCAATATAATTACTGCTTGTTATAAATCTGCTGAGTTCAATCAAGGACAGTGGCAGTTAGGATAATGAACATCAGCTTTTCTTTTTCCCCTCAACAATTTCCAAACTAAAGTTTGAATAAAATCTTTCTTAAGTCCTATGTCACATTTATGGAAGGGAGGGGAGAAAAAAAAAATCACACATACAAAAAAACGTTCCAGCAGGAAAATAGCTCCAGAAATCACTACAGAACTCATAAAAACTGCACTCACACGTTTTCTCTCCTCGTTTGCCGACCTTACCCAAGTTCAAAATGCATTTGTGTTAAATGTTTCTCATTTTTAAATGGTTTCTAAGTCAGTACCTTGCAATATTTGAAGACTATCATTATCTGTATTCTCAACCTAAGGGAGGAAAACGGGGTCGGAGACCACCAACACTGATCAACTTCCCCCTCGGTCAATGGAACTAACATTAGGGCTGGAGGGGTCATCCAATGGAACATGCTGGTCTCTGCAGGGCTGCACCTGGACCAAGCTACCAGCACGGAGAACATACACGCTTCATTCAGCCGCCACCTCTTTCCCAAAAAGAAACAGCAAACCCACCAACGCGGGCCCCCAGCACTGAGGAAGGGCCGTGGCCCCTGGCTTGACAGCGCTTCCCTTTTCTGCTCTCAGCCCATTTCCTGCCTCGCGTTCCGCATCTTCCACCATACAGGAAGAGGAAGGCCTCTAAGGTGTTTCTCCATTCCGCACAGCCGCGACCCTGGGGGCTGCAGCCCCCTCGCTCCGAGCACACGACCCCGGCCTCTCGCCCCCCGGCCCCGTCCTCCAGCCAGGCTGCGGAGCCGGCCCCCCGCGGGCAGCAGGTGGGAGCTCGCCCGCCGCCCCGCCCCGAAGGGCCGCCGGGAGAGCCCAGCGCCCGGTCCGCTCGTTCCCCGCAGCCGCAGTGTCCGTGGCCGGCCGCGAGGGCCCCAGACGTCCAGCGCCAGAGGCCGCGAGACCCCCCGAGCATCGCCGCCCGGGCCTGTGGCCGCCGCGGCCTCCTCGCCTGGCGCTTACCCCGGTGCCGTTGTCGCACACCACCACCTTCCTGCCCTGGCTGTCCATCGTCGGCCTTGGGGACTGCCGCCACCGTCGTGCAACCTACAGCCGCCGCCGCCGCCCAGCTCTCCCTCTTCCTCCTTCGCAGCCCCACCTCCGCCCTAACTTTCTTCCCCCAGCCGGAAGTCGCTGCCGCTCCCCGCCCGTCATTTAGCCGACCGCCTGCGCGGAAGGGGTGGGACAGAACGGAGAAGGCTCGTGACTGGCAGCTGTGAGCGCCACTAATCAACGGAGGAGAGCCGAGGCCCCGCCCGCGGCCCGCGCCGCAGCTGCGCGGTCACGGGTGTGGAGCACGCACGTCTTTCCCAGGCTGCGTGTGCTGGTAGGGGCTTTGGGGCAAGTTAAATGGCGGCGGGAGTGGCGGAAGCCGGGGCCGTCTCCCAGAGGTGCGGCGTGAATCAAGGGCGCTGTCTAACGGTCTCCAAAAGGCGCAGACAGGTGGAAGACGCCGGGTCGGCCACGAGGAGGCGTGGAATGTGCCGGACGGGCCAGCCAGGAGGGTGGGGAGCGAACCCGAGATCTTGGCTCACCGGGTGGTTGTCGCGACGCCCATTCAGGGGCAGGAGCTGGGATGGATGTACGCACGTTGAGGTCGTGCGTCCGCGCCACACCCTTCGCAAGTGGTCCTCGGGTGAGGTGAACGAGCGAGCTGTCACGCTAACCCCTCCGGAAGCCTCTGGTCTCTGCACGTCTCTTCTGTGTATGCACCTGCCCCAAGTCAGAACCTCGGCTTTGAAATCAGGCTAGCTCAGTTTCACATCTGGCCCGGCCATTCGAGAGTGCTGTGCTGTGGACATGTGTGGCCGTAACGTCTGAGGGTTGTGAGGATAGCATTAATCTGTGCAGCCATTCGGCAGTAGCTATTTGGTACTCATCCCCTCCGTTTAAACCGATTGTGTTCCCTAACTGTGGCGTCCCTACCTTTTTTCTTTTTTTCTTTTCTTTTTAGCCATTTGTCAGTCATACCGTAAGACTCAACGAGTCACATTTCTGGATACTTCGCTGCTGACACTCAAGGTGTTCTTTACCTTGGAGTTAAAAAAAACAACACTGTGTTTGTTACACATGGCAAATACTTATTGGGTAGATGATGTTAAAATTATCATAGAAAACATTTCATCATTTTTGAGAGGTGAGAACTAGATTGTGATTTCTGTTACACATATGGTAACTAGAATAAAAATTAGATCATGGGGCCAGTGCTATAACTCTGCCTTTGACAAAATTGCACCGTAACTCCCCCAGTTACTTTAGTATTAGTAGTAGCAGTAGCTGCCAGGAAGTTTTCATTTCTTCTTCTGTTAGAACAGTGGTTTTCAACCATTTCTAAAGACATCAAGTATTTTCTGAAAATTTAGTTTTATCTTAAATCACAATACATAAAAATGATTTAAAAAAAAAACAGAAAACTTCTGTAGTTAGAGAGGTTAGGATGGATAAGGGCCTCTGAGGAACATTCCTTCACCTGCTTTGGCAATCCTTCAGGCTTGAACCCACAGTTCGTAACTATGAGTGTCGTAGGTGGCAGATTAACCTGCTCTACCACTGGCTCCCCAGAGTGCAGTGAGGCATCCATTCGATTAGTCAAAAGTGCCCCAGTGCCTGGCACAGTGCTGTCTTTCTGTGAGTACATTTTTTTTTAATTTTAAGATTTATGTATTTGAAAGAATTGCACAGAGGGTGAGACAGATCTTCCATCCACTGGTTCATTCCCCAGGTAGCCACAGTGGCCAGAGCTGGGCCAGGCCAAAGCCAGAGGTTTTATCTGGCTCCAAACGTTTAGACCATCTTACACTTTTTTTCTTTTTTAGGCCAGAAGTAGGGACTAAATCTGAAGTGGAACTACTGGACATGAACCCAACTCTTGGCTTTGGTCTGGCTCATCCCTGGCTACAATGACCATTTTGGGGAGTGAGCCAGCAAATGGAAGATGTCTTTGTTTCTCCTTCACCCCCTCTCTGTGACATTGCCTTTCACATAGATCAGATACATCTTTTTAAAAAGAAAGAAGGAAACTGGTAACAATAATAACAACCAAAAAACCCACAAATAAACTTACTTCTCAAATTTACGTGTAACATTGCAGAACCAGGATTACACATGAGGGTGCATAATCCCAAAATCTAAACTGCTCGGGAACCCCACAGCTGGCTTGAGAAGCACACATTGCTTTTATTGTTTGTGGCTCTAGTCTCTTACTATAGCATAATCCTCCCTCGTATTTTTCATTGTCCTGATTTTTTTGAAGAGTACAAGACATTTGGTATGTAGAAATAGCCTATGTTTTGGATTTGTCTGATTCTTTCCTCAAGGTAATTGCATCTTAAATCGATACTTAATAGATGATGTTATGTCCTTGATGTCATGGACAATTAGGCTGTATATGAGGACATGGCTCTCTTTTGAGATTGTGTTAATATTGTCTGGCCTCAAAACCAAGTGCAAATCTTAGAATACAGTAAATATGTTGCTGTACTTAGGCTAGGATGAGTACAATTGTGTGATTTGGGCTCTTAGCTTGAGAAAAGGAATAAATATTGTGAAAGTTAAATAAATAAACATTATCCAATTTAAAGACTTTATTTAGCTTCTTGCTTATTTTTGATGCTTTGTTTATATAATTAAATCTCAGGATTGAAGGCAAATAACTGAAGAATTACTGCGTGGTTTTTTTTCCATTTCATTTGAAAGGCGAAGAGGTAGATACCTTCGATCTGCTGGCTCACTTCCCAAATGCCTGTAACAACCTCAGATTAAGCGTTAAGTTTTTTTTTTTTAAATTATTTTATTTTGCTAATCTTTACATAGTTTAGTAGGGCACAAAGGGCCAAGGGCTACAGGAAAGTGGGTAAGACCATTGTTTCCACATTCTTTTTTTTTTTTTCTGTATTTGGGGGAAGGGAGGAGATAAAGGGAGAAGCCCCACCCAGCCTTCTACCCATCCCAGGGTCCCTGATGTGGGGCATGCTCCAAGGGCACCACTCAAGTGGTTTTGATAGTTCAACATTTCTAAATTGCTGCCAGTCTCGCCATTCCAAGCACAATGAAATCTCTCTAGAATCCACTGGCTGACACAGTCCATCTTAAGAGTCTCCGTTTGCCCAAGTATTCACTGCCAACACATGGCTGGGGTAGTTGATCGGTTTGTTCTGTCCTCTGTCCTCTGTTGCGGTACCAGATGAAGCAATAAGTTTTTAGATGTAACACCAAAGGTATGGCCATGAAGGAAGATAATCAAAATGTTCATGTTATAAAAGACACCATCATGACAATTAATGAAAACAACTCAGAGTGGCAGAAACTTTGAATATGCAAGGATTACCAACATATTTTTACACCAAAATACTTTTTCAAGGATAGAGACAGAGAACTCCCATCTTGTGGTTCCTTTCTCAAATGCCTGTGATGGCTGGGGTTGGGCTGGACTGAAACGTGCTGGGATCTCAGTCCAGGTCTTAGCCATCCTGTTAACCTCAGCTGTTTCACTTGTGATTCAGCTTTCTGCTGATGTGCACTGAGAGGCTCAGAAGATGGCTGCAGTCTGGGCCCCAGCTTCCACCTGGGATACTGGGTTGGAGTACCTGGCTCTGGCTTCTGGCTTCTGGCTTCAGCCCGGGCTAGCCCTAAGCCAGAAAATGAAAGGGTTTCTTCTCTCTCTTTTCCTCCCTCTCTCCTTCCCTCTGTGTGTGTGTCTGTATATGAGTGTGTTTCCCTTTCAGATAAATAAATCTTTTTTAAACAAGCAAATATAAACTTAATGGGCAGTTTGCACAGAAATTTGCCCAAAGGATTTACAAAATTGACCAGAAAGCACATGAAAAAAGGCTCAGTGTCATCAGGTAAATTAGCCACCAGGAAAACAAACCACGATGAGATTCCCACTTTGTATCCACTAGGGTGGCTTGCATCAAAAAATAAGTATTGGTGAGGGTGTGGATAGACTGGAGCCTTCATGCATTGCTAGTAGGAATATAAAATGGTGCAACCACTTTGGGAAGCAGTTGAGCAATTTTGCAAAAGGTTAGACATGGAGTTATCACAAAGCCCAGCAATCCCACTCCTAGATCCATATCTGAGGGAAATGAAGGCATGCCTATACAAAACCTTGCACACAAATGTGCATACAGCATTATTTAAGAGAATGAAAAAATTGAAATGACCCAAATATTCCTGATAAATGCATACATATAATATGATATATTCATAAGAACAAGATTCTATGCTTAGCTAATATAGGTAATGGAGTACTTAAAAAATGTCTCTGTGGATAATCTGAATGTATAAAAGAAAGAAGCTGGTCACAGAAGATCACACCCTGAATGGCTCCTTTTGTTGTTGTTTTTTTACTTTCCTTTTGTTTTAAATGTTCAGAACAGGGGTTGACATTGCAGTGCGATGGGTTGAGATGTGCTTGTGACACCAGCATACTGTACTAGAGCGCTAACTGAGTCCTGGCCACTGTGCTTCAATCCAACTTCCTACTAATGTGCCTGGGAAGGCATTGGAAGGGGCCCAAGTGGGAGACCAGGATGGAGTTCCTTGCTTTGGCTTTTGGCTTGGTCCAGCCCTGGCTGTTTTGACTTTTGGGAAGTAAACCAGCAGATGGAAAATTCTATCTCTCTTTCTCTCCTTCTCTCCCTTTCTCCCTCCCTGTTCTTACCTATGTGTTACTCAGACTTTCAAATAAATATATATTTTGAAAATAATGTTTTGAAAGGGTAAATGTACAGAGTTATATTATTGGCTGCAAGGAGGTTTTGGGGGCAGGTGGCGGAAAACTGGTGAAGGACTAATGAAGTTTTGGTATAATAAAGATGTTCTGAAATTGACAGTGATGGTTGCACAACTCTACCATTGAATTATACGGTTTAAATTAGTGAACTGTACAGAATGTGAATTTTATTTCAATGAAGCATTTTCAAGTTTTATTTATCTGAGAGACAGAGTGATAAAGACAGAAAAAGAGAGTTTGTCCAGCCCCCAGGTGGCTGCACAGCCAGGAACTCCTTCTGGGTGTCCCACGTGGGTGGTAGGACCTCAAGTGTTTGCATCATCTTCAATTTTTTCCCCTGCACTTTAGCAGGAAGCTAATTGCAGAACTGTAATTGCAGGCAGTGGCTTAACCTGCAGCATCCACAGTGGCTCCAAGCTGTTATATTTTTAAAAGACATTTCAGAATAGTCTGCTGAAATTTCACTCAGGGACACACTATTCTACCTTTTTTTTTTTTTAGATTTATTTACTTATTTTTATTGAAAAGTTAAATTTACAGAGAAAAAAAGAAACAAAGAGAAAGATCTTCTATCCATTGGTTCACTCAGCAAGTGGCCGCAACAGCAGGAACTAAGCTGACCTGAATTCAGGAGCCTCTTTTGGGTCTCCCACACTGGTGCAGGTCCTGAGGCTTTGGGCTGTCTTCTACTGCTTTCCCAGGCCACACACGCAAGGAGCTGGAAGGGAAGTGGAGCAGCTGGGAAACAAACCAGCATCCATATGGGATCTTGGCGCATGCAGGTTGAAGACTTTAGCCACTAGGTTATCTTGCTGGCCCTGCTTCTCTCTGTAAATCCGCATTTCTATTAAAAATAAATAAATCTTTTTTAAAAATGGGACTTTGAGAACTGGTAGGGACATCTTGTTAAGCGAGACAGATCTTTTCTACTCTCCTTGATTCTAGTAAAATGACAGCTTTAAAATAAATAAATAAAAACCCACAAGAAGACAAAGAGATGTAGAATAGAAATGAAAGATGCATTTCAGCAAATATTTATAAACTACAGAACAGAGGAAGAAATGGTGGATAACTCAGCAAACCTTAGGAAGCTTAGAATGTGATGGCCGCAGCAGAGAGGGAGAAAGAAGTGAGGCAATTCAGGAAGCTGAGTCCCAAGAGGCAGCGGAGCAATGGGTTAGAAATCAACTGGAGGGGGGCTCGGCAGCGTGGCTTAGTGGCTAAGGTCCTCGCCTTGATCCCATGTGGCTGCTGGTTCTAATCCCGGCAGCTCCACTTCCTCTCTATCTCTCCTCCTCTCAGTATATCTGACTTTGTAATAAAAATAAAGCAAAAAAAAAAAAAAAAAAAAAAAAGAAATCAGCTGGAGGGCCCGGCAGCATGGCCTAGCGGCTAAAGTCCTCGCCTTGAAAGCCCCGGGATCCCATATGGGCGTTGGTTCTAATCCCGGCAGCTCCACTTCCCATCCAGCTCCCTGCTTGTGGCCTGGGAAAGCAGTTGAGGACGGTCCAATGCTTTGGGACACTGCACCCGCATGGGAGACCCGGAAGAGGTTCCAGGTTCCAGGCATCGGATCGGCGCGCACCAGCCCGTTGCGGCTCACTTGGGGAGTGAATCATCGGAAGGAAGAGCTTCCTCTCTGTCTCTCCTCCTCTGTATATATCTGGCTGTAATAAAATGAATAAAAATCTTTAAAAAAAAAAGAAAGAAAAAGAAATCAGCTGGACTCCATATATCCTCTCCGGTCCTCACAGCCCATCCTTAGGCCTCTGTGAATGGAGTGGAACAGCTTTACTCTTGGGTTAGTTAAAGAAAAAAGATAATTTGTTCAAACACAGGCACACCTGGGAACCTAAGAGAAAACAAGGAGCTTAGTGAGAAATCTGAAGCCAAAGTTGAGAAGCCCAGTGTCGTAGTACTTTTCTGTTGCTCACATGCAGTCACACAGCCTGCATAACTTAGAACACAGGCTCATTTAGTGCTCTGTTCTGGAAGCTGGGAAAACCAAGAGTGGCACAAGCATCTACTGAGCATCAGATGAAGGCCGTTTCATTGTATCATAATGTGGTAGAGGGCATCACATGGCGAGACAGAAAGCTGCTGGCTCAAGTCTCTGCCCCACTTCTTACAAAAACACTAAAGCTACCATTGGGTGCGACCTTCCTGTCCTCTCTAATCCTACCTGCTCCCCAGAGACATCCCCTCGCCCATCTATAAGGCTGATTCACATGTGATTTTGAGGACTGTTTCCAACACACAAAGTTCAAACCATAGCACCCAGCTCCTGCCTGCTGGGCTGTCAACACAGTAGGTTGGTAACAATGTGTCCTCTCTATCCCAGTCACCTTCCTGTCTTGGGAAACACAACAAATAAAAATACCTGTAGGGAAACAAAATCTATGGATACTGAGACCTGGAGGTTCCCTGCTGTAGCACCCAGCGGTGAGACCCATGAGTCAGCAGGGCTCCCCACCCCACACACACTGCCAGTCAGTTGTTTCTACTCTTAAATAAGATTGGACGTCTAGAATTGTCAGACTGATATCAGAACAGTAAAACTGCCAGAAAGAATGAGCAGAAAACAGGGAGGGCAATTATTTGAGAAAAACATTAAGATTATTTTCAAGAATTATGAAACAATTCTCTTAATGGGCTCCCTTTCTCAGAACGTTACTGAAGGAGGTACTGCTGGAAATGAGGAGACCTCCCAAGTGATGGGAACTAGCAGACCAGGGGGCTGCACAGACAGTAGAAGAATTCCGGGAGGGAGGGGACAAAAATTCCAAGAGGTCAGTTGTGCATCCATTTAAGGTTTGAAGCAAGCAGGACATAATGATTCAGAAAGGAAATGAATCACTATCTCTTGGTCTCTATCTCTTGTTCTCTCTCTCTCTCTCTCTCTCTCACACACACACACACACACACGGTTTTCACATAAATTTTAAAACTGACAAATGTAGGCTTGCTTCACGGAAGGGTTCGGAGGACAGTAGGTAGCAATCCTGATCTCTCTTACCAGTTCTCTTCCCGGCTCACTCCCTGAACATGGCCTGTGTGTCTGTGTATCTCACCTTCTAAACACCTTTAACATTAAAAAAAAAAAATTGACAGATACATGCCTGTAGTAGAGAATTTGGTTATGAATAAGTAATAGGAAGGACATAAAAAATTAAATAGGCAATGATTAAACCCAGAAAAAATTTAAATTATAATATGAAGGAAATATCGTGTATTACATGACCCAATGTGAGCATAAATACTGAATCATGATCTAATCAAACATGGCATGTTGATATTAGGAGGATAAAGAAAAGAGAAATTTGTATGTTCTGGGGAGGAGTTGTAAGAGTTATATGTTATTTAACAGTAGATGGCAGATACATAGAAACGTCAGAACTGGAAAAAAGTCAAGAAATAGCTGAGCAAGCATGCTTAGAAACACACAGTTAAATACCAGAAGCAACTCAAAGAGTTACAAGTAATCGCCTTCAGCAAGTAGAAACAGGGACAGGGGAGGAGAGACATTTGCAGTCCTCACCAGCTTTGTTAAACCACTACACTTTGTCTAATAAAGATTTATTTTGATATTTTTATTGGAGGCAGATTTACAGAGAGGAGGCGAGACAGATTAAAAAAATGCCTCATCTGCTGGTTCACTTGCCAAGTGATAACAATGGCTGGAGCTGAGTTGATCCAAAGCCAGGAGCCAGGAGTTTCTTCTGGGTCTCTCACATGAGTGCAGGGTCCCAAGGCTTTGGGTCATCCCCTATTGCTTTCCCAGGTCACAAGCAGGGAGCTGGAAGAGAAATGGAGCAGCCTGGACATGAACTAGCACCCACATGGGCTCCTGGCCCTTGCAAGGTGAGAATTAACCACTGAGCCATCAACTGGGCACTAAATCACTATATTTTTTAATATGCGTGTGACTATACTTGTATATTGTGGATGGAATACTCAGTGCTCAGGAAACAATGTGAGGTGCTTTGCTGTATGAGTTTTCTTTTGTCAAGGCTCTATGACCTTTTATAACATTAATTGGAAGATGATAGTGTATCCTATTTAATTAAAGTTTCGGCCTGAAACTCCCTAGGCTTGTGGGTGTAATATGGAAGACACCTTTGCCCTAATTTGTTATCAGAACTTTCACAAGCTTTTTTGCAACTTTTTAATACATATTGCTACTGTGTAACCTAATCACTTACCAGGGCTTCTATTTCCAAGTTTGATTTTTTTGTCCTTGAAAGTTTGCTCAGTGTGTCCTCTGACGACTGCACAATGCCTCTCCTGTTGTTATATAGTAGACTCTATATTATGATAACATGTGTACCACTCATGTAACATTTGTAAAAGAACATACATGGGTATAACATATATGACAAAACTTATACCCTAGGAGATGTTTTAGACAATTACACATCATTTTTGTTGCTCTCAGAATTTGATTTCTATTAGTTTTAATACCAGCTAAGTTTGAGTGTCTCTGTGTGTTTTAGGGGGAAAATGGTGGGTAACAACGTTATGCAACATAAAGATGTAAGCTGCTGGGCCCAGCGCGATAGCATAGTGGTTAAAGTCCTCGCATTGAAGGCGCCGGGATCCCCTATGGTCGCCGGTCATAATCCCAGTGGCCCTGCTTCCCATTCAGCTCCCTGCTTGTGGCCTAGGAAAGCAGTGGAGGATGGCCCAAAGCCTTGGGACCTTATACTCACGTGGGAGACCCAGAAGAGCTCCTGGTTCCTGACTTTGGATTGACTCAGCTCCAGCCATTGTGGTCACTTGGGGAGTGAACCATCAGATGGAAGATCTTCCTCTCTGTCTCCCCTTCTCTCTGTATATCCGTCTTTCCAATAAAAATAAATAAATCTTAAAAAAAAAGATGTAAGCTGCTGACCTCCAAGTAATCTGTCATCCCCGAGTGAAAATGAATAGAGCAAGAACAAACACTAACATTTAGGAATCATTCATATTACCTAGATAAAATGCCTTGCATGTCATTAAATTCAGAATTTATTATTATATATATTTAACTTCAATAAGACATTCTTCAACCTTAAGTTGATAACTAAGACTTGATGGTTAACAGTTTTTTGGGGGGGCGGAGCGGGTACCAGTGCTGTGGTACAGTGGGTTAAACCACCACCTAAGACATCCACATTCCTTATCAGAATGTGGATAGAGACTTGGCTGCTCTGCTTCTTATCCAGCTTCCTGCTAATGATCCTGGGAAAGTAGCCAATATGGCCCAAGTACCGAGGTCCCCGCTATTCATGTGGGAGACCTGGATGGAGTTCTGGGCTCCCGGCTTCATCTTGGCCCAGCCCCAGCCATTCTAATCACGTGGGTAGTGAACCAGCAGACGGAAAATTCTCCCTCGCTCTTTCCCTGTCTTTTCCTTCTGTCACACTGCCTTTTGATTGATCTTTCGAAAAAATTCTTTCAGCACTGGTATTGTGGCATAGTGGGTAAGGCCACTGCCTGCAGTGCTGGCATTCCATATGAGCACTGCTTTGAGTCCTGTGTCACTCCTTGCAGATGGCCCAGGAAAAGCAGCAAAAGAGTGCCGAGGTGCCTGTCCCCACCAGCACTCACATGGAGGTAAGGATGTAGTTCCTGGCTCCTAGCTTCAGCTGGGTCTAGCACTGCCTCTTCTGGCCATTTTGGAAGTGAAAGCAGTGGATGGAAGGTCTCTAACTCTGACTTTAACATAATAACTGCTATTATTTTTTACTTTTTAATATCCCAGTTAGCTCCCTTGTAGAAATTAACTGATCCTAAAAATCAGATTTATATCATTCTAGATAGCCAAAATAACTCTGAAAAAGAATGAGAAAAGGTGGCTGGCATCTTAGTGCAGTGGGGCAAGCTGCTGCTGATATTGATGCCAGTGTCCCATATTAGAGTGCCAGTTCTGAAGTGGTATAACTAGTTAATTGAAGTTTAGGTGATCTTGACATTTTTGCAACCTTGTGGCCGGGGCAGTGGCTCTATGGGCTAATTCTCCACCTGCAAGCACTGGCATCTCATATGGGGACCAGTTTGTGTACCGGCTGTGCCAGCTCCCATCTTGTAACATGAGAAGGCAGCGGACAATGACCCAAGGCCTTGGGCCTCACATACCCAAGCATGGGAGACCCAAAGAAGCTCCTGTCTCTGGCTTCAGATCAGCTCAGCTGAGGCCATTGCAGCCATCTGAGGAGTGAACCAAAGGATGGAAGATCTTTGTCTCTGTCACTCCTCTCTCTGTAAATCTGCCTTTCCAATAAGAATGAATAGGATGGTTTCTGTGGTTGCGGAGGTGGGCAGAGTTTGCATCGGATCTGGAAGAGGGAGTAGAGATTCGGTATGACCCCAGGGCAGCGGAGCCCTAATGGACCAATGATGCACTTGGGCCAGCGTTTCTGCTCCTAATAAGGACCCGAGCGGCACCTGCACCGGCTTCTGCATCAGGAGGGATATAAAAGCCTCCTGCCCACTTCTTTGCATGCCTTTTCCTTCCCTGCTCTGTGCCTATCCACTGCACAGGGGAAAGGCCCGAGAACAGACGTCCCCCCAATAAAGGCCTCTTGTCAACAGTCGACCGAGACTTTTTGTCCTAGTAGTCGGCAAACCTGACAGAATAAATCTTATATATATATACATATATATATATATATATATATATATATATATATATATATAAAGATTTCTTACAAATAATACTTGCAAAATAATACTCTCTTCTTAACCATGGATTTGATCCCAGGACATGCCTGTCACATTGGGGACCACCCTGGTGGGATCCTCTTGAGGTACCCTCTTGTGAAAAAGAAGTGAAAGGTAGGAGAGCCTTCTTTTTCTACTGCAGACGTGTTTCAGATGGACCCCACCTGGAACACTTTAAATACTGGTTTTGTTTTTTTTTCCTCTTGTATTTGAGCAACTTTTTGTCCCACCCATGCTAAGTGTTTCTCTGTGGGGCAGGTGAAGTTGTGTTTATTCCCTCACTGTTCAATAAATTCTGAACCTATTTCCTCACTAGCTTCCAGTTAGTTTAGTATTTAGGCCATTTCCCCCTGCTTTTCCCAGGTACATTAGCCAAGAGCTGGATTGGAAGTGGAGCAGTGGGACATCAACTATGTCCCTGTGAGATGCCAACATCACAGGATGTGGCTTTAGTTGTCACACCACAATATGGCCTCTCCAGAGTTTTCACCTCTGCAAGAGACAAGAACCTGTGAGGCTGCTTTCCGCAGTCCTCCTGGAAAATCCCAAGATGAGGTGACAGAGGCCCCGCTCAAGACCACCAGAGAAAGGAGGCGACCAGGAGTCAGCCAGTCATTCTATTGAGTCTAGTAGTGAAGCTTAGGTACAGAGTAATAAACAGGAAACCCAGAGCATTAGTAACAGTAGCCTCATTGGTCCCTCAACCCCCCTTAGCCACCAATCAACTTAAAGGTCAGTTTTAGGTACAATACTTCTTAGCAAGAGCAATCTGCAAGCCTGACCTAACCACAGGCCCCTAAATGATTTCCCCATGTCCCCACTGCAAGATAGGGACCTTCCAAGCAGAGACAAAACTGACAATGTATGTCAGTTCCTGGGACCACCTGCCAGCCATCAGCTCAAAGCGGGGTCTCAGTTTGCTAAGCCCCTTGCTGGTTTCCCTGGGCATAGCGTGCTCCGTAGTCATGGCCTCCGGCATAGGCCAGGAAGGCTTGGATCCACGGACAACTACCCACAAACCTGGATTGGAAATTAATGCATCCCTTGCTCACATCAGTTTGAGCTCCAGATGCTCCACTTCCTTCCCAGCTCCCTGCTAACACACCTAAGAAAGTGGCAGAAGGTGACCAAGTGCTTGGGTCCCCCGCATCCACGTGAGAGTCAGAGGAAACTCCTGGACCCTGGCTTTGGCCTGGCACCGCTCTAGCTGTTGCAGCCATTTGGTGAGTGAACTGGTGGAAAATGTTTCTATTTCTCCCTCTCTCTCTTTTTTAAAGATTTATTTATTTTTATTGCAAAGTCAGATATATAGAGAGGAGAAGAGATAGAAAAAAAAATCTTCTGTCCGATGATTCACTCCCCAAGTGACCAGCAAGGCTGGAGCTGTGCCAATCTGAAGCCAGGAGCCAGGAACCTCTTCTGGGTCTCCTGCGCGGGTGCAGGGTCCCAAGGCTTTGGGCCATCCTCGACTGCTTTCCCAGGCCACAAGCAGGGAGCTGGATGGGGAGCGGGGCTGCTGGGATTAGAACCAGCGCTCATATGGGATCCCGGCACATTCAAGGATGGACTTTAGCCAATAGGCCACAGCGCCGGACCCTTCCCTCTCTCAATGCTCTGCCTTTTCAAATATCAAATCTTTTCAAAAATGACTTGCTTTGAAGAGAAAAGAAACCCTAGGCTTGTGGGGAAATGCAAATTTAAATCTCTAATGCAACATTAAAAGAGGGATACACTCTGCTGCCAAGTCCCCTGAGCAGCAGCGCCTAGAACAGCCTGAGCTTTTCTCACAAGCTGTTGCAGGCCTGGAAGCCTGACACTCATATCAAGAATAAAAATATCTGCATTTATGGGAATGAGAAACAGAACTCAGACACTGAGCTCAGGGTCTGCCTCCTGTTGGCCTGAGGTCTGGCTTTTCTGCCTTCCTCAGGGTTACTGCTTATATGAGAGTTCCTGCAACTCCCACAGGAAGCCCTGATCCTTCTTCAACTTCTGACTCACCTCCCAGTCCCGACTCTCATGTAAGATGCAAACAGCGAGAGGAGTTGGCAGGGAGCTAACTCCCTTTGTGCTACTGCTGCAGCAGCTTAGTAACCATGTCCCCTGGTTTCCAATGTTTGTGCCTTAAAGATCCCACTGGATGCTTGGCTTTGGCTGTGGTCCTGAACTTCTGCCAGACAGAACACACACACTATGTTCAGCTCGAGTAGATGACTGTGTGACATGTGCCTCCAATAATGATGACAGCACAGCCTGAAATAATCAGTGTCTTAGTGAGTGTTCCTCTGTGGGATACTGAGTCTTATGCCCTCTTCCACATGTTCCTGTGGGTGGCTCCCTCGAGCTTCTTATTTTAAAGAGTAGGCTGAAGTGTAGCAAGTTTAAATGGCAAGATAATTAATATATTCCCACCCCAGCGACCAGCTGGGGCTAAGAAGAGGGGGATGACAGGAAGCCCATAGGGTCTGTGGATGCTGGTTTGTGGGGGAGGGCTAGGGTTCTCCAGTGGGCATGTGGGGACCTGGAACTCACTTCCAGGCAGGGGGAGTGAACCTGGGGATTTCCCCATGTGTTTGGACCTGGGCAAGGTGAGGAGCGTGGAGAGCCCCAGGTCAGCACGCTGCCCTGGTGTGCTGGTGGCCAGGCCCGGAGAACCTCAATGGGCCTGGATCTTGGGTGTGTGGAGGGGTAAGGCACCAGGCCAGCACATGTGCCAGAAGCTTGGGACTCTGGTGGGCGGGGAGAGCTTTGGATCAGCACACCACCCACTGGGCTTCTGAAGGCTGGGCTGGAGAACTCATACACTCCTGGGCACAAGGATTGTGGATTGAATAGGGAAAGGAGCAAGGGGATATGGGGTAGGGAGGACTACCGTGGGGGTACCTTGCAGGTAAGAAAGGACTCCTGAGGGACTCCCAACGACAAGGCCACTGTTCTTGCAGGTAAGTGAGGTGTTTTGGAGGGGAGAGACTAGAAGACCTTTATGGGTCAGACCGATGGACAGGCTCACATGGGAGACCTGAGCTGGGCTTGTTAGCATGGATCTTTGCTGACCACCACACATCAGCCCACACAAAAGCTATGGCTGGAGGCCTGTCTGGAAGGGCCAGATCCTAGCACCTGACAATGAGTGTTGGTACAGGGGACAGGTCACATTAGGCTGGGCTATGACCCTAACCAGCATGCATAAGAACCAGAACTGGGGGTAGATTCTATGGGGGATATGTGGGCCTAACTCTGTGGAATCACACATCCCGCTGGTTAGCTTAAAAGTTGGGGTGGTGATAGACCAAGATAGGTATGACCATGGAATCCACTGACACTCATGGGTACTGAGGCTGGGATTAGGCTGGGCAGGTCCAGGCTGCAGCCCCCACATGGGCTGTGTGTGGGGTGGGCCGGGCTACAACATCCACCAGCACATACAAAGGCCAGGACAGAGGCGGCAGGCTATGCCAGGTAAGGGCCTAGCACCTGAGTGAGATCTGGGTCTGGGAGTGTGCCTAATGGGGGAATTTGGGAAACTCCCCTAGTGGGCCATAGCTCCTGCTGGTGAGCACATCATTCAGGCCTGGGTGTTGGGCAGGTTTGGCAGGGTAGCTTCATCAGTTGGAAAGTGTGTGTGTTGCTTTTGGAAAGGGGGCAGACCAGGAAGGGCTAGGCAAACCTTAGCCTACTGGCGAGTGCAGAGTCCAGGCTAGAGTGTAGGTCATGCTAGGTGGGGCTATCACACTTAGTGGCTTACATGAGTCAGGGATGGGAGCAGACTGAGCAGGGCCAAGTTGCAGCACCCGCCAGTGAGTTGGGACTGGGGCTGGCTGGGTCAGGCCAGGTTACAGCATCCAAAGGAAAGGCCAAGGCAGGTGAGAGGCTATGCCAAGCTGGGTCAGAGCAACCACTGACATGCGCAAGATCTGTGGCTGAAATAGGCCTGGTTGGGGAGCTAAGAGGATACCCTGGCTGGGCTGTGGTTCCCACTGGTGAGTGTGGGGGCGGAATGGGGGCTGTCATCTGGTCTGGACATGGCTGCAGTGTCCCTCGGCATGGGTGTGGACTGGGTCTGGGATGCATCAAATTGGGCACTAGACTCTAGCAACCTCTGGTGCTCATGAGAACCAAGGCGGGTGTAGGATGGGCTGGGTTAGGTCTCTGCTCCTGCTGAGCCTCATGTGAGCTGTGTCTGGGTGTGGACCAGGCTTTGCTGGACTGTAGCACCCAACAACAAGAACCAGAATGGGTGAGGGCCGGTCAGAAAAGGCCACTGTTCCTACTAGGACAGGAGGTGGACTAAGTAGGGCTTCTTTGCAGCCAGCTACATCTTTGGGGTTAATGGTTTCCAGGCTGGACTCTGTAGGAGTGCAATGACTTCATCAAGGATCTGGAAGTGAGTGAGCCAGACTTCGTGGAAAAGTTCATCAAGCCCTGGCTGATATACCTGGAAAAGTATGAGAGATATTCAGATCAAAGCAGATGGAGCCAGCTGATGGAGCTGAGACCATGACCTTACAGTGAGGATTCAGTATGGCACTGATGGGGCTGGTGCCATGGTGTATTAGTTAAGCCTCTGCATGCATTGTCAGTATCCAATATGGACCCAGTTTGAGTCCCAGCTCCCTGCTTATGGCCTGAGAAAGCAGCAGATGGCTCAGGTCCTTTGATCCCTGTATCCAAGTGAGAGACCTGGAACAAGCTCTTGGCGCCTGGCTTTGGATTGGCCACACTCTGGCCATTGCAGCCGTTTGGGGAGTGAACCACTGGATGAAAGATCTCTCTTTCTGTGAAAATCTGGCATTCAGATACAAATACATAAATCTTTTTTTTTTAAGTATGTCATTGAAATATTCCAGGGCTCGCCTCCCAATCTGCTGACTGTACTCTGCTGGCCAGCATAGGCATAATTATTTCAATTGGACTTTAAGTATAAATGTATCCAAGTAAACCCACCTCACGTCCATCTCCTATTTTGCTTTTTTCTAAGAGATGTCAAACCCTCAGGAATTTGATGACTTTTCTAGCCATAATCAAAGGGAACCTAGGAATTATTTTTCTTTTGGGTTTATTTTACTTATTTGGAAGGCAGAGTTGTCTGGGGCCTGCATTGTGATGTGGCAGGTTAAGCCACCACCTGCAAAGCCAGCATCCTATAGGTGCCAGTTTGAGTTCCCAGTGCTACATTTCTGGCCTGGGAAAGCAGCAGAAGCTGGCTTAGGTGTTGGGCCCTTACACTCACTTGGGAGGCCCAGAAGAAATTCTTGGCTTCTGGCTCCTGACTTTGACCTGACCAAACCCTGGCAGTTGTAGTCATTTGGGGAGTGAACCAGCAGATGGAAGGTCTCTTTCTTTGCCTCTTTTTCCTCTCTGTGTAACTTGGGCATTCAAATATATAAATCTTAAGAGGAAAAAAAGGAAAAAAAGGCAGAGTGACAGCAAAAGAGACACAGGTCTTCCATGCACAAGTTTACTTCCCAAATGGCTACACAATCATGGTTGTGGGCCCTAGCGGCTAAAGTCCTCACCTTGAATGCGCAGGTATCCCATATGGGCACTAGTTTTAATCCCGGCAGCTCCACTTCCCATCCAGCTCCCTGCTTGTGGCCTGGGAAAGCAGTCGAGGATGGCCCAATGCCTTGGGACCCTGCACCCGCGTGGGAGACCTGGAAGAGGTTCCTGGTTCCAGCTTCGGATTGTCGCAGCACCAGCCATTGCAACGGTCACTTGGGGAGTGAATCATCAGACGGAAGATCTTCCTCTCTGTCTCTCCTCTCTGTATATCTGACTTTGTAATAAAAATAAATAAATCTTAAAAAAAATCATGGTTGTGCCAGGTCAAAGGCAGGAGCCAGAACCTCTATCCCATGTGGATGTAGGGGCCCAAACACTTGGTCTATCCTCTGCTGCTTTCCTGGATACTTCAGCATGGAGCTGGATTGGAAATGGAACAGCCAGGACTTGAACTGGCACTCCAATAGGGGCCGCTGACATTGCAAACAGTAACTTAGCTGCTTGTGCTGCAACACTGGCCCTGCAAACTACATACTGTAACTCAAAGCCTGTTGCTGACCCAGGGGCTGGAGTTAAGCCTTACTCAAAAATAGAAGAGGATAATAAAAGGTTCTTACAGTTTAGCTGGATTCAGAAGGCTGGTTTTACCATCCTTAGCAGATTCTAGTATAATTACGTGCCATCCTAACCATTACATTTCTCAGTGCTGATTTAATGTGATTATGGAAAATCAAGAGAGGATGATAATTAGTTACTCCCACTTCCACATTATGTGTGTTTGAATCTAAATATTAATGGTCTTTTTCTAAAGTGTCTCTGATACCCCTGGAGCTGGTAGCAGGTGTTCCTATTCTTTTTGTTTGCCCTGTAACAATTTGAAGATAAGTGGCACTCTTTACAGAGTGAGCAGTTTATTTTGTGTACCAGAATAGAGTGGATCATAAAAAAAAGTCTTTTCTGTCTTCCTTCTAAAGGATGTTAGGTTCCTACCCTCATTGCATTTATAACATAGTTCACAAATACGCAACACAAAAACCCAAGCACATGTCCCAGAGCATGCCCTCTGGAGGAGTGCCTGAGCTCCTGCCCTGCTCCCATGCCAAGGCCCCTGATGCTCCTGGAAGAAGCCTGCCATCTCTGCAGGGCATGGAAACTTTCAGCTCCAGTACCAACACAGTGAGCAATGCATTGATAGTTCTGTCTTCAGGAGCTCATGCAGGGGTGTGTGTGTGTGTGTGTGTGTGTGTGTGTGTGTGCATAACTATATAACTACATGTTTGTTAGTCATTCTAGATCTATGAAAGCTCAAATGATTCATTTTGATTTGCAAAGTTGAGAGTTTTATAGATAGAACCTTAGGAAATAAGGAAGAAGGTGTGTAGAGATTTGTCTGCTAAATTGCTTTAGAAGTATTTCATAAATGTTTTATCACAGTATTAAATAAGCATCTTGGTAATGAACTCTTTGTTGTAGTAGTTATTTTCCTAGGCTATAAATACCCAGAAGCAGACTTGCTTTATATTGAAATCTTTTTTAAAAATTGGTTTATTTTTTTGAAAGGCTGAGTTACAGAGACAAAGATCTCCCATCTGCTGATTTACTCCCCACATGACCGGGTCTGAGTCAGGCTGAAACCCTAAGCCAGGAACTCCATTCAGATCTCATTTGGAGCATCTTCCATTGCTTTCCCAGAACTAGCAGGAAGCTGGGTGGCAGGTGGCACAGCCCCTGGGGGATTCTAGCAATGCAGGCTGAAGGTGCAAATCTGGAAGGCCTTTGCTCTACTCTGAGCACCTTAGCTTTCTACCTAAATTGCTTGCCCCAGGGTTCCCTTGCTTTCCAATCTGTCTTGTGTCGGTAAACTTTTCTCCTTATAAGGCTGTGCTCATCATCCTGCCTCCCAGTTGAAGGCTCTTCCTTTGTGCCTGCCAGACTTCTTGGGACTCCCACAGCCTGACTCTGCCCAACTCTTGCAGCCTTTATTGGCACCACTGCCCTACAGGGACCTTGGTTAGGCCTGAATTCATGTGCTCCATAGCACCTCTCACATCTTGCTATTTCTCATGACATTTGTTGATGCTGTTGGCAACTCATTTTTTAATGCATCGTAAGGGAAATGTTAGAATCAGGAATGAGAAACTCAGTTTGTCAACAACTTTCTAGGAATCCTTCCCCAGGTGATGTTGTCTACTGACCCAAACCATTGAGCAGTCCCACCTGTGTCTAACCATCAGCGAGTCTGTGCTGGCACATTTTTCCCCATTTACTCTCCCGGCCCTGTGGCTCAGGCCCATTCCCCCTGCTGCCTGGTGGATCTGCCTCATTTTCTCTCCTGGCAGTGGTTGGGCTCAACATTACCAAACTGCTCTTCTGCTCACATGTGGCTGTGCCAGGTCTGTGGCCCCTGTTCTCCAGGTTCATTACACTGTCTGCTGATGGTTTCTCATCTTCCCAGTTCCTGTACACTTTCTCTGTCTCGCTGCCCCCATGCCTTCCTTCATTACCTTTCCTGTCTCTCAGGTCAGTGCCCCTTAGGTCCTGTGTGAAGAGATTACACTTCCCCGTGCCAAGGATGTGTCTTTCCGTCATTCTCAGGAATTACCTTTCCCGTCCTCACGGGCTCATTTTGTCCTTGCTTTCCATCCTCAGGTATCTCGCTGCTGTTCCTAATTCACGTGCATTCACTGGCCACAGAACAACCAAGACTGAACCTCAGTGAGGGGCTTCTCGACAAGTGAAGCAAAGGGACAGGATGGAGTCAAATTACTGTGACTTCAAAAGAGAACAAGAGCATTATTTATAAGGTTTTTTGCAGCATCAGTTTTGGCTTTCAGAGCATACAAGAAAGCACACACGGATCCTATTGTCTATCAAACCCAGGGGATCTGATACAAATAAGGTTAGATTAAACAGGTTTGGAACTGGCACCATGGTCTCCCACATGGGTGCAGGGTCCCAAGGTCTTTAGTTGTCCCAGGGCTTTCCCAGGGAGCTGGATGGCAAGCGGAGCAGCCAGGACACAAACTGATGCCCATTTGGGATTCCAGTGTGTTCAAGGCGAGGATTTAGTCACTGAGCCATCACTCTGGGTCCATGAACTAATACATTTGCAAAATTTCACATTCTAAGTAAGAGTTGTGCATTTTATTACATGCATGTTGTATAATACTTTCTTTACGTGTTTTCCTAAGAAAGTAAAATCAGATTTGTGGAGAAATGTGTAGTCTCTCAGTCTTCACCCAATCTATTTTCCTTTGATAACGTGAGTCAGAGATTATCTAGCCCAGGAGCTTTAATTGTGAGGAAACTTGGAGACAAAAACTGGCAAGGTGTTTCAGAAAGCCAAAGTGTCGAATAAGTAAAAGCAGCCTGTCTCTGTGCTGCCCCTGACTGCTGTGTGCTCAGCCCGGCCTCAAGCGTCTACCACAATCTGCCAGCAGGGGTCAGCCCTCTACAAAAGCCCTGGGCAAAAATGCCTTTGATACACTAGAACTTGCTCTGGATTCCAACAAGCCATCCTGGCCTTTTAGCTCTCTCACGCCCCTTCTCCAGGCACACTTCCCTGTACTCAGGCACCGTCACCCTTTCATGATCACGATGTGGACCAAAGCGTCACTTCATTCTGCACCCTCTCCTCTCCTTCCTTGTTCTCAAGTGACGTGCCAGCAATATTCTTTAGTGCCTGACCTCTGTTCCATAGATGACTGCTGAGTTCTCCATCCTGCAGATCACTGTCCCTTCACTGTTACCTGGCCAGCCCAGACGCCACGCATCGCCAGTGGAGTCACTTTTGCAAACACCTTCAACTCTCTTATCATACCAGACCTTTTTTTTTTTTTTAATTGGAAAGTCAGATATACAGAGAGGAGGAGAGACAGAAAGGAAGTGGCCACAATGGCTGGAAGTGTACCAATCCGAAGCCAGGAGCCAGGAGCCTCTTCTTGGTCTCCCAAGCGGGTGCAGGGTCCCAAAGCTTTGGGCCATCCTTGACTGCTTTCCCAGGCTACAAGCAGTGGCCATCAGGATTAGAACTGGTGCCCATAAATGATCCCAGCATGTGTAAGGAGAGGGTCTTACCTGCTAGGCCCTGCTTGTGGTTTTTTTTTTTTTTTTTTTTTTTAGTATCTATTTATTTATTTGAAAAGAGTTACAGAGAGACACAGAGAGCTCTTTTCATCTGCTGCTACATTCCCCAAATATTTATAATGGACACGGCTGGGCCAGGCCAAGACCAGGATCCACGTGCTTCTTCCAGATGGCTTGTGTGCATACAGGGGCTCAAGCATGTGGGTCATCTTTAACTGCTTTAGCTGGGTGCTGGATTGGAAGTGGAGCATCCAGATCTTGAACCAGTTGTGGTATGTCAGCACAGTAGATGGTGACTTCAGTCACTATGCCACAGGGTCAGCCTCAGCTCTTATTTTATTTTTAAATAGATAAGACTTTGTTAGGGGAGGGAGTGGTGAAACAGAATGGTGTGTTAAAGAGAATGGGGATTGAGTCTGCCCTGGACAGCCAGCAGAGGGTTTGTTCCCAAGGTTTTACTTTTTAATCTGTTGATCCCGATCACATTGGGGATAAATGTTAATAGAACACCTCCAAAAGTGGCTAAGGAACTGATGATAAAAAAAACTTCCAAAACACAGCAAGACAATTTGTGACACTGGGGTGATGGGAGAAAGATGTTTATTGTAAAGTTCACAACAAGAGGCTCTGTAACTATTGCTTAATTCTTGGGCTCCCTGAGGGTTTAAATGGTGAAGAGCAGTCCAGATTAGAACTGGGGCCGAGAGGTCGGCTCAGCTTGGGTCCCAGTCCCTGGCTGCTGTGTGGTACCTGCGGACCTGTTTGCAGTGGTCAGCAATATCATGTTCTTGAGGGACTTTTCATGATGGCAAAGTGAACTCTGGTCCATCTGGGGGCAATGTTCAAGTGGTAGTTGCATTTTGCGAGGGGCCTAGAATTCCTGGGAAAGATAAGAGAACACTTCTGCCTGTTATCTGGGAGCTTGTGTTCAGCGGCCCTGCGAGGCTGCTGTACTGTTGCCTCTGCTCAGTGAGCTGATTTAGTAAAAGGTTAATTTTCAATTGTAAAAGCAGGACAGAGACATGGTAAGGAAGAAGGTTGGGAGACTGCATGGCTCAGGGTGGTAGGGTGGCGTGGGATAGGGTGGGGATGGGTGAGACACTAGACCCCGACGGTTCCCAGCTTTCAGTTACAGGGCCCCAAGATTGTGCCTGAGCCCCTCCTGGGCTGATACAACAGATACTCGGACTCATAAAACTTCCAGCCAATGCTTGCTTTCCTTGTCCCTTTGTAGTAGTTACTTCATTGGAAGGGTAAAGAGAAAGAAATAGAGAAATGGAACGAGAGAGAGAGAGAGAGAGAGAGAGAGAGATTGATTTTCCATCTGTTCATTCACCCCAAAATGAGCACAGCAGCCAGATCTGGGCTGGGCTGAAGCCAGGAACCTGAAACTCCATTCAGGACTCCCACTCGGGTGACAGGGCCTAGAACTCCACCCAGGTTTCTTATGTGGGTGGAGGGACCCAAGGACGTGGGCCCTCTCTTGTTGCTTTCCCAGAAACACTTAGCATGGAACGGAACCAGAAATGGAGCATCTGATCCTTGAACTGACTCCCATATAAAATGTTGGCACAACGGGCAGAGGCTTACAACACTGTATCATTGGTCCTTTAGCTTTCATCTTTACTGTGACATTTTAGTCAACTTCTCTGTCCCTCACTTTTTCCATCTATAGAATAGGGATAATAACACTCATCTATTTCATGTAACCTGTCTTATATAATGACTTCTTTTCAACTTGTTCTTATTTTTAAATGTGAGATGAGCTTAATTTTTTGTTTCTTTAATGTATTTTTACTTTTTAAGCAAAGTGTCAGAGAGAAAGAGAAGGAAAGGCAGACAGGTATTCTACCCTCTGGTTTACTTCACAAATGCCCACAGTAGCCAGGGGTCCACAAGGCTCAAGTCAGAAGCTGGGGACTCAGTCTGGATTCCCCATGAGGGTGGCCTGGACTCACGAACTAGAGCCTTCACTTGGTGCTTCCCAGAGCGGACACCAACAGGAAGCTGGACTGGCCCAGCTCTGGCCATTGTGGCCATTTGGGGAGTGAGCCAGCAAATGGAAGATTGATCTCTTCTGTCTCCCTTTCTGTTAGTAAAAGTAAAATAAATTCTTTCAAAAATTCATTTTATTTTTATTGGAAAGGCAGATCAAATTTGTGGAGAGAAGGAGATACAGAGAAAAAAATCTTTTATCCACTAGTTCACTCCCCAAGTGACCACAATGGCTGGCGTGGAGTTGATCTGAAGCCAGCAGCCAGGAACCTCTTCCGGGTCTCCCACACGGGTGCAGGGTCCCAAGGCTTTGGGCCGTCCTCCACTGCTTTCCCAGACCACAAGCAGGGAGCTGGATGGGAAGTGGAGCAGCCAGGACATGAACTGGGGTCCATATGGGATCTTGGAGCTTGCAAAGTGAAGATTTATCCATTGAGCCATCTTATCAGCCTCCAAAATATAATAAATCTTTAAACAACAACAAAAAAAGGTGAAAGCCAAAATTTCTAACCTAACCATTTCTGCATCTTAATTAGCTTATGCAAATGTTCTGTATCTTAATCAAACTTGCAGTGGAGATGATACTTGAATATTTGAATATACAGGCCCTAGTGACTGTTGAAAGTACCAAACTACACCCCACTACTTAATTCACTGTGTAATCCATATGGCTTCTTCTATAGATGAATATATAAAATCAAATTGCTATGTAATTAAATGCAATTAAACCTCAGTTGTATTAAAAATATATAAGCAGGGTAGGTATTGTGATATAGCAACTTAAGTTATCTCTTGGGATACTTACATCTCATATCAGAATATTAATTCAAGTTTGGGCTCTTCTGTTCCTATGCAGCTCCCTGCTACTGTGCCTCCAAGGTAGCAGGTGGCCATCCACGTATATGGATTCCTGACACCCACGGGGGAAAGGAAGCAGGTGGAAGTCCTGTTCCTGGCTTCAACCTGGCCCAGCCCCAGCTGTGGTGAGCATCTGGGGTATGAAGGAGTATATGGGAGATTTCTCTCTTTCACTCTGCCTTACAAACAAATAAGTGAACATCTTTATATTTTTAAAGTTTGTTTTCATTTGAAAGACAAATTTTACATAAAACAAGAGTTAGAAAGAGAAGTTTTATATTTGCTGGTTCACTCCCCAAATGGCCACACTGGTCAGAGCTAAGCTGATCTGAAGACAGTAGCCAGGAACTCCTTCTGGGTCTCCTGTGTGGGACATCCTCTGCTGCTCTCCCAGGCCATAAGCGGGGAGCTGGATTGGAAGTGAAGCAGCTGGGTTATAAACTGGTGTCCATATGGGATGCCGGAGCTGCAGGTGGAGGATTAGCTTGCTATGACTTTACACCAGCCTTGTGAGCATCTTTTCTTTTTCAATATTTATTTATTTTTTTGACAATCTTGACATAATTAGGGTAAAAAGTTTCAAGCACTACAGGCAGATGGGCAAGACAATTAGTTCCGTATTGTTTCCTTAATACATCTGATGTAAAAGGGGATTTTAAGGGGCAAGCCCCACCCAGTCTCCCACCCACCCCAGGTCCCAGATGTGGGGCATGCTCCGAGGGTCTTGCTCAAGTGGTTCAACAGTTCTGAATTGCTGCTGTTCTCACCATTCCAAGCACCACTCTAAGGTTGTTGAAGAATCCACTGATTGACATAGTCCATCATAGAGTCTCCATTTGCCCAGTTTTTCACTGCCAACATATAGCTGAGGTGGTTGATTGATTTGTTCTGTCCTCTGTCTTTTCATGGTTAGGGTTCTGAGTCCGGAAGCTCGATTGGGGGGAATCCCCAAAGAAACTTTGTCTGAGGTAATGAACATCTTTTTTTAAAAAAGTAAATAAACAGGGACTAGCACCGTAGCCTAGTGGCTAAAATCCTGGCCTTGTATGCACTGGGATCCAATATGAATGCTGATTCTAATCCCAGCGGCCCCATTTCCTATCCAGCTCCCTGCTAGTGGCCTGGGAAAGCAGTTGAGGACAGCTTGAATATTCAAGATATTGAAGACAGCTCTTGGGACCCTGCACCCGTGCGGGAGACCTGGGAGAAGCTCCTGGCTTCTGGCTTTGGATTGGCACAGCACTGGCCATTGCGGTCACTTGGGGAGTGAATCAACAGATAGAAGATCTCCCTCTCTGTCTCCCCTCCTCTCTGTATATCTGACTTTGCAACAAAAATAAATCTTTTTTAAAAAGTAAACAAATGAATACTGCGTTTTGTGTTCATCTGTGCAAAGGTGTGCACCCAACACAGTGCTGAGCATGGTACTGGAAAGTCCTCAATCCAGGTGACATTATTTTAGAGAGTCATTTGAGAATAGAGTTAGGTTTCATATTCCTTTGTAACCCTAGCAATTAGCACTGCACCTTCACAGTAACGTTTAATGCCAATGTTTAACACAGAGTGTGGACAATATTGCAGTTTCTGTTTTCTTGAATTTATCCTTACCTGTGAAGACTGTTGCCTTTTGATGACTGAAAAAAAAAAAGAAAAAGTATAATATGTACTCTGGATGTGAGCATTCCCATGTGTATACCTGGTACGACCTGGTGATTACAAGGCAGACTTCTCGACGCCTGTTCCCTCCTAGTCCACTCATTCTAAATCCATTTCCCACCCTTCTTTCCTAGAAGAGTGTAATTGATACAACTTGTGTCCTCAGATCTCCTTCATCCTGGGATGGCTTGTCTACCTTAGCTGTGCCAGATACTGTGAGCTGCCCTCCTACAGAACGGGGCTAATGGCTAATCGCCACACTCATGGGATAGGGCTGAAAATCACAGAATAGGACTGTGAAATAGGTAGGTCAGTTTTCTTTATGATCACATCATTTTCAGAAGGTTTATTAATTTAAAAGGAGGAGTTACAAAGAAGAGGGAGAGACAGAGATCTTCATCCACTGGCTCACTCCTCCAATGGCTGCAACGGCCAAGACTGGGTTATTCCCAAGCCAGGAGCTAAGAGCTTCTTTTCAGTCTTTCATATGGGTGCAGGTGCCTAAGCAGTTGGGCCATTCTCTGCTGCTTTCCCAGGTACATTAGCAGGGCGCCGAATTGGAAGTAGAGCAGCCAGGACTCAAGCTGATGTCTATATGGGATGCTGGCATCACGACTGGTAGCATTTGTGACATTACTCTCTCTGCCATAGTGTCGGCCCCAGCATTATTTTTGCATTTTTAAAATTTACTTGAGATTTGTTAAGATGGAGAAAGAGAGGGCAAGCAAGTGTGTGTGTGCACTCAGGAGTACACTCCCATCTGCTGGTTCACTTCCCAAACACCTATGATGACAGGGCTGGGCCAGGAGCTGGGAATGAAATCCAGGCTCCCCAAAAGTCGGCAGGAACTCAATTATTCGAGCTATCCAAGAGTTTGCATTGACAGGATGCTAGACTTAAGAGCCAGAATCTGGAATCAAACCCAGATACTCCAATGTGGAATGCAGGTGCCTTCACTAGCAACTTAATTACATGGTTAAGTGCCTGCCACACTGATGACGTCTAAAGAAGTTCATTAATGTGAAAAAAATCATATGCCATTTAAGCTTTTTTTTCTTTCATTCTTATCGTCCTTCCTTTTTTTTTTTAAAGATTTATTTAATTTTATTGGAATGGCAGAGATCTTTGGACCATCTTCCACTGCTTTCCCAGGTTGTAATACAGCAGAGAACTGGATAGAAAGTGAAACAGCGGGCCCGGTGCAATCGTGTAACGGTTAAGGTCCTCACTTTGGGTGTGCCGGGATCCCATATGTGTGCTGGTTCTAATCCCGGCAGCTCCACTTCCCATCCAGCTCCCTGCCTGTGGCCTGGGAAAGCAGTCAAGGATGGCCCAAAGCCTTGGGACCATGCACCCGTGTGGAAGACCTGGAGGAAGCTCCTGGCTTTGGATCGGAGTATCACTGGCCATTGTGACTCACTTGGGGAATGAATCATTGGGCAGAAGATCTTCCTCTCTGTCTCTCCTCCTCTCTGTACATCTGCCTTTCCAATAAAATAAATAAATCTTTAAAAAACAAAAAAAGAAAGAAAGAAAGTGAAACAGCCAGGGCATGAAATGGCACCCATATGGAAAGTCACCACTTCACGGAAAGAGGGTTAGCCACTTGAGTTATGCTGGCATGATTCCATTGACTTTATAAAGAATTAAATAAACTACTAGCAGCAAAAAAGACAGTCTTCTCCAGTATATTTCCAACGATCCAAAGTAATGAGGTCTACAGAACAGCTAACATGATCCTGAACAAGAAAAATCAAGCTGGAGGCATCCCCAGTACCTGACTTCAGTGCATATTGCAAAGTTATAGTAAGTAAAGCATCATGGTGTGCCTGCTGCAATAACCTAGTGGCTAAAGTCCTCACCTTGCATGTCCAACATCCCGTATATGGGTGCCGGTTCATATGCCAGCTGCCCCACTTCCCTTCCAGCTCACTGCTTATGGCCTGGGAAAACAGTGGAGATGGCCCCAAGGCCTTTGGACCCTATACGCATGTGGGAGACCTGGAAGAAGCTCCTGGCTTTAGATCAGCTCAACTCCAGCCGTTGTGACCACTTTGGGAGTGAACCAGCAAACAGAAGATCTTTTCTTCTGTGTCTCCTTCTTTCTGTTAATCTGCCTTTCCAATAAAATTAAATAAATCTTTCTTAAAAAAAAAAAAAAAAGAACATCATGGGGCCTGGCATGGTAGCCTAGTGACTAAAGTTCTCACCTTGCACATGCAGGGATCCCATATGGGCACCAGTTCTAATTCTAGCAGCCCCGCTGCTCATCCAGCTCCCTGTTTGTGGCCTGGGAAAGCAGTCGAGGATAGATTCTTCTTTTGTTTTTAAAGATTTATTTATTTTTATTGGAAAGTCAGATATACAGAGAGGAGGAGAGACAGAGAGGCAGATTTTCTGTCTAATGATTCACTCCCCAAGTGGCCATAACAGCCAGACCTAAGCCGATTCAAAGCCAGGAGCCAGGATCTTCCTCCGGGTTTCCCACGCAGGTGCAGGGTCCCAAGGCTTTGGGCCATCCTTGACTGTTTTCCCAGGCTATAAGCAGAGAGCTGGATGGGAAGTGGGGCCACTGGGACACAAATCGATGGCCATATGGGATCCCTATGTGTGCAAGGCCAGGACTTTAGCACTAAGTTACTGCAGCAGACCCACCCAGATTCTTGAGTTTCAACTCTGGTTCCTAACTCCAGGTTCTTGCCAATACAGCTAAGTCCCTGGGAGGCTGCAGTGATGGGTTAACTAGCTGAGTTCCTGTCAGTCTGGATGGAGTTCCTGGTCCTGATCCAGCTGTTACCAACCCTGTAGGCATTTGGAGAGTAAACTAGCAATGAGAACTGTCTCTCGCTCTCTACTTATCAAATAAATTAATTTAAAAATTTAAATTATTGTTTCATTTTATTTTTGATGTTTACAAAATTGATGAGGGTGGGAAAGGCTGAGGATTAAGTGAAAGTGAGACCATTGCTTCCAAATTTTCTTTTTTCTTTTTCCTGCATCTGGGGGTAGGGGAAGAAAGGGGAGAAGCCGCACCCAGCCTCAGTACCGGGGGATGGAAAACATCATCCCAGGGTCCCCGAGTGGAGCATGGCAAATAAATTAATTTTTAAAAATTCTAAAAAAACTTCAGTTCTGAGATGTGATCTAATTTAAGTTACTTTACTTCTTTGGGTCACTTTTTCCTTTCTTCATTTCAGGGTTCTGAGAAACACCATAGCATTATCAAAAAGGGAAGTGCTTTGCTATTGCCCCAGATAGAGCTGTGAACACAGCACACACACAGTCTTGTGACACAGCATGAGCTACATCCTCCGTGTGCAATAGCTAACTCGTTTGGGAAAAGAACAAAAGCAGCACGCAGCACAAAGCTTCTACCCCAGTCAGATAAATCATTAACCCAGGTGCTCTGTGCTACAGGGTGTTTGGCTAACCTTGTAAACCAAGCCTGAGAGCCAAAGTAAAGAGATGGTGACAGCTTGCTCCCAAAGGGATGGGGGCATTGGGGGAGCCTTAATCTAGGAGGAGTTTCAAGCACTGCCTGTCCTCAGTGCAGCTGTAGTTCTCATCACTAAAGCAGGTTTTCTTTGATCTCTATGGGAGGAATCACCTTCAAGAATGGATTTAAATGTTGCAGGTATTGGCAAAGTGGTTAAGATTCTACTTGGTGGGCTTGGCGGCGTGGCCTGGTGGCTAAGGTCCTTGCCTTGATCCCATATGGCTGCTGGTTCTAATCCCGGCAGCTCCACTTCCTCTCTATCTCTCCTCCTCTCAGTATATCTGACTTTGTAATAAAAATAAAGTAAATCTTTAAAAAAAAAAAAAAAAGATTCACCTGTAAACCACTACACTGCTTTCTTTCACCTTGCCCCTCAACATAATTTTATAAAAAAAAAAAAAAAAAAGATTCTAGTTGGTGCCCAGTGCAATACTCAGTGGCTAAATCCTTGCCTTGCTTGCACTGGGATCCCATATGGGCGCTGGTTCATGTCACAGTTGCTCCACTTCCTATCCAGTTCCCTGCTTGTGGCCTGAGAAAGCAGTAGAATGACCCAGAGCCTTGGGATCCTGCACCCACATGGGAGACCCAGAAGAAGCTCCTGATTCTGGCTTTGGATCAGTTCAGCTCCACCCCATTGTGGCCACTTGGGGAGTGAACCAGCAGATGGAAGATCTTCCTGTCTGTTTCTCCTCTGTAAGTCTGCCTTTCCAATAAAAACAAAACAATTTTTTTTAAGACTCTACCTAGCGGGCTTGGCGCAGTGGCTCAGCAGCTGAAGTCCTCGCCTTGAACACACTGGGATACCATATGGGCACTGGTTCTAATCCCGGCAGCTCCACTTCCCATTTAGCTCCCAGGCTGTAGCCTGGGAAAGTAGTCGGGGACGGCCCAAAGCCTTGGGACCCTGCACCTGCGTGGGAGACCTGGAGGAAGTTCCTGGCTCCTGGCTTCAGATTGGGGCAGCACCAGCTGTTGCGGACACTTGGGGAGTGAACCATCAGATGGAGGATCTTCCTCTCTGTCTCTCCTCCTCTCTGTATATCTGACTTTCCAATAAAAATAAATAATTTTTTTTTAAAAAAGACTCTACCTGGCAAACTGCATTTTATATTGCAATGCCCAGATTCAAATCCTACCTTTGCTTTTGTTCCAACTTCCTGCACATGTGCACTCTGGGAGGCAGTAGGTAATGGTTCAAATTATTTGCATTGGAGTCCTGGCTTCTGGTTACAGCCTGTTCTAGCCCAACTGTTGCAGGCAAATCAGGTTTGGTGTTGTGACGCAGCAGGATAAGCCACTGCCTGTGATGGCAGCATCCCACCTGAGCTCTGATTTGAGTCCTGATTGCTCTGCTTCTAATCCAGCTTCCTACAAATGTGCCTGGGAAAGCAGCACAAAATGGCTTACGTGATTAGGCACCTGTCACCCATGCAGGAGATGGAACGTTGGGCTCCTGAGTGTGGCCTGGCCAAGCTCTAGTCATTGCAGCCATTTAAGGAACCCGGAAGGTAGAAAGTGTCTGTCTTTCCCTCTCTCTCTGAACCTCTGCCTTTCAAATAGACATATCTTACAACAAAATTCAGTGGAGATCCAATTGATCTAACTTCTCTGTTCCTTCCTCTCTGTATTTGAAATAAATAACTGTAAACATAAATTAAGAGAAAAGATATTTATATTTTAAAAAGGATGACTGTCCTAAGCCCCAGTCAACCCACAGGAAAATTCCAAGGGAGTTGGAATGAGTTGTTGGTTCACCTACTACTCAATGTTAAAAAATGATTTAGTAATCATGAACATTTCATCTTTTTCCAAAATGCACTTTCCCGTCCCATTGCAGACAGCGATTTCTTTTTTTTTTTTTTTAAATATTCATTTATTCATTAATTACATTGCATTACATGACACAATTTCATAGGTACTGGGATTCCCCCCGCTTCACCCCAAACCCTTCCCCCATCATGAATTCCTTCACCTTGATGCATAACCACAGCTCAAGTTCCGTTGAGATTCCCTAATTAAAAGTTTACACCATACAGAGTCCAGCATCCCACTTGTCCAGTTCAAGTTCAACCGCCTCTTAGGGAGGCCCTCTCAGGTTTGTAGGCAGAGCCAGCAGAGCGTCACCTCGATCAATTAGAAGCACCAACATATCATCAGCAACAGTCCAGGTATGATGAGGCTGGTGCAGAGTCCACTGATTGACATAGTCCGTCTTAGGGTTTCCCCTTGTCCAGTTTTCCGCTGCAAGCATAAAGCTGAGGTGGTTGATTCATCTACTCCATTTTCCATCTTTTTTTGATTAATGGTTTGATTCCTCCATTTTGTTCAGGGGAATCCCCCTAAAAAAAACTTTGAGGCATTCCCAGTCCAGGCTCCTACATGTACTACTAGTAAGCACAGTGCCCGCCACCGTCCATCACTCCGATCAGCTGATGGTTTTAACCCCTGGGTTGGTTCTCTTCTGAGCCCCGACCTCTATTGGAACCAATGAGTATCGCATCTCTCCCCGGCTCTGCCCATCACACTCTTGTCCCTCGCCTAAACCAGTGGGAGGAGTGCTGGTCGGGTGTTGCATTCCCTGCTAGCACAGGCCATTTCACCTTGGCATTTTGTGTTTTGTACTGTTTTTTTGTGTGTTTTTTTTTTTTTTTTTTTTTTTTTTTTTTATCGCAACCAAACACGGCCAGGCCCCCACACAGTTTCAGCACTTGGGCTTGCCAGTGGATGACGTGAACCGACTCAGCCTGGTCTGCCCCAACCCGAGCCAAGTGTATTCCAGTGGGTCACATTCCAAAGCCTCTTCTGGGTTATTTACCTCCATGCTTCTTGCGTTTATTTGTAGAGTCAGTGTCCTGTCAGAGGATCTGTTCAGGTTCCTCCCTCCGACTCCTTCATGGTGTCGGGCTTCACGCATTCCAGCAGGTCCTTCGGCCAGCACCGCTCTTCAATCCATTCTGGTTCCTGCTGTTGAGAGTTTCAGCCCAGCCACGGCTCGTCCATACCCACGCATATCTCATATATGGCTCAGATGGGGTTGAGGCCTAGCCGAGCCCGTCCAACGTCTATCCTGGTCCTCCAGAGCACCAAACTGTGCTGTGGTCTAATCCGGCATGGTGCGTCAAAGCCGAATTGATATTTGTGCCAAGGGATTACAACTGTGACCCGACCAGAACTCAGCCTCCCTCCAGTTCCTGTGCCCCTTAGTGGTAGGCTCCACGCAGCCAAGGCCTCCACCACGCTCTCCAACCAGGCCTGTTGCCAGCCAGTGTTAACTATGCCAGAGGTTGCTCTGGTCAGCCCAGAGCGTCCTATAGACTGTCATGCCTCCTGCATAAACTCCACCGGCCCTTCTAAACCGTCCAATGGGGTCAGAGTGTCAGGGCATTGGTCCACGTATGCCTTACACATTCTAGCCCCGAGTATGGTTCTTGAATGCCAGTCAGTGTCATAGTAATGCCTTCTGTGACCCCTCTGCTGATCCCTCATCCTATCAGGTAATGGGGCATCCTGCTGGAAAAGCCCGGAATTTTGCCTTTTAAGTGAGCTGATGTTGGCGATCGGCACTATAAAGTGACTACAGGTTCTTCAGAGGAAGATTAAATGCCTTTGAAAAGCTTAAGGACTAATACATATTCTCAGAGTACTGTGGGTTCAGCACGGAGCGTCTCATGCAGCATCCTACACCAGTGTCTACATTTATCATCCACTGCATTTAATAAAACGGATCACTTACTCAGCCAGAAGGGGGCGAGCAGCATCAGCAACTAGAGGAGGTGAACAGGTCTGGCCTCTTCTGTTTATATTCCATTTATGGCTGACCGATTAAGTCACCGGCAGTGAAGGTGAGACTTCCTCTGAGCAGCTTAATAAAGTCAGTGCAAACTCGCCTTCAGCATGCAAGCCTGGCTCAAGATGACTTTCAGTGAACGATGGTGGTGCCTCTGGGTTCTTGCTCAAGTCTGAAAGCGGATCCTAAGGATCCAGGGAGTGAGGACCATTGCTTTGCAAGGACCTCATTTCCCCACCTGCTGTCCTTTGTTCAGAGCTGCTTTGCTGTTGAGGGAGAGTCTGATAAGAATAACACAGAGAGAGCTTAATTAGCATTGGTAAATAGTGAGAAAAAAACAGTTTCTCTGGTACCTAAATTGAAGCAATTGTTTCTACTACTGTCCTTAGGTTTTGTCATTACCTGGAAAGAAATGGGAAGCTTTTCAAAGACTACCACCCTGGCAGAAACGTCACAGATTAAAAATCCTCTTCTGGTGCCTAGTTCACATTCTGGCTTTACTCCACCTTCCAACTTCCTGCTAATGCAGGCCTTGGGAGATAACAGGTGTTGGCTCCAATAGCTGGGTTCCTGCCAAACTCCTGGGAGACTCCGTGAAGGTCCAGGCTCCTGGCTACCGCCCGGCCAATCCCTGACTGTTGCAGTCATTTGGAGAGTGAACCAGAGAGGAAACGTTCCCTTGAACAAATACATAAAAAGTTTGATGTTCTCCTCTGATTTCATTTTATAAAAATGGTCAATATTTTTCTACCTCCTACTAACAGAATGTAAAACAGTAAGGGCAGGCCTTGTGATGCAGGCAGTTAAGTCTGTTTGTGGTGGTCACACCCTGTGCTGGAGGGCTTGGCTGAGAGTCCCAGCTACTCTGCACTTTTGGTCCAGCTTCCTGCTAATGCACCTGAGAGGCAGCAGATGATGGACCATCTGGGGTTTCTGCCACCCGCATAAGAGACCTGAATTAGGTTTCTGGCTCTTGAGCTTGGTTTGTACTACAACTGCAGGCGTGGGCATCTGGGAAGCAAATCAACAAATGGAACGACTCTGTCTCTTTGACTCTGTCACTCTGCCTTTCAAATAGATAAATAAATATTTTTTTAAAATAGCAATAGATGGCCTGGCGTGGTAGCCTAGTGGTTAAAGTCCTCGCCTTGCATGCGCCGGGATCTCACATGGGCACCAGTTCTAATCCTGGCACAGCCCCGCTTCCCATCCAGCTCCCTGCTAATGGCCTGGGAAAGCAGTGGAGGATGACCCAAAGCCTTGGGACCCTGCAACTGTATGGGAGACCCAACAGCAGCTCCTGGCTCCTGGCTCCTGGCTTCGAATTGGCACAGCTTTGGCTGTTGCGGCCACTTGGGGAGTGAATCAAATGTTGGAAGATCTTCCTTTCTGTCTCTGCTCCTCTCTGTATATCTGACTTTCCAATAAGATAAAAATAAAAATACATAAATCTTTAAAAAAAAATAGCAAATAGTAGGCTAGTTGCTAAACTTCGGTTTTTTTTAAAAAAGTATTTAATTTGGGGCCAGCACTGTGTTAAAACGGGTTGACCTGCTGTCTGCCAGCCTTCTACATGGGCCCTAGTTTAAGTTCCAGTTCGTCCAATTTTGATCCAGCTGCCAGCTAGTGTACCTGGGAAAGCAGTGGAGGATAGTTGAAGTCCTTGGGCCTCTGCACCCACATAGGATACCTGGAAGAAACTCATGACTTTGGCCTGGCTCAGCCCTGACCAATGTGGTCATTTGGGTAGTGAACCAACAGATAGAAGAAGGTTTCTCTCTCTCTCTCTCACCCTTCTCTCTATATAAACTCTGCCTTTCAAATAAATACTAGTAAAACAAAATCTTAAATAAAGGATTTATTTATTTGAAAAGCAGAGTTACAGATAAAGAAAGAGACAGAGAGAGCAAGAGATCTTCCACCTGTTGCTTCACTCCCCAAATTACTATAATGGTTGGAACTGGACCAGAACCAGATCAAAGCCAGAATGCTGGAACCCCACAGGGGTCTTCCACGTGACAAGGTCCAAGCTGTTGGGGCATCTTTTGCTACCTTCCCAGTGCAGGGGGCTGGATTGGAAACAGAGTAGCCAGGACTCAAACCAGTGCTTTGCTAAGAAACCAGAGCATCACAAGTGGTGGCTTAACCGATTGTGTCACAGTGCTGGCCCCTAGATGAATTATATTTTGTGCCATATACATTTCTTTTTCATCAGCTATAGTCAAAAGTTAGATGGGGCCCGGCGGCATGGCCTAGTGGCTAAAGTCCTCGCCTTGAAAGCCCCGGGATCCCATATGGGCGCTGGTTCTAATCCCGGCAGCTCCACTTCCCATCCAGCTCCCTGCTTGTGGCCTGGGAAAGCAGTCGAGGACGGCCCAAAGCTTTGGGACCCTGTACCCGCGTGGGAGACCCGGAAGAGGTTCCTGGTTCCCGACATCGGATTGGCGCATACCGGCCCGTTGCGGCTCACTTGGGGAGTGAAACATCGGATGGAAGATCTTCCTCTCTGTCTCTCCTCCTCTCTGTATATCTGCCTTTCCAATAATAATAAAATCTTAAAAAAAAGAAAAAAAAAAAAGTTAGATGGCAAATTAGTTCCAGCATTTTTTCCAACCTACTCCTTCGTATAGAGGAAACATCTTGCCCTGTAAAAATGATCAAAAGTAAAGCTTATACAATTTAAAAAACAAATAAACAAAAAACCCCAAACTGCCGTTTTGGACCAGACAAAAGGCAACATAAATTAAGTGAAGAAAAATGTGAGGGAAAAGAGGCAATGTTGTGGCTCAGTGAGCTGATCTGCCAACTTTGATGCCAGTATCTAGTGTGAGTGCCAGTTTCAGAGCCGGCTGATCTACTTCAACTCCAGCTCCTGACTGTTGGAAGATGGCACCCATGTGAGAGCTCCAGATGGAGTTCCAGCTTCCTGGCTTTAGCCTTGTGATTGCTATTTGGAAGTGAACCAGTGGATATAAGATCTCTCTATCTCTCTTACTTTCTCCCTGTCTCTGTAACTCTGCCTTTCGAATAAATAGATTTAAAAATAAATGAGAAAGGCCCCAGTGTGGTAGCCTGGTGGCTAAAGTTCTTGCCTTGAAAGCACCAGGATCCATATGGGCGCCGGTTCTAACCCCTGCAACTCCGCTTCCCATTCAGCTCCCTGCCTGTGGCCTGGGAGAGTGGTCAGGGACGGCCCAAGGCCTTGGGACCCTACGCCTGCGTGGGAGACCTGGAAGAAGTTCCTGGCTCCTGGCTTCAGATTGGGGCAGCACCAGCTGTTGCGGTCACTTGGGGAGTGAACCATCAGATGGAGGATCTTCCTCTCTGTCTCTCCTCCTCTCTGTATATCTGACTTTCCAATAAAAATATATAAATCTTCAAAAAATGAATCTTTAAAAGAAAAACAATTTAAAATGAGGAAAATAAAAATTTTTAAAGATTTGAAAAGCTGAGTTTTTTCAAAGCAGAGTTCCTCCTCCCCCTCTGTCTCCACTCTTCCCTTCTGCCCGCAAAGTTTGCTTTCTCCCATCTTCCTACCTTCAGAACCTTCTGGTAAGCCTCTGGCCTTAACGATTCCAGTATCAGGTTGAGTGCATCAGGAGCTGATTGGCAGCACTGATGGGAGCAAGGAGAGGGATATACAGAGTGGAACAGGAAGGCAAAGCAGAAAGTTAAGAGGGAGAGTAGCTGGCGTTTGGTACAGTGGTTGGTACACATGCATCCCATATCTGAGTGCCTGGATCCGAGTGCTGGTTCTGCTTCTAGTCTAGCTTCCTGCTAATACACACCTTGGAAGCCAGATTGCAATTCAGATCCCTGACGGAACCAGCAGATGGGAAACCAACCTCTCTCTCTCTCTCTCTCTCTCTCTCTCTCTCTCTCTCTCCCCTTCAGTTAGATAAAAATAAATAGGAATTTTAATTTGTTAAAATGAAATGCCAACCCTTTGCTATTGGTTTGCTTGGTGAGCTCGAGATGGCCTGCGTCCATCCAACGTTCCCACTTGTCCCTTAGTGACTTCAGACTCTAACCTTACTTTGCCTGTTTCTATCTCCCTAAAATTGAATGGACAGTTATTTCTGAAGATCTTATTGTGAGGAATACAGTAGTTAATTACGTATAGTCCTCAGAGAAACACCTCACACAGAATACTCCATAGCTAAACATATATTTAAGGAGCTAACATAAGGAACTTAACATAAATGTATGTTAAGAAGCCAAACATTTCATGCAGGTCTCCCACTTGGGTGGAGGGTCCCAAGGCTTTGAGCCATCCTCCCTGCTTTTCCAGGCCCCAAGCAGGGAGCTGGAAGGCAAGCAAAGCAGCTAGGACACATATCAGTGACCATATGGGATCTTGGCACTTGCAGGCAGAGGATCAAATCAGTTGAATCATTGTGCTAGTCCCCCATCATTCCTGTTCTGTGAATTTATGGCTCAAGACTTCATGCAAGGACCCACAGCTGCAGCAGAGCCCATTTTGGTGCTGTTCTTTTCCTACAAGGTGTATCCCTTGGCAACCTTCTTCCAATGGGGAAACCCCTCCTTTTAGAATTGAAACTTGGTGGTTTTTTTTAATCCTTCTAAACTTAGTATATAGTGGAAAAGTGGAAAAATAATCACCACAATCCTCTGATTTTCTATCTCCTCTTTTCTTTCCTCTGGATGTTTTTGTTTCCCATTTTTTCTTTTATTCCTCTACATCCTTCCCTACAACCCAGAATGGGACTAATCTGGTCCTGGATTTAGTATTGTTCTCAACCAGATAGATCCAAGTCTATAGAACAGCCTCTTAATGGCTGAAAAGCAAAACCTGGAGCAGAGACAATCAGCCTCAGGGCAGGGGCTTTGTGGCCTCCCCAGAGCTGATTAGGTCAGATTCCATTTCTCTTAGACTCAAAATATGTGCAACACTGGGCCTGAGCATTCCCCTGGTCTTCAGTCCTGTCTTTTATCTCCTGTTAGTTCCAGCTGTGGCCAACATTAAACACTGTTTATTGTGTTTGTGCTGAAGTGTCAGCTAATCTTGATTCCACATAGAATCTATTTTATTGGCTGTTATTTCCTGAGTCATGAAGGGAGGGGTTCCAGTGGGCAAGGAAGCCCAAGAATGGGATAGGTTTGCTTAACTGTTTGGCAACCTTCTATCCCAAGAAGCTAACCTTTTCTGAATTATGCCCGTGGTCCAGGTGCCGGTTGGGAGTTTGTTATGAAGCTACAATTATCCTTCATATCTCAGTTGAAGTTAGACTATGCATAATAATCTCTAAAATAGTTATTTATTATTATTGGAAAGACAGAGTTATGGAGAGAAGTAGAGTTGGAGAGACCTTCCATCCACTGGTTCACTCCCCAAATAGCCACTATAGCCAGAGCTGAGCTGATCTGAAGCTAGGAGCCAGGAGCCTGCTCCTGATCTCCCACGTGGGTGCAGGCTCCCAAGATGTAGAGCCATTCTCTATTGCTTTCCCAGGCCATGTGCAGGGACCTGGATAGGAAGTGGAGTAGCCGGGACATGAAACGGTGCCCATATGGGATATTGGCTCTTGCAGGTGTGGAGGATTAGCTAAATGAGCCACTTGAGAGAAAGAGATCTTCCATCTACTGGTTCACTCTCAAATGCCTGCAATGGTTAAGAATGGAAGCTGGGGGCCCGGCGGCGTGGTCTAGCGGCTAAAGTCCTCGCCTTGAAAGCCCCGGGATCCCATATGGGCGCCGGTTCTAATCCCGGCTGCTCCACTTCCCATCCAGCTCCCTGCTTGTGGCCTGGGAAAGCAGTTGAGGACGACCCAATGCATTGGGACACTGCACCCACGTGGGAGACCCGGAAGAGGTTCCAGGTTCCCAGCTTCGGATCGGCGCGCACCGGCCCGTTGCGGCTCACTTGGGGAGTGAATCATCGGATGGAAGATCTTCCTCTCTGTCTCTCCTCCTCTGTGTATATCTGGCTGTAATAAAATGAATAAATCTTTAAAAAAAAAAAAAAAAAAAAAAAAAAAAAAAGAATGGAAGCTGGAATCAGAATTGGAATTTAGATTCAAACCTAGGCACTCTGAGATGTAGGTATCCCAGGCAACATTGAAACTGTTTACCAGATGCCCACTCTGTTAAATTTTTCTTTGCTTTTTTTTTTTTTTAAGATTTATTTATTTTTATTGGAGAGGCAGATATACATAGAGAAGAGACAGATCTTCCGCTTGCTGGTTCACTCCCCCAGTGGCCACAAAGGCCGGAGCTGAACCAGTCCAAAGCCCAAAGCCCAGAGCCTCCTCCGGTTCTCGTACGTGGGTGCAGGGTCCCAAGTCCTCTGGCCATCCTTGACTGCTTTCCCAGGTCACAGGCAGGGTGCTAGATGGGAAGTGGAGCAGCTTGGACTAGAACTGGTACGACATGGGATCCCAGGCATGCAAAACGAGGACCCTAGCCACCAGGCTACCGTGCTGGGCCATCTTTTTTTTTTTTTTAATCTTTGCTGTTTAAAAACACAATCTAGGTCTCCTCTGTAGGTGGCAGCGACCCAAGTATTTCAGGCATAATCTTTTTTTAAATTGCATTTCATTTTATGACATCGTTTCATAGGCTCTGGGATTCCCCCAACACCTCCCCGTACCCTCCCCCCATGGTGAATTACTCCACCTTATTGCAGTATTACAGTTCAAACTCAGTCTTGTTTCTTTCATTGCAAGCATGTACCATGCATAGAGTCCAGCATCTTATTGTCCAGATCAATTCAACAGTTTCTTGGGGAGACCATCTCTGGTCTAAAGGCAGAGCTGGCAGAATATCGTTCTGACTAATTAAAAGCCACAACATAACATCAACAACAGTTTACAACATTATGGGGTTAATTGACATGGCATTGAGTGGCTGGTATGACTACTTCATTGACATTCCAATTTTAGTTTATATACAATGTGAGCCATAATCTTTTAACTCCCATGGTTTGCATTAGCAGGAAGCTGGGTTGTGTGAAGATGAGCTGGGGCTTGAACCATGCTATGTCACTACACCAGTCCCCAACTGTATTTTTAAAATTTTCTTTAAGTTTTTTCTTTTTTAATTTGAAAGATTTTACGGAGAAGGAAAGATAGAGAGAGAAGGTCATCCATCTGCTGGTTCACTCCCCAAGTGGCCAGAATGGACTTGGCTCATCCTCTGTTGCTTTCATACGTTATAAGCTAAGAGCTGGATCAGTAGTGGAGCAGCCGGTACATGAACCAGTGCCCATATGGGATACTGTGGCCACAGAAAGTGGAGGATTAGTGTGTTGTGCCACTTGTTCCATTCCACCCCAATTCTATTTCTAAGTGAAAAAATATATATATGTGTGTGTGTGTGTGTGTAATATAAACTTAAGTACAGAATCCTCAGCACACTTCCTTTTGGCTCCAGCTAATTCTCTTACTGCAGTGGTAACAAGCTGTTTTTGAATGGCCTCTTCTCTGAGTGACTTCATTGTTCTTCTCATTCTTTGTGTTGCAATTCTTGAAACTCATGTCACCTTTGCTGTTTCATTGGTTTCTCTTACCACCTCTTTAGTGAAATGACACAACTCAATATATGAGAACTAATGTGGGTTAAAGTCCAAGTAAGAATAATGAGCCAGTGTCCTGTGGAAGCTGCACATTTGCCAACATCCGCTACATTCACTAGCAAGCCAGGCTCTTTCTACATGTTTTTAGTCCTTGAGATCACTAGGAAAAATTTGCTCGTGATAACATAATAAATTTCTCCTGTTCTCTCAGATGGTTCCTTAAATAGCATAGGCAGATTTATGAATCTGCTCCCAGAGTTATTTATGTAATTCCAACACTGTCTCTTTCTGTACTAATTCTGCCGCCAAAAATTCTGTATTTGAAAAAGTGGCTCCTTTCCACCCTAGATGTATCATACTCATAGACAAGTTAAATACTTATCCCTATCTCAAATAATTATCAGAGTTTCAAATGAGTGAAAACCCAATGGTTACTAAATAGAATAAATTGAACTTATCCTTCTTCTCCCCCTCTTCCCTTTCTGGGCATAGCAGTTGGTGAATTCAGAGAGGAAAGGCGGCATTGTAAGATACTACATAGATATGAACTGCACGGAAATGAAGCCAGAAAGAGGATTGACCAAATGAGGCTAAAGGCTTCACCCAGCAGGTAAACTGTAAGTTAGGATTCTTAGCTGCTATACTGGAGTGTCTAAGTTCAAGTCCTCTCTCCTAATCCCAGCTTCCTGCTCACGGAGACACTGAGGGGTAGCAGGTAACGGCTCAAATGCTTGAATACTCGTCACCCATATGGGAGACCTGGGTTGAGTTCCTAGTATCCTCTTCCTGGTCTTGAACCAACTCAGTGTTGGCTGTTGTGAACATTTAAAGAGTGAGCCAACAGATAGCTCTGTCTTCCTCTTCCTCTCAAATAATTCAAAAAAAAATATTTGTTTGGGGCCCAGGCAGTAGCCTAGTGGCTAAGGCCCTTGCCTTGCACGCGCTGGGAGCCCATATGGGCGCTGGTTCTAATCCTGGCAGCCCCACTTCCCATCCAGCTCCCTGCTCGTGTCCTGGGAAAGCAGTCAAGAAAGGCCCATATCCTTGGAAACCTGCACCTGCTTGGGAGACCCGGAAGAGCTCCTGGGTGCTGGCTTTGGATCAGCTCAGCTCCAGTCGTGGTCACTTGGGGAGTGAATCATCGGACAGAAGATCTTCCTCTCTGTCTCGCCTCCTCTCTCCATATATCTGACTTCACAATAAAAATAAATAAATCTTAAAAAGATAAAAATAAAAGTAAAATAAATCTTTAAAAAATATATTCATTTGTTTGAAAGAATTACCAGAGAGAGACATCTTTGATTTGCTGATTTACTTCCTAGATGGGCATAATGGTCAGGGCTGGGCCAGGCCAGAGCCAGGAGCCAGGAGCTTCCTCCAGGTCTCCCACATAGCTGGCAGGGTCTTATATACTAGGAACTTCCTATACTGCTTTTCCCAGTTTGCCAGCAGAGAGATGGCTCAAATGGGAATAGCCTGAAGACAAATGGCAGCTTTACCTGCTACACCACAATACCAGCCAGTGGAATATTTTTTAAAAGATAACTGATCGTAAATCTGCATACTATTCACAGCGTGGAGGAGAGACATGTACAAAAGCATCTCAAGATAATCACGTGAGGCTGCTCTGTCCCAGCATCAGCTGAGAGACCAACGGATACACCAGGGTAAAGTCAGTTGAAGCTAACAGTCTCCTACTCCGTACAGAATTTGCAAAGGGAATGAAAAATTACCTGTTTTCCAGTTCTTAGAGTCCTCATTTGAGAAAAGCAATAGCCGAGAGGGCCCAAAACCTGAAAGAGAGCTGGATTGCCACCTTCTTAACCTCCTATGTGAAGGACACTCCGAAGTTGTAACTTGGAGACCTTTGAAATGCCTTTCTCACAGGATCTGTGAGAAAGGTCTGTTACTGTGGTGTAACAGGTTAAGCCACTTCCTGTGATGCCAGCATCCCCTATGGACAATGGTTCAAGTCCTGGCTGCTCTGTTTCTGATCCAGCTCCTGGCTAAGGCACCTGGGAAAGCAGAAGATGGCCTGAGTGCTTGTCCACCTCTACCCATGTGGGACACCGAGATGAGACTCCGAACTAATGGCCTGGCCTCGCCCTTGCTGTTACAACCATCCAGGGAGAGTAACGATAGATGGAAAATCCCTCTCTCTCTCCTTCTCTCTCTCCCTGTAACTCTGTCTTTCAAATAAATAAGATAAATCTTTAAAAATAAGTAAATAAAATATTCTTCCACAGAAGGAACGAAGACAAAAAAGTAGAATAGTAGACTTAAATTCTAAAAAATCATTAATTGTAATTGGCTCAAATGAAACAATTGTAACAAAGATAAAATTAGATGAAGAGGATAAAATGAAAAATGTAGGACCCAATTTTCTCCTATTCATAAATAATTCATTTTGCATAAAACTGTTGTCAAAGAATAAAGTGACGACAGTTTAATTTAAAGATCTGAATTGGCTTTATTTTTTAAAACAATTTTTATTTTATTTTTATTTGAGAGGCAGTTACAGAGAGCAGAGAGAAAGATGTTCCATCTGCTGGCTCATTCCTCAAAGGGCCAGAGCTGAACTGATCCAAAACCAGGAGCCAGGAGCCTCTTTTGGATATCCCACATGGTACAAGACCCAAGGACTTGAGTCATCCTCCACTGCCTTCCCAGGCCACAAGCAGGGAGCTGGCCCAGAAGTGGAGCAGACAGGACTTGAACTGGCACCCATATGGGATGTCAGAGCCACAGATTGAAGCTTGGCCTACTGTACCACAGCACTGGCCCGAAGCTTTATTTCTGACCCTAGAATTCAGCAACAGTTCATCCTATAAAATAGATGAAGTATTCCTATGAGCCCAGCAGAAGAGGCTGATTTCATAGCTAGAAAAAGACAGACACAAAGGTTCCAAAAAGTAGATGGGCCATTTCCAAGTCACTTTCTTTGAAAGGTAGATGGGAGAACAAAACAATTTAAAGTGACTGGTTAAAATCAATTTCTGTCAGATTATCTTTTCTGTTTAACAGTTCAGACAAGGGAATTTCATTACCATGAAACCGGCCTATTTTGGGCATTTTAAAAAAAAGATTTACTTATTTTTATTGGAAAGTCAGATTTACAGAAAGAAGGAAAGACAGAGAAAAAGATCATCCATCCACTCGTTCACTCCCGAAGTGGCCACAATGGCTAAAGTTGAGCTGATCTGAAGCCAGGAACTTCCTCTAGATCTCCCATGCAGGTGTGCAGGGTCCCAAGGCTTTGGGCTGTCTTCTACTGCATTCCCAGGCCACGAGCAGGGAGCTGGAAGAGAAGTAGAGCAACTGGGACACAAACCAGTGCTGATATGGGCTCCCGGAGCATGCAAGGTGAGGAATTATGCAATATCAAGGAATTATGGTTGATTTTCTTTAAAGTGACAAAATTACTGTGGCTTGATGCTTTAAAAGTTCATTTATGTGAGAGGCAGAAAGACACAGAGTTCCTTTCTGCTGTTTTTGCCCACCAGATGCTTAAAACAACCAGAGCCAGACCAGGCCAAGTCAGGAACTAGGAAATCATGCAGGTCTCCCACAAAAATGAGAGGGACTGGTTACTTGAGGCTGGTTACCTGCTGCCTGCCAGGGAGAGAGCTAGCAAGCCACTTGAGTCAGAAGTCAAAGTTGGGAATGAAATCCAAGTACTAGGTCATGGACTGTGACTGTTTTAGCCACTAGGAATATCTGTTTCTGTGGGTGTTTTCAAAAAGATTTCTCTGTAGGCCTAGCGCAGTTGTCTAGTGGGTAAAGTCCTTGCCTTGCATGTGCTGCGATCCCAGTATGGGCGCTGGTTCAGCTCTGGCTGTTGTGCTGCTTGGAGAGTGACCCAGCAGACGGAAGATCTTTCTCTCTGTCTCTCTTTCCCTCTATAAATATGACTTTCCAATACAAATCAAATCAAATCAAATCAAATCAAATCTTTATGTTGTTTTAAATAAAATATTTTAAAAAATTAAGGAGTTCTTGCATCTTTGAAGTTGCATCCTGAAATATTTATAGATGACATGATATGAAGTCTAATATTGTATTTTCTGATTGTAAGGAGGTACCAGAATCACATATGAGAGAACCTAACCAAAAAGTGTTTCGTGAGCTATTTGAAGCATCTAGATCTCATGTACAGTTTGTAGGAAAAACAGGAAATAGAGGCTCAAGCACTGTCCCCATCAAGCCCGGCGAGAGCTGTCCTCAGCTGCCTGGTGAGCCAGCCTCCAGCGAAGCACTGGATGGAATCAGGGTACATCTGGGGGTGGAGTTACCAGGGAGAGAGGAGGGCGTGGCCTGCAACTTGCAGGATAAACCCAAGGCTAGTTTGGAGTCTGGGTGTTACCTAAAATAAAATTTACCAAAAAGGAAAGGTGGAGTGAGAAAAAGCATGCCATAGAACAGTGTGCATACTCCCCAACTTTGGTTAAAAAAGGCAAAGATCTAGAGGGGTAAGTAGTAATACGATAGTGTCTAGTTTTTACTGCTTATAGCTAAATTTTGTATTTTTTTGTTCGTTTTTTTCTCATTTTTGTTTCTCAGCATTTCAGTTTTTTTTGTTACATATGTTGCATCTAATAACATATTTTATTCTTTTAAGATTTATTGGGGGGCCCGGCGGCGTGGCCTAGCGGCTAAAGTCCTCGCCTTGAGCGCCCTGGGATTCCATATGGGCGCCAGTTCTAATCCCGGCAGCTCTACTTCCCATCCAGCTCCCTGCTTGTGGCCTGGGAAAGCAGTTGAGGATGGCCCAATGCTTTGGGACACTGCACCCGCGTGGGAGACCCGGAAGAAGTTCCAGGTTCCCGACATCGGATCGGCGCGCATCGGCCCGTTGCGGCTCACTTGGGGAGTGAATCATCGGACTGAAGATCTTCCTCTCTGTCTCTCCTCCTCTCTGTATATCTGACTTTGTAATAAAAATAAATGAATCTGTAAAAAAAATCTTAAAAAAAAATAGTGCAACAGATGTTGTGGCACAGCCTGGTAAGCCGCTGCCTGCAGCATTGGCAACCTGTATTGAAGTTCGTCCTGACTGTTCTGTTTTCAGTCCAGCTCCCTACAAAGGAACATGATAAAGCAGCAAAGGATGGCCTGAGTACTTGGGACCTTGTGCGTGTCTTTCCTACTTTGTCTTAAAAAGATTTACTGGGCCCGGCGGCATGGCCTAGCGGCTAAAGTCCTCGCCTTGAAAGCCCCGGGATCCCATATGGGAGCCGGTTCTGCTCCTGGCAGCTCCACTTCCCATCCAGCTCCCTGTCTCTCCTCCTCTATGTATATCTGGCTGTAATAAAATGAATAAATCTAAAAAAAAAAAAAAAAGATTTATTTAGTTTATTTGAAAGGCAGAGTGACAGGAAAAGTGGACACAGAGAAAGAGATTTTCCATCCACTGATTCACTGTCCAAAGGCCCACTACAGCAGATCTGATGTTGCAGACACTTGGAGAGTGGATTAGGAAGAACTGACCTTTCTTTTCCATTAGCACAGCAGTTAGGATGCGAAGTCATGTGTTTCTGTCCTCATTTTCATCTCATTGTGTGGTTGCAGCAGATGACTCAGTTACTGTTTCCTGATTTTAAAGTAATCAGACATGAACACTGGAGCTGTGACTATTTCCCCTTTTCAAAGTTCTGCAGCATGGAAATGCTGGCGGACTTGGTGCTAGCATGCTTGAATTCCAGCCCCCGTGTCACCCAGCTTTTCACATATATAGATGAGGAAACAAGGCTAGACAACATTCATGTTCCTTCCAGTTCCCAATTCCATAATTCTGAGTAGTTTTTTTTCAAGATTTTATTTATTTTTATTGGAAAGTCAGATTTACAGAGAAAAGGAGAGGCAAAGAAAAACATCTTTCACTGGTTCACTACTCATGTGGTCACAATGGCCAGAGCTGAGCCGATCTGAAGCCAGGAGCCTCCCACATGGGTGCAGGGTCCTAAGCCTTTGGGCTGTCCTCCACTGCTTTCCCAGACCACAGGCAAGGAGCTGGATGGGAAGTGGGGCAGCTGATATATGCACTGGCACCCATATGGGATGTTGGGGCTTTCAAGGCAAGAACTTTAGCCACTAGGTTTCCCCACCAGGTCCAATTCTAGTTTTTTAAAAAATTATTTTATTTGAGAGTCAGGGAGCTTCCAGCTGCTGATCTGTTTTCCAACTACCTGTGACTGCTGGTTTTGGGAATTCAGGGTGCTGGCGACTAAGCATCATCTGCTGCTTCCCAACGGGCACATTTGCAGGAAGCTAGACTCAACAGCATAACCAGAACTTGAACCAAGTTATTCCGATTTGCGAGGCAGATGTTCCAAATGGTATCCTAACCCACGGGCCAAATGATCATCTCTAAAATGCCGTAGTTCTAAAACATGTTTTTTCATGTTTTCTCAAAATGACATTCTTCAACTCAAGCAAATGAGTAGCAACAAAACCCCATATATGGATCCACATTGTGATACAGTTGGTTAAATGGTGTACTGTGATGCCATTATCCCATAGCAGAGTGCTGATTCAAGTCTTGGCTGTTCTGTTTCTGATCCAGTTCCCTGCTAATGAGCCTGGAAAAGCAGAAAAAGAGGGCCCAGCACGGTAGCCTAGTGGTTAAAGTCCTTGCCTTTCATAAGCTAGTGTTCCATGTGGGTGCCAGTGTGTACCCTGGCTGCTCCCCTCCCAATCCAGTTCCCTTTTTAAGGCCTGGGAAGACAGTTGAGGACAGCCCAAAGTTTTGGGACCCTGCACACCTGCGTGGGAGAACCAGAAGAAGCTCCAGGCTCCTGGCTTTGGATTGACTCAGCTCTGGCCATTGTGGCTACTTGGGAAGTGAATCAGTGGACAGAATATCTTTCTGTCTGTATCTCCTCTCTGTAAATTTGACTTTCCAATAAAAATAAATAATAAGTCTTAAAAGGAAAAGAAAAAGCAGAAAAGGAAGGCTCAAGTGCCTTGGTTCCTGCTACCCATGTGGGAGACCCAGGTAGCATTACTGGCTGTAAGCTTTGACCTGACCCAGACACAGCCATAGTGGGAACTGAACCAGTGGATGGATGATAGACATTAGATTTCTGCGTCATTTCCCTTCTCTTCTCTGTCATGTTTTCAAATAAATAAGATAAATCTTATAAAACAAGAAAGCATTCATTTGGCAGGGTTTTTTGCATTAGTGCTTTGTATGAATGGCAATCCATAATTGGTATGTAATGACTACATAGGGAGATTAAAACAAGAAATTATTGTTGGGGCCCGGCGGCGTGGCCTAGCGGCTAAAGTCCTCGCCTTGAAAGCCCCGGGATCCCATATGGGCGCCGGTTCTAATCCCGGCAGCTCCACTTCCCATCCAGCTCCCTGCTTGTGGCCTGGGAAAGCAGTTGAGGACGGCCCAATGCATTGGGACCCTGCACCCGCGTGGGAGACCCGGAGGAGGTTCCAGGTTCCCGGCATCGGATCGGCGCGCACCGGCCCGTTGCGGCTCACTTGGGGAGTGAATCATCGGACGGGGGATCTTCCTCTCTGTCTCTCCTCTGTATATATCTGGCTGTAATAAAATGAATAAATCTTTAAAAAAAAAAAAAAAAAAAAGAAATTATTGTTATATTTACATTTTCAGAACATATGAAATCTCTAGGTTACCTCTATTTCTACTATTGATACAGTAGATTTAAAAATATTATAAACTCAAGCTCACTTTTAATAAGCTTAGAAGCATAAGATGTGCTGTTATTCATTACAAAAAAAGACAAGTTCATAATTTTGGTTAGATAATGTTAATGAATGCAAAGCATCTTCTATTTTCATAGACTTTGAAATTAGTCTAACTTGGCTTCAAATGACAGTTCTGACACTTTCTGTTTCATTTTCCAAATGTGTTGTTGAGTTTTTCCCTTTCACTTTTTTATGTTTCATTTCTAGAACCACTTTCTGAAGGCTGCTTCCCCCTTCCCTTTCCCCACTCACACCATAGCACTGGTACAACTCTGCTTTTTGTTATTTGCTTTTTTGGGGGGAAAACCTTTGACATTAGACCTTCCCCTCTAATGTGTGTTAGTTGCTGGATGTTCACTCCTGTTTGATTGACTTGTGTTTTGTTGTTGAATTCTTCTTTATTTAGCTTAAATATAGATCTCATTAGATAGATAATTGGCAAACATTTTCTATCATCTGTAAGTTGCCGTTCCACTTTTTAAATCATTTTCTTTAATCCATAAAGAGTTTATTTCGATAAAGTACAATTTATCTTTTTTTTGATTACTTGTGTATCTGGTATTATATCTGGAAAATCATTGCCTAATACACATATGTGTTCTAAGAGCGTTATAGTTTCAGTGCGTATGATTAGGTCTCTGATTCATATTGAGTTAATTTTTCTAGGTGGTATGAGATAATGGTTAATATCTTTCTTTTACACATGGATATATAGTTGTGTCAGCACTATTTGTTGAAGAGATTATTCTTTTCCCATTGAATGGGCTTAACACTCTTTGAGAGTCAATTGGCAGGACTGACATTATGGTACCATGGAGTAAGCTGCCACTTGCAACCTGGAGAGTTCATTCAAGTTCTTATTACTTAGCTTCCCATCCATCTTCTTGCTAACATGCTGATGAGACCATCCAAGCCAGCTGAAATCTTGGCCACACCTTCAAGTGGGTGGTACAAGAATTGCCCAGCCACCTGCTAACTGGTTGAGACCAACAATGGGAAACCCTTTACCTGTAGGTTCCTGCCCAACAAGGAAGGGTCAGGGAAGGCCTAAAATCCCAACACCCTTCCTTTGGTGTCTCTCTCTCTCTCCTTCCAAGGGCACCCCATGTCCTGGCTCTCTTGGGAGGTGCTTTCTGCTTTCCCCTTCCCTCTTATTTCCCATTCACCTGGTCACTCTGCAAATAAAACTTCTCTGTCTGCAACAGATTCCCGGCTTCTTATTTCTATGTTAAGCTGAGGAAAGAACCCACCAGGCCTTTCTGGTAACACTAATGCACCATGTGCATGGAGTTTTTGGCTCCTGGCTTTAGCCTGGCCCAGACCTGGCTGTCATGCTGTTTAGGGAATGAACCCATAGACGGAAGTGCTGTCGTAGGGAGTTCTCGGGGCACGTTACTATCTTCTTCACTGTCCTCCTACTTCGTTTGCTGCAGCAGCCCATACTGCTGAGCCCTCCGCTGCTCAGTCTTGACTGGGAAAGCATGCAGCAGCTACGAATCCCAGCTCTCTGACAGAGAACCCGGCTCTCTTCCCTCTGGCTTGCTGGTTCCTTTAACTCTTTCCACATGGGACTCATAATCTTCCAGACCTCATGCAACACCAAAGCATGCCCTGTGAATGCTGCCGGCAATGCCTTGGCCAGGGCCCTGTGCTGAGAGCACCTTAGAGCACCTTAGAGCTCCGGTACCTCTGCCCTCCTCCTCCCGTTCCCAGAGGACTGCATGCTTTATTGTTCTTGCACTGGCGAAGTCTGGCTGGCTGTGAGGTGGGCTATCAGGTGGGCTGCCTTCTTCACAATGGGCTCTGACACGTGAAGCAGAAGATGGTTCAAGATTTTTGGGACCCTGCATCTCTGTGGGAGATCTGGAAGAAGCTCTTGGCTCTGGATTGGCTCAGCACCAAACACTGTAGCCATTTGGCGAGTGAACCAGCAGATGGAAGACCTTTCCTCTCTCTAAAAAAAAAATCTGCTTTTCAGGGCTTTGGCACATTGGCCTGGTGGCTAAACCCTCGCCCTGCAACTGCAGGAATCCCATTTAAGTGCCCGTTTTAAGATTTACAATATCAGCAAATTTTACAAATCCTCAATACTACATTTATCTTAGATATTTCCCTTGTTATTCTTGCACATCCAAACTTCCTGAAAAAGCTGTCTAACCAGTCTTTCCCCGCCTCTCCTTCTCTGCTCCTTTCCTATTTTTGCACTCTTAACCACACCATTGTTCTTGTTCACTTCTTCCTCTTCCCTCTCCCCCACTCTTTTTCCTTCTCCTTTGCGGTTATAGAGAGAGGGGGCTGGGATGGGAAGGGATCTGCTTGTTCACCTCCCAGAGTGGCCATAATGGCTGGAACATTGTCCTTCTGAGGCCCGGAATCCAGAACTCTACCTGCATCTGTACTGATGAGTAGCGGCCCAAGCACTTGGGCAATCTTCTACTTCTTTCCCAAGCACATTACAGGGAGCTGGATCCAAAGTAGAACAAAACTGGCCCCATCCATTCATCTATCCTTAAAAAATAGGTTTATTGGGCCTGGCGCAATAGCATAGTGGTTGAAGTCCTCACCTTGAATGCACCAGGATCCCACATGGTCACTGGTTCTAATCCCTGCAGCCCCACTTCCCATCCAGCTCCCTGCTTGTGGCCTTGGAGAGCAGTTGAGGACGGCCCAAAGCCTTGGGACCCTGCACCTATGCGGGAGACCCGGAGGAGCTCCTGGCTCCTGGCTTTGGATCGGCATAGCTCCAGCCGTTGTGGTCACTTGGGGAGTGAACCATCAGAGGCAAGATCTTCCTCTCTGTGTCCTTTTCTCTGTATATCCGCCTTTCCAATAAACAAACAAACAAAAAATAGGTTTATTGGACCTGCATGGTGATACAATGGTTTAAGCCACCACTGCAATACTGGCATTCTATGGGTGCCAGTTCAACTGTTGGCTGCTCTGTTTCCTGTTCGACTGCCTGCTAATGTACCTAGGAAAGCAGCAAAAGGAGCCCAAATCACTGGGCTCCTGTCAGCAACCTGGGAGATCAGGGAAGTTCCTGATTCCTGGTTTCAGTCTGATCCAGACAAGGCTTTCATGGCCATTTGAGGAATAAATCATCAGATGGAGTCTCTGACACTGTGCCTTTTAAAGAAATATTTTTTTTAAAAAAAAAAGGTATAAGATTGCTTTGTTAGATACAAAATTGTTATCTTCTAGGTCAATAAGCCACAATCTTTGGGGATACCCAGTAGTGCATTGACCCCAGCTCACACTAATTTTGAGATATGGTTATGAAATATTCAGGAACTCTGTGAGCCAGTTCTGCTTTCCTCAGCTAATCTAACAGTTTAGAAAATCAACTAATGTGCTACTTTCTACTGGAAAAAAATTACTCAACCTTTACCAGAAACAAACTAACACGTTAGCAAGTAATTTTAAGAACAATTTATTTTGTTTTTATTTGAAAGAGTTACAGAGAGAGTGGGTCCGGTGCAGTTGCTTTGAACATGTCAGAATCCCATATGGGCACCAGTTCTAATCCAGGCAGCCCGCTTCCCATTCAGCTCCCTGCTTGTGGCCTGGGAAAGCTGTGAAGGACAGCCCAAATCCTTGGGACCCTGCACCCATGTGAGAGACCTGGAAGAGGTTCCTGGCTCCTGGTTTCGGATCGGCACAGCACCGGCCTTTGCGGTCGCTTAGGGAGTGAATCAACAGACATAAGATCTTCCTGTCTCTCCTCTTTGTTTATGTGCTTTTCCAATAAAAATAAATAAATCTTGAAAAAAAAAAGAAAGAAAAGTTACAGAGGGAAAGAAACACAGAGATCTTCTATCCACTGGTTCATTCCCCAAATGGCCATACCAGCCATACTGGAGACAATCCAAAGCTGGGAGCCAAGAGCTTTCTCTGGGTCTCCCACAGGAATGCAGGGTCCCAAGGCCTTACACCATTTGGTGCTGCTTTCCCAGGCCATAAGCAGGGAGTTGAATAAGACATGGAGCAGCTGGGACATGAACTGGTGCCTGTAAGGGATGCTAGTGTTGCAGGCAGAGGCTTAGCTTAATGTGCCGCAGTGCCAGCCTCAGCAAGTAATTTTGTGAAGACTCAGATCTTAATTAGGAATAAACACAGAACTGGTGTGATGGTCTGGTGGCTAAATCCTACCCTTGCAAGCGCCAGGATCCCACATAGGCTCCAGTACATGTCCCAGTCCCGTCCAGTTTCCTACTTATGACCTGGGAAAGCAGTAGAGGATGGGCCAAAGCCTTGGGATCCTGCACGAGCATGGGAGGCCCAGAACAAGCTCCTGGCTCCTGGCTTTGGATCAGCTCAGCTCTGGCCATTAGAACCATTTGGGTAATGAACCAGTGGATAGAAGATCTTTCTCTGTCTCTTCTTCTCGCCATAAATCTGATCTGAGTTTCCAATAAAAATAAATGAATCTTTAAAAAAAAAAGGTAGAATTGGCTTCCCCATGGGTCTGGTAGCGGGGAACTTGGGAAACTCCTGTTAAGCCACAGCTCTCACTGTTAAGCACGAGATCCAGGGCTGGGGGCAACCCAGGCCAGGCTGGACTACGTATGTATGGACCAAGTCTAGGGCAGGGCCAGGCTGGGCTAGTTCACAGAACCATCTGGGGTGTGCGAAAACCAGGGCAGGGTGCAGAGCAGGCTGGGTTGGTCTGCAACACCCGTCAGTTTGTGTCAAAGATGAGGGAGGGTGGGAGCAGATCTGATGAGACAGAATGTGTATTGGCTGATCCATGTGACACACTAGCCTGACTCTGCACTGGCTGGCACATATAAGAATCAAGTCTGATGTCATCCTAGGCAAGTTTTTTGGGGGGACTCCCCAACTAGACTTAAACCCTGGCCGCAGGGAAATTTATAAGATATGTGGTCTGACCTTGGAGTGTACATGTTGGGTCTAGGCCTCCTCAGTTCCTGATGCCCGTGCAGTGTGAAAGTATACACAGACGCACACAAAGGACATGGCAGCCAGCTCACATAGGCCAGCAGTGAATTTTGAATATCTCATCAGAGGATGGAGAATGGAGTAGGATGGATGGCTCTCCTGGCCCAACAGCAAGAATCTTGGTCTAAGGTAGCACTAGGGTGGATGTTGTCAACCAATAGACCTTGAAAAAGGTTTTTTTCAACCCTGAAGCAACAAAATCAACAATGTTTTAGAACTATCAGACTCAAGTAACACCCTCAGAACATGCTTTCCTACATTGAGGTCTTTTTTTTTTAAGATTATATTTATTTTTATTGGAAAGTCAGATATATGGAGAAGAGGAGAGACAGAAAGATCTTCCATCCACTGGTTCACTCCCCAAGTGGCCACAATGGCTGGAGCTGAGCTGATTTGAAGCCAGGAGCCTCCTCCGGATCTCCCATGCAGGTGTGCAGGGCCCCAAAGTCTTGGGCCATCCTTGACTGCTTTTCTGGGCTATAAGCAGGGAGCTGAATGGGAAGCGGGACCACCGGGACACAAACCAATGCTGATATGGGATCCCAGCACATTCAAGGCTACCATGAGTCTTGGGCCATCCTTGACTGCTTTTCTGGGCTATAAGCAGGGAGCTGAATGGGAAGCGGGACCACCGGGACACAAACCAATGCTGATATGGGATCCCAGCACATTCAAGGCTACCATGCTGGACCCCACATTGGAGTCTTTAAGACATTATCAAACAACAGTAAGCAGCTACCCTCTCACTTCCCCAATAATATGGCTCCCTACCCCCGCAGATACAAGAAAAAAAGAAAAAAAACTGAAATATTCCATCAACTTTCCTCCATACCTCAATCCTCTGTACCCTATCCTGAGGCCACATAGGCGTGCATCGTTCTCAACTATGTAAGCAATACATATATTTTTTAATTGGTTGGCTTGGCACTATAGCCCCAGTAGCTAGATCCTTGCCTTGTACACACCGGGATTCCATATGGGCAACAGTTCATGTCCCAGCTGCTCCACTATCCTTCCAGCTCCCTGCTTATGGAGTGGGAAAGCAATAGAGAATGGCCCAAAGTCTTGGGACCCAGTACCCATGTGGGAGACCTGGAAACAGCTCCTGGCTCTTTGGTCCTGGCTCTTTGGCCATTGTGGCTACTTGGGAAGTGGACCAATGGGTGGAAGATCTTTTTCTCTGTCTCTCCTCCATTAATCTGACTTTCCAATAAAAATAAATAAATCTTTAAAAAATTGACTCCCCTAATTCAGAGTCCTTACCACAATTCTAGAAGTGGTGTGATTCGTTGTTTACTGTCAGCTGTTTGTATTGGCATATAAATTCTACAAAATCAGGAATAGTCTTCTACTTCTCTAATGCCCACAGTATAAATAAAGATTTGTTGGGGGTTGGGCATTTGGCACTGTGGGTGTGATGTTCCTGAGTCACACGTGTATCCCATATATCAGAGTGCTTGAGCTCCAGCCCTGCTGCTGAGTCTTGATTCCAGCTAATGCACATCTTAGGAGGCAGTAGGTAGTGACTCAAGTAGCTGGGTCCATGTCATCCACATGAAACACCTGGATTGGATTCCAGACTCCTGGTTCCGGCCTCGTCCAGTCTGGCTGCTGTGGGCATTTTACTAGTGAATCAGCAGATGGAAGATCTATTTGTCTCTGTCTCCCTATCTCTGTGCCTTTCACATACAAATAAGTAAAATGTTAAAAGCTGTTGAATATTTGAATAAATAAGTATATGAGTGAAGAAGCCAGTAAATCGATAATTTCATCATTCCTTTGCAGGGCCTCAGTTTGCATCAGTATTTGGCAATTAAAAAATATATATTACCCAGCTCAGCATTCTGGTGTAGTGAGTGAAGCTTCTGCCTTTGACATTGGCATGCAATATGGGTGCCAGTTCAAGTCTCAGCAGCTATATTTCCAATCAGCCCCCTGCCAATGACCTAGAAAAGCACTGGAACAGGGCCCCAGTGTTTACGCCATTGTTAACCACATGGGAGATTCAAACGAAGCTCCTGATTCCTAACTTTGGCTTGGCTCAGCCCTGGCAATTGTGGTCACTTGAGCATAGAACGAATGGGTAAAAGACATTTCTCTCTTTCTCCTTCTCTCTGCAACTTTTTCAAATAAATAAATCTTAAATATATGTGTGTGTATGTATGTATGAATGCATATATATATATATATATATATATATATATATATATATATATATAGCTAGATCTCTTTCTCTTTTGAGGCTGACTAAGCATTCAATAACCAGAGAAAAACCTCTGTCTGGGGTAAGTGCTGTGGTATATCAGGTTAAGCCTGCATCTGCAGTGCTGACACCCCATATGGGTGTCCATTCGAGTCCTGGCTGCTCTGCTTCCAATCCAGCTCCCTGCTAATATGCCTGGGAAAACAGCAGAGGATGACCCAAGTCTTTGGACCTCTGTACCCACGTGGGAGACCCAGCAGAAGCTCCTGGCCCTGGCTGGCTTTAGACCAGCCTGGCTCTAGCTGTTGTGGCCATTTGGGGAATGAATTAGTGAATAGGAGATTTTTCTCTCTCCTTATGTTTCTATAAATTTGTTTGTCAAATAAAAATGAATAACTCTTTTAAAAGATTTTTAGAAAACTCGCTTGTTATATTCCAAATACAAATGTTACAAGATCAGAGTTCTATGGAGATATTTTGAAATGCATGCTGAATATCAGTAAATCAGGCACCCAGATTGGCTGTTGCCTGCTCTAGGAGATAGCATGCTACTGCCCACAAGTTTTGGGAAATCATTTCTGCCTATAGTGTAAGTACAGGCACCAACAGTCTTTTCTTTCAGGAAAAAAAGTTCACAATTTATTAATATGAAAGGCAATTACAGAGAGATAGAGGGGAAGGAAAGAGAGATCTTCCATCTTTTGGCTCACTCCATAACTGACCACAATGGCTGGAGACAGGCCAGGTCAAAGCCAGGAACCCAGAGTTTCTTCTGGGTTTCCCAAATGAGTGCAGGGGTCCAAACGCTTGGGTCATCTTCCAAAGCTTTTCACCAATGAGTAGGGAGCTCCCAGCTGGAACTCAAACGGGTGTCCATATTGCCAGCATTGCAGGTGGTGGCTTAACTTGTTAGGCTACAATGCAGGCTTCTCAAGTGTAATCTTACCTGGGAAGTTGTAGATAGCATCTCCCTCCAGAAAAAAAAAAAAAAAAGATACATTTGTTGTCTGTCCAACGTAATAAAGATGTTATCTTCCCCAAGGCAAAGGTTGGGAAATGGATTTGCTTGCAGCTCACTGTACAAAGCTGATGTTTCTAAGTTTGGAATTTCTCTCCTGTAATGCAACCTACTACATGTATAACCATCACCTGGACTGCATTATATCACCTGTGGACATAGGAGGAGGATACCTAAAGGGAGAAAATGATGGTTCTCTGGCTATTGCTATTAAAAAATATATTTGTAGATATTTGAAAGAATTTCAGAGAGAAAGAGAGAGACAGAGAGATCTTGCTGCCACTGGCTCATTTCACAAATGGCGACAAAAGTTAGGACTGGGGCCAGCCAAAGCCAGGAGTCTGAAACACCATCCTCGTCTCCCACATGAGTGGCAGGGAACCAAGTACGTGGGTCATCTTCTGCTGCTCTTTTAGTTATATTAGAAGCGAAAGGAGCAGTTGGGACTCATATTGGTGCCTGTGTTGGGACACTGGCATTTTAAGCAACACTTAACATGCTATACCATGATGTTGGCCCCTGGCCACCATGCTTGCTGCAGGTATAATATTATGCTTTGTCACAGAAGATTTGACTCTGTTGAGCCCAATGCTGTAGCCTAGCAGCTAAAGTCCTCACCTTGCACATGCTGGGTTTGCATATGAACACCGGTTCTAATCTCAGTAGCTCTGTTCCCATCCAGTTCTGTGCTTGTGGCCTAGGAAAACAGTAAAGGATGTCCCAAAGCCTTGGGACCCTGCACCCATACGGAGACTCAGAATAAGGTTGCAATAAAAATCAATAAATCTTTAAAAAAATAAAAAAAGATTTGACTGTTCAGCAACTGTGTGTCTGTGGCAGACTTGTTAGCACGCAGGTAGAATAAAATCTCTAACCCTTCACAGTTCTTGACATGGAGAAGCTTTTTCTTTCTTTTCTTTTTTTAAAGATTTATTTAGTTTTTATTGCAAAGTCAGATATACAGAGAGAAAGATCTTCTGTCCACTGATTTACTCCCCAAGCGGCTGCAACAGCCGGGGCTGCGCCGATCTGAAGCCAGGAGCCACGAGCCTCTTCAGAGTCCCCCACATGAGTGCAGGGTTCCAAGGCTTTGGGCTGCCCTCGACTGCTTTCCCAGGCCACAAACAGAGAGCTGGATGGGAAGCAGGGCTACCGGTATTAGAACTGGTGCTCATATGGGATCCTGGAGCATGCAAGGTCTGAGAAGCTCTTTCTTAACATTCAAATTGCATGTTGATCAGAAGCAAATGTCTTCTGTTCTTTTCACCCCGATAGAATTGGTTAGCACTTATGTACAGATGTTTTACAAGGTTTTAGTTATGGCTTAAAAATCTGATTGGGAGTTTAGAGTTTATATGTTGCTGAATTACATTTTATTCCCTTTATGTAATACCAAAATAGCCTTCCAGTTTGGGTTTTTCATACAGAATTTCTACATTCCAAAATAGTTTGTCTACCTTTAAGGGGAAGATTTGCCCAAACTTTCTGCACATGGTTTTGGAAGTGTCTTAACTCATTCTCTAAGTGTCAGCTTAGCAACCATCCCGAAGCTGAGAGTCGTGCATTTTGTCCGTTTGCATCTTTCCTCAGCCTTCCTTTAAGGCTTGCCATAACTACTGTCCACACAGAATTACTCCACTAACAGGTGTATTTTGCTGCTGAGGGTTGCAACAATTACTTCCTACTTCACATACTTTTAAGCAATGTGATCTTGTCACATCTTTTTCGAGAAGTGGAAAGTTCTTTTCTGTTTTCTTGAATCTGGGAAAGCCCTGTGACTGTTCTGACCCAATAGCATAGGGCAGAAGCAATATACAAGAAGTACCAGGCCTCGTCTTTTCTTTTTTGACTGATTCCACCCAGATTTCAGTCTGTAGATTCTGAGAAGCCCTAGTCCATGAGAAGAGCCACCTGTCAGTGCCCAGGCTGACAGCCTCAGCTGTGCTTTTGATCAGCATTCACGAACAATTGCAAAACACATGAGTGAGCCATCATGTACTCCTTACCTAGTAGAGACTTCAGATGACCACGGTCCCAGTTGGCACATAACTTTAGTTGTGTGAGAGACACCACATGAGGACTGAATGAAATCCAGTCAGCACAAAAATAATAAAAAATTGTTGTTTTTATTGTTTGAAGATTTTTATTTTCATTTGAAAGGCAGATTCACACAGAAGGAACAGAAATGTCTTTTGTCTATTGATTAACTCTTCAAATGGCTGCAAAGACTATTGCTGAGCCTATCTGAATTCGAGAGCCTGGAGCTTCTTCTGTCTCTGCACTGGGTACGGGGGCCTGGGAATTTGGGCCATCCTCTACTGCTTTCCAAAGCACATAAGCAGAGAGCTGAATTAGAAGTGGAACAACTGGGAACCAAATCAGCACCAATATGGGATACTTGCATAAATGGTGGAGGTCTAATCTAGTACATTGTGGCACCCATCCTATAAATTGCTGTTTTAAGCTAGCTTGTTTGGGAATAAATTGTTACACAGACCTACAGAAAGTCAGAGTCAAAAGTCTCCTTGTATTTATTTATTTAATTATTTATTTATTTATTTTATTATACTACAATACATGAGGCCGACTACTATTTTAAAGAAAAGAGATTTGGGCCTGCACAGTAGCCTAGTGGCTAAAGTCCTCACCTTGCATGTGCTGGAATTCTGTATGGTCACTGGTTCTAATCCCGGCAGCTCCACTTCCCATTCAGCACCCTGCTGATAGCCTGGGAAAGTAGTAGAAGATGGTTCAAAGCCTTGGGACTCTGCACCCATGTGGGAGACCCAGAAGAAACTCCTGGCTCCTGGCTTCAGATCACTCAGCTCTGTCTGTGGTGGCCACTTAGGGAGAGAATCAGCAGATGGAAGATCTTTCTCCCTGTATCTCCTTCTCTCTGTAAATGTGCCTTTTCAATACAAATAAATACATCTTTTTTTTTTTTAAGATTTATTTTATTTTCATTACAAAGTCAGATATACTGAGAGTAGGAGAGATAGAGAGGAAGTGGAGCTGCCGGGATTAGAACCAGCAGCCATATGGGATCAAGGCGAGGACCTTAGCCACTAGGCCACGCTGCCGAGCCCACAAACAAATACATCTTAAATAAATGAATAGGTTTACTCAGCTCACAGTTTTGAAGACTGAAAGTCCAGACAACATGATATAAGCTGAAAAGAAAAACCATGAGAAAAACAAGCAAAAATATACTATATTGGCCCTCAAGTGTTTCCTTTGACTGTATAAGCTCATAGCAGATTGCAGCAGCAGAAGCCTAATGGATGAGAGAGCACATTGTCCAGCAGGAAGGCAGACAGGGCCTGGAGGCCCACATCCTTGTCAAGAGCACCTTCCAGGGCCCGGCACAGTAACCTAGTGGCCAAAGTTCTCACCTTGCATATGCCAGGATCCCATATGGGCACTGGTTTGAGTTCCAGTGGCCCAGCTTCCCATCCAACTCCCTGCTTGTGGCCTGGGAAAGCAGTTGAGGACGGCCTAAAGCCTTAGGACCCTGAACCTGCATGGGAGACCTGGAAGAGGATCCTAGCTTTGGCTTCAGAGCAGCTCAGCTCCAGTGGTTTCGGCCACTTGGGGAGTGAATCATCGGACAGAAGTTCTTCCTCTCTGTGTCTCCTCCTCTCTGTATATCTGACTTTCCAATAAAAAAAGTAAGATAAAAATAAATCTTTAAAAAAAGAGCACCTTCTAGGGCCCGTCGTGGTAGCCTAGTGGCTAAAGTTCTCGCCTTGCATGCACAGTTTGTATCCTAGATGTTCCACTTGCCTTTCAGCCCCCTGTTGTGGCCTGGGAAAGCAGTCAAGCATGGCCCAAAGACTTGGGACCCTGCACCCATGTGGCAGACCTGGAAGAGGCTCCTGGCTTTGGATTGATTGCTTGGGGAGTGAAACAGTGGATAGAAGGTCTTTTTGTCTCTCCTTCTCTCTATAAATCTGACTTTCCAATAAAAATAAAGAAATCTTTAAAAAAAAGAAAAAAAAAGAGCACTCTCCAGCTGATGTAAGAACATGCTACAATGCTCCAGTTTTCAAAGCTCCTCCAATCACTACATTTGGAACCATGCCTCCAACATGTGAACCTTTGTGGGTCAAACTCAAACCGTATCTTGACCACAGCATATGTGAAGAAAGAGCTTCACTTGACCATATTGTTTGAAACCCATCCTCATGTGCTTAACATTCTTAAACACAGGAGGCAAGTGTTAAGTTAGAAGTATAGGAGGTCTAGTTTTGGAACATGTGACCAAACTAGGTCCCAACAGACCAGAATAAAAAGAAAAGGGGTGGAGGGTCACACTAAAATTCCAGGCCACCAAGTTGAAAGTAAACTGAACTGTTTATCCAACCTTCAGAGAAAGTAGGATTAGTGAGATAGCAAATTTCCCAAACAGGACAATTCCCATTGGCATGATAATAAAGGTCCCTCAATGTAATGGACCTAAAGTAGCCCGATGCCTGTCTTTTGGTTGTTGCTTATAAGGAAAATCAGTCAGAAATAACCAATCTGGGTCCAGTGCTATGGTTCAGTGGCTAAAGCCTCACCTTGCATGAGCTGGGATCCCATAGTACATCCTGACTTAAAGCCATTTTCATGATTTAATGAGCAGTTATGTAGAAGACTAACATACTATAAAGCACATGTAATGTATTAAACTCAAACTAAAAAAAAAAATTTGAGTACGTTAAGCCAATGTTTAGAATAACTCTTCTTCCTCACTTTGTATTTATCTAGTTTCTTCTTGCTTCCTTTGGGGCATTACCAGATATCTAGCACAAAATCCAGATCACCGGTTTAACCACAAATTTGAATTTGTGTAGGAGGATATTCTGGAATGGTTTCACTGTTATTGGGCAACAGTTAGAATCTGATATTATGATAGCTAAGGATGGAGGCTCACTCATCGCCATTTTTGAGAGTTTGAGAATGTAGCTGGTGATTCTGGTAATGTGATCTTCAGATCTCACAGCACAAAGATTCTTTTGTCTGAAAACACAGTCATTGAAGTTGGGCAGTGGCTAGCAACATTCTCCAGTTCTGTCTTCATAACTCCTTCCTCTCCCTGCCTGTGTTCTGACCTTACTGATCTTTTAGCCCCGTCCCTCATTGTGTTCCTTCCCACTGTGTGACCTTTGCCCCTGCTGTCTCATCTTTCCACTTCCATCCTGAATTCTAGCTAAGCACAAGTTTGCCTTGCTTCAAACACAAGCTCTCAAAGACACTTGTTCTGACTTCTGTAAGAGTAGGTGAATTGCTCTACTTATAAACTGCTATAACACTCCATATTTCTCTCCAGTGTGTTTTGTAATTGTACTTATATATCATTAATTGTATGATTATTCCTCCTAACGTTCATATTTTTCACAGGTTTATGAGACCAGTTTATAGCTCACTTCGCACATTAGCATGGCTTTGATATTTCTTCAGGAAACTGAAGAGGAAGGTAAAAGCTTCCAAACTCCACAGCTGAGTCCAGGCACATGCACGGAGACACAGCACCCCTTCAACATTAGACATCAAAGAATAGTTGATATCCCAAGATTCTTTAACTGCTTACCTCAAATTATGGTGTCCAACAATCCTAAACTATTACAAAGGGTCTTCAAAAATTTATGGAAAGTGTGTATTATGTAAAAACTGTGCCTAGGTCCCAGCACCGTATAACCTAGTAGCTGAAGCCATTGCCTTGCATGAACCAGGATCCCATATGGGTGGCAGTTCATGTTCTGGTTGCTCCACTTCCCTCTACCTATCTGCCTGCTATCTGCCTGTGGCCAGGGAAAGCAGTCAGGGACGGCCCAAAGCCTTGGGATGCTGAACTCACATGGAAGCCCGGAAGAGGCTCTTGGCTCTGGCCACTTGGGGAGTGAACCAGCAGAAGGAAGATCTCCTCTCTGAAAATGTGCCTCTCCAATAAAAATACACAAATCTTAAAAAAAAAAAAAAACAAAAAAAAAAAACCACTGTGAGTAGAATTAAAATGTTTTTCCACCAAGAATGCTTATCTCTAAAAAATGTTGCATTTACTTGAGACACAGAAAAAGACATGGAGAGACTGCCCATGTGCTGGTTCACTCCCCAAATGCCTGCAATAGCTAGAGCTGTGCTGGGTCTAAGTTGCAACCTGAGAACTCAGTCCACATCTCTCACAAGGGTGGAAGGAACCCAATCACCTGAGCCATCACCGTGGCATCCAGAGGTGTGCAGTGACATCCAGAGGTGTGGAGCTGCAGCTGACTGGGCTCCTGGCTTTGGTCTGGCACAGCCTCAGTCTGTGGGGGAGTGGGCCAGCAAATGGAGGGTCTCTCTGTCTCTCTCTGTCGCTCCCTCTCTCTGCAACTCTGCTGCTCAAACAAATTAAAATTAAAAAAAGATCTGGAGCTGAGCCTATGGAATATAGGCATCTTAACTGATAGGCTACCCTCCGGCCCCTAAGTTTATATTCTAATTCTTCTTTCCGTTAAGTTTTGGAATTACTTTCCTCTATCATGCACCTGATTAAATTTTTTAAGATTTTATTTTTACTGCAAAGTCAGATATACAGAGAGGAGGAGAGACAGAGAGGAAGATCTTCCATTCAATGATTCACTCCCCAAGTGGCCGCAATGGCCAGAGCTGAGCCGATCTGAAGCCAGGAGCCAGGAACCTCTTCTGAGTCTCCCATGTGGGTGCAGGATCCCAAGGCTTTGGGCAGTCCTTGACTGCCTTCCCAGGCTACAAGCAGGGAGTTGGATAGGAAACAGGGATGCTGGAATTAGAATCAGCTTCCATATGGGATTCCAGCACATGCAAGGTGAGGACTTAAGCAGCTAGGCCACCGCGCCAGACCCAGCTCCTGATTAAATGTTAATCAAGACTTTCTTCTACCCTTATAAAAATCTCCACCTTAACCAGGCTTTTAAAGTTCAGTGAAAGGTCCAGTGGTGTCCTTACCCACTCCGCAACGCTAAAAAGATAGAACGTGCAGGTGCCCCAAATGGCAACAAGCACCCACACCTTGGAGGACTGTTATTCCTGATGAAAATCAGTGATTTCCTTACAGTGGGGGCAAACAGCAATTGACTGACTGAGATCCCTCTTGACAACTCACCTTCTCCACAAGGGCAATAGATCTGCTCAATTTTATCATCGGTATATTCCCATGCCAGAGCAGGGCAAGTTCTTAATGCATAATTTTCAATGAATGTGTGGATCAATGGCTAGATGAAAGACTAAGACAGATTTTGTGGAGTAATGCAAAGATGACTTTTGTAAGATTCCTGGCTGAGTCTCCTGTGAAAGAAAGTAGGTAAAGGTGGCCCCATGTTCTCATCCCTCCACTCTAATCTAATTCCAGAGATCACCCAATGGTGCAGGATTTTACGTGGAGCTCTCCAGGTGACTTCATATTATAATACAGCTGCTTACCTATGGACTTATGATTTTGCTTTACCCAGCCTACTTCATGCGGTACAGGGTAACATGGAGATTGTCCACAGTTGCCATTGTTTGAGAAGGGAGCAGAAATGAGATCCTTTGGGTGCATAGCATGTTGGTACGCTCTTGCTGATCGAAGAACATCAAACGACAATTGATGTCCCGGTGAGGAAGCACCCGTGCCACATCCGTAAATGGAGTCACATCAGCAGCAGCAACAGCAGCAGCAACCACCTCCAAAAGAACCATTACTGAGATTCATCAGCCTGTGCTTTGCTTGAAGTAAGTCCGCTGTTATATGTATGTTAAAATACAGGTGCTTAGAGGACTATGAATGGCTTTCTTATAGGGTTTATCTAGAAACTTTACTCACACAACATTTACTCAGCACTGAAAACATCTTAGTCATTGCATAAAGTTCTTTGAGATATGAATATTTTCTAAAAGGTAGCTTAAGAGTCTTTGTTCTGATTGCATTTGACTACTGAGAATGATGTCCCCGATACCTATGCATTCTGTATAACTGAGTATTTGTTAAAATATATTTATTGATCTTACAAATAAATCAAACATTAACTATCTACAGAAGGGATTTTATGGGCTGAGTCCTGAAGATACAAGGAAATACAAAATCTCCAAGAAGCTGGAGTGAGCATTTACCACCTACCAGATAAGATAGGTCTGTCTGACGTTGGAGTGCCTGGGTCCAGTGACTGGTTCTGATGCCTGCTTCAGCTTCTCACTGATGCAGACCCTGGGAGGCAGCTGAGATGACTCAAGCTGTTGGGTTCCTGCTATTCATAGGGGAGACTTGAGATTGGCTTCTCAATTGGCCTTGCCCATCCCTTCCCCTGCCCATGCAGCTTGGGCATTTGGATGAGAGCTCTCTATCTCTATTTTTGTGTGTGTATGTGTGTGTCTGCTTCACAAATAAATAAAACAAACCCTCAAGAGGCAAACATGGAAGAGTGACTAGCATCACTCATGCAAGAGAGTGGTGAGGTGCTCTGCAGGATGGTTGTGGAGGTTCAGAGCAGAGAATCACGATTTTCCCTGGGGCTGTTTGGACAGGTGTCATGGAAGGCAAAAGGACTGTAAATTGCCCCTGTGGAGTGGGCAAGAGTGGGGGAAAGGGAGAGAGGGTTTGTACTTCAGAGCAGGGAGACAAAAATAGAGGAAGTTTCCATTTCTGAGGAAGGCACCTCCATAAACATCAGCTTCATTTTAACCTTTTCCAAAGAATGTGTAGGGTAATGATGGAAGTGAGTAAGTACTCTGTCCTCGAAGGTAGAGGAAGAAAATACCAGGGAGTAGACAAGAAAATATGGGACGGAGCATGGTTTCAGCTCTTGTCTGTTTTAGTAGAGGTCTGGAAGACACTCTCTGGGAATTGGGTTCAAGTTCACCCCTGGAGGACTGAGATCAGGTAGGTAGGCACAAGAATGGTGAGGTTGGAGTTAACACTGTGAAACAGACCCAGGTTACTGGGCACTATGGCATCCTGAGCCAAGGTGATTAGCATGGTTTGGAGGTCTATGTAGGGAACTGTAATCTGGCTTTATCCACTGTACCTGTGGCCTGCCTTGGTTCTCATTGAACAGCATGGTGGCCTTGGCAGCACCCTAATCTCATCAGAATATTTCCTACTGGGGAAATTCCTTGGGAGATCAAAGCAAAAAAACTAAGTGTTGGCATGGATGTTCTTTGCAGAAGACTGAATACCTGGGGTTTGATATCTGTAACATGCCTGGTATACTTTAATCCCTTTGGCAGCCTTTTTCTCCTGCTGACCTTGCTGAGGGGACAGGAGTTTCTTCTCTTGCTAGACTTCAGTGTGTTCCTCCTAGACTGATTTTTGATGAAAAGAAAGTACAAAGACTTACTGTATCTTACAGTTTACAGATAAGGCAGTTATTTCTAAGATTCATTTTGTTTGTGGTCCAGCACAATGGCTCAATGGCTAAATCCCTTGCCTTGTATAAGCTGGAACCCCATATGGGCACCGGTTTGTATCAGAACTGTAACCAACACTTGAACCAGCAATCCAATATGAGATTCCAGCACAGCAAATGGGTGCTTGACCTATTGAGCCATAATGCCAGCCTCAGCATCCAGTTTTGAGGACCCCCAGCAATGAATTTATTCAGTGTTTACCACGTGGGATTGGCATTGTGATGCAGCAGGTTAAAACACTGCCTGCGGTGCTGGCATTCCATATGGACACCAATTGAGTTCTGGCAGCTTCCCTTTGGATCCAGCTCCCTGCTGATATGCTCTGGGAAAACAGTGAAAGATGTCTCAAGTTCTACCAGTTCATGCAAAAGCTAAGGGTCAGGGCTTGTCCAGCAGGATATCCTATTACTTGACATGATGATGGATCAGCAGACGGGTCACATTAGGCAAGGCCATAACATTAACTAATACTCGAGAACCATATCCGGGGGTAGATTCTGTGGGGGATGTGTGGGCCACACCCTGTGGAAATTCTAGCCCCACTGATTAGCTCAAGAGTTTGGGTGGTGATGGACTAAGCTAGGTGTGACCAAGGAGCCTGCCATCAATCACAGGTAAAGGAACCTGCAACAGTCTGGACTAATCAAGGCAGCAGCACCCGAATGTGCATCCTGAATAGGGTGTGGGGTGGGCCGGGCTGCAACATTCACCAGCTCACATATGGCCAAATGGAAGGCCAGACTGTGCCGGCACTGGCCTAAAACCCATTGGCATGTATGAGAACTGGGTCTGGGAGGGGATCAAGTGGAGGATCTTGGGAAACTCCCCTGGCAAGTCATAGCTCCCGCTGGTGAACATGTGGTCCAGACCTGGGGGTCAGACAAAATAGCTCCAACAGCTGGCTAATGTGTAAATTGGTAATGGAATGGGATGTACTGGGCAGGACTGAGCAAACTTTAGCCTACAAGCGAAACTAGAAGCCAGGATGGAGCACAGTCATGCTGAGCTAGGCTCTTGCACCTATTGCTCTACATGAGTCAAGGACGCTAAGCCACAGTGTCTAAGGCAGAGGCCAGGACAAGTGAGGGACTGAGCCAAGCTGAGTCAGAGCAGCCACTGGCATGCACGTGATCTATGGCTGGGAACAGGCCCGGTTGGGGAGCTAAGGGGACAGCCTAACTGGGCTGAGGTTCCCACCAAGGGGTGCGTGTGCCAGAATGGGGGCTGTGTTCTAACCAGGACACAGTTGTAGTCTCCCAAGGCACTAGTGTGGACTGGAACTGGATGCACCAGGCCAGGCCAGACCCCAACACCGTCTGGTGTCCTGGAGGACCAGGGTCGATGTGGGACTGACTAGGCTAGGTCTCAACCCCTACTGAGCCATATGCGAGCCGTATGTGGGTATGGACGAGCCATGGCTGGGCTGAAACATCCAACAGCAAGAACCAGAATGAGTTGAAAGCCAGCCAAGAAAAGCCACTGGTCCTGCTAGGACAGGAGGTGAACTGAGTAGGGCTGGCTCATGGACCCCCTGGTATGTGCAAAATCTGGCATTGGGAGGGGTTCTGATGGAGGAGCCTGGGCAACTCCTCTAGCAGGACACAGACCCGGCAGGTAAGCGCGAGAAACATGATAGGAAACAGCGCAGAACAGGCCATGGAAAGTTTTCCACAGGCATACATTTGGCATGGGTCAGGGGCAGACTAGGCTGAATCAGTTCACACCATCCACTGGCAAATCCAAGCACCAGAACGGAGTGTGGGTCAGGCCAGGTTCGGTTGCGACAAAAACCAGTGCACAATATGGAATGCCAAGGTGAGGTTGCCTGTACTGGGTGTGACTGCAGCACCCAACCAGCACGCATGAGAACCAGGAAGGGAGGGGGCAGAGCCAGCAGGGGGATTAAGGGGGTGGTCCCCTCGCTGGACAGCTACTCCCACTGGAGAGTATGGGCTGGGATGGGGACAGACCAGACTAAGGGCTACAACACTTGTGCACCGCATATGGACTAGATCAGGGAAAAGCCAGGCTGGGCGGATTATCTCTACTGGTGCAAGCATAAATTAGAGTGGGTGAGGGTTGTTTGGGCTTAGCCGCAGCATCAGCTGGCAGAAGCTGGCACTGGGGGCTAATTCTGTCAAGTCAAACCACAGAACCACCCGAAGAGTACATAAACTGGGATAGAGAGGGACCTGAGAGGGAAATAGTGGGCTCCTCCCTCTTGGGTTACCACTCCCAAGGGAGGGCAAGATGTCTCAAGTTCTTGGGCCCCCATACCCACATGGTGGAATCAGAAGAAATTCTGGGCTCCTGGTTTTGATTTGGCCCAGCTCCAGTGACTGCAGTTATTTGGGGGAGCGAACGAGCAGATAGAAACTGTAAACTCTGGCTTTCAAACAAATAAACCCTCCACACTCAAAAAGATGTCTGTTAGGTGTAAATCACTGTACCAAATGCTGGAGGGAAAGAGTACAATTTAAAAAAGACATGTTCCCTGCTAGAAAAGTAAAAACAACAACAACAACAACAAAAACCCCAACAACAACAAAAAATCCCCCGACGTATTGTAGCATTCTGTGCTGTTTCATAGATCTTCCTCCACTTATGGAGATGTAACCACCAGCCACACTGCCTGCTGAGCATTTGAAATGTGGATAATATTACCAAGTAGCAGAGCTGAGTATTTAAGTTAACTGTAAGTAATTTCAGTAGGCACGTGTGGCGCATGGCTTCAGAGGCATTCTGTGAATGTGGCATAGCAGGTTAAGCCGTCCGCATTGTCACCATGTGTTCGTTTAATTCCCAGCTGCTTTGCTTTGATTTACTTCCCTGCTGTTATGTCTGGGAAAGCAGTGGAATATGGCCTGACTGCCTGGGCCCCTACCACTCATATGGAAGACTCACGTGGAATTCTAGGCTTCTGGCTTTGGCTTGGCCCAGCCCCAGCAATTATGACCTTTGGGGAGTGAACCTTTGGCTTGGCCCAGCCCCAGCAATTGAATCCCTCTCTCTCTCTCTCTGTTTTTCTCTCTTTCCTACTCCTCTGTTTAAAACACTGCTTTTCAAATAATAATAAAATAATTCTTTTTAAAAATATGAAAAGTTCTAATGTAAAACAGAAAGGAAGATAACCCATCCACTTAGCATGATGTGGACAAAGAAAGCTTCCAGGAAGATGTGTGATTAAGATGGGCTGCTAAACATATCTGGGATTCCAACAGCAGAAAAAGTAGAAGATAGTACGAGCTCTTAGAGGAGTATAGGGGGCAACCAGAAAAAAAAACCAAAAAAAAATATTTAAGAGCATAAAATCCTCTTCTGGTTTTTACCTTTATTTCATCTGTTGTGTTGAAAAGTGATTGGGTTTGATAAGATTTCTCTTTTTGCCCTCTACTACTTCTTTCCCGGGGGCCTGGGCAAATGGAGGAGTAGGTGTTTGACTCAGTGGTTAAGACACCTGTTTCCTGTATAAGAGTGCCTGGTTCGAGTCCTGGTTACTATGCTTCCAGTTCAGCTTCCCAGTGATGCACACTCTGGGAGGCTGCAGAAGATGGATAAAGGAATGGATACCTGCTACACTTGTGGCAGACCCAGATAGAGGATTTTATTTATTTATTTATTTATTTATTTTTATTGGAAAGTCAGATTTTCAGAGAAAAAAGGAGAACAGAAAGATCTTCCATCACTCTGCTAGTGGCTGCAATGGCCAGAGCTGAGCTGATCTGAAACTAGGAGCCAGGAGCTTCTTCTAGGTCTCCCACATGGGTTGCAGAATCCCAAGATATAGGCTATCCTCTACTGCCTTCTCAGGTCACAAACAGATAGCTGGATAGGAAGCAGAGCAGCCGGGGCATGAATCAGCGCCCATATGCAATCCCGGCACACGGAAGGAGAGGACTTCAGCCAGCAGGTTAGTGCACTTGATCCAGATGAATTTATTTATTCATTCATTTATTTGAAAGTAAGAGTTTCAAAGAGAAACTTCCATCTGCTGGTTCACTCCCCAGATGGCAAATGGCTGCAACTGTCAGGGCCAGGGCAGGCCAAAGCCAGGACCCGGAAGCTTCATTTAGCTCTCTAACATGGGTAGCAAGGGCCCCACTACTTGGGCCATCTTCTGCTGCTTTTCTCAGGCCAGTAGCAAGGAGCTAGATCCAGAGTGGAGTAGTTGGCATGTGTGCAGTAACTAACATGGAATGCTGCCATTGTATGTAATGTCTTCCTGTGCTATGCCATTATGTTTGAGCCCTAGACTGAGTTCTTAGCTTTGGCTGGACAATAGAAACAGGAAGTTAACTCACTGGGCTGCAATGCAGGCCTCAAAATCCTTATTTTTTCTTTTATGATGTAAATCTACTAACCAGAATAGGTTGAGAATCTGTGAGACTCTCTTTGACTTGGAAGTATTTAAGGAGACAACTCTTAGGCTCTCATTCCCAGCCCAGTGAACACCTTGTTCTAAACTTGTGTCACTGACTCAGGTCATAAAAATGCAAAAATGCTAAAAATGTTTATCCTGCAGATAAGAAGCAACAAACACAGTTGGCCATGTCACAAGGACCTATACTGCTTAATGTCTCTTACTTAGTGCAAAGCAATGTTTTTCCCTCTTGCCTTTAACTTGAGCTCAGATCATAATGGAACCTTTCCCCTATAACAACAATAATTACTAAATACTTAGTAAAGTGTCACTACAGTATCTGGCTTTACTTTCAACAGATGTGTGTGAGTGTGTGGGGGTGTGCTAATTCATAAGGTCAACAATTTCTGATGACGCTAGTAATTCCATGCCAGGAGAGCTCTAAATATGACTTTAAGGGGCTGGCACCAAGCTGTAGCAAGCCTGTGGTACTAATATCCCACATGGGCACCGGTTTGAGTCCCGGCTGTTTCACTTCTGACCCAGGTGCCTGCTTATGGCCTGGGATAGCAGCAGAGGATTGCTGAACTCCACGTGCACCCATACGGGAGCACCGGAAGGAGCTACTGCTTCTGGCTTCAGATCAGCTCAGCTTTGGCCTTTGTGACCACTTGGGGAGTAAATCAGCGAGTCAGCGAATGAAAGACCTGTGTCTTTCCTTCTCCCTGTAACTCTATATTTCAAATAAAGTAAAGCTTAAAAAAAAGGACTTTAAACCATATTGTACTGCCTGTTCTACCTCCCCCCTTCCATGTCAACCTAAGTCCCTTCCATGCTGTTCTCTGACTTGGCCTTCAGAATCTATCTCCTTCTTTCTGGAACTGCCCCTCCTTTTCACTTCTTACGCATTTGCCCTAGGTCAGTATGCAGTATTTCTTGTCTGTAGAATCTAGTTATCTGAACTTACCTTCTTATCGTTAGTCTTCACATAACTCCAAAGTGCTCCTTCTAAAACAGTGAGTCAACAGCTCCCATTCCTTCTCATTATTTTTCTTGCTTCTCTGCTGCCAACTGAGTATGGTCTAAACTGTTCAGGAGGCATCTGGGGCTCTTGGTGATCTGCCTTGGCCTAAACTTGCCCCATATCATCTCCATGGAATTCTTGATCACTCTACCCTTAAACAGGTGCGCATTTTCATACTTGTCTCTCTTGCTCATGTTGTCGTTATTGTGGAATAAATGATTCCCCCTATGCCATTTCTGCCAATGCCACAATGTTTTTATTTTCCAAGCCCAGCTCAAATATCACTCAATTGTTTGACTTTTAATTTTTATTTGCCTCTGCATGTGAACCTCTCATTTGAAAGGCAGAATTACAGAAAGAGGAACAGAGATGTTCCATCTGCTGGTTCACTCTTGAGTGGCTGCAGTGACCAGGGGTGGGCCAGGCCAAAGCAGGAGAAGGAGCCTCATTCGGGTCTTCTTGGACTATTTTCTGCTGTTTCTCCAGGTGTATAAGCAGGAAGCTCAGAGGTGTGGCAGCTGAACCACAACAGCTGATCAAATATGGGATACTGTTGTCACAGGCGATGTTTAACTCACTGGGACACGAGGGTTGAGTAATTTTTTTTTTTAATCGCAAAGCCAGATATATAAAGAGAGAAGAGACAGAGAGAAATATCTTCTGTCCAATGATTCACTCCCCAAGTGACAACAATGGCTGGAGCTGAGCCAATCCGAAGTCAAGAGCCAGGAGCTCTTTTAGGTCTGTCATATGGGTACAGGGTCCCAGGGCTTTGGGCTGTCCTCGACTGCTTTCCCAGGCCACAAGCAGGGAGCTGGATGGGAAGTGGAGCTGCTGGGATTAGAACCGGTGCCCATATGGGATCCCAGCGTGTTCAAGGTGAGGACTTTAGCTGTTAGGCCATGCTGCCAGGCCCAAGGGTTGAGTAATTAACCATCAACTTAAGAAGATACAAAATATTTTCTTCAAACCAAAACAATCGCTTTGTAGATCATTTCTTTCTCCCATTTCTAGTTCCTAGCAGTTACTAATCTGATATCTATTCTTCTGCAGTCATGGAATTTTAACCTATTTAGGCATTATCCCTTATAGGCCTTGTACGTTCTCTCTCTCCCACTGGATAGTTTTCTTAAAGAAACAGAACTGCAAATATTCATCAAAGTTATTCAAGAGCAAGTTCCTGATGTATTTATTACATGTCAGGTCATCAATATTTGATAAAAGAAAAAAAGGAAGGGAGAGATGAATAAAAGAGGACGAGAGAAAGACTAACAAATTTATGGCCAAACCACTCCAGGAAAGCTCTGATTCAACCATAAGGCAGCCAGCAGGGGTAGTTTAATGAATTATTTTGTATTATTAATCTGAACCATAAAAGTATCTACTCCTACTTGCCTAACTATGAAATATATTAAAATTAGAATCAGCAAAGCATTTTAGCAGGCAGTTGGGATGGGAAGCAGAGCTGGGACTTAAACCAGACACTCCACTACCAAACGCCTGTCACAGAAAGCTATTAACATTTACTGGGTGCCCCAGTTATTGTGATATATGCTTTGCATTTTAAAATTTGATTCACATGCTCTCCTTTCACTTATTTTTTAAATGATTTATTTATTTTTATTGGAAAGGCAGATTTACAGAGAGAAGGAGAGACAGAAAGATCTTCCTTGTGTTCACTCCACAAATGGGCACAATGACTAGAGCTGAGGTGATCTGAAGAGCCAGGAGCTGTCTCTTGGTCTCCTGTGCATGTCCAGGGTCTCAAGGCCTTGGGCTGTCCTCCACTGCTTTCTCAGGCCACAAGCAGGGAGCTAGATGGGACATGGCACAGCTGGGACACAAGCTGATGCCCATACTGGATCCTGGCACTTGAAGACAGAGTATTTAACCAGTTCAGCCATTGCACTCAGCCTTCACTTAATTCTTGGATGGATAAGGAAATAGTTACAGAAAGTAGGGGATACAGATACCTCCAGGAGGACATACTGCAAGTTGACTTTTTAGCCCAACCTGAGTTTTGGGGCACTTTTTGAGTTTTTACTCAGTGACATTACCTTCAACAGGAGGGGTAAAGGGTATTGGAGTCCAGAGTGATACACACTGGGATCCATTCAGGGTCCTTTTCCTGAGGTGATCACTTTAGGAGCCAATATGATTTAAATCAATTCCTTCTATCAGCCAAGTTCTGTGGTGGGGTGTGGGGGCTAAGAGGTACAATCAGTAAATGTGTAGAAATGAGACTACCTTTTCCCCTTATTTTGGTGCCATAGGAATTTTCTTGGTTCTTAGAACAAGTTGGAAGATAAACTTTGGACAACAAGTTTATACTATGACCTTAGTCATTAAGTAACCCAAGCAAGATAATATGTTAAAGTTTAGTGGAGATTTAAATTCTTGAGACAATTAAAGAGAGCTGTTAAAAAAAAAGAGTGAGCTATTAAGACGAAAAGGTTTTCCTTTTTTTTTTTTTTAACTCCTAACTGGGGGGAAAAAAGGCAGTACAATTCAACTTGAAGGTTGAGATAATCACAGGTAGGTTGATATTTTGGGCTGATCCTGGGCAGTGTCCCATCACTGGGTTCTGAAGCCACTCAAGGTTGTGAGGTCATGACACTGAAGTGCTGTTTGCAAATGAGAAGACAGCAGGGCAGTCTGTTTGCAGGCCACTGCAACGTCCGGGCTGAGATCATATAAGAGCGGAGTTACGGCAGAAATGCTAAAAAAAACAAAATCAAAAAGAAAATGGCAGTGCTTGGGGCCAACATTGGAGGATGATGGAATCCAGATGGGATTGGGTGAGCGAAGAAGAGCCAAAGGACCGGTTTCGAGGAAAGGCTTCCAGAGGTGTAGAGAGCCGGTCACGGGTAGAGGAAGCTTGACTTTCCTTCTGTCCTCCAAGCCTGTGTCCTCAGATCAGCCGGGAAGCGCAGGCCTCAAGCCGGCCAAGCCGAAGACACGCGCGGGTCTCAGGGTCCGCCAGGCGCGTCCCCCTCACCCACACTCGGGCCGCCCCTTCAGCCCTCCTTCCTCACCCCTCCCGCCCCGCGGTCCACCCCAAAGCCCCCCACCTCAGCCGCGGCCGGCACCGCCCTCGGGCCCTTCCCATCCCCTCCCCCTTGGGGCGCTGACTTGCCCGGCTGCCACGTCTCACTGCTGACATCACCAGGGCCTCTCGGCCTTAGCCAATCCGCTAGGGGGAGTCCGAGCGAAGTCCTAGCCAGCGAGTCCACGGGGAGGGGATCAGGGAGGGGCGGAGAGTGGGGGGGTGAGGAGTGGGGAATGGGGCGGGCGACAAGCCCGCAAGGGCGCATGCGCCGGAGTCGCGGGGCTTGGCGGGAAGCGGAGTCCCGGCCGCTCTACTGCACTGTCGGGCTTCAGCGAGTGCAGCCCCGCTCGCGACTCTCCTTCCCGGCATGCCCCGCTGAGCGGCCGCCCTCGGGGCTGAGTAAAGACCCCTTGGTCTGAGGCTTCCCTATTTCCTGGTTCGCCGGCGGCCATTTTGGGTGGAAGCGATAGCTGAGTGGCGGCGGCTGCTGATTGTGTTCTAAGGGGACGGAGAGCGGGGAAGACGTTTTCTCTCCCGGAACAGCCTAGCTCATTCCTTTCCTTCGATTACCCGTGGAGCGGAGAGTCAGGGCGGCGGCTGCGGCAGCAAGGGCGGCGGTGGCGGCGGCGGCGGCGGCAGCTGCAGTGACATGTCCAGCATGAATCCCGAATAGTGAGTGCGGGAGAGCACCGGTCTGCTGGGTCGGTGGGCCAGCTTGGGAAGCTTAGAAGGAGACGTGGAGAGGTTGGGGCAGGGGCGCGGGCACTGACCCGAGGGAGACGAGGGTGACAGGGCCCCGACAGCCTGGCGGCCGGCAGTCGGGCCCCATTGTCTGACGGCGGAGGGGCGGCCGGTGGGGGGGAGGGGGCGGCCGGAGAGGTGAGGCGCCCCGGGCCTCGGCCGGGTCAGACGCCCGAGTGTGGGGGGCCCCGGGGCGTTGGGGCGGCCTCTAGGGTCAGCTGCTTTCGGGCGTGGGCTTGCTTTTTTAAGGGGGAAGTGAAGGGTGGAAGAGCTCTGCTGGAGGCCACTGTCAGACCCCCGCGGTCGCACTCTGTGGAGCTGTCAGAATGGCCGGGCTGAAAACCAGCTCTACTGGTCAGTCCTGAGCTTGCTTGGGTGCCTGTGCTTCCACCCTCCTCGCCAGGTTGCAGGTAATATGGATGCTTCTCGGACTGCGTGAGATTGAGGGGAATGAGGGGGAGAGATGGTGAGCCGCGATTCAAAATGCTCAGTTCTGTTTTGGAGTTTTGTTTATTCCTTCCCCTCCCCCGCCCCCCGAAGAGTTTCTTAAGAACTCGCCGGGCCCAGCTCCCTCCATTTTTTATCTGCCCGTAGATCAAGGGGAGAAAAAAAAACCCAAAAAACCCACCAGAATTAAAGCCAAAGACTATCAAATGAGAGGGAAAGCTACTGTCACATTGAAAGAGAAACTAGTGGGACCTAGGATAGATCCTGTAGGTTTTAGATTACCTCCTTGAATGCTTGCAGATAGGGAATGCGCTTCCATGACGTGTCATGAAAAGTTAATTCATTCCTTTTCCTCACTTACTCAAGAGGTCACCACAACAGATGTGACACACCGGGCACCTTTCCTGGGAACTGATATTCCCATGCTTGGGAAGATTTTAGTTGAGTTTGCCCCAGGGCCCTTAGCAGAAGTCCTTTTGCAGTTTCCGTATATAAATATACATTACTGGATAGTTGGTGACTTAATTAGTATTATTCTTGCTTGTCAGAAACCTTTTCAGGAGAGTTTTTAAAGCCAAAATCACTATTTTCCCCTAAAAGTGTAGTTTATTTGTTGCTTTGGTCAGTTACTACTAAGTATATTCCCCAAAAGGCTTACCCTTTAGTTTAGCTGATTGTCATGTGTGTGTCACGTGGCTCTTACAAAACTCACTCTAACTTCAGATTTTGCAATACTGTGGTTTGGTGCTGAAATGTCTCCTTTTGCACTACACAGAAGCTATAATTTTTTGGAAGCTGTGATATTTTATTAGAACTTATTTAAAAAGTTGAGGGCAGAGACATTTGCAGTGTTGACAGTTTTTTCTTTATCAAGGGCTCGGAGGACAAAGTTGGCATTGCATAGTTGCCCATAACTGACTGTGAGGTTCCTAATTAGTATTTATCCTGGTAGCAGTAAAGAACATAAAAATTTTTTTGAATTTACCTCTTCCAAGAGATTTTTTAAAGTCTCTGTTGTTCAAGGAGTTTCCTATATTTGTTACATGTGTTTTGTACTATAAATAGATTTTTGAGGATTAATTGGATTAATGCAACTTTGACAAGTTTCTCAGCGTTAGGATTTGTGATAGGAATCTTCCTTACTAGTGTGGTGGTGAGGGTTGAATTCTTCCGAATGCCTCTGGAAAGTACTTCGAGCATTCTTTTGGAGGTATAATCCTTGTAAGGCTTTCTGGTAGTACTAGGATATATAATTTTTACCCTCAAGGATCTTACAAGTGCAGTATAGAATGTAGATTTTATGCACGTCTGATGTCAGGAAATACAGCAAGTTCCACATGTGCAGAATGGACTGGAGCGACAGGATCTCATAGGATTTTAGTGGATTCTGCTTGCCCGTTGGGTTTTGGAGGACTTTGGAGAATAAAACGTGTTAGAATGTTATTGTAAGAGCAGAAAGAAGGATTTTTCCAGGGACAAAAAGGAAGGATGACTAATAAATGGCAAGGACTGTGAAATTAAGTAAATAGAGTTCTCAGATCATCCTTTCTTTTAAAAGCTCTAGATTAATGATCTCAGCAGAGCTACAGTTAAAATTTGTATACATATTATTTTCTGACATCTTGTTTGCCAATATATAGCTTACTGTATTTGTATTCTGTACTGTCTGGTAATCCAGGAGTTTGGGAAAACCTTCACATGAGTGATAGTGAAAATACCTTAAGGTGATGGTAAGAGATGGCTATTTTAGGGAAGATCTGGAGGGCAACCAATACCTAGATTTTTATCAGTATAATCTTATTTATCTTCTTTTATCTTTAATCAACTTTGTAACCATGTTAAGGGTAGTTAGAAAACATTTGGAAAATAGGATAAAAGAAAGCCTTCCTTTGAGTTAAATAAATGCAAGTCCATTGCTTTCAACACCTGTTCTAAACTATAAAATCTTATGCTTTCTCTTCATTAAAACCTTTGTAACGGGTGACTTCCTTCCCTTCCAGCATGCTGTCTTAGTAGTGAGGTGGGAAGAAGTAGGGGTGACTTCACATCAGCTACAACAAAAACTAGCAACAGAAGTGCAGACAGAAACAAGGAAAAATAGAGCAAAGGGTCAAAACCTTGTTTTTTATGGAAAACTGAAGAAAATTTCTTTTGTTTTCTGTTTTTTAAGTAATGGGGTGAAGCGGGAGTGATTATTTCAGCATGTTGGTTAAGAAATACATAACATTATTTTCATACCAGAAACTTTGTAAGTCTCTGACTTCTACTGCATTTTTTTTTAGTGTCAAAATAATTTTGGCTCCCTCATCCTTAAGTAATGTGTTAAGAATAATGCATGCATACTTATCTTGAGTATGCCAGTTAACCAAGAAAAAAATCACAGCTCGTCTACTTGGATCAACTGTAGTTTGATAATGTAAAAACTTTAAGATAATTATGTTGTTTTTAACATTCCACCACATTCCCCCTTTAAAAAAATGGATCTAGGATCTCAGAATTTTTTAGTCTGAAACATTCTTTTCTCTTTTGGCATGGTAGACTAAAGAAACATTGGACTTTTTAAATTGTCCAGTGATGTATTTCATGTGAATCTTTTTTTTTAACTTCAGTGTTTGAATGTTAAAGCAATGTAACCAATTCTGTTGTCAGTATCATTTCATTAATATTATCATTCCTGACTATTGTGTATTTTTTTGTTAGAAGAAAAACTAGAAAGCAATTAAAAGAAAGGATTTTTCTTTCTTGCCTTAATTAATTAATTGGTTATTTTATTGGTGATGGTTTCAGAAATTCAGGAAAGTTTTAAGAAAAATAATCCAGAATATGATCTTTTAATCATTATCTGTAGTTTTGGGGTAGTTTAAATTTCTAGTAGTTGTGTGAAATCTTCACAAATGCATCCTAAATGGTTGATATGAATGAGCTGATCTTGAGATTGATTTGAAAATAGGAACTAAAAGTTTTGCATTAAAGTTGTTCATTTTCCTCATAATTAAATTGAGAGATGTTGATAGTTTGTTACCATTAAGTATCGTTTCCTAGAGGTGGGAAGAGTTTCAGAGAGTTTTCTTTTCCAGCTCTGGTTGGCTTTTTATTTTTTTTTTAAGATTTGTTTATTTTTATTGGAAGGAAAGATTTACAGAGAAGAGGAGAGAAAGCTCTTCCATCTGCTAGTTCACTCCCTAAATGATTGAAATGACCTGAACCAAGCTGATCCAAAGCCAGGAGCCCGGAACCTGAAACCTCATCCCTGTCTCCCACACAAGTGCAGCCGTCCTCAACTGCTTTCCCAGGCCACAAGCAGGGAGCTGGATGGGAAGTGGGGCTGCCTGGACATGAACCAGTGCCCATTTGGGATCCTGGTTCTGGCAGGCAGAGAATTAGTCACTTGAACAATAGCACTGTTCTCTCCCCAGTCCCCACTGCAGAATTGGCTTTTAAAGAGAATTTTGCTTTCTGAATGATTTTGTTTTGTGATATTTTGTCTTTTTACTGTGTAAGTGATTGTAATAATTTGTGTACTAACATGGTATATTCATGTCTTAATAGTGTTTTTTTGGGACCACAGTTGTGTGTGTGTGTGTTTTCTCCTTGGTGGTTCTGACAATACCTGTGGAGGGTTTCACTAGTTGTAGTTGTAATAGTTAAATATTTCTTTTAATAATAAAGAATAGCATCCTGGATTGGGTGTGTGATGTAACAGTAAAGAAACTGACTTGGTCTTCGGAGTGCCTGGATCCAACAGCTCTGTTTCTGGTTTCAGCTTTGTGCTGATTTGTTCCATGGGAGGCAGCAGGTGGTACCTTCTGATCATGGGTCCTGGAGTTTTGGCTTTGACTTGTCCTAGCACGGACTGTTGCAGGTATTTTGGGGGAGAGAACCAGCAATTGAAATATCTCCGCCTTTGAAATACATTTTTGTACCTATTCTCGGCTTGCTCTGCTATGTTAAGATGCTTACATTAAAATAATGTATTTTCTCACTATGTGGGGTGGGGGTGGAGATCGGCGCAATGGCTCAACTGGCTGATCCTCTGCCTCCAACCTTGGCATTTCTTATAGGTAGTGGTTGGTAACCCAGCTGTTGCATTTCCCATCCTGCTCCCTTCTGAAGGCCTGAACAGAGGATGACTCAAGGCCTTGGAATTCTCCTGGCTTTGTATCAGTTTAGCTCCAGCTGATGCTGCTGTTAGAAGAGTGAACCAGCGGGTGGAAGATCTTTGTTTGCTCTCCTCTCTGTAAATCTGCCTTTCTAATGAAAATAAAGAAATCTTTCTTTTTCAGATTTTTTTTTCTTTCTTTAAGGGATTTTGCAGAGAGAAGGAGAGACTGAGAAAAAGGTCTTGCATCTGCTGGTTCACTCCTCACATGGCTGCAATGACCAAAACTGAGCCAGTCCGAAACCATGAGCTAGAAACCTCCTCTGGGTCTCATACCAGTGCAGGGTCCTAAGGCCTTGGGTCATCCTCTACTGCCTTCCTAGGCTATAAGGAGGGAGCTGGCTAAGAAGTGAAGCAGCTGGGACATGAGTTGATGCCCGAATGGGATTCCCGACCCTTGCAAGGAGCCCATTGAGCCATTGTGCCGGGCCTGCTTTTCAAATCAACTTTTGAGTATTGTAACATGAAGAAAATCAGAAAATGGGTATAGGGGTGGCGATGTGTAAGATATTTCAGATATGTAGCTTATCAGCTTTTTACCACTCTTTGAACTACACATTGAGTTTTAGTAAGAGATTTGCACAGATTTCCCAGCTTCCACACCCCTTCCCCCTCCCCCCCCCCCCCGCCCCACCTAGAAGGGGAAGGGAATGGCCAGCCTGTTTCTCTCTATGGAGATGGTGGGGCTGAGCTTGCTCCTTTCATGTCTGGAGTAAAATTTATGGATGATAACCCAGGTCTTGGCTTTTTTTTTTTTTTTTCATCTTTTGTGTTTCAGATTATAAAGGAAAAATGGGGGAATGAGTTTTGAAAAAAAATTAGTTCTTAAAGCCAGGAAAACAAAGGGTTTGTGGGTTAACGTAAACGTGTGAGAAGTAGAACACAAAAGAAGTAAGAAATAGAAGGTTTTCCTGATATTTTTGTGACTGGCTCAGTTGGCTGGAACATTGTGTTTTATTATGTCCAAGAGTATGTTGTATTTCAATTGTTTGTTTTTTCTGTTCTGGGTTTGTAGAACCTTAATTACTTTGAAACTATTTGGTTTCTTTTTTTTTTTTTTATTTGAAAGAGCAGTTGAGAGAGCTGTTTGATCACAGATGTCTGTAGCAGCTAGTGCTGGACCAGGCCAGAGGAGGGATTTCCTTGTGAGCATCATGGCCTCAACTATTTGGGCCATCATTGACTGCCTCCCACTGCAGTGGCCTGAAACTAAATTGAAAAGGGGCCTGAGACTCCAGCCTGGCTCTCCAATAACGGATGCATGAGATGCAGTGTCCCAGGTGCCATTTAATTGCTGTACCAAAGGACTGCTTTAGGTGCTTAATTCTTCCTCTTTCTCAAGATTTATTTATTTATTTGGAATCCAGTTAGTGAGGAAGGGAAGGAGGGAGGGGAGGGATGGCAGGAAGCTGGGTTGGAAGTATAGCAGCTGGGACTAGAAATAGCGCTCATGGGATTGTGGCCCCAGATTCTTAATTCTAACAAGTAGTTTTACATGTGTGTGTCTTTGCTCACCAGGGAGACTATCCTGTAAAAACAGGAATTTAAAAATAATAGCTAGTGTTGAGCAGCTGTTTGCCCTGTGTGCTGGTCATTTGGCTATGTCCCTACGTAAGGCATTTTGTGTACTCTGTACCTCTAAGTGGGATAATGATGGATTTATTGTCTAAATGTAGTCCCTTATTGTAGTAATAATCAGAAAAATTAATCTTCATCGTTTCTTCTCTGCCTATAGATATTTTCTAATAACTTGATTTAGGCCAGTTTACTCTTAACCCATTACTGGTGATTTATTTCTAGTAATATTTAATGTGCCTACTCCACGTGTGTCTGTGTCGCATAATGTCTTGTAGTTGCAAGCAGTTCAAACCCGTTTTACTTCATGAATTTCTAGAATACCTGATTGTGTTAGTGTTGTTGCTTAGTGAGTAAATCTGCTTGCTGCTGTGCCGACATTCCATATGAGTGGTGGATCCAGACCTGGTTGTTTCATTTCCAAATTCCTTGCTGTCCACTGGGAAAAGCAGTGGAAGTTGGTCCAAGTGGTTGGGCTCCCGCCAGCTACATGGGAGACTCAGAAGTTTCTAGCTTCAGCCTGGTCCATTCCCAGCTGTTGCAGCCATTTGGAGGTTGAACCAGAGTGCACGATACCTGGGTTCCTCCCCTGTCTTTAACTCCACTTTTTAAGTAAATAAAATATAATTGTTTAAAAGAATGCCTGACTTAGAAGGTTCAACACACAAAAGAACATTTTTGCTGTTGTCAGGATAACGATGTGGAAATCTGCGTTTTACAGCTTTAACTTTTAATCCTGTAATCTGAACTAATTTGAGTTTGAAATGTTGAGTTTGTTTGAAAAGTATTTTGTTTTGGTAATCTAGTTCTCCTTTTCCTCTTTTTCCTTTTCTTTCCTGTTCCTCTAATCTCCTCCTTTCCTTTTCATTTTCTTTCTGTGTCCTGCCTGCCTTTTATGGATGCTTTCTGTTCCTGTTAGGTTACTATTACATGAAGTATTTGTAAGAGACTTAAAATATAAGGTCATTATGTTTAAGGAACATTAGTATTCACCATAAGAACAGTAAGTATGTGCCTGGTACTGTGGCCTAGAGGCTAAAGTCCTTGCCTTGAATGCGCTAGGATCCCATATGGGCGCTGGTTCTAATCCCGGCAGCCCGCTTCCCATCCAGCTCCTGCTTATGGCCTGGGAAAGCAGTTGAGGACAGCTCAAATCCTTGGGACCTTGCACCCACGTGGGAGACCTGGAGGGGGCTCTGGGCTCCTGGCTTTGGACTGACTCAGCTCCGGCTGTTGTGGTCACGTGGATAGTGAATCATTGGACAGAAGATCTTCCTCTCTGTCTCTCCTCCTCTCTGTATATCTGCCTTTGGAATAAAAATAAATATATCTTAAGAGTAAGTAATCCCCATAGTATTTTTACTGCCTAATCCCTATAAATTTGTTAGGATAAACCTAATGGATTAAGAGAATTCGATGAACTTTCTAAGAATAATCGGTAGCTGGACTTATAAAAAGACATTTGAAAGTAACTATGAGTACATATTGGGGTTAATTAGGTAGTGCCTTCTTGGTAGATTGGTGAGCACCTGTTCTGGTATAGATGGTTTTATATATTTAGTGATATTAATGAAGTCTGAGTTATATGTTAGGCTTTTTTTTTTAACCTGTCTTTTTTTTTTTTTTTTTTTAAAGAAAGATTCATTTGTATATTTTGACAGTCTCCATGTGGGTTATGGGGGATCAAAAACTTGGGCCATCTTCTGCTACTCTTCCCAGGTCAGCTGGGACTGGTGCCCATACAACTTAATGTACCGTGCCGCAACACACCAGCCCCTTTTTCTCTTTTTACTTTTCTTTTTGCTTTGCTTCTCTTTTCTCCCTTTTTCATCTTTCCTTTTTAAAATATAGATTTGTTTATCTTTATTGCAAAGTCAGATATATAGACAGGAGGAGAGACAGAGGAAGATCTTCCATTTGATGATTTTTGCCCAAGTGGTCGCAAAGTTGGAGCTGACCAAGCTGAAGCCAGGAGCCTCCTCCAGGTCTCCCACGTGGGTGGAGAGTCCCAAGGCTTTGGGATGTCCTCTGCTGCTTTCTCAGGCCATAAGCAGGGAGCTGGATGGGAAGCGGGCTACCGGGATTAGAACCGACGCCCATATGGGATCCCAGCGTGTTCAAGGCGAGGGCGTTAGCCACTAGGCTACTGTGTGTTGGCCTGGCAGGTGGTCTTGATTTGGAAGTTTTTCATCACTATTATCTCTGTTCTTCCTTCTGTAACTTAACATTTTCTCATAGAAAATTTTTTCAGTTTTTCTGAGGCTGTTTGCGTGTGCGTACACATGCAGCTGATTTCACTTTGAAAGAAGGTTGGTTAAGAGCGTAGTCCTTTATCATCAATGAATGTTAGGAGTTTAAATTTTTCTCCTGTTATTTGTTTCAAATTGGAAAGCATGTACTTTGCTCTAGGTATTTAAAAGTAGTTAATGAAAATGATTCCTGCCCAAAGAAGCTTATAAATCCAACAGTTACTATAAGTTAACTACTGTGATAGAAGTACACAACGGGAGGAGATAATGTGCTGGTAACAGGGCTTATGGTGACTGTTGCTCAAGGTTTACTCATGTTGATTTAGCTGAAGAGTAACCACACCGAGGGCTCTCCAGGACCCTTGATGCTAGTCTTACGGTGAGTTCAGCATGGAGAACTTGAGTTCCTGCTAGCAGTGGAAAATTTACATGTGCAAATTATTTTCCTTAATCCTCACATTAGAATGTCCTAGCATTAAAGATGATAGAATAGGGCCCGGTGCGATAGCTTGGTGGTTAAAGTCCTCACCTTGCATGTACCCGGATCCCGTATGGACATCTGTTTGTGTCCCCACGGCCTTGCTTCCCATCCAGCTCTGTGCTTGTGGCCTGGGAAAGCAATGTAGGATGGCTCAAAGCCTTGGGACCCTGCTCCTGTGTGGGAGACCCGGAGGAAGCTCCTGGTTTCTGGCTTTGGATTAGTGCAGTTCCAGCTGTTGTGTCCCCTTGGGGAATGAATTAATGGACGGAAGATCTTTGTCTCTCCTTCTGTATATGTGACTTTCCCAAAAATATATATAAATCTTTTTCAAGAACAGATGGAGAGGAGTTAAGATTAAATGATTTACTGACCCATAGACATTAAGAGTAAGTGGCAGAATTAGATTTTTTACTTAAGGACCTATGATTTCTCAGGTGTTCTGTTTTCATTTTGCTACATGTAGTTACTTACAGGAATTCAAAATACAGCCAGCTGATTAAGCTGCTTATATTTTTTTATGATTACTGCTTTTAAAAATAATTGGTTCAGGCCTGGCGTGTTGGCCTAGTGGCTAAATCTTCGCCTTGTATGTGCTTGGATTCCATATTGGTGCTGTTTTTTTTGTCCCGGCAGCTCCACTTTCAATCCAGCTCCCTGCTTGTGGCCTGGGAAAGCAGGTGAGGTCAGCCCAAAGCCTTGGGACCCTGCATCTGTGTGGGAGTCCCAGAAGAAGCTCCTGGCACCTTGCTCCTGACTTTGGAATTGCGCAGCACTGGCCGTTGCCGCCACTTGGAGAGTAAACCAGCAGGCGGAAGATCTTTCTCTTTCTCTGCTTGTCTCTGTAAACCTGCCTTTCCAATAAATATAAAGCTTAAAGATTCTTGTGTGGCAAGGTCTTTTTAAAAAAGATAGGAGAGGTTTGTGAAGCACAGATTATGGGCATTGACTTTGTTCTTCCTTTTGTGTTAGGTTGGTATATTATTTTATTTTATGGTTTGTTTATTTTTATTTGAAAAGCAAATGTGTATATAGGGAAGGAGACTCAGAGACAGTAGGAGCTGGACCACCCAGGAGCTAGGAGTGTGGAATTTCAGGACTGCCACATGGCTGCAGGGCCCCAAGGCTTTGGGCCATCCTCTGCTGTTTCCCAGGCACATTGGCAGGGAGCTGAGTCGGAAATGCAGCTGTTGGGACTCAAACTGGCACCCATAGGAATTCCAGTCCTGGAGACTGAGGCTTAGCCTGTCCCTGGGTTGGTGTTATTAAGGCTTGTTTACCTCGTGTCAAGTTTTAATTCTGCAAAGGTTTCAGGGACATTCATTTCAAAGTGACCACACTTATGCTTAATTTCTTTATAGATGTCCTATAAAAGACAGTGGGCTATTATGTGTTATTTATAGTTCTCAGTTTTTCAACTGAGACTGGTGACTCTTTGAAGCTTATTTACTTATTATTCATTTTGAACCTCAGAATTTGAGAAGAGACTCAGATTGTTCACTTTCTGGATGGCTACATTGGCTAGGGCTAGCCAGGCTGCAACTAGCAAGTAGAAGCCTCTTCCAAGTCTTACAGGTGCTTGCAGAGGCTCAAGGATTTGGGCCATCTTCCACTGCTTTTCCCAGGCCATTCGCAGGGAGCTGTGTTGGAAGCGGTGCAGCCACTAGAGGAAGCAGCTTCCATATAGAATGCCCATGTTACAGACAAGAGCTTTACGTGCATGCCTCAACACCAACATCAGTGACTTTTTTTTTTCTAAAAGAAGATTTATTTTAGTTTTATTGGAAAGGCAGATACACAGAGAGGAGGAGAGACAGAGAAGAAGATCCTCTATCTGATGGTCCACTCCCCAAGTAGCCGCAACAGCCGGAGCAGCACTGATCTGAAACCAGGAGCCCGGAGCTTCTTCTGGGTCTGTCACATGGGTGCAGGGTCCAAAGCTTTGGGCTGTCTTCTACTGCTCTCTCAGGCCACAGGCAGGGAGCTGGATGGGAAGCAGGGCTGTTGGGATTAGAACCGGCACCCATATAGGATCCCTGTGTGCCCAAGACGAGGACTTTAACCACTAAGCTATCGCACAGGGCCCCTCAGTGACTGTTCTTACTGAGTTCCACTTGGGGGCCTTAGAAGACATGGATGTCTTTCTGAGAATAAAAAGCAAGTGAAGCAGAGAACTACCTTCTCTCTTTAAAATTTATTTATTTTTTAATTGTAAAAAGAGTTGGTGTGGTGGCATAATTGGCTATTTTTCCACCTAAAAGCACCAGCATCCCTTATAGGCACTGGTTCATGTACCAGCTGCTCTACTTTCCCTGCCTGTGGCCTGGGAAAGTCAGTGGAGGACAGCCCAAAACCTTAGGACCCTGCACCTGCATCGGAGATCCAGAAGCTCCTGGTTCCTGGCTTTGGTTTGGCTCAGCTCTGGCATTGTGGCTATTTGGGGAGTGAACCAGTGGATGAAAGATATTTCTCTTTATAAATCTGCCTTTCCAATAAAGAAAGTGACTAAATCTTAAAAAAGGGAAAAATGAGAGTTCTTTCATTTGCTGATTCACTTCCTATGTGTCTGCAAAAGCAGACTTGGGCCAGAAACAAGGCACAGCCAGGAGTGCCATCCCAGTCTTCAGGTCTTCCTGCCAAGTTGGTTGCAGGGGCCATCAGTAGCTGACTCAGGGTGCACCTTAGCAGAGAGCTGCAGCGATAATCCGGGCACCCTGACGTGGGAAGCAGGATTTCTTAGAGGTGTCTAAACTCCTGTGCCAAACACCCTGAAAAGTCCCTTTTGTTATTGATGGCACACTTGCTGTGAGCCATATTTTCTGTTCTCTTTTCCTTTCCTTTTTTCTCTCCCATTCCCTTGCTTGTTTCCTTCCTTCTCCCTCCCTCCCTGCTCCTTCCATTTCCCCTTCCCTTTTTTCTCTCTTTATTTTTCTATTTATTAAACGTATTTGTGTGTGTTTCTGAAGAGTCATTTGAAAGGTAGAGCTACAGATTTTTTTTTCTTTTAAAAAATATTTAGCTTTTATTGCAAAGTCAGATATACAGAGAGGAAGATTTTACGTCAGATGATTCACTCCCCAAGTGTCTGCAACAGCCAGAACTGAGCCAATCCGAAGCTAGGAGTCAGGAGCTTCCTCCAGATCTCCCACATGGGTGCAGGGTCCCAAGGATTTGGGCCGTCCTCGACTGCTTTCCCAGACCACAGGCAGGGAGCTGGATGGAAAGTGGAGCAGCCGGGATTAGAACCGGCGATCATATGGGTTCCTGGTGCGTTCAAGGCGAGGACTTTAGCTGCTAGGTCACCGTGTCAGGCCTGAAACAGATTTTCTGATGATTCATTCTCCAAATGACTGCAAAGGCCACAGCTGGACCAGATGGAAGCCAGGAACTTCAGTATGGGTGGCAGAGGCTCAAGCACTCCATTCTGCATGTTAGAGATTCTTGGATTGGAAGTGCAGCAACTGGGAGTTGATCCTGTACAGAAATGACATACCAGATTTGCTGGTGGCAGCTTAACCCTCTGCTCCACAATTCCAGCTGGCCCCTTCATGTATTTGACAGCCATAGACTGACACATCTCTGCTCTGGGACACTTGGTTATGTGATGTGTGTATCCCACATAGCATCCTTTCTTCTTCCCTTCCTCCCAGTTCATTCTCTTTCTCCCTTTCTCCTTCCTTCCTTGTTTTGTTTCCTTTTTTTTTCCTTAAAGACTTGTTTGCTTTTTTGTTTGTTTGTTTGTTTATTGGAAAGTCAGATATACAGAGAGGAGAGACAGGAAGATCTTCTGTCTGCTGATTGACTCCCCAAGTGGCTGCAGTGGCCGGAGCTGAGCTGATCCGATCCCAGGAGCCAGGAGCTTCTTCCAGGTCTCCCATGTGGGTGTAGAGTCCCAAGGCCTTGGGCTGTCCTCTATTGCTTTCCTAGCCACAAGCAGGGAGCTGGATTGGAAGTGGGGCTGTGGGGACATGAACTGGCACCCATATGGGATCCTGGTGTTTGCAAGGCCAGAATTTTAGCTGCTAGGCTACTGTGCTGGACCCTGATTTTTCTTTTTCTTTTTTAAATTTAAAAGCCAAAATTACAGCAGAATTAGGAGAAACAGGGAAAGATCATCTGTCTCCTGGTTCACTCCCCAGATGGCTATAACAGCTAGAGCTGGGCCAATCCAGAGCCAGGAGCCTCCTCTGGGTCTCCCACATGGTTGCAGTGGCCCAAGGCCAGTAGCAATGGAGCAGCCGTTATAAGATACTGGCACTGCAGGTGGAAGCTTAGCTTGCTGCGCTGTGGTGCACTACCGTAAATAAATCTTTAAAAAAGTTTTAGGTTTTTACTTTGTCTAAGTAATGTGTGTGTAGTATGGTATAAAGTTATATACTATAAAGGCACATGTAATAACTAGAATTTCATATGTGTTTCCAGTAAGGATTAAATATTGCAACCTGAAAGGTCAGTTTTTTGTTGTTTAATGAAGCACACTCAGTGAGAAAGGACACTACTGTCAAGCTGAGTCATTACAATACAAGGTTTATTGATTTTTTTAAGGTTTATTCTTATTTTAAGGGCAGATTTTACAGAGGGAAAAAGGAGAGTTAAGGAGAGAGAGATATCTTCCACCTGCTGATTGACTCCCCAAATGGCTGCAATGGCCAGAGCTGAGCTGGTATGAAACTAAGAGCCAGGAGCCTTTTCTGGATCTCCCAAGTAGATACGGAGTGCTATGGACTTGGACAGTTCTCCCTCTGCTGCTCTATCAGGCCATAAGCAGAGAGCTGGATTGGAAGTGGAGTAGCCAGGACGTGAACCAGCACCCATATAGGATACCTGATGTCCTCTGCAGCCCTAATGGACTGCCTATTCTCCATGTGCATCTACGTATGCTGTTCATGGCTCCATCTAAGCCGAATTAAAAAGAATTGCATGACAGATTACCAGCACTTGTATTCACTGGTTTGTTCCCCAAATCCCTGCAGCCAGTCAGCAGTGGGCCAGGGCAAAGTGACAACCTTAACCTTAATCTGATTCTCTCACATGGGTGGTGGGAGTTGCAATGCTTGAGCTATCACCACTGCCGCCTCCAGATCCGTATTAGAAAGAAGTTAATAGGGAACTGAAGCTGGGACAGCTGTATATTTTTGCTGGAAAAGAATCATGAAGTACAGCCTAAATTTAAAGGAAGAGGAACAAGGCTTTATCTCAAGGTTTTGTGGCAAAACATTAAAACCATGAAAATAAATACTTGATTAGAGGCAGCATTTTGAAGCCAGGCAGATGTTGTAGTTTTCAAAGTTTTGTTTACAAATGTTAGCATTCATTGGTATATTTTCCATGTAGCAGTTGTTAATGTGGTAATCTACTAGTGATTTTTTGTTTCATTCCTTCTGCATGGATTATTATAATCCTCTTGTAAGGAAGATTTGTTATTCTCTACTTAACTAAAAAATAATTTATTTATTTTGAACAGAGTTAGAGAAGAGTAGACAGAAATCTTCCATCTGCTGGTTTAGTCTCCTAGTGGCCGCAAGGGCCAGGGCTGGATCTGGCAGGAAACAGAAGCTTCATCCAGGTTTCCCACGTGAGTGCAGGGGACCAAACTCTTACACCATCTTATCATGGTTTTCTCAGGCCGCCAGGGAACTGGGTTGGAAGTGGAGCACCCAGGACACAAACTGGCATTCATATGGGCTGCAGTGTTACAGGTGGCAGTTTTACCTGCTATGCTGTAGTGCCATTCCTTACTTAATAATTTATATCTTGAATAAGCTTATGGGTGTTTATTCTTTGAGTTGTAGTCTAATATATGGTTATTTTATAGTTCATATAGTTGTTCTGAGGCCATTGTATCCTTTTAATAACATGCCATTTTCCCATTGACTTTTTTTTTTTAGTATTTTACCCAAAATGTTTGAGATGGCCCCGGATTTTCCTTAATAAATCAGTAACAAAGAAATGAAGAGGAAATTGAATGGAAAAAACAGATAGGATTTATTAAGAGGGTGAAAATCAGAGAGACAGGGAGGAGGAATAAATCTTTCATCTACTGGTTTACTCCCAAGATGGCTCCAGCAGCCAGGGCTAGGCCATGCTGAATCCAGGAGCTGGGACCTTCCAGTCTTTGAAGTGGGTATCAAGGGCCTAAGCACTTGGCCTGTCCTATGTTGCTTTCCCCAGCCATTAGGTGGAAGCTGGATTGAAAGTGGAGCAGCTGGGACTCAAACTGGTGCCTAAATGGTATGCTGGCATTGTAGATAGTGGCTTAAGCTGCTCTGAGACAATGAGGGCCCAAAGAAGGTGATGTTTTTAATTTAATTGTAAATCTGTAGATTTCTAAACGAGCTAAATCTGTACTCTATTGACTTCAGCCTTCCTCAGTTATTGTGGCCCTTTGGGGGAATAAACCAGTGGGTGACAGATCTGCCTCCGCCCCTTCTCTCTTACTCTGCCATTGAAACATAAACCTTTTTTTTTTTTTTTTCAAAGAAGATATATTTTATTTTTATTGCAAGTCAGTTATACAGAAAGAAGATACAGAGTGGAAAATCCATCCGATGATTCACTCCCTAAGTGAATTCACTCTCTGGCTACAATGGCCAGAGCTGAGCCAATCCGAAGCTAGGAGTCAGGAGCTTCCTCCAGGTTTCCCATGTGGGTGCAGGGTCCCAAGGCTTTGGGCTGTCCTCGACTGCTTTCTCAGGCAAAGACAAGGAACTGGATGAGAAGTGGGGTCACCAGGATTAGAACCAGCGCCCATATGGGATCCCGGCACGATCAAGGTGAGGATGTTAGCCACTAGGCCACCACCGTGCTGGGCCCTTTAATCCAAATTGTTAGAGAAATAATGAGTAATAAATACATTTAATGTCTTAAGTTAATTTGACTCTTACTAAATTCTGCACTTTTGATTTCTAATTTTAATTTGTGTATTTTTCTCACTTTTTAAAAAAGATTTTTTTTTTATTGGAATGATATACAGAGAGGGGGAGAGACAGAGAGGAAATCTTCCATCCAATGATTCACTCCCCAAGTGACTGCAATGGCCAGTGCTGCGCCGATCCAAAGCCAGGAGCCAGGAGCTTCTTCCAGGTCTCTCATGGGTTCAGGGTCCCAAGGCTTTGGGCCGTCGTCCATTGTTTTCCCAGGCCACAAGCAGGGAGCTGCCTGGGAAGCAGGGCTTCTGGGATCAGAACCGGCATCCATATGAGATCCTGGCTTGTTCAAGGCTAGGACTTTAGTCGCTAGGCCCTGCGCCGGGCCCAGGTTGTCTTTTTTGAAGATTATATTCATTTATTTGAAATGCAGAATTAGGGAAAGAGACAGAAATCTATTCACTCTTCACTCCACAGATGGCCACAGAGGCCAGGGCTAGGCCAGGCTGAAGCCAGGAGTCAGAAACTGATTTGGCTGTGTGAGAAGTTGATGTTTAAGATAATTATGCCTCAGGCAACATCTATGGCCTAATGCAGTCCTTTATTATACTACAGTCTGATTTAACTCATTCTGAAATGTTTTTTGAATATCTACTTGTTCCTTCTCTGTGCTTGGGGAAATGGGTGTATTAAAGCCATGTGTTGTATTGCAACTGCTTAAAAACCTCGCTTCTTGCAGGGGGCAGGGGCTATCTTACGACGTAGCTAGTATAACCACTGCCTATGACCTTGGTATCCCATATGGGTACCAATTTGTGTGTCAGCTCCGCTTCTGATCTAGCTCTTTGCTGTTGTGCTGAGAAAAGCAGTGGAAGCTATTCGCCCGTGTGGGAGACATGCATGAAGTTCCTGACTTTGTCCTGGCTGAACCCTGGTCATTGTGACAACTTAGAGAGTGAACCAGTGCATTGAAGACCTTCTGTCTTTCCTTCTCTGTAAAATCTTAAAATAAATCTTAAAAAAAAATCCTACTGATTAATAATACTGATTCTAACAAGTACTCACTATTGAGGTTCAGTTTTTTTTTTTTTCTTTAAAGATTTATTCATTTTATTACAGCCAGATATACACAGAGGAGGAGAGACAGAGAGGAAGATCTTCCGTCCGATGGTTCACTCCGCAAGTGAGCCGCAACGGGCCGGTGCGCGCCGATCTGAAGCTGGGAACCAAGAACCTCTTCCGGGTCTCCCACGTGGGTGCAGGGTCCCAATGCATTGGGCCGTCCTCAATTGCTTTCCCAGGCCACAAGCAGGGAGCTGGATGGGAAGTGGAGCTGCTGGGATTAGAACCGGCGCCCATATGGGATCCTGGGGCTTTCAAGGCGAGGACTTTAGCTGCTAGGCCATGCTGCCGGGCCCGAGGTTCAGTTTTTTAAGAATTTATTTGGTTTAGGGCTTGGAGGCGTGGCCTAGTGGCTAAGGTCCTCGCCTTGATCCCATATGGTCACTGGTTCTAATCCCGGCGGCTCTACTTCCTCTCTATCCCTCCTCCTCTCAGTATATCTGACTTTGTAATAAAAATAAAATAAATCTTTAAAAAAAAAAAAATTTATTTGGTTTAGGGACTGTTGTGATGGCTCAGTGGCTAAATCCTCACCTTGTATGTGCTAGGATGCCCCATGGGTGCTGGTTCATGTCCCAGCGGCCCGCTTCCCATCCAGCTCCCTGCGTGCGGCCTTGGAAAGCAGTGGAGGACGGCCCAAAGCCTTGGGACCCTACACCAACATGGGAGACCCGGAGGAGGTTTCTGTCTCCTGGTTTTGGATTGGCCTCAACTCCAGCCATTGTGACCGTTTAGGGAGTGAACCAGCACATGAAAGATCTTCCTCTTTCTCTTTGTAAATCTGCCTTTCTGATAAAAATGAAGTAAATCATGTTTTAAGTATGTAGAAAGTTGACTTCCTGTGTTGTGATGCTGCGGAGAAGCAGGAATTTGTTAATGTATTCATTTGAGAGCCGAGGCAGAGAGAAATGGCTTCCATCTGCTGGCTCCAGATGACTGCAGCTATTCTGCAAATGGCTGCAGCAGGCAGAGGAGGGCCTTCACTGCCCAGTTTCCCATGGGTGACAAGGAAGTATTTGAGCCGTCATTTGCTGCTCAGGTGTGTTAGCAAGGAGTTTGCATCAGAAGTGCAATAGCTGGAAAAGAAATTTACTTTGATACGAGTTTATGTAGCGTTAGTCTCTTGGACTTTACCAGAGAGTGTGTCACTTACTGTTAATTTTCATCCTTCCTCTGGAAGTTCATCATCTCAGATAATGGGTTGGTATTTCATATCTTCTCTGTAATTCTGTCATGTTTAGTGGCTCATGAAAAGGGTTGCTCCTGGCTTTTGTTTTTGGCTTGGGGATTTCAGGAGCTGTTGTCTTCACAAAAGCTGTTATTCTTGGTTGTATTTGTGTTGTTCATTAACTTAGCAATGTAGTATGCTTTGTATTAATGTGATTTTCTTTTTATCTTTTTTATTGCAGTGATTATTTATTCAAGTTACTTCTGATTGGTGACTCTGGGGTTGGAAAATCTTGCCTTCTTCTTAGGTTTGCAGTAAGTTGAAATTGAAATGCCTTTACAGAGATTGTTCTTCATAACATATGTTTTTTTAGGTTGACCAAAAAGTTACTCAGATAATTCTGTCAGATTTTGTGTATTTAAAGCCTCCAGTTTGCCTCTTCAATTTGTTATTTAAAGCTTCCAATATACATCTTTGACTGTTAATTTTGCTCTTACAAAGTGTAGTTATAAAGTAATAATGTGTAATACTGTTGGTAAAGGTCAATATGTACTAAGTATTAAAGTAGGAAATATTTGGTGATAAACCTAAAAAGGTTGCCTTTTCTTTTTTTTAAAGATTTATTTATTTTTATTGGAAAATCAGATATACAGAGAGGAGGAGAGACAGAGAAGAAGATCTTCCATCCGATGATTTACTCCCCAAGTGAGCGCAATGGCTTATGCTATGCCTATCCAAAGCCAGGATCCAGGAACTTCTTCCAGGTCTCCCACACGGGTGCAGAGTCCCAATGCATTGGGCCATCCTCGACTGCTTCCCCAGGCCACAAGCAGGGAGCTGGATGGGAAGTGGAGCTGCCGGGATTAGAACCGGCGCCCATATGGGATCCCGGGGCATTCAAGGCGAGGACTTTAGCTGCTAGGCCATGGCGCCGGGCCCAAGGTTGCCTTTTTTATTGTGTTAATATTTGTTCTTGAAGCCATGTTAGTAATAAGCATTGCTGTTGGTGCTTTACTCACAGGAGAACCATTCTCATTAATAATGTATTTAATGAAATAGTAAATAATGATTAATCTCTTAGAATTTTGGGTTTTGAATATGTCTTAATCTTTGTGAAGGGAAAGTGTAGTCATAGTGGAAACATGGACAAGTGCATTAACAGGCGGTTTATCAAGAAAATTGCCAGTAACAAGGAAAAATTATTGTTAAGACAGTTTAACTTAAAATAAGCATCACTCATTGTTTTTAAAAAAACTGAGGGTTAAACCAAATTGATTTAACCTTTATGATTAAATCAATATTGATAGGTGGTTTGGATATCAAGGAGAGTCCTCTTGGAGAAACCATAGAAACGAGAGACTGTCAGGGTAACCCAGGAAAGTATTTTAATCACCCTGAGTCCTGTGTACCCAAAAAGAAACAGTCGAGGTAGGGGCCATAATAAGGCTACAGAAGCACAAAGGGAAGAATCTCTTAGTTACTTTTGCTGTGAAGTTATTTGGAGCACTAGTGTTACCTGAGAGCAGAATTGATGAATGCATAAGAACTGTGTTGTGACCCAGGGCCTGGTGGTGTGGAGTAGAGGTCTACAGAAAGATGTACCAAGGCTTTTATGGAATGGTATATGCCATGGTTCACAGGCAGGAGAGGAAGAGTCATGTAGGAAGCTCTGTAAAAATTCTCTAGTTCTCACTAAGTACTTGACATATGGAAGTACTCAGTTAATGCATGCTGCATTAACCTTGCTTTTTTAAGAAACTATAAATTGAGAGGCAAAGTGACAGAGCACGAGAGACTGATCTGTCTTTTGATTCACTCTGCACAAGGCCGCACTAGCCAGGTGGGCCGTGCTGAGACCAGGAGCCAAGAACTCTGTGGTCACTCCCATGGGTGGCAGAGCCCAGTTGCTTTGGCCATCCTTGGCTGCCTTCCCAAGTGCATTAACAGGAAATAGGATCAGAAGTGGAACAGCCAGAATTTGAACTGATGGTTCCAATACCAGATGCCTGTGTTATAAATGGTGGTTTTAACCACCGCGCCACACAATATTGCTAATTATTTCATTTTTTTTTAAGCTTTACTGATTTTTATTGGAAAGAAGATTTACAGAAAAGAGATAACAAAGATCTTCCATCCTCTGTGTACTCTGCAAGTGGCGCAGTGGCCAGAGCTGAGCTAATCGGAGCCAGGAGCCAGGAGCCTCCTCCTGCAGCTCTCCCACATAGGTCCCAAGGCTTTGGGCTATCCTCTTCTGTTTTCTTAGGCCACAAGCAAGGAGCTGGATAGGAAGTGGAGCAGCTGGGACACAAACCGGCACCTAGTATGGGATCCTGGCACATGCAAGACAAGAACTTTGGCCACTAGGCTAACGTGCTGGGCCCTCATTTCATTTATCCACTTTTGGTTGTCACTTATACTTACTAGGCGCTCAAGTACAAAAAAGGATGGCTTAAGAATGAATCCCTAGTAACAGGAGCATTTTGTCAAATTGCATTGAATGTGATATTTAGCCAGCGATTCCAGATATGCATAAATGTGTGTTAACAAGGTTAAATTAAAACAGTAGCTGCTGGAAACTTGAAAGTCTCTTTGATCGCAGTTCAGATTGTTTTTGTTTTAAACTCATACACTATTAGATTTAGCATCATCAAGATGGTTTATGTAATCCTGTTTTTTTCCTCAAACGAGGTACTTTTTCCCTGCCCTCCCAGATCCCTCAATAATCATTTGTAAAACTGGATGTTTTCTCTTTACAAACTAAGTAAAAATTTCTTGACTGTTTTGAAAGTGCTGTGTTGCTTATTGGTGTTTTATACTGTTTCTTTGATTGAAAAGAACAGTGACGGGGGAGACAATGAGAGAGCTCTCTATTGGTTCATTCCCCAGATAGCTGCAACTGTTTGGGTCTGGGCCAAAGCAAGGAGCCAAGAACCCTATTCTGGTGTCCTGTGGGTGGTAGGATCCCAAGCAATTTCCTGGCATATTAGCGGGAAGCCGGATTTGAAGTAGTCAGGACTTGAACTAGCATACCAGTAGGCTTAACCCACATGTCACAAGGTCTACCCCCATGGCTGCCATTTTGACTAGCATAGCTTATTGAACTTTTCATCAGTATGGAAAGGGTGTGTGTGTGTTTTAAGATTATTTTTTATTGGAATGGATTACAAAAAGAAGGAGAAACAGAGAGGGATCTTCCCATTTGCTGGATCAGTCCCCAAATAGTCACAGTGGCTGAAGCTGGGAGCCAGAAGCTTCTTCCACGTCTCCCATGTGGATGCAGGAGCCCACGACTTTGGGCCATCCTCTGCTGCTTTCCCAGGCCACAGAAGGGAAGTTGGATCAGAAGTAGAGTAGCCGGAACTCGAACCCTTGCCTGTATGGGATATTGATGCTGGCTGTGTAGGCAGAGGCTTAACTGGATATGCTACAGCACTGTCCCCAGAAAGTTCTTTCTGATAGTACTGTTTTTATTAGGTTAGTTTAATAGTATGTTTGAGAGGCAGAGAACCACCGGTCAACTGGCTTACCCCCAAATTATGCTTATTTCTTAAGTATCTAGTATATGCCCAAAATGCCCAGAATAGTCCTGGGCCCAGAGGTCTCTAATGTGTGTGGCAGGAACCCCATTCCTTGAGCCATCTTTTGCTGCCTCGCAGGGTCTGCACAGAGGAAGATAGCAGGAGCTATAGCCTAGGAATTGGTCTAGGTATTCCACTGTGGGATAGACATTTTAACCAGCTTAACTTCTAGGCCAGAGTATGTTATGTCTTTGTTAGAGTAATACTCACCAAGTGGTGCTTTGCGAGTTAGGTGAGGATAACTGGTCTTTGCATTTATGTCTTATCACAAGAAATATTCTAAGTTTTTTCTATTCTGAGTAAAAAGCTATGCTAGATACTTAAAACATCAACACTGATTTAAAAAATAGGCATTATATTCATGTGAAATTTTGTATACAGATGTTCATAGCAGCATTCATAATAGCAAAAAGGTGGGAACAATCCAAATGTTTACCAAATGATGAATGTATAAATAAAATGTGTTATACCCTTATAATGTAATACTGTTTAGCCTTAAAAAGGAGTAAAGTACTGACAGACTAAAAGACTGTGTGAATTCTGAAAACATATTAAATGAAAAATAAGACCATGTACTATATGACTTCATTATTTGAAATGCCAGTCTAGGACCATCCAGGCTCAGGAAGTAAAGTAATGGTTGTCTAATCCAAAGAAAAAAGGCAAATGGGGAGTGGCTGCTGATGAACACAGGGTATGAAAAAAGTTTCAGTGAGATAAAGGTTTTCTGTAATTAGATGGTGGTGATACTTAATTCTGGGAATATACCCATTGAATTGTATGCTTACAATTATATGTTGTATGCATTACATCTCAATTTATACCTAGAAATAAAAAAAAATTCTTAAATCCACAGGAGAGAAAACAAACATTGTTTTATGGTAGATCAGCTGGGTTAATGGGAGCAAGTGTATTGCTGATTAACAATTGAAAAATCATCTATGGTCACTGGAAATTGAAACTAAAAATATTTTTTTATGTGATGATGTTGTGTATAATTTGGCAAGCTATGTTTGGCAAAAGTGAAGAACAGCTAATTAAAAAATAAAGCCAGTGTTAGCTCGACAGTGCTTTGTAATCAGACCGTGACATGTACTGCAGCAGAAGGGCATGGCTCTTGTCAGCATATTAGGAATTGTAAGCTTTATAAACTGTAAAGGTAAATATTACATATTTTGGATTACTGTATTGACGGTTCTGTGTTTTTTCCTTCAGGATGATACATACACAGAAAGCTACATCAGCACAATTGGTGTGGATTTCAAGATAAGAACTATAGAATTAGATGGGAAAACAATCAAGCTGCAAATAGTAAGTGATTTATGGATGGAAATTTTTTTGGTATTTGTGCTTTATGTATGTATCTTTACATACTAACAGCATTGAATACAAAGTATCTTATTCATCTGATGGAGCAGAGTTGGAATTGTTCAGTTTAAAAATAATTTCTGTAAGATTATATTCCTCATTGAATAGTATCTTTCTATTAGCCTTCTTGTTCAGGTGTAACAACATATGGGTCCTTCTCAAAGTTATTGATCACAGCATTGAGCAGGGTAGGACAGGAATGGAGTCCAGCTGTATGCCATGCAAGGCCTTTCTGTGATTGTTCATTGGTTCATGAAGCTGTCATGGAGTTGCTTACATTTACAGCAGGAGCTCAGATGGATTCAGGTTGGAGACTGATAAAACATGTTCCATTAGGAGGAGATTGCATACTAACAAAAGAGGCAGACATGGGCCTGTGATTATGAGCGCTAGTGAGAATTACATGCAAAGGGTGATCCAGTGAGAGAAGAATGCACGCTCAGCACAGTTAGGATGTAAGGTCAGGCTCAGGAATTGGGACTGTTTTAGATTAGGATTGTCTGTTTTTAGATTAGGATTGTTAACATTTTATATTTGCATTATTATATATTTTAAAGTATCTTTTAGATCCAATTTCTATCCTTACATTACTCTTGTTATCATAGCTAACAAAGTGGGAACAAATTTCCCTAATTAGTTTTTAACATGTCTGTTTTGGCTGTGCCTGGAAAAGAAAGGCATTTTACTGGTTGCTCCTAAACTTTAAAACTTTGTTTACATCTACTCCAAAACTACATCACTCATTCCCGCCGAAGGCTTGCATATTAATTTCCCTAGGGCTTTTATTTTCTTAATATGGTAACCATTTTGTTAATTACCTATCACTGTTAATGATAATTTTGGCTTTTATTAGCATGTTTTTTTTTTTTTTTTTTAAGATTTATTTATTTTTATTGGAAAGTCAGATATACAGAGAGGAGAGACAGACAGGAAGATCTTCCATCCGATGATTCACTCCCCAAGTGACTGTAATGGCTGGTGCTGTGCAAATCTAAAGCCACGAGCCAGGAACTTCTTCCAGGTCTCCCACATGGGTACAGGGTGCCAAGGCTTTGGGCTGTCCTCGACTGCTTTCCCAGGCCACAAGCAGGGAGCTGATGGGAAGCGGGGCCGCTGGGATACAAATGGCTGCCTATATGGGATCTCGGCATGTGTGAGGCGAGGACTTTAGCCATTAGGCGTTTCATTGTTTTCCTTGGGATTGAGATAGTCCTTGCCTGAGATGGTTAAAGTGCCGTCTCAAGCTGTGTTTCTTTGAGTTAGGTCCTTTTGCTGTTTTCCATGATGAAAAATGTACTGCCAAGGTTGTATGTGTATGTATGTACACACGCGTGGTAGTGCTCTCAGGGGATGTGAATGTTCATGCAGATATGCTGTCATGCCACTTTAGGACCTATAAATAGCTTTTCTAACCAATACAACCTGTCTCTGTGTTACACTGAATTCTTGTTATAATGTTACAGGCTGTAGGGAATATGGACAGTATGGCATAGTTTTGCTCTTCAAAGAGCTTGGAATTTTGGCAGTGAAGCCTGTGTTGTGATGTTATAGGTAATGCAATTGCTTCTGACGCTAGCATCCTATTTGGGTGCTGGTTTGTGTCCCAGCTCTCCCACTTGAGTCCAGCTTATCAGAGCCAGGGAACGGAAAGCAGCAGAAAATAACCCAAGTGTTTGGGCCACTGCCACCCTTGTGGGAGATCCTGTATGAAGCTTCTGGCTCCATCCTGGACATTGTAGTCATTTGGGGGAGTGAATCAAGGCATTAAAAAATTCTTCTTCTGGGCCCAGTGCAATAGACTAGCGGCTAAAGTCCTCGCCTTGCACCAGGATCCTATATGGGCACCAGTTCTAATCCCGGTGGCCCCACTTCCCATCCAGCTCCCTGCCTGGGAAAGCAGTAGAGGATAGTCCAAAACCTTGGGACCCTGCACACGCATGGGAGACCCGGAAGAAGCTTCTGGCTTCAGATCGACTCAACACTGGCCATTGCAGCTGCTTGGGGGAGTGAATCAGCAGCCAGAAGACCTTCCGCTCTGTGTCTCCTCCTCTCTGTATATCTGACTTTCCAATAAAAATAAAATAAATCTTTCAAGAAAAATTTTCTATTCAGATAAATCATAGGGGGGAAAAAGATCATCATTGCCACAAGCTAAATTGTAGGTATTCTTTTCTGGATAACTGTCAAGTTTAGTGATATGAGCCTTGAGAGTTAATGTTTCCATATCAAATCCAGAGAATCTTCACAACTATAGAAACTCAATTTTCCCTTTTCCTGCACCTTTCTCCAACTATGTTTTAATGGACTTGTTTGGACTTGTTTTGTCATAGTGGGACACAGCAGGCCAAGAAAGATTTCGGACAATCACCTCCAGTTATTACAGAGGCGCCCATGGTATCATAGTTGTGTATGATGTGACAGATCAGGTGAGTTCCAAGAGGGGATTGTTACAGCTTGCTTTACTTTGCATATTAACCAACAGAATTTTTATGATAGAACTTTGTATTGTTGCAAATTTAAATGTTAGTCACATCACAGTGTTTTATTTCTTTCAGTAAAAATAGAAAATCTTGTAATTTTATATTTGCTTTCAAGGGACTTGAGTTGTATTTATTATCTGCTAGATAACTATGATCATACAGGCAAAATTGTAACATAGAGGTAGGAGTTTTATTGCAGTTATTTGGAATAACTGGTAGTGAAAATTTGCCCATCAGGATTGTTGAAAATGAAATTAGAGGTCTGCTTGTAGGGGATATAGTTTATAAAGAATTTGAATAGGGTTGAGGATAGGATTATTTTAGGAGGAGAATAGATGTCTAAAAATTAGATGTTGAGAGAAGGTGGAAGAATAGATTCTCTAAGCTAGGTTAATGGAAAAGAATGAGGTGCAGGGGCCTGTTGGTCAGAAATGAAGCAGGTTTAGGTTCCTCTTTTTTCCTTTCAAACAATGAAAAGATAAATCTTGGAAACTGGAATTTGCGTTTCTTGGGGTACATATTGAATCCTACTAATTTGAAGTTCATGCCATTGTAAGTACTGGGTGGGTGGTGTCCATTAGAAAAAGATCAATTTCAAAAACTTGTAGTACGTGAAATACCTCCAATGAAAGAATCTCAACTGCATTGGAACTATGGAAATGCAACAAGGTGGAGCAATCCACCATGGGGGGAGGGTTTGGGGAGGGGTGGGGGTAATCCCAGTGCATATAAAAATGTGACACATAATGCAATGTAATTAATAAAAAAAAAATAAATTAAAAAAAATTAAAAAAAAACTTGTAGTACCTGAAAATATTTTAAAATGAAAACTTAGTTTATCAGCTAGTATATTTAACATCTCCAGAACACATAGGCTAGCTGTCCTATTTGTAACAGGTTTTATAATACACTTGAATTGTGAATACTCAAAAGTAATTGGGCTTATCAGAGTTGTAAGTTAATATGTAAGTTGTTTTCCTCTCAAGGTGGTTTTTTTTTTCCTTAATTATCTTTTATTTCAAGGTATTTCATCATTAAGTCTTCAAATTTAATCTTGTCAATTATTGGCATACAGTCATTCACATATCAATTGTTGTTTCCTTGCTCCATTTTTTGTAGCTAGCACTGTCTCGCCAGATCTTTTCTGTTAGGTCATGGCGGATGTTCCTTTTATCACTTACTTTACTAGAGCAAATGTGTCCAGAACTAAATCATCATTGTCTTTTCAGGAGTCCTTCAATAATGTTAAACAGTGGCTGCAGGAAATAGATCGTTATGCCAGTGAAAATGTCAACAAGTTGTTGGTAGGGAACAAATGTGATCTGACCACAAAGAAAGTAGTAGACTACACAACAGCAAAGGTATGTTTAAAGTTCAGCTTTCAAGCTGATTTTGAAGGTCTACCTTAGCTTTTGAAAACATGTGCACTAGAATACTGATAGTTCACATAGTGTCTATCCAGTGAACTTGGTCTTCCTTTTACTCTTTTTTCAGATAGTAGGAATGTTTATTAAATGAAAAAGATTTTCCAATGCTAATGTGTGCCTTATTATTCTTAGGAATTTGCTGATTCCCTTGGAATTCCATTTTTGGAAACCAGTGCTAAGAACGCAACGAATGTAGAACAGTCTTTCATGACGATGGCAGCTGAGATTAAAAAGCGAATGGGCCCTGGAGCAACAGCAGGTGGCGCAGAGAAGTCCAATGTTAAAATTCAGAGCACTCCAGTCAAGCAGTCAGGTGGAGGTTGCTGCTAAAATTTGCCTCCGTCCTTTTCTCACAGCAATGAATTTGCAATCTGAAACCCAAGTGAAAAAACAAAATTGCCTGAATTGTACTGTATGTAGCTGCACTACAACAGATTCTTACCGTCTCCACAAAGGTCAGAGATTGTAAATGGTCAATACTGACTTTTTTTTTATTCCCTTGACTCGAGACCGCTAACTTCATTTTCAGAACTGTTTTAAACCTTTGTGTGCTGGTTTATAAAATAATGTGTGTAATCCTTGTTGCTTTCCTGATACCAGACTGTTTTCCGTGGTTGGTTAGAATATATTTTGTTTTGATGTTTATATTGGCATGTTTAGATGTCAGGTTTAGTCTTCTGAAGATGAAGTTCAGCCATTTTGTATCAAACAGCACAACTGGTGTCTGTCACTTTCCATGCATAAAGTTTAGTGAAATGTTCTATGTAAGATCTGATTTGCTAGTTCTTCCTTGTAGAGTTATAAATGGAAAGATTACACTATCTGATTAATAGTTTCTTCATACTCTGCATATAATTTGTGGCTGCAGGATATTGTAATTTGTTGCACACTATGTAACAAAACAACTGAAAATATGTTTAATAAATATTGTACTTATTGGAGTAATATCAAACTGTATGGTGATAAGTATTGTTTTAATTCTTATGGTTAAAGGGAACTAGAGCCTTGCATTATACTCGAACAGCCATTAGTGTGTGCAACCAGGGCATTGTAGACCTACTTACTTTAGAGCAGCAACCAGTATTTGCTTTCTAGATACTCTGACAAATGACCTAGGGAGGCTTCTGTGCTGTGTAGGATTTAACCAACTTTAGTGATTCAGGGAGCTCAAACTATATGGAAAATAAGTTTTTAGAGTGTATGTTACCTTGCCCATTATTTCTGATCTTTCTCTAAAGCCATATGGAATGGCTTCAGTAATCAACATTTAATTGACCTGTGATACAGGTGGAAAGCTGCATAGTTTTCCTAACCAGCAAGTGTCAGAATAAGGTGTGTGCTAACCTTGTTCTCTGCTGTGAGTCATGTCAACTATTTTATCATGCCCACATAGCTCATGTTGGAGGAGAGTTTAAGCATTTAAAGAGAAAACAAGAAATTTGTTTGCCTAATTTTAGAAATTGTATCTCTGAAGATTAACTGAAAACATGAATGCTCGTTGGGAATGATGAGAAAAATTATTTATTTGAATGAACTTTTGCACATGTGGAGATTTTGTTAAATAGTACCTTCAAGATCCTAGAGTTTGTGTTTATTGTGGGAAGCAAAGTATCTATTGCTGACACTGGCATTTTAAGGTGGCAGAGGTGGAAGTTGTTTCCTTAGGTTGAAGTAGCAACCAAAACATTATTCATAATAGGGACTTGGGATGTGGCTGTCAGCAACATTTTATTGTGGGGTCTTAAATGATAAAATTTAAGCTAAAACAAGCCAAAAATTATAAGTTTCTTTATTTTTCACTAAACAGGCAATTGAAATACATGGTACAAAAATAAGTGGTAAGATTATTGTAAAACGAAATGAACAGAATATTCAATTTAATTTTCCATCTATGAGAATTTCACAATAAAATCATAGTTTACTTTGTATTTAGACGTGCTTATTGGATCTCTTCATCCCTGCATAAGGCAACAGACATTACCAATATTACTTGGTGAAACTTTAATAATGCTTTAGAAGGTTTGGTTTTATGCCTTAACCAGTACAGTATAAACGGGGAGATCAGAAACAAAGTAGCTAAATGTTACACCACATAGTGCCATGCACTTCAGCATTATACAGCAAAAGTTATTCAAACCGTCAGCTTATTCTTAGTGAGTAAGCAGAACACATACGTGATTTTAAAAAGTGAACATATTTACAGTTGAGGAAGTTCTAGTTCTGTTTTCTCCTATGGCAGTCAAGCTTAGGACTTAGAATTCTGAGTTCAGCATGCTTCATTATCCACTTTTATGCATATGCCAGTAAGTGAAGTACTGAAAAACAGTTCCCATTGCTACCTCCATTTTCAAGTACAAACATTTCAAGAAATGGCTTTAGTAGTCCACTTATTAAAAGTAATTTTACTTGTTATGTTTTAAAAGTGGATGCCTTAAGTTTGCTTACAGTGAAGAATGTTTTAAATTCAGGTGCTCACAAGCTCTTGGAAATCCTTATAGCCAGTATGGTTTGAGCAGTAACTTCCTGTTTTCTGACCTGGGACTGAAATTGCTCCTAGCATACATCTTGCTATTCTATTCCAATTATTACAGATTAACCCTTCCTGATGTTACCATTTACGCCTTAAAGACACCCACATGTCGATAATGTCCTTGATTTGCTGGGTGAGCTTAGCCATGTATCTGCAACCACCAGGGTTGGTTTGGAATTGTAATTGCAAGGCAGACTCAGCTTTTTCTATTACCACTTCCCTGTTAACCCGACCTCTATAAGTTTAATAGGACAATTAAGTATTTATTCTAGGTTAGTGCAATAAATGCACCAGCTAGGCAGGCTGTGTTTGCACAGGGAAATGCTGCTGGCAACATCCTTCTCAGTTGAAACAACTTCAGCCTTTTAAGGGAAGTCTTAAACTTTTTAAAGCAGGGCTGAAGATACAATTACATGACGCTTGTGCTGATAGTCGTCAGCGGCATTGATAGCCAGATTCACAGTTAGCACCCTGTAGTCAGTCACACATTTCACACAGGATGTACAAAAATATCTTGGGATTACCTCTGGGAAAGGTAATGTATTTTGTGAAAATTCCTGTAGTTGAATGAGAATAGAATGCCACATTGTACATTCTGTTGGTATAATGACCAGTCTGTTTCTATGGTACAGACTTAAGATTTTTCATGACTGTCAAATACCAGTATGTAAATGCATTTAATTCTAAAGATTTTCTTGTGAACATACTTTGGAAAGGCATGTTCTAGTTTTATAAAAATTGAAATGTATCTATCCATTTTAAAAACTTGTTATTAGACATAATCTCTTAAAAACCTGATTATAGGGTAATAATTTGCTAGCGAGATGTCATCTTGTAAGATCTCACTATGTATGGGACCAACATTAAGATGGAGCTGGTGGAATCCTAAGGTGGTTTCATTCTGATCAGGCCTCTAGCATTATGGTATAAATCACCCCATAGTAGCACAGGCACTTGAAAGACTGCATTTTTCTCTGTAGCTACTCCTGAACAACTAACCTACCAGTATTAAAATAGCAGCTTTTCATCATCATAAAGTCAGATGTTTTGAAGCAGAAAGCCACATTTAATAGGACTTTAGCTTCTGTAGTAAGCGTTCTGTGCTTTCTTCCTGTCAATATTCATTTATGACCTAAAAAGAATATTTTCAAGTACTATTATATGGAGTTTTAGTTTCAGCAAAAACTGATCATTTGCTTTAGAAAGCTAGGGAAATTGGTGCTTAAAATGGTGGATCCACAGCTTTTTTTCTCTCTCAACATACTTGACAATGCTAATTCCCAAGCAACAAAGAATTCCCTGGAAGAATTCCCTCCCACCTCACCCCCCCATTGGCATGTTAGTTTCTTTAGTGAACTGGGGTGTGTGCAGTTTCATTGTTTTTTCTGTGATCCTGAGCTGCCCTTCAGAGGGAGGGCAGGGGTGGAGGGACGACTCCTTGCAGAGGCACCAGGGCCACGCTGAAGCACAAGGGCAGTTTTCCAAGTCCCTAACCAACTTCAGATAACAGGCAGGAAGGTGAGGTGAAGCCCATAGCCCTGAAGATGGCAAAAGGCATTGTAACTGCCTATAATCTACAGAGTTCTCTTCATTGATTCCTTTTACTATGCAGAGTAAAAGTCTCATTTAAAATTTTTTAAAGAGGGGGCCTAGCGGCTAAAGTCCTCGCCTTAAACGCCCCGGGATCCCATATGGGCTCTGGTTCTAATCCCGGCAGCTCCACTTCCCATCCAGCTCCCTGCTTGTGGCCTGGGAAAGCAGTCGAGGATGGCCCAAGGCTTTGGGACCCTGCACCCGTGTTGGAGACCTGGGGGAGGTTCCGGGTTCCCGGCATCGGATCGGTGCGCACCGGCCCGTTGCGGCTCACTTGGGGAGTGAGACATCGGATGGAAGGTCTTCCTCTCTGTCTCTCCTCCTCTCTGTATATCTGGCTTTCCAATAATAATAACATCTTTAAAAAAAATTTTGTTTTAAAGAGAAACTTACAAACCTAAGCCTCATTTTATGGGAGGGACCTAAGTTCTGGCTAACCATTCATTTTTCATTCTCTTGGATCCTTTGTTATGCCTGATAAATACTATCTCTTTGGAACCTTTCTTTCTAGATGCAAGTGGAATAGCATAGGAGCTTTGCCTGCTGTTTTTAAACTGGACAGAGGAGGAGGCAATTCCTGTCCGATTTTATCAAAAACTACAAAGCCATGTGCTCTTTGTAGAAAAGCACCAAACAGAAAACTTTAGTGTTTAGAAGGAGTAACTTAACAGCCCTGCTTCAAGGAGGGAGAAAGGCATTTTAAAGCTAGTATGCTAGACTTGCTTCCCCCGGACTTGGGTCTTTCAAGGACATTTTGAAAGGTTTCTTCTTGCAAACCAACTTTTGGCTGAAGAATTGCATCTGCTTGAGAAGTAGTCTGAAAGAGAAAGATGGGTTTGTTATAGGCAGAATGTTGCAAAGGCAGAAAGGAGCAATTACCTGTGTTCAGCTGAGGGCAAGGACACCTGCTTTGATGTAAATAAGGGACTCAACTCTACAGTGAATTCTCACCTAGAAAATTTTGAGTTAAGCACCACAGATTTTTACAGAATAGTGCAGGTGTGAAATTTAAGTACTCTAGGTAATGGCAATCCCAAAGTGGGTACCAATCCTCCCAGCTTGTATAGCTCCTGTCATTCTCTTACACTTTCCCAAGAGATCGCAAACAAGTTGTCCTACTCACAAAGTCTGTTCTCTGGCCCTTTGTGGAAGGGCAGGGTATGGGAAATTATAGCAACTCCTTGGTGAGAGTGATGGTGTTGCTGGTGTGCAGGAGCTACCAGGGCTATGAGAAATGCCCAGAGATGAAGTACCAAGTGAGTTAGGCAACAAAACCCTTCAGAACACTGGCGGCCTGGTTACCCCCCATATGGAAGCGTCCATGGACAAAATGGAAGTTAGGTGTATACAGTTGTGCTTCTTGTGTCTGGGTGGCAGAGGTAATGATAAAGAGACTGCCACAGAAATGGGAGCTGGTGCCCTCTCCTGAGCAAGCAGCAGGTGTGGAACAGAGCCATGGACAGCACCACAGTGAGCAACCATCATGGAAGATCTACAACCTTCCAGCATTGGTAGCTGCTCCTTTTTCAGTGCTTTCTTCCAGGAGCTCATGTCTCACCACGAAGTCAACTCTCTGTGTCCTAATCAGCACTGGGGATGGAGGAGATTTTCTCACTGGGTTCCTTTATTTACCAGGTTAAACTCTTTCACACTTGCGCTCCTTGGCTCTTGCCGGCTTGCTCTCGGGGGTGAGGGCGCAGCCAGCCAGCAGGTCCAGAGAAGTTAAGATAGAGTCATACAGGCGATCTGCATGGCTCTCCAGCTCAGCCGACTGCTTCGCGATCCTCCCAAGGACATCCTTTAAGACTGACAGGTTCAAAGCAGTTAGACCAAAAGAACCCAGGAAGATGTTGCCCAGTAAATAATTTCTAAACAATGTAAAAGCGTATATATAGCATTTTTGCCTACAGTTGGAGCCTAGCACTTCATTCCAAATGTCCATTATTTCTAAATGTAATTCTGCCGGGCCTTCCAGGTTAACTTCTAGATCAAGCCTACAGAATTCATTGGCCCCACTCTGGAATTACAGAACTCACAGAAGGACCACCCAGCCATGGTTTTCTGGTGACTGGTATTAGCTGATTACAGAGATGGGACACAGGGCACACCCACATCCTGCCAGGTCCAACATGCCAAACTTGGAGAAGGGACCCTGCTTCTAACAGGTCTTAATGTCTGGTGGCCGAAGGACTGCTGCTTCACAGTGTGGGTGTTCTTGTAATGCATTTTGGAGATGTTTGTGACCCCTCCTTTTGTGGGTCTTAGGTAAATAAGCTTAAAAAGACTGAACAGTTTAAGACAGGGCTGCCAGAGAGGGTAAGACCTACACCTCCAGTCAGAAGTGGTCAGGATGATGAGGGCATGGGCTCAGGTCAGGGTACATCACACTCATCAGGCTAGTTTGTTTTCTTGCTCTTAAAATTTCTTTCTTTTGTTAAACACATAGGCTGCCGTAGCTTCCTGTACCTTTATCAGCTATGTTAATATTCCCTAGTTTCCTGTCGCAGCTGTAGCATCTGTCAGCAGAGGAAGGGCAAGGGGAAACTGTACATCTGCAGACAATGCTGACTTGATGGGCGGAAGCTGGCTGGGATGGGCGCAGGCTGGCTGTGCTGAGATCAGCCCCTGGGGAAGCCACACCAGTGCCGTGTCATCAGGGCTGAGAGCACGCGTGCTGTGTGGCACCAGCAGGCGCCCGCCTGCAGCTGCATCAGACTACTCCGTCTGACTGCACGGCACTGAGGGCAGCTTGCTTTTCTGGAATTTTTATTATTTATTTAAGATTTTATTTTTATTTGAAAAACAGAATTAGATGAGAGACAAAGGTCTTCTGCTGGTTCACTCCCCCAAATGGCCACAACAGCCAGAGCTGAGCCAGTCTGAAGCCAGGAAGGAGCCAGGAGCTTCTTGTCATGTGGGTAAATGGTCCCAAGGTTTTGGGCCATCCTCCACTGCTTTCCAGGGAGTTGGGTCAGAAGTAGAGTAGCCAGGACACAAACCAGCACCACATAAAGAGGCTTAGCTTACTATGTCACAGCACTTTAGACTGTTAAAATCATTGGGCCAAGTAAAAGATAAGTAGGGAGGGGGAATGAAACAAATATTTTCCTAAGACATTTTTGTGTTTTCAGGGAATAGTGACATACAGAAATCTAGATTGGCTTTAGCACTAGCAGGTTTGAGTTGAGTTACATGACCTAGTCTAAGAAGTTTGATGTGGGATGCAACTGCTGAATTTTACGTTTAAGTAACTGGGTCAGAATATAAAAAAAATGCTGCATTTCCATGCAGAGAAAAATCTCTGGTGGGAGTCTGAGGCATGAGTGGTGAGGGAGCAGCTAATGGCATTGTGTCCCCAAGGTTACCCTTGCAGCTGAGTAAGAAGGGACCATGCAGAAGCTGGGTAATGTGTGCTGCCTGTACTGATGGGCAGCGTGCTCAAGGGAGGAAAAGTATGCACTGTGTCCAGAAGGAAACAGACTGAAGTGTGACTGTCCAACAGCAAGTGCAGAATAGAGAGGGGCAGTGTCAGTCTGAAGAGTGCTTGGATACAGATCTGAAAGCCACAAAAAATCCTAAAGCCTTAACCTGTAGAACACCCATAGATCCATTCTGAGACAAGGGCCAAGCAGAATGTTCTTACAACAGATTTAGCACTAAATATTATTAGGTTGATTTTTAAATGAAGGTCAGAGAAACATCCTCCCCTTTTAAAAGTATATTTTGAGAGAGCTTGTGCCTATCTGATCTAAATGACTAAGGCTGGGCTGGGTCTGGCCAAAAGCAGGAGCTGGGAACATTCAGTCCAGGTTTCCCCTGTGGGCGGCAGGAACCCAGTACTTACACCCTCTTCCTGTCTTCCAGGATGCATTAGCCAAGAAGCGGGAGCAACACAGATACATGCGCTTTAGTAGGCCAGCTTTGGCATATGTGGCATCCAGGAGGACAGGAGGTTTCTAGTATTCCCCTTTCTGCTGAGGTCTTTGTGCTTCTAGATACTGAGATTGCAGCATGGTAAATTCACAATCGTAAGGGAAAAATGCAAATCAGAAGCACTAGAAGATATCATGTTGCCCCACTTATAATGAAACTATCAAAAAGACAAAAAGTTAACATGTTGGCATGGATCAATGTGGAGAAAGGCACACACACGCTACTGGTGGGAATGTAAATTAGTGCAGACATCAAGGAGAAAGGCTCTTCCAAAAACTGGAAATCATGATATGATCCAGCAATCCACACTGAGAATATATCCTAAGTAAATGAAATTATTATATAGGGGTTGGTATGATTATTCAAATCCTCCATTTGCAAGCGCCAGCATTCCTATATGGGTGCTGGTTCATGTTCTGGCTGCTCCACTGCCCTTCCAGCTCGCTGCCTGTGGCCTGGGAAAGCAGTGGAGGACGGCCCAAAGCCTTGGGACACTGCACCCACATGGGAGACCCGGAAGAAGCTCCTGGATCCTGGCTTTGGATCAGCTCAGTTCTGACTGTTGTGGCTATTTGGAAAGTGAACTAGCAGATGTTTGTCTCTCCTCTCTATAAATCTTCCCATAAAAAATAATCTTGAAATTATATAAAAATGAAACCCACACTCTCATGTTTAATGCAGCATGATTTACAATAGCCATAAAATAGAATCTGTTGCATCCATTGACAAAGAAAATGTGATATATGCACACAAAATACTCAGCCATAGAATGAAATTCTGTTATCTGTAGTAACTTGGGGTAGAATTCAAGAATCTTAGTAAGGCACAGAAAAACAAAAACTGTATACTCTCACATGTGGAAGCTAAAGCAAATTGATCTTATGGTGGCAAGCTCTTTCTCAGAATGTCTGAGCTGGCTCCTTTTTCCAGCTTGCTGATGTGCGCCGGGGAAGCAGTTTGGACAAGCTGGACTGCACCTGAGGCTCCTGGATTTGGCATGGCCCAGTCACTCTGGGCATTTGGGGAGAGAAGTAAGCATATGGGACCTCTGTCTCGCACATAAAAAAACAGAACATTGGTATGAGAGTAGAGTAGCGGTCAGGAGGAGCTGGCGAGAGTGTGGAGAGAAGGAAGAGGGTGGTCATTCGCTCCAGAGGCTCAGCTGGACAGCAAGAGCAGCTTCTAGTGCGCAAACAATGAAGTATTTCAATAGCTGGCATGGGGGATTTTGACTATTAAGAGAGGGATGGATAAGCCACTTACTGCACACAGGGACTGAAAGGCCACACTACCCTACAGAGGCGTGCAGTTATTACATGTCAAGAATGAACACCATGGGCTCAGCGGTGTGGCCTGGTGGCTAGGGTCCTCGCCTTGATCCCATGTGGCCGCTAGTTCTGGTCCCGGCAGCTCCACTTCCTCTCTGTCTCTCCTCCTCTCAGTATATCTGACTTTGTAATAAAAATAAAATAAATCTTTAAAAAAAAAAAAAAAGAATGAACACCATATTTAAGGAAACAGTGAAAGCTCGAGCATCTCACCTGGGGCATTATCCAGCAGGCACTGAAGAAGCATCTCCCCTCTCTGTAAGACACTCTCCGTCAAGGACTGGTGTTCGTCTATTTCTCTCTTAAATTGCTTAAAGCATACCAGAGAAGAAAAAGGGAACATTGTTATTAGGATTGTCTTGGGAAAGGACCCTAGGATAAATGCCCTGCAGGGCAGCTCAGTACCACTAACATTAAGACTCCACTGCTGCTAAGTGATCCACAGAATTCTCCGAGCAAACTGCCCAACAGCTCCAGGGCAGTTCTCTAACCCATGGTACACAGAGCTGGTGGCTTGTACATCTGGTTTGACGTCAGAAGTTTTCCCTGAAGAGGCTGGATCATGAACAGTTTGGACGCCCCTCATACAACTCCAGTTTAGTCTGGATAGGAAATTGCAGGGCCCCTTCTGCCTATGCTACAAGAACCAGCATTCCTGCTAGGAGGGCGCAGCTGGCTAGGCCTGCCCAGGCCGGGGTGAGGTTCTTCCCCTGGAACTGAGCTGGCTTCAAGCTGGAAAACAGAGGCCCTCCCTCTGGCAGCAGGGGTGTGCCAGTGAGATGGAGTCAGCTTGGCCTGGTTACAGCCCTGGCTCCTGTGTAAGCAGGTCACGCCCTCTTGTGTTGAAGCGGAGAAACAGCACTGAGGTAGACAGCACCAGCCTCGGAGAGTGAAAGCTGCCTGGCTCCTTCACCTTGTGTCGGCCGGATAATGCCAAGGTAAATACTGGTCTTAGGGGCACCAACTAAGCCATGTGTCCTCCAGCTCAGAACACTTCTGAGAACGAAAAGGGACTCATTATTAATGATGCCAGAACAACTGCTACAAACTGCGGCAAATAATCACACCAAATACATTTGATCTAGGATCAAGGTAAGTACAGCCCACAAAAAGTAGGGGCTGGCACTGTAGCACAGTGGGTAAAGCCACTGTGTACAATGCCAGCATTACTTGTGGATGCTGGCTCAAGTCCTAGCTACATTTCCAATTCAGCTTCCTGCTAGTGACCCAGGAAAAGGAGTATAGAGGATGACCTAAGTGTTAGGGTCCTTGGTGCCTGGCTTCATTCTGGCTTAGAATGAAGTTGTGGCCATCTGGGGAGTAAACCAGCAGGTGGGAGATCTTTTTATTCTCTCTCAGGTGGAAGATTCTTTTCGTCTATGTTGTAACATTTTCCAATAAATAAATAAATCTATTTCAAAAAATAAAAATAGGAGTTGGTGTTATGGCATAGTATGTAGAGCTATTGCATGACGTGCTGGCATCTCATATGAGTGCCAGTTTGAGTCTTGGCTGGTCCACTGCTGATCTTGCTCTCTGCTACTGTGCTTGGGAGAGCAATAAAAATATGACCCCAGTGCTTGGGACCCTGCCCCCTCATGGGAGACACAGCAGTTCCTGCTTTCAGAATAGCCCGTCTCTGGCACTGTGGCCATTTGGGGAATAAACCAGCAGATGGATGATCTGTTTCTCCCTCTGATTTTGAAACAAATCATTATTAAAAAATGAAAAAGGGTCCGGCACAGTGGCCTAGCAGCTAAAGTCCTCGCCTTGAAAGCATCTGGATCCCATATGGGTGCCAGTTCTAATCCTGGCAACCCTGCTTCCCATCCAGCTCTCTGTGGCCCGGGAAAGCAGTCGAGGATGGCCCAAAGCCTTGGGATGCTGCACCTGTGTGGGAGACCTGGAAGAGGCTTCAGGCTTCTGGCTTTGGATCAACTCAGCTTCAGCCGTTGCAACCGCTTGGGGAATGAATCAGCAGATGGAAGACCTTCCTCTCTGTCTCTCCTTCTTTCTGTATATCTGCCTTTCCAATAAAAATAAATAACTCTTTTAAAAATGGAAAAAATAAAAGGGGGCTGGCACTGTGGTGCAGTGGCTTCAGCCCCTGCTTGTGATGCAAGTGTCTCACACTGGAAGGGGTGCCTGTTTGAATCTAGTTGCTCTGCTTGTGATCCAGCTACACACTAATGTACCAGTGCAAGATCCCAGGCCCTGGCCACTGCAGCTTTTTAGATTAGTGAACCAGTAGATAGAGTATCTGTCTTTCCCTTTGTCTGCCTTTTGAATAAATACATTTCAAGAAGAAAATAATAATAATAATAAAAACTCTTACAGGGTGGCTATTTGGTATAGCAGTTAAGCTGCCAGTTGGGATGCATGTGCATGTATCCCACAATGGTGCGCCCAGGTGCAGTGCTGGCTCCACTCCCAACTCCAGTCCCCTACTAGTGTGTACCCTGGCAGGCAGTGGGTGATGGATGCCTTAAGCATAGGGGCCCATCATGTAGGAAATCTGTACCGAGCTTCCAGTTCCTAGGCCTGGCCCAGCCCAGGAGGCTGTGCGTATTTGGAGAAGAAACTATTGGGTGAGTGCTCACTCTGCCTATTTTTTTTTTTTTTTTAAGATTTATTTATTTTAGGACCCGGCAGCATGGCCTAGCGGCTAAAGTCCTCGCCTTGAAAGCCCCGGGATCCCATATGGGCGTCGGTTTTAATCCCAGCAGCTCCACTTCCCATCCAGCTCCCTGCTTGTGGCTTGGGAAAGCAGTTGAGGACGGCCCAATGCCTTGGGACCCTGCACCCGCTTGGGAGACCCGGAAGAGGTTCCTGGTTCCCGGCTTCGGATCGGCGCAGCACTGGCCGTGTATATCTGACTTTGTAATAAAATAAATAAAATCTTTTTTAAAAAAAGATTTATTTTATTGTAAAATTAGATATACAGAGAGGAGGAGAGATAGAGAGGAAGATCTTTCATCTGTTGATTCACTCCCCAAGTGGCTGCAATGGCCAGAGTTCAGCCAATTCGAAGTCAGGAACCCGGAGCCTCTTCCAGGACTCCCATGAGTGTGCAGGGTCCCAAGGTTTTGGGCCTTCCTCAACTACTTTCCCAGGTCATGAGCAGAGAGCTGGATGGGAAGTGGGGCTGCCAGGATTAGAACTGGTGACCATATGGGATCCTGACGCATGCAAGGTGAGGACTTTAGCCGCTAGCCTACAGTGCTGGGGCCTCACTGTGCCAATCTTTATGTCTCTCTACTTCTACAGTAAATGTGGCAAATTAAAAATTTTCTAGTCAATAAATTTTAAATTATACAATTAAGAAACTTAATGAAAAGCTGGGGAGAAAGTAACCATACCAAATCAAAACTGAAACCAATACAGAAGCAAACTGACATTGGAGTTTTGTTTAAATACTGTCAGAATGCCTGGTGTATATTCTGAAGTCAGTACCACCTCACCTCGGTCCTTGAATAATAGTACAGGCCAGGGAAGTGGGTGCGTCATTCCCTGTGGCAGCTGCACACATGTGAGGATACCAGGGCACCTGCAGCAGCACCCATCTACACACCCACCTCCCAAGACAGGAGTAAGAGCACTTCCCATCACTCCTGGTATTTGTGACACCAGGTAAAACCCGGAATTTTCTCCAAACTTGATTTGATGTGAGAAACAACTCACGTTATTTCACAATGTTTTCAGTGTTAGTGATTTGAAGAGTCTCTGATTATATCTCCGGGATGGACGTTGAAATGAGCTTTACCATGGAAGGTATCAGTTTCTTGTGATGTTTCTTTGCCATAAAACAGTCTGGCTGCCATCCTGAGCCAGCAGGGCGGCTTACCCGGTACAGCTGCAGGGAAGACTTGAGAGCCGTGAGGCTGGAGCCAGGAGGAGTCCCAGGATCCGTAGCATCGGCCACATTGTATAGCCAGCGGATCAGTTCTTCCAGCTGGGTGCAAAATATCTAGGGAGACAAATGAAAGAATACCTGGCATTAGTGACTGAACTTTTTAAAAGGTTGAAACAGGAAGATTTCAGGACCAGCATGGTGACATAGCAGGCTAATCCTCCACATACAATATTGTTATCCCATACAGGCACCAGCTCATGTCCTGGCTGCTCCTGATCCAGTTCCCTATTTATGGCCTGGGAAAGCAGTGGAAGATGGCTCAAGTCCCTGGGACCCTGTAACCATGTGGGAGACCAGAAGCAGCTCCAGGCTCCCAGCTTTGGCTGTTGTGGAGGTAACCAGTGGATTGAAGATCTCTCTGTTGCTCTTTCAAGTAAATTTAAATAAATCTTTTAAAAATGGGAGAATTCTACAAGATGGACTATGCACCTTTCCAGAGTGTTCCCTTACAGAGCCTCCAGGGCAATAAAAGCCTGTTAGGCTCTGTCCCCTTCAGGTTGGTGTAAGGCCGAGCAGACCCGGCCTGCTGGGAGGAGTGAGCAGCCCTGGGCACCAACTCTGGTCAGCACTGCTGCTACCAACTCTTCGGGGGCTGGTAGGGAGGAGAACAAGTGATAGCTCATTGGAACCTACACCCCAACATCACCTCATAAGATCTGCCGTTTTAAAGATTTTATTCTCCTGAAAGAATGACAGTGGAAGGCAGAGAAAACTCTTCTACTACATTATGGTTTGGGCAGGGAAGCTGGGAGCCTGCAGCTTCACCCGTGTCTACCACATGGGTAGCATGGATCCAAATACTGGCCACATTCCACTGTTTCCGTGCCTATACCCAAGAAGAGGGAGTCAGGAAGTCTCAGTGGTCTGGAAGGCCGGGCACAGGACATCAGATGCCTGAAGTTTACAGGACATTAATTTGGCAAAGGGGGCCCTAAGAAGTCCTGCAGCCCGAGAGCCACTCTTGCTGACTGAGCTCACTCTTCCTCTGAGCTGGGACCCAGGGAGGAGCAGTGGTTCAGATGGAAGGCTCTAGGTCCTGGCCTTACCAACTTGACATGGGCAAGTTCCCTGACTTCTGTGCTCTTCCCCCACAGTGAAATGAGATTGCTATGATCTGGTAAGGGTTGTGAGGGCAGAGTAAGGACTGCACAATGCTTGGTACATTTTATCAAGTGCTTACTCTGTGTTGACAAGCGCCTTCATGATGTCAGTGGCTAAGAGAGTAATGCCTGCACACAAAGCCTTGGGTAGTATCCTTACCTTCACACACTGTACCAGCGATTCTTGCCCCTGTTCTTCCCCAGGAAGCTGCCCTTCAGCAGCTAGGGCTGAGGAAGACCACGTGTCCAGCATGGCTGGCAAGCAGGCCTGGGCCTTTGGCAGTCCAGAGGCAGTCCCTGGGGCCTGGCTGCTCAGCAGACTGCCCTCCCCTGCAGAGTCCTGGGCACAGATGAAGGAGGGCAGGAAACAGTGGTTCTGGCTCTCCAGGTCCCCAGAGGTGTGCAGGGTGGCCTCAGAGGGGAGCTGGCCCCGGCTGCAGCTGGATGGCAGAGAAGCTGGCCCATCGCTGTCTGACACTTCAAGGGAGCTCTGTCCTTCAGCAGCCCCACCAGGCGGAGGCATCCAGCTGGGAATAGAACTCAGATACGAAAGCAAACTAGAAACCTGTGTGAGTCGAGTGGGCAGGGCCAGGTACTCGTCGTCGCTGTCCACTTCCTCTTCTGAATGCCAGCCAGAGACTGTGCTGACAGGGCAGTGGACACTCTGGCTGGCCCTTTTAGTCCTCTCTGGCCTGGATGAAGGCCACCTTCTGTCCCAAGTCCTCTGCTGTGGAGAGCCCACCTTGAGATGCTTGTCCCCTGGAGTTGATTCTCTGCTCTCCCAAGAGGCATCCCTGGTGCCTGGGGCCCTGGGTGTAGATGCCAGCCGGTGCCAAGGCGCCAGGTCTGTGCTGTCCTGCTTCTGGGGTACTCCAGAGGGCCACTGCTTTAGGTGGGACTCTGTGGTCATGGAAAATGGCACAGCCGTGGCCTCTAGGGGTGGGCAATTGGGGGAGACATTAGTGGGCGATTTGAGGGTACTTGCTGGGGACACAGAGAAGCTATCCAGGTCTACACCCGAGTCCTGCAGGATGGGGTCAGCTGGTGCACTGCTGTAACGGACCTGGGGAGGCTGAGGCCCAGGCCTCAGTGGGTAAGTGTAGTCCAGCAGCTCTTCATACTCTTTATTTGGGTTCCAGAGTGGGGAGTGGCGGTCAGGGGAAGGAGGCAGGGAATTTGGCAGCACGCAGGCCCAGTACTCCGCCTGGAAGGAGAGGCGCCTCCTGCCCAGGCCAGCAGCATCAGCCCCACAATTCCTGGCCTGTGGTGACCACTGGCACCCAGGCCTTGGCCTCTGCCGAGAGGTGCCTGTCTGTGGCACCACCAGCTCCAGAGAGGAGACCTTGGCAAGGGAGCAGGTCTGAGGCTCTGCTATCTTTTGGTGACCTTGGAGACTGCTGCCTGTGGAGGAGGCAGAGAGGCTGCAGCTGGCTAGCTGTGCAGTTGTAGCCCCTGCAAGAGGGAAACCTGAGACGTGAGGCTGCTGACTGAGGCCCAGCCCCTGGGGCGAATGCACTGGAGAGGGGTCATCTTCAGTGTCCACATCATGTCCTGAGCAAACAGCTGCAGTTCTGGGAGGAGGCAACGGCTGAGGTAGCTCCTTGCAGGCAGTAAGCACGGCTTCCTCCACCTGCAACGGAAAGAGGGGAGGAAAGGCATTCAGGCTGGTGGCCATGAACCCAACTTCTTTGTCATTCTCAGATGACAAAGCTGGGAGTTCTCTAGTGGGCTCAGGCAGTCCTTGGGAAAGATCTAAAAGTGAGACATTTGCTGCCTGAGGCCACAGTCAGTTTGTGCTGCTGGGAGCCAGCCTGCTTGGAGCAGAAGAACCGGCTTCCCCAGACTGACCCCTGGAGCCCTACAAGCCCCTTCCTCCTCTGCCAGCTCTATCCTGCTGCAGCTAGAGTCCAGTGAAAAGGGTGTCCCAGGCAGAGGAAGCCCCGCTGTGGCTGACACGAGACAGATAAACCTTGGGAGCCCAAGACTGTACCTGTTCAACTATGATGTCAGAGCAAATGCTGGCAAAGGACTCCTTCAGCCCAGCCTCAACAACCTCAATGCTTTTAAAATATCTTACATTACTTTTTAAGATGTATTTGTCTGTCTTTTACATGAAAGGCAACTGGTTCACTCTCCAAATAACTTCTAACAAGCAGGCTAGGTTAGGCCAAAGCCAGATGCCCGTCTGGGTGATAGGAACCCAAGTACTTGAGACAGCAGCAGCTGCTTCCCAGAGAATTACGTCAGCAGGAAACTAAGCAGCTGGGACTCCAACCGGGCACTGCAGCGTAGGATGCGGGATGTGGGTCTCTTTATTGTACCATCCTGTTGTCCCTGCAAGGAAGAACTGACCTGATGAGGAGGGAGGCACAGTGGTTACAGACATGGCCTTTGGAAGACGACCTGATGTCAACCCCAACTCTGCCACCTCCCACAAGTGTCACAAGCCTCACTCCCCCTGCTATAAAAGGGAGCAGGCAACAGTTCCAGCCCTCAGGGCATAACAACGGGCACCACAGTCAACAGTACAGACTCACACTCGCTTCCTGCTTCACCACATGTCTGACTCACAGGTGCCAGCGCCTCCTACCACTCCTGCTCCTGGCTTGCGCAGTCACGCTCACAGCCTCCCACAGGGGCTCTGTAGTGGGGAGGTGGGTGGTGTGTGGCAGCCAAGAGCCCAATGACACAGAAACAGGGAGAACATCAAAGCCATTCCCTGGAGCAGTCTTGGCAGCAGAGTGTAATAGACACCAGGACCAGCAGGGACAGACCATTCAGGTCACCTCCCACACCTGGAGGGCCTGAAAGGTTTGGTCTGCTGGGTGCTGTGATCTCAGGCAGTGCCACGCCACATGACTTCCCCGAGGAGAGGTCGCCCTGTAGTCAGCTCTCCCTCACCAACGGCAGAGCTGCCCACCCTGGGGACCTCAGGTTCACATGGGTCTCTGGGTCCCAGGGTAACTGAGCAGCAGAGTGCTCAGGCCCACATCCCTCTTCTCCCAAGCCTCTTTATCCTTGTTCTCCTTGTCAGGACAACCAGCTCCCAGCCACGCCATCCTCAAAATGTCACCCTCTTGAGAAGAGGACATATGATGGACACAGCTCCTGCAGGCCTTGAGGTCCAGTTCTTGGCTCCTTTACTCACAGCCAGCACGGGGGCTGGGAAAGGGGGTGAGAGGTAAAGGGAGGCAGAACATACCGCAAAAGGGCACTGCTCCCAGCAACAATTCCACCTGCTCTGTATGTACCTGGTTCCCCACAGAGTGTGGAAGGTGTCCAGGAGGAAGTTGGCCACTGAGAGGGGCTGGTTCTCTTCCGATGTCCTTGGCCTGTGGCTGGTAAATCCCAGCCGGACTGCAGGGGGGGTCAGCAAGCCCCTCTGCACCCCACAAAGGAGAGGCAGGCCCTCCCTCGGCTTCCAGGCGCGGCTGTTCGCCAGGCACGGGCCCTGGAGGGTCCAGCCCGTGACTCCTTCTCTGGTAGGGTTGGGCCCCTTCTTCCACAGATGCTTCCACCTCAGCCTTTTCTTCACCCAGGGCCATTGAGCTGTCCCCTAGGCTATGTTCCCTGAGTCTTCAGCTCCCTACAAAACACAGGAAGGGAAGGAAATGTAAACTTCTGGAAATTGTGCAGGAAACCTTGCTTTTTACCAAGTAAGGCAAATTTTTTTTTTTTTTTTTTTTGGTCTAAGTAAAATGAAAACTACTCCCTTACAGGAACACAACAGACCAGCTTTTCCTTGGTCCCAGACCCTTCTAAAGAGGACACAGGCATGTTATTCTTCTGCTGTTAAGGTGGCTAGTGCCACCCCAGGCAGCAAGCACCCAGGAGGGCCAGTACAAATCCAAATTAGAGTCTAGGCCCAGGGCTGCCAAGGGCACCTTCTCACCTTGTCCTCTTGGCACCCCCTTTAGATCAGAGGCCTGATCAGCCCTCCCCTTGTGCAGTTCTGCAGTGGGTCTGTTGTCTCTACAGAGCTATAAGACAGCAAGTCAGGACATGCTGGGCTCAGCTGGGCAGGGAGGAGATCCCCATGGCTCTGGTGGCAGAGGAGGCCTCTCTCACGCAGCAATCCTATCCCTACTCCTAACCCCAGGTAGCTGGTAACCAAAAGAGGAAGATGAGTTAACTCTGCTGGGGTGGCCTGGCTAATGCAGAATGTGCCGTGGAGGGCAATGTGGAAAGCAGGTGGGTGCTGTGGCCCTCTGCTGGGGGTACTGAGCCAAGTGCTCAGGGGAGAAAAAGAACCGAGTGCCTGTTCTGCAGACAGGATAATCTGCGGGGATAGCGGGGGAGAGCCCCTTTGGCTAAACCTACACTGCCTGCAGGCTGCTGGCAGGGCTGGTAGGCTGGGGAGAAAGAACACAGGCTCCTGGAGGAGCTGCAAACAGGGAGAGGAAGCTGGGTGTGGGTGGCAACCTGCAGTTTTCAAAGCTCAAACCTCCACAGAAACAGCCCATTTCCTCAGGGACAGGAGGTGCTGGTGGCAATAAGGCAGCTGGCGGAGGTTGCTGTAGGTCATCCCATTTGGCAGTTTTCATGCCAACCTAGAAAACACAACCTAGATGGGCACTGCACACACCTCGAGGTCTGAGGCCAGCGCATGAAGAACAAAGAACTAGCTCTGAACAACTGCCCTGCTGGCAATACAGCAATGAGTGCATGGAAGATAGAATTAAAAGGTAAGTATGGCAATGCACACAGACACAAAATCCATGGACAGTTTTTTTGCTTTTTAGAGGTTTATTTATCTGAAAGCCAGTTACATAGAGCAAGAGACAGAGATGTGCCTGCTAGTTCACTTCCCAAATGGCTACCTCATCCAGGGCTGGGCCAGGCTAAAGAAACTTCATTTGGGTCGCCCATATGGGTAGCAGAGGCCCAAGAAATTGGGCTAACTTCTGCTGCTTTCCCAGGCTATTAGCAAGGAGCTCGATTGAAAGTGGAGCAGCCATGGGCAGAGTGCAATAGCTTAGTGGTTAAATCCTTGCCTTGCATGTACCAGGATCCCATATGGGTGCTAGTTCATATCCCGGCTGCTCTACTTCCCATCTGGCTTCTACTTGAAGCTTGGGAAAGCAGTAGAGGATGGCCCAGGGCCTTGGGATCCTGCACCTGCATGGGAGATCCAGAAGAAGCTCCTGGATCAGCTCAGCTCTGGTCATTGGGGGAGTGAATCAGTGGACAAAAGATCTTCCTCTCCTCTCCTTCTCTCTATTGTATCTGCCTTTCCAATTAAAAAAATATATATCTTAAAAAAAACAAGTGGAGTAGCCAAAGGCAGAAGTTTTACCCACTATGACACAATACCAGCTCCCAAAATATAGTTTTTACATGGCATGCATTTTCCATAAACTCAAAGACCCTTTATATACATCGATTTCAAAATTTTTTGAGCCAAAATAAATGTGTTTTTTCTGTACTTTCATGAATTCTTTCAAGTACCCTTGTATTGCAGTTCACACACAGAATACACTGCTAACAGATGCCTGCATCCAGCCTTGTCCTGTCCCTCCACTGGAACAAGCCGGCTGAGGCAGAACATTCAGGACAAGGCCTTGCACACTGACTATGCTCAGGGTCAGGCAGCCCTGTCACCAGTGTCCTGTGAGACGCTGACAGCTCCAAGTAACTGGTCACCTTCCGAGGAAGAAACACAGGAGCCAAACAGAGGAAAAGCAACCAAGTTTTTCTGCAAACCAAGCAAGGAGTTCACTACAGGAGACTCACCAAACAGGTGCACAGTCTTACCAGTTTTTGTGTGTGATTCTTATCTCCTGATATAGATGCAATCACAAGTATCTACTTTAGCACCCTTCGCCCCCTTTTAATAACAGGGACACAGAACACATGGCTCAGAACCTTGTTTGTATTTTCTTTAAACCTTCCCTTCTTTTTTATCTTGGCCTGGTGTGGATCCCACTGTAAGGGAATTCACCAGTCCTGTACTAATGGATATCTGGATTCTTTACGATGCCATGACAAACAGACCTGGGATAGATAACCAAGTCCTACATGCATCCACCAGTTCATGTATGCTGGCACTCCTACAGGATGGCCAGCCCAAGTGGAAGTGCTGAGCAGAAGGGAAGCAGTTCGAATGTGTTTTTGACAAGCACGGCCAAGTGCCCTCCCTTGGGTGGTATCAGTCCATGTCCTGGCACGTGAGTATGCACGGTCTCTTATCAGGCTCTGAGAGTCAAGCCCAGGCCATCTGACCTCAGAATGCAGGATATTATTGGGGTGACCTGGACTTGGCTATTAAATTCAGCATCCACTTTCAAGGCGGTATGATCTACTAGATAAAATTAGGAGTGATGTGGGCTTGGCTTTCTCCGGCCCTACAGGGCAAATCTAACACTCATGAATGTGGCAGGCCTGGACATCTGACCTTTCTGGGGATCTGCTGTGTCACCCTTGGGTGGGCCTGTCACAACTGCCTGGGGTTCTTCCCATTTGCTTCTGTTCAGGACAGAGAAAGGGGAGCGGGAGCTGGAGCGCAGAGGGATGTTCTGCTCTTAACTACTCCATGCAAACAGAGGAAAGATTCCCTGACTAAAGAGGACATGCCCCCAGATTCTCTGAATCACTAGCTTCCTCAGAAACAGTTTCTTTGAGAACAATGCTGCTCTGAAGTTCCGTGCTGCCAGGGGCCTGTCCCTGTGCCCAAGCACACAGCCAGCCACTCGCACAGGCCACCAGGGCAAGCCCTACCAGTTTAGGTGCCAAAACCTTGAAACTCACAAACACACCATGTGTGGCAGGACTTGGCCAGACAGGCAGACACTGGGGCTGCACCTGTTCCTCAAGGGCTGTATAAGGCCTCACACGTCCTTCAGTCCCAGACAGGCCTGGTTTTCCCCATGTTGTAAGTCATTCTGGGCACTCTGTTCCCCCACTCTGCATGCACAATCAAAGTAAAGGGCCAGTGAAGAGCAGACTTAAAGCCACTGAGGGGTATGTGGCTCTCCTGGCATGACCACGGGACCAGGCACTCCCAGGAACCCTGGGCATCAGCAGCACTTTTGCTCCCCTCCTAGGGCTGATTCTGCACTGTGCAGAGCCAGCAGAACAGTTGTCTCCCACCCAGGTCAATGTTGTGTAGGCCTGTGGGCCAGGCTGCCTATGTCTGTACCTGTTCCTCGCCCTTGCTAGGACCCCCAGCAGCCTCAGAGTACAGTCTTCTCACTCACCGAGTGGTCTTTCGATGGCCTTTAAAGACAGCTGAGGACCACATCTGTAAGAAACCTGGCTGGGCTCCCAGACATGCCTTTCCTCAACCCCAAGCTCTCTGACCTCCCCAGTAGTTAGCAGAGTGTCCCCAACCCACAAAGGGTACAGGACGCAGAGGACAGAACATGCCAATTAACCGCACAGAGGGCAAAGTAGACTGGCAGTGCCGCTGCTCGCCTGCAGCAGGCATATGATGTGGCAGTGAAGGCATCATTTGGGATACTGCATCCCATATCAGGGTGCCTGGAGTTGAGGCCCCACTGTGTTTGATTCCATGTTTCTAGTAATGCTCACCCTGGGAGGCAGCAAGTGAGGAATCAAGTACTTGGGACCCTGCTAGTCACACAGGAGACCTGACCTGGATCCAGTTTCTGGCTCCTGTTTTGGCCTGGCCCAGTCTCGGCTGTTGCAGGCACTTGGGGAGTGAACCAGTAAATGGGAGATCTCTTTTACTCTCCTCCCTTCACCCTCAAGTGATTTTTTAAAAAGTCACTGCTGCTTCACTCTCCAAATAGCCACAATGGCCAGGCAGGACCAAGAGCCATGAACTTCATCCCACTCTCCCATGCGGCTGTTAGTGGCCCAAGTTCTTGCACCCTCTTCTTCTGCTTTCCCAGGCATGTTAGCAAGGAGCTGGACCAAAAGTCCAGCAGTTTGGATATGACCTAGGAACTATATCCCGCTTAGGTGAGCCTAACATTTGAGCAGTCTTCTGTGGCTCTCCAAGGCACATTAAACAGGGAGTTGGCCTGCAAGTAGAAACACAGAAACTCCAACTGGTGCCCACATGGGATGCTAGCATCACAGACTGTGGTTTAACCCATTGCACCACAATGCCAGCTCACACTTTATTAACAATCTTGTTAAACCAGAAGCATTATGGAAACAATCTTCAGATCACTTTTGGAAATAAGAACAAGAAATTGTTAATAAAATAAAGGAAAAAGGAGCCAGTGCAATAGTTCATTTGGCTAACCCTCCCCTTACAAGTGCCTGGCTCCCATATGGGTGCCAGTTTGTGTCCCGGATGCTCTACTTCCCATCCAGCTCCCTGCTTGTGGCTGGAAAAGCAATAGAGGATGGTCCAACAAAGCCTTGGGACCCTGCACCCACGTGGGAGACCCAGAAGCAGCTCCTGGCTTCGGATCAGCTCAGCTCCGGCCACTCAGGGAGTGAACCAGTAGACAGAAGATCTTTCTTTCTGTAAATCTGCCTTTCCAATAAAAGAAATAAAATAAATCTTAAAAACAGCAAAAACCTGTCTCTGCCCTTAAGAATCCATGATGGACTTCCACACCCTCATTAAAAGAAACGGCAAGGAAAACAATTCATAATTCAAAAATTTTACTACCATGAGAAAATGAGATTTCCCATAACTTACAAAAAGCAAGAGCAGATGCTCTGGTTGGTATTTTACCACCCAAAGTATGGTCCAGCAGCAGCGTGTCCACAGCACCTTCCTCCCCGGCCTTGGAATCTGAACCTGCTTTTCAGCTCTCCATCCAGATGATCTGGTAAGCACACTCAGGTTTAAAACACCAGGTCAAGGCCTGACTGAGGGGCGGTGGGTTAGCCACTCCTTGGAATACCTGCACCCCCTCTCCAAGTTACTGGCTACCTGCAGCTGCTGCTACAGGTCCCTGCTAGTGTGCCCAGGAGACCAATACCACCCAGGGCCCTGGGCTCCTACTATCCACATGGGAGACCCTGAGGGGGTTATGGGCTTCTGGCTTCAGTCTGGCCCACAGCTGTTAGGGGCAGATAGAAAATCTGCCACTGCCTTTCAAATCAATGAATGAATCTATCTTCAAAAACAAGCTCCAAGTCAGCAGGACTCTTAGAGCAGCCCCCAAAGAACAGCCTGAACGGCTTTACCTCCACTCCCAGAGCACTATCACGGAGAAGGAAACACACTAGCCTGTCCTCCAGGCCTTGCCACAGGATAGGGAGAAAGCTCACACTGGGCGGAGGTTCTTAACAGCCGGTTACTGAAGGCCATAGCTGGAAGAGCTCCCGGAACCAAGGATCTCCCCAGAAAGGACAACAGCTACTTACCTCAGCCCCACTAAAAACACAATCACAAACCCCATACCTGAATTTCCCCCGTGACAACTCCAAGTGAGGACTAGGAGGTATTTTTTTGGAGACTCCAATTAATTTAAGGGAAACTGACATGTCACAGAGGCTTTGAGCTAGAAGGAAATGTCCCCAATGCAGCCCGTTTCCTGCCACTAGAAAGGAAAACCTGGCACAGGAAAATCTGGAAGTGAAGCAGTGCTCCTTGGGCACTCCACCTAACACCTCTGGGCCAAGTGGATGGTCTCGTCCACTTATCAAAGTGCCAACAACTTGAGAGAGAAGGTGGCTTCTTCTCCATTATCAACCAGCTACCCAAGGCCCACCTCCACACACTCAGTGCTCAGCGGCACGGCCTCAAGATAGGTCCTCGGCCACGGCACACCCCATTTATCTCATTCCCTTCTCAAGTAACCACCCACACCAGTCAGACACTACTCTAATGCCAGGACAAATCCTTACCTGGCACCTATTCCAGCTCCAGAGGCTGACTAGATTTGAGCTACATAAGTAGACAGCTGCCTATGTGGTGTATTTTGGGTGGGGGGTCAGGAAGGGCTCCAAGGGTGTTAACATAAAGGATCAGACGATGCCCAAAGGTGGGGTGGCCTGAAGGGTGAAGGGTCTCACACCCAGCAGAGCTGGGTCTGTTTGCATATACACTGACCTTCACAACTGCTAAGGGCTACTCAACATTTTCTTCACCTCGCTCAGTTTTTAAAAATAAGATTTACTTATTTTTATTGGAAAGTCAGATCCACAGAGAGAAGGAGAGAGAGAGACAGATCTTCCATTTGCTGGATCACCCCTCAAGGGGCTGCAACGGCCAGAGCTGAGCCCATCCAAAGCCACGAGCCAGGAGCCTCTTCCTGGTCTCCCATGCGGCGGGTACAGTGTCCCATTTTCTTGGTGCCAGAAGCCATGTCAGGCACTTTCTATCAGCATTTCAACCTTCACGACCCAGAGAGTAGGTACTCTTACTATTCCCAGTTTCACAGTTAGGGAAACTGAGGTCGAGAAGTACCTCACCCAGAGTCTGTAACCAGCAGATCTGATCAGCCTTAACATAGCCTGGGGTCAGTTGCCTGCCTGTAAGAATAACTGGCCCAACAGGTTAACGAAATAAGAATTTACGTTTCATCAACTTTTGACTACCCTGCTGACTTTGTTTTCTTTTAGCTTCCTTCCATCCCTGAATGCCTTCCACACTGCAAGCATTGTGGTGGGGTTGGGTGAACCACAATGCAGTGCAGCGTGGAAAAAGAGACCAAGGAGAGCAGTCTAGAGCAGCCGAACCTGCTCTTTGATGTAAATAGGGCCCATGGCAGGGAAGTGAAGGAACAAGGCGAGAAGTGGTGTCTCTTCTAGATCCAAGCCCAGGCAAGTGACCTAGCATCCTTTCATTGCATCCCTTCAGACCACAACTCTGACAACGGTCCGGTCAGCCGTGCACCACGCGTCTTCCCTGACTGCCCTTCCCCCCCACTTCCCCAGGGATCCCATGGGGTCCAACGGATGCCCAGGGCACTGGCAGGTTTCCGTTCTTTATTACAAACAATACCGAAACGTGACCTAATCACTCGACACGGCCCGCCATAGGCTTTGCTCCAGGACAGAAGCCCCGGGCTAGCGCCCGACAGCTGGCAAGGGCAGTCCTCTACGTAAAACGCCACGCAGCCTGCTCCTTCCCCTCTCGGGACCCAGGGGCTGCCGCGATCACGGCGCTCACACAGCACCATCCCATCGTTTCAGGGGTGACTGACTGAAAGTGGCGTTCGTCACCACCGGGGAGCAAGGTAAAGAGCACCGCGGCCCAGGCGAGGCTGTGCGCGGCAGAGATTTCCCTCTCCTCGCAGTCCAGGCGAGACGCCGGCCACTCGCGCCCCAGCGGCCAGGCCCTGGCCGCGCCACGGCATCCCCAAGCACGGCCTCCCGTCTCGACCCTCACGCCTGTACGGCGACCCGCGCACGTCGTTCCACCTGCAAAATGGAGGCGAAGGCACGAAGAGTCCGCTATCCCCGCGCCCAGGAAGCCTTTGTGCCCTCCCAGGCGAGGACGCGAGGGCGGCGGCCTCGCGGAGAGAGAACCGAAGAGATCCTGGCACGGAGGGGGCCTGGCTTCGCAACCGCTGGGGCTCCCCAGGCCGCCGCCCCCAGTGCCGCGGGGACACCCCGGCCTCGGCCTACCTACCACGCCTCAACGCTTTCGTACGTTCCGAGCCGCCCCGACAGCCCCAAGCGCCAGCCCAGAGCCTGGGGTCCCCGCGTCCGAGCGCGGAACGCTGTGGGGCGGGGCCGAGCACCAGTCCCGCCCTGTGGACCTTCCCCCGGGTCCTCCGCACGAGACCGCCCTTCGCCACCTGCGCAGCCAATCCCAGACCTCAGTTCTGTCATCCCCACCAATAGGCAGCCAGGCCCTACCCGAAGAGCCCACCCCTTGCGTCTACCTGGCCTATGAGCGGCCAGATCCCCTTAGGCTCGTCCTCTCTCACGGTCCGCGCTCCTCGCGGCAGGCAGGGTCGTGTGGGGTCGAGTCGCTCTGGTTCTGGAAGGTGGTGGCAGGCGCTGAGGCGCACGGGCTCGGGGGCGCGTGTCTTCTCACTGCGAGCCGGCTCACGCCTGCGGCATTCATACACGTTGGTCAGGGCGCCGGGACGAGTGGGCGGCGGCGCACTGCTGCTGAGGGGGCGGCGCCACAGCCGCTGGGCGTGTGTGCTCGGGGCCAAACAAGCAGGCGGCGTGACCGAGGCTGAGCAGGTGCTACGGGGAGGCGTGCCAGCCCCGAGGCGGAGCTGCCAGAAGCCTGGTCCCTGGGGACAGTTTGAGGGAGGACGGGGAACTCAGGCAGACTCGGAAAGGATGGGAAGGATGTGTCCAACCCGGAGCAGTCCGGGCTTGGTGGGTGAGGGAGTGTGAGGTGACTTGGAGCAGCTGAGGGGAGGCTGGGCCACACCTCTGCTCCCCGGCCGGCCGGCTGTGAGGTGAAGAGGCCGCGTTACCTCTCGGTGGCATCCCTAAGTCCTAGTGGAGGCACCGGGCGCATGGCATGGGAAGGGGTCACCTTGTAGTCTGTGTCATGTCGTGCCCTCTGACTGTGTTGGCCTCAGGAGGTTGGCTTCCCCATCCCTAACCCTATAACCATAACAGATGGTTCTCTGTGTGTCTAAACTCCAGCTGTGGTTAGGGTACGTTCAGTGCCTTGGAGCTCATGGGCCCCAGGCTGTGGAGAAAATAAACACATGGGTTTCCTCAGGCCTGCCATGCCAGCTCAGGAATCTGGTCTAACTTAGGGGTCAGAAATTCTACCTTCAAGGGCAGTGACTAGGCCACAGGTGGTTCTGTTTGGGCAGTGTTCGCTTTTGGTGGTGGTGAATAAGAAGTTAAATACCACCAGCACCACTTGGGTATGAAGCATTTCACATTTATTACATGCCTGGTGTTGGCAGCGTTTGTGTTGATCTTTGGTCTTCTCTGTAACACAGAGACCTCTAAAGAAGTCCAGAGCTGGGATGACTTTGCTAGCCAAGATGCCCTACTCCACGGAGAGAACTGGATCGAGACCAGACAGGTGGCCAGACCAGGCCGAGCACCAGGGTACCAGATCCAGGCGGCAGGAACTGGAAAGCAGAAAAGAGGCCAGATGAACAAGCCAAGGAAGCTGCGGGTTGGTAGAACTGGGGAAGAGCAGCCTGAACAGAGAGGAAGGAACTCAGGTCAGCCCAAGGTAAGCAAGCGCTTTACGCACGCCCGTGTGTCGCATCCCCACGCCTTCATGAGGTTCGGACTCTGCCTGCACCTTGCCTGTGGCTTTTATCCTTTTTGACCCCGTGTGGTTTTCTCTGTGTGAGCAAGCAGATAGAACAAATGGGGCCCAAGGTTCCTTTCAGGTCTGACCTGCTGTAGTCTTGGGAGAAAGTAGTCGTTCTTTCGAAGGGGTGTCCTCAAAGCCCTGGATCAGATGATTGTGGAGGCCCAGAGTGCCCTGACCTTCCAGGTCATGATGGATGAAAGAAGGGGAGGCACGAGGCCAGGCCTGGCCTGGGCTGCCGCCTCATGCTTGGATTTCCCCAGGAATGGACATCACTCTTTCTGAGATGCCCTGCACCCTTGTTGGGGATTCGAGAGCACAAGGCTGGAAGAGAGAGTCTTTCTTTGCCTTGCTGTCTCTGGGTTTGGGCAGGGGAAGCCTGGTGCTGCTTACTGTTTGTGCCAGAACAGCTGGGGATAGTGTGGCTGTTGGGATCCCAGGGCTGTGGGGCCGCAGGGTCCCTGCCTGAGGCCTTGCAGTTCCACCACTCTGATTAGGGGTGTGTCTGCAACTTTGGTGGTGTAGTGAATTGCTTTTCAGCTCCTCTGTGGTGTTGGTTATTTGCTCAGGATTTAACTTCTGGCCTGCACTGTTTCCATGGCCTTGTTTAAGTTATGTCTGTGTGTTCTAACTGCCAGGGAGAATTCTGGTTGCCTCTGTAATGGCTCCCACTACACCCATTGGCTTCTCATGTGGGGAGGAGCCCAGTTTCTTACTAGGACTCAATGTAAGGGTTCCCTGAAATTAGTAGTCTAATGTTAGGTAGCCAACAGTAACTCCACTCTAATCCATTCCTTAGGGTGTCCCTCCCAATTTGTGCTGCAGCCTATGTGACAGAATGCAGCCAGGCGATAGCCCCTCATGAAAGTGGGCAGGTGTGACTCCATTTTGATTCCTTGACTGACCGCAGGTATCTGCTTCTTTGAACAAGCTTGCTAGCTGATTGGCTTCAAGTGTGATTTGGACCTAGGTTGATTGAATTGTATTGCATGCCAGCCAGAATGTGGTCTGCTGATTGGATGATTTGAGAAAAAAATCCATGGCAGTTGTATGCCAGTGGGAGCTTAAAAACCTCTAACTTTAGCTGTGCAGCATGATGGTTCCTGGAGTGTAGCAGGAGCTGTCATTGCCAGGCCGGGGTAATAAAGACTCCTGCTTACCGTCCTACGCTGTGTCCTGTGTGATCTCTTGCTCTCCGTAGTACCCAGGCTTTTGCTTGTATTAAGGGGTGGAGAAGCAGACACACAGAGAAGAGAGAACTTCCCTCTGTTCTCCACCTGTCAAAACCTGCAGTGGCTGAGCTGGGAGCTCCGTCTGGGTATGCCATGTGGGCGGCGGCAGTCCAGCTGCTAGAGCACTAGAGCCAGGAGCTGCAGCCAGGATCACCCCAGGCACTCTGTGTTGGGGCAGGGCTGTCTCAGCTAGGGTCTTCATCGTTAGGCTAAATGCCTGCCCTTCCTGTTCTTGTCTGAAAGTGTGTGAGAGAGCCATGTGTTGGATTTTAAAGAAAAATACTTTGATTCAACAACAGCATCATCTCTCCTATGACAAAAATGGACTTATCTCTCCCTCAACAAGAGTGTATCACAGAGTGTCAGCATTTATGATATTTGGCCTCTAGTCTAACATCTGTAAGCGATGTTCCATTCCTTAAGTATCATTGTCATCCCATTTCATTGTTGTAACAGGCAGACTAAATTTTAAAATTATAAACTACTGCTCATGTACTTTACAGTAATGAAAAATAAGAAATGAAAGAAAAAAGACAATAGATACAAGTTCTGCATGTATGTACAATATGGCAAGAGGGGAAGTATCAGTGGGGGGTCACATTCCTCCTTTTGTCACTGGTAGGGAAGCTTTGTTGGCATTTCTGATTTCCTTTTCGCGCTGCCCGGTCCAGGTGCCCGTTAGCTTTGAACAGCTCTTGTTGTATTAAGAGCTGTGTTGAACAGTGCCTTTGATCCTTGACAAGTTTGCCCCAGTGGGCCTGCCTGTGTGCAGCAGCAAGGTGCCTGTGTGGAACCCCAACCAGGGGAGTGCCTTCCCTCATCTCGCTGTGCTCCTCCTGCTGCCTCGGTTGTGCAGCAGCACCCGTTTCCTCACTAGTAGTCGGGGTCAGTCACTGCACAACACTGGGACCTGCAGGGGCACGAGGAGCCTGCATCAGAGGTCTAAACCAGCTGCTAAGAGGCAAAGGAAAGCATGAATTTTGGAGGAAAATGATCAGATATCATGTGAGATGTACCACCCACTCTGTGACTGGCTCAGTGACAACTGTATTCTGCCATGAAAGAAACTCTATTGGTCATTAGTTGAGAGTGCTAGGACTTGCTCCAGTAGCTGGTGCTGTGGCATAGCAAGCCAAGTCTCCACCTGAGGTGCTGGCATCTCCTAAGGGTATGTGTTGGCAACGCCTGCGTCGCCGCATACCCCGAGCCGAGCGGAGGGACTAGGGTTACAAAAAGACAACACACAAGACAACACAAGACAACACACAATGGGTCACTCTTGTAAGCAGAATGCCGTTTGTTTGGGGTAAGCCGGCCTCTTTTATAGTCTTCCTAGTTCCTCCCAGTATTATCCCAATGCTCAAACAACTCCTAAGCTCCCCTGGGGGCATCATAAAAAGGGGAAACAGGGAAGAGGAACTTGCGGTCAAGCCAAGGGCTAAATGCATAAGGCCAAGATTGCCCATCTTGTTATCCCTTAGAAACTAGCTAAGCTGTGAAGTTAACTCTTGGGAGACCGGGCCCTGCAGGTATGGTTCAAATCCTGGCTGCTCCACTTGTGATCCAGCTCTCTGCTGTGTATTTGTGCAAGCAGCAGAGGATGCCCAGCTATTTGGGCCTCTGCACCCACACAGAGGCTTAGGGAAAGCTCCTAGATCTTGTTTTTGGCCTGGCCCAGCTGCTAGGTCTGACTGCTATGGCCATGTGGGGAGTAAACCAGCAGGAGAAAGATTTCTCTTTCTATCCTTCCTTCTCTCTCTGTAACTCCATCTTTCATATAAATACATTTTTTTTTTAAAAGAAAATGCTCAAAGTGGGGCTTGCAGTGTATTGCTGTGGGTTAACCCTATGCCATCTGCAGTACTACCTGTATGTCGATTCAAGTCCTGGCTTCTCCACTTCTGATCCAGCTCTCTACCAAGGTGCCTGGAAAAACAACAGGAGATGGTGTGAGTGCTTGGGCCCCTGCTGCCCGTGTGGGAGATGTGCTTGTTGACAGTGAGACCCTGATCCAGGACACCTATTAAGCCATGCTTGCTTCATGGTGCACAGAAACCATAGCGCAGTCAGTTTGTCCTGCTAAGCTGCAATGCTGGGGAGTAATTTGTCTTGCAGCAACAAATACCCACTACGTAAAGGGTCTGTCCATCACACTCTCCAGCTTTTGTAGGTTTACATTGTCTCTCCATCCAGGATAATCTAGATGATGCACTGCTGGGGCAGCGTGGCCACTGATCCTGCTGCTGTGGCAGGGGATCCCTTATCCTCAAACTGAGGCTCTCCTCACTGGCATAACCCACTGTGTCCAGGCTCTGGTGTCCTGGTGTGGCTCTAGGAAGAACCCGGCCCTCAGCCTCCCTGGGGGAGCCTTGGCCTTGCCTTCTGCCAAGGCTCATGTGAGAAAATTTCCCTTCAAATATCAGGAAGGTCATTTAGACACTGGGAAACCAAAAGTGAAAAAGGGAAAGAAAGAACAGGGCAAGGATAAAAAGAAAAATGAAGGAGAAATTGAGGTGAGAAAGGAGAGTGGAGAAAGAAGGGAACCCCCCTGCCCTGGTCCCACCTGGTACGTCCACTTGCGGAACAGAGTGGGATAGTCAGTGAGCTGATCAGCATCTGTGGAGACCCACTGTGATGGCTGTGCTGCCAAGAGCCTTAAAGGCCCAAGAAAAGGGCCCTGATGGCTTTGCTGGTCACTGTTTTGTAGAGGGCGTTCTTGTCGGTCAGAGCTTTCACTCCAGACCGCTTCAGAAGGTCTGACCTGGCACCAGGGGCTCCTCCCAATGCCTTCATTTGGCTGTTAGCCATCCAAGACCGTGGGCTTGCTTCCAGGTATGTCCTGTGAAACTCACCAGGAGGAGTTGACACAGAAAGTTAATACATGTGCCACAAAGAGACCATGGAGAATCATTTCCAAAACCTGACTCCACAAATGGAGGGAAACGGATGGATTTTATTTTAGCGGGAAATGGGGAAATTGTAGCTATGGGGGAGGGGGACGGGACAGGGTACAGGCCCATGCAGGTGCAGTTCAGCTCTGATTCAGGTAGTATGTTATGACAGTAAGACTCGAGCTCCTCCCGAGTGTGGAGATTTACTTTCTGACCAGTCTGTGCAGGTGTAGCTCTTGCTGTAGGGTCTGGGTGGTCCAGTGTGGCTGTTGATAGCATCTGTCTCTAGAATGTGCCTGAAAATTTGGAAGGTTTCTTTGGAGAATATTGGGAGCTTGTAGGGTTGTGAAATACAAATGAGTCACCAGGAAGAGTCAGATATATACAGAGAGGAGAAGAGACAGAGAGGGAGAGATCTGTCAGATGATTCACTCCGCAAGTAACCCCAATGGCCAGAGCTGAGCTGATCCGAAGCCAGGAGCCAAGAGCTTTTCCGGGTGTCCCATGTAGGTGCAGGGTCCCAAAGTTTTGGGCAATCCTCGACTGCTTTCCCTGGCCACAATCAGGGAGCTGGATTAGAACCGGTGGCCATATGGGATCCAGGTGCGTTCAAGGCGAGGACTATAGCCGCTAGGCCACCGTACTGGGCCCGGGTCTTTGATCTTTAAATGTGGGTCCCCTGTACTTCCACCTTTGTTCTCTGTCCTGCAAGGGAGGTTTGTCTCAGACCACTTCCCTTCCTGCTTTTGTTCTCAGAAGCCTAGCCCCCCTGCGGGGCCTCTCTGTGCAGCACTGGAGCCAGCCAGGCCCACAGGAAACCTGAGCAGGCAGTGCTGGGTGGTGCCTGGGCTGAATGATGGCTTGAGGCAGGTGGCGGGGACCAGCTAGAAAGTGCAACAGCTTTGCTCTGAGGGCGGTCAGACCACAGACAGGAGGAGCCCTGGGGGTTCCAAGCGAGGCCTGCCTGCAAGCTAGCTGGCCACTGGAACTGAGGGAAGCCAGTACTTAGGGTGCTGGTGGCCTTAGCATTGACCAGTGATGACACAGAACTTTAGGATCTTCCTGTTGGTTTGAAGTTGATTTAGTTAACATGTTCCCTAATGTCAAGAAGTCACAGGGTCCAGTTTTATGGAAATCTACATTGGTAGTACTGTCTGCCTATGTCTGATACCTAGAGCCCTTGTAGAGGCACGGTCTTTTTTTTTTTTTTTTTTTTTTTTTTTTTTGGTGATAGATTCATAGAAGTAGAGTTACTGAGAAAATGGGTATAGTTATTTTTAACTGTCTTTTAAAGATTTATTTATTTATTTGAATGGCAGAGTTAGAGCGAGCGATCTCTTTGATCTACTGATTCATTTTCCAATTAACCCCTTGAAACTCCAGCCAAGTCTCCTACTTGGGGACAGGGCCTTCCTCTGCTGCTCTCCCAGGCATGTTAACTGGGAGCTGTGTTGGAAGCAGAGGAGCCAAGGCATGAACTGGGCCCTAAATTTGTTCCTTTTCATATTTTGGCTTTAAAATTAGGGCCCAGCACAGTAGCCTCATGGTTAAAGTCCTCACCTTGCGTGTGCTGGGATCCCATATGGCCACCGGTTCTAATCCTGCCAGCACTACTTCCCACCCAGCTCCCTGCTTGTGGACTGGGAAAACAGTCAAGGATGGCCCAGGGACTTGGGATCCTGCACCCACGTGGGAGACCCTGAAGAAGATCCAGGCTCCTGGCTTTGGATCAGCAAAGCTCTGGTCATTGCGGTCACTTGGGGAGTGAATCAATGGATGGAAGATCTTCCTCTCTCTCTCCTCCTCTCTCTATATCTGACTTTCCAATAAAAATAAATAAATATTTTTTAAAAATTAGAGCTGTCTTTTCAGTGGATGAGATGAAGTCATGTGAGACAGAACAAGATTGTAGCAGGGGGGAAGGAGCAGTAGGGACCCCACACAGGACTGTTGAAGAGGGGATTTCAGTGAGCCAGCTGTGCAGATGGGTGATGGGTGAAGTACAGGTGATAGTCAAGATGCTATCGTTGGGGCTGGCATTGAAGGCAGTAGGTTAGAGCTCTGCTTGAGTCCCCAGTATCCCCTATGGGCACCAGTTGGATTCCTGCCCCACTTTCTGTCCAGCTCTCTGATCATGCTCCCAGGAAAGCTGCAGAAGATGGCCAAGTGCTTAGGCTGCTGCACCCACATGGGAGACCCAGAAGAAGCTCCCGGTTTTTGGCTTCATACCAGCTCAGCTCTTGCCATTGCGTCCATTTGGAGAGTGAACCAGTGATTGGAAGATCCCTTGGTGTCTCCTGCTCTCTCGGTAGCTCTGTATTAATTAAATGACTTTTTAGAACTTTCTAATTATAAAAAAGATATTTTTCAATTTTGGGTGGAATCTTAAAGGATAGCTGAAAGTTCAATCAGCTAAGAGCTTGTGTAATTTGTCAGAAAGATCAATGTCATGGACTTCACCGACCTCATTCAAGTTTTAAATTCCAGCTACCCTGAGATGACCCTTGGATTACTATAACGATGAAGTTTAAAATGTTTTAAGCTATGTGGCCCATTGTGACTTTGCAGAAGTTAGTGAAAGCAAGAATATCAGTAGAAGAGGATGTACCAGGAATACAAAGAATAGGCTTGAAATAAATTGTGTTCTGTGAAATAGTATTGTTTAGGGGTGTGAGCAAGATCACCCCAGACAAGTCTAGGGTTTATGAACGAGTCTTTATTAACTAATCTTGGAGATAATAGGGCCCACTAGAAATAGCAAATCACAAGTCCATGTGGCAATCTGGTCTGATTTGAAATCCTGAGAGGGACAGATGGTCATTACCATGAAACCCGTCCATTAAGCTGAGAACCTATGTCCCAGCTTCTCCAACAATGTAAGTTTTCCCAAGAGACATTCAGTGAACAACCTGGACATACTTCCAAAGCTGTAAACATTCAACTTTTCCTGGCTTCTCTGTCTAAGTTCCATTACTGTTAGATCTCACCTCTCCTGGAATTCTTGAAAGTACACAAATCAGAAATACAAAGCATCTTAGCATCTTCACTGACTCATCCAAGCAGTGAACAGAGAGGGTGAGGAATACAGACATACAAGGGCCATGCTCAGGGGCTACATGTCCTCAGAGTCTGTGGGAAGCCAGAGAGCAAGCAGGTACTGGGGAGGCCAAGAATTGGAGTGCCAGAGCCATTGGAGCGAGCCCCTCCCTACCTTGTGCCATTATGGGGGCTTCGAAAGGGAGTGGTTACACAACAATGCAAGATAGCCCCATCTCAGGTTCCAGGTGATGATAGGTGAGCATCACAGGTGGGCAGAAAGGACCACATAGGTGTGTGTGTTGGGGGGGTGGTAGTGGCTCCCAAGCTTGTGATCTTGAACTAGCTGCCTAGGACCACAACAATATCTATCTTTGTGTGCTTGATTTTTTTTAGAGACTTGCGTGACCAGGTCTAGTCTGGGGTAGTGTTGCAGCTGCTCAGGGGTAGGAAATGGAGAGCAGTGGTGCAGTTCTCAAATGTGTCCACGAGGTGGAGCCCATCCACACTCAAAGAACTTACATTGGCTATCCATCAGCAAAATATCACCAGGGACCTTGTCTGTGCTGGATTCTGCTTTCCGAAAGTCTCTTGAATTGAAAGAATGTACTTCAAGGGATAAATTAAGCCAACACATGACGCAATGATTAGCAGTTCCAGCCCGTTTTTCTGCTTCTGATCTAGCTCTTTGCTAATACACCTGGAAGAGTAGTAGAAGATGGCCCAAGTACTTAATTAAGCCCCTGCCAATCATGTGTGAGACTCAGATGGAGTTCCTGGCTCCTGGTTGCAATCTGATCCAATTCTGATCCTTAGGACCATTGTGGGAGTAAATCAGTAGATGGAAGATCTCTCTCTCTCTCTTTCATTTTTTTTTTTTTTTTTAAAGAGGGCTGCTCATTTTCATGGGCTTTTTCCAGATTCTCTTGTAGAAAGAGTCAGCTGAAAATGAGCTCCCTAAGTATTTTTCTGTCTCTGAACACACACTGAGTAGAATGAGAATGTTTGACAGATTCTTAGAGATTCCCTGGAGCCTTGTGGAGATCTCCATAGAGTGGTGGGGCAGCAAGCCTCCTGTGCAGATGCTCTTAGCTCTGAGCTTGAGATGAACTCAGCTCTGGACCTTGCTGTCATTTGGGAAGTGAAAATATTTCTTTCTGTCCCAAACAAAGAGCTCTTTTTCTATCTCTCCCTGTCTCTCTAACTCCAGGGGGGGGGAAAAAGACATCAGAGAGCATGCCCTCCCCCCTACACACATGCATGCTCACGCTCGCTCGCTCTCTCTCTCTCTCTCTCTCTCTCTCTCTGTCTCTCTCTCATGGCTTTCTGCAACCCAAGGGGAGAAACATCAGCAGTTTGGTGCTTTGATCTTGAACTTGCCAGGCTACAGAACAGTGAGAAAATAAGCTTCTGTTATTTAAACTAGCCAGCCGGTGGCATTTGTTACAGTGGCCTGAGCAGACTAGTCTTAACAGATTGATAGCTCTGATGCGTTGGTCAGTTTTTCATCACTGCAGCGAGGCTGAGATAGCTCATCTTTATGGAAAAGAGGTTATTACCTTAGTTCACAGTTTTGCCAGCTGGAGTCCATACAGCAGAGGGCAAGAAATGGTGTGTTGGGCGAAGTGGGGCAGGTCTGCTGCTGTTATACCAACCTTCTCTTGACAGCTGTCTTAATCCCTTGTGAGAGCAGAGTCCCCTGTGACCTGTGGACCCCACTAGGTCCTGCCTCTTAAATGTTTCTCCACCTCTCAGTCCTGCAACCCTGCCACTCATTACAGGGACCCCCAGGGGCACAGCTAAATTATTTCCACTTGATGTAGCACTTGAGTTGATTGGCTTCTGAGGGAATGGTTGTACTGGAAATGATGCATCCATGATCACAGTTCCCAAATAATTTCATTTCTCTTACAATCTGATGGTCTCTTTCCTCCCAGTTCTGGAAGCAGGTGGTTGAGTCACTCGGCTCTGGCAGAAGGGGGAGTGTGAGTTGGGGTTATGTCCAGAATGCATAGGCTGGGACATTAGGAGCCTTCACAGGTGCTGTCGTTACAGTGGTTGGTGGAGTCAGGGACAAGCGTCTGGTGCCTCCTGGAGGGACATACCCTGGGTGGGAGAGCTTGTCATGGTCCAGGGTCAGATTGTGCCAGCCAGGGTCCCTTCTGGCTTCTTCCTGCTGCCTAATAACTGTGTTCCAGTTAATTGCGATTATTCACCCTCATTCCCTGTTTCTAAAACAGTCATTTCTGACCCAGACGTAGCTGTTGCAGGTATCTGAAGCACGAACCAGTGAATGAAAGGTTTTTCTGACTGTCTCTGTGTTGCTTTACTTTGCAAGAAGATGAAAACAAACACTGAAAAAAAAGTCTCAGTCATACTAGCAGACTCATTACTGTGCGAGGGCTGTTTACATACCGAATGACCCAGTAAAGGAAGTCTGTTGGCTTCTATGCTTCAGGTCCTGTCTGACCTCGTGCTTTAGGCAGCAGCTTGAATGACCTGGGTTTGCTCCCTCTTCTTTTTCTGTCTTTTTAGGCCCCTGTCTTGGCTCCTGTACCCTTCTCCTGGCAGTGGCAGATATGCCCACATCTTCCCGTTTCCTGTTCATGAGTGTTCTCCTGTACCTGCTCTGTGCCCGTGGAGACCAACCTGGATTGCTCTAGAGGATTCCCTTGCCCTGTGCCTTCCACTTGGAGTTGGCCAGGGAAGAGCACTGGGAAGAGCTCAGTGATGGTGCGATAGTTCTAGAGCCTCTGTTTCCATGGGCATACCACAGACTGCCTGTGGGGGACAGAGCTTTCTCTCTTTCTCTCTCTCTCTGCATTCCAAGCAGCCACCCTGTGAAGGCCTCCAAAATAATTTACTGTTCCTTGAGTTCTTCTACCTTGTTCACAACTTTGCACATGTTTCATTTATTGTTTCTGATTGTCCGGTGGGTCCATGTCACATTGCCTGCTGGAACTTTGTCCAGCACAGAGCCCTTCATCACATTACACTCTTCAGAGCAGGAAGACGTTTGTTTTGGCTGTTTTGACGGGAGCTAAAGCTTCTTGTCCACAAGCCTGGCAAGCATCTTGCTTCTTTTTGGCCTTGAGCATTGCACTCACCAGTCACTGTGGGCATTGTGCCAGGAAGGCAGACATGTTGACCTGCCTACACTGATGATACTCCTGCTGCTGAGGGGGATGTCTTTTCACTCCAGATCCCAAGTATGCAGTGGATCAGGGGTTACACCTCCCACATGGCACAGCAGCTTCCCGTGGCGGGAAGAGTATATGTGTTACCTCCAGCTGAATGCCGTGCAGTGGCCAACATACAGGAGTAGTTGCTGACCTTGGACAGCTTATGGTATAGTGAGAGGGACAATTAAATAAATACAGAATAATTATGCATCATGTCAAGGATTAGGAAGGAATTAAGTGAGGTGCTGAGAACCTATGTTTTTTGGCATGGTAAGAGAGGCTCCCTTGGGGAAGCAGTATTTGAGCCAAGGCTGGGAAGATGAGACAGAACCAGCAAGTGAAGGCTGGCCTGGAATTCCAGGCATGCTGATGTGCACAGGGTTGAGCATGTCAGAACCAGGTGTGGAGAGAGCCACCGGAGCAGGCAGGGCTTCCTGGACCAGGGTTCTGATTGCATTCGGTGTGCGGAGAGGAGCTATGAAAGGTTGTCTGCAGGACTGGGGTGTCATCTAATTTCTGTTTGAAACTCCTCTGCAAGACACAGGTGGCAGGGACCTAGACAGCTGTGTAGCTGGGAAGACCACTAACCTCGAGGTGGGAGGGAAGTACAAGGAGTCTTTCCCAAGTAACTGCGTGAGTGCTGACTGTGGGGTAGGCATGGGAATCTAGAGGTCAATGGCCAGCAGAGATGACTCAGCATCCCTGGGTCTTCATTAAAGATTCCCAAGTGCCCACTGGGTCCCCTAGCCGAGCCATGGTGCTTAGGGCACAGAGGACTCAAGGTGCCAGGATTGCCTAAATCTGTTAATGGTCAAAGAGAAGGGAGAAGCTATGTGTAAGTAACTGGAATATGAATGGGACAGATGTCATTTGGGGTGCCATTGCAGCCACCCGGGAGGATAGTGCCAGCAGAGTGGCCAGCTATGGTTGATAGAACAAAGATATTCTGCTATATATAAAAAGAACAAAAATCAACAGACATGGAGAACAGAGCTCAGTTGGTCCATTCCTCGTTTTGTGGCCAAGGAATTTACAACCCCGGATGCCTTTTGGGATATGCCTGCTCTGATTTCTCATTTACTCCAGGTTATGTTATCTCTTGTAAAGTTAATGTGCACTGAGTTGGCTTTTCTCCCCACTTTCTAGAGTAACCTTTTTTGGTGTGTGTCTATGAAAGTGTTCTACCAGCTTGATAAGCCCTCTGAATCCAAGAAAACTTCCCTATGAATCCTTGTTTGTGGACCACACAGGATTTTTGCATGCTTGAGATGATGATTTGTGTTAATTTCCTGGATTAAATTTCTTCCATGTATCTATGCCGAACTAGAGAGAAATGTATGAACATTGAAGATGTAAAATTTATTCATCTTCTATTTAAAAAGATTGTTCACTGTTCTTAGACAGATGACTCAAACCCCAGTTTCTTGTGCAGTGACAATTATAGCAGTGCCAGGCTTTATGAGTTACTCTGAGGATTACATGGCATAATCTGTATAAACTGTTTACTATAGCACCTGGCACTTGGTAAACCAAGCCTTCCGTCACAGTAGACAGCTACCCACATAAAAAAAAAATGAGAAATATCTCTAAATGCTGCCATGGAGTGATCTCTAAGACATACTGGAGCATGAAAAAAAGGCAGAAAAACATAGACTAGGTGTAGAGTACATAGCCATACTTTAAACGCACACATATTTTAAAGTGCCAAATTAAGCTCTGTGCAACTATTATCTTTCTGCTAGCAGAATGCTTATTCTGAGCTTGTTAGGGGTTTGCAGGGATATGATAAAGCAGTGCACAGTGTGTACTGTGATTCTCTCATTCCTTGAGTCTCTGAAAGGCAGGTTTTCCATGTGGGAGACAGAGACTTGGCTGGGATGTAAGAGTTATGAGGTCAAGTAAATACCCTTGGCTCTGATTTTGAGTAGGAAATGTCAGTATGAATTCAGAATGTATATGCTGGCTGTGTTCATTTAGGAGGTCTGGCTATAGTGAACAAGCCCACAGCAGCATCATCAGCCTCCAGAATGTGGTCTCAAATTACCCTTTCCCACTAAAGGAACTAGGAATGTTTGGAGAATTTGCTGGATCCAGGTGTTAGGCAGGAAATAAATGAAATGATCCTGGAAGGACCCACTGCCTGGTGATCTGAAATCTTACTTTCAGACCCCACTGTGCTGTCCTGCCTAATTTTCTTCATCAACCAGTCATATTCTCACCTTCTTTGGACTCAGAAATCTTAAAGTTAATATCTGATGGAGGATGCTAGGAAGTCAACTCAATATTTTGAAATGATAAATGTAGAAAAGAGGGCCAGCGTTGTGGCCAATCAGGTTAAGCCATTGGCACTTTGAAGTGCTTAGTTCAAGTTCCAGCAACTCTACTTCTCATCCAACTTCCTGATAATGTACCTGGAAAGGCAGTGGAAGTTGGCTCAAGTCTTGGAATGTAATTCCCAGATCTTGTCTTTGACTTGGCCCAGTCCTGTCTGGGGAGTGAAGCGGTGGGTGGAAGATTTCTGTTTCTCTCTCTCTGGTTGCCTTGCCTTTTAGGTAAGTAATTAAATCCTAAAAGAAAACAAAAAGAATCAAGCATTTATCCTGTTTTTCTGTTTGGACTGTATCTCTGAGGAGTCAAATAGAGGAAGGATGTGCATTTGCGGAAATGGAGGAATTGGACTAATGCCCTGTTATGATCCTTACTGTATGAATACATCTAGGCACTGAGCATCAGTGGCTATTGTCATAGCACAAGGGGAGACTAGAGAACAGGAAGGAACTCTTGCTGGAAGAATACATCACTACCTGTGAAGCAGTCTTACAAAAACATTGAACTTGAATCTAAAGGAGCCTCTGGTTCCAACAACCAGTTGTTAGGAATTCAAATGGAAGAAAAGAGGAGCAAATTAGATGATGCCAATAGCATTACAATCAGCGAAATCCAGGCCAGGAATGGCTCTACATCTTTCTGAATTCAGCACATTAATGTCAATGAAAAAAGGTTAGAGGGTGCTGAGGGAATGAGTGGAGTGTCAGTCACACATACCCTGTATTACAAACTTACTCAAACTCTGAAAGTTTTAACTTCTTGAAGCAATTGGGAGCTTGAGTAGATGTTGATTACACCTAAGAATTATTATTATTATTTTAAGATTTATCTATTTTATTGGAAAGGTAGATCTACAGGAAGGAAGATCTTCTGTCTGATGATTCACTCCCCAAGTGGACGCAGTGGCCAGAGCTGAGGCGATCCAAAGCCAGGAGCTTCAATTGGGTCACCGACGTGGGTGCTGAGTCCCAAGTGAATCAGCGGGCAGAAGAACTTCCTTTGTCTCTCCTCACTATTAATCTGACTTTCCAGTAAAATAAATACATTTTAAAAATACATAGTGGGTATGTCAGACTGTGCTAGACTCTGGTACCCTTCGGTGCTCGTGAGAACCAGGGTAGGTATAGGATGGACTAGGCTAGGTCTCTGCCCCTGCTCAGCCATGTGTGAGCTGTGTCTGGGTGTGGATCAGTCTTAGCTGGGCTGTAACACCCAAGAGTGAAAACTGGAATGAGTGAAGGCCAGTCAGGAAAGGCCAGTCTTCCTGCTAGGACAGGAGGTGGACTAAGTAGGGCTGGCCCTGGACCCAATGGTGTGCGCGAGATCTAGCATTGGAAGAGGTTCTGATGGAGGAGCTTGGGCAACTCCTTTGTTGGGACAGTCCCTGCAGGTGAGTGCAAGAACCATGATAGGGAGCAACCCGGACCAGGCCAGGGAACGGTGCCCAATGGCATATATTTGGTGCAGGTCAGGAGCAAACCAGTCTGAGCCAGTTCATATCACCCACTGGCAAATCGAGCACCAGAATGGAGTGTGGGTCAGGCCGTATTGAGTAACAACACCAGCCAGTTCACATGAGGACCAGGACTGGGGGCTGGCTGGGCTGGGCTAGGCTGTAGTCCCCATCAGTGTAAGCTGGATCTGTGGGTGGGCCCAGCCAGCCAGCCTATAGCACCTACTGGGAAATGTTGAGAAGAGGCAGACCATGCCAGACTGGGCTGCAGCACCCTACCAGGACACTTGAGATTCAGGAGGGAAGGAGGCAAAGCTGGTAGGGGGGTTGTGGAGGACTGCCTTGCTGGACTACCACTCGCACTGGTGAGCGTGAGAGTTGGGATGGGGGCAGACCAGGCCGAGCAGGGTTACAACACCTGTTGGCCTTATGTGGGTTGGATCAGGGGAAAGTCAGGCTGGGTTGAGCTCCTACTGGTACATGTATAAATTAGAGAATTGCAGGTTCCATGGTCTGACTGTGGAGTGCATGTGTCAGAGCTGGGACTCCTCAGTGACTGAGATGGAGCAGTAGACAGTATATCCAGGTGCACACGGAGGATATGGCAGTCCATTGGAGTCTGCAGAGGATTCCTGGTACCACAACAGAGGACTGAGGACAGAACAAATCGATCAACTGCCTCAGCAAAGTGTTGGCAGTGAATAACTGGGCAAATGGAGACTTCAAGGTGGACTGTGTCAACCAGTGGATTCTGGAGAAATTTCATTGTGCTTGGAGTGGCAGGATCGGCAGTAATTCAGAACTATTGAATTATTAAAACTTCATGAGCGGGACCCTCAGAGCATGCTCCATGTTGGGGACCCTGAGGTGGTGTTGGGTGGCCGCCCTCCATTCCAGGGTGCAGAGGCATTTGGGAGGCTGCGTATGGCTTTTCTCCTGTTCCACCTTCCCCCAGATACAAGAAGGGAAAAAAAGAAAATGTGGAAATGGTGATCTCACTCGTCTTCCTGTAGCCCTTGACTCTAATCACCCTAATCACCCTAATGAACTATGTAAAAATCAAAAATAAAAATAAGTATTAATAAAAAATGCATAGTGACATGTTCATGGATAAAATTGTATGATGTTTGTAATTTGCTTCAAAATAAGGGGAGTAGATACAGCCTAAGTGAGATTAACCATGATAATAAATACATAATATTTGTTTATGCTGTTTTACTTTTGTACAAATTTTTACATTTTCTTAGTAAATGTTTAAAAGGAGGGATGGGGATAGGGGAGAATCAGCTCTAGGGAGACATAAAGAGGTTGGCAGTTATGTGTGTTCCCTTTATTCCGAGATCCCTTTATCTCCAGGTAGTCCATTAATATGAAAAAATCTAGAGGGTCAAGGAAGCTAGTCAGGATCCCATTTCTAGGGTCTGGTGCAGTAGCCTAGTGGTTAAAATCCTCACCTTGAATGCATCAGGGTTCCGTATGGGTACAAGTTCATATCCCGGATGCTCCACTTCGCTTCTACTTCCCTGCCTGTGGCCTGGGATAGCGGCCAAAGATGGCCCAGGGCCTTGGGGTCCTGCACCTGCATGGGAGACCTAAAGAAGCTCCTGGCTCCTGGCTTTGGTTCAGCTCAGCTCCAGTGATTGTGGTTACTTGGGGAGTGAATCACTGGATGGAAGATCTTTCTGATTCGCCTTCTTTCTGTTACTCTTCCTTTCCAATAAATATAAATAAATACTTTAAAAAAATCCTATTTCCAAATTTTTCCTGAATAGAATTTGTCAGGCACATTCACAGAGTTCTTTTAACAATAAACATTTATTTATTTGAAAGGTAGAGGAACAGACAGGGAGGAAGACACACACGTGCAGACACCCTCTTCCATCCACTGGGTCACTCCCCAAATGGCTGCACCAGCCAGGTCTGGGCCCTGTTGAAGTCAAGAACCAGGAATTCCATCTGGCTCTCTCTTGTGCATGGTGGGGTCCAAAGGGGGGCTAGAGAACTTGGGTCATGTTTTGCTGCCTTCCCAGGTGCACTAACAGGAAGCTGGATTGGAAGCAGAATGGCCAGGACTTGGACCACTACTCTGTGTCGGATTCCAGTGTACCTAGCAGCATCTTAACTCACTGTGCTACAGCATAGACCCTTATGCTTATGGAAATGAGATGGTCTGAATTTAATCATTCAAACAACTAAAAATGACCTCTTTAATAAAGTTGCATGCTAATTAAATATTTTTGTATCATGTCTTCTACTTGAGTTGCTAACATCTTCATTCTTGCATGGGGTGGTGGGGGGACTGTGATCCAGCCAAGGGACAGTGTGAGCTCTGCTATTACCGGTGCTCACGTGCAGGGCCAGACACTTTGGTTCTTTTCTGGACAGTAACAGCTCTGTCTGCCCCTCAGCCCACCTTGCCCTGGAACTGCCTTCTGCTCCCAGCTGGGCCTTTTCCGCTCCTCGCTGTGGCTTCCCAGGCTGCCCTGTACTCAGGCAGCATGCCATGAATAGCATTTATTGAACAGATTAAACCTGGAAGGACTGGAAGTTTACTAGAGGAAATTGAATAATTACACTTGTGAAATCATTAACCTTAATTTTAGCCTCATCCCTTAAGCTGCTGAGTATTGTCTAGGAATTCATACCTTAGCTCGGAATCACTGAGGTTGCCAGGAATCCGGCTGGTGAATTGGATGAGAGTAGACTCTGTCATATAGTAAAGTGTGTGTTTGCAGACACACATAATTGCTACTCATTTGTATAGTATGAAGAATAAACGGTAGCAGTTTGACAAAGCATTCTGCTTTCTACTTCTGTAACGAAGAATAGTCCTTGTCTTTCTTTTGTACAACCTCTACCTTTGTTACAGACACCAGTGTATTATGCTGACTGTGAAATTCAAAGCTGCTTGTTGAAATTCAAGCACACATTAATAAAAAATACCAAAATATTTTGACTACAACAAATTAGATCAACTGTGTGAAAACAGAAAAGACCTATAATATTAAATTTTTTTCCTACCAAAACACTTTTTTGAGTTTCACATTAATGTAATTTTAACCTCCATTTGCATCCATTAATACATTACTAAGATGTTTATGTCATAATCTATTGAACATTTGGATTATGAAGTCTGCTACATTTTGAGACATGTCTTGAGTGTATCTTTAGTAAGCATTTGGTGGTTATTAAATCTATTTTTTAAAGATTTATTTTTTTAATTGAAAAGTCAGATATACAGAGAGGAGAGACAGAGAGGAAGCTCTTCCATCCGTTGATTCACTCCCCAAGCAGCTGCAGTGGCCAGAGCTGCGCCAGTCGGAAGCCAGGAGGCCTGGAGCCTCTTCTGGGTCTCCCACGTGGGTACAGGGTCCCAAGGCTTTGGGCCGCCCTCAACTGCTTTCCCAGGCCACAAGCAGGGAGCTGGATGGGAAGCGGGGCTGCTGAGATGAGAACCAGCGCCCATATGGGATCCTGGCATGTGCAAGGCAAGGACTTTAGCTGCTAGGCTACTGCGCTGGGCCCTAAATCTAGGGTTTTTTTTTTTTTGTTGTTGTTGTTGTTTTGTTTGTTTGAAATGGAAAGTTTATTTGCTCAGTACACCAAACGGGATGCAAGCATCGTTGTGACAAATATATAGAAATATGCAGATCAGCATAAAACAGCTTAAGTGAAGGGAAATGTCTTTAAATGTTATGACAATGTACTCCCAAGAAGACTGTTTCTTCAATTAATTACACATTTCCATAAAATAAAGGGTATTGGGTTAATTAGCTTGTGGATTTTTAAAAAATAAAACTCCAACTCTATTAATCCATGCCAGTAAAACACTATAACTAAAGTTCCCCAAAAAGCACAAAAGGAGATGAAGCAAATTAATTAACTTTTGCATGAATAGTCCAGAGAAAAATGGTTACCACAAATACAGCAGGCAAACTGTCAGACTGACCAATCTAGAACATAGTGCACTGAACTTCAGTCTCCAATTGTGCTAAACGCTCATCATTAGTATGGCACATTTTGGTCAATGATGTGGTTTAATGCCAAGACAGATCCCAGTTTGTTACAGCAACACAGAGATTACTGTTGTTTTGTTTGCATATATATGCAAAATATATATATATATAATATTTATTTATTTATTTATTTATTTATTTATTTAAGCCAGGTATACTTCCACAAAGAAAGGCAGGTTTCCCCAGGAGAAATTTACAGGAAGTAAATCTTGATAACTCTACCTTTAAAAAATCTGTGCAGAGGGTCTGGTGCAGTAGCCTAGCAGCTAAAATCCTTGCCTTGAACGTGCCGGGGTCTAATCCTGGCAGCCCTGCTTCCCATTCAGCTCCCTGCTTGTAACCTGGGAAAGCAATCGAGGACGGCCCAAAGCCTTGGGACCCTGTACCCCTGTGGGAGACCCAGAAGAGCTCCTGACTCCTGGCTTTGGATTGGCTCAGCTCCAGCAGTTTGGCCTGGGAAAGCAGTCAAGGAGAGTCCAAAGCCTTGGGATCCTGCACCCACGTGGGAGACCCGGAAGAGGCTCCAGGCCTCTGGCTTCGGATCAGCACAGCTCTGGCCATTGCAGCTGCTTGGGGAGTGAATTAATGGAAGGAAGATCTTCCTCCCTTTCTCTCCTCTTTGTATATCTGCCTTTCCAATAAAAATAAATAAAATCTTTTTTTAAAAAAAAGTCTACGCAGAACCCAGCCATCTTCTCAGTACCTCCTCCAGGGCACCTGTGTTTTGTCTCTGATCTGGTCCCGGCTTCCTCCTCTGTCTGCTCTCCACTGAGCAGCTGGCATGATCATGAATAGGGAAACAATTTCATCACATCTGCATGTTCGATTGTCTCCATTGGTTCCCATGACACTCAAGTCCCTCACCACCAGCCTGCCTTTCAGAACTCATTTCCTCTATTGCCCTCTCAGCCACTTTGCTTCAGTCACATAGGTTTCCTTTAACTGCACAGTAAATACTTGCTGAGTGAGTGAATGAATTCGGCTGTGATTACCATCGATTGGTACAAGCTGCTGTGCCAGCCCAGGCCTGGAACTGCTCCCGTACCTAGCAGGTCTGAACCGGTGGTGCCCGACTTGACCGGGTGTTGGATTCATCAGGAGGGCTTGTTATAAACCTTGGAATTTCTAACCCACAGGCCAGTGATGGGCCAGATAATGTGAATTTCTAACATGTTTCTGGTGATTCTGGCCCATGTTCCTACTTTGGCCCAACCTACCAGTGTGAGTGGACATTTGGCAAATTTTGGCCCAGTGGTGTTGGATATCTTTGGTCTTGTCTGCTTCTTTGGGTAATAATATTAAAAAAATCCTGGGATTTTTTGACATTTAGCCACATGAGGGCCCCCAAGCTCCAGTGATTACTCTAATGGCCCCCAATTACAACAGCTTTTGTTTGCAGAAGTTCAAAGCCATTTGAAAGAGAGAGAGATTGAGAGAGAGAAAGAGAAAGATTGATTTAACTCTAAGGCTGGTAGCTTTTGTTCTCAACAGGCTCGGTGCCTCATGGGACATGTTGCCAATTCCCTTGGCGAGGTGATGATTCTGTGCCCTCTTGGAAGTCACCACTGCCACACAGATGAAAATGCCATGAGAAAGCAGGGTTGTGAGTGTAAACGCACATTACATCTGGAGATGAAAGCAGGCTCCAGTTTAGCCCAAAAAGGAAGGAAGGAAGCAAGTCTAGGACAAATGTGCACTCCATGTGGATTCTGGCAACTGCGTACACCAACACTTCTAGAATCCCTGTCACTGTGGTGAGGAGCTAAAAGACATTTTCTTCAGCTTCCAGCTGCCCCTCCTAGCACCTTTGTCTCATTCCAGCCAGACAAGGGGACTGGAGACCAGCAGAAGTGAAAGGGATGGGGGATGCTGAACCTGGCAGAGTACTGGTGTCTGAGAAGGGAGAGTGGGACTGGCAGCTAGCGCCCAGCCTGGCCAGTGCTGGAGAGGCAGCCCAGGGGAAGCAGCGGGAGTGGGCCTGGCCCTCTACACCTGCTCTCATGCTTGGCTTTCTGCCCAATTTCATACACTATGGAGCCTGGAAAATGGATGCAATTGAGAAGGTGCAAAGGTTGAAAAGAGCCTTCCATCTGACAGGCGGAGCTCCACTCCCGGATGGGCAGGGAAGACTGTGGGCCAGTGATGTTTATTCGTCGGCCATATCCTCTAGTACCTCAGTGCTAGCAGGTGAGATTTGTCTTCCCAAGGGTCAAGAGGATGTAGATCTTTTTTCTCAGTGAAGGGCTTCCTTGAGGCCATGGGTTGACTGCTTTGAGAGCTGCTGGGGATTTTGTTTTATTAAATGAGAATTACACTGAAGACAAATTTCATTACTTTCTTTTCTGTGTTTCCCATTCAGAGACAGAGACAATAATGCAAATGCAATAAAATAGTCCACTTGCAGTAGAACAAGCACTGTTCAACAAAGTAACAGTGCAGAAACAGACCCTCATCTGGGAGGCAGAGCACCTGGAGGGGATGTGAAGTTTTCATTCCCTTACTGACTGGAGAGTGCACTTGTAAAGATCGTGTCCTGTAAAAGCTAGCCTTGGCACTCCGTGTGGATGGGTGACTCGAAGTCCATTCTCACTCCCATCAGGTGCACCTTTCTGAGCTCAAAAGGCTGAAAACTAGCACCCACCTTCCCAGACCTTTGCAGGTGTGCCAAGATGCAGTCTCTGCAGTGTCTGCAGAGACACTTGAAGGGTGCACCTGGGAGGTGAGACTGGAACAACTCCGGGGGTGCTTCCGCTGCCTGTTCCTGATGTCACAGGTAGGGAGGGGCAGTGGCAGCAGTAGTGTGAGAAGGATTCTTTTACAGCTCAGAGCTCTTGGTGGCAGTATGCCTGGTATTGGCAGTCTGCCTGTTTTTCCCTATCCCTCTCAGAAGTTTTGTGTGTTCCATATTAATACTGTGTGAGCGATGCTTCTCTACTTGGGGTATCTAAAGTAGGTCATATGGTTGGTATGCAAGTTGAAGTTCTTGCCAGCAGCACTCTAAGCACCCCCCGCCCCAGTGTGCAGATGGTCTCCAGGGTGTGTGCTTGGACAGCCTTGTTTCCCGATCCCTGAAGCTGTGCCACATCTCTTGTTTCACTTTCTAATTCTTTTCCATGGTTTTGACCTCTTGCATTTCCCCTGATGTTTATCAGCCAGAGAAGGTTCAGCACTCCCCACCTCGCTGCTGACACCTTCCATTTCCTCATCCAAACCTGGCTCCATATCTTGGCATTTTTGTGGCACTTCCACTTCTGTCATTTGCATGATGTTTTGGACAACTATCAGGAGAAAATAAGCATTATAGGGAAGCAAATGTCAATTTGCATGACTCCAAACGGAAGAACAAAACACAAGTTCTCATTGACCAGGCACGCCAGTCAACAAGAAAGGCATGGTGCAAGAGTGCTCATTGACCCAGAGTGTTCTGACAGTTCTTGCTTGACTGGCTCATGGGAGTTGTGAGGAAAAATGAAACAGAACATGTTAACCCTGCTCTTCTATATAGTGGTTTCTCTGTGAATCCCACTGGCAGTTTCACACAGAACAATACTAAGGGTGGTATACTTATATTGTACAGAATGGCAGACAGCAGGATGTTTGACTATAAAATACAAGCAAGTGGAAAGCCACCTGCATGTGCTTCATGTGAAAAGCACTAGCTGGACAGTGAGAGGACGCCAGAAAGGGGCTAGCTCCCTGATTCACAGTGTTGTTAGTGGGTAGGTCGTCTTGTCTGAGTGTCCAGACAGATACCACATGATCTCTCTCATTTGTGAAGTCTAAAAAAACTGACCTTATTAGAAAGAGAAAAGATCAAAATACATAGAGGCTGCCAGAAGCTGGGAAGGTAGGAGGGAAAAAGAGGTAAGAAAGTGGTCACAGGTCGTCTGGTTGATTCAAGGGAAGGGGAAATGAGAGCCTGTGTGCCGTGCAATCAGTGTGGCTGTAGTTAACAGCTTTGTGCCACATTTTTGGAGATAGCCTGGGAACTTTAAGTGTTCTTACCACAAAGGTGACAGATGTCAGAGGTGATGGATAGGCTTAATGCCCTGAGTTTTAGGTTTTAAAACATTTTTTTTTTTAAAGACTGATTTATTTTTATTGGAAAGTCAGATATATACAGAGAGGAGGAGAAACAGAGAAATATCTTCCATCCGATGATTCACTCCCCAAGTGATCACAATGGTTGGTGCTGCGCCAATCAGAAGCCAGGAGCCCAGATCCTCTTCCGGGTCTCCCACATGGGTGCAGAGTTCCAAGGCTTTGGGCTGTCCTCGATTGCTTTCCCAGGTCACAAACAGGGAGCTGGATGGGAAGCAGGCTGTCGGGATTAGAACCGGCAACCATATGGGATCCTGATGCATTCAAGGCGAGGATTTTAGGCACTAGGCCACCACGCTGGGCCCTAGCTTTTTTTTTTTTTTTTTAAAGATTTATTTTATTTTTATTACAAAGTCAGATATACTGAGAGGAGGAGAGATAGAGAGGAAGTGGAGCTGCCGGGATTAGAACCAGCGGCCATATGGGATCAAGGCGAGGGCCTTAGCCACTAGGTCACGCTGCCAAGCCCTAAAAAATTTTTTATTATAGATGATATTTACATCGTTGATTGAGGGTTAGGGAAAAGTGGGTGTGATCATTGTTTCCAGATTTTCTACTACTACTTCTTGTTTCTGGGGGGAGATAAAGGGAGAAGCCACACCCAGCCTCCCAACTGCCCCAGCACCTGGGGATGGGGAAGGGCCACCTAATATCCGAGATCAGACGAGATTGGGTGTGTTCAGGGTGGTATGGCCATAGACAGAGTCACCTGATATCAACCCAGGGTTCTGCTCAGGTGGTTTCGATGGTTCTAAAATGCTGTTGATCTCACCCATCCAAGGATGAGGAAACCCTTTCAATGTCCGTTGGCTCACATAGTCAACCTTTGAGTCACTATTCACCCAGATTTTTTATCTTAATCAATTAATTTTTTATTAGAAAGTAAGATTTACAGGGAGAAGGAGAAACAGAGAGGAAAGCTCTTCCATTCGCTGGTTCACTCCCCAAGCAACAGCTGGAGCCTCTTCCAGGTCTCCCATGTGGGTGCAGGTCCCAGGGCTTTGGGCTGTCCTCAACTGCTTTCCCAGGCCACAAGCAGGGAGCTGGATGGAAGTAAAGCAGCCGGGATTAAAGAAACCAGTGCCCATGGGAAATGGGCAAACACTTCACAAAAGAACAAACCCAAATGGCAAATAAACATATGAAAAAATGCTTAAGTTCCCTGGCAATAAGGGAAATCCAAATTAAAACATCAATGAGGTACCACCTAACGCCAGTAAGACTGGCCCACATGAATAAAAGCACCAACAACACTTGTTGGCAAGGTTGCGGGGAAAAGGGAACCCTACTCCACTGCTGGTGGGGCTGCAGGCTGGTACAGCCTCTATGGAAATCAGTATGGAGAACATTCAAACAACTCAAAATCAACATACCGTATGATCCAGCGATAGCAGTCCTAGGAATATATCCAGAACACTTGTTTTATGAGAAACCAACATGTACTCCTATGTTCATAGCAGCACAATCAGTAATTGCAAAAACATGGAAGCAGCCAAAATGCCCATCAGCAGAGGATTGTATAAGAAAGCTATGGTTCATCTACTCCATGGAATACTACTCAGCTATTAAAAAAAAAAAAAAAAATGCAGTTCTTCGTGGCCAAATGGGCTAAACTGGAAACCATAATGCTAAGGGAAATGAGCCAATCCCAAAAGGTCAGATACCACATGTTTGCATTAATTTAAGATGATATGATGTTATGTAAAACATGTTATTGTATGTATATTATGTTATGTGTTGTGTATAAACTAAAACTGAATTGACAATGAGGTGATCACAGAAGATGGTTAAGAAATCGCAATTGTTTTTAACATATTGGTTACTCAATACTACAACTATTAATTACACAACGAAGTTAATTGTTGCTGAGGGTATGTTGGAGCCTTTAATTGATCGGGTTGATAATCTGATGGTTCTGCCCTCGGACCGGACAGGGTCTCCCCAAGAAGTGGAGGAACTAGACTGGACTATAAGATGTTGGACTCTATGTTTAGTTTATGCTTGCAAAGAGGGAATTTCAACAGTACTTGATCAGTGGATATGCAACAAGGTGGAACATTCCACATGGGGGAGAGCGGGGGGAGGGGTGGGGTGATTCCCAGTTCCAACGAAACTGTATCACATAATACAGTGTAATCAATGAATAAAAAAATAAAATAATAAAAAAAATAAAATGCTTCCCATAAAAAAAAAAAAAAGAAACCAGTGCCCATATGGGATCCTGGTGTGTGCAAGGCAAGGACCTTAGCCACTAGGCTGCTGTGTCAGGCCTCTAGTCCAGATTTTTGCTATCGTTGTTTGGCTTAGGTAGTTGTCCAATTTATTCTGTTTTTCTTCCTCTACTATGGTACCAGATGTCCTCTGCAGGCCCCAATGGGTTGCCATATCCTCCATGTGCATCAGGACCTGCTGTCCAGTGTTCTGTCTTTTCCATTGTGGAGAATCAGTTCTCGTAGGCAGGCCCAAGGACCCAGGCCAGGTGACCCGGGCCTCACTGGAATCACCACCGCTGGGACTCATGGACCTGGCACCCACCAACAAATGGGCACAAGGACTCCAGCCCCAGGGACTCACGGACCAGGCACCCACTGCACAGGTGCCAAAGGGCCTGGGCCAGGTGACCTGGGCATTGCTGAACCCCTTCACTCCTGGGGATCATGGACCTGGCATCCACTGCGCAGGTGGGCCCAAGGAACCCCTGACCTGGGGTTCATGGACCCAGCATGCATTGCCCATAGACAGGCATGGCTCGCCTCCCCTCGACATCCACCAGTGGGTGATATAACCTGGCTTGATCCAGTTTGCCTCTTGTTCCAGCTTCTGCTGGTGGGTGCTGCAGCCTAACCCGGCCCAACCAACCCCTAGTCTCAGTGCTAATGTGAACTGGCTGGTATTGCTGCCTGACTCAGCCCCTCCTGCACCCTTTTCTGGTTCTCAGATCTGTCAGTGGATGTTATGAACTAGCACAGCCTGGCCCACCCCCAGACCTGACCCACATGTATGCTGGCAGGTAGTGTAACCTGGCCTGGGCTGCTCCTTGCCTTGGTTTTTGTGTTCACCTGAAGGGACTGCTTTTTTTTTTTTTTATAATCTATTTTATTGTGTTGTTGACAATCTTTACATAGTTAATTACAGTTAAAGAAAGAAAAAGAAAAGAAAAAAAAAAAGGTTCAGGGGGATAGGGAAGTGGGTAATACTATTATGTCCACATTGTTTCCATCTTGTATCTGAGGTAAAGGGGGATATTGAGGGGGAACCCCCTGCTTTTTGACAAAGGAGTTCACCAAGCTCCGCTATCAGGTCTGCTTCTAGTGGCAGATCTTGTGCACTATGGTGGGTCCTTAGCCTAGGTTGACTTTGTCTACCTCTTGTCCTGGCAGAACAGTGGCCATGCCCAATTGGCCCACACCCATTCTAGTTCTTAGTGTTGGGTATTATAGCCCAGCCACACCTAGTCTACACCCTAACACAGTTCTCACGTGGTTCAGTGGGAGCTGAGACCTAGCCCAGCCCATTCTACACCCATCCTGATTCTCACAAGTACCAGCGGGTGCTGGAGTCTAGCCCAGTCTGGTGCATCCTGGACCCAGTCCACAACCATGCCAAGGGAGACTGTAGGCATGTCCAGCCCAGCCCAGTGTCCCCATTCTGGAACTCAAGCTCACCGGTTGGAATCGCAACCCAGCTGGGGCATCCCCTAAGCTCTCCAACCAAGCTTGTTCCCGACCATGGATCTTGTACATGCCAACATAGATTGCTATTCCACAGAGGTGAGTCCACATACCCACCTGTATATTCTGCTACCAGACCTATCTCATGTGCTGGTTAGTGTCATGGCTCAGCTTAACGTTACCTGTCCCCTGTTCCACCTCTCACTGGTGGGTATTGTGATCCTGCCCTGCCAGTGAGTGGCATTCAGTGATGTTGTTGTTAACTACTGCAGCTTCTTGTCTTGGTTCTTGTGCTCACCATGTGTGCTAGTACTTCGGTCGGACCCTTAAAGGTCCTTCTATTCCCTCCTCCAAACTGCTCAGTCTTAGCCCCCTCACTTACCTGCAAGTACAGTGGCCTTGTCTATGGAAGTCTCTCAGTGATCATTCCTCACCTGAACATAAACTCTCAGATCCGTGCTTGTCCTACCTGTGCCATCCCCAGAACCCTGTAAACCCACACCCCCAAGTCACCAATGTGGGCTGCTGGGTGGCCTGAGGGCTTTGTCAGGCGCCATTGGCATCTGGGCCTCTCAATCAGAGTGTCACCAGGTCTTCCCCCGCCCCCAGAGCTGGCTGACCTGATTTTTACTTTTTAAGAATTCATTTTATTTCGGGCCCGGCGGCATGGCCTAGTGGCTAAAGTCCTTGCCTTGAAAGCCCCGGGATGCCATATGGGCGCCGCTTCTAATCCCGGCAGCTCCACTTCCCATCCAGCTCCCAGCCTGTGGCCTGGGAAAGCAGTTGAGGATGGCCCAATGCATTGGGACCCTGCACCCACGTGGGAGACCTGGAAGAGGTTCCAGGTTCCTGGCTTCGGATCGGCACACATCGGCCCTTTGCGGCTCACTTGGGGAGTGAATCATCGGACAGAAGATCTTCCTTTCACCCGCTGGTTTATTCACCAAATTCTATGGCTGCAATGGCTGGAGCTGGGCCATTCCCAATCCAGGCTCCAGGAGCTTCTTCCAAGTCTTCCACATGGGTAGAGGAGCCCAAAGACTTGAGCCATCTTCTACTGATTTCCCAGGTACAAGTAAGGAGTTAGATCACAAGTGGAATGTCAAGGACATAAACCAGAGCCCAAATGGGATGTTGTGAGTAGAGGCTTAGCCTACCATGCCATGGTGCTGGCTCCCCATTGCCCTGATGTCATCATTGCACATTGTATACATTTATCAAAACATCACACTGTCCCACTCAGTTATGAATAATTATGTACCATGTTTTACAGAACCAAAAAGCCAGTATCCAGGCCCAAGCCCAGATCAATCAAATGAGAATCTTCATGGATGGAATGTTAATGATTTTTGGGCCCTGGAGATTTTTAAAAATGTTTATTTTTTGATGATGTTTACATACTTGAGGATGTACATATGGATCACGCATGGGCCACTGATTAGGGTGAGGAGGGTTGAGGAATGAGTGAAAGTGGATGGGATAATTGTTTCCAATTTTCTTTTTCATTCTGTGTCTGGGAAAGGGGGTTGAGAAGGGGAGAGAGCTGCTTCCCAGTACCTGGGGGAGGCGGACTGCCACTTGATGTTGTCCTAGAGTCCCACATGTGGCGCCTGTTCTGAGGGTACTGCTTAAATGGTTTTTATAGTTCTGAGATGCTGTTGATTTCATTACCCCAAGGCTGAGGAAATCCTTACAAGGTCTATTGATTGACATAGTCTACCCTAGAGTCTCCTCTCCTTCAGATATTTGCTGTCAAAGCTTGGCAGGGAGAGTTGTTCCGTTTGTTCAGCAATCCATGGTACTAGATGTCCTCTGCAGGCCTCAGTGAGCTGTTTTGTGCCCCATGAGCATCTGTGCATGCTGTCTGCTGCATAGGCTTCAACTGAGGAGGACCAATTCTGACACATGCACTCCACAGTCAAACCACAGGTCGTGTGATTTTTCCCTGTGGTTGAAGTTCTGAGTCCAGTAGTCCAGTTGGGGGTGCCCAAAGAAAGCTCACCAGAGGTGACCCCAGACCTGATTCCTGTGTGTGCCAGCCAGTGTGAGGCCTGGCTCAGTCCATCACCTATGTCAGCCTACACACACACTGTGTAGTCACTTGGTCAGTTCTGTCTCACACAAACCAGTGGATGCTGTGACCCAGCCCATTCCTGGCCACCACACACTCAGTCCTTATGCACACCAGTGATTACTGCAGCCCGTTTGCAGTGACCCCTAATAACGATCACGAGGCCTGCAGCCAGCCCTGGTTCCTGCACATGCTGGTATGTGCAGCAGACTAGTCTAGTCAGTCCCACATCCCTTTAGGTTCTTGTACACATCAATGTGTGTAGTAGCCTTGTTCAGCCCAACCAACCCCACTATCCAGTCCACACTTGAAGCTGATAAGTGCTTCTGGCTATTTAGCCAGGCATGCCCCAGCCCTGATTCTCATGCTCACCAATGGGAATTGCAGCCCATCAGAGGGGTGCCCACAGTTTTCCTACTAGGCCCATTCCTAGCCCCAAATCTTGTTCCTTCCAGGGGTCAAGTGGTCTAACCTGACAAGACTTGCCCCCTTTCCAGCACTTGTCAATTGATGCTGCAGCAAGGCCTGACCAGCCTGTACTTATTCTGGCTCATGCATGCAACAGTAGATAAAGTTACTTAACCCAGTCTGGCTCTCCCTCTAACCCAGTTCACATGCAGGCCAAGAATTTTTGTAGATGTGATCAGCCTGGTCCACCCCAGATCTCAGCTCTCTTGCTTTGCAGTGGGCACAGTAGCCCCACAGGGTATTCCCTCCCTCACCTCTAACCCCACAGCACCCCTACCAGGTCTCTGGTTATTTTAAGGAGTCCTGGAATTTGAGAACCACTGGGAAGAGCTTGCTGCTTAGCCTGATTTACCCTTCTGATCAAAACTCCTTCGCCTCCCTCCCCCTGAGCAAGCAGCAAGGCTTTATGAGGAAGTTACCTGAGCAGGTTCTTTTAGAAAGGTTTGTGGCTGGAGGGCAGCCTCCATCCAGTCACTTCTGAAGGAATTCAGCTACCGGACAACATCCATGCTGGGGAACCTGCTCTTTTTAATGAAACCACAGGGGAGTTGGTGAGGTGGAAGAAGGCAGTGATGATTCTGTAACTATAAAGAATCACATTGCTGTCTTGCACTGGACAAGACAGCACCCTAGCAGAAGCAGATTTCTTAGGCGAGATCTCAGAGAGTACTGGGGGATGATCTAGAATAGATTTTTCTAGCAAAGGACACAAACAAAGGGTGCCCATAGATACTGAGAATCCAAAGCCTGTGTTTTTCAAATAGTCATATGCCCCAAAATCAGCCAGGAGCTTTTAGATGCAGAATCAACAGCAGTGCTACTGACCCACAATTCAACCTTTGCTGCACTTTGGAGTTTATAGGGAAGTTTTAAAAATACTGATTCTTGGATTGCTCATCCCGAAATGTTGCTTGTAGTATGGCCTGGGCACAGGGTATTTCAAAGCTGTCACAGTAGCCCAATATGCAGTGAGGACTGGGAATCACTGGCAGGAAAAATACTAGTTTAAACTTAAATTTTTTTAATTTTGAATTTTATGGTATAGACTTTAAAAAAAGGATTATTTTTAATGCAAAGTTAGATATACAGAGAGGAGAGACAGAAAGATCTTCCGTCCAATGATTCACTTCCCAAGTGACTGCAATGGCCAGTGCTGCGTCGATCCAAAGCCAGGAGCCAGGAACGTCCTCCAGGTCTCCCACGCAGGTGCAGGTCTCCAAGGCTTTGGGCTGTCCTCGACTTCATTCCCAGGCCACAGGCAGGGAGCTGGATGAGAAGTGGGGCTGCCGGGATTAGAACCAGTGCCCATATGGGATCCCAGTGCATTCTAGGCTAGGATTTTAGCTGCTAGACCACCACACTGGGCCCAATTTATGCTTATTTTTAAAAAACTTGAAATATCTAGGGCCCGGCGGCATGGCCTAGCGGCTAAAGTCCTCGCCTTGAAAGCCCCGGGATGCCATATGGGCACCGGTTCTAATCCCGGCAGCTCCACTTCCCATCCAGCTCCCTGCTTGGGGCCTGGGAAAGCAGTTGAGGACGGCCCAATGCATTGGGACCCTGCACCCACGTGGGAGACCCGGAAGAGGTTCCAGGTTCCCGGCTTCGGATCGGCGCGTACCGGCCCGTTGCGGCTCAGTTGGGGAGTGAATCATCGGACGGAAGATCTTTCTCTCTGTCTCTCCTCCTCTGTGTATATCTGGCTGTAATAAAATGAATAAATCTTTAAAAAAAAAAAACTTGAAATATCTCAAGGCAGAATTCCAGAGAGAAGGAGAAACATGGAAAAAGAGGCATATTCCATCTGTTAGTTCTTTCCTCAAATTGTTGCAACTTCCAGAGTTGGCAAATCCGAAGCCAGGAGCCTCTTCCAGGTCTCCTATGTGGGTGCAGGGGTCAAAGACTTGAGCCACACCTGCTGCCTCCCAGTTTGCATATTAGCAGAATTAGTAGTTGAGCTGGAGCGTGAATCCAGGCATTCCAGTACGGGCTGTGGTCATCCAAGCAGCGCCTCACATGATAGCACAAACTGCTGTCCCTACATGATTTGTTTCTTTCTCTCCCATTTTTTTTTTAGGATTTATTGAAGCTAGTGTTGTGACATTGCAGTTTAAGCTGCCATCTGTGTCACTGGATTCTCATATGAATGCTGCTTTGAATCTCAGGTGTTCTACTTCCTGCTCAGTTCCTTGCTAATGCACCCAAAGAATGCAGCAGATAGTCCAGTACTTGAGCTAACCACATGAGAGACCTGGTGGAGTTCCTGGTAGGGGGTAGGTTGTATATCTTCAGTGCCTGCTTCATTCACCCATGTGGCTGTGACAGCTGGGGCTGGCCCTGGCTGAGGCAAACAGGCAAGAAATAAGTGGCAAGAATTCAAGTACTTGAGCCACCATTACATTAGAGTATGGAGCTAAAGTGGAATCAGGGTAGCTGGGACTTAACCAGGATGCAGGTAGTCCAAGTAATGGCTTAATCTACTACACCTCAATACCTGTGAACTTCTTGAGGATCTTTTGCTGTGATGCCCCATGCCCCAGAGCTTCCACTCCTATGACAATATATACATATAACCAGATCTAGAAAAACATTTTCACATAAAAACTTGTATAAAAATGTCTTTACGGACTGACGTGATAGCCAGGTGGCTAAAGTCCTCCCCTTGTATGTGCCAGGATCCCATATGGGTGCTGGTTCATGTTTTGGCGGCACCACTTCCCACCCAGCTCCCTGCGTACAGTCTGGGAAAGCAGTCGAGGACGGCCCAAAGACTTAGGACCCTGCACCCAAGTGGGCAACCCTGAGGAGGCTCCGACCTCCTGGCTTTGGATTGGCTCAGCTCCAGTCATTGTAGCCACTTGGAGAGTGAATCGGTGAATGGAAGATCTTTCTGTCTCTCCTCTTATCTACATATCTGACTTTGCAATAATAATGAATATTAAAAAAAAAACCCTGGGCCCGGCACGATAGCGTAGTGGTTAAAGTCCACACCTTAAGGAGGAGAGACAGAGAGGAAGATCTTTCGTCCGATGGTTCACTCCCCAAGTGAGCTGCAACGGCTGGAGCTGAGCTGATCCGAAGCCAGGAGCCTCTTCCGGGTCTCCCACGTGGGTGCAGGGTCCCAAGGCTTTGGGCCGTCCTCCACTACTTTCCCAGACCACAAGCAGGGAGCTGGATGGGAAGTGGAGCTGCCGGGATTAGAACCGGTGCCCATATGGGATCCCGGGGCTTTCAAGGCGAGGACTTTAGCCGCTAGGCCACGCCGTTGGGCCCAAATAAAATAAATCTTTAAAAAGTAACTATTTTATTGATCTTATATGATTTTTAGTCTGTATTCCATTTATACACAGATCTGTTGTTTCTTTCCTTATACTGTTTTGGGTTAGTTTGTTCTTGCTTTTCCAGGTCCTTGAGATGCATAATTAGGTTGTTAATTTGATGTTTTCTCTTTTTTTGGATGCAGGTACTTACTGCTATTTACTTTTACTCTATCCTGTACATTTTTTAATGTTGCGTTTCTACTTTAGTTTGTTTCAAGTTATTTTCAAATTTTTCTTAGATTTGTTCTGTGACCTGACCCATTGTTCATTCAGAAGCATGCTCTTCCATCTCTATGTATTTGTATAATTTCTGTGGTTTCTTTTGTTGTTTTCTACTCATAGAAGATATATGATACAACTTTGCTTTTTGTATTTGTTGAGACTTGTTTTGTTGCCAGGTTTTATATGTGAGCTTATCCAAAGCCAGGAGCCAGGAGCTTCTTACAGATCTCCGACGTGGTTGCAGGGTCCCAAGGCTTTAGCCACTGAGCCATTGTGCCAGGCGTGCTGGCACAATTTTATAAGCATTATGTAGGTTAAGCTGTAATGCCAGCATCCCGGTCAGCACAAATTCAAGTCCTTGCTGCTCTACTTTTAATCCAGCTCTCTCCTAATGCATGTGGAAAAGCAGTGGAAGATGGATCAAGTTGTATCTCTGCCCCCCAAATGAGAGGCCAGGATGGAGTTCCTGGATTCTGGCTTTGCCCTGGCCCTACCTGACTGTTGAGCCATGTGGGGACTGAACCTGTAGATGAAAGATTTTTCTCTCTGTAACTCTAACTTTGAAGTAAATAAAATGTTTTTTTTAGAAGGGTAATTTTAAAAATAAAATGCAGATTATATAGCAATTAGTTAAAGAAAAAAATAAATTGAATCTGTACTGACCTCAGGATACTCCTGAAGTTACTTGTTTCGAACATGGAACATTTCTGAACCTTCTGTTCTCTTTTCTTTTGCCTCTAAAGGAAGAACTTGGTGGTGATTGTACCCTGGGCCCTAGGTCACATTTACTTGTTACAATCTTCCTACGCATCCCAAGACAATCATCTTCTCTTGCCTGCTTCAGACAATCCTGTATCTGCTGCAAATCTAGGCCAAACATTTTTCATATGTTGCTTCTAAGACAAATAATTTAGGTTTGAGAAATGTTTTTTAAGGTTTACTTTTTGTTTATTTGAAAGGTACAGAAGAGAGAGAGGGAAAGTTGTCCTCTATAAACTGTTTCAGTCCCCCAGATAGCCCCAACAACCAGGTCTGGGCCAGGTGCTTCATCTGGGTCTAGCACAGGGGTGCAGGGTTCACGTTAGGTCATTTTCCACTGCTTTCCCAGGCATATTAGTAGGGAGCTAGATTGAAAGTGGAGCACCTGGGTCTTGAACTGGTGCCCATATGGGATTCTGGTGCTGTAGGCAACAGCTCACCGTGGTATACCATAATGCCGGCCTTGGGAAATCTTAGGATATTAATTTCCTACCTCTGAAAAGGTAAAAACCAAGTAAAGATTCAGGCTGTCTTTTTTTTTTTTTTTTTTTTTTTTTAAGATTTAGAGTTACAGAGAGAAGATAATGACACTTCTGCTGGTTCACTCCCCAAATACCCACAAAGACTGGATCTGGGCCATTCCAGGGGCCAGAAGCCTCCTCTGAGTCTCTAATATGGGTATAGGGACTCAAAGCCTTAAGTCATCCTCCACTGCTTTCCCAGGTCATAAGAAGGGAGCTAGATGAAAGTGGAACATCTGGGACTAGAAGCAGTATCAGTATGGGGTGTGGCACCAAAGACAGAAACTTAGCCTATTATACCTGACACTGGCTCATACTGTCTGCATTTGAGAGGGAAATTTGATTTCAAATGACTGAAGATTTCCCTGCTCTCTATGTAGTCCCTCCCTCATCAAGGGCCTCAAATACCAGCGTCTGCAGGCCTGGGACTCTGAGATTGTCAGGCTGATCAGAACTCAAACACCCAAGGCCTGCCTTCATGTTTTCTGTGCGTGATGAATAAGGGGTCAAGTATAGGCCAATAGAATAAACTCCTGTCTGGAAGGTGGGATGTTACTGGGAACTGACTAAATCCTGAATTGCATCTTGGAAGGCCACAACAAAGAGAAGAAATTGTGATCAGAAAGATTCTTCTGTGATAAAGGGTATTCAGGCATATCCTAAAAACTGTTTTCAGGGCTCAGTTCATTTTCAGCAGTTGCTGAAATGTTTTTTAGATTCAAATATTCAAAATGGATACACATTGGCCCAGGAGTTGCGGTAGCTTTCCAGGAGGCAAAGGGATTAAACCTGTGCATGCCAATTTGGGCCTGGGCACAAAAGAATGCAGATTGGTCGTAGACTTTTCTAGCTACTTTCTGATTTGAGGGAAAATACTGCTATGAATCTCCTTCCACACATAAAGTGCCTTTCTTAACACTTTGTATAAATGAACTCATTGAGTCCTCACTGTAGACTATACCATTGCTGTAGTTATTACCCACATTTTAAATATGAGGAGACTAGAGTGGATATTCAGCTAAGAAATTAAGACACCCCCAACCTATTTTGGAGCACCTCGGATTGAGGCTCAGCTCTAGCTCTGCCTCCAGCATCCTACTAGCGCAGACCCTGGCAGGCAGTGGCAAGGATTCAAGTTGGATTATTTCCTCCTACCTGGGAGAACCAGAGTGTGTTCCTGGCTCTTGTCTTCAGCTTTGTCCTGTCCCAGCCTCTGCAGTCACTTGGAAAGTGGACCAGTGGATAGAGTATTTCTTTTTCCCTCTATCTCTTGTCTTTCTGGCCCGAAAAAAAAAAAAAAAAAAAAAAGCCCAGTGTGATGGCTCAATTGGCTGATCTTCCACTTCATTGTTAGGATCTCATATGGGCTCTGATTCATGTCCTGTGTGTTCCACTTTCCATCCAGCTCACTGCTTGAGGTCTGTGAAAGCAGTAGAGTGTGGCCCAAGGCCTTGGAACCCTGCACCCATGTGGGAGACCAGGAGGAAGTTCCTGGCTTTGGATTGGTTTAGCTGCCACTGTTGCAGCCAGTTGGGGAGTTAACCAGTGGATGGAAGATCTCTCGCTCGCGCTATCTTTCTCTCTTTTCCTCTCCTTCTCTCTGTATATCTGTCTTTCCAACAAAAAGCATATGATAAATCTTTTTTAAAAAAGTGTGAGATTGTGGCGGTGGGTGGAGGTGGGGGATGTGGAAAGAGAGAGATCAATTTTCTCTGTACTAGTTTACTTCCCAAGTGGCTGCAAAGGCTAGAACTGATCAATCAGAAGCCAGGAGCCAGTAGTTTTTTTCCACATCTCATATGTGGGTGTGGGGGCCAAAGCTTTTGACCCTCTTTCACTGCTTTTCCAGGTACATTGGCAGGGAACTGGTTTGGACGTGAAGCAGCCAGACCTTGGTGCCATGGGCAGTGGCTTCACCCATCATGGCATGGTGCTGGTCCCTGGAATTTTCTTTTTGTAGCTCTCCCTTAACTACCCCTTGACTCAAGTTTCCCCTGAGAGACATAATGCCCCCCAAATCTTTTTGAATTATAGAGGGATTAGTGGTCTCTTCTTTTGGAAGTCTTCATGGTAGGGTGGAGCTATTGTCTCTACCCAGTTGGGGTTTTGGTGCTCTCACCGTATCTGATTTAGAAGTTGATCCTGAGAAGGTTGTTGACATCCTTGGGAGAACCCAAACTGCTATGGAATAATGGTATTTACCTGGGATAGAGAAGTTGTGTCAGCTTGTTTATAACACAGAGAACAAAAATGCAAGCCAGATTTTTAAAAGATTCATTAATTTTTTATTGGATAGCTTTTTTTTTTTTCAGAGAAAAAGAAAGATCTTCCATCCTCTGGGTCACTTCCCAAGTGGCCACAACAGTTGGGACTAAGCCAGTCTGAAGCCAGGAGTCAGGAGCTTCTGGGTGTCCCATGTAGATGGAGAGTCCCAAGACTTTGTGCCATTCTCTACTGCTTTCCCAGGCCACAAGCAGGGATCTGGATGGGCAGTGGAGCAGTCGGGTGTCAACCGATGCCCATTTGGGATCCCGGTGTGTGCAAGGAGAGGGATTTATCCACTGAGCTATCTCAACAGGCTCACAAGTCAGATTTTTAAGAGTAGCAACAGAAGGGCCAGTTAGAGAACAAATCAACCCTCATAGGGTGGCAAATACTCTTCCTAATCAGGTGTAATGATTGAGTCTGTGATATAGAGTTATAAATGGTTATGCTATCTTTCATTTTATTGAGGTTTCTCTTAACTGTTTGAGAACCACTAATCCAGATAGAGTGTGTTTCATTGAGCATAGAACAGACTCTACCATTTAAGCAGCATGTGCATATAATGCCCTTGTATTCTGCTGTTACTACCTTATGAATGGAATTTATGCTCTCTTATTGGGCCTTAGTTATAATTACAGTAATTTCTCAAGTTTGTTGAAGAACCAAGAAAATATTTACAAATTATTAGTATGTTATTCCATATGGGGCACAGAATTCTCTCAGTACAGTCCAGGCAAATCCAAGATGTTTAAGAATAAGGTTATTATAATTCTGAACCAACATCAGGAATGGGAATCCCTTTTGAGTAGTTCTTTTTACTTGTAGCTGAGTGAGACTGTGTTCAAGATATGATCCCAGGGCCAGCAAGCATGGTGGTATAACAGGCTGTGCCTCCCACTGCAGTATTGGCTTTCCAGTATGGGTGAGGGTTCAAGTCCTGGCTGTTCCACTTCCCATCTAGCTCCCTGCTTATGACCTAAGAAAGCAGTGGAGGATGGCTCAGACATTAGGGGCCTTGTACCCGCGTCGGAACCTGGAAAAAGCTCCTGGCTTCTGGTTTTGGATTGGCTTGGTTCTGGCTGTTGTGGCCATCTGGGGAGTGAACCTGTCTCTCCTCTATAAAAATTCACCTTTCGGGAGAATCAAGGTGGCGGAATAGGGTAAGGACACGTTTAAACGGACGGAAAAACATTTAATCAGTATGAAGCAGAGAGGACATATTTCAGGAAATAGGAAAGGACAGAACAACAGTAGAGGGGTACCTGGAGACTGATAGACAGAGGAAAGCAGTGGATGCAACGGTGTGGTGTTGCAGTGACTGATACTCCAGCACGGTGATCTGAACTCCACCAGCAACCAGAACTCCACCAGCAACCAGGTGGGAAGGGACTTTCACTGGGAGCTTGGGAGGTAAACCCAGGCAAAGATCTGTTCGTCCTGCTGGTCTGTTTGATTTGACCAGGAGCAGAGACAGAGCAGCAGATCACAGACGCGTAGTACGAGAACAGGGCAGATTTCACAGCCCGGTCAGCCCCCTAGAGGTGAATTGGGCGCCATTTTGCGTAAGGGGGAAAGGGCAAGGGAAAGGACTGAGCATGCACTGAGCTGGGGGTGAACTCATTTCTGACTCAGTGAAACTGCAGCAATGTGGCATTCTACAGTACCACCCGGAGCAGGTCTGGGTAGCCCTCAGATCTGACGGCCAGCAGATCAAGATCTGTAGTGGTGCGCCGTTTTGCACACTGTGGCAATAGCTTTGGGACTGCTGGGGACAACAATGAACTGCACATGTGCTGAGCTTGCGAGAACTCGCTGACGTCAGTGGATTGCACTGGTCCTGCAGGAAAATAATACCGACTGTGGCATTGTACCAGCCAAAATAGGTTCGTGTGGCACCCAGACCTAAAGTCTAACAGGTTCCGAAAAGATCAGCGCCACCAACAACCTAATTATATAGGACACCTGGTGTCTCTGTAATCCTGGGACCTGCTCCAACCAGAAGTGGGAGAAAGGTTGCAGAGACAATGGTGCAGCCTCAGCACGATATTACAGGAGGTGGAGAGTGGTGAGCCAAGAGCTGGGGCTGTGGAGACCATGGTGGAAATCTGACATAAGAACCCAGACCTGGAACTCACTGGAGGTTGTGGCACAAGTGGCTGCAAGCAAAAGGTTGTGTACCAACGACAATAAGTAAAATCGCATTGTAGACCTGTGGGTGACACAGCTTAGAAACCTGCTCCAAGGAGAAGACTCTGCTAACCAGAAGTACAATGACCAAGAACAAAAGAAGAGACAAAGGCACAATGAATATCACCGGAAACCCCCCTGCAAAGGAGCAAAACCCTATGCCAACCTCAGAGTTAACTGAGGAAGACATCGAGAAAATGGGGGACACAGAATCCGTAAGACTCATTTTAAAGATTCTGATCAAAAATGAGAAGCTTATGCAAGAGTTCAAAGAATTTAAGGAAGCAATAAAGCAAATCAAGGCTGGTATATCAGAAATTAAGAACACAGTAGAGCAAATTAAAAGTACAGTGGAGAGTCTCCAAAATAGAATGAAGCAGGCAGAAGAAAGAATCTCAGAATTGGAAGATATTTCCTGTCACCAGGGGGAAGCAAACAAAAAGCTGGAAGCAGAGCTGGATCAGGCCAAAAAAAGTATTCAAGAATTGAAAGACACTATTAAGAGGCCACATATAAGAGTTATGGGAGTCCCAGAAGGTGCAGAAAGAGAAGCTGACTTTGCAAATGTACTTAATGAAATAATAAAGGAAAATTTCCCTAATCTGGAGAAAGAATTGGGAAACAAGATCTAGGAGGGGCACAGAACTCCCAACAGGCTTGGTCAAAAGCGATCTTTACCACAACATATGATAATCAAGCTCTCTTCAATTGAACATAAGGAAAAGATCCTGAAATGTGCACGTGAAAAAACTCAATTGACATATAAAGGAAAGCCAATTAAGCTTACAGGAGATCTCTCACAGGAAACTCTACAGGCAAGAAGAGAATGGAGTGACATATTCCAGATTCTAAAAGAAAAAAATTGTCGGCCTAGGATAACGTATCCAGCAAAGCTTTCTTTCGTCTTTGAAAATAAAATAAAATTCTTCCACAGTAAAGAAAAGATAAAAGAATTTGCCTCTTCCAAACCTGCCCTACAAATGATACTTCAAGATGTTCTCTTGACAGAGAAGAGGAATAGCACCTACCAAAACCAAGGGCAAACGGGAAGAACATCCCAGTAAATGACAACAGAAAACTAAACCAATGAACAACCCATTCCTAAAATGACAGGACCAAAATAACATCCATGTATATTAAACTCTGAATGTAAATGGCTTAAGCTCAATCAAACATCATAGATTAGTACACTGGATTAAAAAACAAAACCCATCTGTTTATTGTCTGGAGGAGACACACTTCAACAAAGATCAGCGGAAACTTTATCACATGGGTTTTGTTGTTTTCTGTTGGATTCATCTCTTCAAAACACTTTCTTCTGATTAAATCAGTCAGTGACTCGTAGATCATGCAGTGGCATCGTTTTCTTCAAGAAGGTTCTTGATTTTCATTTCCTCAGCTACACATTAGTCGTTTAATAGCGTGTTATTTAACTTTTTGGTGGTGTTAATTTCTTTTTTCTCCCTGATGTTGATTTTGTTTTGTGGCTCATTTAAGGGGATGTACTGTAGTTGTGTAATGGAGACTCATATCTAGTAACATGTCATTTAACTTCATGGTATTGTAAATTTCTATTTTTCTTTCTATTGTTGATTTTGTATTACGATTTTTCATTTAAGGGGATGTACAGTAGTGGTGAAATGGAGACTAACATCCAGATGTGAGGATGCAGTGTGGTATGCATTTCTGCTTCCAGACAAAGATGGACTTACAATGAAACTGTTTACTGTATCTTGACAATAGGATTCTGGACTCTCTGCTATTGTCCATGCCCGCAGTGATGGACATATGACTGTGTATGAAGAACTGTATGTTAGTAATGATATAGAGGAACTGGGGGGGAAGGGAATTGGGAAGGGGATAAGGGAATATGGAGCTGTATCATAAAGTGATAGCAATAATAAAATGTAAAAAAAATTTTAAAAATTCACCTTTCAAATAAAAAGAAATAAATCTTTAAAAAACATGAATAAATTATCCCAAGTTTGAAAAAGCTCCCAAAGTGGAAGTATTATCTTTATTAGATATAACAACTTCAGGAAGTCCAATGACTATGGTGCATTGTTCTCCCCATTTAAAAAGTAAAGTTAAATGATGAATGATCCACAGAGCAAAAAGAAACCCATCCGTTATAGGGTGACTGGTATAGTTTGTCCCTTGACTCATAGATATTGATAGTTGGTATTGATTCCCAAATTGCTGGGATTTATGCCAACTTCCATGGGTATGATTTTGTGAATTTGGACTGGTTGAGTTGGGGCTAGACTTTAGTCTTAACATCCCTCTGTTGTCCTAAGTTATGGCTTTTGGTGACTGGGACTAGTTGTCTCAGATATTCCTTGAATCCATCCTGGCCACTTTATTTTTTAGTTTTCATGGTAATTACATGGTTGATCAGGGTGGGACGGATCGAGGGTTAGGGATAAGTGGTTGAAATCATTGTTTCCAAATTTGCTATTTCTTCTTGTTTCTGGAGGAAGGGGAGAGGTAAAGAGAGAAGCCACATCTAGCTTCCCAAATGTCCCAGTACTCAAGGGAGGGGAACCGCCACCCAATATCCACCCAGGGTCCTGGTGTGTGCATGTTCTGAGGGTTTGGAGAGTTCTGAAATGCTGTTGATTTTGCTGATCCACGGATGCTGCAGCCCTCCCAATGTCCATTGGCTGACCTGGTGAATTTCAAGTCTCCATTCACCTAAATTTTTGCTGTCATTGTTTGGCTTGGGTAGTTGTCCAATTTGCTCTGTTCCTGTTTTGCTACAGTACCAAATGGGCTACCATATTCTCCATGTGTGTCAGAGCCTGCATCCACTGTTCCGCCTTTCTCACTGAGGAGGGCATATTCTTGTAGGCCAGTTTAAGGACCCAGGCCAGGTGACCAGAGCCCTGCTGGATCCCCCACCCCTGGGATCACAAATCCAGCACCCACCCTAATAGACAGGCCCCAGGCCGCAGGCCAGGCGACCTAAGCCCCACTGGATCCCCCATGCCTGGGGCTCACAAACTCTGCACCCACCTCGCATGTGGGTCAAGAGACCCAGGCCAGTCAAACTGAGCTCTGCCTGGCCACTTTCCATCTCTTGAATAATTATTGTTTATGCCTTTGAGGTCTTTATTAGAACTACCTGAAATCTGGCAGGCCACATTTTGGGTTAGTAAAGTTAAGAGTTAGCAAGGATAATACTGGAAGGTTAAAATTCAAGTTACCTTAAAGAAGCTATCTTGTAGAAGTAATTCTCTGTGCTTACCCTGAATGTAGGTAGGCTTTTGTCTTGGCCAAATAACCAACTGCTTTTTGAACAGTTATGAGATTGATTACAGAGGATTGGATTAAGTATACTTAGAAATGGACACCCCTGTAGAAATGGAGAAGGCAGACATCTGCTTCATAAGTCAATGTTCATAATTTTGTTTGGTTGGTAGTTGTTAGTGGTGGTGGAATCAGTTTTCAGTTTGGATTAAAGGAGATATGGTGGTTCCTTTTTTTTAAATCTTATTGTCTTGTTACATGGCATGAAATTAAAACTGGAAAGGACTTTTGAGGACTCCATCCAACCTTTATCTTTGAAAGGGACTGCCCTGAGGCCTTGTTCAATTTTACATAGTTCCTGGAACTTAGGACAGAGATAGCACTGTGCTACATGCAAAAGTGTTTTTTTTTTTTTTTTTTTTGGTAACCTCCAAGGAATGAATAGCAGATTTTTTTCACTAGAGACATTACTGGGGCAGAGCCATCATCAAAGAAGTCATGGTTAGTTGTAAATGTCCTGTAGGGTTGAAATGCAGGGGACTTTCACATCTCTTCAGAGAAATAGTTTTGAAAGTGTCTCCGAAGAATTTTATCCCAGACAAGGGCTAGAATTGAGCTAGCTTGTTTTCCTGATGAGTTACTAAAGGTTTCTTAGTAGTACTGGCAGATGTCTTCTAAGACACCGTGACAGAAAGTTTTGCTTACTCCCATGTGGACAAATTCTATAAAGGCTTACACTTAGAAGTGGCAACATGGAGCCAGTGTAACACAACAGGTCACCAGGTCACTAGATGAGTACCAGTTCAGTTCCCAGCTGCTCCATTTTTGATCCAATTCCCTACTGATGTACCGGGGAAAACAGCAGAAGATGGCCCAGATGCTTGGAGCCCTGCCACTCACATGGAAGACCTAGATGGAATTCCTGGCTCGTGGCTTCATCCTGGCTAGGCACTGACCATCATAGTCATTTGGGAGTGAACCAGTGGATTGTGTACCACAATGTCAGCTCCTAAATAGCTACTTCTTTATAAGACTTTAATGCTGACAAAGCTGCTTTTTGATTTGCCATTTGGTTTCCTTTAGATATTAGAGGCATGTCTTTTTGGTGTCCCTTATAATGGATGATGCCTATTTGCTTAGGTAGATGTATAACATCTAAAAGATTTAAAATTAAGGGCCTGGCGTGATGGCCTGGCGGCTTAAGTCCTTGCCTTGAAAGTGCTGGGATCCCATATGGGTGCCAGCTCTAATCCCGGCAGCTCTGCTTCCCATCCAGCTCCCTGCTTGTGGCCTGGGAAAGTGGTCAAGGACAGCCCAAAGCCTTGGGACCCTGCACCCGCATGGGAGACCCGGAAGAGCTTCTGGCTCCTGGCTTGGGACTGGCTCAGCTTCAGCCATTGCGGCCGCTTGGGGAGTGAACCATCAAATGGAAGATCTTCCTCTCTGTTTCTCCTGTATATCTGCCTTTCCAATAAAAAATAAATAAATCTTTAAAAAATTTAAAATTAAGATTTCTGGCCTGTGTTTTATAGTGGAGTTTGATTGGCTACAAGGCCTCTTTCTTTACAGGTGACTACATGGGCATGTAGTACAAGAAAGCATCTTCATGGAAACTGATTATTTTTCTTTTCCTAAAATTTTGGTTTGAGTTAGAGCAGAGAGCTCTGCTTTCTGGGCTGATGTCCCAGAGGAAGCGAAGTAGCCTCAACAGTTTTAGAGACTAATGGTTGAATGTCTTGTCTTCCACTGTGCTTCCTTGATGAGGCTGCTGCTATCAGTAACCATTTTCCCCCCTCTGGAATGTCTAGTGGGAGGTCTTTGAGATCCTCTCTACTAATATGGACTTGAGTAACAGTTTTCTCACAAGAGCAGCCTGTTTCTTTTGGCAGAGGGGATAATGTTAATAAATCAGGAATTGAGGGTATTGTAAACTGTAAATAACTTCAGAAACATTTACAGTCACTTTTTCAGTTTACCCTGTCAGCCTAAGATGTCCTTTAGCCTTTAGAATATCTTGGAACGGGAGGGGGGAGGGAGGGACTTCTGTCTCAAACTTAATTTAGAAATATCTTCTATGGCTTATAAGCAGAGTGCCCATTGGCTACTACTGCATCAAGTTTCTTGAGAAATAGGCTACAGGTTGTGATTCATTTCATAGTTTTTGAACCAGGACTCCTAATGCTATTTCCCTTTATTTCTTTCTCTCACACACACAAACAAAATCAGGCTTTTTGTGAGATTCCCAAGGCAGGGGCCCATAAAAGAGCTTGACTTCTTCAAAGAACCTATTTGCTTCAGGGGTTCATTGCAGGCACTGTAAATCATCTTCCTGGGCAGTTCAAGTCCTGGCGATTCCGCTTCCAATCCAGCTCCCTGTTAGTGTGCCTGGGAAAGCAGCAGAAGATAGCTCAAGTCCTTGGGCCACTATGCCTTGTATTGAAGACCTGGTAGAAGCTCCTAACCTTGGTCTGGCTCAGCTCTGACTGTGATGGCAGTTGGGGGAATGAATCAGCAGATGAGAGATCTCTCTTTCTGTTTGTGCCCATCCCCCTCTTTCAAACCAATAAAATAAAATCTTAAAACAAAACAAATTGCTGTGTCCTTTCTGTTGATAATTGTCTCAGGCCTAGAGTAATAATGTAGCATAAGTACTGGACTTTTGTAATGAGAGTTGGGTCCTTTTCTGTAAAATCTTACATCCTCAACTGGCTGAGACCTTAAGGCTTTGTTGACGGTATTCTTTTTTTTTTTTGGTAAAGATTTATTTATTTTTATTGGAAAGTGAGATATACAGAGAGGAGGAGAGACAGAGAGGAAGATCTTCTGTCCATTTATTTACTCCCCAAGTGGCTATAATGGCCAGAACTCAGCCAATCTGAAGCCAGGAGGCCAGAGCCTCTTCTGGGTCTCCCATGCGGGTGCAGGGTCCCAAGGCTTTGGGCTGTCCTTGACCACTTTCCCAGGCCACAAGCAGGGAGCTGGATGGGAAGCAGAGCTGCCGGGACATGAACTGGCACCCATATGGGATCCCGGGGCGTGCAAGGCGAGGGCTTTAGCTGCTAAGCTCTGCGCCGGGCTCTGACTGTATGCTTATATGACAATTCGTGAATAACTACAGATAAATTGATCATCCACATGTTGGAGTATTGTCCCCTGAGAGAACTAAAGATCTCTTAAGGCTTTAAGTCTTGTGCAAACAAGTGTGGGTAGTCTTGAAACCTTTATTACAGGTTGGTCCAACTAAGTGGTTTGAGTATTGGGATGTACCCATTCAAATACAAACAGCAATTGAGAATCCCAATGCCCTGGCACACAGAAGAAACCTTCTTTAAGGTCTATGACACTAAACCATTTTGCCTGTCCTGGAATGAGTGTTCAAATAGTATAGGAATTAGCTGCCATAGGTTGTACTGTGATGACAGCCTCATTCTCAAACCAAGGTCTTGGAATAGCCTATATTTTCTTGTAGGTTTAAGAACTAGAACAGGTGAGTTGTAAGGAGATGGGTGAAATATTAGTAAGCCAAATTTAAGAAATTTGTCAATAATTGATTGGAGCCCCAATTGTACTTCCTTTTTTTTTTTTTTTTTTTTTTTTTTTTAATCAGACATGGCTTACAAATGGGAAAGCAATTATAGTCTTTGGGCTTCATATTTATAGATTGAACTGTTTTTACCTCATCCGAGGATTACTTTATCCCGACTTTTGAATCAGCCTTTTTGTATAGCATCTGAAAAAGCTACATTTGGATTTTGTTGCATAAAAAAGGATAGCTTTTAAGTTTAAAGTTGAATTTGATAACAGCTGCCACTCTGGTGAGCAGATCTCTGCTCTTCAGAGATGTGGGCATTGGGGTACAATAAGGAATGAGTGACCAAATTTTTTGTCTTTGAATTTTCAGGTCAAATCAGGGGTAAATTCCTTGTGGTTGGAATTCCTTCAATCCCTGGAGTTTGGGGCAGGGCGTTCTGAGAAGGAAGTTCATATCAAGTAAATAGCCCCATGTTAATTAGAAATTATATCTGGTTACAGCAACATCAAAGGTCCTCAGGGTTCCTCAGTGACAACATGGATATCATTTGGGGGATCATCTGTTGCTCTCTGATAACTATAGCCTTGATGGTTGACTGAGCTTTTGGAAACAGAGGACAGTCCAGTATGTGGCAAAAGCACACTTTGTGCAAGAGGCTTGGTGGTGTGCAGTGGGAGATTCACACTCAGCAGTTGTGAGCTGGAAGCCACACTGGGGTCTGTTGACGCTGCCCAGGGCAGCTTTGGCCACTCTGCAGCAGGGATTCACTCAGGCCTGGGGGAAGAACAGCCTCCCACCCCCATTCCCCTCCAGGCTATCCCTGAGAGGAACACTAGCTCCACCCCTAAGGGCCACTTGCAACTTGAGAAAGGAATAAAGGAACAGGTGGGTTCCAATAGAAATATTGTATTCACTTTTAAGGACTGTGCTAGGTTTTAAGGCAAGTGTCACACATACAGAACAGTAAGAGGGGAACAGGATTTGCTACGACATGTTAGAGAATGGCCAGGGACAAATTTTCCGACAATGCGCAGTGTGGTTTGCCTTGGTCACCCCCTCTGCTGGCTCCTCTGTGCCTGGAAATCAGACAAAGACCCGATGCCTTCCACTTCTTTGCCTGCTTCCGAGGGGACAGTCCCACGCGTGTCACACAGAAGCACTCTTCTCCAGACCTTGGTATCCTCGTGTGGCCGGGCCACATCCTGGGTGTGGGGTACTCAGCCAGTGGATCGTCTTGTCCAACTCTAATCTTAGGAATGGAAAATTCATCCTCAGGAATGGAAAACCAGGATGCCAAACACAACTTGTAGTTGAATGCATCTCCATCCAAACTCAAACCTGCTTGGATTGGAGCTAAAACTATATATACACACAGAGCAGAAACAAATGAGAACAAAAAGATTGACTGAAGCCTGAAAAATAGCAAATGTTCATTTGTGGTTTGGAATTAAACAATGTGATCTTCTCCCACGCTCCTTTGAAAACAGCAGAGTACTGGCAGCAAGCTCCAGCTGGAGGGTAAATGTTTGCAGGCACCTCTCTGCTCGGTTCCTCCCTGGTTGTCCTGGGCAGGAGGCTTGGCTGGTCTGGAGAGCTGGACTTTCCTGCTGGTCTGGGTAGGCCTCATGCCCCCAGTTTTAAAATGGAGGGGGCACCTGATTGTTTCTGGACCACTTGCCTTCCAGTGGTTCACCACAAAGGTGTGGACCTCACTTGGAGGGGCCAGGTACAGAGCAACAGACTGGGAAAAAACAAGGCTGAACATCGAGGGACCTTCAGTGAGTGGGCTCTTAAAATAGGGTGGCAGTAGTGATGCCAGATTCGGGAGTTGCAGTGAAATGTGGCCGTAGTGAACTAGCTAATTCATAACAACTTGAAGGACTCCAGGAAGAGGCTGTGTCTGATGCTACCATTAGACAACTACATGAAATGACAACAGCATAGGGAACAAAGTCCTGCTCACACAAGATGACTTCACTGGGGAAGGAAGTCTCATGGGGAAACTGACACTGGGGTAATAGATAAGCAGAGCTTATGCGTGTTAGCATTTGACATTGAGAGGTGGAATGGTCATTTTCATGGATTTACAGTTTGCCTCACTGAATTCCTCTGAGGTAGGTAAGAGGTGGTAACGTTAGCCCCATTTTACCAAGGGGCTAAAGTGAGGCCCCGGGATTTGCTGTGATCATGCACTAACAGCCACAGCAGGCAGCAGCTCACTGCCTTCTCTTTACAGATCCCACTTCAAGATTAAAACAGAGTCCATGGGTAACTGCAGGCCATCTCGCCAGTAATTTTAAACCTTGGTGCCCTGGCAGGAGTGGAATCTTATCTGTGGCAATCAGCCAGAGTAAGGGAACTGGGAAGCTGGGAATGGAGACCTCCACCCCAATTAGGACCTGGATTTATTAGAGGGAGGGAGGGCTTTGCTGTGGCCATGAAACAGAGCTTTAGGGAGGGTCATGTTGTACTAGAGTTGATAGGCCAACAACGGCTGTGAGTGTGATGACCTCATCATTCCCCAAGAGGAGGCAGCCCCTCTTGGGCTCACTGCCAAGTTAGAGTGGATAGAGCTAAGCTGTAGAGTTGGAAGAGGCCTAGGCCTTGGGAACAGAAAGTGCTCTGGGCTGGGGTGGGACTGAGGCAACTGTGTATTTGCCCTGCTGCATCCGGGCCTGATAGAGCACCCCTTCCCTGTTCAGGCTATACTTTTCTCCTCTTGACCTCAGAATATGAATTGTTTACTTAATGCTACTGGCCAGAGATCCTCGCTGTCCTAATACCCACCTGGAGTATTTTTAACATTGACATTGGGCAGTGCCTCCAACCCCACAGCAATAAGTGTGGTAGAAGGCACCCACACCCAGCTGGAACACAAACTCTTTATACACCTGAGTCCCAGCTCAGCAAATTCCAGCCAGCTTAGAATTCGGGAATCTCTCCAATGCCAGCTGTTGACAAGGCAATGTGACAGGTGACTACAGATCATCTTGGTTTGCCCAGGAAGCACCTGATATATGGTCGTCTGGAAGCAAAGACAAATACACCTGCATTTTTTCAAGCTTTAGCTGCAGGCCCTATGAGCCCATGATCCCTGGAACGTGGTGGCTCTGGGGAAGGTTTCCAGACAGAGCTCCAGGTGCATACACAGCTGTTCCTGGACATGGATCAAACCAAGCATCAGAGTGTCCTAGTCTTTGGCACACAGTTCCGCTGAGGAGCCCGATGCCTGTGCTGAGAGCTCACCCTCAAACTGGTGGCTGAGCACAAGTGTTGGTCAGATTCAGTAGGGGCCTGGCCCATGTTTACCATGGCTGGGCTAATGGGATAGGGCGCCCCTGCTGGCACAGCCACTTCACAGAACTGACTCCTTGGATTCCAGTTCCGGGGCGCTGACCACAGGGCCGGTGGGATTCTGGTGTGTTACCAGGGGTGATGTCTCCTCCTCAGACTTGGAGTTGGGGATAGCTTCCACTTTGACCTCACTCAGTTCTTGCCCACCTCTCTTCTCTGCCTTCTGATTGAGGTGATGGAGAATGCCTGCACCCAGGGCATCGCCTTCCACGTTTACCACGGTGGTAGTCCGGTCCCTGGTGGAGAAAGGAAAAGGTGGGGATGACACCAGACCCTTTGTGGTGGGGAGGAGAAGAACCCTGTCATGGCAGGCTGGATGCCATGGGAATACTGGGACTGGCGGGAGCTTTGCTGTTCACTAGAGAGCACGCTATGCAAGGCGGCAAACCTCACCTCACCCTGCTTTTTAAATTTCTTGTTATCTGTGCAGCAGGGAGAAGGTGATCTGTCACCCACTGGCTCATTCTCCAAATGCCTCCAATGGCTGTTGCTGGGTGAATCTGAAGTCAGGAGCCCGGAAGTCAATCCAGGTCTCCTGTGTGGGTGGCAGGGACCCAATCATTTGCTGCCTTCCAGGGTGTGCATTAGCAAGAAGCTGGAGTGAGGAACAGGGCCAGGACTTTGGTATGGACAGTGGGTATCCTAAGTGCCATCTTGATTGGCAAATCAAACACCTGCCTCTATCCTACTCTGATTTTCTTTGAACATTGTTCATCCTGACAAAAGTATAGCATAGAAGAGTTCACATCACAGAACTAGTAGACAGTGCCAGGATTTGAATCCAGACACTGGGTTATAGGGCTTACATAAGCTCCCCCTATTCACCATTAATATCACACTGACCTTCCTGTAAAATAAGTGTTTATACCTGCCAAAGGTGTCATGAAACCCCTAATATTGTAGGGTGTTCTTACAGGAGCCTGGCAGTCAGCCAAGATGGTGCTTCTCAACTGACTCCTTCTCCGCTGAGCCCACCTCACTCTCCTTAGCATGGCTCATCATCCCTCTCCTCCCAGAATTCATGCCTGTGCTGTTCCTGTCCCAAAAGATCAGGGTCCCTGACTGCTGATCCCTTTCACTCAGCCACTGACGCCTGTGCCCTGGGCTTGTGTTGAGGGTCTCAGCCTCCTGTCCCCACTTCACTGAGTACCCTAGGGAAGTTCTTGGCAGTGACAGCTCATGGCTGTTCATGGATGTTCAAGGCAGCAGATTCTCATCTTGCTCAGTTTTCCCCAGCTTAACTTCCAGGCTCCTCTACAAGTTTCTCTGCATGCCCCATGCCGCTGGCAGAGTGTCAAGCTCTCAGGAAATCAACACAGACTCTCCTTTTGTTTTTGGTGTCTTTAAGACTTGCTACTGCTACTTACACAATCCAGTCAACAGCCAGGATCAGAGAGAGGTCATGCGTCGGCAGTCCAATGGCCTCCAGAATGATGGCGATGGTGAGGACTCCTCCAGCTGGCACGCCTGCTGCCCCTACACTGGATGCAGTGGCAGTCACTCTAGGGGAAGAGAAAACAAAGTCGGCCACTAATACAGTGCAAAGTGGGCACAGAGAAGCAGAACCTGGTGGCCATGACTTGGAAACCTAAACCCACACCACCATCTCTCACGTCAGCAAGGCAATGGTCCATTCTCTTCAAGGACGGCTGGGCCTCCTCATCCTTGGGCTCTGTATCCACGGATTCAGCCAACCATGGATTAAAATTAGGAAAGAAAAATTGTGTCTATACTGAACAAGTGTAGACTCTTCTCCCTAAGAACACAGGATAACGACTGTCTACATCACACTTGCACTTTATATGTGATCTAACGCCCAAGTTCAGCAAAATTATGCTTCAGCACTATAAACTGCTAAATATTAAAATGAAAATAGACACAAGACAGTTGAATAGTACCCTATAGCCATTTTAAGGTGTATAGTAGCCGGTTTTGTATACAAACTGAAATTGAAATGTCAATGAAGTAGTCATGGGATGTGGTTAAGAACTTGCATTTTTCTTAACATATTGGTTACTCAATACCATGTCAAATAATTCCATAATGTTGTAAATTGTTGTTGATGTTGTGTTGTGGCTTTTAATTGATTGGGATAATGTTCTGCCAGCTCTGCCTTTAGGCCAGAGATGGTCTCCCCAAGAAACTGTTGAATTTATCTGAACAATAAGATGCTGGACTCTGTGCTTGGTATATGCTTGCAAAGAAAGAATCTTGACTGAAAAAAAAATGTGATCTAACTCACGCAAAAGGGTTTGTATGTACTATGCAGATCTTATGCTGTTGTGTGTCAGCATGCAAAGGTTTTGGTATCTTGGGCAGGGAAAGGATCCTAGACCCAATCCTAAAGATACTAAGGGGCAAGTGTAATGAATTCATCCTGTCCTTATTTTACAAATGAGATGCTGAATGTGGCAAGACTGGCTGCTTTCAGAGAAATACATAAGAAAAACTTGAGGTTGTGAGTCAGGCCCAGAGATGAAGGCTAGAACAAGAAACTTACAGGATGGTGAAAATCTGTCCTGCGTTCAGATCCACATTGTTGAGCTGGGCGATGAACACTGCGGCCACACATTGGAAGATGGCAGCGCCATCCATGTTCACGGTGGCCCCGATGGGGAGAATGAACCTGCTGATCCTCTTGTCAACGCCATTGTTTTCTTCAATGCACTTGATCATGGAGGGAAGTGTTGCTGAGCTGGGAACAGAAAAACCAAGGATGAGACTTGAGTGCAGTCCCTTCTAGCCAGGTGCACACCATACCGTGAAATGAGCACAACCCCAGGCTCTGTCTTCCATCCTTGCAAGAATAGAGGGGGGAAATTCAACAATGGTTTCAAAGTACAACATAAAGCCTCAACTCCCAAAACATTAAGAATGTGACCTTCTGTGTTATCCTGGGATTATCTGCTTGGATTCACCTCTTCCACATTTTTCAAGACTCACATGACGCCTTTTGGTGCAGAATATTCTCAAGAGCATAAAGAATGGCTTGTGCAACCCACCACTGGCTGACCTGATTCATATCACTGTGACTCAAAGCAGCCAAGCACACCTCACACCCACTCACCTGGAGCAGGTAGCAAATGCTGTTGCAAACGGTGTAAGGAGGCCCAGGAGGAACGTGTATGGGTTTTTCCGCGTGAAAACAAAATAAACAAGTGGCAACACGAGTCCTCCATGAATGATGTGGCCCAGGATAGATGCAAAGATATATTTCCCAAGGCTGGTCACCAGCACTACGATATCCTTCATTTCAACAATCTTGCTTCCCACCAGGAACATGATGCCCACGGGGACATACCTGGAGCATAAGCACAGGGTATGTGTCAGGAAGGGAGGGGAGGCTGGGCCTAGGGGAAGGGGGAGCATAGGTGATTCCTCACATGGAATGTAGGCTGTCTTCATCTCTGTCTAGGGTAACCCTGAGAACCAAAAACAAATCACGGGGACAGACCAGCCCAATTTACAGGCCACAAGACTGAATAAGATGGGGGTAACACTATTTGTATGTGACACAGTCATGGACCACAACCCAGACATCTTTCCTGGCAGGAAGATTATAGTCTTTTAGGGATAGACATCACTAGCCACATGACCCCCAGCCTGAAAGGGAAAGGACTGAAAGCCCCTGGGGCTGTGAGCTTGACTTTGGGTTTTGCTGAGATTTATTCTGAGTCTTTATAAAAACACCAAAGACTAACAAACATTTCACAGAATTGCTGTGGTAGCAAAACTGATCCAATGATGGGACTTTTGTGAAGCTTTCCATCCTTTGTGGTTTGGAAAACACTATTCCGGGCTCGGCAGTGTGGCCTAGTGGCTAAGGTCCTTGCCTTGATCCCATATGGCCGCTGGTTCTAATCCCGGCAGCTCCACTTCCTCTCTGTCTCTCCTCCTCTCAGTATATCTGACTTTGTAATAAAAATAAAATAAATCTTTAAAAAAAAAAAAAAAACACTATTCCGTGGGAAAAAATCATTAACAACGACACCCTGGAAACACTCCAGGAATGGGAAGGTTTTTGTGTTTAGGATAGAAAGGAGTGAATTAAGGGAGCTATTGAGAACAAGTCAGTTGTTTTTGAATTAATATAAATTAAGGAAGAAGGTTTTAATGATTGACTTTATTTGTAAGTAAAACACATTTGTAAATGTGATTATATGGATAATAATGTTGCACAGTTCCAATTACAAGGGGTACAAAAGGGTGAGCAGTGTGAAGTCCCTCATCTCTCCTTCCTACACAGGGTTTTTTCCTCCCTGAAAAACAAGTCAGTTTTATTGTTTCTTGAGTCTTCCTTCAAGAGATGGTCTAAGCAGTGTGATTGATTTTAAATCCCAAAGTAATACCTGACTACATTATTTAAGAAAAAATGAAACACTGTAGATTAGACCAAAATCTTCCTTAGGCACCACTCCAAGCCACACTCCTCAGTAGATAACCACTCAGACAACCTGTGCATTTAGATACATAGGTATGTATTTAAACCCTTTTTACCCAATGTTGTATCTTTATAAAAATATTTGTTTATTTACTTAAAGTAAGAGTTATATGTAGAGAGAGATACAGTCAAGACAGACAGGGAGAGATCTTCCATCCCCTGGTTCACTCCCCAAATGGCCCCAACAGTAAGGGCTGGGCTAGTCCAAAGCCAGGATCTAGGAACTCCATCCATATCTTCCTTCCGGGTAGCAGAACCCCAAGCACTTGTGTCATCTGCTGCTGCTCTCCCAGGCCATTAGCTGAGAGCTGAATCAGAAGTAAAGCAGCTGGGACAGGAAAACGATGCTCATATGGGATGCTGCCATTGCAGGTGGCAGTTGTACTTGCTGTGCCACAGCACTGCCCCCCTCCATTACTATTTGAATCTTTTCATGTCAGTACATAGAAACCCACTACCTGCAATGGCAAAGCGGGATTCTCTTTTGCAAGACTGGAAAAATGAGAGGGACAGCAAATGTGGAGCAGTACTCACCACATAATCCATGATACCAGCACCATTGTGGCCTCATTGAGGGAACTGAAGAAACGGATGAGCTCCTCTCCTTCAGAGCCTAGCTTCTTTAGGGCCACTCCCAACACCAAGGCAAAGAGGACCAGTCCTAAGATGTTCATCCCTTCAATCTCTGTGTCAATGGGGATCTGCAGCAGCACAGGAGAGAGCATGGTCCACATTTACAACATACCTGAAGGGCACTTCAAAAAGTTTGTGAAAATGGAATTAGGAGAAAAGTTGATTTTGGTGCAATTTTTAAAAAATTCATGCATATGAAGAATCCTCAAAAAGTTGAAGGGAAATGCATATTATGAAAAATTGAATTTCATTTTTTTAAATCAAAAATTTTAAATTCCATTTTCCAGGAACTTTTTGAAGTTGCCTCATATTTGCTCGTTATCATTTTTTTCTTTTAAGATTTTTATTGAAAAAGCAGATCTACAGAGAGGAGAGACAGAAAGATCTTCCATCCACTGGTTCACTCTCTAAATGGCTAGAGCAGCTGCAGCCAAGCCAGTCTAAAGCCAAGACCACCTTCCAGGTCTCTACACAGGTGCAGGGTCCCAAGGCATTGGGCCATCCTTTGTTGCTTTCCCAGGTTATAAGCAGAGAGACAGATTGGAATTGGAGCAGCCAGGCTATGAACTGATATCCATATGGGTTGCTGGTGTTTGTAGGTAGAGGATTTGCTGTTGACCTATTATGCTGGCCCCTTGCTTGTTATTTTTACCAGACACTATGTCCAGAAGTCCAAAAGCTCATGTTTTCTTTGATCTTTAGCAATTTCACAAATAAAAGAATAGGAAACTAAAGGGGAGAAGGAATTCAAGGGCAAAAACTTCACCTAGTGAATATGTATTAAAATAACATAGCCTAACGCAGAAAATAGTGGGTTCCCATCACTAGAGTCATTTGGGATTTGGATAGTTACTCCAAAGGGATGCTATTAAAAGAAGAGCTACTTGGTAAAGTTCCTTCAGGCCAAGAATGAATGACTCCCTCGTCAGTGCTAACAAGATTGTTTTTGTTACTGGGCTGTTCCAATGACTAGTTAACAAATTTCATAAGATTTTGAGGATTGACAGAGACTTTATCAGGATACTATTTTCCCAAGTTACTTGAATAGACATTCTGTCTTCTTTCCTGTTCCTAGCCACACTGAATCTCAAGACTGAAAACCTGTATCAGACAAACCTTTCATTCCATCAGCCACATGAACAAGAAGCACATGGCTGCTTAGCGAAAACAGAAAGAGAGCTGTGAGCTGTGGCTCTGCACTGCAAATAATGACCTTTCCTGCACTTTGGGTTCTTCATCTACAAGATGAAGTACAATGGACTGAGTCAGAGCTTTGGACTTTTTTCTCCCTCTCTTTCAAAGTAGAATATTTCCTTTAATCAACAAAGGCTGGTAGAGCTCAGAGACCTGAGCTCTAGAGAGAGTTGCCTGCTCTGCTGTGAGTAGAGTGTGCTAATTACTGCACTGGTCAGTCCCCAAGGCCCCCATTCCTTCTAGCTGCATAATGGAGTCTGGGACCTCACCAGTATCCCAAACAACAGGTACTCAAAATCACCCCACATATTACCCCCAACTTCTCTAAGAGAGTTCCAGGCCTAATTCATCAGAAACATGCCAAGAACCATATATTCAAGTACATCATAAAAATTGATGGGTTGGGCTATGCTCCAAGGCAGGAGCAGCCACTATGTAGCCTGGCTGTCTGCAGGATGCAAGAGGCCTAGCCCTGCACTCGTGGGGACCTGGGAGGTGCTGCTGGGTTGGGGGAAGGGTGTGGGGAGACCTGGGATCTCGTGTCCAGACAGGCAGAATGAGCCTGGGAATTTCCCCACTAGCGTGGTCCATGGATTGATCAGGGAAGGGGGTAGGGAGCTGTGTGGCAAGGAAGACCACTGAGAGAATATGCTGCAGGCATGAGTGACTTCTGAGGAACTCCCATTGACTATAGACCACTGTTCTTGCAGGTAAGTGAGGGGATTGAGACTGAGTGGCTTGGGGGTGGAAGCAGCAGGATTTCTATGGGTCAGACAGATGCACCAGCCCACATGGGAGATCATAACTGGGCTAGTTAGCATGGACCACAGCTGACTACCACTCACCAGTGCATACTAAAGCTAGGGCTGGGGGCCTGCCTGGCAGGGCTATATCATAATACTCGCTAGTAAGAATTGGAACAGGGGACGGCTAATGCTAGAGTGGGCAATGACACTAACCAATATGTGAGAGAACCAGGTCAGAGGGCAGATTCTGAAGGGATATGTGGGCCCAACCCTGTGGAACTGCAATTTCCACTGGTTTGCTTAAGAGCTGGGGGTGGTGACAGGATGAGCTAGGCATGACCATGGAACCCTCTGACACTCGTGGGTGCTGGGGTTGGGAACAGGCTGGGCTGGTCCAGGCTGTAGCACCTGCAGACACACTCAAGAATGGGGTGTGGGGGTGGGTCGGGTTGCAACACCCACCAGCTCATACAAAGGCCGGCATGGAGGGGGGGGCGACTATGCTAGGTAAAGGCCTAGTACCTGCTGGCACACGTGAGATCAAGGTCTGGGTGTGGGCCTGGTAGGGAACTTAGGAAACTCCCCTGGTGAGCATATGACTCAGGCTTGGGTGTTGGACGCCTTGGGTAAGGTAGCTCCACTTGTTGGCAAGTGTGTGGGTTGGTTCTAGAGAGGGGTTGGCCTGGCAGGGCAAGACCAACCTTAACTCTCTGGCATGAGCAGGAGCCAGACTGGAGTGTGGGTCATTGCTGGGCTAGGCTGGGCAGGGCTAGGCTACAGTACCTATCAGTGAGAGCTGGAACTGAGGATAGGCCAGACCAGGCCAGGCTACAGCATCTGATGGCAAAGGCCAAGTTGGGTGATGGGTTATAATGGGCTGGATCGGTACATCCATTAGCATCCACAAGATCTGTACCTGGGAATAGGCCTGGTTGGGGAGCTTAGGGAACACTCCAGCTGGGTGGTGGTTCCCATTGGTGAGTGTGAGAGCTGGAATAGGGGCAGTGTTCTGGGCTGGATATGACTGCAGTATCTCTCAGCCTGGGTGTGGACAGGGTCGGAGATGTGCCAGAGTGGGCTAGACTATCAGCAACTGGTGCTTGTGAAAGCCAGAATGAGTATAGAATGGGCTGGGCTAGGTCTCAGTTCCCACTGAACCACATGAGAGCAGTGTCGGTGTGGACCAGGTGTAGCTGGCTATAATACCCAATAGTAAGAATTGGAATGGTTGTGGGCCAGATGGGCAAGGCCACTGTTCTGCCTGGACAGGAGGTAAACTAAGGCTGGGCCAAGGACCTTCCGGTATGTGTGAGATCTACTACTGGGAGTAGGTCTGATAGAGCAACTTCGGGAACTCCTCTGTCAGGACACAGTCCTTGCAGATGAGTGCAAGAACCAAGGCTGGTAGCAGTCCAGACCAAGCCATTTTACAGTACCAGCCAGCATTTGTGTGGATCAGGTCTAGGGGCAGATCAGGCTGGGTCAGTTCATAGGACCCACTGGCTTATCTGAGAACCAGGACGGGGTGCAGGATAGGCTGAGTTGGGCTGTGATACCAACCAGTTCACATTAGGGCCAGGACTGGGGGCTGGCTGGGCAGGGCTGGGCTGGGCATGAGCTAGAACCAGAGCCATACTGGGCTGGGCCGGGCCACAGCATCTGCTGACAAATGCTGAGGTGAAACAGGCAATGCCAGATTGAGCCACAGACACTTGAGACCTGGGGGGTGGAGGTGGACTATGAGCCTAGTGCAGGGACTGTTGGGGGGCTCCCCTGCTGGGCCATTGTCCCCACTGATAAGCATGAGAGTTGGGATGTGGGCAGACCAGGCCAGGCAGGGCCACAGTAACTGTTACCCTGCATGTGAACAGGGTTAGGGGGAGAGTCAGGCAGGGCTAACCAACTATACCCACCAGTGTATGCATGAGCCAGAGTAAATGCAGGTTGACTGGGGTTTGCCACAGCATAAGCTGGTATAAGTGCTGGGACTGGGGGAAAATTCTGTCAAGCTAGATTATAGAACCACCTGAGGAGTACAAGAGCTAGGGCTGAGGATGGGCCTGTTAGGTTAACTGTGGGCACCTCCCTGATGATCTGTAATTCCCACTGGTAAGCACAAGAATCAGGGCCAGGGGTGGTTCTGTCCAGACAGGAGGCAGCACCTGTTGGCATGAGTGTGGGCTGGATAGTGGGGCTGGATGTGGGTTGGTTATTGGGTTGAGCTAGGTTTCAACGCCCATTGATGTATAGGAGAGCTGAATAGGATGTGGGGCAGACTACGTCTGCTGTACATACTGGCAAGTGTAGGAACTAGACCTGGGAGTGGGCCTAGGGGCTTATTGGGGTCGCCCCGACTAGGCTGCAGTTCCTGTTAGTGAATGTGAGGGTTGAGTGTGTAGAGGGCAAGGTTGGGCTGGCCACAGCATCCATTGGTTTACTTAAGAAATGGAGTTGGAGATAGAACTGACCTAACAATTGCAACTACCAGTGTGTATGTGTAGATGGCATGGGTGACAGACTAAGCTGGACCTGTGCTATCAAACACAAAAAAGAGTCTGGGATCCCTGCAGACAAGATTTCTGTGGGGATCCCCCCAACTGAACTACTGGAGTCAGAACTCTAACCATGGGGAGAACCGTAAGATCTGTGGTCTGACCGTGGAGTGCATGTGTCAGAACTCGACTTCCTTCGTGGTTAAGACGGAACAGTAGATGGCATGCCCAGATGCACATGGAAGATATGTACAATTCATTGGGGCCTGTAGAGGACATTTGGTACCAAAACAGAGGAAGGAGAGAAGGACAAATTGCTCAACTGCCCCAGCCAAGTTTTGACAGCAAATATCTGGATGAATGGAGACTCTGAGGTGGACTGTGTCAGCAGATGGACCTTGGAAGGATTTCCTCATCCTTGGATCAGCGAGATCAACAACATTTCAGAACTGTCGAAACTATTCAAGTGGAACCATTGGAGCAGGCCCCACACTGCAGACTCTGGGATGAAACTGGGTGGCTGTTCCCCATCCCTGGGTACTGGGGCAGCAGGGAGACTGGGTGCAGCTTCTCCCCTAATTTTCCTTTTCCCCCAGATACAGGAGGAAAAAGGGAAGATTTGGAAACAGTGGTCTCACCCACTTTCCTCTAGTCCTTGACCCTTCCCATCCTGGTTAACTATGTAAACATCATTAAAAATAAAAAAAATTTAAAGGCCTAGCATGGTAGCCTAGTGGCTAAAGTTCTTGCTTTGTATCCGCTGGGATCCCATAAGGGCACCAGTTCATATCTCAGCAGCCCCACTTCCTACCCAACTCCCTGCTTGTGGCCTGGGAAAGCAGTCAAGGACAGCCCAAAGCCTTGGGACCCTGCACCCTCATGAGACCTGGAAGAAGCACCTGACTTCAGATTGGCTCAGCACTGGCCATTGTGGCCATTTTGGGAGTGAATCAGTGGACAGAAGATCTTTCTGTCTCTCTCTATATATCTTTCTGTTTTTAATTAGTTAACTAATCTTTTAAAATTTAAAAAAAAAAAAACAACCAAACTGATGGGGTAGCTTTTCCTTTTCTTCCAGTGTTTCATCATAAAAATGATCAAATATTTGATGAAGAAACAAATTCAGGACAATGATCACAGCATACAACACAGAGATACAGTAGTTACATATAACCACTGGTTGTGTCATAAGTCCCTCAACCTTTCTGTGCCTGTTTTCCATCTACAAAATGGGATAAAATACTAGCTTAAATGTAAGGTAGTTAGTTATAAGGGTTAAATAGGTTAATACAAAGACTGTGTCTAGCAAATGAATTGGCCTTCATTACATCAACAAGAATTAGCTATTTCATGAGTTATTTTGTTGGATATTCTTAGGCTCATTTGTTATTTCGAGCATGTGCATGTAAGCTTTAAGATTTATTTGAAAGAGTTATAGAGGGGAGGGGAGGGAGAGACAAAGAGGGAGTGGTCTTCCATCTGCTGCAAGTCCCCAAAGGCTGTAACAGCTGTGTTAGTCTGGAGCCAGCAACTTCATCAGGTCTCCCACGTAGGTGCAGTGAACCAAGCACTTGAGTCATTCTCCACTGCTTTCTCAGGCACGTTAGCAGGGAGCTGGATTGTGGATAGAGCAGCTGAGACAGACTAGTACCCACATGGGATGCTGTCAGTGCAGGCAGCAGCTTTTACCTACTAGGCTTTGGAGACAAGGACATTCCCTGTACATCTTTACAATCTTACAAAATATGAGATTTATGCAAGCCTGCAACTAATATGGACCTGTTGGCCTTTCCTTCTTGAAGACTGACTCCCTTCAGTTTTTGAGTTAACTCATAGTGGATGCCAGGGTGAGTCAACTGCATGGATGCTAGAGGTCATCAGCATCGCCAGCAAGGAGCTCAGAGCAATCAATCAATGCCATGTTTGTGAAAACCAAATGTATCACAGAGACAATTGATGTTGTAGGATGTACTCATCATTCTTCCTTTCAAATAGCTTGATTTATCTTGAAAGGCCACCATTCCAACTGCAGGGGGATTTTCTTTGGGAAATATCCTAACAGGCAACAAAGGAGAAGCTTTTCTACACCCCCTACATGTGAGCTTCTCACCCAAGGTTCACATAGGAGGACAGCCCTGCTTAGAATGACTGGAGCTGGAGCAGACTCCATTTTACACAATTATATCTGCATAGTTTTCATGTATACTGAATTTTCCAAGAATATCAAGTTGATACAAACTGAAGGTAGACTGTTTTGTTCTTGACTTCACCAAGTGTTATTTGTTTTTTTTAGGATGTTGTACCACCAACAGCCCAGTTTCTAATGACTTCCAAGTCCCCAGCAAAACATACAATGTCAATTTGCAGGTAAGCTGTGGTTTTAGTGAGTCTATGTACATATATAAAAATATTTATTCAGTAGCAGTTTTGTTAGAAATGAATGTTGTCATATTGCTTTTAAATCCCAATATATCAATTCTAAGCAGAAATGAATGTATATCTGAAAGCCTCGTCATACCTTCTAGTTGCAGTGTGATTTTTCATGAAGACATTGTTTTATTACAGTTTTTTGCTGTTTTCCCCTTGAGTTTTTTTTTTGAAGGTACATGGGTAAGGCAGGTTAAGGCACTTGTGGATTCTATTTCAGGAGGTTAGAAGCGGTGTTATAAGCTATTTTATAAAGGGTGGGCATTTGGCCTAGTTATTAAGACATCACTTAAGATGACTGCAATCCATATCAATGTATCTGAGTTCAAGGCCTGGCTCTGGCTTCCAGTTCTAGCTTCCTGCTGATATGAACCCTAGGAGGCAGTGGTGATGGATCAAGTAATAGAATTCCTGTCACCCATGTGGGAGACTTGGATGGAGTTTCCAGGTCCTGGCTTCTGCCCAGACCCATCCAAGCTGTTGTGGGTATTTGGAAAGTGAACCAGCAGATGGGAGTTCTCTTTATGTTTCTCTCAAATATTTTAAAATCTATTTATTTTTATTGGAAAGGCAGATTTACAGAGAGGAGAGACAGATAGAAAGGTCTTCTATCCACTGGTTTACTCCCCAAATGGCTGCAGTGGCCAGAGCTGCATCCTCTGGTTTTCCCACACAAGTGCAGGGTTCAGGGACTTGGGCCATCCTCTGCTGCCTTCCCAGAACATAGAGAGCTGGATCAGAAGTTGAGCAGCCAGGACTTGAACCAGTGCCCATATGGGATGCTAACTGAGTCATTGTGCTGACTTCCCAGATAAATTTAAAATAAAATTTTATGGATCTTTGGAGGATTCCAGGGCTACCAAAAGTGGTGTTAGGCCACTTGGAAAAGAACCAAAGGAATAATCCAAACCTGTGTGCTTCACGTGGTCCACTCGAACCCAAAGTTCCCAGCCCTGCTGAAAACGATGCGTACACCTCAAGAAATTTGCTTTACTCTGTAAATATTTTTCACAAATGATCTTATAAAGTGCTTTACCTTTTCACTGGTGATGTTTCCAGAGCTGGTGTTATGAATTTCCACTTTGTAGGCAGTTGCATACTACAGTCAAGAGGAAGAAAAGCCCAGTTAGTGCCTGGGAGAAAACTGCCCAGAGGGACAGTCAGCATGGCCAGATCTGTCCACATTTCTTCATTATTTATGCTGGGTGTTGGGGACATGCCTCACTTATGCTGAGTGTTGGGGACATGCCTCACCCTGACAAGGGTCCCTGGGAACTATACAGAGCTTACTTCTGTGCCCAGACAGCAGGGCCGTGGAGGAGTGTCTGTCCTATGTAGGGACCTATGGAAGCAAGGCAGTCAGTGGGTGTAACAAGGTGTGCATGACTCCCTACTAGAGTATAAACTATTGTAAACTATAAACTGATGTGCCGTAGTGAAGAATCTTGGCATCAATACCGCAGTGCCAAAGATCACATTTCCCTGTGCTGATTTGCTTCCATTGATTCCACTTCATTTCAGTACTTGTTTGAGTGCGATTGCTCTTTAGCATCTGTTTCTAATCCAGTTTGAGCCTCAGCTCTACAGAGCAGAGGAAGGGAGGGAGGCAAGATGCCTTTTTCTGGCTGTGTTACCTAGGAGACTGGCTCACCAGAGGTGGATCGTGGCTCCAGTGTGGGCCCTAGGGCTGCCTTTACAGCTGCCGCAAGATACACACAGTGGGATTCAGGGGAGTTTGCTGGGATGCAGTTTATGCCAGGCCTCAGGAGGAGTCCATGAGGAGGTACAGAGCCAGAAGTCTGCTTTGTGTTTGCCTTTGATGGTCTCTGGCTTCCCTTAGCTTTGGCTTACCAAGATTTCACAGGCAGAGATGTTCAGCTATCCCATGGTCAAGGGGGACAGGGAAATAAGACCAGACCAGACCAGACCAGAACCCAGCCACCACACCCAACACCACCCCTTTGTGACATGCACTGAAAGCCCATTAAATCTTTTTCTTCTAACTCACATTATCGGTATACAAGTCACTCCTGTGCTTATAAAATAAGCACACCAACTAAAATAAAACAGAGCAAATGTAAAAAGGCTGTAAGTTGAAATTAAGATGTCTTACAAAAAGGAATCAGAGGAGTCCACCTAATGTCACCTTTATTTCCCTTCTCTGGGAGAAGAATGGCCACCGGGTGCCATTGCCCCCTCATCCCTCACCCTCTGCCTACCCCTGCAAAGATTCACTTGCTTAACAAAGCATCCAGCCTTACCGTACGGAATGCTGCAACCACAAGGTTGGAGGGAAACAGGTTTCTGTGGGAAAAGAAAGCATTCTGTCAGGATTCCTACAATTTGGAGTGCCGCACGCCTGCTGAAAGATACCCCCGTCTAACCACCCAACATGGTGTTCTCGCTGTCTCTACCTACAGAGGACACTGTGACCTTCCACTTAATCTAAGCACCTCACCAGGGCCTCTGTGACTGCACCCCAATACATTCTCACCTCTCCTCTGGTGCGCCTCAATGTTTAGGACTGACTAAAACCCACTAACCTTAGGACCTGCTGTCCTATCACCAAGGGTGTGACTTTCTAGTTAGACTGCTGCGAGAAAAACAGCCAATAGCTGGTGGGCATCCTGGGCCTGGCTAATACCTTTGTGTTAACTATACCAGTGTGCCAGCTTATTTGCCTGTTCTATTTTTTTTTTATAATTTTAAGATTAAAAAAAGAGATTTATTTTTTTATTGGAAAGTCAGATATACAGAGAGGATGAGAGACAGAGAGGAAGATATTCCATCCAGTTATTCTCTCCCCAAGTTGCTGCAATGGCCAGAGCTCAATCAATCTGAAGCCAGGAGTCAGGAACCTCTTCCAGGTCTCCCATGTAGGTACACAGTCCCAAGGCTTTGAGTTGTTCTCAATTGCTTTCCTAGGCCACAAGCAGGGAGCTGGTTGGGAAGTGGGGGCCAGGATTAGAACCAGCACCCACATGGGATCCCGGTGCGTGCAAGGTGAGGACTTTAGCTGCTAGGCGATCGTGCCAGGCCAAATTTTAACATTATTTTTTAAAAAGATTTTTTTTTTTTTGGTAAATTGAAAAGTCAAATATACAGAGAGGAGGAGAAAGAGAGAGGAAGATCTTCCATTCACTTGTTTCCTCCTCAGGTGCCACAATGGCCAGAGCTGAGCTGATCCAGAGCCAGGAGCCAGGAGCTTCTTTGAAGTCTCCCACTTGGGTGCAGGGTCCAAAGGCCTTGGGCCATCCTTGACTACTCTCTGCTATTGTGGCTGCTTGGGGAGTGAACCAGTGGACAGAAAATCTCGGTATCTCCTTTCCTCTGTATATATGGTTTTCTAGTAAAAATAAGTAAATTAAAAAAAATGCTGTCCAAGGCAGGTGATCAGCTCCATTGAGTTCATCCGTTGGTGCTGTTGCTATGTAGCCGGCATTCAGAGTCTGCCTCCAGAGCGCTCAGCACCCCCACTCTCCACCCCCACACCCCTGATGGTGAACTTAAATTGCTTTCAGCACACTTAAGGAAAGGCCAGCAGGCACATGCTTGTTTTAAGCAGGAAAAAAAGTGACCTTTAGCTGAATTAAGTGTTACAAAATTGTGATTATAAATCTGATTTTTATCAAAACTATATTTACTTTCTTTTTAAGAAAAGCTATGAATATACCAGCAACCTGTACTGACTGGTCTTTAGTGTACAGATAAACAGCCATTCAAAGTTGCCTATTATTTCCATTACAAAGCAACTTTCTTACTGATTCCAATCTTGCAGGCTAGGTCTGGCATCTCATTTCCGCTTGCTATCCTATCTCAGAAGCAGGAGGGAGCCATGTACCATTGTTTCTCTGTCCCACATCCACCATGTGACAACAACTTTCAGGCAGTCCCAGACTGAGCGGGCTACAAGGCTGTCTGCACAAAGGCGGAGAATTTAAGGAAAGAACAGGGTCAGAAACCCTTTGCATTCCCCATGGGAATAATTTTCCCTGCAAATACCTCACATCCTTCAGGGATTAACTGTTTTCTCAGTGAATGCAAGTGCAAACTTTCCCACAGCCTTGAGACATACTGTTTTCCAAGGAGCGTGAAATCCTTCCATCTCTCTTGCCCAGCTGTTTACCATGGGTCATAGCCCAGTATGATTCCATCCAGAATGGACCTGACCCAGGTACAACTTCTGGTCCAAACAGACCTGTTTTCAGACCCAGTGGATACCAAGGGTTATAGGCAAGACTATAGGTGAAATAGCAACTTTTACTGCTCTCCCACCCCCGATTAACTTCCTAAAATACAGCATATTCTAGTAGTTTCTGATAAAGTTTAAAATCCACTTAGCATGTGACCCAGCAGTTACATCACAGAGACTGACCCAAGAGAAATAAAAACCTATATTTGCAAAAAGGACCTGTATGCATAATAGCTTTCTTTAGAATGATTTAAAACCCAACAGATGAATGGATAAACAGACTGATACAATCACACAATGGGATGCTATTTGGTAACAGAAAGGAACCAGCTACTGCTATGCACTTGAGCATGGAGACATCCTAACAGTCCTGTGCTGAGCCACAGAATTCAGACAGGAAAGTATACTCCTCTAACAGCCTCACTGATAGAAACCTCTACAGAAAAACAACCTAGGGGCGGGCACTTGGCTCAGTGATTAAAATGCTACTTGAGAAACCTGCATCCCACATCAGAATACCTAGGACTAAATCCGCCCTCCACTTGTTTTTTTCTCCCAAAGATCGATTTATTTGAAAGGCAGAGTGAGAGAGAGAAAGAGAGAGGATATTTTCAGCCTCTACTTCACTCTCTGAATGTCTACTACAGTTAGAGCTGGCTTGGGCTGAAAGCAGGAGCCCAGAACTTCATCCCAATATTCCCTGTGGATGGCAGGGACCTAAGTAACATGGACATCATGTATTGCTTTCTCAGTCACACTAGCAGGAAGCCTCATTGGAAGCAAAGGTGCTGGGATTCAAACTGGTACTCTGATGTGGAAGCCGGAATCCCAAGAGACAGAGCCCTGTGTACCACAGTGCCAGCCCACATGTCCCCTTTGGATCCAGCACACCCTGAAAGGCAGCAGTGATGGATGAAGTGCATGAGTACCTGACCCTCAGGTGGAAGAACTGCATGAAGTGTCTGCCTTCAGCTTGGCTCATCCACAGCAGTTGCAGGCGTCTAAAACATGAACCAGCAAATGGAAGATCTCTCTCTCTCTCTTTGACTTTCAAATAACTAAAAAATAAAGCACTGTCTTACTGTATGTCAGCCATGCATCAAAATCGCTTAAAAGATTAAAAAATATATACAGAGCTAACTGCAAAGGAGATTTTCCAACCAGAACTTACTCAGTGGATGCCCATTCTTTCTTTAAATTATGTAGCTCAGTTTGCAGGGCTCAGTGCTCAGGAAGGACTGCTCAGGGGCAAGGGATGAGACTCAGGCATCCACAGACCAGGCACCCTCAAAAAGGTACTGAGGCTGTGAGAGCCGAGCAAACAACTGCTCTCTGTCCTGTCCTTTCCCTCCCTCTCTTCTCTGGCTGCATGATGCTTTCTGACTGCGCTGTTCTGGGATCTTCAGGCACTTTGTCAATTCCTCCCATTCACAAGGTCAGTTCATGGGCTTGCAGAGTGAGGCAGTAGAGATAGTAGAGGTGATCCATTTTAATCCAAGCATCCTACATTCACCATGTGGAGACCCCACGACTTCATGTTGGCCTATTTCCTGCTTACGCTCCACCAAGGCCAGCACTGTCCAATGGAAACATCTGTGTTTGTGAGCTCTCATGGTGGGCGTGTGGCTTCTGAGTGCTTGAATATGCAGCCGGGGCCACTAAAGAACTGAATCTCTAATTATGATAGTTAAACTTGTAGAGAATAAAGACTGCAACTAGTGCATGTGGCTAGTGTAGAGCTTTGCAGTGTACAGCCTGGGAGACAGCACCTAACTGTCTTCCTGTATGTTCTGCACGTGGTTTGATCTCACCAGACACTGGGTGCGTGTAACTATGGGGCTCTTCATCTTACTCAAGTTCTCAAGTATTTCATTGTTCTGCTGTTTGATACTGAGATTGATCTGATTACATAGTACCTCATGGGCATTAATACTGATGTTTCTCAGATATGAGAAGGCCACCAATCAACTTATGGGCTTTAACCAGAGTGCTACAAAAGATTAAATATTTCAGACAGAATGCAAAGTATCAGCATGTATCATCCTTACAATATTGGTTGGTGGAACTTGTGTTTTGGTTTGTGTGTTGGAATAGGTGGTGAATTGGAAGGTTTATGTGCATGGATACTGTAACACAAAAGGTGTTTTTTTTTTTTTTTTTTTTAATTCCAAGTCAGAAACATGTGGAAAATGCCAGGGTCATACCACTAAATTCAGAGATCCAACTTGGATCACACTAGAAAGGGATAAATGGACAAACCTTTCCAGTGCCGCAGGAATCTCTGGCTACATTACAGCACAAAACCAGAAAAGCTGGTGTGAGCTGTGGCTGAACTGGTCACTGTTCATATACCATTGGAGGGGCTGGTACACACAGGCAGCTTGGCCCAGGAAACTTCAAAAATGGCCATCTTCATACATCTGGTACCACTGTTCTTCTGATCTTATTATCAAGGATGTGTGTATGTTCCAGTTTTATATAGGAAAAAAAACATAGAACTTAGGTGTATTTTTTTGTTCCAAAGGCATTTCCTTTTATTTAAAAAATTCTTGACCTGAATCTATGAGACTGTCAAGTACTCTTCAGGACAGGATATGGCATAGTATGTATTCTGGGATGAGTATTTATTGTCCCTGGTATTTGCTGCTGAAGTTATGTGCCCCTTTAGATCTAAGGACCTCCACCAAGAGGGAAACCGAGAAAGGGTTGGGGAGTGGGCCCCCACTCTGTCAAAAACGTTTTGGAGGTGCACATCCAGTTTTACATTCAGGCAGAAAGGCTAGGACTGGACCCCTGGGGAGAATTCTGGGGAGTTAAGAATGACATTGAGGCTTTATTTGGGATCACTCTTGAGCTCTCTGTGAGAATACCAGCAGGGCACTCACACAAGAACCATTCAGTTGTCAAGACAATTTCAGGCAGTACATATTTATTATTATTATCATCCCCATCTTGCCTAGAAGGAAACTGAAGCTCGGAGAAGCTAATTCCCTTGTCCACACAGAGTTAGTAAGTGATGCCTAGGAAGCGTGTTAGTATCTACTGTCGACCACTACCAGCTGGCCTTATGCTCTCAGCAGCCTGTAAACTATTCATGTGTTTTCCTGGTAGTAGAAGGAATGGTCAGGAGTTAGATCTGCTTTTTTAAAATATTGCAAGCAAACTGCTCTTTATTTCCCTTCGTGACTAGATAAGCTAAGAAATTTCATTTGTTACATTTGGATCCTTCTGTGTGCTGACAGTCTTTACCTTGCCTGTAGAAGAGAGCTGATGTGCACAGCAGGGTATGCCATGGTCAATATTTCAGGCCAGTTACAATTCATTCCCTCTACTTTACAATCCTGAGCTCATGTTAGATATCAGTTTCTGAGAGGTTTCTTTGTGCCTACAAAAGGAGTGGGCCCTTTATAGTTAGGAGGCATCACATAGATTCACATCAATCCTTGTGAAACAAGGTTCATCAGGCCACAATAAATGAGCACGGGGAGAAAAAAAGTTTAGAAAACCAGGTGACAGACATGGACATAGCAGTACTTTGCCATGCTACTGCACGACAGTGGCCAGGTGCAAACAGGAACCCTGGGCCAGGGCCTGTCCATACCTATCTCTGCTGGTTGTCCATCAGAAAACTACAGACTTAGATTTGCTTTATGCCAGTTGTCTCAGTCTCTCCAATTTATAGATGATGGTAACTCAAGTCAGCTTTGGAGACTACAAACATGTAAGAGAAACAGGAACTAGAGCAGCATTGAGGATTTCTGTCCCATTTTGGAAAGGAAGGCTGTTCTGTGATGACTTACATACATTTTCCAAAGTGCCACAATATCAAGTCTGTGAGAGGACTTCAAAAATTTTATGAAAAAAGGAATTAGGACCTGGCACAATAGCATAATGGTTAAGGGCCTCACATTGCATGCACTGGGATCCCATATGTGCGCCAGTTCTAATCCCGGCGGCCCCGCTTCCCATCCAGCTCCCTGCTTGTGGCCTGGGAAAGCAGTCGAGGACGGCCCAAAGCCTTGGGACCCTGCACCCGTGTGGGAGACTGGAAGAGCTCCTGGCTCCTGGCTTCGGATTGGCTCAGCTTTGGCTGTTGTGACCTCTTGAGGAGTGAACCATCAGAGGAAGATCTTCCTCTCTGTCTCTCCTCCTCTCTGTATATCCGCCTTTCTAATAAAAATAAACAAATCTTTTTTTTTTTTTAAAAAAAAAGGAACTAAAAGGGTTTTGGTTAAAAAAGATTTTGAAAACCATGGACAGTTTTTCCATAGCACACACTTTCCACATGCTTTCTGAAGAGTCAGAACAATTAGAAGGCATTTGGGAAGTAAAATAATGGGTATATATAGAAGGTCTCTTTATATCTGGCTCTGGCTTTCAGATAAAGTAAAAACAAATTCTTTAATGGGAAATCCTGGTTGGCACCCAGTAGCAGTTCTGGGGCATTCTGCCACCCACAAAGGGCATGGTCTCCAGCACATGGCCTTGGTAACAACCATGCTGACTCTTTAGAAACTTTTCCCACTCTTTCAGGTGTCTGAGTGCTGGGAAGTTACCTGTCAAAGGCCTGCTGGATAACTGAGGTAATTACTGCCACCATTTCATTTCATGTATCTGTCCACAGGCATAAAGGACAGGGCACTGCCTTTGCCAAAGTACATACTTGCAGTCGCATGAAATTGGCATCTGAGAGGAAGCACTTTAAACACGTTACCCCCAAGGCTCCAGAGACCCAGGGAACCTTGCCAGTGACTCAGGACTGTTTGTGCTCGCAAGCCACTCAGCATGAAACCTAACCTGGCAGGTGTATGCACACTTTCCTCAGCCTCCCGCCCTAGCTCGAGAAAGTGGGCATCTGCCCTGACCCTGTTCTTACACTCAGTTCTTCTCTTGACCCAGAGCAAATGTTTCTAACACAGTCACACTAGGCCAGGAATGTGACACCATCACCATGACAATGTTGACTCGGAGGGGAAGACAGACTAGGAAAAATCTAGCCCTGAACCATGGGGTAGGAGACCCATAGTTCTTCCAATCCTTATTTTCACAAGCCACCCCATGACCTTGAGTAAATCACTTCATCTTTTCCCTTTTAGGTTTTCTCAGTAGTACAATAGGATTGTCCTACCTGCTACACTTTAAACATGAGCTCCCGCACTAAGGTTGGCTGTTGGAAGCATTATGAAACACTACCTACCCACAACAAGCCATGACAAAGCCTTCCTTAGCCGTCCCATGCAGGTGTGCAGGCCAAGCCATTGTGTCCTGCAAACTAAGCTGTGAGGCTAGATCATCATTCACTACAGAAGCAGAAGCTGGGCAGTGGGGGTACGGTGGGGAGCTTGCATTTAAAAGCATGGTTGGGAAGCAAGAAGTCCCAGCTGGGAGTGGCAGTAATGAGGCCATCTCCTGCCACCCCAGCCTCTGCCCCACTGGGTTTTGACCCTCTTTTAGAGATAAAAGAATACTATTGAGGTTTCCTATAGGGTATCACCAGCAGGGCAGAGCTTAACATCCCTTTCTCCCAGGGCCACAGATCCCTATTAAAAAAAGAAAGAAAGAAAGAAAAATCCTTTAAACACACAATTGTCTTCCTTTCCTGCAAGAAATGAGATATCCTGAAAGAAATAAGCCAAAGGTGCTCTCAATTTCAGTCTTTTAGCATCCACCTAAAAGTTACTCGCCAGAAGTGGGCATCTGACCTGGCAGTGAAGATGCTGGCATCTCCTTCCTAGCAGAGTGCCTATGTATGACCATTGCCTCTGGCTCCTGACCCCAGCTTCCTGCTAATGCAGATCCTGGGAGGCACTGATGATGGAGCAAAGAACTGGCTCCCTGCCACCATGTGGGAGTCCTGGATTGAGTTCCCAGGTTCCACCCAGCCCAGCCCAGTCCAGTCCTGGATACTTCAGGCATTTGGGGAATGAACCAGTAGATGGGAATGCGCTTTTTCTCTCTAAAATGAAAACTTCCCCCTAAATCCAAATATCCAAGCTTCCAGAGAACAAAGGCTGCCATCTCAACAGTCTATGGGCCACCCCCACTTGCCCTTTGGCAAGAACAGTTATCATCATTTTTCCCCCCAGTGGAGATATCCTGGATTGTTGTTGCTGTTGCTTTAAATGAACCACGGAATTCTTCCTGAAGCCATGGACAGTCATCACATTTTCCAGAGGGAGAAATGGAAACACAGAGGAGTGATCACTTTGCCCAGGCTTAGCTGTTTTTCACAGCCTCAGCAATGACAAGCTGTGCCTCAGTGACTCAAGACAAAACATACCCCCAATGCCCGGCATCCAAAATGAGCAGAAACCAGGAGGAGGAGCCAGCTGGACTCCTCACACAGCTGAGCCGGCTTACATCAGCCAAGGAACAGCTCCCAGCCGCAGGACTTGGAACTAATGGAGAAACCATGAAAGGCCGGAGGTTCTGGAAACCACACAGCATCAGCTCAAGGGATGAAAGCAAACTTGCATTAAGTCACCAAAAAAAAAAAGCAGGCAAAGCTAAGTGAAGATGCTGCTTGCCATCTCCTGGATCTTAGAGTGCCCCACAGAGCAAACCCTTGGAAACTCACCATGACTTGGGTTTGAGGAGAGGTGGTCCTGGCTGGGGTGGACGTTCACCTGCTACAAGGTCCTGGGAGAGGATAGGGGACCCACCCAGCCACCTCCACACCCTACTCTCCTTGGACCCACCAAAAACTCAGGAAAAACGCAGCTTCCTTGGCAGCAATCTAGCTGAAACAGATTGCAAGTGGGATGGCCCAACAGGTAAACTTTAACCAGTGTTCCTAGAAGCTTTTGGGCACGGTGGGCATTAAGTGGGATGATACCAGAGGAGCATGGAGTGAACATTTCTCTTAGTAAAGTCAGCCTGAGTATAAGGGCTGAAGTACAGATGGGAGCTGACTTCCCTAACACACACACACACACACACACACACACACACACCCATAAGAGTAAGCCTGGTACTTGCTGCAAGATGCAGCCCTGAGCCTAGGTTGTCCTGTTTGTCCCAGAGGTCTGGAAAGGTGTGAGCAGCATGCAAAGACTCTGGACAGGAAGGGATCTGGACATTTTTACAAACATTAAAGGCCACCAGCAGCCACTTAGGAACAAAGGAGTAGCGGAGTGTACCTGTCTGGGAACTGGAGTGCATTAGGCAGTTGGCGCCTTACTCCCACTGCACCCTGCATGAGGGGGAGAGCATTACCTGATGAGGTCAAGGAAAGAGTCCACCGTTTCTTTAGGAACTGGGGGAGGCCCCGACTCCTCCAGCCCCAAGTCACTGTTCAGAAGAGATTGCGCGCCAGACCCGGGCTTGATGATGAACGCCAAGGCGACGGCGAGTGCCGAAGCACCTAGTGTGGTGAGGCCGAAGTAGGCTATGGCGATGCCGCCCAGACGCCCGAGCGAACTGGCGTCAAGCGAGGCGGCACCGGACACCAAGCTGCAGACCACTAAGGGCAGGATGATCATGCGGAGCATGCGAAGCAGCATCTCACCAGGGAAGGCCAGGTAGGTGATCTGCGTGCGAGTCAGCTGCAGCTTGCGCAGCACAGCGCCCAGGCCAGCGCCCGCCAGCACCCCGGACACGGTGAGCAGCACCAGCGCGTGGCGCCGCAGAAAGCCGACTCGGTGCCCCGCGCGCTCCACCACCGTTTCCTGCTCGCCGGACCCCGCTGCGGACTCTGCCGCAGGCCCCGCCTGGGCGCTGTCGAGGTAGCCGTTGGTCTCGCTGCCCTTCTCCATGGCGCTGTCGGGCGTCCGAGCCGGAGGTGGCGGGGAACGGGCCCTGGGAAAAGACGCGGTTCTCAATGAATGGATCGGGCGGAACTTGGCGAGGTTCGCCGACTGTGTCCCGCAGGTTCTGGGATCCGGCTCTCGGGATAGTCTCTGGGCCGGAGCGGCCAGAAGGTGCGCAAAGGCAAAGAGGGGAGTACAACGGAGGGCAGTTGCTCCGGGAAGAGCGGATCGCGCCGCGCCCAGCCTTCCAGGGCAGCGGCGAGCTGGAGATGATGCAACGCGGGAGCCGCGAGCTGGGACGCACTGCGCGGGCGAGGGCGGGCGCAGGGAGCGGCCGTTCCGCCCCGCCCCTTCCCCGCTGGCCAATGAGAGTCCGGCCGCTGCCCGTGGGGGAGGGGTGGCCGGCAGGGGCCTGCTCCTGGAAGCCGGCGGCGCCGACTGATACTCCGACCGTCGAGACCCCGACTCTGCCTCCCGGAGGGTGGATTTGAGTGGTGAACGCTCGCCAGTGCCTCTTTTGGCCGGTCTAGATCTGGGCCCTTGGAGTGGAGGGCCCGAAGAATGTGCAGTGTCACCTTCTGGGTGGAAGGGGATGGGGTGAACCGAGGGTGCCCCCGCAGAGTCCCAGGAGGAGCGCTATTTCCTGACTCTTCGGGGCACCCCTCAGTTGCCTGGAATCCATGGGATCTGTTGGGGGCAACGCATGCATTGTAGCCAGCACAGTCACGGGCCTTGGAACCAAGGACAGCGGACACGGACTGGCTGATGGCTGACTGGGGGAACCTTACGCTCTCATTAAGGGTTCTGGCTTTACCCACAAGTGAGAAGGGACTCTGGGTGACTCCAGATGCAGCTCCCAGGCTGTCACTGCGTGTACCATGGCACTCCTAGGCGTGTGGTTTGGGAATGCCCGGGTATGTGGTGGAAGACACGAAAGTGTTTTAGAAGCAGCAGCTCTGAGCCCAACACTTGGTCGCTTTTCTGCCTCCAACTGCCTGGCCGCTGCCCAAACATGCCAGCGCCTGGATTTTAACCCCTGCCACCGGCGGTGCAGTCCTGACACAGTTTGCCCAATCCAAAGCCCTGGTTCATGTGCTAGTGCTATTTTTGTGTCAGCTTAACTTCCTCTCTGAGCGGTCACATACAAGGCTTCTCTAGAATTGCCTTATGGTGTAAGATAAATTTTATTGTCCAGTTTTCTCACTCTGCTCTAGAGAGTCTTTTGTTTAGGAGTTTTGTGGATTGGAACTCTTGTGTGCTGGCTAACCTGAATGGAGCACTAGGGCAACCTCCTGTGTATTTCTTGTTGATAAAGAACTCTCTCTCTCCAAAATTGTCATGGCAGATCCTTGTCTAAGTCTTAGGAACTTTGAGGATCTGTCCAAATTTTGGGAGGGGAAGGGTTTCAGTACCTGAATCGTGCCATTTATTGGCAGGAGCTTACAGTGGGGGTTTTGTGGAGGATGGTGGAGAGGATGTGACAGGTGAGCTCTTGGTGTTTCCATCTGTTTTCCAGAACACTGTGTTTCTCAGTGTGCACTGGAGAAAAGGTGGATTTCTACAGATGCCACCTCGGGTTTGCCAGTCAACCATTCCCTGTGTTTTGACAACCACTGTCATGCAAAAGATGAGCCAGTTATGCTACAGAAAGTACTGTCCAGCTGCCTGCTTTACATCTCCACCTGGGTAACACGCAGTCTTCTCCATTCAACGGGTTCAAGCTCCTTGTAGCCTCCCCAGGCCTGCTCATCCTTTCCATGTTGGCATTAGCAACAGTGGTCATGGCCTGGCCATATCCATGTGAAGTTGAAAGTGACCTTTGATTCTTGCTTCTCTGGTGCCTTCTCTAACCTGATGGGCTTTCGCAATGTTTGTTACCTCCATCCCTGCCCTCCATTCTCACTGCTGGCATCCTGGCCCAGTTTTCATTTCCTCGCTTCTTATCCAGGCTATCAAAATGTTCTCCTAATTAGTCTTTCCAGCTCCAAAGCTCCCTTTGTTCCAGGAATCCAGTATTCTCCCTGGCCCCGGGTTAACCTTCCAAATGAGTAATGTACATGTTAGGACTACATGCAGCTTGCACCCAGCAAGAATAGAGAAACGCGGGCATGCCTTCCCCTGTAAAGAATCTGCCTAAAACTTGAGCACAGTTATTTTGCTTTTGTTTCATTAATGAGAAGTCAGTGCAATGGCCACACCTGGATGCTAGAGATATTAGACATAGAATCTTTATTCTGCACAGGAAGGTACCCAGTTAAAAATGGGGATTTGTTACTAAAGAAGTGTAGAAGAATACTCTCTAACAGTACCAACTCTGTGTCACTTCTTGTTCCGGAGCTCTCTTTGACTTAAGGGTGTATTCCTCATCCCAGCTATCAGGGCCCACAGTGATCTGGCTTCACATCCTCTCAGGCCAGTGCCCCCCGCCCCTCAGGCGTGAAACTAAAAGAGAACTGTGCTGCTCCCACTGATTTTTATTTTTGGCCTCCACCAAGTTGCAGCAAACCTGCCCTCCCACACCATTGCCTTTCTGAATCCCTTGCTGCATCGCTGCTTCTTCTCCCATACCTTTTGGACTGTTCCTTTGTGCCCAGAGCTGTGTTAATAGTTAACCCTCTGCTGTGAGCAGGGAACTCCCTGAATGGCTGGCATTTGGCTTAGGTGTAAGTGTGGTACTGTATGGGAAAGCAGTGGTTGGGAATGTTCTCTTCTGTGCCCAGTGCACCTGTCATTGAATTAGTCTTTGCCTGCGAAGGAGCTGGTCTCTTGGGCCCTCTTTCAGGAACTGGCTGCCCTATGGCTGCTGGGTGGTAAACCAAAAAACAGGCATACTGGGATAGTTGTAATGTTACCACATCCTTTATAAGAGTCTCACTTTATGCCTTTTCCCCTCTTTATTTTTTTCATTACTTTCCTTTTACCATTCTATTATTTTTTCTTTCTTTTTTGTCTTTTCATAATTTACATGTTTCTTGTTTCCAAGTATCTAGGGTTCTCCTCTCCCCCTGGATGACATAAATGTTCTAGATGGATGAGTACCAAATCACAGAAATACATTTAAAATGATCTAGTCTGGGGCCTAGTGCAGTAGTCTAGTGGCTCAAGTCCTTGCCTTGCACATGGCAGGATCCCATGTGAGTGCCAGTTCATGTCCCAGCTGTTCCACTTCCCATCCAGCTCCCTGCTTGTGGCCTGGGAAAGCAGTAAAGGCTAACCCCAAGGCCTTGGGACCCTGTACCTACATGAGAGAACTGGAAGAGGCTTCTGGCTCCAAATCTCTTCAGATCCAGCTGTTGCAGCCACTTGGGGGGTGAATCATCAGACAGAAGATCTTCCTCTCTGTCTCTCCTCCTCTCTGCATAATCTGACTTTTCAATAAAAATAAATAAATCTTAAAAAGTTATCTAGTCTGGCATCACTCACTGTAGTCACACCTTCATCAGCTGCTTCAGTCTTGTGATTGGTTGGCATATCATTCAGCAAGTGTTTCCTTCATTCTTCCTCCCACTTGGACAGACATTTGCTTACTAACTCCATGTACTTGGAGCTTGGTCAGGTGACTCAATCAACAGACTAAGTAGGTGTGTTGCAAGCAGAGCCATTGAACTGTCTTTGCAGAGTTGCACTTAAACTTCCTTGTATGTACAATCCCTCCTGCCTTTGGTGGTTGCTGTGCCTTCAGCCTTGCAGCAGAAGAAGACATGCAGGTGTATCTGAGAGCAGCTTGCAGCCTTGACCACACCTTATGGCCTCCTGGCCTCAAAAAAAAAAAAAAAAAAAGCATTCCAATCAATCCATGGACAAGGGAGAAAAACAGGAGGGTCCTCAAAAAGCTCATGCAAAATGTGTGTTATTTAAAACTATGCATGTGCATAAAATTTTTTTATAACAAAGAAAACTTCTCTTTTAATTCCATTTTCCACAGTTTTTTTTGGCAAGCCCTTGTAAGTGCTGTGGAAACTCACTGAGTTTATAGACACATCTGAGGCTGCATTACTGTAGCACAGCTGAGTAATACACATGCTCTCTTCAGTGTCTTCACCAGTGATCTGTTGCTCACAAGCCACCGCAAGCCACACCGGCATAAGACAACAGCCACTTCCTGATGTTCATAAGTTCACACCAAGGTGTAGCAGGGGGACCCTGCATCTGCCCCTTAATGGCTGCATTGCTGGAGATGGCTGGTAACTGTTCAGTCCAGATTGGATGCCTGTGCTCTTGGTAGTGACTCTTGACTAAGACTTTTAGTTCTTCCTCATGTCACATCAATCTTTAATTCACATGACTGGCACATAGGCTAGTGTGGCTGGATGGCTGGGGTTGACTAGGCGTGTGTGTGTGTGTGTGTGTGTGTGTGTGAGGTGGGGAGAGGTCCTAGTTTAGGCTTCCTCGCTAAATGACAGTTTCAGGGTGGTCAGAATTTCTACCTTAATGTTGACCTAAATGTTGACATCCTCCAGAATGAGTGTCTTAAGAAAGCTGTAAAACTAGTCTCAGAAGTCCCAGGACATCACTTCTTTTATCATCAAGAAAAATCCTAGTCTAACCCAAATTCAAAGGTGAGTAATCAGGCTTACCATGCTGTTAAGAGTACAGCAATGAACTCTCAACCATGTTTAACCCACACAGATTCCCTACCCTAAAGGCTCATGTATTGTAGGCCACAACAGAATAATAAATCGGGACTTCCGAAAGTGTCGAAACTCTGGTGTCTCTTTGGACAGTTCTATTAGAAAGTTCCTCTGGACAGTTTCTTTAATATATGCTGCTGGAATTATTGGATATTCCCATGTCCACAGGCAGAAAACCAAAAATTGACCTTCATTTCATACCATAAGGAAAAACCAATTGAAAATGGGTTAAAAACTTAAATATAACCTGAGCTGTAGGCAGTGGCTTAGGTTGCATTGTACCTAAACAAGTGTCACACTAGGGGGAGAAAAAAAACTGCTAACAGCTAGCAGGAATTCTGGGCCCGGTTAATCCCAAATTTGTGTTAATTATATCAATGTGCCAGCATAATCGCCTATTCTATTTTTTTTCCAAAGATGTGTAGGGGAAGGGGGACGGGGCAGATGCTGGCACGCCAGCACACAGGGTCTGGGAATCTGCGTGTGAGAATGCATGGGCCCTTGGTAGGCAGACAGGGCCCTGACACTGTAAGTGGTGGCTTAAGTTGGTATAACACAACACCAGCCCCTACTTTACTTTACTGAATTTAATTGTTTTAGATTCCATATATACACAAGATAATATCAGATTTGTCTTTCCATGCCTTTACTTAACCATGCTGAGTTCATCCATGTTGTTGCAAATGAAAGAATTTCATAATTTTAAAAGCTTGAATAGGGGAAGGCATCTTAGTGCAGCCAGTTGAAATGTGGTTCGGGATTCCATGCTGCTTTTCTAAAATAGCTTTTCTAGTTTATATCCCCACCAACGATGTACAAAGTCTCTATTTCTCCACATCTTTGCCTGTATTTTTGTATTTTTGATAACAGCCAATCTAATAGTTGTGGCATGGTATGCAACGTGATTTTAGTTTGCACTTCCCAGGGTAGTTGCTAGGCCTAGCGGTTAAGACACTGGTTAGAATGTTTTCCACACATAACGGAATTACTTGGGTTGAGTGTGAAGCTCTACCTCTGACTCTAGATTCCTAGTAATTTAGTCTGTGGGAGGCAGTGGGGATGATTCAAGTAACCAGGTTCCTGCCACCCATTTGCCATCAGGTCTCCCTTGTGACTGGCAGGGACCCAAGTCCCTGGGGAATGATCTAGTGGATAGAAGATATTTCCCTCTGCCTCTTTTTCTGTCACTATACCTTTAAAATAAATAAAATCAAGGTTTTTTTTTAAAGAAATAAAGTGAAATACTGACTATCAGAGGCTGAGAATGGAGGATGGTAAGACTGGAGAGATGTGGGTCAAAGGATACCAAATTTCAGTTGGATTGGAGGAATAATTCAGCAGAGCAATTGTATGTCATAATGACAAAGTTAATAACAATATATTATACATTTAAAGATTGGGAAAAGAGTAAAATTGAGGCAGGCATGAGGAATGTTTGGCCTGCTAGATGCCTAAAGCCACAAATTCATTTTGTCTGACTCTGCCAAAACAACCACAGCAAAATTTGGAAGTCAGTAAATCTATAGCAGGTCATTTTTAGAAAAATGCTTTTTAATGGGCCAATTTTTAAGTTGATAACTTTGTGTGGCCTGTGAATGATGTTATAAATATCTAAATGTCCCTTGGTTTTTTTTTTTTTTAAGATTTTTTATTATTATTGGAAAGCCGGATATACAGAGAGGAGGAGAGACAGAGAGGAAGATCTTCCATCCGATATTTCACTCCCCAAGTGAGTGCAATGGGCCGATGCACGCCGATCCGAACCTGGGAACCAGGAACCTTTTCCGGGTCTCCCACGCGGGTGCAGGGTCCCAAGGCTTTGGGCCTTCCTCAGCTGCTTTCCCAGGCCACAAGCAGGGAGCTGGATGGGAAGTGGAGCTGCCAGGATTAGAACCAGCGCCCATATGGGATCCCAGCGCGTTCAAGGCGAGGACTTTAGCCGCTAGGCCACGCTGCCGGGCCCCCTTGGTTTTTTAAAAAGCATTTTATGCTTCTGATTTGAAGTTTTCCCACTACCAAAAAATGACTATGAGGTAATGCATATTACAATACATTGATTTAGCCTTTCCACCATGCACACATATATCAAGACATCACGATGACCACCACAGATATGCCCACTTGTTATGCCATTTAGTCATGTCCTTAAAATCATGATTGTATCACATGTCATGGAGATCAGTTCCCCTCATCAAGGCAATGGTGGTGGATTTCTTTTAAAATGGTGACAGTGGTATGATTCCTTCCTTATTAAAGTTGTCATACCCAGTGTTTTTAGGTCGTGAGAATAGTTCGTGTGCTACCACCTGTTGGCGTCTGTTAGCAAAGAGGTTCTACCTTCACATCTGATGACTGTGTTGTTATTTTCCACATTATTTCGCTAGTCACTAGTAACAAGACTGTAATCATTGAGCCAGTATTATTTCTTGCCATGAATGGCTGGAAAAAAATTGTGTTTATATCACAGACAATTTTAGATTCCTGAGTATGTCCTCACCTTTACTGAGAATCACTAGATGGTTTAAATAACGATTATATTTAAAAGGTTAAATGTCAGTTTAGTTCTTCCCATGTGTGCAAGTTACAGGAGCTGCAATGTGATTTTGTTTTTAAAAAGAGAATGTTTATTTTTCAAACAGATCAGATTACTTAGCACACAAAACAAGCAGAGCAAAAATCCAAAAGAGTAAATTCTCTTTCTGACATGGTGGACAACTTAGGTCACAGTAGCATTCTGGCATCAAACTACTAGTGATTTTGTCATCTCTAATATTTCCTTTAGGTTCCCCCTCAGTTTCATCTGAATCCACCAAAAATAGGGGTGGGGTGCACTGTCATGATTCCCCTGGAACCTAAAGATTTGGCCTAGGCTCAGATATTTGAGTCAATACTGGAAGGAGAATTTGGTCACAGTGGGGATGAAACAAATAAAACGTCTGTTTTAATGGTTTCAGAGCCCAACTAAGATACATGAACTGACATTTCTTTCCTGGTGAAATAGGCGCATTGAAAGAGGAGTTAAACCACTGTTGGTTAGTTTGGATTTTGTGAATGGCAGATCTGAGAGTAAGGATTTAATTCAACAACATGACCATGTTTATTAAGTTACTTGCTAAGAGCAAACCACTATGCAAGACCCAGAGAATGAATAAAAATGAGTAGAGCTATCATCATTTGGGTAAATGGTTAAAGTGCGTTATTCCTCTAGAGCAAGGCCTAAAGATCTGTGTTTCAGTAATTCAGTCCTTCCTTCTCTCACGCTTCTCCCATTATTTGATACAGAAGCTTTTTTTTTAAAGATTTTTTTTGTTTTGTTTTGTTTTGTTTAATCTATTTTATTGTGTTGTTGCTGACAATCTTTACATAGTTAATTACAGTTAAAGAAAGAAAAAGAAAAAAAAAAGGTTCAGGGGGATAGGGAAGTGGGTAATACTATTATGTCCATATTGTTTCCATCTTGTATCTGAGGTAAAGGGGGATATTGAGGGAGAAGCCCCACCCGGTTTCCCGCCCACCCCGAGTCCCGGATGTGGGGCATGCTCTGAGATATGTGCTCAAGTGGTGTTAATAGTTCTCCAGTTATGAATCGCTGCCAGTTTCGCTCGATGAGGTCATCCACTGATTGATATGGTCCATCATAAAGTCTCCGTTTGCCCCCTTTTTCTCTGCCAACATATAGCTGAGATGAATGATTGATCTGCTCTGTCTTCTGTCTTTTCTTGGTTAGAGTTCTGAGTCCAGCAGTTCGATTGGGGAGATCTCCAAAGAAACTTTGAGGTATTCCCAGACTAGTTTCTTGTATGTTCTAGCAAGCACAGGGCCCGGCACAGTCCATCACCACGATCAGCTGGTGGTTGCAATTGCTGGGTTGGTTCTGTTTTCAGTCCCGAGTTGCACTGGAACCAATGGGTGTTACAGTCCAGTCTGGTTCTGCCCAGCACGTACTCGGCCCTCACAGAAACCAGTGGGAGCTGCAGCCTAATTGGGGCGACCCACAATAACCCCCACCAGGCCCGCCCCCTACCCTGGTTTGCCAGTATGTGTAGCAGAAGACCAGTCTGTCCCCCATCCCATTTGGCTCTGGCACTTGTCAATGGGTATTAAAGCTTAGTTCTATCTAACCAACTCAACCATCCAGCCCTCACGGGTGTTGTTGAGTACCTCTCTATCTAGCCATCCCAGCCCCCGTCCTAGTTTTCATGCCCTCCCACGGGACTAGTGACCCAAGAAGGGGGAACCCACTTTTTCCCTCCCAGGTCTCTCTGTCCTGGTTTATGCACTCTTTAGGTGGTTCTGTGATTTGACTTGACAGAATTAGTCCCCATTGCCAGCTTCTGCGGCTATCCCCAAACATCCCTCACCCACTCTAATTTATGCTTGCACCAGCAGGAATAATCAGCCCAGCCTGGCTTTTCCCTGATCTAGTCCACATGCAGCGCACAGGTGTTGAAGCCTTGCATAGTCTAGTCTGTCTCTATCCCAGCCCACGCTCTCCAGTGGGAGTAGCTGTCCGGCGAGGGAACCAGCCCCTTAATCCCCCCGCCAGTTCTGCCCCTCCCTTCCTTCCTGGATCTCACGTGTGCTGGTTGGGTGCTGCATTCATATCCAGTACAGGCAACCACGCCCTGGCATTCCATAATGTGTACTGGTTTTGTCGCGACTAAACCCGGCTCATCCCACACTCTGATCTGGTGATCGGATTTGCCAGTGGGTGATATGAACTGATTCAGCCTGGTCTGCTCCTGACCCATGCTGAATGTGTGCCAGTGGGAAACTTTCCATGGCCTATTCTGGACTGTTTCCTATCATGCTTCTTGTGCTTACCTGCAGGGACTGTGTCCTGCCAGAGGAGTTGCCCAGGCTCCTCCATCAGAACCCCTCCCAATGTCAGATTTTGTGCATGCCAGGGGGTCCTTGAGCCAACCCAACTCAGTTCACCTCCTGTCCTAGCAGGAACAGTGGCTTTTCCTGGCTGGCTTTCACCCACTTCTGGTTCTTGCTGTTGGATGTTTCAGCCCGGCCATGGCTCGTCCATACCCACATGCAGCTCACGCATGGCTCATTAGGGGGTTGAGACCCAGCCTAGTCAGTCCCACATCTACCCTCTGGTTCTCCATGACACCAGATGGTGTTGGGGTCTGAACTGGCCTGGTGCATCCAATCCCAGCCCACACTAGTGCCTCGGGTGACTGCAACTGTTTCCTAGATAGAACGCAGCCCCAATTCTAGCACATACGCCCCTTGGTGGGAACCTCAACCCAGTTAGGGTGTCCCGTTACCTCCCCGATTGGGCTTGTTCCTAGCTGTAAATCATGCACCTGCCCGTGGTTGCTCTGAGGACCAGTAGGTGCAAGAGCCTAGCTCGGTATGACCTGTGTTCCATGCTGGTTTCTAGTTTTGCTTGTAGACAAAGGTTTGCTCAGTCCTGCCCAGTACATTACGTTCCATTACCAAGTTACACATTTTGGAGCTACTATGCCCTGCTTGTCCGACCCCCAGATCTGGACGACGTGTTCACCAGCGAGAGCTATGACTCGCCAGGGGAGCTTCCCAAGTACCTCCACTTGATCCACTCCCAAACCCAGTTTACATACATGCCATTGGTTTTTAGGCCAGTGCCCGGTGTACTCTGGCCTCCCATTTGGCCTTGTATGAGCTGGTGAATGTTGCAGCCCGGCCCACCCCACAGCCTATTCAGGATGCACATTTGGGTGCTGCTGCCTTGCCCAGTCCAGTCTATGGTGGATCCCTTTACCTGTGATTGATGACAGACTCCTTGGTCACACCTAGCTTAGTCCATAACCACCTAAAATTTAGGTTGACCAGTGGGGCCAAACTTTCTACAGGGTGTGGCCCACACATCCTGCACAGAGTCCACCCCAGGATAAGGTTCTAGAGTGCTAGTTAAAATTATGGACCTGCCTAATGTGACCAGTCTCCTGAACCAACATCATGTCAGGCAAAAAAATATCCTGCTAGACAATCCGGGGTTTATCTTTTGCATGATAGGTGTTCAAAGCTCAGCATTATTGAGTGATTAGAAGTTCTCCAAAAGAAGAGTTACTGGCGTTGGGAATCTTTAGGATTGACTCAGAACCCAGAAACAGTGGGGTCACCCTAGAGCTATCTAAACAGCAATTCGGACATCCATTACCCCAGAGCTCCCCGGCCGGGCGGCCAGCAGGCAGAGCCTGGCACCACATGGTGCGCTGGCCGCCCTGGGTGAGGCCAATAAAGATTTATTTATTTTTATTACAAAGTCAGATATACAGAGAGGAGAAACAGAGAGAAGATCTTCAGTCCGATGATTCACTCCCCAAGTGAGCCGCAATGGCCGGTTCTGTGCCGATCTGAAGCTGGGAACCTGGAACCTCTTCCGGGTCTCCCACGCGGGTGCAGGGTCCCAAATCTTTGGGCCATCCTCAACTGCTTTCCCAGGCCACAAGCAGGGAGCTGGATGGAAGTGGAGCTGCCAGGATTAGAGCCGGCGCCTATTATGGGATCCCGGGGCGTTCAAGGCGAGGACTTTAGCCGCTAGGCCACGCTGCCGGGCCCAGAAGCATTTTTAATGCATTAAATGAAAAGAGTTTAGAATTAAGAAATCCAAAATGAGGCCATGGCTTTACAGCCCAACAAGTAAGTCTTTCTAAATGCTAGGACGTGATAGGCAGAGTAGGGTTAGAAGCCAGCAAGACATAGAGGAAATAAATGTCAATTTTTTAATGAGTTATAATTGTCACATGAATATATTGTGCTCAGAACAAAATCCACCAAAGTGGACTGGAGCATAATTAGGGTAATAGACTGAAAAAAAAAAAAAAAACTTGCCTTACAAGTAAAACTCAACTAATCTCCAACTTGACTCTTATCTGGTGTCTAAGAAAATTTGAAATGGACAGATTCCAGAATTTCATCCTGGAAATGATAGCTTTTAGCCCTACAAAAGGAGCAGATTTCTACATATTTATTTATTTATTTTTCGCTTTTTTCAGTGAATAGATCAATGAGATATAACAACCAAATGCAGTGGAGCCTGAAGTAAAATATGACAAAAGCAAAATTGTGACACAGAGAAACTTTTATGTAGAGTGTATATTGAATTTAATGTGAGATTATTACTATTTTTTTAGGTGTGGCAATCATAATGTGGGTAATGGGACAATGGCCCCACTCTTAAGGCCTCTGGAGAGTATCTAGGGGTGGAGTGTCATGTTGTCTGTTGACTACTCTTGGATGACTTGGCAAAGGGAACTGTACATGAATATTAAGGGAGTAATGTATAAGAAAAGCAAAATGTTTATTCCTGTTAGAACTAGCTGAGAATATAGGTATGTACTGTTCTGTTCTTGAAACTTTTCTGTAGGTGTGCAATTTTCAGAATTAAAAAGTACATATTTTTTTCCAAGGGAGAATAAATGATGGGGGAAAATGGGGATAAGACTCTGTATTTGATTTTGTTGCACAGCCATTGAACAACCTTAGTGTAAAAGCCGGTGTTATAGAAACTTAGAGCTGTGAGAGAGCCTGTGGCTTAGACCTGTGGGTCTTTTCTCACTTCCCACTGGGACAGAAATGACAAATGATCCACATTCACAGTGCCCAAGGCCATGGGTAGATTCAAGCTTAGATATAATTCCTACCTACTGATCTGGAACATGATGGATTTTTCCTTCCACTCAGGAAAGAATGTTAGCCTGTAAGTGAGCAATGTCATTATAGGGCTAACTTTGAATTCATTCTATTTTATTTTTTTAATCTTTTATTTATTATTATTATCATTTTATGATACAGTTCCATATTCCCTTATCCCTGCCCCAGTTCCTCTCCCCCCACCTAGTTCCTCTATATCATTACTAAAGTATAGTTCTTCATACACAATCATATGCCCATCATTGCAGGCATGGACAATGGCAGAGAGTCCAGCATCCTATTGTCAAGATATAGTGAACAGTTTCATTGTAAGCCCATCTTTGTCTGGAAGCAGAGATGCATACCACACTACATCCTCACATCTGAATGTTAGTCTCCATTTCACAGCTACTGTACATTCCCTTAAATGAAAAGTCACAATACAAAAATCAGTAATAGGAAGAAAAATAGACATTTACAATACCCTGAAGTTAAATAACATGTTACTTGTGAAGAACATCTCAGTAAAATGACAACAGAAGACTAAATCAATGAACAACCCATTCCTAAAATGACAGAACCAAATTACCACCCATACATATTAACCCTGAAAGTATTTGGCTTAAGCTCAATCAAACGTCGTAGTTTAGTAGACTGGAATAAAAAACAAAACACATCTATTTGTTGTCTAGAAGAGACACATTTCACCAACAAAAATCAGCGGAAACCATATCTCATGAATTTTGATGTTTTTGTTTGTGTTAGTTTCATCTCTTCAAAACAGTTTCTTGTGATTAAATTTATCAATGACTCATAGATCATACAATAGCATGATTTTCTTCAAGAACGTTCTTGATTTTCTTTTTCATTTCTTCAGTGACACATTAATCATTCAGTAGCATGTTAGTTAACTTCATGGTGTTGTTAATTTCTTTTATTTTCTTCCTGTTGTTGATTTTGTTTTGTGGCTTTTCATTTAAGGGGATGTATAGTAGCTGTATATTGGAGACTGTCATAACTAGTAACATGTTATTTAGCTAATTTGTTTTTTAAATCAATAACTTCCTAACTTCTATACTTTTGTGCAGAAGGGATTTGAAAATTTACTGTCTTTTTTTTAAGATTATTTGTTTTTTATTGGAAGGGTAGATATACAGAGAGGAGAAACAGAGAGGAAGATCTTGCGTCTGATGGTTCACTCCCCAAGCAGCCGCAACGGCTGTAGCTGCGCCAATCCGAAGCCAGGAGCCTCCTCTGGGTCTCCCATGTGGGTGCAGGATCCCAACGTCTTGGGCAGTCCTCGACTGCATTCCCAGGCCACAAGCAGGGAGCTGGATGGGAAGCGGGGCTGCCGGGATTAGAACCGGTCAAGGCGATGACCTTAACCGCTACGCTATCGCGCCAGCCCCAGTAACTCATTCTTATACACGAAAGAAAATACAGACTCTGCCATCTGAAACTGATTTAATCTGTGTCATGGGCAGTCACAGCACTGGTTCACTGCACAGAGAAACAAAAATGGGCCTTAACTCACCAGAAAATATATGAAAGCCCTTTCTGGTTTAAAAGTCTCACATGGTAACTCAGTCTCCTGGTAAACAGTCAGCATTTCACTCTTCATCAAAAAGTGACTGTACATTATATGATTATAGAAAATTGTAAGAGAAATTAACCATTTAAAAAAATCTAGAGTGGTACCTCAGTTATAAGAGAAATGTGTAGAACCTGGCATATTATAAAGACAGTCCATTCTGCCACTCTGTGTGCTAACCCTCTATCAAGTTACTTTTCAAAGCCCTCCAATATCCAGTCTTAACTCAGTCATATGATTCTCTTTGGCCCAAAGATACAGTTGCCCTTGACAAACAAAGGTTTGAAATGGGCTTACATTATGGGCCTTTCTCCTGTGTCTGAACCATTGCCGTGAGACTGAGCCTGTGCTTGTCTCCTGGAGAAGCAGAGAAACCTAGAGCACAGCCAGGTCCTCAGTCAGCACAGTGGAAATCATCTTCTGTTGATTGATGGCTAGTCTGATCCGAGATGAGGGGTTGGACAGAGCTGTCTAGTTTCCACCTTTTTCCCAAATGTTAGCAATAAGCATGTATTGTGGTGCTTACTGTGTGCAGTTTGTAATTGTTTGCTACTATGATGGTCCAAGTCCTCAAAGAAGCAGATGGCACTGTGAGATAAAATGGATAAGGTAGTTAGGGGAAATCCTCATGAGACGTTATGTGGAGGGAATTGTAGGATAGGAAAGCTGTCAGAAGGCAATACAGGTCTGACCCCAAGTGAAGAAAAGAAAGAAGCAAGGTTGAGTGGAAAGGTGCTAGATGATCATGCACCGAAACGAAGGTGCAACAAAGCTGTCACAGAACTTCAAGCTGAAATCATCTGTCAGAAGAGTCTGGAGCCTCCTAGGGGAAGTGAATCTTTGCCCCTCCATTGTGCCAACACTTGGCTGGGAGAAACCTGTGGGAAATGTGGTCTTATACATGGTAGTGGATGTCACACTATTTGGTCAATTAGACAAATTGGTCTGGAAATTGCTTTCTCATGGCTGCCACAGCTACAGAGCATTACTGTGGTTAAGACCCACCAAAGACAGCCTTGGAGGCTGTTCACTGGAGGACAATGACCCTTCATATGGACAGTACTGCCTCCTGGGGCATTTGGGAAACATTGACAGTTATTTCTTGGTTGCATAATGATTGAGGTTGCATAATGATTATGAGATGTTTATTGGGCCTAGGCCAGGAATGATAGACATCCTGCACTGTTCAGAACCCTCCAGCAGCCAGATCTTCATTATGTCCTCCATAATTTCTGGTGTCATATATGAAATCCAAAAGAAGAATCATCTCTTTTAAATGAGAACCTAATTCTATTTTATCTAGAAACTTCAAAATTTGCTCTCTAATATGAATAGGAGATAATTTTCTAAGATTATCATTGCTATGGACACTGAAGAGAGGTTTTCGTTGCTGTTGTTTGTGTTGTTGCTCATTTCAGGAACTCATGCCAGCAAGTAACACTATGGTGGTATTTGATTCACCAGTACGAAATGTTTAGTCTGTGTTGGTGCCAGTGGTTGCTGTGCACAGCGGACAAGCTTCTGATTTCCCAGCCAATCACTCCTAGACACAAGGAAACACACATCATTTCATGAACTTATTTTCTTGATTTTATGTGGTAGGTAGATCTTTGTAACTTATGAATTCCGTGTTAGGGTGGAAGAAAGTGCCAGGTCTGACTTGCTAAAGAACCACTTCTGTAGAAAGAGGGTCAGAAAGCTAGCTGAGGGTTATAAAAAACCAAGGGGAATGTACACCTACATTCATACCACCGTGACTCACAGTTGCCAAGAAGTGGAAATAAACTGTGTCTATTGATAGATGAGTGATGAAACAAAATGGGGTGCAGACAGTCAGCTTTCTGGACCCACACTTCTGCATCTCCAGAGCCAGCCAACCACAGTTTGAAAATATTCAGGGGGAAAATCACACCTGTACTTAACATGGACAGACTTTTTGCCTTATTCTTCATCTCTGAATAATGCAGTGTAATAACCAATATGCTGCATTTATATTGTGTTAGATATTAGAAGTAACCCAGAGATTATTTAAAGAATGAGGATTTATAGGATTTATGAAAATGCTATTCTATTTTATATGAGATTCAGCATCCATGATTTTGTTATCCTCAGGGAGTCCTGAAATCAACTCACCTCCTAAATGGAGGGACAACTGAACATGTGAGGGTACTTCAAAAGTTGTGCGGAAAATTGGAAATAAAAGATAAACTTCTTGAGGTCCAAAAAAATATTGAAATCAGTACACTGAGGGTCCTCAAAAAGCTTATGGGGGGGTAGGTCTTTTGCCCATTGTTTAAGGGTACATACAGGTAGTGATATCCACAACTCACACTGAGGTGCTGTGTTTTAGTCCTGGGTCCACTCTCCACTCTAGCTTTCTGCTAATACACACCCTGGAGATAGCAGGTGATGACCCAGGTAGTGGGGTCCCTGCTACCCACATGGAAGGCTTGTATTGAGTTCTTGGGTCCCAGCTTCAGTGTGGCCCAGCCTTGGCGCTGGAGAGCATCTGGGGAATAGACCAGAGGGAAATCCTTTTGTATCTGTGTCTCTGACTTTCAAATAACTGATACTTTAAATAAAAGTTCACGAAAATGAAAAGTATGAAGAAAATGCATGAGTTTCGTGGACCTGCTTGGTTTGAAATATCCATCTGGCCATCTGAGTCAGCACTTCTGTCTGGAGAGGAAATAGAAGTCTGTATAGATTAATATTAGAGTAGACAAGGCTAAGATGTAGTAACAACCACACAATTTCCCTGGATTAAACAATGAGGTGTTTTTGTTTTTGTTTTAACATGTAAGGTTCTGTTTCATGTTGTTTCCCTACTTCCTGGAGTGTTGCTAAAGCAAAAGAGAGGAAGGAGCTAGACCCTAATACCCTCAATGAAATGCTTTCACTTTGCAGTAGCCCTAAGGATCTACTTGTATTTCCTTGCCCAAAGAATGTCCTAGGGTCACAGTTAATTTCAGTGGGGGAAGGAAAGTGCAGTTTTCCCATGTACCTAGAAAGGAAGACCAGAAACAGAGGTGAACAGTTCTACTGCCTACTAGAGCTGAAGATACACAATAGGGAATCACTGGCTCATAGGTGATAGTTAAAGCCATAGGATGGGTGAGATTGAATTAGGATGGAAGCTGGACTCACTAAATCAAACCATCTCCTGGCCTGACGTGTGTCCATCTCCAGCTCTAAGCTAAATAGGAACAAGGAGCTTCTGAATCCTGTAACCACAAAGGACTCCTTCCTGCCCTATTAGGGACTTTCCTAGCCCACATGCATGCCCAGAATAGTCCACTGTGACCAATATGTGACCTTCCTGGGGAGTGAGGGACAATAGTGAGCAGCACTGCTATTTTTAGCGTGTTTTATGCAAAGTACCAACAGCTTCTATCAGAACAGTAAGCCTAGTGCAAATGCAACGTCATGGACCCAGAAGGGTGAGCCACAGCTGCAGGCCAGTACATGAGGAGATGCTGTTTGGTGAGGGAAAACCATCACATTTCCCCAAACCCATATACGCACCTGTTCAGTTCCCTTGGGAGAGTCAGTTGGCAGATAACAGATAACAGCTCTTGTCAAGCTTGTATCCAAATACAGGTTCCCAATGAATCTCATCAGTGAATTTCATCAGAGTTGCAAGCTGACTTCTTGTTAATTTCTGTGAGTCAGAGAACCTGGGTTGATAACAAGACAACCAGGAAGTGAGCTTAAGATAGAGAAAATGGGAAGTTCTAGCCTTGAGCCCTAGAGATCTTCAATATCTGGAGCTCATGAACTCTGGTGTAAGCAGCAAGCCCAAAATGGGTGCTGTGTTCTGTTCCCTTTGGAGACTTGTCACTCCAGGATGAAGTAATGACTAGAAAGCATTGATACCTTACTGTAAATTACACTTACATAAGTATGTAAATTTAAATTTTTGTGCTGCTTGTGTAGGTTTTTTCTTTATGATCTTCTAAGTGGTGAAAATAATCAATTGATTATTAATTTTATAAATCATCTTTACTAGATATATGAGTCTTGGGTAGGAAGGTGTTATTTGTTAAATGTCGAAGTCTACTGTTTGGTGTTTGAAATTCTTGGGAAAACTCCACTTTGTTATATTTGTGACTGTGATTTGAAATCTGTAAAGAAATTTAGTTAATCACAGTTCCTTTTTTTTCAGTCTTTTTAAAAGCACATTTAGAACAATGTTCAAGGAGGAATCAGTCTATCAAATGTCTATTCTTGAGATGAGTGTTGTGGCATAGTAGGTTAAGCCAATGCCTGGGATACCAGCATCCCACATGGGCACTAATTCAACTTCCCACGGCTCCACTTCTAATTTAGCTCCCTACTAATGCTTATCCTGTCTGTATGGTAATTTGTTGAATGCTGTAGCAGTAAGGACTAGTGTCATTAGTGTAGCTGCAGTGTTGTGGTTTTTTTGAATGGTGTAACAATGTAGAGTAGCGGCTTGTTGAATGTGGTTTAGCAGTTATGGTACAGAGGTTTGTGGAATGGTATAACAGTATAGTGCGATGAGTCAGACATGCTTACCATCCTTCTCTACCATTTGCTAGCAGTGTGATCTGGGGCAGGTTACTCAACCTTTCTATGCATCACTTTATCTTTGTATAAAATGCGGCTAACAGCCTCATGGTGGTTCTAACAATCAGATGAGTTTATACCCATAACATAATTAGCAGCAGCCCTGATCATTGTAAAGTGTTTAATAAATATTAGCTAAAATAATAATTATATAGTCAACTTTTATTATGATTTTCTCTGGTCTTCTCTAGTTTCATTACTTGAACTGGTTAATGCGTCAGAATCGAGGGGAGGGCATTCTAATTTCTAATTTCATCCAAGGCAAAAAATATTTGATTCCTATTCATGACATGTTAAATAAATGTAAGAAGGAGCACAAGCAAAATCGTGCTGCGTAATGTGGGGAAAATTTGGCGATTCATGGTGAATTGGCAGATCTGATTCCTTGTTTTCCCTTTTCCTTCCCTACATTCCAGCCCAGCTTTACTGGACTCCCACTACTGTTGAGTTCTGGGGAGTGAGTCACCATCTACAGGAAAGCACTTGCAGGGGAGAGGAGGTTGAAAAATACAGGCTGTATCGTGAAAGGTCATTGCCAGTCTACAGGAAAAGGGTTGGGCACCTGGCCCTGCTTGGCAGCAGACCTTGGCCCTTGGCAAATGTCCCCTGCAGGTTTGGTATGCAGCTGAAGTGGGCCGGTCACCTGGGCTTCTTTTGCACCTCAAGCCCTCCTCCCATGCTCAGGGGCATCATGAAATTCACATGTCTCTCCTTTGAATCATCTCTCTTTTGTTTAGGCTGTCCAAGTCCAAGTTTACTGGGGACACTGACTGTTTGGTACTGGACGGGAAAGACAGAAGGACCTCATTTAGCAATACACAGGAGCAGCTAATTCTGCACAGAGCAATCAAAAGTGACGAGTCATGATGATAACACAGATCTTCGCTATAATGTGAGGGCAGTGGCATTCCATTTTTTTGACATTCCTTCCCCAGCCCGATAACCCTCTAATCATGAGAAAAACGGCAGATAATTCCAGCAGGAGGGTTTGCTACGAAATACATGGCCAGTACTCCTCAAAGCAGTCGAGGTCATTAAAAACAAGGAAAGTTCGGGAAAGTGCCATAGTTAAGAGGAACCTAGGGAGACATCATGACTAAATAGAGTGCATCCTGGATGAGATCTTGGGATAAAAAAGGCCATTAGGCAAAAACTAAGGAAGCTGGCATGAAGTATGGATTAATTTTTTTTTAAAGATTTATTCATTTTACTACAGCCAGATATACACAGAGGAGGAGAGACAGAGAGGAAGATCCTCCATCCGATGATTCACTCCCCAAGCGAGCCGCAAGGGGCCAGTGCGCGCCGATCCGAAGCCGGGAACCAGGAACCTCTTCCAGGTCTCCCACGTGGGTGCAGGGTCCCAATGCATTGGGCTGTCCTCAACTGCTTTCCCAGGCCACAAGCAGGGAGCTGGATGGGAAGTGGAGCTGCCGGGATTAGAACCGGCGCCCATATGGGATCCCAGGGCTTTCAAGGCGAGGACTTTAGCCGCTAGGCCACGCCGCCGGGCCCGAAGTATGGATTTAATAATATAATGTATCAATAATAGTTCATTAATTACAAGTATAACACACTAACATAAGATGTTGTGTTTTTCTTTTAAAAATGTTTGTTTATTTATTTATTTATTTATTTATTTATTTATTTATTAAAAGGAAGAGGTACAGAGAGGGAGAGAAAGAGAAAAATATCTTCCATCTGCTGGTTCACTCCCCAAATGACCACAACTACTGGGCTGGTCTGAAGCCAGGAGGCAGGAGCTTCTTCCAGGTCTCATGCGATAGCCGGAGCCCAAGCTCTTGAGCCATCTTCCATTGCTTTTCCAGGCCATTAACAGGGAGCTGGATTAGACAGAGAGTAGCCAGGACTCGAGCTGACATATGTGATGACAGTGCTATGGTTACTAGCTTTACCAGGTAAGTAGGTATTCTACTCCTGGCCCCAATAAAATGTTAAAAATATGGGAGTGTGGATATGGGCATTTTATCTCCATAATTTTTATGTATATTACAGCTATTCTACATCATACAGTTTTATTTAAAAAAAGAAAGAAAAAAAAAACACAACAGAGCTGTATTATGGTGTTAGCCTATTCTCAGTGATTGTCTCCTGAAATGCAAAGGGTATGGGTAACGGGCTGCCACTCTGATCCCCTACTGTGTGTAGGGCTAGGGAATGGTGAGACCAAGATGGACAAAATTGCCCTGGCTTGGGCCCATGCATACACACTGTTAAGGACTGAAGGGCCCAAGATGGACGAGGAAGGCATAGCTTGAGCCCCAGCTGTGTGCAGGTTGGGGACGGGTAGCGATTAGAGGTAGATGGGCATGGCTTACTCTTACAGAGGTTAGCCCAACAGGACGGGGTTTTAGATACTTGTACATTGTTTCAATTTTCTTAACATGACCTACTTTTCTAATTTGGTTTTTATGAATAAAAATAAAACAGAAAGCAAAAATAAAAGTGATTGAAGGTTTTTCTTATGAATGTTAACTTAGATTTCCTAGGACACATCAGAATCTATTCCTGGAGTATGATTTAAAAAAAAAAAATTTCTTTTTGAGTCTAGACTAGAGATCTATCATACCAAGATACTGTCTCTCACAATGACCTAATTTTGACAATGGAATATATTAGCAATGATAAAGTATTATATCAGCAGACAGATGCATGCCGCAGTAAAGCTTGTATTGAAGGACACAGATAATGTCCTTAGGGGAAAAATTGAAGCCAGCTATGGTTAATTTCACACGTTCTTGTGATATTTTAAAAATTGTTTCTTAGCAGCTAGCATTGTGGAACAGTGGGCTGAACTGCCAGTTGCAATACCAGCATCCCATATTAGTGCTGGTCTGAGTCCTGGCTGCTCCACTTCTGAAATGTCTTGGTGCTTATTCACCTGGGAAAGCAGAAGATGGCCCAAGCCCACATGGGAGACTGCGGGCATTGACTGCAGCAGTTTGGAGTGTGAGCCAGCAGATGGAAGATCTCTGTCTTTCCCTCTGTTTATAACTCTTTCACATAAATAGATCTTTTGAAAAATGGTTTCTGATGCCTTTTAGATTTTTAAAAGTATTTTGTCCACTATATACTGTATTTACTTTAAATATTTGGTGTGTTTTTGAAATATGTATTTATTTGAAAGATAAGATGAGAGAGAGAGAGAGAGAATCTTCCATCTTGTGTTTCAATTCCCAGAAAGCCACAAAATCCAGGCTTGTGCTTGGCTGAAGCCAGGAACCAGGAACTTCATCCTGGTCTCCCACATGGGTGGAAGGAACTCAAGTGCTTCTAGGCACATTAGCAGGGAGCTGGTTTGTCTTATATTCCTTTCTTTCACTGTCCTTGTTTTGAATCACCTGTCTCTGTGCTGGAAGCAGCATCACTGTGGTGACTAGGACTGTCAGGTGTAGCCTTGCGTCTATTCTGTGTACACACTGTGCTGTAAGAGTCCTTCCTGCCCATGTCCACTAGAGCAAAGGCAAGAAGAATGCAAGCTGTGAGCTGTGTGATAGTCATGTCCTCTTAGATGAGGTTCCTTCCAATAGAGCATCCTTGCTTCATTTTGAGCAACTTACATCTACCTATTATTTTCCTTTTAGAAAATGAAAACTTGGATTGCTTTGCTCCACTTTTTTCTGGAATTTTGTTTGATTCAAATACTGAGAATCCCAAGATCCTTATTGTAGCATTGGATCTAAGGAGAACAAAGTAGTGTTATGTAATTGCTTAATATCCAACAGATATTACTTAATATCCAACAGATATTACTTAATATCATGAACACAACTGTAAATGTGTGACACTTATGCTAATGAATCAATAGACAATGTACATGGGTACTCCTTGGGATTACATTAAACTGAATGTATCAGGAATCTGAAAGTGGCTAAGCTAAACAGGGAATGTTTTTCCTGTAACACAAAATGTAGAGATGAGCAGCTCAGGGCTGTTATGGTGACTGTGATGTCATTCATACCCCTGGGCCACCATCCTTTTGTCCTCATGGCCACAAGTTGACTGCTGTGCTTGCAAGCGTCAAATGTTTGTCTCAAGAAGGAGGACAAAAATAAAGGGCAAAGGTGAACACCAGCTGTGTCTTTCCCTTGTTGCAGGGAAAGAAACATCTTTCTGAAAACCAGTTAGTAGAGGACCCTTTACACCTTACAGAAACTGCTACTTGGCTGCTAGCTGCGAAGGAGCTGGGGAAAAGTAAGCCTTGCAGCTAGGTCCTCGGGCATTCTGGACACAACCACAGTTCTGTTGGTGAGGACAGCAGTGAGAATGGATCTTGCTTCAGTTCTGAAGTCACTTGCTAAACATCACTGCTTCTGCCCCAGGGTACAAAGCAAAGGTTCCCTGGGGCCCATTGCAGCCCTCTCAGTGACAGGTAGATTGCTGCAGAGTTAAGCTAGCAGTTAATGGATTTACTTTTTATAAATGTGCTTTCCCAGAATGAATTTTAGTAGGATAACACAGCATTGGCATCAGTTATTGTCATCCAACATACACTAAAGTTTCATTCAGAACATGGTTTATTTGAAATCATCTCTTCCACATGCAAACCCCAAACTTCAAGTTTTCTTTAAACATTTCCTTAGATTAAAATGTAATTTAGTTTTAAATTTAAAAATCTAAACATTTTAGTACCAACTCTATTTTATCTTATTTAGATCTCTGAATTTTTGAAAGATGTTTAAACACACACATCCTGTTCATTGGCTTGTTCCTCACAAGGCCATGAGTGCCAGGCCTAGATGAGGCTGATTCCAAGAACCAGAAGCTTCATCTGGGTTTCTCATGTGGGTGCCAGGGTCCCTAGCACTCGGGCCATGTTCTGCTGCTTTCCCAGGTGAATTATCAGAAACAGAGTAACAGGGACTCAAACTTGTGCCACAATATGGGATGCTGGCATTGCAAGCAACAACTTAACCCACTGCACCACAATGCTGGCACTTAGACCTGTGAATTTCCCTTCCAAAAATTCCATAAGGGTACATAATAACACAGTGTACATGTCCCAACCAGTCTCCAAAAAATAAGGAGAATTTGTTGATCTGAGTCTTTTCAGTTTCTGTCTCATTGTTTTGACCTCCTCATATTGTTTTTAGTACGTGATTTGATTTGTTAGCAGAAGTGGCATCTTGGAAAGTATTTCTTTACCTCAGTTTCCTGCCACATCACCGTTTTTACTCATTTCATTGATATTGATCCACATCCTGAGTAAAACTAATCCCCCTTCCTGCACTTCATTCTTTTTATTAAATTTTTAAATTTATTTGAAGGTCAGAGGTACAGAGAGAAGGAGACACATACATGCACACAGAGAAAGACAGAGAATCTTTCTTCTGCTGGTTCATTCGCCAAATGGCCACGACAGTCAAGGATGGGCCAGGTTGAAGCCATAAGCCAGGAGCTAGGAACTTCTCGCTGGCAGGGGCCCAAGCACTAGGGCCATTTTCCTCCACCTTCCCAGGTGCATTAGCAGGTAGTTGGATCAGAAGTGGAGCAGCTGGGACATGAATCAGTGCCTATGCGGGATGCCAGCATTGCAGGTGGAGCCTTAGCCTGCAGTACTTCATTCTTAAATACCCAAAAAAAGCCTGTTAATTTTAAAAATAATGCAAGATTATGCAAAAAAATAAGAATATTGCAAACATGTATATCTTAGCGGGCCCAAGTCTCCTTTTACAGATAACTATTAACATTATTTGTGTTCTTGTAGAGTTTTTCAAAGCCATCTATTTGTAATATGTAAAAATGTCTACATGAAAGACATCATTGGCTATCAACACAGAATCCACCTTTATTCTTCTGTAAGCAACTCATTAGTTCATGAAATTCAAGCTATTCCCCATGCTATGGGTTGGCTTACAAAACAGCATGTGATGTAGTTCTAACCAGTGAGACGCAAGAGTAACTCAGGAACTGCCACTGTGGTGTAACAGGCTGGGCTTCCACCTGCAGCACCCGCATCCCATGTGGGCACCAGTTAGAATCTTGGTGATCCTCTTCTAATTCAGCTCCCTGCTGATGTGTCTGGGAAAGCAGCAGAGGATGACCCTAGGTGGAGGATGTCCCTGGGCCCCTACATCCACATGGGAGACACAGAAGTAGCTGCTGGTATCTGGCTCTTTGGACTGGCCCAGGTCCAGCCATTGTGGCCATTTTGGGAATGAACCAGAATATGGAAAATCTCTCTTTTTGTCTCTCTCTGTAATTCTGTCTTTTAAATTAAATTATTTATTTTAAAGAATAAGTAATGTGGGATATTTGGGAAAGGTTTCCCATCAGCTAACAGAGGCATGCACTCGACCCTCAAACAAACCAGTGGAGCCTAGTCGAGGCGACCCACGATGATTTTCCATGTCCTATTTCACTTCCCAACTGCCTGCAACTGTCAAGCTGAGCCAGGCTTCAGCCTGACTCATGTGGGTGACAGGAGCCCGGTTGTTTGAGCCATTGCCCCTGCTTCCTGGGATCTGAGTTATTGGGAAGCTGGAATGGAGTGCAGAGTTAGGATTGAGAACCAAGCACTCCAATGGGGGACATGTTATCCCATAGAGCATTTTACCCACTGTGCCAAATGCCTGTCCCCTTCCCTTGTCCTTTTGTACATGGGGCTTGCCAGGTGCTGAAACTGAATGTCTCAAATCCCAGGAATCTTCAGTCCTTAGAAACCATGTATCATTGATGACCCCTACATTACATACAATCTTCTTCCACTGTGTACATCTTGCATCTTTCCATATTACACCTCTAGGGTTAATTTGGGGACTATGTAGAATTCTTTTGGATGAGTCATTTTATTAATGCACTTTTTAATTAACCTAGCCTAATTTTGTTTTTTGTTTTGTTTTGTTTTGTTTTGTTTTTTGGCAGTTATGGGTTTCCTGTTGGTTCTAAAAGTTATATAAGCACTCAGGTTTTTTTCTTTGCTTTAAAGATTTTATGAAAAGAAAGTAATCTTTGAGTAAGGAAAAAAAGCTATAGAACACATACAAAAGCACCCTGAGGCCCTGTATGGTTTTGTAATTTGCTGCCTACTTACTAGTCTCCCTTCACAAAATCGCTGTGGGCCTCCCCTCCTACATACACTCTCTCATTTGTTCTATTATCATGAATGCTGGGTTTAAAGGAGAATTTTCTTATGTGCTCATATAAGATCTCTAGTCTTGAATTTCCTGAAACTCCCATCTGTTGATTCATTCCCAGATACCTGCAATGGCAAGGGTTGAGCCAGGCTGAACTTGGGAGCCAATCAGAATTACTATGTGGTTGGCAAGACCTCAGCTGGTCGAGCCATCACCTGCTGCCTCCCAGTGTGCATATTAGCAGGAAGCTGGAGTCAGGAGCAAGAGCTAGGCCTCAAACTCAGGTGCTGTAATTCAGGATGTGAATATCCCAAGCACTGTCTTCATCACTGGTGGGTCTTAATCAACTCACCCGGCTCTTACTTTTAAGCATGTTCTTCATGGTCTACAGGATGACTGTGGCATCACGTACTCATAGAGTGGCATCCCCAGCCAGAAAAAGGAAATGTCCCTCTCATCTGTTCCCTTTTGAAAGTGGGGAAATTTTTCAGTAACACCCTTACAGACTGCTGTTATCTCATCTGCCCCAGTCACATCCAGGTCTCTGGTACACAGTCACTTGCTTAAAACACCAGGAACGAGGTCACTATGATTGGCTCACACAAACCAAGAGTCACTCCCCTACTCCCTAAGAGAGTCAGAGTAAGGCCATTGCGGGGAGCTGGGACAAAAATCCCACAGTGGGGTGGGCAGGGCCAGGTGCAGTGGCGATGGCACTGTTGGGTGGGTAACCAGCCATGTCTGCCAAAGGCACAGCAGCTCTCCACACTTTGCCAGATTATCCTTGGGGAGCTGGGCACTCTCTCATGTGCTGTATCAGTCTATTATGGTTTTGGTTTCAGTGGAATTTTTTCTTCAAAAAATTATTTTGGGTTGTTGATTTAAAACAATACTAGTGAGGAGCACTTCTCTAAGCCCCCATTTTATTTCCTGTAAAATGGGTATTACATATAAATGGAAGAGACTAGAAATGAAGCACAGTTGCACACAGAATAGTTGCTGGCACTCTGCATTGTATAAATATTTGTCATCCTAATTTTTGGTACAGTTCCAAAATAAATGATCTGATTTCCGTGTCTGCACCAAATTAGATAAAAATAGTAAGTCAGAAGATGTGTAATGATTCACCAGCATCTTGTTCGTTTAAAGTTCATTCTCAAAAGATGGCCGACCAAAGCAGTTCACGGAGTTAGAAACCACTTCACAGATGCTGGAAAAGAGAGAATGCAGCCAGGTGCTATGTGGGCGTTCCCGTCATTTTGCTGTTTCTGTGTTTTCTAGTGTCAGACTTGGCTTCTTCTTCTTCTTCTTAAGATTTACTTATTTTTTTGAAAGTCAGAATTACAGAGAAAGAGGAAGAGACAGAGAGATATCTTCCACCTACTGGTACACTGTTCAAATGGTCACAGGCCAGGGCTGAGCCAGGAGTCTCATCCAGGTCTCCCACATGGGTGACAGGGACTCAACTGACAGGGGCTGAACTGTCACATGTTACTTTCCTGGGTGTGCCTTACAGAAAGATGGACTTGGGAGCCAGAACTGCGACCCTAACCCTGACATTCAGATAAATGAATGTTTTCATTGCTAGACCAAACTCTCATCTGCTTCTTTTTAAACTTTATGGTTTCAAAAGAAGTAAACCTTAACTGGGCCCGGCGGCGTGGCCTAGCGGCTAAAGTCCTCGCCTTGAAAGCCCCGGGATCCCATATGGGCGCCAGTTCTAATCCTGGCAGCTCCACTTCCCATCCAGCTCCCTGCTTGTGGCCTGGGAAAGCAGTTGAGGACAGCCCAATGCATTGGGACCCTGCACCCGTGTGGGAGACCCGGAGGAGGTTCCTGGTTCCCAGCTTCGGATCGGCGTAGCACCGGCCGTTGCGCTCACTTGAGGAGTGAATCATCGGACTGAAGATCTTCCTCTCTGTCTCTCCTCCTCTCTGTATATCTGGCTTTCCAATAAAAATGAGTAAAATCTAAAAAAAAAAAAAAAGTAAACCTAAATTTTTCAGATGATGAGTATACTTGAAAAAGCCCATGGAAAAATGGCATTATTTTATTTTGTTGCAAAAAACAGTTTTGAAATCCACACATAGCTTTTTCATAATGCTCATTTACCACATATAAAAAAAATCCTTTTCTACCAAAATAACCTGAGCGTATAATTTCATGAACTTTCTGCTGTGTCTCTGTCTGTTTTGTGTTACATCCCCTGGCTGAGTGAAGAGAGGAGTGAGGCATGACAGTGTAGGGGCTGGGCTTGTGGTTCACTCTAATTTGGGGCTTGGTCAAGTCCTTTCTTCAGTCTCAGTCCTTTCTGGGCCTTTCACATAAGCATTTGTGTGGCTGCTTGACTCAGGTAAGTGGAGGTCTGCCCTGTGGTGCTGGGACTTGGTGAAGAAATAAGGAGAAATCCTTCTATTTTATTCCTATTATGTATAGTGTTACTGCTAGTATCAGACTTCTTCAGTAGTGGGATGTGACTCCCAAATGAAACACTTTGTGGGCTAGGTGTTATGTTTTTTAGTAGCAGAATGCCAAGGCGGCTTTTAGCCTTTATGCTTTGGTATTCCATGTTGATACTTTGATTCTAAGCTCCTTTGCGGAATTCCTAGCAAAACATTTTTCAGACTTTTTCTACTATTACTTCATTACCCATAATAATTAAGAGGGCTTGGATAAAGATCATTTTTAAAAAAGATTTACTTATTTTATTTGAAAGGCAGATTTGCAGGGAGAGAGACAGAGAGAGAGAGATCGTCCATCCTCTGGTTCACTCCCCAAAATGGCCACAATGACCAGAGCTGAGCAGATCCGAAGCCAGGAGCCCGGAGCCTCTTTCAGGTCTCCCACGCACGTGGGTGCAGCGTCCCAAGGCTTTGGTCCATTCTCGACTGCTTTTCCAAGCTGCAAGCAGAGAATTGGATGGGAAGCTGGGCCACCGGGATGAGAACCAGCACCTGTTATGAGATCCAAGCATGTACAAGGTAAGGAATTTAGCTGCTAAGCTGCCATGCCGGGCCCAAGGCACAAAATTCTTTATGAATTGCTTTCATTAGCCATCTCAATCAGACACCTTGAAGACTATTTAACAAGTGAGAAAACTGAGTCTTGGAGAGGCACAATAACCTGATCAAATCCCACAGTTTATACTAAGTAGATGGTGGAGACAGGATTCAAATCAACCCACATGACTCTAGATCCACATTCTTAACCACTCTCTCTCTCATGTGTGGGGCTTCTGAACACATTGCAGTGTGGGGACCATGTCCTGCACTGCACAGCCAGCAGAGACTGCTGGGGCCAGGTGTCATTGACTTCCTCTCTCTCGGGCTCCCTGCTTTTAGAGTATGTCTCCCTGGGCAGCAGTCCACACTTTGCTCACCTCCACCTGCATACTGTGGACTCAAGTTGGGCAGTGATGGGCACAGAAATGTACATTCTTGGCCCAACAGTTGGTGACTCAGTGAGGTTCCCTAGGTGACGATGCCATGGTGTCACTGAGGAAATATGCTCCTTATTTTCATTGAACTTGTCAACATCAAATGCTTGAGCACCCAGAATCTAGCCTTCTGTAGACACTTGTTTATATCTGTATAAAGGAAATCATTGTAGACAACTTTCTAGTCATTGGAGGTCATGGCATGTCTATACTCTATACAACCAGTTCTAAGAAACCATCTTCAACATTCTGCTCGCTGGTGACCACATTGAGTAGTAACAAATGTTTTACAAGTGTCACAGTTGACCTTTGAATAGGAGAGGTCTCCCTAATGAGTTTAAACTCAAGGATAGCTGGCTCCTGACACCATCACAGACTGGGTGTTGTCTCAGCAAGGCTTATGCAGGAAGAACACCTGCTTGTGTATCTCGTTTCCTCTGAATCTCTTGCCTTTCTCCTCTTGACTTTGAGAGCATTTGAGTTAATTCCATCAAACACTGGTTTCCTGCAAGGTCATGTTACCTGGGAAGATTTTTTTTTTAAAAGATTCGTTTATTTTACTTGAAAATCACAGGTGGGGGGGGGGCTGAGGGAGAGACAGTGAGAGGGAGAGAGAGAGCTCTGCCCATTGGTTTACTCTCCAAATGGCTGAAACAGCCAGATCCCAGCTGGTCTGAAGCTGGGAGCCAGGAACTTCTTCTGGCCCTCCCACCTGGGTGTAGGGGCCCAAGTCCTGGGCCATCTTTCGCTCCCTTCCCAAGTCATTAACAGGGAGATAGATCAGAAGTGGAGTAACTGGATCTAGAACCGGTGCCCATATGGGATGCTGGTTGCACGCATGGAGGATTTGCCTACTCTACCACCATGCCGACCTGTCCTGGGAACATTTTTTAAAGCCCACAGTGTTCATGGGTGATGCTGTTCTAATCTGTGTGTTATTGACTTCTGAAGGAACTACATTCATTCTTGGGAGAGAAGTCTGAGTCTGGAGTTACTTAAAAACACAGGGAAATCAAAGCATTTGAGGAGCTTTTTGGATGCCTGAGAGAAGCTTTTAAACTTGAGCTATGGTTTCTTTGAACTTTTATTTAAGGAGTTTGAATGATAATTCACAGAATAAGAATTTGATTTTGAACACTAATTCCTTTAGACATTAAAAGTTTTTGGACTTTGAGTTTGTTGGATTGAATTAAATGAATTTTTAGGACTTTAATTTTCTCCTGGGAATTCAAGAATGGAATAGGTGTTTATATTTAAATTTGGACCTTGTCAGAATTTTATTGAAGCATCGTTTTATTGTTTAATCTGTAGCAGAACCAATGATGGGCAGAATTGTGGATATAATTTTAGATGGGAAATGGAACTTGTAGTATATGGCATGTTATATTTTATAAAAATGGCCCCACAGTTAATAAAGCAGACACAAAAGGGTAAATACGATATGATTTCAGTGTTTCCAGGAGATGCTTAGGATGCTCAGCTCAAAGACAGAAAGCCCAGTGATGCTTGCTAGGGTTTGAGGGTCATTTTACTTCTTCCTAGGCCAGAAAGTATGCAGCTGGCAGCAGTTCCCAGGTGGCTACTCGGGCCAACTTGTGTGAGAAGGTGAGCATCACCCTGTAGGTCATCTGCTATTTCCTGTCTCCCGAAGCTAGTATCACATGCCCGACTGATGGCACACGTGGTACAGAAACTGTACCACTGCCTTGAGAACAGGTAGGTGGGAACACTTGTTTCCTATGGATACATCTACTTAGACAGCCCTCCCTTTAGAAGAGGCATCTGGCAGGTGAAACTGGAGAATGATCTGTGCTTGCTGCCCCACCCTTTCCTCTCCTTTTTTTAAGTGTTCCAGTGTCCACCCAGGGTTTCTGCTGTGCAGCTTGAAGCCTTTGCCCACCTGGGCCTGGGAGAGTGCACAGTGGGGAAGTGAGCTCACTTGCCTAGGGACCAAACCCTAACTGCTTTCTAGACAGTGTTGTGTTTTGAACTGCCATCTACCTGAGTTCAGTGTGTCTAACAGTCCTAATCCCCCCACTCCCACCATCCACCCAAATTCCTGTCTGTTTCAAAGGGGTTTGCCATGGAAGGGCATTTGTAGTCTTGCAACTGGATGAGCTGTCCATGCTACAGATGCCCAGTGTGTCCTTCTGCAGTCACTTGTCAGACTCAGCTTTAGAGGTATGGATGAGCTCATCTTTCTGGCTATCTCATGGCCGAGGCCAGCCCGCCACCCTCATGCACACTTCTGTCAACTTTTAACAGTGTGGCAGTTGGGGACAGTTGTTTCATTACATTTGCAGTAATTTTCCAAAATGAACATAAAGTGAAACAAATGTTCATCCTGATGATGAGGGGAAGAAATATGAGGATCTCTTATACTTGGTGTGGTTGAAGTATAGGTGGCATTAGGCGTGCTCAGTGCTAGGGATGCTTTGCCTCGGTTTGGATTTCTTTTTATGGCGGTTAACTTTCATGGCTAACTGTGAAGAAAGAGCAAAATGCAAACCACATGTATATATTACATGGTATATTACCATTCTCCACATGTGTTCACAGAGAGAGCAGCAGGGATTTATTTTAGGGCGTCAGCTCATTGGATGAGAGAACCTGGCAAGTCCCAAACCTGCTGATCAAGCATGAAGACCCTGAGGGCAGACACCCAGGCTTTACTTCTTACTGCCAGATGTTCCCAAACCCCTTGTGATACCTGCCCGTCAACATACACCTCTTGTTGAAGTGAGTGATGACCATGTGACTTGCGGTGGTTCATGACTTGTAGGAGGAAGAGATGGGTGTTGTGAACAGCTGGCACAGGCGGCCGCATGCTTACCTTCCTCTGCCTCATGACCAGCAGTGTTTGGGCAGACACTGCTGCTTCATGCGTGCTGGTGAGTGGGATGCACAGCAGAGAGCACTGACCCTAGATGAACAGGTGGTGTGAGTGTGGAACAGACCCTTGTGAGGGGTGGGCACTCAGTCACCGCAGGAGCTTGACTGTGTCCACTGGTGCCACAGCAGCTACAGATTTCATAATGAACATTAATTTAACCAAAAACTTTTTTCAAAAATATTTTTAAAGATTTATTTATTTTGTTTTGCTTTATTTGAAAGGGAGATTTACAGAGAGAGGGAGAGAGATCGTCTGTCTGCTGGTTCACTCCCCAAATAGCTGCATGGCCCAAGCTCATCCAGTCTAAACCCAGGTGCCTGGAGCTTCCTCCAGGTGCCCCATGTGGGTAAGGGGTCCAAGGACCTTGACCATCCTCAACTGCTTTCTTAGACATATTAGCAGGAAGCTAAACTAGAAGTCAAGCAGCCAGGACACAAACTGGTACCCAAAAGAATGTCAGCACTGTAGATAGTGCTATGAATGTGCAATGTACGGTGCTGGCCCCTAATCAGAAATTGTTTCTCCTAAACTATAATATTACAAAGCTGATCACCCCATAATCCACTCAAGTTTGTAATGGATTCCAAACCCCAGAGTCATCCCCCAGTGCTGATATGTGTATCCCCACCCCAACTCACACTTGTGAGCTCTGAGGGTTGTCCAACCCGTGAGTCTTGAAGGACTCCAGCTAAGAAAACTAGAGTGGTTGGTGAAGATAGCCCACATTGATGTGAATGTTTTCTGTAGGCAAGGTGTCTTTAAATATTGTTCTTGGAGGGCCCGGAGGCGTGGCCTAGCGGCTAAGGTCCTTGCCTTGAAGGCCCCGGGATCCCATATGGGCGCCGGTTCTGGTCCCAGCGGCTCCACTTCCCATTCAGCTCCCTGCTTGTGGCCTGGGAAAGCAGTCAAGGACGGCCCAAAGCTTTGGGACCCTGCACCCGCGTGGGAGACCTGGAAGAGGTTCCTGGTTCCCGGCTTTGGATCGGCGTGCATCGGCCCGTTGCGGCTCACTTGGGGAGTGAAACATCGGATGGAGGATCTTCCTCTCTGTCTCTCCTCCTCTCTGTACATCCGGCTTTCCAATAACAATAAAATGTTAAAAAAAAATTGTTCTTGGAAAATGTGTATTATGAAAAAAAAATCTGCATCATGGATTTCAAAGCATGTTTCTGTACTAAAAGCAAACAAAAAACATCTAAAGGTTTTTGAAATGTCCTTATATCAAAATGAATCTTTTCATTTCATTTTCCAGTAACTTTTTGAAGTACCCTCTTATTTCACCACAATGAAAAAAAAATTGTATGGTAAGTCACTGGCTCTGCTGGTTTGGCATTTGTTCTTCCTGGTGGTTCTAGAATCCCGAGGTCCAGTTTAAGGGGGTAAGAAAGCTTAAGGACGCCAGGAAGTTCCTGAGCAAGCACCCTGGGGAATAGGGGTGTGTGTGTGTGTGTGTGTGTGTGTGTGTGTGTGTGTGTGTGTACGATGCGGAGAAGCCTCAGAACCCAGAACCGGAACCAGCAATGGGAAGACCCTTTGCATGCTTGCTAGCCTCTGTGTTTCTGCAACATCCTTACTCTCTCTGCCCCTCTGATCCACCTTGGGGACTGTACTTGCTGTGCCTCTTCTCCCCAGCTCCCACGTTTTCTTGGCTTTTTTTCACTGCCCTGTTGAGAGCAGCTGCAGTCTCTCACTCCCAACTCCATATTCCCAGGCAGGGGAAGGTGATTGGCACGTGCTGGATCACATGACTCAGCCAACAGTAGTACAAATATGGCCAATTGTGACAGAGTCTCCAACACAGCAGACTTGGGTGTATGCACAAGAGCCTTGAACTCTGGGAGTAGCCATCATACTAGACCAGATAGGTCATCTCTCAAGCCTGACGAGCATCAAAGAAAGTGCAGTCATATGTGTTAGGTGTGTGTGGGTGAGTCAGGGCCACTTCTTCACTGCATGGCCAGGTTCTCCATCACACACCACAGCTGAAGTTGTCTGCTGGTGATTCCCTGGCACCAGCTCTGAGGGCAGCACAGCAGATGCTGTATGCTTGCCACCAAGTGCTCAGGGAGGCCTTGGCCTGCAGCTCCGACTGCTTGCCCTACTTTCTCTGAATCCCACAGACCCCATGAGGAACTGGCCAACTTCCCCATAGGGAAGGAAGCCCTTGCCATCTTGCCTTTGTCCCACACATCTCCCTGTACTTGGTTTTTTTTTTTTTTTTTTTTTTTTTAGCCACAGGGAGAGTTCTTTGCCTCCCAGAGTGCCCTGTTCTCCTGCTCTCCCCACCCTGCCTGTAGCACTTCGCTCTGGGCCTCTGACTTGCCCAGAGATGGCTGGGTCACTTTTATCCACAGCCAACTCTGAAAGCTATAAATTTGCCTTGTAATTGAGAAGCATATTTTCCTTTGTTTAAGAAGAAGAAAAAAAGGCAAATTAATCCAACCATGAGCACATGCCTGCCAACTGATGGGAGCATGGTGTAGCTATGCCTGGAGCTGCCCCCATCCCTGGGGGGCAGTGGGGGCTGAGGAATTTGCATGATGCCAGTGGCCCCCCAGGGGAATCTCACCCTTGATCCAAGGGAGAGCCAGGTGAAGTTGCCCCACCCTGCAGCCTGCTGCCCTGTTCCATAAAGCTCACTACAGTGTCCTTCCCAGGTCTCCCCTTTGGGGAGGACATATCTTTTGATCTGTAGCTTGCCTCATCCCTATGAGGCTTGGCATAACAAAGGTTGGGCCCAGCATGGTGGCACTGAGTTAAAGCACCAACACTGCCAGCAATGCTGGCAACCCATATTCAAGCACCCAACCAAGACCTCACTGCTCTATTTCTAGTCCAGCTCCCTCCTTGGCACCTGGGAAAGAGGCAGAGAATGAGCCAAATAGTTTGTCACTTGTATGAGAGACCCAGAAAGAGTTCCAGGCTCCTGTCTTCTGACTGGTCCTGTCCCAACTATTATGGCCATTTGGGGTAGTGAATCAGCAGATGAAAAAGACCTCTCGGGTGCATTCTCTCTTTCTCTCTCTCTCTCTCTCTCTCTCTCTCTGTCTGTCTCAAGAGAGTAACATTTTTTTAAAGGTCTTAGGGGCAAGTGTTTGGCACAATGGTTAAACAACCACATGGGATTTCCACATCCCAAATCTGAGTCCCTGCCTCAAGTCCTAACTCTGCTCCTGGTTGTAGCTTCCTGCTAATGCACCCTGGAAGGCAGCAGCTGATGGCTCAAGTAATTGAGTCCCATACCCACACCAGAGACTCGGGTTCCAAGTTCCAGGCATCTGCCTTTCACCTAGCCCAGCCCTGGACATTACAGGCGTTGGGGGAAGGAACTAGCAAATGGAAGATGGATCTGTCTCTCTCACTTGCTGTCTCTCTGCATTTCAAGTAAAATCATAATGTGTAAGGACTGTCTTGATGGCATCTGTTGTCCCAGGAAGCAGGAAAAGCCTGTACTAGCGGAGGCGTAGACCTTTGGAGGCAGACAGGTAGATTTCGTTTATTCTTCTTGATGTGCCTTGGAAACAGGATGCCATTGATTTCTCCATTGGGTGAAGCTGCCACAATCCCCAAGTTGCATAGCACCTTGCAGGTCCCAGCCCAGCAAGGAGCTGTGAGCATCTACCCAGGTCACAGACTATAGACTTGGTAAAGTCCATCGTGGGACTTTTTATTTTCTTTTTCCCATTTTATTGTGGTAAGAGTTACTATGAGCTCAACCCTCAACAAAATTTAGCGCGTTGTGGGTAAAAACATTGTTTTAACATATGAGTGGAGACATTGTGCTATGAGTGCAGCTTTCTCCAGGATATTAAAGAACTGGGGCTCTCAGACTTTCTGTCAACCTTAAGCTCCTCAACATTGGAAGCCTCCCAGGGCCAGCATCAATCTACTCAAGCGTCACTGCTCTCCTACATCTCGGTGTTACAAGCTCACATCTCTTTGCTCCTGCCTCTTCTTTTGAGCACTCAAAGTGAGGAGCAAAGATATGACTGTTGTCTGTCTTGGGGAGCCTGCTAGAATGCTTAGGGTCTCAAATGCGGCCTGGGTGGTACAACTGCCAGAAGAACTAGTTGTACAAATGGGTTAGGCCCTCCAGGGAGGAGAATTTGCTTCTGAAATGAACTCACCACGCCTGGGCAGGTCTGGTCCAGTCCAGCATCCACCAGCATCCACTTGCCCCTGGAGAAGCTTCCTCAAGGACAAAGTCATTGTTCCTTTCCAGTTAGATACTCAGCACCATCCAAGCACTCTGCCAACATTCGTGATGAGGACTTGGCACCATTTGTACCGAACGTTTGTGACAGGAATAAAAATCACTATTGCAGTCTGCACTCCAATAACTGCTGTTGTTATTCCAGATGGAAAGCCAAGAGAGGGCTTAGGAGGAGCTCAGCCCTCCTGTGTTCATGGTGCCTCTATATTGTGTTTGTCACATAAAATATTTGAAAGACAGACCCGTAAATAAAGCAGGTGAGCCTAAATGGTCTTTAGAAACAACTCAGAGACCTGAAGGAAAAAAGTTGATACATGATAAATTTTACTCGAAGAATAAAAAATATGAAGCATAGCGTACATAGCTTAAGCATCATGGGTACAATTATTTCTGTGCATTCTAGATTGGATCTTTAATATTTTAATTTTTACAATGTGATAAAGAGGGAAAATGTCATACATATCTGATAATCCAACCCAGTATTAGCAGATCTTGAATATGAAAGTACCCACTGATAAATACATTAACTATTAAATAAATACTTGCTAAGTGCTTCATACCAGAGGGTCTTAGACCTCACCAAGTATCCAAACCTCCTGGAAGTCTTGCTAAAACTCATATTGCAGGATCTCGTTCCAGGATTCTGCTTCAGTAGGTATCAGGTGGGGTCTGAAAAAGTACATTTTGACAAGTTCCCAAGTGACATAGGACTGCTTGTCTGGGACCACATTCTGGAAACCCCTGGTTGCCATTATTCCAAGATCCCTGGAGGGTAGGTTGTTTATTAGGTATTTGAGAGATTATTAGTGAATTTTCAGATAGGTTGGGAATGCATGGTCATCTCTCCCCTTTTTATGAAACATGCAAATCTAATATTCTCAAATTTGCTGTCTGGTGTATATGAACAGATTTGGTTCAGATAACCCAGTATGCCTATGCTGCTTGACTTGAGGTTGCCTGGGGCCTCTGTTAGAAGCCTCAAGCTCCCAGGGCACAGTGGAATCCTTTTCCTCACCCAGCAGGCCCACACTCAGATTCTGAACACTCTGTGACAAGTGGATTATGCTGGGAGAGAACAGCAACCTAAAAGAGATTCCACAGACTCCCCTGACCAAGAAAGAAGAGGACCTGCCTCCAACTGCCACACCAAAAGGCTCTTTCATTGCTCATGAAAATACTTGGGAAGAGGTTTGCCGGGAGCCTGGAGCTGGGGAATCCAGAGCCTGGAGCAGGTTATTAAATGCCCCGAAAGGCCCCTCTGGGAAATTTTGGGAACCCCTGGCTGTGGTGTAGGATCACATTGTTAGAAGGAACTGTGTGGCCCTGAGCTCTGAGCTGGGGCTCTAGGAGGATTCAGCAGCCAAGCCTGTATGGAGGCTTCAGGTTGCTGCTGCTGGGGCCAACACCAGGCCAAGGAAAAGAAGAGAAAGGAAAAGGAAGCACAAAAGAACCACTTCCAGCCAACATTGAACCGAACCCCAGGATTTGGCATTGTTCTTGGAATTGTGTGTTGATTTTCCTGGTCATGGAGCCTCAGCTGAAGCCAGACTTTGCACTGTCTTAGTCTGGACCACCAGCGGGTTTGTCTGTGCTGAATAGCCAATTTAACAGCCATCCGTCTTGAAGAAATTCAGTGGCCCTGTGAGCTCCTTACCACAGAGGTCACCAAGGCTGCCATGGTAGCCCAGCTGGTCAGTGGCAGACTCTCTTTGTCAGCTGACCACCCTTGGGACCATCAGGTCTACTGTGGGTGCGGGAGCCCAGCAGGCTTTGGGTTAACGGCAAGGGATGTTGCACAGCTTCCTCGCAGCCTCTTCCTGCTGCACTTCTCTCTGGCTGTGGCATGAGATGGCAGCATCTGTGCATGTTGATGCCCCGGGGACCTCCAGCCTACCCTGAACTTGCCCTGGCTCCTGCCTCAGCATCAGTGCTTTCATGATGGAGCCCGTGTGTGCTTGTGCAGGCAGACGAAAAGTTGCAGAAAGATGCTTGCCTGACTGTTCCCAGTGACTGCGTGGAGCCATGGGATTAGAGGTGGCGACAGCAAGCTTTTTCTTTGTTCCTCTCTGTGTTGCTTGACGTGTTATAACCAGCATGGATCAAACAGGCAACTTCTTAGAATGCCAATAAAATTCAATAGCAAGTTGCAAAGCGACTTGCTTTGTGTAACTTGCGCATAAACAGTAGGATGTACTGCATCGTGGATCTACTATGTTTGGGAGCTAAACCTAAGGACCCTTGTAAGAGTCCAAACCCTGGCTCTGACTACACCCCATCCAGGGAGAGCTGGTGAGGCAGGGGGAGGTGACGTGAGGTTGAGGGAGGCAGCTTTGTCTTGATCTGTGACATTGTGTTTCCTAACACCCCAAAGCCTCAAAGCAAATATGCCAAAAGATTATGTTCATTGGAGCAGGGAGTGGGTGCTTAGGTGACTATTCCATTATCTTGCATACTTTTTCATGTGTTTGAACCCCTTCACAAGCTAAAAAATTAACAAAATGTACAGGATGGGACAGGGAGAACTGAATGTACCTTACATCACCCTAGAACAAGCTGCACATACTCCAGGTGTGAGAAAGGAGGAAGGGAAGGAGAGAGTCACAGGGGGTTTGGTTTGCTTTTCTGATTGTCCTCACTGGCCTGCAGGGGCTCATTCAGTCACAAATATGGGAAACAGATGAAATTAGTGACCTCTGGTAGTCAGGTAGATGGCTAGACCCATGGACAACTAAAGGACCAGTGGCTGCTGGGCTCCCAGTGCAGGTAGGGATCTACCTGCATGATAAAGACTGCCACCTGGGACTGCAGGACTACTTGGTACTCTCCCTGGATGTAGCAGAATGTGCTCATGAACTTGGCCCTTGTGCATTAGCCTATCAGACTCCAAGTACCTACACAAAAGAATAAGTCATTAGACCACACAGACTGCTTACTGTTGATCCATTATTTCCCCTAGGACCTGGGGAATGTATTCCTAACATCTTCTCCAGGTACTGAGTTAAGACCTTTCATGGTGGCAGTAGAGACCCAAGGGGACAATGGTTCCCTTGCACTATGTGGCAGTTAAGTAATAATGAACCGTGTCCCAGTGTGGGGCACAGAGCTGGCCTATCAGCCAGCTCAGGGGGTTTCAGAAGCCAGCCTGGTGGGAAAATGCCCAGCCTGATCTGGTAATATCTAACTCAATGGAGTTCTCACTGTGCTCATTAAATGTTGCTTGATTCTGGCAGCAACCTCTGGGTCAGGTGAGCTGTTTAGCTGGAATGTAGCTGTGAAGAGAGAGGCCTTGAGAGGGAGGCTGTAGAGGTAGGTCAGTTTCTGAGCAAGGGAGAGCCAGACACCTGATAAGGGTCCTGCCTGGACCAAGAGGAGTTTTGAAGAGTTTTTCATAGTGGAGTGATGCAGCCTGATGCTCCCTATCCGTTCTGGGCTCTGGGTAGAGTGGATCAAAGGGGATGAGAGCTGAGGAGAACAGGGAGGTTGATGCTGTGGCAAGGCATGATATCGTGGCTTGGACCATTCCTGGAGTGTTAGGCAAGGGTGAAGCAAATGGCTCTTGGGTTTGGAGAAGAACACAGCTGGGAGATTGCTGGAAAAGGGAGCTGGGCAGGAGGCAGCCATCCACCAAGCAGAAATAAGCTATGAACAGGAGTTTTGCCTGGGCTCTGCTACCAACTGGCCTAACACCTGGCAAATCACATTATCTCTTTAGGACTTGGTTTCCAACTCCTATAAAGTGATAGGCCTGGGGCAGCCTCTCCTTTTATAATGACTATGGGTGTTGCATATTTCTCTGCTCCATGGCACAGAGCCTGTTACTGCCAGTAGCACCAGAGGAACTGCCAAAGTGGCAGGGAGTGGCAGATGCATGGAAACCAGTTGGCACCCTAGCGAGCGGAGCTGCAGTGCTTAGGCCAAGAGCGTGCCAACACTTCCAAGGCTCACCAGTGTGGTCAGCAAGCAGACATGTCTCCATGGCAAGGATCTGGCCACGCTTGAACCACATCCCCTCTTTATGTAACCGTCATTACAGCAACATGTTTTCTCGCTTGTGCAGTGCCATGCCTCTAATACAATGGCTTTTGCAATCCTCATTGTCAAGTTTAAGCCTAGACTAGAGAACCAGAAAGAACAAACAGTAATGTGGCCTCCAAATCACCCAGCGCTCAGGCTAAGTCTCATGGTATTCAGGGAGTGAGATGGGATCTTCTGCAAGATTCCCTGACCCTAGCATGGTGGGACAATACACTTAGAAGTTCACCTTCAAAACCACCGTGAGCTGGACACCCTTGCCTCTGTATGACTTGCTGAACCTTCTCTGCACAGCCCCATGTCAGGAGTAGAAAAAGCTATCCATTGCCACAGCTAAGAGTGTGGCCTGAACTTGCACTTTTTGGATGTAGAGTCTAAATGACTCCAGTCCTGAAAGCTTGAGATGCCTATTTGGTCCATTTACACTGGAGATGATAACACTACCCACATGGATTAAGGAAATAGAAGCAAACCTCAGACAACAGAGGCAGACACATGGGAAGGCTCAGTGAACTGACAGGTGTCTTTACAGACCCAAGTTCAGCCTGTAGGAACCCTGAGTGCCAGAGGTGGCTCAAGGCTGAACTTTTTTTTTTTTTTTTTTTTTTTTAAGATTTATTCATTTTATTACAGCCAGATATACAGAGAGGAGGAGAGGCAGAGAGGAAGATCTTCCGTCCGATGATTCACTCCCCAAGTGAGCCGCAACGGGCCGATGCGCGCCGATCCGAAGCCGGGAACCTGGAACCTTTTCCGGGTCTCCCACGCGGGTGCAGTGTCCCAAAGCATTGGGCCGTCCTCAACTGCTTTCCCAGGCCACAAGCAGGGAGCTGGATGGGAAGTGGAGCTGCCGGGATTAGAACCGGCGCCCATATGGGATCCCGGGGCTTTCAAGGCGAGGACTTTAGCCGCTAGACCACGCCTCCGGGCCCAAGGCTGAACTTTTGATCAGCATGTAGTGGTGCTGACCTGCTGACCATTAGCCTGGTGGACAGGACTCCTGTCTTTGTGGCTACCGTCAGAAGGGGAGGCAGGCAAGTTCACAAATGTGCATTAAGTGGCGTATGTGTCCTCTATGGGAAGCCCCGATGTTGCATAGGAGGCAAAACTGTCCCCAATTTGGTGGCCACAGGCCTAATATTTATGTCAAAATCTAGACGTCTCCAAAATCTGAAACTTTGTGAGTACCAAGATGATAATGAAGTGGAAAATTCCACACCATCAAACTTAACTTCATGCACAAAATTACTAAAAATGTTATATGAAATTCTCTTCAGGCTGTGTATACTGGGTACATAGAAAACATAAATGAATTTTGTGCTCAGATGTGGGTTCCATCCCTGAGATATCCCATTATGTATATACAAATATTCCAAAATACTAAAACAAAATCTCTGGAATCAACTAGAATCTTCCTGAGAATGTATACTCCCCACCATGACATGATGGGTGTTTTGAAAAAGAGTTTCTTGAACACTTACCTGTCATAAACTAAGCTTGGTGATGAGAACTTGACTCACCATGTTTCTTTTTTTTTTAAAGATTTTATTGTTATTGGAAAGCCAGATATACAGAGAGGAGGAGAGACAGAGAGGAAGATCTTCCATCCGATGTTTCACTCCCCAAGTGAGCCGCAACAGACCAGTACGCGCCGATCCGATGCCAGGAACCAGGAACCTCCTCCGGGTCTCCCACGCGGGTGCAGGGTCCCAAAGCTTTCCTCAACTGCTTTTCCAGGCCACAAGCAGGGAGCTGGATGGGAAGTGGAGCTGCCAGGACTAGAACCGGCGCCCATATGGGATCCCGGGGCTTTCAAGGCGAGGACTTTAACCACTAGGCCATGCCACCGGGCCCAACTCACCATGTTTTATGGCTTACTGTGATCCCAGGGGGATAGAACATTGTCTGGGATACCATGATCTGCCACTGCTCATGTCTGATGAATGAAGTGACCACTAAGCCAGATTCTGAAGGGAGGTTAGAAGGTAGCTAGAGGAAGGGTCAGGGAGAGAAGAGAGAATCTGCTGGCGGGAACAGCACATCAAAGGCTGAGTGAGCAGTGTTGCAGCAAGTGACTCAGAGTGTCAAGCATGTTGGTCTGGTTTCTCTAAGCCAGATGCCAAGGAGGTACCAAATATGTCCAGGATTGGCTGGGAGAAAATTCCCATGAAGAATAAAGGAGAACATGAAGGACCACCCGTTTTAATACTAGAGGGGAAATCGATGGGGAGGGGGAAGAAGGGAACTTGCGGATGGGGATAGGAAATCCCAGAGCCTATGGAACTGTATCATAAAACAATACAAAAAATAGATAAAGGAGAGGAGTAGGTATCTGATGCAACAGTTAGACAGCGCTTGAGACAACCCACAGTGCCTGAGTTCAAGTCCCAGCTGTGCGTCTGAACTGTTTTCCTTCTAATGCACACCTTGGGAGGCAGCAGGAGACATCTCAAGTAGTCATGACCCTGCTATGCACATTGGAGACCCAGGTTGGGTTTCTGGTACCTGTTTCAACCTGCTCCAGCCCTGGGTTCTGTGGATCTTTAGGGGAATAAACAAACAGATGGAAGATCTCTGCCTTTCTGCCTTCCAAGTAAATGAATTTGAAGAAATACAGGTAAAGGAGTAGCAGGGGCAGGAGGAGCTTTTGATCTGTGATGTAGATCCAACAATAAGAAAGGCAGCAGGGAGGGTAGGAGAACTGGGGAGGAAGACGTGGGATCACAGGGCAGAGGGGCAGTGCCTGAGCCAAGGTTACCTCTCAGGAGGATCCCGACAGGCAGAAACCAGTCTTTCACCGGGACTGGCTCAGGGCACAGAGGATTTGGTGTGAATCCAGAGGGTGGAAGCAGAGGTTTTGCCACTCTGCTTCCCAGGAAGATTGCAGGGGTGCAATGCCATGGCTGTCGCACAAGCAGAGAGCCAGGGAGGAAGTGGGGAGAGCTGAGTCTGAAGCACCCCGCAGGGATCAGATCACTAGGGTAGCTGAGGCCCAACTTACAGAGTTGGGCTTTGCCCTGAGGGCAGCAAGTTATCATTGTATGCCCTATACAGGGAATAGACAGGGACCAGACGTGCATATGCCAAGTAATGCTTTGGCTATGGTGTAGAAAATGGAATTAAAAACATGTCAGAGAGCCCGGCCCAGTAGTCTAGTGGCTAAAGTCCTTGCTTTACATGCACCAGGATCCCAGATGGGCGCTGGTTCTAATCCCAGCAGCCCTGCTTCCCATCCAGCTCCCTGCTCGTGGCCTGGGAAAGCAGTCAAAGATGGCCCAAAGCCTTGGAACCCTACACCTGCATGGGAGACCTGGAAGAGGATCCTGGCTCCTAGCATTGGATTGGCTCAGCTCTGGGCATTGTGGCCACTTGGGGAGTGAATCATCTGATGGAAGATCTCTCTTTCTCTCCTCCTCTCTGTATATCTGATTAAAAAAAAAAAAAAGAAACTTGTTAGAAATTTTTTCAACTGATCTAGAAAGCCAAACAATAGTTCTTTCTCCCTTCCCCCCAACGTTTTCTTTCCCTGGTGTTGAGGCTGTTTGAGAAACAGGCACAGGAGTCTTACTAATGATGTCATATGTCCCCTGGATTCCTGATGAAGCTGGTGGGGGCTGGGCCTGAGCCATGAGGGTTATATTGGTGTCTAACATTTCTTGCCAATCAGTCCCAGGCATCCAGAGCTAGAGACATCCTTTAAGCACCTGCTTGAGTCTCTTTTGCAGGAGCATAACTCACTCTGGTCCAGGATGAGGAAGGGAAGAAGAGGCCTGCTGTGTTTTTTCTGCTGTTTAGCTCAAACACCAACCCTTGCAAAGACACAGGCACATTTGTCACCTAGGACACATGGGTAGAGAGGCCTTGGGCATTAGTTTGAGAAGCCAGACAATAGGAAATCCATGTTCTTCACTGTCCCAGGTGAGAAAGGGTGGTGGCCTGGCCAGGGTGGTGGCATTGGAGGTGGAGAGAGAATTGACAGGACTAGTCATTGATTGGACATTGGACAGTGCTGGTGGCAGTTCTGTGTACACAAGAGGTCAAGGATGAGGCTCAGGCAGGTGTTTGACTTGCAGGGCAATGATGGGGCCATTTAGTCAACTTGTGGACCAAAGATTCCTTTGTGAGAATTAGAAAAAGACTCTCTAAACAGCCACAGCCATTGGTTAGGACAAGGGCCTATGAGGGACCTGGACTGGATTCTGCCTCCCACACTACTGGGTGGGGGCTTTGGGTATGCTGCAACCTGCACAGCCACACACAGTAGTAGAGACAGGTCACAGGTGCGTTCATTGATGAGCTAAGCTCTAAGCAAGTTGTGCCTTATTTGAAGACCATGTGAGATTGAATCTTTTATCACTGTTGTTATTGAAGTGAAATTCACATGACACAGAATTAAGCATTGTCAAGGATATGATTCGGGGGCATTGGATATAGTCACAACTTGTGTAGTCATCATTCCAAGTTCCAAAGCATTTTCATCATCTGTAAAGGAGACTCCATTCTCCAAAAGCACTCGCTTCCCCATTGCCCCACCTAGACTCTGGCCAACCACTGAGCTACTTGTAGTTTTTATGGAATTGTTCCTTCTGAAAATTCCAAACAAGCAGAATTGTACAGGACATGACCTTGAGCACCTGGCCTCTCTCACTTTCTAAAACTAGGGAGAAGGTGAGAAGGAGCCATTAGAGAAGGAAAAGTTGGTAACATGAGAGAGGTGACTGACAGAATGCATTCCTGAAGGTGTGCTGCTGCCAGGGGTAGGGCCATGAGGAATCAACCTCACAGGAGCATGGGGCACCTTGCTTGGGGAAGGGAAGAGCAAGATGTGGCAGCTTCAGCCAAAACCATCGTTACAGCCCTGGTAGCGGTCAAAGGGATGTTCATGTTGTGAGGTAAGAGGTTGGTCATCTAGTCAGGGGGAAGGGAGAGATAGTGGTGGTGTAGACTGAAAGAGAATGATGGCTAGAAATGGCTTCTGTGGGTATCATGGACAATGTTACCAAAGAAATAGTTTTCCTAGGCAAAGGTGAGGACCTGGGTGAGGTTGGACCAGTGATGTTACTCTGTAGTGGCATCTGGTTGCATCTCAGACTTTGGCTGCCTGAACCCAAGTGGTGTTCATCTGGAATACACCTACAGGAGCTGTCCCATGACCACAAAGACACCAAGACAACAGCTTTGAGGCTCGGCTAAGACACTGAAGAGGGCAGGTCTGAAGATGGTTGGCCGTCCCCCAATCCATTTTACATGCAGTTGTCAGCACTGCCCTGTTCACTAGTCAGACCCCATTGCTCTTGCTTTCAGAGTCACCCACTGGATTTCTGTTGCCCAAGAACTCAGAATCCCAACGCCTTACATGAAGTCACAGGGAGTCAGGTTCCCTTCTGCCTCTCTCATCTCACTTGTCCACTCCCCTCTTTCCTCATCAGACTCTAGCTTCCTTGCTGACTCTTGAACCTTCCCTTCCTTCCCCAGGGCCTTTGTTCTGGCTGTTTTGCTCTGTCTAGGATGCTCTCATCCCAGAGCTAAGTCCCACCCAAACATGAGGCTTGTTCTTCATTTCCTCCACTTACTGTTGACATGTCACCGCATCACAAATGTGTTCTCTGGTCACCGGCTTTCTAAATGTACCCTAACCACCATCATTCTCCCCCATTTCCCTAATTTACTGTGATTTGAAGGGTTAGCACCTCATGTGCTACAGACTTATATGTTTCCTTGTTTACATGCATGTACAAACACAGACACACCTGTTCACACAAATGTGAACTTCCCGAGAGCAGCAACCTGTTCAATATGCCAGCACCAAGAATAGTACATGGTGCCTAACAGGTATTTGGTAGATCTTAATGACTAAATGAATTAAAAGAGAAATGCAGGGGCAGACATCTGGCACAGCATTGAGATACTGTGTTCAGTGTTGATGTACCCAGGTAGGAGTCCTGGCTCTATTCTGCTATTTTGAGTCTAGCTGCCTGCTGTCACATATCCTGGGAGGCAGCAGTGATGGCTGCCACCCATGAGGAAGACTCAGGTTGAATTCCTGGCCACCTGATTTAGCCTGGTCCAACCCTGGCTGTTGGGGACTTTGGGGATTGACAGCAAATGGGAGATCTCTGAGTGTCTGTCTCTTATTCTCTTTGCCTTTCAGATAAACAAGTGAGCCGCTACAAAAAGAAAGAAAAAAAAAGAAAGAAAAGAAAAGAAAAAGCCCAGTGTTCTTGATGTGACTGAGCCCTTGAATGCATCTTAGAGCCACTCAGGCCTAGACTTTTTGTTGTGGGGGGTGAGATGCCTCAGAATGGAAGGTTAGACAAGCAGGGACAGGGCCCAGACCCTAAAATGCTCATCTGTGCACCCAGGGTAGAGCAAGTCTGCTCCATCATGGCCTAATCTGGTTGCCCCCGACAGCTGCAGAGAAACCGAAACCAGAAACCCAGCTCTTAACCTTGATGCCTCCCCTGTGTGTCAGATCAGCTCAGGAGCTTTATTAAGCAAAACAGAAGTCTCAACCGTGTTGTTCTCTGAACTCCCTGTTTCACATAGAGATAGGGATCAGTTGCAAAAAAAAAAAAAAACAGGAACCTGAAAAGAGTGACTTAAACAGTCTGTGGCTTTAGATGCCCGATCAATGCAGGGTAGACGAGCTAGGAGCATGCAGGTCCAGGCAGAGGCAGGAATGCCCTCGTACTCCAAGGGCTCTGCCCCCTCTGTTGTCCTTCTCCCCATCCTGGCATGAGGCTTTCCTTCTTGGGTTCCCGACATAGCTGTTTGCCCTCCCGCATTTCGTCTACAGTTTCAGGAAGAAGAGGAGGAAAGGCAGTGGATAAAAACTGTGTGACTGCCAGGTCTTCTCAGAAACCCCACTTAGTGACTTGAATTTCTAGTTCACTCAATAGAGCTATGTCACGTGATCCTGCCAGCTGCCTGGCCTTCTATACAACTGTTGCCCCAGGCAAAACCAGGGTTCTGTTAGTGAAGAAGAAGAGAATTAGCAGTGTGTAAGCCAGAGGGTTTGAAACTGTGTGTATCAAAGTTACCTGCAGTGTTTATCAAAACTTAGATTCTGCTCCTCCCTTCCAGGTTCTGGTTGGCCCTGTGTTCAGGAGCCCTACTTTGAGAAATGCTGGGTCACATTACTGTCCCTCTGTGAAAGATGCAGCATGGGGCAAGTTTGTCACTGAACATGAACTAGCTTAGTCTTAAAAGGGTCACCATTGACTTTCTTTCTTTTTTTTTTTTTTTAAAGATTTATTATTATTGGAAAGGCCAGATATACAGAGAGGAGGAGAGACAGAGAGGAAGATCTTCTGTCTGATGATTCACTCCCCAAGTGAGCCGCAACGGCCGGTGCGCGCAGATCCAAAGTCAGGAACCAGGAACCTCTTCCGGGTCTCCCACGTGGGTGCAGGGTCCCAAAGCATTGGGCCATCCTCTCCTGCTTTCCCAGGCCACAAGCAGGGAGCTGGATGGGAAGTGGAGCTGCTGGGATTAGAACTGGCGCCCATATGGGATTCTGGCGCGTTTAAGGTGAGGACTGTAGCCGCTAGGCCACGCCGCCGGGCCCCATCATTGACTTTCAAGGAAAACCTTAGGGCAGCTAATGTGTCACCCACTGAGCTATCCCCTCTTTCCTCTTCAGCGCACTTAGGAAAGTGGCTTGAGGACCGCATGTGTGCTGGCATAGGCTGTCAGCAGTGATGCTGTGTTCAGCTCTTGGGTGCTAAGAAAAGTTAGGCCTGGACTGTTCCCAGTGACATGTGCTGCAAAGCAGGTCCTCTGGGAGAAGGGCTGAGCTCCTGTCACAGGTATGTGCAGACGTCATTGCCCCCTCCTGTGGCAGGTGTCTGGAGGGGTAGCTGTGGGCGTGGCTCTGTGTCCTGCCGGGAAGACAGGTGCCAACTGTGCTTGGAGGAAGAGGGTGTTGTTCTTCTCAAGCTTGATTCACATGTCACACATTTCACCATTTTCAGGTGGGTTGGGGGCTTTTTGGTCTGTTCCTGGAGGTTCTACAGCTATCACCAGGAACTCTGGAACATCTTCATTATCCTCTAAAGAAGCCCCATATCTTTCAGCCATCACCCCTACCCTGTGTCAGCCCCTGCCTCCATGACCTGCACACTCCGGACCTTTTGTGTGAGTGGAGTCTGTGTGTGGCCTCTGGAGTCTTCCTTCACTTAGCATCATGTTTCAGGATGATCTATGTTGGAGCAGGTCTCGCTATTTCACTTGTTTATGACTGTTTATGGGTGAATAATATTCCATTGTAGGGTGCTGCTGCATTTCGCATTTTGCTGGGCATTTGAGTTGTTTCCACTTTTGGACTGAAGGAGCAATTCTGCCCTGCACATTCACACACAAGTTGTGATGTGGACACATGGTTTTATTTCTCTCAGGTCCATGTTGAGGAGCAAAATTGCAAGGCCACAGGTAACTCTTACCTTACTGTTGAATCCTAAGACTGACAAAGCAACTGTGCCATTTTATACATTGATAGCGATGTTTTGGGGGTTCTATGTCTCCACATCCTTCCCATCACTTGTAATTCATTTATTCTCTCTCTTTGTAGTTTATTTGAAGGCAGATTGACAAAGTTCCTATCTGTTGGCTGACTCTTCTGGTGCTCACAGTGACATGGGTTGGGCCAAAGCTGGGAATGTGACATAAGTGTCCTATGTGGATGGCATGAACTCAGCTACTTGAGCCATCACCTGCATGAGCCAGGATCTGCATGAATAGAATGCTGGAGTCAGTTATCAAACCCAGGAATTCCAATGTGGGATGCAAGTGTAACAGTTAACATCTTAAGTGGTAGGCAAGTGCACACCCATTTCTCTTTTTAATTATGGCCATTCTAATGAGTAAGAAGTATGATCTAATAATAGATGATGTTCATTTAATTTTTAAAGAGGATTTATTCATTTATCTGGAAAATAGCAAGAAAGAAATCAATTGATTGATACTCTATCAGCTGCTTAACTCTCCAAAAGGCCAAAATAGTCATGGCTTGGCTCGGCCAAATCCAGGAGCCTGGAATTTCATTCAGGTTTCTCAGTGGGTGGCAGGAGTCATTCCTGCTGTACTCTGCCAGGCACATTTGCAGAGAGTTGGGTTATAAGCAGAGCAACTCAATGGCACTCTGATATGGGATGCTGGCGTCACAAGCAGCTGCTTCATTTGCTATTCCACAGTTGGTCCCTGATGAGATTGCTGTAAAAGATTGTGATGTGAAGATGGCCAGGAGAGCTGTCTGCAAATATGTGTGGGCTTGTTAGTTACATGTCACAATGGACCTTGATCCAAAATTACAAGGAGCTGTCAGTCACAAGAACTACACATGAGACAGGCAAACGTTCAGCACCTCTGTGTGTCCAGCGCTGCGGAAGTTAAATCATTAATCTGCCAAGTTGAGAACACTCAGTGCAGCCCCAAACAGATTTGCTCTTTCTTTCTCTAGTTCTGCTTGATCTAAAACAGGAGTGCCCCTTACTCAGTAGCAGGCAGAGCCGGCATTGTGTCAAGATTCCTAGCTTTGTGGTAAAGCCCTGTGTGTCATTTCCACCACTAATCCAGACCACATAACCCTTCCACTCTGCACCTAGAGTGTCAATAGCAACTTCCTTGGCCATATACTTTTCATAAAAAGTAAGAAGTTTACATTCATTCTCTACTTCAGTGAGTTTTTGGCATCTGGTGGCTAAGGAAGCAGATATTCAACTTCCTCTTGAAGCAGCTGGTCCCCTTCCCAGTGCTCTTTTTAATATGTAACATTAAAAATTTAGTTTGGGGCTGGTGCCATGGCATAGCAAGCAGAGCCATCACTTGTGGTACCAGCATCCCATGTGGACTTTTGTGCAAGTGCCTGCTCCACTTCTAATCTGCCTCACTGTTGATGGCTTAAAAAGCAGCAGAAGATAACCCAAGATCTTGGACCCCTGTACCCATGTGGGAACCTACATGGTTCTAGCTTCAGATCAGCCAGTTCGTGCCATCACAGCGATTGGTGAGTAAACCAGCAGATGGAAGATCTCTCTGTCTCTGTCCTCCTCGCTCTGCAACTCTGCCTTTCAAATAAAATAAATCTTTTTAAAAATTAAATAAAAATGTATTTACTTATGTATTTATTTGAAAAGTAAAATGACGGAGAAGAAGAGACACAAAGAGAAATCTCCCAACTGCTGGTTCATTTTGCTAATACCAAAAAACTGCCAGGAGACAAAACTCCATCTTAGTCTCTCATATGGGTTAGGAACCTAAATACATGAGCTATCATCTGTTGCCTTCCATGCGTGTTATCAGGAAGCTGGATCGGAAGTGTGGAGTAGCCAAGACTAGCACTCCAATACTGGGTATGCAGCCATCCCACGCAGTGGTTGAACCCATTGCTCCATGACGCCTTCCCCTAGCCAGCACTCTTAACCATCACACTCAACAGCTGTAAAAGATGTAGATGTGTAGTAGGTAAAACCTTCTCTCAAACAAAAATTAAATTAATGGAAAACAAAACATAATTAATGATTGAGGTGGATGGTGGTACCAGACTTGGAGTAAATTGGAGGTACAGCAATTAGGAGTAGATATACATCACAGGGGCAAGTGGTGTAGCCACACCTAACTGCAAGGGGCAGAAGCACATTCCACCATGTGCGCACTGGAGGACTACAAATACATGGGGGCTCCCTGAAGGATCCCCACCGTGTTCCTAGGCACAGCCCTGCAGGACTTGGGGAGAGGGAGCACCAGTTTGAGCAATGGCTTAGAAAAAAAAGTGCCCACTTTTTTTTCCCCACAAAAAAGGCTAGACCTGAAAACAAACAGGTCCAGGAAGCACCAGCTGGTGCGATACAAGAGCATGTCATTATTATTCTGTCAAGTCTATGAGTCAGTTGGTGTCCCAGGCACAAGACAGGCAGGGACCACCTTGGTTCCCCCTTTCTGAAATGGCTGCCCACTTGCCTCAGTGATGTTCCTTCCTGAATGATACAAAAGCTCCTATCTCTAGCAGTAGCCTCAGTAGATCTCTATCATTTTTGCAATCTGTGCCTCCCATGGCAGGGTTAGACAAAAACCCAGGAAGCCAGGCCTGGTCGGGAGACTGAGTCATAAGCCACATTCTCTGCTGCCTCTGTTACCTCGCGCCTTCTCTCCTGGTTGACCAGGACTCCCCGTGAAGAGCTAGTGGGGCACATGTGGCCCTGACACAACAAAATAGACATTCAAGGGAAATACTGATTAAATTAGAACCTTCGCATTATTGTATAAATCTGTGTTTTTCAACTGTTTTTAAAAGATTTATTTTTATTGAAATGTCAGATATACAGAGAAGAGACAGAAAGGAAGATCTTCTGTCCATTGATTCACTCCCCAAGTGGCCGCAACAGCTGGAGCTGAGCTGATCTGAAGCCAGGAACCAGGAGCCGCTTCCGGGTCTCCCATGTGGGTACAGGGTCCAAAAGGTCTTGGGCCATCCTCAATTGCTTTCCCAGGCTACAAGCAGGAAGTCGGATGGGAAGTGGCGCCACCGGGATTAGAACTGGCACCCATATGGGATCCTGACTTGTGCAAGGCAAGGACTATAGCTGCTAAACTACCATGCTAAGTCTGTGTTTTTTAACTTTTAAAAATGATATTTTTGGGCCTGGCGGCGTGGCCTAGTGGCTAAAGTCCTCTTTAGCCACTAGGCCACTTCCCATCCAGCTCCCTGCTTGTGGCCTGGGAAAGCAGTCAAGGACGGCCCAAAGCTTTGGGACCCTGCACCCGTGTGGGAGACCTGGAAGAGGTTCCAAGTTCCTGGCTTTAGATCGGCGCGCACCGGCCCGTTGCGGCTCACTTGGGGAGTGATTCATCGCACGGAAGATCTTCCTCTCTGTCTCCTCCTCTGTGTATATCTGACTGTAATAAAATAAATAAATCTTTAAAAAAATGATATTTTTAAAAAAGATTTGTTTATTTTTATTAGAAAGGCAGATTTTTACAAAGAGAAGAAGAGATGACAGCTCTTTCATCTGCTGGTTCTCTCTCCAAACAGCTGCATGTCTGGAACTGAGCTGATCTAAAGCCAGGAGCCAGTAGACTCTTTCTAGTGTTCCATACAGGTGTGGGGTCCCAAGGCTTTGGGTCATTTGCTATCCCGGGCCATAAACATGAAGCTGGATGGGAAATAGAGCAGCCAGGACATGAATCAGTGACCCTATGAGATACCAGCACTTGAAGGTGGATCATTAGCCAGTTGAACCATGGCACTGGTCTCCAAAATGATGCCTTTTTATATCTGCATAGCATCAAGCACCTGGTCAGGCATTTGGTGCAGTGGCTACAATCACCCAGCTCCTTTACTTCTGCTAATGCATATCTGGAGGCAGCAAGGAGTGAAGCGAGGCCCTGCCGTGCATCTGGATTGAGTTCAGAGTCCCTGAATTTGGCCTGGTCCAGCCCTGGCTGTTGTATGCATTTGGAGAGCATGGACAGAAGATTCTGTCTGTGTCTCTGTTTCTCCACCTTCCAAATAAACAGAAATTTAAAAATCTCATGGATCAGGCCTGGCACGGTAGCCTAATGGGTAAATTCTCACTTTTTGCATGTGCTGGGATCCCATATGGGTGCCGGTTTGTGTCGTGGCTGCTTCACTTCCCATCCAGCTCCCTGCTGTGGCCTGGGAAAGCAGTTGAGGACGGCCCAAAGCTTTGGAACCCTGCACCCACGTGGAAGACCCGAAGAAGCTTCTGGCTCCTGGCTACTTGGGGAATGAATCAGTGGATGATGGATCTTTCTCTCTCTCTTTTTGTGTATCTGCCTTTCCAATGAAAAAAAAATTCATGAGTCACCCCAGACTAAGTTTCTGATACATTGAGAATCACCCCTCTTACGTATGCATCCCTGTCTGCCCAGACAGTAGGCAACATTAAAAAGATGGTGGGAAAATGAAATTGAAGACAATGCATAGTTTCCAAGAATTTTTGAAGCATTCCCATATTTTCCGTGACATTGATTTCTGTATTTTTGTTATTCTCCAAATACAGAATGATGTCATAAAGTTGGGTCTTCCTATAGAAGCCCCTGTGTTCTTGTGCAGCAGCCAGTGTGTGGTTTCCTTAGAACAGAAACCCCAAGTGGGACTCTGGGGTTCCAGCAAAGACTCAAAGGGGTGACACAGCACATGACTCAGAGCAGAAATCTTGGGCTCAGCCACCACAGATTCAAATCCAGGTGCTGACACATTGCATAAGCATGTTCCCTTGGGACACTTCCAGATTCTTCTGGGCCTTATTTTCTTTGACCATCAATGATAATTTCATGTTCCACATTATCAATTTCATGGGGAATCAGTGGGAGAGAAACTAGGTGAGAAATGCCCACACCATATTGACTTCTGAGAATACAACACTTAGACCTGTCCTTACCTCCTGCCCAAAATAGATTACAGTCAACGGTCAAACGGAACCGAGAACTTTCACAATGTGCTGCCTTTACCTCTAATCTCTTAGGGCATTTCTGCTTCCTCTGTGCAAAAAGCCTCCCCACTCACTTGCTTTCCTGAAAGGAGATGATGGTAGTTCCAAAGGAGCTGAGAGCTCTTTCCTAAAAGACAGCCAAGATTATTGAAAGGCCAGACCAGGCTACTTCCCTGCTCCTGTCTTCCCAGACTTGTAGAACTCGGTGAGAAATCTGTTTCTTTTGTCTAACTCCCAGTTAGAAGAGTCTGACCCAGCAGCTGAGACATCCAGGGTGGAGGAGGTTTGGAGAAAATGTTTCAATCAATTTGGGCTTGAATATCAGGTGCCAGAAGGGAGGGAGTTTGAAGATGTAGGTTTAGCCATCTGTGAGTTTCTTCTTTTGGGTTTGAAGTAATAAGAAGCTGGGTTTCAGAAAGCTATGAAGAGGATTGGTTGGGGAGCTAGTCGTGACTTCCAAGTAAGGGAGAGTACCTTGAAGTACTCCTGGGGAGAGCAGCTGCACAGGTGGGCACAGGTCGGCTCAGGTGGGCACAGGTGGCACAAGTGGCACAGGCAGGCACAGGTCGACTCAGGTGGGCACAGATGGCACAGGTGGGCCCCAGGAGAGCAGTTTCCCAGGAGGCGAGATCTTCAGTGCCTGCCACGGGATAGTTGTGGGCAGCCTGGACTGACTGACCACCCTAAAACATCACCCAGAACCACAAAGGAAAAGATTAATTGATTTCATGAATGTTAAAAATTGAAAATAGGCTGAACATGTCTGAATTTCTGTTTTTCCTTTGGAAGTAGTTTTAAATAAATGTGTCTGAGATTTAAGCCTCCACTTTCTGATTGCTGCCACTCAACATCCCTGTGCCTCAGGACCATCAGCACTAGCAGTTCTGCTGTCTCGAACTCTCGAATCCCTACCTTGAATACTCTTCTGTCCTTTCAGAGCAGCTCAGCCGGTCTGAGCCCGAGTACCTTCATTGTGCCTCTCTCTCTTCTCTCCTTTCTCTATCCCATCGAGTCAATCTGGTCAATCATCAATCACCCAATCATCTCATCTCATCTCATCTCATCTCATCTCATCTCATCTCATCTCATATGTAGTTTTTGGTTCTCTGCACTTGGCAAAACCTGGACGCTGGGCCAATCCTTTTTTATACAGGATATAGAGAAATTGCCAGTGGAATTCCAGTGCTGTCTGTCAATGCTGTCCCAAAGCTTTGGGACCCTGTATCCCCATGGGAGATCTAGAAGAAGCTCCTGGCTATAGATTGATTTGGCTCTGGCTATTATGGCCTTTGGGGAGTGAACCAGCAGGTGGAAGATCTTGCTGTCTCCTTTTCTTTCTGTAAATCTGTCTTTCCAATAAAAATGAGTAAATCTTAGGAAAAAAAGAAAAAAGAAAAAGTTGTGATCACACACCAAATTTTGCAAGTTTTATTTTTAAACTATATTATCTAACATTTAATTATTTTTAAAAATGATTTATTTTACAGACAATTGGGAAGACGTATTCTGACCGAGGATTTACTCCTCAAGTGCCAGTGTCCAGAGTTAGGTCAGGCTGAAGCTGGGGGCTGGGAACTCATTTTCACCCATCACCAGAGATGGGATGTGGGTTTGCCAAGCAGCATCTTAACTGTTGCGCCCAACACCTGCCCCAAACTAAAGCTCGGGCCCAGTACAGTAGCCTAGTGGCTAAATTCTAAACTAAAGTTCACTTATATTGCCAATGGGGGTAGAAAATGTTTAGGAAAAAGTCTTAAAATTCTTTTTTGTCCTTTTGGCAGATCCTTTTTCAAAAGAAAATATTTGTTTTATTTTTTATTAGAAAGTCGGAGGTACAGAGGAGACGAGACAGAAAGGAAGATCTTCTGTCCAGTGATTCACTCCCCAAGCGGCCGCAACAGCTGGAGCTGAGCTGATCAGAAGCCAGGAGCCAGGAGCTTCTTCTGGGTGTCTCACATGAGTGCAGGGTCCCTAGGCTTTGGGTCGTCCTCAATTGCTTTCCCAGGCCACAAGCAGGGAGTTGGATGGGAAGCAAGGCCGCTGGGATTAGAACTGGAGTCCATATGGGATGCCGGTGCATGCAAGGTAAGGACTTTAGCCACTAGGCTACTATGTCCGGCCCACTGGCAGGTTCTTAAAATATTAAATGCACGCTTACCCTATCCACCTATCCCATTCCTATTGATTTACCCTAGAGAAAAAATAGTATGTGTTTACCTGAGGGCTTATACACAAATGTTCACAAAAGCTTTATCTATAATTACCAAATGGCTAAGGTGAGCTGAAGTAAACCCCCTCCCCCGCAATGTTTGTTCTCTTCGGCAGTGAGACAGAAGGTTGTAATCCCCAAAATTATTCTGCCGCATGCATGGAAGAAGCTAGGCAAAAAGGGGGCATGTTGTGTAATTTCACTTCAGTAAAATCCTAGGCAATGCTAACCGACAGTTGATGGTGACCCAAGGCAGGGCTGCCACTGCCTGGCAAATGGAGTGAGGGGCGGAGCGAGTTGCAGAAGGCTGGGGCTGGTAGGTCCTTCACCTTGATTGTGGTGGCTTCCCACGTACTTATGCGCATCAAAACATCTCCAACTGTGCACTCTCCATGGATGGGATTTAAAGTGTGTCCTTAACCTGTCAACAGAGTCACTAAGCAATTACTCTTGCAGATTAAGTTTTGGCTCTTAGAAAATGTTGCTTCTTCTCCCTTTCCCTTCCCCCGCCTCCACCGCACAAAAAAATGCAGGGCTTGGGGACTGAAGCTGATTTGGGTGCAAAATGTGTGGTTCCATGCTGCTTCAGACCCTCAGGTTAGGGGTCTCACTCGGAGATCAACAGGTATATGAAGAAATGTACAAATGACTGTTGGGGAATTATCTGTTGTCGTTTGTTAGTTACAGAATGTACAGCATTAAGACATACATAAGTATTTTCCAGTGCTAACGGCGTGGCCTAGTGGCTAAAGTCCTCGCCTTGAAAGCCCCAGAATCCCATATGGGCGCCGGTTCTAATCCTGGCAGCTCCACTTCCCATCCAGCTCCCTGCTTGTGGCCTGGGAAAGCAGTCAAGGACGGCCCAAAGCTTTGGGACCCTGCACCCGTGTGGGAGACCTGGATGAGGTTCCTGGTCCCGGCATCAGATCGGCGCGTACTGGCCCGTTGCAGCTCACTTGGGGAGTGAAACATCGGATAGAAGATCTTCCTGTCTGTCTCTCCTCCTCTGTGTATATCCGGCTTTCCAATAACAATAAAATCTTTCAAAAAAAAAAAAAAAAAAAAGATCCTTTCCAATAGTCTGGAGCGGGTTTTTGGCAATAATAACCACATGGTAGTTATAGAATAATCCTAGGATTAAAAGAAATAGATGTGGGAAGGACAAAGGACACAAGCGAAGGGCCACAAAAACAGTTAATACCTGTTTAGTAAGATGAGGGTTGGAGGAGTGTGATCCCTTAGCTGTTCCTAGGACTTTGTTCTCCCATTCAGCTCAGGGCCATTGGAGAAGGCATCATATTTTAGGCAAACTCCTCCTTGGGCCTACGCTAGCATTTCACAAAAACCTGCCATCTCTAACAAACTCCTGGCCATGCACAGGGCATGCTAAGCAGATGACTATTAAGAGGGTATTTTTCCCCAAAGGAGAAATTGTACCCAACCAGAGTGGAAAAAGGCATCCAGGAGACAGGCTCACCAGAAAGTAAACTATCAAAGAAGTAAGGGGTTCAGGTTATAGTGCCCCTTTGAGTGTTTCAAAACCCCTTGGGGGTAAATATATCCCTTGGAAGGCAGAAGGCAAGGGGCAGCCAAGGTTCGGTCTCCGGCTAGCCTCTTGGTTGTAGGTAGGCTGTCCATCCTTTCCAGGCCACGGTTTCCTTGCCTGTCAAATGGGAGTGCTAACGTCCGCCTCACGGAGTTAGTTACTAAGAGCCCTGGAAGTGTTGCAGAGAGGCAAAAGAAATGATCTCCTTTTGGGGGTTCTTGGAAAGTGGGGAGAACTTGGAGGAATCAAGTCTCTATCAGACTTCAGGATACTTTCAAAAGAATACCCCTCAGCCAAGAATATGTCCTCTGCTTCATTTTCTCTTATTGTTGTGAAAACAAAGAGATAATTGACTTGTTTCCCAATCACACCAACTCCTGCCTCCCTGGAGATCTGAATTAAGACTCATATTCTCCCTTGCACCCCAGGTGTTTAAGCTTTCCTATTCAGCCAAGCCGATAGGACCGGTCATTCAGTAACCACAATTGGGTTTAAGGTCTGACTAGAAGCCAATAATTCCCACTGGGGCCTTTACCCCTCCTTTCTCTCCTCTCTAGGGGAGATGCCCCTCTCGTGGTCCCAGCCCATCCCAGATTCTTGAGCCAACACATCCTGCCTCTAGTGTCTGTCTGTCCCAGCATCCTGAGTGCTGGTTAGTAACACTGTTAATTGCTCCTGTTCCTACTGCAGACATGGTCTTGCTCTGAGTCCTGGCCTGGCAACTGGGCCCCTGGCCTCTGTAAGCAGACGTGCTTAGAGAGCTGACCTCTGGGGACCTCTGCAGAAAGCAGGATTGCCCAAGCTCAGCACTATTGACATTTTAGTTGGACTGACTCTTTGCTGGGGACACCAGGGTGTCCTGTGTGTTGCAGGGTGTTTGGCATCGTCTATGACCTCCATCCACTATATACCAGTGGTGCTACCCCTGGTGTGGTCATCAAAAATGTATTTAGACATTGATAACATTGACCAGAGTTGGAAATCCCCAGAAAGTTTCTTCTGAGAAGCCCCTTGCTGCCTCTTGCACCTAACTGTCACCCCTTATAGGAGCTCCCTTGTGGCCCCTGAGAACCTGCTGTCTCCAGGCAGTTAGTACCCCTCCTGATCTGATTGGCTGTTCTCCTGGGGGGCATCTGTCAAAGATTGGAGTTCCTGGCTTCTGGTTTTGGCATCACCCATACCCTGATGTTGCAACCATTTGGGGAACAAACTGGCAGAGGTACAATTTCAGTCTCTATCTCTCTTTCCTCTCTCCCTATTACTCTGCCTTTCGTATAAATAAATTTTTAAAAAATCCTAATGGAAAATTAAGACAAAATGACACCTCAGGTTACTTACTGAAAAAAAAAAAGTAAGAGCAAACCTAAGAATGATTAGGCATTTTAGATGGTTGGTTGCTTAGAAATGAAAATGAACACCAAGATGGAGTGTCATTCGGCAGCTGTCGGAGTAGAACAGGAACAGATGCAGCACCAGTGGGCCATGCTGGGGTGATCTGCCCCCTTGCGTGCTGAGGTGGGAGTTACTGGCAGAGCCACTCCAGCTTTCATTCTCATTATAGCTGGAATTATCCTTCAAGAGACAGAAGAAGATAACTGGCAGCACGTTACAGCTGGGTACACTGGATCTGCTGCAGCTGATTTCCTGGTTCCAACCCTGGCTCTGCCCTCTGCCTTCTCTGAGCCTGTATTCTGTCCATACACATGGGAAGGGTAAAACGCTGCCAGGCTGTTTTCCAGATCAAATATTTATTAATGCTTGGAAAATACAAGAGTGCCATGTGCTAAACAAGTGCTCAGTGAGAATTACCATAAATGCTGCATTGTTGTAATAGCAACACACACCCAAAGGAAGCAATCTAAATCCCCAGAAATAAGAAAGTAAATGAATCATGGCATGCTTACACACTAACATTTTATGCAAGCAGAGTATTTTTGTGGCACAGCAGTGATGATATGAGTAAGCCACTCCCCATACGAAAACAACTTGATGTCAGATATTTGAAAGTTTAAAAAAACTCTTAGGTGAATATCACAATGTTAATTTTATTTCTAAATATTTAGTTATTTGAAATTCAGAGTGGCAGGGAGGGAGGGAGAATGGGAGAGGAGAGGAGAGGAGAGGAGAGGAGAGGAGAGGAGAGGAGAGGAGAGGAGAGGAGAGGAGAGGAGAGGAGAGGAGAGGAGAGGAGAGGAGAGGAGAGGAGAGGAGAGATCTTCTATCTGTTGGTTCACTTCCCAAATGTCCACAACACCTGGGTCTGGAACAAGCCAGGAGCCAGGAACTCCTTCAGGGTCTCCCACATGGGTAACAGGAATGCAAGTGCTTGTGCCACCTTATACTCCCTCCTAGGCACATTAACAGGAAGCTTGAATAGAAGTAGCAGTGAGACTGGATCCCAGGCACTTTGATAGAAGTGCCACAATGCCCAACCCATCCTCTCCACTTCAAAAAACTAGATTTTTTTTAGAGTACTTTCATGCTTACAGCAAAACTGAGTCGAAAAGAGAGGCTGTTCCTATACATGCCTCCCCCCACACATCCAGCACACCAGTGTTGCCATTCCCTTCCAGAATGCCATGTTCAGGACAATAAATGAGCCAACACTGATACATTGTGATCACTTCAACTCCACATTTCACTCAGGTTATCATTCTCAGTGTTGTATGCTTTATAGGTTTGGTGAAATGTGTAGTGAGGTGCATCTACCATTGTGTTATCACACAGAACACTTGATTTCACTCCCTAAAAATCCCCTGCCTACTGCACACAACCTGGCCACCACTGATGTTTTACTGACTCCATAGTTTTGTCATTTTCTAGAAGGTCATCCCGTGGAAATCATATAGTAAGTAATGCTTTCTGATTGACTTCCTCCACTTCCTATGTATTTGAGGTTTTGAGGTTCCTCCATGTCTCTTCCTAGTGCGGTAGGCTCATCTGTTTTTTAGCACGGAGAGATACTCTGTTGTTGGAATGCACCATAGTTTATGCATCCACCTGCAGAAGGGCACCTCAGTTGCTTCCAAGGTTTGTTAATTACTCATAAACATTCATGCAAACGTATCAAGTTACTGTAAGCATTTATGTACAGGGTTTTATCTGACCATTTGTTTTTAACTCATAGGTAAATCCCAAGGAGTGTGATTGACTGACAACATGACAAGGGTGTGTTTGGTTTTGCAAAATACAGCAAAAGTTAGCTTTCAAAAGTTTCTGATACTGTGGTTCTCATTTCCACAAACATTAGAAAATGATGTAATAACAGCACAGGCAGGCAAACAACCTGTGTGGAGGTCTCGCACCTGGGGAAGTGGCGAGTCTGGCAGGTCCCACCCCCAGGTTCTCAGCCAGGTTTGCTGCCTTCTGTCAGGCTTCAGGCTCACTCCCTTTCTGAGCCGTTGCCCAGCCTCCAGGACTGGCTAACGCTTCTGCTGCACCAAGAGCTAAAGGGTGCATTAACCTAGAAGAATTGACCTGGTTTAAATATTGGCAAGAATTGAGATAGGGGAGCAGCTGAGGTTGTCCTCTCATGGCCAACAAACCCTGCTGGGCTGTAAAAGGTCTTGGGGAGCACTGTGTGCTGTTCTGTTGCACGTAGCAGCCACGGTCGATATTGGCCAACTGCGGGAAGGGAGGTGATGAGGTGCAAGTCTGTTGGGTACATCCTCAACCATTGGTCGTATGGCTGCTAAGAGACCTGGTGAAAGCGCACAGCCTTGAGGCCTTGGGTTTCAGGGATCAACACAAGGTTGGCTCTTGTGGCCAGGAATCTGCAGCAGCCATTCAGCAAAATTGCCAGGCTTTGTAACTGGGGCCTGCGGTAAAATCCCAGAGACAGCTGCCGATCGAAAGGCTGGGAGTACAGAATCAATACTAGCCCTCCCAGCCAAGGTTTCATGGCAAGGTTCAAATATTTGTTGGTGCTGATCTCAGCAAAGCTGAAAAGGGAACTCAGATGCCTTTGGGAGAAGACAGACTGTGACATAACCTGATGGCTGTACTTATTTAACCTGTTTGAAAAGCAGAAAGAGAGGGAGAGAGAGAAACTTCCCTGTGCTGGTTCACTGCCTAAATGCCCACAATAGCCAAGGCTGAGCCAAGTCAAAGCTAGGAAACCAGACCTCAACCCAGATCTCCCACTCAGTGACAGGGACCTGGCTGCTGGAACCATCACCTGCGGCCTTCCAGGGTGCACATGTACAGGAAGCTGGAGTCAGGAGTGGAGCAGGGACTAAAACCCAGGCACTCCAGTATGAAATGCAGGCATTCCAGCAGTGTCTAACTGCCATGTCAAACATCTGCCCCCATTTTTTTTTAGATTTATTTTATTTTTATTGCAAAGTCAGATATACAGAGAGGAGAGACAGATCTGTCCAATGATTCACTCCCCAAGCAGCCACAACGACTGAAGCTGAGCCACTCAGAAGCCAGGAGCCCAGAGCCTCTTCTGGGTCTCCCAATCAGGTCCCAAGGCTTTGAGCCATCCTCGACCGCTTTAGTGGTTGTTGTGGTTACTATTTAGACCTGGAGGAAGTTCCTGGCCCCTGGCTTTGGATCGGCGCGGCACCGGCCCTTGCAGTCTCTTGGGGAGTGAAACTTCAGAGGAAGATCTTCCTCTCTGACTCTCCTCCTCTCTGTATATCTAACTTTACAATAAAAATAAATAAATATAAAATAAATAAATAATTTCTATCCTTAGGAGTTGCTATTTTATTTGACTAAAATAGCCTGATTTCTCCCAAGGCCTGTGGTTCAGAAACCTTGAACATGGTGCAATGCTTTTATATTACAAATGGTTGTACTGTACTGTTTCTGCAAGGCTGAGTTGACTAAAAAGCATTTATAGAACCATATGCATGATATGATCACCTTTTCTGTTAAACTCTAAGCTCACATGCACTCAGGTGTACTCTGTTTTTTTTTTTTTTTTTAGATTTATTTTATTTTTTTTTTACTGAGAGAAAATTCTTCTGTCTGCTAATTTACTCCCCAACTGGCCACAAAAACTTGGAGCTGAGCTAGTCCAAAGCCAGGGGCCTCTTCTGGGTCTCCCACCTGGAAAGCTTTGGGCTGTCCTTGACTACTTTTCCAGGCCACAAGCAGGAAGGTGGCAAGGAGGCAGAGCAGTTGGGATATGAACTGGCATCCATATGGGATCCCGGTACATGTAAGGTAAGGATTTAGCCACTAAACTATCACACTGGGCCCATTCATGTACTTTTTTGTTTTTTTAAGATTTATTTACATATTATATTAAATTTACAGAGAGAAAGAACTTCCATCTGCTGTTTCACTCCCCAAGAATCCACAACAGCCAAAGCTGAGCCAATCTGAAACCAGAAGCCAGAAGTTTCTTCTGGGTCTCCCATGCAGATGCAGGGTCCCAAGGCTTTGGGTTGTCCTCGACTGCTTTCCCAGGCCAGAAGTAGGGAGCTGGAAGGGAAGTGGAGCAGCCGGGGTATGAACCGGTACCCATATGGGATCCCAGTGGATGCAAGGCAAGAACTTTAGCCAGTAGTCTACAGCATCAGACCCACTCATGTTTACTGTTACCACCCCGAGAGGGTGTCCAGTAAACCACTTACAGTGGACAGCTCAGCAGAGCAGACTCAGAGCTTGGGGGAGTGTCTGTATATAGACTGTTTTCTTTCTTCTACATTATTTTCCAATTCTTTAATATTTATGGATTATGTTTCTATCTTTTATTTATGTTGAGTAAGATCCACTCTCTGGTGTACAGCTTGACAAATTCTGCATAGGACTATGTACCAGCACCACAAACCCTGTAGCACAGGCTACAGAAAAAAAAAATCTATCCGAAGAAAAAGCCCATGGTAGTTCACGCCTCTGTACCCTCACCCATGGCAACCACAGAGTTTTGCATCACTGCACTGGCCATGGCCAGAATGTCCCACAGGTGCACTCTGTAGCCTGTTGGGCATGGCCGCGGGTTCTTCTGCGATCCTTCCAAGGCTTTACATTCCTCTTTTGTTGCTGAGTAGCATCCTATTGTATAAGTATATAAGAGTTTGTCCACCTGCCACTTGAAAGATAGTTGGATTTTCACAGTTTTGGACAAATATGGATAAGCAGTGGCAAACACATACAGATTTCAAATGGATGTCATTTAGTAGAAATTCTCAAACTGTTTTCAAAAGAGTCTGTACCTTTTTTCTCCCTAAAATACAGAAAAGATGCATTCCAGCTGCTCCACATCCTCTTCAAAACTTCATGGCAGTAAAGTAAGTTTTTTTATTTTTTTCATTTTTGACCAACTGGTAACATCACTATCAAGTATGATGTACTGTTTCCTCAAGCATGATGCGTGTAAGTAAATGTGTTCTTGTCACTGTTGATGGGGACACAGTGAAATCTCCTGGGCCTTTCAGCTTGCATTTCCCAAAGATTAACAGTATTGGACACTGTTTCTTGTGTCTATTTGCTATCATTTTTTGGGGGTAATGTATTCTTTGTACATTTTTAGTTTACTTGGTGGTAGTTGTGGCTACTATTTTAGACACTCTGTTGATGTGTTATTGACATACAGTAAACTGGATATATTTGGAGAGTTTAAAAGTTTAACCCAAGTATTGTTGAAGACAATGAGCACTGCACCCCTTCAATCCCCCCACATTACCTCTTCTCTGTGCCCGTGGCTTGGTTCACACTTTCTGGAAGGTGGCCTCTTTGCACCCGACTTCTCTCACTCGGCGTGGTTGTCTTGCTTTATCACTGGCGGTATTTCACTGCATGCATATGCTTCAACTTGTTTGCCCCTTCGGGTGTTCCAGGGCAGTGGGGTGGTTTTCAATTTTTAGTCATTACAAATAAAGCTGTTGTGAGCACTTACATACCAGTCTTTTTATGGGCACTTTTAAAAATGGGGGTAAAGATGAGAAGTTATTAGGTGTGTAATGTCTGGGTTATACAGTAGGTCTGTGTTGAACATGGGAAGAAACTGCACACTGTGTTCAAAGTAACAACACATTGCATGACTGTCTTCACCAACCAAGTGATCTTATCTTTAAAAAAAGCAGATAATGGATTTACTGGTATTTCTTGATCACTATGGAGAGGCCCTTTGGGCTTCCCTTGGCTCCAGAGTCTGGGATGAAGCTGTGAGGGACCCCATTCTTCTTTGTGGTGGGGTGAGGGGGTGAGAATCGAAGTTGGAGGGGAATGGGAGCTCCCTTAGATGGAGCCAAGGAATCTGGACCCCTGCGGCAGAAGTAGAAAATGTAAAGGCCCAGTAGCCACGCGGGCAGGATTGGGCTTGGGAAAAACAAAAGTGCGTCGTGTGGGATCTTATGGACTGTGTTTTTGGGCTCAGTCTTCCACCACGAGTCCCCAGGGTCACTGCTAGTGGAGTAGAGACCCTTGTCTTTGAGCAAAAAAGAACTCAGGCATGAGACAGATGTCCCCTTGGGCAGGCGTGAGCATGCCTAAACGTCTGCCTATTCTGGAGAACCGGATTTAGTGTTCCTGTGTGGGTCTCGTCATGGCCACTTTGTACTGGTAGGAAGTTAAGGAGACCAGAGTCTTAGGTGGGGGGAGATAGGCACGGACTATGTGCCTGCTCGCTTGAGATACATGTGTGGACCTGCCCTGATAGGTTTGGGCTTGCTCTGAAACCTTGTGCAGAACTATCCATGGTAGCTGCTGTTTTAAGCTCTGTGTGTTCACCTGAGGGCAAATAGGAACTGATAGAAGAGTTCTATAGCAAAGCAGAAAAAGGCATCTTTAGGACTGGAAAAGTTTTAGCCCCAGCAGCTATTTCTCTTAATATCTTGTAGAAATTGGGAACAATGGAGCAACTTGCTATTCTGCATTAAAGACCTACAAATTTTGAACTATGATGTGAATCTCCTGGGGAAAGACACCAGTTACCTGGAGACCTGGCCCCAATGGGGCCTGCTAGTGCTGCACAGGCTGCATAGCTAAAAGGGAACTGGAGGGCCTACCTAACATGTCAGTGACCCTTGGCTGTTCTCTCAAGAGTGATGGCTACTTTGGGGGCTGGGCAGAGCAAAGGGCTTCTTCAACTGAGGGCCAACCGCATCCTTCGACTCCCAGGCCTGTCCCTTGTCCAGGGACCCGGCTTTTGGAGGAGCTGAGAAGGCTGGTTTAGGTGCCAGCTTCTGTGGTGATGGCTGCTTGCCCAATGGTCCGACCTTCTTCATGGATAACAGGAGCTGTTTGGGGCAGACTGGCTTTTTTGGGTCTCCTTTCACATAAAGCAGCTATTGCTTGGTGTGCCGCCTCTCCTTACGCCTAATCTCCCGTTGATCTCACTCCTCTTCCTCCTGGTCTCTGTTAAGATAGACAGTAGAAGCAGCCTCTGGAATATCAGCCCAGGGGTGTTTGGTCTCATCCTAGCTTCTAAAGCTTCCTTCTCATATCGGGGTGGCCTGAGCTGGAAATCTCGAGTGACAGACAAGTCCTGACATTGCTTTCTCCTGTGTGTTAAGATCATGACTGTGAGGGAAACTGTGTAAATCAGAATGTCAGTCACCTTATACCATTTACTACGATTCTCAGAGAAACTCCTGTTTCCCTTTTGTACCACTTAAAACCTGCATTGTAAAAGGGAAGTGTATTCTCCAGGGCTGCTGCCTCTTATCAGGCTCCACCCTGGCAGCTTTGATGCTTGGCGCTGAGGGCCAGCTCTGCCAGGGAGGGAAAGCAGCTGACTTTAACTTTGCCTCCCAGTGAGTACTTGGAGGTAGACTCAGTGAGGTCTGATGGCTGGGGCCAGCTTACAGTTTTTATTGAGTTCTTGATGGTTCTCTTAGTGCCTGCACTTAAGGGACTTCTGCCCATGGACCTAGCCCCCAGCAGACTAGGTGTAACTACAAGGCGATATTATAGTTTAAAGTCCCACTTTCTGGCTAGGCTTCCTGGCCATTAGTTTATATTGGTGGCCAGGTGGTATGACAAAGGAAAGCAAGCTATCCCCTGCTTAAGTTCAGGAGGCCAAACTCTGACCAGGGGTTGGGAACCCATCCTGTCTACTCTCCGTCTGAGAGAGAACTGAGCAGGCTTTGTGGGGACGTCACTGTGAAGGCAGGGAGCAGGCATCGGGGTACCCTACTTTCCCTTCTCTTTGGCCAGCCATGGTTGCAAGGCCGGAATGACATGTGAGCATGAGCGTATAATAGGCCTGCTGGGTCACTGCCTGCCCCTGATGTGGTAAACACTCCGCTGGACCCCTATGTGACCAGATCATATGCCCCCTCCATGGTGCCAGCTTATGCTGGGTGCCCGGATGGGGCTATAGATGGGTTCACAAGCAGCGATTGACACACTGACATGTAAAACATCAGACCCTTATGTAAGTATAGTGTGGGTTTGGCATGATTTTATAACCATAAAATATACTTTAAAAAATGTGTATCTGTTTATTCAAAAGGAGGCAGGTATTTTGCGGTAATGATAATCACCCCCTTGGGATGCCCACATGTCACACTGGAGCTCCTGGTCTGTCCCAGCTCCTCTGCCTCCTATGCAGCTTCCCCGCTTACGTGCCCTGACAGGGCAGCCGGTGAGGGCTCAAGTCCCTGCCCACCTGTGTGGGAGATCCAGGTTGATTTCTTGTCTCTTGACTTTGGCTCAGCCCAGACCTGGCTGTTGCAGGCATTTGAGGAGCATGTGGGCCAGTGGGTAGAAAAAAAATCGTTGTCTCTTTCCATTTCAAATAAAATTCAGAAAAGAGAGAGGGGGAAGGAGAGGGGATGGAATGCGATCGGCCCTTACCAGCCCCGGGGCCTCCATCACTGTGCTTGGCTCTGGGCTGCCTCAGCTTCCACTTGCTTCTGGGGTCCTGGGAGACAGTAACACTGTGTTGGTGATGGCCTGGTGCTCCCTGTGGCTGTGTTGCTGAAGTGGGGCCTCCATGGGGCTTCTGGGTCTCCATAACCCTCAGTGGGACAGGGCAGGGGTCCCGAGGGCAGGGCAGTCCTTGTGCCCCCCTCCTGACAGTACCCGGCCTGGCCTTAGAGGGACTCCACAGGGTCTCAGAGCCGGGGCAGGGTTTACTGGCGTCATTTGCTCTGCAGAGAAGCCCTTCTCTTGGACTTGGCTTTTATGCCTCGGTCTGTGCGAGCTCTTTAGGAGTTGAGGCTGACACTGCCTCAGCAGCATTGGCCACTGGTCTGGCATGCAAATAGTGGGGCCAGCCCAGCCCACTCACAGAACAGAGGGCCTCTGGGAGTACAGCCAGCAACCGGTGCTTTCAGGTGACTGCAGTGCAGACTAACGTTTGGGAAACATCACAAATTGGCTGTTTGAAAACCAAAATCCCACCTCATGTCTCTGTGGGACTGGGAGCCCAGGTCCAGAAGCAGATGTGGGAAATCTTGAGGCTGCCACTGCCTGCTTCCCCACTGTGGAGTTCACACAGTCCCCATTGAGTTCTCTGTGCTTCCCTTCCTTTGGCATTCGAGCTGGGTAAAAAGCTGAGGCTCGGGTTCCCATTATCTACCAGATGAATGCTTGGATCTGTGTCTGGGATGCCCGTCGTGCTAAGCAATCTAAAGCACAGACTCCAGCAGTCCTCAAGGAAATGCTGGTCTCCTGCAAGGAGACGCTAGCCTGCAGCAGAGCAACGGCGTCGGTGCCACCGCGCCACCCAGTGGCAGAGGAAGAGCCGCCCTGGGCTGGTTGTCCACAGGGGCTATTAGGGCGAGGAGATGGCTTCACCAAATCCAAAACTAACAAGACGAGCCTTTAAAGGGTATTTATTGAGTGAGGCGCTGTGGTGCTTGCATTACCTGGTTGTAGCCTCAGATTTTCCTACTGAATGCTAGTTTACCAATGAGGAAAATCTGAAACCCAGTCCGACTAAAGAATTTACCAATTTACCTAGATAGACCCAGGCTGTGAGTCCACGGATTTGGATGGCAGAGACCACACACTTAGCCTCCACTCTGTGGCTCTGGTTGGTGCCCAGTGCACAGTGCTCCCCACAGCCAGGCTTCTCCTGGGGACCTTGTTAAAATCCTAGTTAAAAATGCTTGTCTCTGAGGGTTCCCCTGGGGATGCCAGTGTCGCCAGGTCAGGGAGGCAAACCAGAGTCTGGACCTTCCAGCAGGACTTCCTGAGAGGGTTCGGGTGGCCACTGCAGCACAGAAAGGACGCTTTAGTTCATTTGAACCAATATTGTCCCCTGTGGCCAGTGGCGCCCACACTGCAGGGCACAGGGCTCCTCGTGAGGGGTTTGCTACAAGGTGAGCTGGACACGTCCTTGGTGTTAGCTTTTATGCACAATCAAGTACTTACACACAGCCAAGTCCTCTTTTCAGTATAAGTTATCCGCCACTAAAGCCCAAATACCCGATGCAGCGAGGTACCCAGGAGGTCCTTTATTCCAGCAGGTTAGGGAAGGGAGCCGAGGCAGAGAGAGGGAGAGAAGGAAAACGTCCCCTGCCATCGTGGCAGGAGGGGGCTGCAAGGACAGGGGAGGGGGAAAGACAAAGGCGGATGAGGGAATGGCCCCACAAAGAAGCCGTAGAAGAGGATGGAAGGGCGGCCATGAGCGATTGGTGGGTAGATATTTGGAGCCGCATGAGATTGGTAGGTGGGCGGGATTAGGGGCAGGGCCATGAGAAGCTAGTGGGTGGGGTTCTCAGGTGCAAAGTCATGAGGTTACAGCCCATTGGTGGGCAACCAGAAGGGCGCAAATTATGCAAACTGTGAGAAGAAGGAAGTGATGCCATGTGCAAGATGGTGGGGTCTCACCAGTCTGAAGCACTTCTTACACCTGGGAATGGCCAGTTTGCCATCCCACCAAGGGGTCAAGACTCAGGTGGGTCACGTGCCATGGTAATTAAGTCACCACACCGGATGCTCACATCCCTCACGGGGTGCCTGCTACTCTGCTTCCAACCCAGCTTCCTGCTAATCCACACCCTGGATGGCGGCACCAAGGGCTCAAGGAGTTGGGTCCCTGCAAGCCCCGTGGGGTGCTTGAGTCGAATTCTGGGCTGCTGCTTTGGACCTTGGGTAGCTTTGGCTGTTGTGGGCATTGGGATAGTGAATCAACAAGGAAGACATCTTTCTTCCTTATTTCTCCCTTCCCTTTCTCTAGTTCTCTCTTTCTCTTTTTGCCTTCCTTTCAAATAATATGGAAAGACTTATTTTTTATAAGAGCCATGATTCTATGGCAGGCTAAAGCAAGACTCTATGTTAGCAGATGGTTAGCGTAGTTGGGATAACAAGGAGCTCCAGCCCTGCTCTTTGACATATAAGGAGACAGGCAGCCAGGTGACTAGCTTGTCCAGAGCCACAGAGCTGACCCTGGAAGGGCTGCATGTCCTTCCCCCGTCCCCCCACGCTTGGCCCTGGGCCTGCTGGCCTGCAAAAGCAAGATCTCATTCGTGTCTTCAGATAGTCCTCTATGAACAAAGCATGGCTGAAAGCCGTGGGGAATAAGTGCTGTTTATCAGCTTAGATATCGCTTGAGATTGTCAAATTTTAAAGTTATCCAGTTTCCTGAGACATTAATTTCTAGCTATATTTGCATGATCTGGGTCACAGGGGAAAATCATCCTCTTATGGGATTTTTTTAAAAAAGATTTATTTACTTGGAAGGCCAAGTTACAGAAAAGGAGAGACAGAGGCCTCATCCTGATGTGAGGGGGCTCCCATCTCCCACTCCTCCCGGCCCCGTTCTGCTGCCAGGAGGGCGAGTGATGACCAGCTGCAGGCAAAGCCACCTCCTAGGGCTGGCGGAGTGGGGGGACTTGGGCGCAGGCCTGTGGTGCCTCCTTGCCAGCCCTGGGCTGCTGCTCCCTGGATGCTCAGGGGAGGCACCAGAGAAGTCCCACTTGTGTAAGCTTGGCAGGTGGGCTCAGTTCTTTGGGTTGTATGGTAGTTACACCTGTGCCCTAATCAGTACAAGTGGGAAAGAGTTTCTTGGCTTTTTTTTTTTTTTTAATGAAATTTGAACATGTTCCAATACCGATTGAGAAAAGCCAAGAAAAACAGAGGAATCTGGAATGATGGTTAGTCCTGGGAGGTGAAGCAGGGGAAATGGGGTCCAGGACCCAGGCCCTGGCCACAGCAGCTGGGGGCTTGTGGGGACTCTGCTGCACACAGGCAGGAGCGTGGCAGACAGAGGGCATGGAGCACAGGAGATGTACCATGGGGCAGCAGGAGGTAGAGGAGGTGCTGCCTGTAGCTCCTGCTTTCCCAGCACGGCAGAAACACAGGGCCTCCCTGGGACAGCAGAAGGAAGTGCCCCCTTGTGGTCATGGGGAACTGGGCATCCTTCCCATGGCCTTTGACTCTTGGATGTCAAAGAACAGAGGAGGTAGAGGCCAGCACTATGGCACAATGTGTGCCGTCACTGTGCGTGAGTACTGTTCAAGTCCTGGCCTCTCTGCTTCCAACCCAGCTCCCTGCCAGTGCACCCGCGAAGGCGGCAGAGCACGGCCAGGTGCTCGGGTACTGCCACCGAGTGGGAGATCGGAGTTCCAGGCTCCTAGCTTCAACCTGGTACAGCCCCAGCTGTTGCAGTCACTTGGGGAATGAATCAACAGACGGAATGTCTGTCTCTCCCTCTCTCTGTCACTCTGCCTTTCAAATAAATAAAATAATCTTTTTAAAAAAAGAGAGAGATAAAACCCAGACGCTGTGATGATCTGCGCCTGTCAGGTATAAGACCTCTGAACAACATGTGCAAGTAAAAAGTTTGTTCTGTGATTTCATCACTAGAAATAAGAACATAAGACAGGTGGAGGGGCTGGTCCAGTTCATCTGACTTATTCAAAAGTTTCAACAAAAAAGATGTGTTGTCTGCAGTTCCAAAATTATGATAGGTTCATTTTGATTTTTTTTCTTTAAGTTAGGGAATAAAGCACCTAGGTATGGCCCCTTCTGATGTGGCTCAGACATGGTCAGCCTGCATGCCAAGCTTTTCACATCTCCTCGCTGGGAGATAGGCATTTTGATCCTTATTTTTATGGATGTGGATACTGAAGTCCACAAGGATTAATTTCCCTAAATGGCTACTCCAGAGCCAGCATTTGAAACAAGGTAGGTTTGACCCCAAGCTCTGGGCTCCTAACTACTGGCCACTGCCTTCCCTCAGCCCAGGAGCTATCCTAAACTTGACTGGCTAGTCCCAAAGTTGTGTTGCCCTTCTAGAAAGGTACAGATTTCCATAGAAACAGAAATCCATGGCCTGTCTTATCATAGAAGGGCTTACTGAGAAATCAGGTTCAAGACACTGTCCCCCTACCTCCATTCCGCTCACTATCCCAGTAGTTGTGTTACAATGAAAATCTTCTACCTTGACCTTGAGTGAGACTTTCTTCATGGTGTCTAGCAGGTGGCCCTCCCACAGGCAGCTTAAGGACCTGTGCACCAGGGCACCACTCAGTATTGGGGCAAGAATGTATTCACCTGTGTTGGAAATGGTCTTCAGCAGTGACCTCTTGTGGCCACAACTGGAACAACCCTGGGCATGAGTTGGTTGGATTGCCCGCCCACAAGTGCAGGACTGATCTCTGGGCCAGGTGTTTCTAAGGCTGTTAGAAAGTTTGAAGTTAGAAAATCTACATGGTTAGATCTGCTGATGATAAAGGTCGAGAAGAGTTATTCATGACAGGAATGGGAAATGTGATTTGATTTGCAGTCTAAGGTAATCACACCCAGCATGGGTAATGACTGCCCTGCCCAGGATCAGACAAGGCTTCCCCATGAAATCATGTACTCCTGGCCCTGACACACCAGTGGGACTCAACATTAAATAAATCTGGCTACCCTTTAGGCTAATGGCTTTATGTGGCCTAGGAATGATGTTAGAAATACCCAAATGGGGCTGGTGCTGTGGTGTAGCATGCTAATCCTCCACTGGAATCCCATATGGGTGCTGGTTTGTGTCCTGGCTGCTCCACTTCCCATCCAGCTCCCTGCTTGTGGCCTGGGAAGGCAGTGGAGGATGGCCCAAAGCCTTGGGACCCTGTGCCCACGTGGGAGACTTGGAAGAAGATCCTGGCTCCCGGGTGCAGACTGACCCAGTCCTGGTCATTGCAGCCATTTGAATAGTGAACCAATGGATTGTAGATCTCTCTCTGTGACTCTGGCTTTCAAGTAAAAAAAAAATTAAATTATGAATGAAAGAACAAAAAGGAGGAAGGAAGGGAGAAAAGAAGAGAATGAAAGGAAGAAAGAAAAAGGAAAGGGAAGAAAAGAATGAATAAATGAATGAAGGAAAGGAAAAACAAAAGGTCCAGATGATCTTTGGCTGAACGAGAATTTCCACCCCTGCTGGGGAGCACTATCCTGTAGGACTTCCCCCAGGTGGGGACCCAGAGCCTGGAGGAGGTCGCAGGTAGCCTTCTCCCAGGAGTTGATTCCAGACCCTCCACAGCTCTACGGACAGCCTAGCTGTGCTGGGTCCCGTAATCCTCTCGGTGCAAGGCAAGGGTCCGTAGGACAGCGCCTGCGGGAAGGGCCAGCCCTGGACGCCGGCCCCAGGCCTCCCCCGGCGGGGTCACTGTGCAGCCAGTGAAGTTGCTGGCCGCTTCTGCCCCGACTGTAGCCTGCTCTGCAGCTCCTCCCCCAGCCAGGCAGGGCGCTCATCGGGACAGGAAGCCGGTTCTCGGCAAGGTGCTCCTTTCATTGGCCCCCGTTTTAGCAGATTAAGCACTTAGGGTCAGGATTTGACAAATATCCCTTCTTCAGGCAGAGGAGTGTTTTAATAAAGCCGTGTTCTTTGTGTAAAGCTCCTCCAAGTCCCTGGATAATTGCTTTCTGAAAGCAGCCGCCACCCCCCTGCACACACAGGCACGCCTAGGGGAGCTCCCAGATGGCCCCCGTGGCTCTGCTTTGCTCGGCACAAGTCAGGGACACATCCAGATTTCCCACCTGCTTTTGGACAAGTGGACTTTGGCGGCAGTGGGCTTGGATTCTCACAAGCCCTATGTCGTCAAGGACAGGGCTTCCTTCTGGGGGAACAGTGGGTGCCCTGTTCAGCCACTGTTCCCCACCGCAGGCTGATGGGCACCCTGCCCACAGAGAGAAAGGGCAGAGGCATGAGGCAGCAGCCCTGTCTGCAGACACAGAGTGGAGGGAAGGGGGTAGCGGAGAGAGCTGCAAGGTAAACAGGAAGGGCATAACAGGTCCTTCCTCCGAGCAGCCATTCCTGGGCTCTGCCCCAGAAAGTCCACCTCCCATTCCCTTCATGCTGGGGCTTAGTGGCACAGTGGGTTGAACCATCGCCTGCAACGCCAACATCCCAAGTGGGCACTGGTTAGAGTTCTGGCTGCTGCAGTTCTGACCCAGCACCTTGCTTATGGCCTGGGAAAGCAGTGGACGGTGGCCCAAGTGCTTGGGTCGCTACACCCACCTTGGTGAGAACAGAACATGGACTGTATCCACCTGACAGCCTCTGACCATGTCCCTGGTCTGGGGCACATCCCCAGGGCAGCTCCCAGAGGGGAAAAGAGGAGAAACAGGGCTCCGGTTCACCTCCCACAGGCCTGGCACCCAGAACTGGTGACAGAGAGCAGAGGGCAAGGCAGGGCTGTCTGTAGTGACAGGACGGGCTGGGCACAGAGAGGTGTCGCTTCACACCTTGAGCACAAGAGGAGGAAGGGCAGCGACCAGTGGGGGCCCTCACCCACTGCTGTGAGGGTCAGGCAGTGGGGCAGCCGGGTGGAAAGAGCTTCTTGGCAGCTCCCCTCCTGGGTGGGAAGGGTGTGTGTGTGTGTGGGTGTGTGTGTGTGTGTTGAGTCCCTTGGCTTTGGCCCGGCTCAGCCTTGGCTGTTGTGACATTTTGGAAGTGAACCAGCAGTTAGAAGATATTCTCTCCCTCTCTCACCTCCTTTCACATTGATGAAAGTAACACAAATGAATGTAAAAAAAGAAGAAAATGAATGTTCCCACAAAAAATTACACAGTAGTGTCTATAAAAGCATCATGCATAATAAATAAAAAAGGAGAAAGACCTCAAATGAGCAGCAAATGTGATGTAGCCATACAAAGTACTGACGCCTCGTGCAGCCTTGACTGCATTCACAGAAGCCGGTCACAGAAGACCTCAGGTGCTTCCACGAGATCTGGCTGGTGTGGAAGGCCAGCACAGACACGTCCACAGAAACAGAGAGGAGCCAGCTGGGGGTCGGGCTTGGGGGCTGGGAAGGGGGATTGACTGTTTGCTATGGTCTGAATGTATATGTCCCTCCAAAACTCCTTGGGTGAGCTTCTGCTGTGGTGGTCATGATGTTGTCCAGAACACTGAAGTCCATATTGGAACACCTGGGTTTGAGTCTGCTGCTGCTTTATTTTTAAAATATTTCTCTATTTTGATTTGAAAGGCAGATTTTACAGAGAGAAGGAAAGATAGAGAGGTCTCTCATCCACTAGTTACTCTCCAATGGCCACAACAGCTAGAGCTGGACCAATCTGGAGCTAGGAGCCCAGAACCTCCTCTGGGTCTCCCATGTAGGTGCAGAGTCCCAAGGAATTGAATCATAGGCCATAAGTAGTTGAGCTGGATCGAAAATGGAATAGCCAGGACTATAACTGGTGCCTATGTGGGATGCCAGCACCACAGACGGAGGATTAGTTTGCTGTGCCACTGCACCAGTCCCTGAAGTGGCCAGACGTTTTTACGCCCATCCACCTTCTGCTTGAGTGGCACTGCAAGCTTCCTTTCCTCTCAAAGCGTCTCAGTTGACTCTCGTTACTTCACCCAACTTCCCATTTCCAAACATTTCTTCCTCCTGGATCTGTGTGAGATGTGGCCTGGCACCCAGCAGTGTGTGCACCTCCTCTAGGGGCTGGCTCCCAGAGGACAGACGGGCATTTCCTGTTGCAAGCTCCCCACCCCCTCAACTCCCCCAACAGAGTGGTGGTTTTGAGTCTTTTCTGCATGATGGAGTAGCAGGGGAGTCTTGATTCCATTTCCGAGGGCGTCCCTTTGTAGCCTGCTCTGTGCTGAGAGCAGGTAACGTTGCAGAAAACAAGCCAACACAGTCTCTGCCTTCCTGCAAGTTAGGACCCAGCGCACGAGGGAGACCCAGGTCTGTATATGCAGGGTGCTGCACAGGGAAGCTGACCCCGCCTGCTTTGCACAGCTCCAACAGGGGACTCTGGATGGAGCCCCCAGCTCCTACCTACAGCCTGCAGCAAACATAGTTTTTGAGGCCATTTGGGGAGTGAGCCAGCAGATGGAAAATATTTCTCTCTCTTTTTCCCTCTCCCTGTCACTCTGCTTTTCAAATGGAAAAGGAAAAAACTTCTAAAAAATAACTCAATTTTTTGTAAGATTTGTTGGACAGTCACAGAATTACAGGGAGGAGGAGAGAGACAAAGGTCTTGTAGTCATTGGTTTAGTTCACAAATGCCCGCAATGGCTAGAGCTGGGCCCAGCTGAAGCCAGGAGCCTGCTGCTCCATTCACGTCTCCCACATGTGTAGCAGGGGCCCAAGCACTTGGGCTGTCTTCCACTGCTTTCCCAGATGCAAGAGCAAGAAGCTTGAACAGAAGTGGAGCAGCTGGGCCGTGTGTATGGGATGTAGGTGTTATGGACACGGCTTAACCCACTATACCACAGTGCTGGCCCCAAGATAGGCTGTTTTTTTTTTTTTTTTAAAGATTTATTTTTTTTTATTACAAAGTCAGATATACAGAGAGGAGGAGAGACAGAGAGGAAGATCTTCTGTCCGATGATTCACTCCCCAAGTGAGCCGCAACGGGCCGGTGCATGCCGATCCGATGCCGGGAACCTGGAACCTCTTCCAGGTCTCCCACGCGGGTGCAGGGTCCCAAAGCCTTGGGCTGTCCTCAACTGCTTTCCCAGGCCACAAGCAGGGAGCTGGATGGGAAGTGGAGCTGCTGGGATTAGAACCAGCGCCCATATGGGATCCCGGCGCGTTCAAGGCGAGGACTTTAGCCGCTAGGCCACACCGCCGGGCCCCAAGATAGGCTGTTTTATGTTCTGTATATTTTACACCATGTGTGTGCATGCACACACACACAAACACATAATACTTCGTGCCTAAGGAGAGTGTTGGCTGAGTGGTCATCTGGTTGCAAGATAACATGCTCATGATACATTTTTGTTGATCCCATGGTGGTGGAAGGAGCCACTCAGCCCTGAGGCTGGCATGGATAGAGCCTCAGGGCAGGCGGGTGAGGGTGCCCTCCCCCCTGCAGAGTCCCCCAGGGTCCTCTGCAGCGTGCTGAGGGGATTCCCTTTGGCCAGGCAGCAAAGTGGTACAAGGAAAGGGCTGCCTAACATTTGGAATAGGAATACTTCCTTCCAGACCTCATTCTTACCATGTTGCCTTGCCGGAGGGGTGACCCAGAAGCTGTCATGAGGGCCTGACTCACTGGCCCATCATCCCTCCCCAGGCTCTCCCAGCCCACCCCAGAATGCCTGAGCACAGTCTGCTATTTTAAGAACCGCATCGCCTGTCGGCATGGTAACTTCCAGGCTGCACCTCTTGCCAGGGGCTGTCTGGATAAAGCAAGAGCCTCTCCTCGCAGACTCAGGCAGCCCGCAGCAGCAGCAGACCCAGCCTCCCTGCCACATGTTTCTCCTGCATGTTGAAAATATGGAGAACCCGGGCCAGGCACTGTGGCTTCAAGAATAAAGCTGCAGCCTTCAACAAGGCATCCCAGATAGGCATCAGTTTGAGCCCCCTGGCTGTTTAACTTTTTTTTTTTAACTGGCTGAAACTTTTTTTTTATTTTGCATTTATTTTATTTTTTTTTTTAATTTTTATTTTTTCCCATTAATTACAATGTATTACGCGACACAATTTCATAGGTACTGGGATTCTCCCCCCTTCACCCCAAACCCTCCCTCCCCAGTGGATTCCTCCATCCTGATGCATAGCCACAGCTCAAGTTCCGCTGGGATTCCCTCATTGCAAGCATATACCATACATAGAGTCCAGCATCCCATTGACCAAATTCAACGACCTCTTAGGGAGGCCCTCTCAGGTCCGAAGGCAGAGCCAGCAGAGTGTCATCCCGATCAACTAGAAGCTCCAACATATCATCAGCAACAATCCAATACAAAATGCCAAGGCAAGGCTGCCTGTGCTGGTTAGGAATGCAGCACCCAACCAGCACACCTCCCACTGTTTTAAGTGAAGGATGAGCGTGTGATGGCCGGAACCAGGATGGGCTGCAGTACTCATTGGTTCCAGTGGAGGTCGGGGCTGAGAATAGAACCAACCCAGCAGTTGCAACCACCAGCTGATGGGGTGATGGATTGTGGCGGGCACTGTGCTTACTAGTACGTGTAGGAACCTGGTCTGGGAACACCTCAAAGTTTCTTTGGGAACTCCCTTTAAATCAGAACATTAACCAAGAAAAGACGGAAGATGGAATAGATCAGTCAACCACCTCAGTTATATGTTAGCAGTGAAATACTGGACAAGGGGAGACGCTATGATGGTCTATATCAGTCAGTGGACTCTGCACCAGCCTCATCATACCTGGATTGTTGCTGATGATATGTTTAACTTTTGATCCAGCTCCCTGCTAATGCACCTGGGAAAGCTGCAGAGGATGGCTCGAATCCTCGGACCCCTGTCACCCATAGTGCAAACCTGGAAGAAGCTCCTGGCTGCTGGAGCTCATGCCATTGTGGTCCCTTAGGGAGTGAACCAGGGGATGGAAGATCTCTTTCTCTCTTTTTCTCTGTAATTCTTTCAAATAAATTAATCTTTTAAAAAAAAATGCAGAAAACCTTCCTTTGCCAGCTGCCCACACTTGAACAGGTGCAGAGCCAGGGCTGGCCCAGGACTACAGGCTCGCTAACCCCTGCTGGAAGATGGAGTGGCCGGTGGGAAGCCCTGGCCCTGTTCCTTTCTGTGGGGGTTGGAGAAGAAGAACAGGCTTCTGAGGGAGAGGAGGAAGAAGGGGCTGTGGAAGAAGGGCCATGTGATGAACTGATTTCCAGGCGGAGACAGAGAGGGCTCTTCTATCCACTGAGTCGCTCCTCAAATGCTTGCCACAGCCAAAACAGGGCCGGGCTGAACCCAGGAACCCGGAACCTAATCCAAGTCTCCCTCGTGGGGAACAGGAGCCTGAGGGTGTGAACTGTCACTGTTGCCTGCTGGGGTGTACACTGGCAGGAAACCGGAACAGGAAGTAGAACAGAGACACACCAGGCCCCACCCCTGAATCTCCCTTTCCTCCCAAAGCTGTCCATGGGTCTCAGTTCCCCCGGTGCCTCCACTGGAAGATGCAGGCTGGGCCACCTCAGCACCCACCAAGTGCAGGTTGCAGTTTGCAACCTCCAGCTTCCACTGGGAGGGAGGGCTGTTTCCTTCATAACCTTGCTGCATTTTTCACAAAGACCAGAGCCTGTTCCAAAACGCAGAAGGAAGAGTGTGCTTCGAGTTTTTTTAAATTGATGTTTGTTCTTTTCTTCTTATTATTATTAAAAAAAAAAAACTAACCATGCACAAAAGCAAGACAAATAAAACCCCTGTGCCTAGCATCCCAGGTTGGTTTGTAATGAACATTCCTGTGTGAATTAAAGTTACGATCTGTACTTCAACTTGGATTGGAGGCAGGGTTGTGGGTGTATGGGAGGCGTATGGTATCTTTGCAAATGGTGTTTGTATAGAGCCTGCGTCTAGATCGCACCTCCAAACCATGGGCAGGGGTGGGAGGAACCTGTGTGCGGGAAGAAAAGGGGGTGCACTTTGGCAGTTACCATGGGAACCATTGGGTGATGGAGGGGGAGTTTGTTCTGGGGGACAGTTAGGCTCCTGCTGATGGACTCAGGGTCAGAACTGCAGGAGACACTGGCCAGGTCCTCTGGGTTCTGGAATGTCCTCCTGTCGATCCCAGGGTGCTCTCCTTCTCAACCACTGGGGTTTAGCCAGAAGAGAGCTCATGGTGGGAGTGCTGTGGAGGAGGTGGTGACGCGCAGGCTCGCTCTGAGGAGCTGGTGCTTTTACAGTGGGAGGGCTTCCCAGAGTCCTGGGAGACAGTCCCAGGGGGACACACGTAAGGCTCGAGGTGCCCATGCCCACATCAATATGTTGGGGGTCTGGTGCAAGGAACGCACTCCAGCCCGTTCCCATCCCTGAAGGAAGCCAATCCCATGTGGACCAGAAAGGGGGATTTCTGGCAAGTTCTTGCAGGTTCCTTTTGGTGCAGTGTGTGATAGCCAGCCTCCAAGGGGTCTTCAAAAATTTCGTGGAAAATATGCAGCATGGGGCGAAAACCCGCTTAGATTTCCCAAGGCTTTTGTGCTGACAGATCTGGTTTCATTGCACCTACGAGGAGGCTTGTTGCCAGCACCCTGCTGAGGGTCCACCTTGAGACACCGTCTTTGTCACATGCAGTGCAAGTGGGCCGAGGAGAGGCTGGCCCAGGCACCGGCGTGGGCTGGAGTGGGTCGCTGAGTGAGTGGTAGAGGTGCGTGGAGCAGGCAGGATGCCCCTCGTCCCGCTGGGGGCCTCACACAGAAGGCCTTAGGCGCTAAGGAGGACTGCACAGGCGAGGGACAGCCGCCAGGGAGCGTGCAGGCGCCAGGATCCTGGAGCTGTGGGAGCGAGCAGGAGGCCGGCAGGCAGCCCGCTGGGCGACCCCAGGCAGGTGTGTGGAGGCAGCCGCTGAACTATCCTTATCTGCCACAAAACCCCAAGGGACCTTGAGGCCAACCACTGTTTACCCGTTCCTCTTGTTCCCCCCATTCCGCCCCCGCTGCCCTGGCCCCTCTGCCCGCACCAGAGCCAAATCACTTAGTCCCTCCCACCTCATGCATTCCTCCACCCCCGACCCCCGCCCGGAGCAGAAGGGAGGCAGCGCCTCCTGGATCCCCGCATCTCCTCGAGCACCCCGAGGACCCCAGAGAGCTCTACTTGATAGATGTGAGTTGTTCCTCCCAATATTTGCTAAGTTTAGAATAGAATTGTAAGAATCAACCTAATCCATATCAGCATAATTTTTATGTAGAAAATAATATTTTCCAAAACAAAAGTAACAAATGCAGTTTTATTTTGTATTTCTGCAAGTTTTTTTTTTTTTAATGATATGTAACTTAATGAAAGGCTGACAGAACCTCTTATCTGCTGGTGTGTTTAGCCTGCTGAGCTGTCAGCCTGAGCTGTCCCAGGGCACATGGCTTGGCACAAGCCAGCGAGATGGAGCGTGTCAGGGCAGGCAGCACCTGCCGTGGAGTTAGTCCGTGCCTGGCTGGCTCCCACCCTTGCTGATGTGAGGCTGGGCATTGTTGCCTGCGGGGAGGCCCATGGGCTGCAGGCCCAGCCCCATGTCCAGTGGCACCCACCCCGTGACTGCCGTCCTAACTGCAGCTCACTGACCAACCGTGGCCGGAGGCGTCTCTGAAGGCCCCACCTCAGGGAGGATCCGGGTTCTCTGACTCAGATTCTCTGCTGACTTTGAGCTTATTTTTGTGATTTCTTGTCTATTCAAAAATATTTCACAATATTTCAAAACAGCAGCCCCCAACACCCTAGCCAGGTGCTTCAGGCTGCTCTGTCCAGAAAGTACCAGGTCTGAGTGAAAAGGTACTGTGGGGATGAGGGAAGGAAACTTCCAGAATCTTCCAGAGGAAAATCACATATTTCCTCCCAGTGAGTTCCCTCCAAGGGTACCAAACTCGAGTGATGATCCAAGTCATTTCAGGGTCTCCTTGCCTGTTCCTATGCCCCCTCCAAGCAGCCCATGCACAGCCCAACTGTTACTATTCCTAGCATTCTGAGAAGCCCAGCTTTGGGCCCTCCAGTCTCAGCACCTTGACATCACCTGGGGCCACAGTCCCCAGAGACTGGTGGAGATGGGGGGGTGATGGACCCAGACACAGGCTTGTAGCAGTTCATCCTGATGTCTGGTTGAGGATGACCCTGTGCCCAGGTCATCATGGTCTGTGTGTTCCCAGGTGCTGCACTGGGCCTCGCCCCTGCACCTGACGCAGCCAGGCCCCTCCCTGGAGGCCTGCATGTAAACCCGTTTTACCGATCGCCTCTGATGCACTCCTAGAACTGTGCTCCCAGCATCACTTCCCTCCTCTCAGGTTCTGCCTGGCTCCTGCCAGCGCACTGGCTACTGGCTGTGGCTGGGGTCAGGGAAGCGCCTTCCCCCCACCTCCCTGCCTCTCAGCGCAGGCGGGCAAGGTGCCTGTGAGCAGACACACAGCCACCTCTGGGGAGAGCTGAGCTGTCAGTGCAGCAGGCACAGAGTCCAGTGAGCCCCGCTCGGCCTTCCCCACTGCCTGTAGAAGACACCCCAGCTCCGTTTCTGCCAAAGCCTCTTCACCCTGCACCTGCAGCCCCGGCCCAGCAGGCTCCCAGATTGCAGTTCCTGGATCAGCCCACAGCCTCAGATCCTGCTCCACAGCCTGCTGCTCTCCTTACTTCTGCCCCCATGGACGCACTGGGCTTGGAAACCCTGGAAATGAAAGTGCCACCCAAGGAAAAGAGAGACAATCGGATTGAAGTCTATATTCATTTGTTTAAACAGATGTGTTTGTTTAAAAGGCATACTGACAGAGCTGTTCCCTCTGCTGGGTCACTCTCCACATGGCTGGCAGGGGCCCAAGGACTTGAGCCATCTTCTGCTGCCTTCCAAGGCTTATTAGCAGGGAGCTGGGTTAGGAGCAGAGCAGCCAGGACTTGAACCCACTGTGGTATGTTGTGGTGGAAAGTCTCAATTTAGCGTGCTGTGCTGCAGTACCAACCTTTATTCATTCATTTAATGGGTACATGCCATGTCAGGTCTTGCAGCCTAGGTCCCTCAGAACCCCTGCCAGGCAGAGGAGGGGCTAGGGTGAGCGATTCCACCTGCACAAAGAGGAAATTGAAAACAGGATCTCCTGCTGCCTTGGGGTAAATAGCCCCTGGCCAGCAAGGGGCGGCCACTTACCAACCAGCTCTAGGAAGGCCTTGAGAGGTCGCCACCTGCCGCCCACCATGGACACTCCTAGTGGGTCCCAGCAGAAATGCAAAGTTCAAGGAAATGCCAAAAGGAAGGAAAAGCTGGCAGAGGGAGACAGATACCCCTGCTGTGCAGGCACAAAACGACAGACTCAGCGCCACTTAGGAACTGCCCCCAGCATGTAGCATTGTACACATCTCAACGCAAGCACGACTTCCTGGGGATGACACGATGGAGCTTGCCTTCTGTCGGTGTCCGAAGCTTTACCCTTCCGTGATGCATTTGAGTTTCAGAAAAGCAATCAGAACGTCAGAGCCAGTCACGCGACCACAGAACACGGTTCCCAGGACATGGCGGTGGACACTTTTCTGTCTGCCCCGGAGATGTCCCCACTCCAGCGCTGGGCCCGGGTGCTGGAGGAGCAGACAGGACGGGGTGCCGGAGGTGGGACGAGCCCCCGGCCGCCAGGGGTCGCTGCGCCGCCGCCGCCGGGCGCCTGGCATGGGCATGTTTGTGTTGTGGGAATGCCAGCAGCTGCAGCTGCTCCCGCCTTCCCAAACATGGTTCTCCTTTACCTGCTATCTCCTTTATCTCCTTGACGTGGGGGGGGAGGCGGGGCGGGGAAGGAGGGAGAAGTACTGTAAAAAAAAAAGTGTAAAAAGCCCGATAACTGTAGCTCCAAGGTGGACAAAAAGAAGCTTGGATCCCAGCAGCAGTTTTGTTTCAGAAACCTCTGCTGGCCTTGGGGCAGAGCAGCGTGCGAGGACGCTCCCCAGACCCTGCTCGCAGGCCGGGACCCTCACGTGGTTCGAACCCACCGCGCTCGCGAAGTCCGTAGGCTTCCTACCCCGGAAATCGGAGCTGTTTTCTGGCTAGGCAGGTTCAGAGCTGGTGCCTGGGAGAGGGGGACAAGCAGGGTGGAGCGGGGCTGGCCCGGGCCCTGGCTTTTCACTGAATGCCTTGCCGCAGGGGTAGGCCCGCAGGGTAGCGGATCCCACTTCCCCCGCAGGCATACAGGCACCCCGGGATGGTTTGGGGGAGCTGCGGCTGTGGGAAACCCAAACGTGACACCCGCAACCCAGCCGACCTAGAGCCAATTTGTGCGGGTGTGTGGTGAGGAGAATCTTGCGGACTTGGTTCGGTTGTGTTCTCGCCAGAAAAAGAAAGTCGCTTGTCGCTTGGGGAGGTGTCTCAGTCCCTTTCCCCAGCAGGAAGCTGCTTCCCGTTGCAGCCTCCTGGGACGGGCAGAGTTAAAAATCCTTTAACCCAGGATGCCTTGAGCCTTTTGTTCAGCCCTGACAATGGATTGGGGGGAGGGGACCAGCGAAGCAGGCTGCGGGGTCCCAGAGGTCTCTGCGGGGTGGGTGTCTGCTCAGGCTCTGGGTGGATGAATGCAATTTAGTCCTGAGTGAGTGAGGAGTTGGGGGAGGGCTCAAGGGAGCCAGGGCTCGGGGCGCGTGCTGGCTCGTTAACACCCGCCCAGGAGGGCCTGCCTGTGCCCCCAAAACGCCTTAACTCCCCGAGAGGACCTTCCCAAAGTGGAAACTCCGTGTCAGCCCCTAAAAGCTTGGGTAATGTGTGTGTGTGTGTCTGTCTGGAATCCAAAGAGACCAATCTCTTGACTCCCCTGGGCTCCCGGATTCTCCTGGATGTCTTTGTCTTCTGGAAGGCTGGGTTCCCACGGGACAGCGCTTAGCTAAGGACACTCAGAAACGCACAACCTGGGCCGCGTTCATCACGCTGAACCGTGCGCTCTGATCCAGCTGCATGCGATGCGGCTTCCACAGGGGAAGCTGCTGGCCGTGACTGCGAGCTCTCACACCACTTCCCTGCATGAATTCTCTCTGGCCAGCCTGGCCCTTCATGGTCCCTTGGATATTTCTGGAACTTTCCAGCATCCCTATCTCTAGTCCCGCAGTTGCCATCCTGGGATTGTCAGTCCCAGCCCTGCTCCATTCCTTTCTAGCATCCATCAGTCATCATGCATTACTGACAGCCCACAGACTGCTAGGTGCATCCTGGGCCCTGGGAAATGTATCAGACTGAATTCCTGCCCTTAAGGATTTTATGTTTGAATGGGAGGAACAGAGGAGACCCAAACCCAAAGCTTCCTATGATAAAAGCAGCTAAACTAGGGCAATGTGATAGAGAGGGGTGGGTGTGTGGTGAACCGGTAAGTGCTGCTTTGTTTGCCTAGAGTGAAGGAGTCTCCCTATCCTGGCAATAGATCTCTCCGGCCAGTGCAGAGCTTGGGCTAGGGCGGGTGGTCAAAGAGCAATGCCCTGGGGCCAGCTGAGCCAGGGACAGCGATGTTTCCTGTCCGGTGGCCTCAAGGTGTGCCTTCCTGGTATTGTTGGGGAGAGCTGGTCAGCGAAAGAGCAGTGGGTAGAGCTGGGGATGGCAGGTGGAGATGCCCTTCTAGTTCAAACTCCGTCAGCTACATTTACTCTGCAGTGGGCAGAAAGTCGAAAGGAAGATCTTCTCTCTGTCTGCTGTTTCACTCCCAAGCAGCCGCCACAGCCAGAGCTGAGCCAGTCCGGAGCCAGGAGCCAGAGCATCCTCCAGGTCTCCCACGCAAGTGCAGGGTTTCTAGGCTTTAGGACATCCTCGACTGCTTTCCCAGGCCACAACAGGGAGCTGGATGGGAAGCAGGGCTGCCAGGATTAGAATCTGGGCCTACATGGGATCCTGGCTCATACAAGGTGAGAACTTTAGCCACTAGGCAACTGTGCCAGACCCCTGAATGGTTTTAAAAATATTTTTATGTATTTGTTTGAAAGAGTTGCAGAGAGACAGACACATACACTCATACGTGCATGGGGTGGGGTGGGGGGATGGGAAGAGATCTTCCATCTGCAGGTTCACTTCCCAAAGGGCCACAGTGGCTGGAGTTGTTCTGGCCAGGAGCCACGACCCCCTTCCGGGTCTCCCATGTGGGTAGAATACTTAGGTCATCTGCTGCTGCTTCCCCAGAAGCATTAGCAGGAATCAGGATTGGAAGTGGCACAGCTTGGTCTCGAACTGGTGCCCATATAAGATGCAGGTCCCACAAATAGCAGTTTTACGTGCCACACCATGATGCTGTCTCTGAGGTGAAATTCTTTCAAGTGGAAATAGTAGTTTTGCCGTATGTGAACGGGAAGTCTCTAGAGGGTAAGGAAGGTAACGCTTGCTTCAGTGAGAGGGAGTGAGGCCCAGGGTGCAGATGGAAGGCTTGGTCACACCTGGGTGGGGAGAAGGCAGAGGTGTGGGTCTCCTGGTGCCTCCGATGCGGAGTAGCCGGAGGCTAAACTGAGGAGGAGGAAGGAGAAAAGTGTGCTGGAAATAAGCAGCGAGGAGAAAGCGTGAGATTGTTGCGTTGAGGGGTGGGAATTTGCTGAGGAACTGTAGTAGGACTGTCCAGTGGTTCCAACACCCTTTGAAAGCTACAGCCATAAATTTGAAGTGAGTCCATCCAGAATTGCTACGGGGTGGGGTTTCTTTGCTAGTGGCTCAGCTGCTTGGGCGCAGGTGTAAAGTGAGCAGTTTGCTTTAACCACAGTGGGGATTTGGCCCCGTGGCTGTGATAGACTGCAAGGACAGGGAGAGTGTTTATAGGATGGATCCTGTGGAAATTCAGCTGGCCGAGGGTGGAGCAATGGTGAGCCACATTGTACTATGCATTGGAGTCTGGGGAAGAACCACGGAGAGGCTGGCAGGTGGTGAGGTCTTTGGAGCTCAGGCTGTGCCATCCTGCCCCACTGAGGTCTCCTGATATGCCACGGAGCACACTGGATGCAACTGCCATGGACTGTCCCCTCAGTGTCACCCGTGTGCAGACCCCACCACCGAGCCAGGTTCTCCGCAGATCCCGGCCACTTGCTGCCAACCACTTCACCCTCCCACCCCCCGCCCCCAGGACTGAAAACAGCCAAGGCCCTGCCTGGAGTCTGTGACCTCTGCCTGGGCTGCACGTCCAGCCCCACTGTCCCTGCCAAGACTCCTTCAGGTTTTGTGACCCCAGCAGGCAAGGCCAAACTGCAACCTCCAGGGAACCCTGGCCCGGTGACTGTGCAGACTGCCACACCCCCAGTGCCACACCAGGACCTCATACCAGCCCTCCTAGAGTCCAGGGCAGTGCTAGAATCTTGGAACCTCGCCTGTCTCCTGTGTCAGCTGAGGCTGGTCCTGACCTCCACCCATGAGGTGAGGTGCAGGCCTTCCTGTGTTGCCCAAGACATGCGACTGTCAACCGGCCCTGCAGCAGGTGGGTCCCTGCACCTCCTCCCACTGTCTTCCCGGAATTCCCTGGGCTCAGAGGGAGCAGTTCACAAAGAGGCACTTTGCTTCTCCTAGCGCCCACAGCCAGAGGCATTTCCTGTGTCTACTCTGGCCAGTGCAGACAGCAGCTGGTGGGGCTTAGCAGCCCTGGGGGAAGGAGGCCAGCGAGGAATGCTGGGCTTGCAGGCTGGGGCCAGGCCAGGACACCTTGCCAACCACTCAGCTCGTCCCCCATGTGCTTGTGGGGATGTCAGTGCCTTTTCTTTCCCCTGGCTCCACGTGCACAGCCTTCTGCTGTCCTTCCTAAGGCTGCACAGGCTCACGTAGAACTGAAGAGAAGCGTAAGCAGAGCTCAGAACAAGCAGTCCAATCTGAGGAGCAGGAATGCTGCGGTTGCAGGTGCAGGCGGGAGGCACGTTCTTCCTCTGTCCATCCGGGTCCACCCGGGTCCTGGCCAGGCTCCTGCAGCCGTGATTCACTCCTTCGCTCAGCACTGGAGTGGCAGCAATGTCACAGTCTTTCCCAGGACTGACAGTCCCATCAGGCCTTTGCCCTGGATTTGTGCCAAGGTGAGGAGTGACCAGGCATCCACAGAGGGGTCTGATATCCTGCAGGTCTCCTGAATTCCTGAGTCTTTCCGGCATCCCTGGTTTTGTCAAGTTTGCCTGAAAGGTTGGAGCAGCTAGACAATTCTGGCAGCAGCGTGTCAGGTGCTAAGCAGGCCCTGGGCTGACTGAGTTTGCAGCTGGGAGCGTTTGGGGCTGGGCTCTGTGTAGGCTCAGCCCAGCAGCCAGCAACCAGCCAGGAGTTGCACATTCTTGGAAGGTGGTGCGCCACCTCCCCCCCTCCCCCACTTCCCACTGCCCCCCAGCCCTGGGATGGGGACAGGCACCAGGAGCCTCCCTGCTCCCAGGCACTGCAGGGACACCACAAAGGGCCTCCTCTGCTGGCCCCAGGAGGAGGGGTGGGGCTGAGACAGCCACCAGTCCAGGGCCAGGCAGCTGCAAGTGAAACACAGGCCCTTCTAGAAGGCTCAGACAGGCAGGCTGTCTTCCCCAGAACTAAGAAGAAATCTTGGCTTGGAACTTGGTGGAGGGAGGAAAGGCACTGGAAGATACTAGAAACCAGGCGAGACCCCTGGTCATGTTGGACAAACAAAGAGCCTGGCCAAATGCTGTTTCCCAGCCTGGCCCAAACGCAAAAACTAAGCAAGCCAGAGAGGATCTGGGGGAGGTGGAGGAGCGGGCCTGGGAGGCCCCGGCAGGGAGAGGGAAGCAGTGGCACTTGGGGTCCTTTCTGCTCTGCTCAGACCTGGGACTTGCGGTGCACAGCAGGCCTGAAGCAGGAGCTATGAGGCCAGGGCAGGCTTCCATCAAAGCCTGAGGAGGGGGGGGTTGCAGGGAAGCCTCTGAGGGCTGGAGCACCCCCAATCCCTGGTCAGCCAGTAGCAGAGGCTGACCTTGGCCCCTTATTCCCCACAGTGAGCACAGCCCTTGCATCAGGGCTTCTGGGCTGCCTAGTAGTAAATAAACTTATACAGCAGCATTTTATGGGTAGAGTGTCTCAACTCATCAAGGGATATTCTTTTATTTACATAATTTTCTGTATGTGGAGGAAGATTACCCTTTTTATAAAATTCTAAAATTTAAAAAACAAATCTCTATGCTGAGGATGGAATCATTATCTCAATTCTCTTTATCCCATTAGATCTTGAGGGAGAAAAAGGAAATTATAAATTATGCCATTGTACAATAACCTGTTTTTTAAAAAAAAGATTTATTTATTTATTTTTATTGGAAAGGCAGATACACAGAGAGGAGGAGAGACAGAGAGGAAGATCTTCCGTCCGATGGTTCACTCCTCAAGTGACCGCAATGGGTGGAGCTGAGCTGATCCAAAGCCAGGAGCTCTTCTGGGTCTCCCAAGTGGGTGCAGGGTCCCAAGGCTTTGGGCCGTCCTCAACTGCTTTCCCAGGCCACAAGCAGAGAGCTGGATGGGAAGCAGGGCTGCCGGGATTAGAACTGGCGACTATATGGGATCTTGGCGCATGCAAGGTGAGAACTTTAACCACTATGCTATCACACTGGGCTCTACAATAACCTCTTTTTAAAAAAAAAAGAAAGAAGAGAAGAAGAAGAAGAGCTTCTGAGCAAGTGTTTGGCCATTAGGACCATGTTTGGAGCTCCAGGCACCCAAGATCACAGGACTGGAGTTTAAGTTCTGGGTTCATTCTCAGAGCCAGCTTGATGCTGCTGTGCATGCTGGGAGACAGCCCTGGTGTCCTTGCAGCCCATGCAGGAGACCCCGACTGAGCTCCCAGCCCTACCTACAGTGGGCATCTGGCAAGTGAGACAGCAGATGGAAGATCTCTCCATCTCTCTCTCTCTGCCTCTCAAATAAATTAGAAATAAAGAAGAAAAAAAATTTTTTTAAAGAAAAGCAAAGCTTCTGAATGTAACAGTAGGACAAGCATTATAAAAAGAAATTCAGGGCCCGGCGGCGTGGCCTAGCAGCTAAAGTTCTCGCCTTGAAAGCCCAGGATCCCATATGGGCGCAGGTTCTAATCCCGGCAGCTCCACTTCCCATCCAGCTCCCTGCTTGTGGCCTGGGAAAGCAGTCGAGGACGGCCCAATGCATTGGGACCCTGCACCAGCGTGGGAGACCCGGAAGAGGTTCCAGGTTCCCGGCTTCGGATCGGCGCGAATTGGCCCGTTGCGGCTCACTTGGGGAGTGAAACATCGGATGGAAGATCTTCCTCTCTGTCTTTCCTCCTCTGTGTATATCTGGCTGTAATAAAATGAATAAATCTTTAAAAAAAAAAAAAAGAAAAAAAAGAAATTCAGACCAGAAAAAAAAAAGTAAAGAACCAAAATCCCATCTTATCTCTTCTGGTGACAGCCCTGACTCCATATTTGTATTTTTGTAACACTTTTCTCTGTGGATAGGCCCTTTCTGTGAGGTATAGTTGTCAGAAAAAGGAAGTTCCCAGCCTGTGTTTACCACAGCCCCTGGAAAACAACCCTGGATTTGCTGAGTTAGTTTCCCTCAGTGCTCTTTTTGCAGAGAAAGGAGTTACCACTTGCTATGGAGAATCAAATTGTTCTCTATAAAACAACAAACCAACCAACAAACAAAAAACGTGTGGATCAGGCTGAGAAGACGCATAGAAGGGTGAGCCTAGTGGACAGACGGGAGCCCAGTGGTAGTGGTCGCAGCCACAGGGCATTGGGTGGGGAGGCGAGGGCTTCTGAGATGTGTAAGATGTGCTATGGTGGTTGTGACCTGGTGCCCTTATAAAAGTCTTCCAGGGATGTGATAAAGAAATGGATTTTTACTGTGTATTGATTTGAGCCACTGAGTCTACAGAGAGTTTGAACTCCACCGTTTCCCCTTCTAATGTGGAAAGGTTCTGTTTTTAAAAATGGGCTTGTGCTGTTATTTCCTTTAAAAACATACTGATTGTATTGGAAGCAGAGATAGCTAGAGAGACTTTGCAGCCACTGGCTGGCTCCCCAGACGCCCAGGACCTGGGAACTGAACCAGATGTTTCACATACTTGAGCCATCCCTTGCTGCCTCCCAGGGTGTGCATTGGCAGGAAGCTGGCATCAGGAATAGGCCTGGCAGCCAAATCCAGGCACCGCAACATAGGTGCAGGCATCTCAGGCAGAATCTTAAATGCTGCATCAATGCTCCTGCCTTTGCTTTTTATATCCTTGTGAGTAATTCAGTAAGTGCAGATACATGTCCTGTAAGCAGCTTCGTGGTACTCCTTCATTTGTCTTTATTATCATAATTTATTTCACTCCTCCCTGTGATGTTTATTTATGTTGCTTCTGTGTTTGCTGTTGATAAAAAAAAATACTCAAAGGTCATCCCTGTGTTTATACATCTTTCTAGTCTTCCTGAATTTTCTCTTCAGATGTTTCCTTAGGAACAGACTTTGACACAAACTGCCTACGTTCTCTATTCAGGTGTCTGCTGTTGATGCCCAACTCTAGCTCCCTGCTCCAAATGCCTCCTAATGCAGTCCCTGGGAGTCAGCAACAATGGCTCTAGTAATCGAGTTATTGCCATTGCACTGACCCTTGGCCCCAGACCCTGGCTGTGGCCCTGACCCTGGCCCAACCCCAGCTGTTGCAGGAATTTAGGAAATGAGCCAGTGAGTTGGATCTCCTCTCTCTCTCTTTGTCCCTCCCCCCTCCTTCCATCTCTGATTAGCTTCCAAAGGAAAACAAATCTATTCCTAAAGTGTAACTGCAAAGTTCAATGACAACATTTAAGATATTGTGCACAGTCCTGACCTGCTTCCTGGAAAGCAGAGTTCACACAGCTGCCTTGAGCATGGCCCAGCTGATGGGAGTGATGGGTGGTGTGACCGGGGGCAGAGCTGCTTTGGGAAGGAGCAGAGCTGTGACAGAGGGGAGGCTCTTCCAGGGTAGAGGGTGAGGAAGCCCAGCTGGACTCTGCCAAGGATTAATCGCACTGCCCAGCAACTTTCCTGTGGAGTCTCCCCTTTCCCTTGTTCCTCAGAGACCAGAATTTAGGCAGGAGGGGGCAGCACTGACCACACACTTTGCCAGCCACCTGCACCCTGGGCTGTCCAGCGTGGTTAGCAGACTCCACACTCCGGAGGCTTGGACAGTTGGTCCGAGAATGAGTTTGTGTCTGCCTGTGTATCTATGACAAAAACCAGGAAGAAGTTCCCTTTTTTGGCCATGGCCTGCTCCTCCCATGTGCGGGGGGTGCTGCCATGAATGTGGGCTAAGATGGAGACCCAAGCTCAACAGAGTTGCCGAGCCCTAGGCCCCAGCCGCGTCTGTAGTCAGCAGGGTCTCTCCTGGGTGTTTCAGGCACAGGCACCTGTACATCCTTGTTCTTCCTTTTTGTTTTCCAATTTGCCTTTAGATTTTTTTGAAGGTTTTTTTGGTCTGTTTTATAAAAGATTTTGTTTTTATTTGAAAGCCAGAATTAGAAAGGGAGAGACAGAGAAGGTTAGAGTGAGTGAATGAATGAATGAGATCTTCCACCTACTAGTTCACTCCCCAAATGGCCACAGTGGCCAGGACTGGGCCGGGATGAAGCTAGGAGCCATGTAGGTGGCAGGGACTCAAACACTTGGTCTATGCTCCTCTGCTTTCCCAAGCCATTGGCAGGGAGCTGGATGGGAAGTAGAATAGTCTGGACTCAAACTGGTGCTCATGTGCAGTGCCAGCACTGCAGGCAGTGGCTTAACTCATTGCACCACAGCCATGCTCCCACCCCCTTTTTTTTATTGAGGTAAAATTCACACAACACAAAATTAACCATTACTGCTTTGAAGTGTGTAGTTCAGTGGCATTTACTTTCCCAAGGCTGTGCAGCCTTCAGCTCTGTCCAGTTTAACACGTTTCACCACCCCTAAAGGAAATGCTATATCCACCGAAAGTGCCTTGCCACCCGCACTCCCCGTCAACCCCTGGCAGCCACAAGTCTGTCCGTCGCCCATCCTGAATATTCCATTTCATGGATTCATACCATGCATGGTCTTCCATGTCTGGTGTCTTTAATCGACATGCTGTTTGCAAGGTTCATCCCATTGTCACAGGATGCTCAAGGTCTTCATTCTTCCCAGCTGAGTAGTACTTCATTGCATGGATCCGCCACCTTTTGTTTATTCATTCATTGTCACCTGATGGGCAGTTGTGTTGTTTCTACCTTTGGGCTGTTATGAGTAATGTTATCATGTGTTCGTGTGCAAGAATCTTGCAGCTGTTTCCAGCTGTTGCATCTCCCTAGGAGTGTAATTGCTAGGGCATGTTGTGATTGTGTGTCCACACTCTTCTTTTATGGCTTCAGCTAGAGTGAAGGGGGTTTCTGTATTGAGCGACCCAAGGAATCCCAACATATGTAGGTCCTGGGAGAAGATCTGGTTGCGCCAGGGTGGGGAGCATGAGGAGAGAGTTGTGCTTGGAGAGAGTGAACCAGCAGGGGTGGCGGAACAGTAGGGAGGAAGGGCTGGAATCTTCCAGAAGTTCATAGAAAATGCAGACCATGGAGGAGCTGGGCATGGACACAAAACTGCTTTGCATCAAAATAAGCTAATCTTTTGATTCTAAAGTATCCCCACCTGTTCTCCAGTGGAAGTGCTAAATGATAAAGTGTTTTCTAGAAAAGTAGGAAGTTACGTTGACTGGATGACCCAGGACAAAGAGAAATAAATCCGTCTAAAATGAAATATTTAGTTAATTTGTTTCTTTCTTTCTTCTTTTGCCCTTTCTCCTTCATTTCTTCCTTCCTCCCTCCCTCCCTCCCTCCTTCCTTCCCTCCTTCCCTCCCTCCCTCCCTTCCTTCCTCCTCCCTTCCTTCCTTTCAAGAGAGAGAAGTCAGTCTTCCATTTGCTATTTCACTCCCAAAATGCCCACTACAACTAGAACTGGGCCCCCCTTTCCCCCCTTCCTCCCTCCCCTCCCTGCCAGTGTACTGGTGGATAAGTCATACGGCTGAGAAAGAAACTAAACAGTTTCACTTCCCGTGGTGACCTCCATAGCTCTGCCAGGGACTGCTGTCGACTGTCGGGCACGAGTGAGGGTGGCCAGCCACGTGGATGTGTATCCCCTCCAGTGGGGGCTGCAGGTGGTGTGAAAGGCCAGTCTGGCTTACAGAGGCCACAGTGATGCAGTGAGGGTACTGTGATGGACGGGGATTCGGTTTGATTCCCTTTGCGTGGAGTGCATACCAGGCAAGAGGGCAGGAGAAGCAGGGCAAACAGGTAGGAGGGTGAGGCCCCTGACACCCCCAGGGGCTTGCCACTTAGACCAGGAGAGACAGGCCCATGGGGGAAGTGGAGAGCATGAAAAGGAAAAACTAGGGACATTTCAGACCCCCTTTTGGTCAATGTTTAGTGGTGTAATAGTTATTTTAGATGATGTTTTAGAATTCTTTTGAGATGCAGAGAAAAGGGGAGATAGAGAGAGCCTCCATTTTTTGGATCCCTCCCAAACTTCTTCACTGGCTGGAAGGTTCAGGAACTCAATCCAGGTCTCCCGTGTGGGTGGCAGGAATACAACCCCCGGGCCATCGCTGCTGCCATCCAGGGTTTATATTAGTAGGAAACTGGAGTCAGGGTTACAAATGGAACCCAGGCATTTTCATATGAGACACAGACATCTTAACCACTGAACAAAATTCCCGAATCCCGGTCTGCCAGTTCACTCTCACAAACACTAGATCAGGCTGAAGTTAGGATCCAGGAAATCAGTCCTTGCGGAGGCCAGTTAATGGAGCTATCACCTGCCACTTCCCTGGGTGCACATTAGCAGGAATGCTGGATTTAGGAGCGAGATGGGACTTGAGCCCTGCACTCTGGCTTGGGAAGCACCCGTCTTTACCACTAGGCCACGTGCTGCTGCCCTTCTACTACCTTGGCTGTAATCTCATGAGAGACTTTGAACCAAAACTGTCAAACCAAGTTGCTCATGAATTTCTGAACCATATAACCTGTGTGAGATAAGTCACATTTAGTGTTAGGTGGCTGAGTTTTGGGGTAATTGATTAAATGGTGAGAGAGAACTAATGCAAAGGTTTGGCATCTCTCTGTTCTTGTGTCAGCACCACTGAGCACAGAAACTGGGGAAGGTGCTCTCCTGGCCAGGCTGTGGTGTGAGTGGTGCTAGCAGCAAACATCACCTCAACCCTCAGTTGGGTCTACCACACTGGGCCAAGGGCCGTCTGACCCCATGGCAAAGCTTGTTTCCAAATGAGAAGTTTTACACCACCATCAAGTGTGCTTACGGAGCTAGTGGAGGAAATGTCCTGGCTGGTAGAATTCCTCCTCAGGTGCCAACCATGGGACTGAGAATTATGGGGTTGTCAGTCTAAGGCGATTGCCATGTTGGGAATGAATTGAGCATGTTGATTAAGCAAACAAACAAGTAAGTCCCAGCCACTGGGTCACTTGAGTCAGAGCTGTGTTGCCAAGGTAGGGAAGCTCAGCTGTTCCCAGGAACAGGTGGTGGCAATGTCACCAGTGTTTCCCAGCACAACAGCCTCCCTCCCCTGTCACCAGGGGCGTGTGAGATCATGGTGGAGAAGTCCCTGACAGTCCCCAGTGGGTATCTCAAGTTCTGGGAAACTGGCCCTATTTCAGGCTCCGGGTTTTCCTGGCCGCTGTGAGGGCTGAGAGCCTCGGAAACAGGTGACCACAGTGGGGCTGAAAAAGAGGAAGATGAAGCAAGGCCCACACGGCTCCAAGCAGACACTGCTCTGCCAGAAGATTCTGGAAGCCTTGGTCAAGAAATACTCTTGGCCATTGCCCCTTAGAGACACTGACCATCTTTGTGAACGCACGTGACAGAAGTTCTCTCAGTGAGCAAGTGACCCACCCTTTGGAGTCCCTTTTCTTGTGAAAAGTCAGATATAAAAAACTTTGAGAGTGTTCTAACACGTCTGTGTAGTTTTTCTATATTTCTTTTTGTTACTGAAGATACACACTCAGCAGTACCTACCCTCTTCTGCCATGGCTGTGAAAGGAAGCATCTGAGACATTACTACTTTCCAGTGTTCTACATCCCTCAGGAAGAAAGATTTGTATTTAGACCTTCTTTTAAAAGTGCTTGTTAAGCCACTGCTTGCAACACCAGCATCCTATTGGGTGCTGACTCAAGTCCTTGCTTCTCTGCTTCTGATCCGACTTCCTGCCAATGTGCCTGGCAGAGCAGTTGGAGGAAAAAAAAATTTAAAATGTTAATGTATTCATTTTTTTAAAATTGAAAAGCAAAGCAACAGAGAGGGAGAGTGAGAAAGAGGTCTCCCATCAACTCACTTGGCAGAATACCCACAATAGTCAGGGCTGGTGCAGGCCGGTGTTGGGAGCTTGGAATGCCATCTGGTTACCCACATGGGAGGCAGGGGGCCCAAACACTTGGGCTATCTTCCATGGACTTCCCAGATACATTAGTGGGAAGGTGGATCGGAAGACAAAGACAGGATTTGATCCCAGGCAGTCCAGCTATGAGATACGGCATCCCCAGTGGCAGCTTAATCCTTTGCAGCACAACGCCTGCCCGATTTGGGTCTTGTAAGGGCCAAGTATTGACATGGCTTGCTTCCCAAGCAGAGGGTCTAGACTGTACATAAAACATACGTAGCCAGCATGTTTCCTACATGCCTGCCTTGAGCATTTGAAGAATGATACTTTGGAGTAATCATTAAAGTTGACTTCCAGTTCTCCAGGGAAACCAAACACTTGCATGTACCATCCAGAGGGTAAATGAGGAAACCAATGTTGAAAATGTTAAATCTGGGTTTCTCACAAGCAATCAGCGTGTGTGGCAGAGAGGGTTGGTTCTTCAGCTGTCACCCAGGTCCTCAGGGTGGACACAGTGTCAGTGCCACAGCCGGGGAGGCGGATTGTTAGCTAGAGTGTGACTAAGGTGTCTCCAACAGTGGTTTTAGATATGGCTGGCACCCTAAGGAAACGAAAAATGAAACCAGAGGAAAACGCTGCCAGTGCTTCTATTGCCATTTGCATCGCATTACCAATAATGATTTGTAATTTTACATTTAAAGCTATTATCTCTTGGCAGACACCTTGACTTTAAATAAATGTCTGGGACGCTGAGGAACTGCGGCAAGCTGTGCCTGCAGCCCACGGAAAGATCCAGAGTGAGGCTCTCCAAGCAGACGGCACCACCAGCCTAAGGTTGCACCGGCCTGCTTGGCATGAGGCTGCTCTGCTGGCAGTCATGGTCACTGCGTTGGTCCTGACATCTTGCCAGCAGCTTTCGGCCGCCACCTTCCTCTGGCTGCCACTTCTTCCTGGGTAGGAAGAGATCTGGCATCTTTGCCCTCTCTCCCCTGCTGCCCCCAGGACTGTCTGCTGAGTGGCCCCTGGGATGCCCCCTGGGCTCCTGACATCCAAGAATTTGGTGTATGCCTTGAAACAGCAAGGACTTGCCGCAAAGAGCTGCTTGCAGATGGAAAAGCTGGATGGATTCCAGCTGGAGTGCCACCTTTCTGACTCTGCCTGCCTTGAAGTGGCAAGAGACTGAGGCGTGTTAGGGGTTATCACGGAACACTGCAGATCTGTTGCCAGAGCCTGTCAGCTCTTTGGAGTTGTGCAGAAGTCCAAGCAGAATGGAACCCACGAAACAGCAACTTGCAGCTCTAAGTCCAGGGGAGTAGGGGTTGGATGGAGGGGACACCATGCAACCCCTGAGGATGTTGTCTTCACACTAATAGGTCCTAACATAGTTAAAATAAATAAAACAATTACATAAAGTGCCTGCACAGGGACCAGTGTTGGGTACATGATAAGACTGCCAGTTAGCTCTTTGTTTGACAAGCCATCCCCAAACTCAGTGGCTTAAAGCACCCCAACCTGATTCTGTTCACGGTTCTGTGGTGTGGCTCATGCATGATCACAGGTCAGCTGTGGATGGACCATGGGCCTCACGCTTCCCGTCTCAGTGACACCATGGAGGAAGGGAGAGAGATTGGACGATGGGGAGATTTAGCTGCCAGTGCAGGAGGCCCGTGGATGTGCCAGCCTGGCCACAGTTTCCTGCACACTTGGTGCAGGGTGCCAGGGACTCCGCAAATCCCTGTCTTCCACTTGGAGTGCCACCAGCCCTTTGTGATGCCTGAAATGATTCCTTTCAGTTAAGTCCTGATCTCTCTTTTTCAGAGTTTCTCTTGTTCTTTTCCACAAATGATTCTTACATATTCTGTTTTTAGATTCCAAAGTCATATACCCTTTATATATATACCAGGCAGCTACTCGGTGCAGCTGTCCAAATGCCACAGAAAACACCCACAGCCCTTGCTGGAGCTCCTGGCTCTGATATTAGCTCCACTCCCAAAACCAGCTTCCTGCTGCTGCACCCCCTGGCAGGCAGTAGGGGATGGCATATTGCTTAGTTCACTGCCACTCATATAACAAATTGAGCTGTAAGCTACTGGTGCTGTAGGCCCCTGGTGTTGCAAAATGCTATTGCAAGCATTTTGGGGAGTGCATGAACAGATGGAAGTTCTCTCTCTCACTCACTGTCTCTGTATGTATGTGTTGTGCATGCAATTCTGATTCTCTGCGTTTCAAATAAAATGAGAACAATTTTTTGTCTTAACAAACTAGAAACATCCTTGGTTTCCTTCCTAAATATGGCTAACATTTGGAGCATCTCATAGTCCATTCTATTTTGGTGGTAAGCCCTTGACTATATTTTGGGTGGCAATGTGTTTCACTAGGTTCTAGCATGAAGATAATTAGAGCTGCTATGTGGACCCCTGGTAAGGCCACTTAGTGGGAGATGACATAGCGGGAATCAAGAAGCTTCCTTTTCTTTCTTGTCTGCAACTCAACATTGGGGGAGCGGGGGATGGGGGCGGCAGAGAGAAAGATCTTGCATCAATTGGTTCACTCCCCAGATGGTTGCAACAAGCTGGAGCTGTGCTGGAGCCAAAAGCTTCTTTTAGGTCTCCCATGTGGGTGCAGGGGCCCAAAGCTTTGGGCCATCCTCCACTGTTTTCCCAGGCCATTAGCAGAACAGAAGTGGAGCAGCCAGGATTTGAACCAGTGCTCATATGACAGGCTGGCATTGCAGGTGGAAGATTAGTTTGATAGTCCACTGCACTGATCCTGTTTCTTTTTTTTTTTTTTTTTTGAAGATGTGTCTATTATTTGTTTACATGAAATGCAGTGTGACAGAGAGGAAGAAGAAGAGAGAAAACTTTTTCATCTTCTGGTTCATTTCCTACACGGATGCAATAGCCAGATCTGGACCAGGCCAAAGTCAGGAACAAGGAACCTGGAACTCTAGTCGAATGTTAACAGGGACCCAAGTATTAAGGCATCATTTGCTGCCTCCCCATGTAGACCAGCAGGAAGCTGAATTGGAAGTGGAACAGCCTAGGTTCAAATCAACTTGCAATATGGGATGCTGGTGTTGGAAACAGTGACCCAATGTGCCACAATACCCACACCAGTGATGTGTGTGTGTGTGTGTGTGTTATTAACAGATCCCTAACATTGCCTCACCTACTGTCCCATAATTTCTGTCTCTGCAGTCCAGGCTTCCTGTTTCAAACACAAATGTCCTTGCACAAATCCTGCATGTATCACTAATGCCTTAGGGTCCACTGACTGTGTCAATATCCTGAATGGAGGAAGTGAAGGAGATGGGTAGGACACAGGTCAGGGGACAGATGACAAAGGGATGGGAAATGGCTCTGCCAAGTCAGAGACTCACCTGGCTGTTATCACACCTGTGTTGTGCCCAGTCCAGGGCATAGAGCCCTCTCCCTGCTGCTGGTCTTGTGGGAGCTGGCTCTGAAATTCCTGCAGTGTTGTTCCAGAGCACAGAGCACAGCAGAAGTTAGCTGCAAGCCCAGCATTTTCAGACCCAGATCTGTGGTCCTTCTCTAATCCTAAGAAGAATCAGCATGCTTGTAGTTTGCTCTCAGAGTACAGAGGAGAGCGTCGCACCTGAGTGGGTGTGAAAGGAGTGATTCTGTTGTAGCAAACATGAGTCATACTACTTCCTTCTCATATCCCAGAAAATAGACTGGTAATTGCAAAGAATTCAAAGCCCAGCATTCTTAGCTTCCTACCAAAAGGTCTGGCTTTCAGTGAGGGATTTGGAGACAGCCACGCCCTCAGTCTCCAACAGCAAATACCAAAGCCACGTTTTTTATTTACTTTCACTTATTTATATCCTCTCTCATCCCACAAGGGGTGTGAGGTGCCTCGCAACTTCATGTGTCGTCCATAACACTGCTCTGATGAACACCAAAGGCAGAACCCTGGCTAGCAGCAGAGGCCTAGCAACATGCCTGTCGACAGCTCACAAGAATGGAGCACCCTGTGCTGAGTGACTACCAGGGATTAACTCATACAGTCTCTGAGAGAGCCTTCCATGTTTCACCAATCAACAAGACCATCATTTGTGAGTTGCACCATTGTGTCTTGCTAAGAAACAAGAATCTGTCAACCAACTGGAAAATTCTCTGCCAGCCAGGACAGGTCAGAAAGCACAAAGATGAGTGTTTCTCCCCCAAAATTCCTCCTAGCTGCAGCTTACACCACATCATCCCTTCTGTGGGACATGGGACATGTAAGAGCTTCTCCAGGGAATTTCGCCCCCTTCCAGCGTGGAGAAAAACACAAGGATACACACAGGTGCCTCTTAAAGGGGCAGACTGAACATGATTTCTGTTACCTCCCTTCACACTCCATTGGACAGAGTAAGTCACTTGGGCACCCTAAATCCACCAGGTGGGATATAGGCCCCTGCTGGGGTGAGCTATAGGGACACTGCTGCACCCTGGGACACAATCTCCCTCACCTGTGTCCATAAGACACATCTTGATTGAAACATCCTATAACTGGTGAAATGTGAACTTTCTTCCCTAAATGAAGCTGGTAAATGGAGTTTTAAACCCAAACTCCTGAGACCAAGGGATCTCTGAAATGCAAAGGCTTATGGAGCTGTTGCAGATGCTAGCCAGAAAAAGCACTGGCATGGGGACAAGGTCCTACAGTTACAAAAAGCAAGGCTGGTAGCAGCTGTGAAAATGTCCACTAGACCTAAAATGGCAGAGTATTTTTATTTCTTTGCTTTATATACTTTGAAAGTCAGAGTGACAAGGGAGAAGGAACAGAGATATCAATTTCCTATCTGGTGGTTCACTCCTTAAATTCCCACACCAGCCACGGTTGGGTCACATCAAATTCAAGAGTCTGGAACTCTAGCCATGTGGGCAGCAGGGATGCAAGTACTTGGACCATCATCTGCTGCCCTCCTAGGTGCATTGGCAGGCAGCTAGATCAGAAACAGAGCAGCAGGGACTCAAGCCAGCACTCTGATATGGGATGGAAGCTTCTGAGGTAGCTGCTTAATCCACCAGACCACAATGACTGCCCCAAGCCAGAATATTTTATAATGAGAACTTGGGGGGAAAGAAAGCATCCTGGTTTACTTTGAATTTATGTTGGTTACACAGGAAAGGGGTGGAACATTACAAAATGGGAATACGTTTGGGATACGAGAGTCTGCTTCTGAATTGGAGGGGGTTATGAACAGGTGACCCTGTGTGGCATGGATCCGGGTTTCAACACACTGGCAGGAATGTGGAGCAGTCTTAGGCTGGTTTGGCCCCGAGCAGTTGGCTAATTAATGTTTCTCTCTCTTCTCCTCCACCCTGTGGCCCTTGCAATTAAATGCAGAACATGTATAATTTCCCCCTTATCAGTAGCCTTAGATGAGTCATATGTTGTTTGAGATCTTGCAGTGGCCCAGCTGGTGCCAGTGACTCTACCTTTAACATTGTCACTTCCCCTGTGCATCCAGAGCAAGGCCTTCACGGGAAGGCGGGACTTTCCCCTGGGGAAGTCTAGGGACCTCCTAAGTTGTTCTCCATTTGTGAATGCCCACTTTAAAGGCCTCTTTAATTTAAACACGCATGCAGTTAGCACAGTGCTGGGTACAACACCAAAGGATGCAGCTCCACTTCCCTGAAACCAAATGTACCAAGTCAGCCAACGGTCAACAGGCAGGCAGCACAGAGGCCAGCTGCTTGTGGTGGAGAGAAAGTGTGTGCAGAGGGCAGGAGCCACGTGACCTGCTCCCAGATTGGGCTGGCCCTGGCCGTAAATCGGCCCACAAAGGGGATGACTAGTTGCCCTGGGCAGAGGCCAGTGGGTGTGGGTCAAGTGCCAAAAAACAAGCAAGCTGGCCACTGGAATGTGAGTTGGGTGTGTGGGAGGGGGCGGCCCCCAGCTCCACTGAGTCACAGAGTGCTTTATGGGGGAGGGAAGCTGGGCTCCACCTTGGTGGAGTAGGAAAGGGCCAGGGCAGGAAGAGCCAGAGGCAGGGCGCGGCCAGGAGAGGCAGAGGGGCAGGCTCAGGACATCACACATCTGGTGTCGTCAAACAGGCCTCTGATCAAACACTGCTCAGGTCCCACCAGCCATCCAGGAAGCCCCTTCTGGTGTAAAGTGGGGTGGCCGTGGAAACTTCTGGAACCCTTGTCTGGTTTGAGACTCCAGCGGCTGACTCGGGTATAAGCCTAGATTCTGAAAAGGAGAGATGAGAGATCCTTTGGCTGCCACTTCTCCTCTGCAGAGTGAGGGTTCCAACATGGAGTGAGTTTGAAACACATTAAAGATGGAAAGAAAGAGAGCAGAGGATTGGAAGGCAGAAAGAACAGAGCAGGTTGAAAGGGGACATGGACCAAATACAAAGTCTCGTGACATCCAAGTGCCATCTGGGCTTTAATACAGTGACCAGGGAGGCTGGCAGCCCCTGGCCCAGTGCAGCCCATAGCCCCAGGTCAGGCTGCCCCGTGGGCAGAAGCTCTAACTCCCCTCCCAGGCATCCCTGCAAGAGAGGATTTGCTCAGGGCTGCCTGCCCAGCTGGCTCCCACCCTCTGGGCCTGCCTCGCTACTGTGCCAGCTCCTGGCTCAGGTCCTCCTGCTCACCTGGGACACCCTCCTGATTGGCCTCAGCCCTTGCTTGCCAAGGGCTGTGTGTTCACTCCTCCGGACCCCTATGACCACACAGAGTGGAAGCTGACCTGCCCCAGATGAACAGAGGAGGGAGGGATGCATTGTCAAGTGTCCCCCAGGGAGACCAGCTGGCTTCACCAGGGACTCTGACCATTGTCTGTCCTTGCTGACTTGCTCTAGATGTCTTTTTCTTTTGTCAGGCTGGCTGCCGTCTATGGCCAGAACATGACCTTGAGTCTGCTTGATTCTTCCCTTATAACCTGGTCACGAATAGAAGCAACTCTTCTTCTCCTGTCTGAGGACATTAGAGGAAAAAAAATCTCAGGGCAGGGAGACTCTGGCTCAGCCTAAACTGCCCACCCAGTGGGCCCATTGGTAAAGTCTCAGAGTGGAGTTCAGAGGGGCATTGTGCCAGGAAGACCAGGGAAGTCTGAGACACAGACAATCACTGTCCTTTGCTATCTCATTTGCTGGTGGTTGCAGATCGTAGTTATTCAGTCTTTCACTACTGTGATTAAACACATGAGACAAATTCATCAAGAAAGGGGGTTTATTATATTCACAGTTCTGGAGATTCAGAGTCCGAGATGGGCTCCACTGATCTGGCTTCTGGTCAGGGCTCACCGCATAGTCTCAGGGTAGCACAGGGCATTGGGTGGCAAGGGCCACACAGTACACATGTCTGTGTCTGTGAAGGCTCTTAGAAAGCCACCAGTAGTGAACCCTAGGGCTCCCCACCAACAACCCGACCCACCCATCTATCCCAACTACCTCCCAAATGCTCTGCCTCAAAACACCACCACTGGATTAAGTTTCTGCTCTCTCAGTGCAATTCACATAAGGCTTCTGGGTAAAATCTGGTAAAATCATATTCAGACGTCAGCACACATGTTAGTTAACCACATGGCCTCAGTCCCACTGTGAATGCCTCAAAACTGGGACTTCTCTCCTCTCTGCATGGCCTGCTGTCTCCCAGTGCACTGGTTCTCAATGAACATTTGCTGACTGGCAGATGAAACACCAGAAAACAGGCCTGGCCAGGGCCTAATAATAATCGCTAGGAAGAAACCTATCTCCGAAACTCAAGAGTGGATCCTAAATCCTAGAATTCTTTCAGGTTCTTTGGGAGATGCTGAGTTGCCATTAAGAATAAAAACCAGGGGCTTGTGTTATGGCCCCAGAAGATTAAACCATTCCTGCAATGCCCACATCCTGCGTGAGTCCCCTTGGAGTCCTGGCTGCTCCATATCAGACCTGACTCCCTACTAATGTACTTGGGAAAGCAGCAGAAGATGGGCCCGATACTTGGGCTCCTGCACCCATGTAGGAAACCCAGATACAGCTCATGGTTTCAACCCGGCCAAGTCCCAGCCATTTGGGGAGTGACCAGCAGATGAAAACTCTATCTCTCTATCTATCTAATTTCGCCTTTTAAATAAACAACTCAAAAAATGTGGGGGAGGGGCTTTTGGTGCAGCATTCTGTATCAGAGGGCCTGGGTCCAGTTCTGGCTCTGCTTGTGATCCCAGCTTCCTGTACATGCACATGTTTCAGGCAGCAGCTGAGGGCTCAAGTCCTCGGGTCCCTGTCACCCATGTGGGAGACTCAGAAGGAGTTCCAGGCTCCTGGCTTTGGCCTGGCCTGCCCAGCTCTGGCTGCTGTGTCACTTATGGAATAAACCAGCAGATGGAAGAGCTCTCCCACCATCTGTCTGCCTTTCAGATAAATGAAAAATAAATACGAGTTTTAAGAAAGAATAAAAATGACCTGTTTCCACCCTGCTCTCCCACTCTTTCTAGAATGGGCAAAGATAGCTTTGGCAAGGAGTTCTAAGCACACCCTCTAAGGACCCTGGTTCATTTGCCTCCCACCAGGGATCCTCGCCTGAGGGACTGGGATAGACATTGCCTGTGATGTGGACTGCTACAGCAGGCCCCTTCAGCAGAGATGATACTCAAAGCATGTCTTAAAAGGTGGAGCCTGAAGTCCAGTGTGTTCTATTTTTCTTTCTATTGTTGATTTTGTATTATAACTTTTCATTTAAGGGGATGTACAGTAGCTGTGAAATGGAGACTAACATCCAGATGTGAAGATGCAGTGTAGTATGCATTTCTGCTTCCAGACAAAGGTGGACTTACAATGAAACTGTTTACTATATCTTGACAATAGGATTCTGGACTCTCTGCCATTGTCCATGCCCGCAGTGATGGACATATGACTGTGTATGAAGAACTATATGTTAGTAATGATATAGAGGAACCAGGTGGGAGGGAGGGAATTGGGGAGGGGATAAGGGACTATGGAACTGTATCATAAAATGATAATAATAATAATAATAATAAAATGTAAAAAAAAAGCCCAGTGTGGTGGGCCAGTGGCTAGATGCTCGTCTTGCATTTGCTGGGATCGCATATGGGCACTGGTTCATGCCCTGGCTGCTCCACTTCTCATTCAGCTCCCTGCTTGTAGCCTGGGGAAGCGGTAGAGGACAGCCCAAAGCATTGGGACCCTGCACCCATGTTTGAGACCTGGAGGAAGCTCCTGGCTCCTGGCTTTGGATCAGCTCAGCTCCAGCTGTTGCTGCCACTTGGGAAGAGAACCAGTGAATGGAAGCTCTCTCTGTGTCTCTCCTTCTGTTTGTAAATCTGCCTTTCCAAGAAAAATAAATATATATATTTTTAAAGTGAGTTCTAATTGGCCAGTTGAGAGGTGATGGTGTCTGCCCTTCATCCCAGGTTTGCGCAGCAGTGCCTCAGTGGTTCAGGGCCAGGTTTTCCCACTCATTCTTGCTCTGGGTCTCTGTTCTGAGAGCTGGTCTACAGATTTGAAAGCGTGGTAAGCTACGCTCAGTCCTTAGTCAGCCATCTCTCTGGACATAAGAACTTGGTGTGTGTGTGTGTGTGTGTGTGTGTGCACGCGCGCACGTGTATGTGTGTGGTAATCAGGGTGCCTGAGGCCAGGGGGACCCCTGAGAGATGTCACAGTGGGTCACTCTCAAGGAACTCCATGCAAGCAGATGGGACTGGATGCTGTTGTCCTGGAGGTGTTTGGGGTGTGACACTGAGTGATTATGGAGCGCTTGACTGGGTCTGGGCCATGTTTGATGGGCAAGTAGGGTCTGGCCACCTGCTAGGAGGTGGGTGAGGGAGGTGAGAGAGGAGGAGACATTTCAAGGACCTGGAGAGTTGAGGAAGTGGGGAAATGCAGGGTATGTTCTGGGAGTGACTGGCCAGAGCAGAGGATTTTGATGAAGAAATGAGAGAAGGTTTATGGACAAATGATAGGAAGTTTGGTGAGAAAAATGATCAAACAGGCAAGAAACTAAAACTGAGCAATTTTCACAAAAGTATTCGTGTGCAGCCTCTGGGGGTGCACGTAGCTGTTTCAGCCTCAGGACCTACAGCTGGCCCCAGCAGCCAGGAACCACGAGGGAAGCTGGCACAGCTCCCGTGCCCAAGGGAGTCTGCTGGGTCATTGTTGCCAGTGATTGGTCCTGGAATGTGCATGAGACCCGATTCTGGCCAGGGAAGAGGTAAAGGGAACCTGTCTCTGATAGACTAGAGAGTGACAGGTTTCTACAACAAGCTCAGGAAAGGAGAGGGTCTTTCTTCCTCCTCCTCTGGATGCTGTTGTGTCTGGGGGGTGGCTGTGCTGCCACTAGTCTGAGGCCAAAGGCCACAACACGGGTGGATGAGCACAAAGATGAAGAGTGTGATTCTCTGACATTGCCTGGCTCTTGAGGTGTGTGATGTAACACGTTTCATGTCGCATAAACTCGCCTGAATCACCTTGTCCTGCCGCCTGCAGTCCTCAGGACCCTTGCTGCTCTCCTCCCAGCTCTCAAGCCTGTGTCCCTGTGAGGTCTACTCCCTACGGAGCCACCAGAAACTTGACTTCCAGGGCCCTTTCTGCTCCTCCCACTGTCTATTGCTTCCTGCTCTCCCTGTCCTCATTTTGTCCTGGAATCCTCTCTGGGTGCTGGACCTTCACTCCTCTTCTGCCTTCCCCTCCCATTTTTATTCCCTCCATATCACCAGGATCAGTGGAACCCTGTCATCGCGGCTCCTGCCCCCTGAGCTGGGAGACTAACAGGCCTCCAGCCTCTCAGTGTGAATACCAGGACCATTCTGGGTAAACAGGGGGTGGTAGCGACCCTGTCCTGGTCTGGGGAACCCCCTGGGGAGGGCGTTCAACAGGGTGGTCAGTGGCTGCCATCAGTGTATGGTCTCCAACCTGTAGCAGAGCTCACTCCTATAATGACTGGTCCTTTTTTTCTTTTATTGAAGTATTTTATTTATTTAAAATACAGATAGAGCAGTGTCTTCCCTTGATGATTAATTCCCCAAATGACCACAGTGACCAGGCCAAAGCCAGGAGTCAGGAACGCTAGCCAGGTCTCCCACATTGGTGGCAAGGCCCCAGATACTTGGACCATCTTCCACTGCTTTCCAAAGGCACATTAGCAAGAAGCTGGACTCAAAGTGGAGCAGCTGAGACTGGAGCTGGTGGTCCGTAAGGGATGCTGGAATCACAAGTAGCAGTTTAACCCATTGTACCACAATGCCAGTCTCTGGCATTTATCTATTTTTTTAAAAAAAGATTCATCTATTCATTTATCCACCTATATATTTATCTAATTGAAATATATATATATATATTTATTTGGAGTTACAGAGAGAAAAGAGATGAAGACAAAAAGGGAGCCTCCATGGTTATAACAGCTGAGGTTGAGCCAGGAGCTAGGAGTTTTTTCTGGGTCTCCAACATCATTGCAGGAGCCGGGGGACATGGGCCACCTTGTACTGCTTTCCCAGGCCATTAGCAGGGAGCTGGATGGGAAGTGGAGCCACTAGGAGTCTAGCACCCATATGGGATACTAGCACCTGCAGGTGGCAGCTTACCCCACTATGCCATGCACCAGCCCCTCTGGCATTTATGTGTTATTCGCCCCTGATTAGCCTGGCATCATTTGCCCCTTCACTTCAGTGGTACTTTCAGCAGGTCTCTCCACTGCCCCTTTGGTGCCACCCCATTCTTCAGCATCCCCCTTTCATCTTCACAGAAGCCAGGAGCCATCAGCACCCTCACCCTCTGTGTTCTCACTCAGAACCCATCTCTTTCCTGCCACTTAACACCTTTCCACACACATTTCAGTACATCTGTCAGAATTCAGACCCCAATGCCTACTAGCCTCTGCATACACCTCCAACTCCCCTCTCACTCTCCCTTCCCCAATGCCAATATATTTTCAGATATGGGATCAGACAAAAAGTCTCATTTGCTGTCTGTTCCTTGAAAAAATTTGTTTATTTAAAATGCAGAATTAGAGAGCTTTTCCATCCACTGGTTTTCTCCCACAAGTGGTTGCAATGTCCAGGACTGGGCCAAGCTAAAGCCAGGAGCCAGAGCTTCTCCCCAGACCTCCCATAAGGGTGGCAGGGGCCCAGATCCTTTTTGCCGTTTTCTCCCTCAGACCATTAGTATGGAGCTGGATTGGAAGTGGAGCAGCTGGGACTGGAACCAGTGCCCATAAGAGGTGCTGGCACTGCAGACAGAGATTTCACCTGCTGGGCCAAGAATGCTGGACCCGGCTGTCTCTTCTTGCCTTAGCTTGGACTCTACACCAAGCACTGTTCCCACCGAGCTCTCCAAGGACCCAGTGGTGAGAACAGGTCATGGACTAGCTGCCCTCAGTAGCGCTGTTGTCCCCACTTCCCTGGCTGTGCCTGCAGGTGCTGCTCAGTCTCCTCTGGGTGGGGGTCCCTTCTGTACACTGTGATGTTGGGTTTTCCTTTTCTTCTTCCCAATGGAACTGTTCGCACTTCCCTTGGAAGATGCCATCTACAACTTGACTTCTACCAAACATGGACAGCTCTTCAGTCTGTAACTCCAGGAGACCCTTTCTCTCCTGCTTTTACTTGTGTTTGCTGTGAAGCCATGACTCCCAGATTTGGAGTCAGGCAGATCGAGGTTTGAGTCTTGGCTCTGCCCTCAGCTGTGTGACCTTGGTCCTGGGTCTTAGACTCTCCAGTTTTCTCAAGTATGAATGTGAGATCACAGCATGCTGGCTCTATGGGGCTGCTGAAAAGATGAAGTGAGGGTAGATCTCTATCCCTCAGCCCCCTCTCTGGCCCCACAGTCACAACTGGTACAATTATTGATGCAGCTTCCACTTGCCTCTTGTCCCTCTTTTATTTTCTTGAATTTCCAAGTGTGAAGCAATTCGTATCACTTCATCCCCGAAACCCAAAAGAATGCAAAGAAACCTTGAGATAGAGATGAGTTGTTTTAGAGTGGCCCAGCCTGGCACTGACCACACCAATGCAGAGTCCTGGTGCCCAGCCGCTCCCACGCCCTCCTGTCAGCATGGTCAGTCACCATTCCCATTCTGCTTGTCCCACGCCTGCTCTTCTGCCTAAAATTTCATTTCATAGAGAGGATGTTGGCAAAAATTAACCCTCTCAGAGACAGGAGGGTGTGCAAGGTGTAGGGGAAGGCTGGGTTCTGCTCCCTTTCCCTACGGCCCCTCCCTTAAACCACAGCATCCAAAGGACTGCTCCCTCCCTCCAGGGCCCTGGACCTCCTCCCCCAGCCTCTCCAGAACTTTCCATTGGATACAGCCCCAGTCCCCCGTCAGTCACTTCCTGTTGGAGTCAGCCCTGGGTGGGACATTGGTCAGCAATTGTTAGGGACCCCTGAGGGACCCTGGCCTTGACTCCCAAACCCACCCTCTTCTCTGTACCCAGGAGACCTTGGCTGACATGTCCATCTCAAACTCCCAGAGGACAAGCAGCCAGGGAGATTCAAGTAGAAGAGAAGTCCTGAGTGAAAGGTTGGGAGTCCCGTGGGAGGACAGGAAGTTCCTAAGGTGGGAAGCAACTCCAAGTCTGGGCAGAATCCACCTGCCGGCAGCAGACACTGGCTTGAGGAGCTTCCCTCTCTCCCCCAGTCATCCCCTTCACCCCAGAAGGGGTCAGTAGTGAGCAGAAGATGTCACCGCAGGGTGGGGCTGGTGACCTGCTCCTGGGCTTGCCCTCCTTGCCTGGGCATATGTCCGAAGAAAACACTCCAGCCACACAATCGCCCTTTCACTGGCATCTAGGGCGGTCTCAGGGACAATTTAGGACACAAATGGTTTCTCTTGCTGCTGTGGCTACAGCTACGGGGGAAGGGATTGAGATCAAGATCCAGCAAGATCCTGTGAGGGAAGGAGGATTCCCTGGGGATCTAGTTAACCCCTCCTGGGGTGTCTACCCACTGACACTCCCCTGCCCCCGGGGTTAATCAGCCCAGCGGGGTGTGCCCTGGGAGTCCCCACATGGCTGTTCGCTGGGGGAGGGGGGTATCGCCCACACTGGATCCATAGGCCCCCTGAGTCCTGTTTGTATGTCTTCTGGCTCACGTTCTGCGGTCTTTTCTGGAAAACCTGTGGCAAGGGGAAAGGGCCTTCTCAATCTTTCCAAAAGGCAGTGTCATGCAGGGCTCCTCACCTGCTGGGGTAGGCATAACAATACTAAACCAGTGAGAGCGCAGGCCCAGAGCTCACCTTCCTGTAGGCCTGTGAACTTGCTCCATTCCAGAGCATGTCAAGGTCTAAACAGCAGTTCCGTTACCCTCCTGAATTCCAGAGCTTTGGAGTCAAAGAAAGCTCAAATCCCTGCTCAGGACAGCCATTTTACCAATTCAGCCAGAGGGCCTGGGTTTGATTCCTGGCCTCAGTTTCTAATTCCAGCTTTCTGCCATTGCATAACCTGGGAGACAGCAGGGATGAATCGAAGTCATTGGGTCTCTGTGTTCCATGTGGGAGACCTGCAGTGAGTTCCTGGCTACCAGCTTGGGACCCACTCAGTGGGAACATGTCCCTTGCCAGTTGTGTCTGCCATGTGGCGGTCTGGTGGAGAGGCAGTGGGGGTGTAAGGGAAGCATCAGTCATCTGAAGAGGATCCCCCTGAGGTTAGGAACTTTCCAAGTATATGGGAAAAGGTTGGGTTTCAGTAGAAAACAAGATAGCCTACACAGGACAGCCTTCAGGGCTGGGAGAGTCTCTCCCTGTTCCTTGTCTTGCAACTGTATCGCAACGCTGTGGATTGCAGGTCACTAATATATACCACATCAGTTAGAGAGTTGGCTTTTCACCTCCATTCCCTTTGCAGAAAAAGGAAATGAAAAAGAAATTTTCATCTGCAGTTCATCTCCACATTTCTTTATTCTGTTTAAAATTGTAATATTTTCCCACCATGGATCCGTTATAACGTCTCTCTGAGTTTATCATATTACTTGAGCAACATGAAATCTTTGCATTTTTTAATTTTTTGAGAGGCAGAAAGATAGTGCACAAGCTTTCCCATCTGTTGGTTCCCTTCCTACATGTCTACAAAAGTCGGAATTGGGCTGGGCGGATGTCAGGAATCCCATGTCTTCATTACTGGAGCCGCCAGCTGTTGCCATCCAGGGCAACGTCAACAGGAAGCTGGAGTCTAGAGCCAGCAGCAGGGCTTGAACCCAGGCACTCCGATGTAGGATGATGATATCTTAAACACCTGATCTCATTTAAAAATATTTTTGGGGAATCATTGTTTTACCTTTCAGTAATGTCATGTCACATATACCAGGCCCAGTTATTGCACCGTGAAATGGGCCTGATTCTGTGTCCAAGTGAATCCAACAGGATCTATTCTTGGGTGGGTTCTGCTGGGATTGGGGTTGAAGGGGAACAAGTACTGGCAGCCAGGGCTGGTCCAAGAATGGGTTTGACATTCGAGTCTGTGACAGACTGAATGAGCCAAGAATGTTATCCGTGGGGTCTCCAGGGTATCATGGCTCCCTGAGAGACTGGAGAGCTGACCAGGGAAAGCAGAGATGGTTTAGGGTGGTATGACTTTGAGGGAAGGGGAAGGGAGGTTGTACTGCAGGCCTTCTTGCAGGTGAGCTCTGCACTCTTGTCTCTACTCTTACGCAGCTCTGTGAGCAGACAGCTCCTTTCTGCCTTCAGTGGTATTCATTAGGTATTTTTAACTGTCTCTTTGCACACACTCATTCTAAGAAGCTGGGGGTTTCACGCCAAGGTGTGAATTAGTGTCCAGTAACTCAGAGCCTGTCTGCTTCACTACTTAATTTAGAGAGATGCTGGGTTGACGCAAGATATCTGGTGCCAAAAAAAATCGTTCATTGCTGAGCCTTCTAGCCAAGCTCAGTGAAAAATATGGTCATAAATACTCATTCCAACAACTCCCCAGACCCTAGTCACAGCGCTTTTACACTGCACTTACTCAGGGCTCTCCAGCCAAAATCGCTTTGCTTCTACTTCTCCAGGTCATTGGAAACTTCTGTGTCTCCCTGGCCCTCGCCAGTCCTGCCTACCTCAACATGTGCCCGATTCCACGCACTCCTGGTCCCCTGAACCATGTATCTAGAAGCCAAGCTAATGCTGTGGGCCCTGACTTCTTGCAGTCAATTTTGTGAAGTTGTAAACCCCCAGCTCTCTGTTTGACCATGTGATGATCCTCTGGCCAGAGGCCCTAGGGGCTGAAGCCCTGGATGTTTGGCATTCACTCTGGGAGGTTCTTGCCTCTGGAGGTTAGCTGTCCAGGCAGAGCTCACAGGTCCCTGGCCAGGGGCCTCTTGGTTGCATTTGCACAGTGCAGGGAGAACAGAACAGGAAGTCTCCGAAGACTGAGTCCTTTCTCCCAGCCCATGATCACCTGGTTCACGTAGGCCATGGAAGCTGGTCTTGCTTTCCAAGGTCAGGCCCAGACCAGTTCCCAGCTGGCCCTATCAGGGATATTGCTATGAGACCTCCACACACGTTTCTCAACAATGGCCACATGATAATACTAACTGGAAAGTTTAGAAACAGTGACCCCTTAAACCTCCTCCCTTCCCAGTTTAAATCTGCAGCCTGGGAAGGGGGAATTGTTAAGCTCAGCTGTTGGGCCTTTATTGAGGAATGGCTGAGATGCAGACACATGCACAAATCGTAGGCATATGTATCTCCAGGTAACTGCCACCTGGGTCAGACGTGAGACACTGACTGTCCTTCCCGGACTCTTTTCTGTAGCAGATGTACACACATGTCTCAGAATGGTCACAGAAAATAAAATTAAACAGTAAGTTTATTTTGGTGCAGAAACTTTTGAAATCTGCAATTTTTTACAATACATGTTTTCCATGAGTTTTTTTTAAAGATTTATTTACTTTTATTGGAAAGGCAAATATACAGAGAGGAGGAGGAAGATCTTCCATCCATTGATTCTCTCCCCAAGTGGCTGCAGCGGGTGGAGCTGAGGCAATCCAAAGCCAGGGACCCAGAATTTTTTCTGGGTCTCCCAAGTGGGTGTAGGGTCCCAAAACTTTAGGCCATCCTCGACTGCTTTCCCAGGCCACAAGCAAGGAGCTGGATGGGAAACGGGGCTGCGGGATTAGAACCAGTGTCCATATGGGATCCCGGCATGTTCAAGGCGAGGACTTCAGCCACTAGGCTATCGCACTGGGCCCTCCATGAATTTTTTTAAAAAGATTTATTTATTTTTATCTGAAAGGCAGAGTTACAGAGAGAGAGAGAGAGAGAGGGAGAGAGAGAGAGAGAATCGTCCATCTGTTGGGTCACTCCTCAAATGGCCACAACAGCCAGAGCTGAGCCAGTCTGAAGCCAGGAGCCCAGAGTTTCTGGTGAGTCTCCTATATGTGTGCAGGGGCTCAAGGACTTGGACTATGCTCCACTACTTTCCCAGGAATGAAAGCAGGGAGTTAGAGTGGAAGTGGAGCAGTGTCCATATGGGACACTGGCACCATAGGCCCAATCCACTATGCCATGGCGCTGGCTTCCTTTCATGAATTTTTTGAAGACCTTCTTCTGCGTGATATGGAGGAGGAGGAAAAAAAAATGTTTCCTTTTTCTTCTCTTAGATTCTCCAGCTGAGACCCCTTATATTAAAAGGCAGAGTACCAAGAGAGAAACAAGCAAGTTCATTAACATGTACATTCTGATTAGAGCATAGATCTTAACAAAAGAACAAGAAACTGGAAGACAAGACACAGGACAGAGGAACAGCACTTGGAGTTTCAAGAGTGGCAAATTGTAGGAAGGCAAATTTATGGGGGAGCTAATGGGAGATAAGGCCTGGTGAGTGGAGTCTGCTGTGTGTTGGAATCTCTGTGCTGTCTCTGGGCTGATAAGGGTCTGGAGTTGTCTCCTGTGATTAACTTCTGTTCTTCCTGGGAGAGAAAGGAGGGAGACAATGGTGAAAATTTATGTCCTGCTTTTAGGCAAAGAGGCAGGGGCCAAGAGCTTTCCTTATATCTCTTTCTTAGTTGCCTTCAGCTCCATAGAATTCTCAAGTCAGAGTGATGACGGAAAGGCATGTTTTCATCTGCTTCTACAGTTAACCCGATCAAGAGCATGAACCCATTAACCCGATCAAGAACATGAGCAGTCAGCATCTCTCTGTAGAATTGTCCCCATCTTCCCAATCAGCGGAAACCCAGGGCCATCTTGCCATGTGGGCTGCAGAGGGCTCCATCACACTGCTCCCTTATGGGGACACCCATAGCTCGGTCTGTACCAAGGACTTTAGGGGAGAAAGGCTGCCTGGCTGCCCTCTCTGCACTAGCAGCCCAGGAGGCCTGGGCTGATGTGGGACAGCTTCCTCAGGCCCTGACGGCAAGCAGCACTGCCAGTGCCCACCTAGCTTCAAGGGCCAAGGTGTCTGAGTTCATGTGCACCACAGAGAACTCCCCAAATCAGGATGGATGCAAATGGCTGTCTAAGCCAAGAAAATGTGAGCTTTCACTATTCAGGGAAACCTGTTAGGACCTCCAGACTGCAGAGGTTTTAGAAGATTCTTCTTCCTAGAACATCTTCAGATGCCGATCAGTGAACAGCAAGAGTGAGCCGTAAAGTGGTTTCAAGCCACGGCCTGCTGAATGTGAATCTCACACCCCCTGCCTCTTGCTCCTCTGTTAGTCCTGATTTGGAGTTGGACAGGATTCTTCAGGCCAGTCCAGCTTCTAGAGGCGGTATGCACCTGTGAGAAAACTGTCAGACCTAGGACAGGACCTTAGAAGTACCAAGACACTCCAGCCTCTGGTTTTCCTAAAGCAGTTCTCTGCCTGATGGCTGAGGCTGACAGTAGTCGCTCAGCAGACAGGCCTCCCCGTGGATGACCAGGTCTGCACAGGCACTTCCCCGGGCTACCACTTTCCAGAGCTCGTTGAGGTCAAGGTCTTATCTAATAATGACCATTCAGCCAGATAGCCGGGAGTGGACCGTTATTGTTTGTCAGTACAGGAGCAGGGATCCTGAAGAGAAGGGCAGGCATGGGGGCCTGAGTAGCAAGACCCAGGAAGCAGGAATGGCAAAACTAGGGTGTGAGATTCTGTCCTTGGTCCCTCCCATGGTAGGCTCTGCTCCCTGAGTGTAAGCCACACTTGTGTGCCCTGTGGGCACAGTGAGCAATGAGGCCACCACAAGTTTACCAGCCTGCAGGGTCAGGCAAATAAAGAATCAGTTACTTCCTCACAGAGGCTAAGCAGAGAATCATTGCTGTGTTCACGGAGAGGCCATGTTCAGGCTGTGTGGGACGTGGGCCTGTTGAGGTCGCTTTGGTGGTGTTGCACAGTTTTGCTGTCACTAAATTGGTAGCAGGTGCATAAAACTTTGTGATATTCCTTTAGGCACCTGCCTCATGATCCCTATTTGCTCCACACCTCACAGCCCTCACTTCTGCTACCTCAGAATCACTCACGGCTCACATGGGATTGTCTCCTGTTAGCTAAGCCCGAGCATGCAGTGAAGACAATTGCTCTGCCCTAGAGTCAAGAGGCCCTGGGCCCCTTCTACTCTCCTGTTACTCCATCTTCCCCAGGGAAGCTGCAGGTCCCTTTTATCAGAGGCCCTGCCAACATCTGGGCTCCGCTTGTCTTTCTTAGCCTTGAAACTCCCATATACCTGGGGATAGGTCAGTCTACTTTTTGGTTTTCCAGTTACTACTATTGATGATTTCAACTTGATGCCTTCATTTATTTCAGACCTAAGCTTTTGCAGTTCCAAAGGCCTCACTCTTTAACCATTTCTGAGTTTTTTAGCTGTTTTTCCCCCTTGTTTCTCCTCAAGGAAACAATAAATGTGCAAGGAGATAAGAGGAGTCTGCAGACTGAATGGGGAGAAGGCAAATAAATACAAGCCAAATTAGGGGCGGGGGGAACCAACATTTAAGTCTCTCATGGTACTTTCCAATCACAATCTCAAATAATTCTGCATGATCACTTAAGACATGGGTGTCATTCCTACCTCTGTGTGAGAGGAGGACACTTGATCTCAGGTTCTTAAGGTATTTCACCAGCACACTTTTCTGTGTGCTGGGGCTAGAAGGATTCAAATGAATTCTAATTGTTAAAAAGTTAGAATCAGGACTACCTAAAAGGCATTCACTGTCATTAACCTTTAAGGGCCAACAAGAACTCAGTGTGTAACAGAGACAAGTCTTAGACTTTAACAAACACCCCAGGTGTACTTGGAATTTGTAAAGAAACCTATCATTTGTAAAAGAATAAAACAAGAGGGTTGGGAATTATGTTAATTAAACTCCGTCTTGTAATCTCTTCTAATGATTATCTTACTAGGAAGATTCTTTTATTTACCGACAGTGTGAATGTGAAGTTTGTTTAATCATTCAATAACATTGATTGAGTCCATTTTGAATCCCCTATCTAAAGAGTAATTAGGTTTTTAACTCTTTAATTTGCAGCATTCAAATTCCTTAAGAAATCTCCCCTCTAAATTATTTTTCTAAAATTTAACAAGAAACTTTCTTTTCACTTATTTGAAAACAGACACAGGTATCTACCATCTGTTGGTTCAATGCCCCAACTAGCTGCAACCTAGGGACTGAAGCCAGGAGCCAAGACGCCATCTAGGTGTCTCATATGGGTGTCAGGACTTCAGGTACTTGAATCATCATCTGTTCCCTCCCAGGGTATGATTAGCAGGTAGCAGGGAGTGGAGGTGAGACTTGATCCCAGGTACTGCTGCATGATAGGCCTTTGTCCTACATGGTGGCTTACCATACTGTGCCACACTGCTCACCCCAGGAAAGTTTCTTTGTTCAGTGAATACTTGCTGGGTGCAGGGTGCTCAGTGGAGAAGCAGGCCCTGCACTGGAGGTAGAGTGTGGAAGTCTCACAGAGGAGCAAAAGTACATAGATCAGGACAAAAGGGCTTACAAGAAGTTTAAGGTAGTGTCAGGCTCAGAGCAAAAACCCATTCAGTGTGTAAGATCTGAATGAAAGCTGTATTGGGGGCTCTCCTTCTTGTTGCAGGTCAAGCCTCCAAACTAGTTGGAGGTGTTGCTGTAGGACACCCAAATCTGCGTGTACTTGCCCAATGAACAGAAAGTCAGTCATTGACGTTGGTGTGGTGGAAGGAAGCAGGTATTTATTGTAAAGTGCAGAGCAAGGAGTTGGGCATCTGTTGCTTAACTCGCAGGCTCCTCAGGGAGTTAGAGGTAAAGTTTCTTCTAGATTGATACTAGAGCTGAGAGGTGTGTGTTCAGCTCTCATCCAAGTTGGTAAACCTTCCTTCAATGGTCAATGATGCCTTGCTCCTTAGGGAATTTATGATGGCCACATGGGCTCCAGTTGGTCTGGAGTGGGGGAGGAGGGAAGGAGTTTATACGTAGGTGGTAGTCACCTTGTGTCCAGGCCTGGGAGTATCCTGCCTGGACCTGAAATCCCCTACACAAACCCCACCAGACAATACTGGACATCAAGTTTTATGTGTTGGAGGAACAGAAGACTTCTTGCATCCAGGGATTAGAGGACCTATGGGGCCAGCTGTATCACTCCATCATTTCAAGTTAGTCCTTTCGGTAAAGGCCAGGCAAGCACAACTTGGGCAAAGGAAGACAGATGAGAGACTGGGTCCTGCCATTATAGGGGATTCAGTCTCATTTCTCTACTCTTAGAATTTTGTGATTGGGGTGCTACAAGATAAACTGATAGAAGAAAAATGTCAATTGAATATGCATATGGTGGGCTTCCTAGGAATGTAATGAAAATCCCCTCATTGGGGTGAAGGTTATTAGATCCTGAGACTTGATGGCATTTTCACGAAGGATAATATAGTTGTAATGAAGTGACAAGACAAAGAAAAAAGGGTCTGAGCTTTTAGGGGCAGTAAAATTGTGAGAGCATACAGACCTGGGGGAACTAAGTCTGTCTGGTCCTGCCCATCTTGGTGCTTTCTATCTTCTTTATGGCCTGAAAAGTCCCCTGGGACCGGGGTTTTATGACCAGTCTCATTTCTCAGAACTTCCTGCTCCTGCTCAGATAAGGAAGCTCTGAGAAAGCTGCTCTTTCTGCAACTGTTGATTTGTAATGGCTTTCAGCTCTAAATAATCCCATGTGCTGCTGCAGCATATTTGGGGACAGCCTAGGCTGATTCCCTTTGGCTGTAACTGGTGCTAAAGAAAACACCGTCTTGACTCAACCTCCCAGCAATGTCTCCCTTGCTGCCTTGACAGAGCCTGTGTGCCAGGATAAATGCAGCCCACTCTTTCATTTGTTTCATCCTACCAGACAACACAGAAGACAAATGTGGAGTGGCCTGCTGTGTTGTAGCAGAGAGGAACCAAGCCCAAGGGTGCAGATGAATATTTGGATACAGTGGGTTCTTGCAGGTGCAATGGCCAAGGACAAGTGGCAGGAGAACGTAGTTGAGGCTCTCATTTCTAAAAGGAACCAGGATGGAATGTTGTTTTGAAGCTCCCTTATCAGAGAACCTCCAGAGAACTGCTAACCTGGGAATAGATTCAGTTCAGTCCTAGTATTCCTATGGTAGCAGCATCAGCAACCCCAGGAGAAGGGGTGCCTGGAACCCCTGAAGTCTTGTGGGTGTTGGGCTCGATGGTTCCGAAGGTACTCACCTTTTGTTAGAAAAGACAACATTCTTGGTAGAGCTTGGGGGAGCTTGCACTGGCCTCTTATAAAGAGTTATCTAAGTGTTGTTGATACTGCCACTTAACTTCCTTTTCAAACACCAGAATCAGTAATGGCCATTTTCCAGTGGCTGGGTAGGTTCATTGTTAAGCCTGGAGGTGACTGAAAAGTAGGGAGTCAGGCCAACCTGGATTCAAATCCTGGCATTGCCACTTCCTAGGTGTAGATTAAAGATAATTGCAAAATCTTTTCTACACCTCCTCCCACTGTGAAAAATAATCTACTCCTTGTCTCTGTCTCTAGACTAAGTATTCAATAGGATACCACAGAAGTGATGCCGAACAAGAGAAGACCTCCGATAGTGCATGTTTAGCCTAGCAGTTAAACATTACTTGGGGCACCACAACCCATGTTGGAGTGCCTGAGTTCAAGTCCTGACTGTTCTGCCAGGTGCCTACTAATGGGCACCCTGGGAAGCAGCAAGTGATAGATTGAGTAATGGGGTTCCTGCTACCCACATGGAAGATGTAGACAGTTCCAAGCTCCCAGTTTTGACCTGGGCAGCTCCAGCTGTTAACAAGTATTTGGGGAATGAGCCAGGGAATAGATCTATATGTTTCCATCTCCTTATCTATGTACCTTTCAAGAAAGTAAATAACCTAAAAATTTTTTTTTAAATGTTCAACTTTTGGCCTCTTAGAATGCTTGTTCCTGGGGAACCACCTGTGGGCTCTGGATGATAACTCCAGTCAGAATTTGCCCAATCAAGTTATGATTGGGTGTCCCAGTTTGCTAGAGCCTTCAGGTGGTTATGGCCACAGTTGACATCAACCTGAAGGTGCATGTCAGACCTCCTTGTGAGAACTCTCTGGCTGAGTTCCATCCATCCACAAAATCCTAAGCAGAGCTATCAAGACTATTGGAAACTATTACGTCCTGGGCTATGGTATGGGGATGAGCCCAGGTGAGGTGCTTGGCTACTCTAAGGTTTGACCGACTTCTGAAAAACAGACAAAGCAAACTGTCTCCCATGACTGGCAGTGATGGGTGTACCCAACACACACTCAGCCTTCAATCTCTTCCTGCCTGCCCCTTCTCTAGGTTTTCTATCCCAGATGTAAGTCAATCTTGACTGCTGCTCTGAATGTCCTGGGTAACACCCAGCTTCCTCAAGTTTGAAAATGGGGCAGAAGGGCTCGGCAGTGTGGCCTAATGGCTAAGGTCCTCGCCTTGATCCCATATGGCTGCTGGTTCTAATCCCAGCAGCTCCACTTCCTCTCTATCTCTCCTCCTCTCAGGATATCTGACTTTGTAGTAAAAATAAAATAAATCTTTTTTTTTTTTTTTTTTTTTTTTAAATGGATTTTTTTTTAAAGATTTATTTTATTTTCATTACAAAGACAGATATACTGAGAGGAGGAGAGAGAGAGAGAGGAAGTGGAGCTGCCGGGATTAGAACCAGCAGCCATATGGGATCAAGGCGAGGACCTTAGCCACTAGGCCACGCCGCCAAGCCCAAAAATAAAATAAATCTTAAAAAAAAAAAAAAGATAAAAGAAAATGGGGCGGAAGAATATTCTGTTTCATCTTGGCATGTGACATTAGGAAAAAAGAAAAAACAAAACAAAAAATACTACCTTAGAACAGGAAAATTGAATCCTTTTTGCTTTTCTCAATTAAAGGGATGAAAAAATTAAGTCTTTTCCTGCCGATACAGTTGTTCAGAGTACTTTTTAAACGAGAACATGCCTCTTCACAGTGAGGTGCAGTCAGTCCCCCTGGTTTCTGCAGCCAGCCCCGGGGGTGGGAGGAACTGCAGATGGTACAGTGGGCAGACGTTGAACAGATGAGCAGCTGTGGCTTAATCTGTTTAGAGGAAAAAGTCCTGAAGCCACAGATAGACCACAGGCTGAGGTCAGTGTGAAGGAAGAGTAATCAGGCCAGATGGGGGGCACACTGAAATCTAAGCCTCCGTCACCTCCAGCCTGGGTTGTTTGGGAGAGTTGCCTGGGTTAATCCTGCCCCAAGAGCCCCTCAGACTGACTGACTGAAAAAGCAGCCGTGATTTGTTTTCTAACTCAAAACTGTTTTGTTTTATTTTATTTTGGAGAGTTTAGCAGAAAAGTGCACAAAAGCTTAAATACAGTGGTACACAAGCTTTCCCAATGTGAAAACAATGTGTGATTAGCACTCACGTCAAGAAACAGGACATTGTGGGTGGGCATTTCTTGCACTAGTTAAAATGCTGCCTACGATGTTTGCATCCCACATCGAAGTGCCTGAGTTCAAGTCCTGCCTCTGTTCTCAAGTCCAGCGTCCTGCTGATGCACACTCTGGAGGCACAGCAGGTGATTGCTTAAGTAGCTGGGTCCCTCACACCCACGTGGGAGACCTGAATTCAGTTCTTGGCTGCTAGCTTCAGCTTGACGAAGTCATTTGTGGAGTGAACCAGTGGATGGGAGCTTCTCTCTTTCTCCTCTCACTCCTTCTCTTTCTCAGTCTATAAGTACATAAAATTTGAAAAAAAAAAATTTCTAATGTAGAAGCTCAGGTTCTGTACTGTAGTACAGCCAGCAAAGCTACAACCTGCGATACTGGCATCCCACATGGGTGCAGTTTTGTCGCTGTCCTGCAGCGATGGACTTGGTGCACGGAGCCGATAATAACACGCTTGGACTACTGACTGATGATCAATAGTCAAAATTTATTAGGGGCAACAGACTTTATATACTGAGGGTCATACAGGATTAGGGTAGAGATACTTAGTTCATCAACAGAACCATCAACTGTTTCTATGCCTTAGTTTGGAAGTCCTTTTGCCTTGTATATTACTTCCTACTCAACTGTTCTTATACAAATGATATCTCATCAGGTATACAAAAGGTAGCCAGACAGTTGTTCTCATGCAAAGGATATCCAATCAGTCACACACAAGACATCCATTCAGTTGTTTATCATACAAGTATTGTCCCATCAACTGTAATCCTGTGCTCGCTGACTATGGTCACTGACCTACGGTCACAATGTCCTCCTACACAGTTTGAGTCCAGCTGTTCCACTTCTGATTCAACTTCCTGTTAATGTGCCTGGAAAAGCAGTGGAAGATGGCCTGAGTACTTGACCCCTTCACTCACGTGGGAGACTCCTGGTTCCTGGCTTCAAACAGGGCCAGCTCCAGCCATTACGGCCATTGCTTCATTTGGAGAATGGAGCAGTGGATGGAAGTCTCCATGGGTCTCTCCCTATGCCCTGACCTCCTGCCTCTGCAACTCTGCCTCTCAAATAAAGAAATAAATCATTTATAAAAAGTATATCCTTCACCTGTTTAGGTGGCAATGGAGATCACACATCTGGGATCCATGCTCGAACAAAACAAAAAATAGATACTAGCAACAGCCCAAAAATGCCCCATATCCCTCCCAACAAGAAGAATCTTATGGGATAATTATTATTTATTATCACTATTGTAATTTTATTAGCTGATAGCATTCCTGTGTGTTCTACTAGAGACAGTGTTCACTTGTACAAGAATGTGCCTGGGCTATTATTTTATGCAAATGTAATCAGATATATTTGAGACACTTTGGAACATATCATGCCAGATGCCCTGCCTTTTACTTTTTTCACATTTATCTTGATTTTTATCCCACACCCATCCACAGAAAGCAGCCAGATTTCTAATGTGGTCAGTAATGTTGATCTGAATGTTGATATAGTGTGGTTCAAAGACAAAGAGGTTATGGCACTAGCTTTGCATATATCCTCCAGGTTCCTTTGTTGTTCCTTATTTAAGGTGCTTTCTTACAAATACTACTAATTCCCCGCCCCCCAGTTCCACAGCGTGATGGGTGTGGTACCACCCAGGGTGTTGGTCCAAGCATTCTCTCATCCTGTTAGGTCTCTGCCATTTCATGTTTGAATATGTAACCAGGAAGTAGAACTCATGTCCCTGACACCCCTACTTCCTTCTCTAGCAAACTGGTGTCCGGTGAATAAATCCAACCACTTTTACCCACCCCCTTCCTGCAGCCAGTGCTTGTTTAGCATTATCCTGGCTCAAGTCTAGGGATTTTGGGAGGTGGATCCCAAGAGCCCTTCCAGATGGGGCTAATTGAGGAAACAGTATGCTGTGGATCAGTCCAAGCCTTCGCAAACCAAAGTGTGCCTTTCCCTGCCTCTGCGGCTTCTTCCCACCCACCCCCCACGCACCCACCCCTGCACCCTCCCCTGCAGTGCTAGGCTCTTGCATTTACCTGCTCCAATCTCACCTCCTCTCTCCAGCCCCTGGCACTGGGCTCTCGCCTCTCCCAGCTCAGTTCTGAGTCTCAGACTCAATGTGAGCTTCAAGCAGTGCCCACATCTTTCTCCATGTGGCATTTGCCCTTTCAATTTCATGACAGAATGGAAGGCTTTATCTACTTGACGTTTTCTGCTCCCCAACAGCAGGAGTAGCTAGAACTTTAGAGATTTGGGCAGTCTCAATTCTCCCTTCCCCAGATCCCCTGGCAGGGCTGGCTGGCCCCAGCTCAGTGTGTTGCTCATAAGTGCCACCAGCTTGGGTAGAGGGCACCAGGACTGGACTGCAGAAATGTGTCTTCCACAGTCAGGATAACAGGCGAGTAAATGGGACAGGGGCGGCCCCAGTTCACTGCAGGAGGGAAATGCATTGGGTTGCACATTCAAAGTGGCAAGCATCCGTGGTTGCCTTCTGTGGGGCTCAGGGAAGACAATAATGGTAAGGGTGGCCAGGTCATCACCATCAAGCCCTTGGATGGTGTAACAGAGGCTGAAGGAGTCACTATGCAGCCTTCTTAAGCACCTGCCTGTTAGTTCTAATCCTGCTACAAGGTGGCCTGGACACAGTGGCTGCAGTTCTTGTCAGCTGTGGCCAGGCTGGCTCTGTCACTGTCCCATTCCTCCTGCTCTGATTTGCCCTGCAGGTCTGACGTGGCTCTGGGGATAGCCCAAGCTCTTCATGCCTCGGCCACCTGGCTGGTCTCCACAAACCCTTCATTGTCTTGATTCATGGTGCCCAGAGGCTCCCCCATGTTCAGGTAAAGGATCTGTCAGGACAGTGACATGCCACAAAAGGCACTGACAAGAAAATCAGTGGATTGAAGACAGCATCCTCCTTTTCAATAATAAATATACATCTTTAAAAAAACAACAGCAACAAAATAAACTTCAATGTTAGCTGGATTGTGTCATAGTAGGTTAAGCTACCACCTGTGCTGCTATGAGTGCTGGTTTGAATCCCTGCTGCTCCACTTCCGATCCAGCCTTTCAAATAAACAGAGATAAATCTTAGAAAAAAGCACCTCATCATGTGTGCATCTAGTGGACTGAGTGTTGTCTTCCAGGTGAGCAATGCTTCTTACTCATCCCAGAGTGCAGTAAGAGCAACCGTGGCCTTCCCTAGCTCAAAGGAGCAGGCGCTTCCGGGATGTTGTGTTAGTCTTTGTTGCCACACCCTAGTGCCAGGGGCTGGTTTCCTTACAGTGGACAGGATGTATTTCTTACAGCTCTGGTAGGCGGCGAGCCCAAGGTCTCAGCCCCAGCATTTGGTGTCTTGTGAAGGTCTCCCTGCTTTGTCCTCATGTGGCAGCCAAAGAACAAGAGAGGTGAATTATCTCTCTGAAGTCTCCTTTGCAAGGACATAAATTCCTTTCTGAGGGCAGAGCCCATGTGGTTTAGTGATTCCCCAAAGCCCTAACCATCTGATAGCACCGTGGTAGAGATCAGTGTCATGACAGTGGAGGGAACATACATTCAAACCAAATCGAATGTCTACATGCAGGTCACGCCTTGCCTGCTTCCCGAATCATCCCTCTCTGTTTCCCTCAAGGTTTACATTTTTCCTCATTGGAATTTTTGCCTGAAACCATCCTGTAAGTATAGTCTAATTGGATCTCAACTTTTCTAGTATTAAACAGAGGTATTGTTCAGGGTTAAATAGTTCCTACCCTCATCCCTAGATCCTGAGGCCTTATTTGGAAGTAGGGTTGCTGTAATTAGCTAAGATGAGGTAATAGTGGAATAGGGTAGGCCCTAAATTCTATGATCATTGTCCTTGTGAGAGTGAGGAGAGGGCCAGGAGGACCGGGTGTTTGGGCAAGCAGTTAAAATACTGCCTGGGACACCTGTATCCTGTGCCCAAGCATCCAGGTTGCAGTCCATTCCACTTCCAGTTCCAGCTTCCTGCTAATGTGTACCCTGGCATGCAGAAGGTAATGGCTCAAGGAGCTTGGATAACCCAGCCCAGGCCTTCCACATGCTTGGCGGCGACCCAACTACTGCAGTCATCACCTGCTAACTCCCAGGCTTCACGCTGGTAGGAAGCTGCAATCAGAAATGAGCCAGAACTCAGACGCAAGCACCCCAAAAAGGGAAGCAAGCTTCCCAACCACTGTACCACCCCACATTTCTGCTGCTGAAAGCCACTGGCCTATAGTAATTTGATATGGCAGGCCTACTAATCTAATATAGGAATTCTTTGCTAACTCTTAAAAATACTTCCTTCATTATGAAAATTTTGTGGCTTTTATTTTTAAATGAGGATGTTTGCATGTTAGTTTTCTCACTTAATGACTTTGGATCTTTCAGTCACTTCTGCACCCCACTGCACAGGGTGCACAGTTGGCCTGGAAGTTAGGACACTGATAAAGATATCTGTGCACATACTGCAGTGCCTACACTGATACCCAACTCTGATTCCCAACTCCTGCTTCCTGCTAATGCAAACCCTGGATTCCTGCCACCCACATGAATTTGAGTCCCTGGCTCCCAGCCTTGGCCCTGGCCTTGTCCAGCTATTGTAGGCACTTGGGGACTGAGCTAACAAATGGAGCTCTCTCTGTCTGCATTTCTGCTTTTCAAAAAAAAAGTCACTGAACAACTCAGTGATATGAAACAAGAGGCACGCATTTCTGTGCTGACAGGCTGTGCAATGGCTTGGTGACTCTGTTCCACGTGTCTCAGTTTTTCTGAGAACAGAGACCTCTAGGGCGTCTTCTTATAGTAATGGTAGAAACCCAAATGGGGAAGCCCTACTGTTTGAGCACATTCATGTCTTCTGGGCATCTCACATTTGTTAATATCCCATTGGCCGAATCAAGTTACAAGGCCAAGTCCAATACCTTGGACTTGGCATGGCAAGTGTACCATGCTCACAGTGAGAGGGAAAGAGGAGTGATTTTATGAAACAGTAATTCCAGCTATCACAAATGATGTTATAATCTCTTAACAATGTTAGGGGAAAGTGTATATATGAATAACTAAGCTAGTATAATGATAATCAATATTTACTGAATGCTTAGTCTTTGACAAGTTCCATTCTGAGTGCCTTATAGGATGTCTGCCAGAGCGTTAAGGCAATCCTCACACTCCGTGGCATAAAGCAGCCACTCCAGGGTTAGCTCTCGGCTCCCTGTTGGCATTGTAGGCAGGCTCAGTGGGGCAGTTCTGCTCTGCATGTGTTAGCTGCTGTCACTTGCTCACTGCATTCAGCCAGTGGCTGAGTGAGACTAGAGAAACCCAGATGTCTTTGTACACAGGTTAGGCAACCCAAGTACTTGAGCCACCATGGTGTCACTCATGATATGGCAATGTAGGTAGAAGATCCTTACCCAAGCTAGGCATATGCTAGCACTGTGATTCTGGGTCTCCAGCAGTGTGAGAGGAGTTGAGCCTCTTACTTTGATCAAGTACTTAGTCTCCAGGGCTTTCTTATGGCAACTGCAAATGGATCAAGACACCAGCTAAGAGCAGCAAACTACCTCCCTGTGGGTGACACTACTTCCAGTCTCTGCTTCTCTAGATTCTTTCCTCCTAGATCCCAGCAGAACAACCATGCTATGGCTGCACACTGTGCTCCAAGTATCTGCTGCCACCCAGGTTGGCACATGGTTCATATCACTCTAGAATACATGCATGTCTTCTGAAGTTAGGGAGGGTGTTTCTTCTGACTTGTAGCCCTCAGCACAGACTTACAGATGAGGAGGAGGACAGGGGAGACGTAGGGCAGAGAGCGGAGACCTGGGAGCACAGGGAAGGCTCATGTCGCCCTCTCCCTTCCCATAGGCAGCAGCCCTGAGTTCTGTGGTATTGTTAGTGGAGATAGATCCTCAGAGGTTCTTGTCTTAAGGTGAGAAAGAATTCAGACGTGAGACAAAGAGTAATGGTAAGCAAGGTAGCAAGATTTTACAGGCGAGGGCATCTATCCGAAGGATGGAACCTGAGGGAGAGCCCACCCAGTCATTCAGACTGGGGTTGGCAAGGTTATGTGGTCCAGTGGAGAGAATACACCTGCCAGGCCAGGCAGGCATCTGAGCGAAGAACTGAGAGCTGAGAACACTGTCTGTCTTCAGACTGGGGCTTTTAAGGGAACGAGTCCAAATATTCCTGTTCCTCCTTCCCTTCACAGAAGGCTTGCTGGGTGTGAACAAAGTAAAATTCCTCACAAGATTTTATTACCAGTGTTATAGACTGGACAGCCCTCATAGCATGTTGGCAGAGAAGATTCTCCTGAGGTACTTTCCTTGACCAGCAGAAGGTTGAGACCACCTATGAGCATTACACGGGGAGGTTGGGCAGGACTTTGCAGTGTAAAATACTGGGCTGCTTGCAAGGTGTGCTGCTCAGGCAGCTAGAGGTTTCTGTGTCCATTCCACAGCTGCTTTATTTTTCCTTAGGCTCCTCCCACAAAGGTAAGCTGATGTCTGTTTTCCTGCCTTACAACATGAGATCTCAAGAATTAAGAAAACTTGTACTTCCATCATAACCTCTCCCAAACTACATTTTTTCTGATGTTTAAAAATTAACTCTGAGGGCCCGGCGGCGTGGCCTAGCGGCTAAAGTCCTCGCCGTGAACGCCCCGGGATCCCATATGGGTGCCACTTCTAATCCCGGCGGCTCCACTTCCCATCCAGCTCCCTGCTTGTGGCCTGGGAAAGCAGGAGAGGACTTCCCAGAGCACTGGGACCCTGCACCCGCGTGGGAGACCTGGAAGAGGTTCCTGGTTCCCGGTATCGGATCGGTGCGCACTGGCCCATTGCGGCTCAGTTGGGGAGTGAATCATTGGGCGGAAGATCTTCCTCTCTCTCTCCTCCTCTCTGTATATCCGGCTTTCCAATAATAATAAATCTTTAAAAAAAAAATTAACTTTGAGGGGCCCGGCGGCGTGGCCTAGCGGCTGGGGTCCTCGCCTTGAGCGCCCCGGGATCCCATATGGGCGCAGGTTCTAATCCTGGCAGCTGCACTTCCCATCCAGCTCCCTGCTTGTGGCCTGGGAAAGCAGTTGAGGACGGCCCAATGCATTGGGACACTGCACCCGCGTGGGAGACCCGGAAGAGGTTCCAGGTTCCCGGCTTTGGATCGGCGCGCATCGGCCCGTTGCGGCTCACTTGGGGAGTGAATCATCGGACGGAAGATCTTCCTCTCTGTCTCTCCTCTGTGTATATCTGGCTGTAATAAAATGAATAAATCTTTAAAAAAAAATTAACTTTGAGGAACAGTTAAGATGCCTGAGGCCTGAGTGCATGGGCCCGAGTCCCAGCACTGCTGCTGAGGGAAGGGAACAGCAATGACAGGTTGAGTGATTGGGCTCTTACCACCCAAGTAGGAAACTTGAATTAAGTTCCTGGCTTCTGCCCAGGCTTGTAACCATAGTGGGCCTTTGCAGGGAGTGAACCAGCAGATAGTTCGGTCTGCCTGCCCAATAAATAATAAAAAGGTTAAAGATTTCAGTTTGAAATGTAAGGGGCCCAGAAGGAGAGTTGAATTTCTCTGGCCTTTTGTGAGTGGAACTCCCTGGTTACAGCTACTTTCCATGAGGATGGCTGCTGTCCCGGAGATGCTCAAGACCCCAGGTACCTGGACAGGCTCAAGTGCCAAGGCTCTGTTCATCTCAGGCAGTCTGAGTTTCATGGCAGCCGAAGCTGGGTATATGGTCCATGCAAGGATATATTCAGAAAACTCATGAAAAGGGAATTAAGAGAGAAATTAATCTTTGTGTAAAAATTAGTTGAAACCTATATATTTCTTCATTATTCACATTACCTATTACCTATGACAATGTCTCATATATACAGTTTCCAAACTTTTCCTACCAAAATGAAGTTATCCTTTTTAAATAAGATTTATTTTATGTATTTGAAAGACAGAGTCACAGAGAGAAAAGGAGAGACAGAGAGGTCTTCACCCACTAGTTCACTGCCCAGATGGCCATAACAGCTGGGAGGAGGCTAGGCTGAAGCCAGGAGCTCTGTCCTGGTCTCCCATGTGGATGTGGGGCTCAAGGACTTGGGCAGTCCCCTACTGCTTTGCCAGATGCACCAGCAGGGAGCTGCACTGAAAGTGGAACAGCCAAATCCTCAAACTGGTGCCCACATGGGATCCTGGTACTGTGGGTGGCAGCTTAACTTGCTGTATCACAATGCCAGTCCCTACATTTATCTTTTAATTCCATTCTTCTACTTTTTTTTTGGAAAGGCGGATATACAGAGAGGAGGAGAGACAGAGAGGATGATCTTCCATCTGCTGGTTCACTCACCAAGGGGCCGCAATGGCTGGAGCTGAGCCAATCCAAAGCCAGGAGCCAGGAGCTTCTTCCAGGTCTCCCACGCGGGTGCAGAGTCCCAAGGCTTTGGGCCATCCTCGACTGTTTTCCCCGGCCACAAGCAGGGAGCTGGATGGGAAGTGGAGCCGCCGGGATTAGAAGCGGCGACCATATGGGATCCTGGCACGTTCAAGGTGAGGACTTTAACCACTACGCTATTGCGCTGGGCCCTCTTCTACAAAATTTTAAAGCAATATTTATTTACATGAAAGGTCAAATGACTGAAAGAGTTGGAGACACAAAAGAGATTGAGAGAGATCTTCCATTTGTTAGTTTGCTTCCTAAATGGCCACAACAGCCAGGACTGGGCTGGGCTGAAGCCAGGAACCAGAAACTCCATCCTGGTCTCCCACAACAGTGGCAGGAACCAACTATTTGGTCCATCTGCTGCTGCTTTCCCAGATGCATTAACAGAGAGCTGAATAGGAAGCATAGCAGATAGGACTCAAACAGGTGTACCCATATGGCATGCCATTGTTGTAAGCAGCAGTTTAACCTACTGTGCCACAACTCTAACCCCACCCACAAACCTTTTGAAGTGCTTTCATATTGCTTGCACATAAACTTTTCAAATGATTGCTCTTTATCAACACACAAAAAAATGATTAATCTTGAATGCCCCATTCCCCCAAACATGTCAGATAACAAGTATTTATCATCTTCGGCGGCCAGGCCTAGCTATGAGAGATGTAGAAGTGGAAAGAAAATGCCTTCCTTCCATCACTCAAGGAAAGCTTCATGCCAAGTAAATCTCTCCAGGGCCAACTTCAGATGAGTGATGTTGACATTGAAGCAGAGCAAGGAACCTCCATGGAAACAGATTCCTTGTTCTATCTACCTTTACAGATGGATGTCTCGGGACTCAAGAAAATGCCTTTTGTTTTCCAAACACCACCTTCCTAAGGCATCTCGGCAGTTCACAATCAGAGTTCACTGGAGAGATCAAATTATTTTTCCTCAGATGTATAGAAACATGTGCTTTTAGGAAATTGAGCCCCAATGTGTCTGAACATGAGTTTGTCTGGTATGAGGTGCTGTCCCAGCCAGGCAGTATCTGTGGGCTTCTCTTGGGTGAGTCTCCTCGGGTGATGTTCCTATGCTTACAGGAAGATGAATGTCCACAATGCATTAATAATGCAAAATAATGAGGGACGGGATGATGGGTGATAGGGAAAAGAGTTAAGAAAAAGAAAAAAGGGAGAGAAACCCAGGGCAATCATGGCAGAGAATTAGGAAATCCAGATCTTTTCTTTTTTTCTTTTTTTTTTTTATAGATTCATTCATTTTATTACAGCTAGATATACACAGAGGAGGAGAGACAGAGAGGAAGATCCTCCGTCCAATGATTCACTCCCCAAGTGAGCCGCAACGGGCCGATGCACGCCGATCCAAAGCCGGGAACCTGGAACCTCTTCCGGGTCTCCCACACGTGGGCGCAATGTCCCAATGCATTGGGCCGTCCTCAACTGCTTTCCCAGGCCACAAGCAGGGAGCTGGATGGGAAGTGGAGCCGCCGGGACCAGAACCGGCGCCCATATGGGATCCCGGGGCGCTCAAGGCGAGGACCCCAGCCGCTAGGCCACGCCGCCGGGCCCAGATCTTTTCTTTCATAAGCCTCAGATCTTTCCGGAATCCCATCTGGCTTTCATTTCTAACCCCTTGTCTTCTAAGAATAAGAATGGTTTTAAAACTGAATGCGAGAACTTTCAGAAAGAGACCGAACAAGAGATCCTGTCTTCTCCCCTTTAGCATGCTAGTAAAATTTTCTTTTGCTACATTTTCTCTAAAAATACACGAAACTGATGTGTAACTTTTTTCCAAATAATTCATCTTTCCAGTGGGATCTTTCAAAACCCCACATTTCCTGTTATTTTATACAGCTGCAATTTGTAACTGGAGCCCCTGCCCAGTGTTGCACAGGCAAAATGCCAAATCCACTACATCTCACCTACTGAGGTGCCTGGCACAAATAATCCTTAACCACAAGTTAAACAGTCAGGTGCTGTTCTCCCCGAGAAGAGCTTCAGGAACAAAAGACTTTTCAGAGACTTGTGTGCTAACAATTCACGAGATTCTCACAATATTTTATTTTCTAGCATCCATGTTTAGAAGTATCACTCATAGGCCTCAATAAAAGATTTGCTCAAAATCGATGGATTCTTGTGTTAAACTAATATTGGTGAGTCAGAAAAATGACAGCCTCTTTTTATCTGGAAAACAAAAACTGTGGCTACTGTTGTGTTAGATCCACCTCATCTGTTTCTTCTCCAGGAGACAGGAAGTAGGAAGTAGGGTTCAGCCTGGCTGATGGACAGCCAGGCATCAGAGTATGGCTCCGCCTCCTCTCACCTCAGTTCCCTGCTTGCCTTCACCCAGTTGCCTCTCCTGCACGTTGTCCATAGACGGATGTTCTTTTGAGATTGATGAGTTGATGTCTTCCTTCTCCTTAAGCACCTTGCTGCCCTGCCTCACATTGCATGTGACTTGCCTCCCACTCTTCTGACATTGATGCAATTGAACCAGACCTTCAGCTTCCTGCTGCAGCCCTGATTTCCTGGCAGCATCCCCACTTCCTTTCTTCCCATCCCTTGCCGGATGTTTCCTGCCCTGGGGTCAGTCCTTGTTCCTATGTCCTGGGTCTCAGCCCTTCTGCTCTCTGGAACCTCACACGGTACCCTGTCTCCTCTCCCTGTAGGTGACTCCTGAGTTCATCTCATTTACAATGAAACATGCCCAAGTCCCTGTTCAAACAAAGCAGGAACACTTTCAAACCACAGAGCCCCTTCCTGTTGACATCCTTTCTTCTCCCTTTCCCAGTGAAAGCTCTCGAATGTGTTGTCTTCATTCTTCTTCCTTTGCAACAGCTTGCTGCCCATCACTTTAGCTGCAATGACTAATGACCACTGTGTGGCTGCAAAGTCCTCACCTCTCCTGGTCTCCTTGGGCCCCAAACCCCTTTCCCTAGACCTCAAGGAACTAAAGCTCCCATTGTTTTGCCTGCTTTTTTTTGTTTCCTTTGCAGAAGATGTCTCCATCCTTCTCTACAGAGCCCCTAAATGTTCACTCTGTTTAACTTTCTTCTTTTCATTCTCCATTCCATCCCTGTAACTCACTTTCATGGCCCCAATAATCAGATTCATCTATTCACAGAACTGGATGAGGGGAGGAAGGGAAATGCAGGGTGGGGGAGAAGGACTCATATGCCAGCACCCTCCCCTTTGCTCCCCATCCCCCAATCCAATTGCTCTTCAGCCACTCTGGGCTCTGCTTGGCAGTCTCTTACACAAGAAATCAGATGAGATGGGTCTGATACAACAACCACAGATTTGGGCTTCAAGATCTGAGTTCCTTGTAGGCCCAAGTCCAAAGTCCAAGTCAGGATTGTTCCTCCCACACTTCGCTCTCTGCCTCGCATTCCTACCTCAACAGTGACACCACTATCCAGTGAGTCGCTTGGGTGACAAACCCAGCCTTCCTTGATACCTTTCTCTCTGTCAAATCCAAATTTTGCCCCAGGTTTGACGTTTTTTACCTCCTAGAATGTGTCCTCCTGATTCTCTGCACATCTCCCTGCACTGTCCCCACCTTAGATGCCAGTGGCATTCTCTGACATGGGTTCCTCTAATGCTGTGTAGAACACAACTTGGTGTCTGCTCAGATGCCCTTTGCTATATCCCTTTTTTTCTCTTGACTGGTATTCCTCTCCTAGGTTAGGATAAAAAGCCACACTCCTGGCAGGACCACTGAGGTGCTGGGCAGTGCACCCTGGAAGCACACGAAAGTCAGCTTCTGCAGGGTAAAGCATTGGGCGGTGCAACCTGGGAGAACACCTGGCTGATGAATAACTCCCTCACTTCTCCCTATTGAGAGTTTCTCAGGCTAGATATTCCTTGCAGAAACTTTCTGGGGAAGTCTTTTGTGTTGAACAAACACACTTGAGAGCAGGTCGGCTGTGTTTCCTTGCGGGAAACAGTTGCTAACATACAGCGTCACCTTACTTCACATCTTCCTTGCCTCCCCTGCCTTCCTTTCTTTTTTTCTCATAGTCACTGTCAACTCCCTAAAAATCATCAGTATTTAACTCAGACTTTCCTCCCCCATCCCTTCATTTATTTGAAAGGAGATAAAGAGATTTCTCATTTATTGGTCCACTCCCCTAGTTCCACAACAGCCAGGACTGGGCCAGGCCAAAGCTAGAAAGAAGCCTGGAGCCCAATAAGGTCTCCCATGTGACTGGCAGGGACCCAACAACTTGAGCCATCACCCACTGTCTCCTGAGGAGAGCCTTAGCAGGAAGCGGGACTTGGGAAAGGCAGCGGAACATGACTCCAGGCACTCCAAGGTGGGATGCAAAACATCCCAAGTAGCATATTAACCAAAGCACTGCACTCCTGCTGCTCTAACTTCACTTCTAGAGATCCAAGGTAAGGAAGACATGGATAAAGATCAAGATGACTGAGGCACTATATAGATTGATCCCTGTCTACTTAGCCTCTCTTTTCTTACCACCTTCCAGCTCCAGCTGCAGTAGAGAGTAAAACAGGATTTTTTTGTACTTGCCAAGACTTTACATGCCAGAAAGGTTGTCAGGCAAACTCTTCCTCTCCAGCACTGCTTGGCTTCACTTGGCTACCTCTTTCCCACCAGCTGTGACCCCAGTTCACCTTCTTTGGAAACCTTGTAAGCCTCCTTCCTCCCCAAATCTCCCAAGTTACGTTTGTAATTCTCCAGGATCTAAGTTATCATTTGCTCACGGCCTGCCCCTTCCATACTGACTATAAACTCTGTAAGAACAGAGTCAGCACCCACTTTTGCTCTTTAAAAAAAAAAAAAAACAACAACAGAAAAAACTTCTTTTATTGGAAAGTCAAATCTACAGAGAGAAGGAGAGACAGAGAGAAAGATCTTCTATCCACTGGTTCACTCCCCAGTTGGCCACAATAGCCAGAGCTAAGCTGCTCCAAAACCAGGGACTTCTGGATCTCCCACATGGGTGCATGGTCCCAAGGCTTTGGATTGTCCTCTACTGCTTTCCCAGGCCACAAGCAGGGAGATGAATGAAAAGTAGAGCAGTTGAGACACAGCTGTCACCCGTGCGGGATCCGGGTGGTTGCAAGGTGAGGACTTTAGCCACTAAACAATCGCACCAGGCTCACCCGGTTTTACTCTTCCCTGTGTCTCCTGCTGCCAGCACAGCTTAATGCTCAATAAGCGCACACTAAGTAGGTGAACCCCAGGGGCTCCAACACTGACCTAGAGAGGGAGAAGCCAAGATCAAAAAGATGATGAGAATCATCCAGGATCAGCTAGCTGGCTAGCAAGTGAAGTGCTAGAGCTTGGTTCCACCTTGCAGCCTCTTCCCTCTCTCTCTCTTTTTTTCACCATCCTCTGCTCAAATCAAGAATCATCCTTCTGAATTCTGAGAAAAAGACAGATAACAGATCAATGAAACAGAAGAGAGACTCCAGAAATAGACTTAAACACTTTGCTTCAACATGTGGAAATTGCTTAGCCGCATTCACAATCAAAGAAATGCAAATTCAAGGCACAAGTGGTTTCTGTGTCTTTCTGATCAATGAAATTAGTGAAGTTCTGTAATTTCCTCTCATGATGAGGGCACTCTATCGTGAAGTGTCAAGTAGAGGGGAGCCTGCGGAGTGTACAGAGGGTTCTCCATGGAGGGCAGTTACATAGCAGCTGTTTGACTCCAGTAGGTCCCAAGTCATAAGCGCACATGCTCTTTGTGGTTCAACCCAGCAGCTTAACTTTTAAGTCTTGGCCCTGTAGATTATACTGTAAGGATGGGAAATAGTGAATGTGCAAAATTTTCCATTGTGCTGCTATAAGATCTTCAGAACGTTCATGGAAAATATGTATTATGAAAAAACAAGTATGGATTTTAAAAATCTTGCACTAAAATGAATTTATCTTTTTAATTCCATTTCCATGAACTTTTTGAAGTATCTTTGTATTTATAGCAGCAGAAGATTTCATATGCACTGTTTAGAAACTGGTTAAGAGAATTATGGCATTTTTTTATACAATGGAACATAATCAGCTATTAAAAAAGACTAAGACACTTTATCCTTCTAAATTCCAAGTTTTCCCTTTGAAATTTTCAAACTCCTAAATATAAAATGCTTCATATTCCTATTATTGAAATATTCCACATACCTATGTATTCCATATTCCTATACTAATATAGAGCTCTCTAAAACATCTTGTTAAGAGAAAAAGTACATAAATAATATGCCACTATAGGGTTAAGATGAACAAAAATAAAACTGATTGGAATACATAACAAATTAGTGCCTTCATAACTTCTGTCTTCCTTTGTCCAGCAAATATTTAAATGAAAGCCAATTAAATGTTTTAATTAATATTTTAAATATTTTGAGTACTTAATATTTAATTTTTAAATATTTTAATTAAAATTTTAGTAAAATGAAATATCCTAAGTGATGATAGACAGAGAGACAAAGGAAAAACATAGATGATGGTTTATGCTTGTCGACCAATTCGCCAAAATCCTATCTAAGGAAAAGGAGCAGTCTGACAGTCGGGGATGGTTTTGGGACACCTGTGGAGTTGTCTTTCTTCTGAATCAGTTGGCCACTTTCGTAGGTGTTAAGGAGCTGTGTGTTCTTGATTGTATCAACTCCTCGAGCAAAAAAAGAGAAAGACACTATGAAGCTGTGCCTGACAAAGCACAGTCAACACAAGTCTCTGTTACTTGTGTCTTCATGACTGGATTAACCCAATTTCTCACTCTTATCCCACATCAGGAAAATCAGATGAAAAGGTGCTTAGACATTGGCAGAGAGCATTGTTCAGGCTAAAGAAACAGGAATAATTTGATGAAAGCCAGGGCTTCCTAGTGCTGCCTGCCTGTGCTTGTGGAAGACATAGGAGCGTATTGCTTAGGCTTGGGGAGTCCTAACTGTGAAATCTGATTGTTGCCAAAATAAATATCTGCGTATTTTCTTGTCAGAATGCTCAGTGTGTGAGTCTGTGTAGCCTCAGTGGGGACGATGCTGCTACAGAGCTACTTTGGTTATTGCTGTCTTGATTGGAAGGTTTTGGGGTTTTTTTTTTTTCCTGAATACTATTCAAATGTGTCAATAGAAAAGGTGTTCCTAGTGAGAGGAAGGCTTGGGAGAATTACAGGATCACCATGCTGTTGTTTTCTACATTTCGATTCCATTAACAGCAATGGGAGTCTCACCAGAAACTGGCCAAGGGTGCAGGGTGTCTTGCTCCTCTGGTGCCCTCTCAGGCAGCTGGTTCCTAGCAGCCAAGCATTGCTTGACGAAGGGAAAAGTCCTGAGAAATGGGTCTTTGTGCAAACATCATAGAACATACCTGTACAAACGTAGTCGGCTATGACATCATTTGTCGATATCTTGTGATCTGTCTTGAGCACACTGCCACTGTGTGCCACCTGACTGTAGACAGCACATTGCACCACCTCTGGAGAAGTGTGGAATACAGGTTGCGTGTGTCCGAGCCAGGGCATGGCAGTGGCATTTGTGTGGGTCTTTGCGGGCCCTAAAGGGAGTTGAGCCTGCTGAGGTGAGCGCCTTTGCTATCCTTGGGGCTGGCTGGCACGTGTTAGGGTGCAGAAGTGCTGTGGAGGCCAGTCAGCCCGTGTTCCTGTCCTTGAGGCATTCCCTGGTCAGTCACTCTTCAGAGAGCTAATTCTGAGGGAAGGAAACTCAGACAACTTTGCAGGCGGGACACTTCCTCAGTCTTCCCAGGAAGAATTACAACCATGAAAAGTCAGATTCATTGGGGACCCAGTGTATTCCAGGCAATGGGTGACATTCTTGATAAGCATTATCTCATTTCTTCTGTGTTTACTCTGACCTCTCTGAAGCTGAAGCTTACCCATAGGGCTCAGCTGCCAGTGGCTGAAAGAGAGATGGGTGGGGGGCAATGAGAAGCAGCCTTCATTGGCTTAGATCATGCTGGAAGTCAAGGAGCCAGTGCAGATCCTTCTCTCAGACTGCTTGCTAGGTGGAACTGAGGCCCATGTTTCCTAAAGTATGTTAGCATATGCAAGTCTTCAAAAAGTTCATGGAAAAAAATGCATGTCCTGGAAAAGCTTTATGTGAATTTCGAGATTATTTTTCACCACAATCAGTCTGTCTTTTCAATTAATTTTTGTGATTAATTCATTTATTTACTTGAAAGAGAGATGGAGAGGGAGAAAGAGAGGTAGAGAGAGAGCTCTCACCTGCTGGTTCATTCCCCAAATGGCTGCAGTACCCAGAGCTGGGCCAAACTGATGCCAGGAGCCAGCAGCTCCATCTGGGTCTCCCGAGTAGGTGGCAGGGACACAAGCCCTACGTCTAGTACGTCTAGTCCCCCTACTGCCCCTGTGCAGGATGCACACTCACAGGAAGCTGGGATCTGGAGTACAGCCAGACATTCTCACAAGAGCTGGAGGCATTCCAATCAGCAGCTTAACTACTGTCCCATCACTCACTCCTAAACCTGGCTTTTCTAATTTAGGTATTCCATAGGGTTTCAACAACATCTCATATTTGACAGAACATTCATCTTTTTAAATTTCAATTTATTGGAGAGACAGAGAGCTCTTATCTGTTGGTTGACTTCCCAAATATCCACAAAGGTCAGGACTGGGGCCTGGCTGAAGTTGAGAGTGAGGAACTTGATCCAGCTCTCCCACACATATAGAAGGAGCTCCGTGACGAAATCAACACTTCTGCCTCCCAAGGCGTACGTTAGTGGGAGGGTAGACTCAAGAACCAGAATCAGTGGGTAGTTCATTTCTAGGACACATGTTAAAGAATGAAAACAGGGGCCGGCACCATTGTGAAACAGGTTAAGCTTCTGCCAGGGGTGTCAGCACTTCATATGGGCATCAGTTTGGGTCCTGGCTGCTGCACGTATGATCCAGTTTCCTGATAATGGCGTGAGAAAACAGCAGAGGGTACAGGGCCCCTGTACCCATGTGGGGCACCAGGAAAAAACTCCTGGCTCCCAGCTTTGGAGTGGTTCAGCTGTGGCCATTATGGCACTTTGTGGGTGAACCAGCAGATGAAAGATCTTCCTTTCTCTCTCTCCCTCTGTGTGTGTGTGTGTGTGTGTAACTCTGCCTTTCAAATTAAAAAAAAGGAATTAAAATTCTCCTGATACTTCAGCTTGTGAAGCATAGGTCAGAGGTATAGAGTACCTTACCTTCAGGATGCCTTTGGGCTCATGAAGAAATGAACCATGTTGTACAGCTTTTATTGCAATTATTTAACTTCTCAAACAGAAATAAAGAGGAATCCTTTTAGTGTCTGAGGACTGCATGTTTTGAGAAGGACATTTGGGAAACTTCACTTATAGAAAATGACCCATTGAAAGAAGGCTAGGGTTTACTTGGGTGTCTTCTTTGAGATTTATGCCTTCAGTCTGGACTATGTGGCCAATTCTTATTTGACATCGCTACAGTGACGAAGGAAGGGCTTAGCCATCAGTTCTGGTTTGTGACTTCTGGGGGATCTGAGAAAGGAACAAATACACACAAATACACACACACACACACACACACACACACACACACACTATTGTAAATCCTAAAGCAGAGAAATGTGTTTGTAATGTGAGAGTCAGGTCAAAGCAATTTGAAACTGGTGACTGGGGTATGCAGTCTCTGAAGGAAGTTCATCACAAACAGACACTTGCAGTATGAACTTGCAGAGTGGCAAAGGAATGACCTATCTAGCACAACACCAACTGGGTTTCACAGGCTGTGAAAGAAGCTAAAATAAACACCCGCACCAGTACACTGCCAATGGTCTCTTCTAAATTAAAGGACAGAATAAATGATTTCATTAATTGATGCTTCAGTAGCTAGCTAAATATTTATATGCCCCCACAAGCACTGTACTCAAAATTTACAGTAGCAAAGCAGCCTGTAGCAACCCAAATATTGATTGAGTCATAAAACCCAAGGTTATTAACCCAAATATCTTCTTGCTTTGAATAAAACTAATTGCCAGGCCAGGGAATGCAATTTCTGAGACAATTACCAGGAATAGGGACTTTAATGACTTTGTCTTGTTGTTTTGCATAAACAATGCCATGGAATCCAGGCTGCTGGACAAGTTTTCTTCCACATTCGAGTGTTAATCAAAAGCGCATCTCACTTTGGAGTCCAGGTGATTCTTTATCTGAAGTTAGATGTGTGCTTCCTTGAAACAGTACATGTCCTGGAGCAAACAACAGTAGCTAAAGATGTATTGCCACCTGTGAGGGAAAGCAAACCCAAGTGTAAGCCTTCAAACAATGAAATGGCATCTCTGTTGCCAAGGATCTCTGTAGCCTTGGGCCAACTGGACATGACGGCAGTGGGGTCAGCTAGGGCAGGCAGCAAAGGGATTTTGTACTTTTAGGGTGTGTTTCTGGTGGGGAGCCGGCAACTCTTTCCTCGCATAATGTAGGACTTTGTGTAATGTGTCCACTTACTTGGTGCAAGGTGAGATGGACACAGTGGAGTGTCGGGGGGCTCAAAGTGGACTTTCTACCCAGAATAGAGACTCAGCCAATGGAGGAGCATCTGAGGATGGTGACAGGCAAACTTGGGTAGCACCAGCAGTCATCCATGTGATAGCTTCCATGACACATGGCAGTATCCCCTGAGACATGCATAGCGGGGCCTTTGAGAACACTGGAGGTGGTGACATTCCAAAAATCCAAGACAAGACTTGCGTAGCAGCAGATCCAGGACTAAGACATGAGCCACAGGGATGATTATAAGTGAATGAAGACAGAAGACCATGTTTGGGCCAGGGCAGAAGCCAGATAGTCTAACAAAGAAGTCCAGTATTATATGGCACGAGTAATCCAGAATTGTGTTCCTATCTCTTGCAATATTGCATACAATTCCCAGTAAACGAAGGACCTAGTGCACATGATTCCATTCTGTGCACTTAGCATCCATCTTTGTGTCTAATGTGGTAGTTCCAGTCATCCCCTTCTTTTCTCACAGCTGGCTGGCCAGCATCATACTGAAATATCAGCTGTGGGGAAGAAAGAATGGAGAGCAAGAAACTTTAAGAACATGGGCCATCTTCCACTGCTCTCCCAGGTACTGTAGCAGGGAGCAGGATCAGAAGTAAAGAAGACACAAACTGGCAACCATATGGGATGCCAGTACTGTAGGCAGTGGTATGACCATTGAGCCCCAAGGCCAGCCCCAATAATCTTTTTAAAAAATAAAACTCAAGGGGCAAGAGCTATAATAGTTTCCAATAGCTGCTGTAAGAAATTGCCAAAAACTCAGCGAATAGAAAATTATCTGAATACAGGACTAGAGGCCAGAAGTTCATATTCAGTTTCACTGGAACACAATGCAGGTATTGTGAGGACTACACGACCTCCAAAAGCTCTAGTGGGAAAAGCTCTTCCCTGCTTCATTTCACTTCTGTTGGTTGCTGGCATTTCTTGGTTTATGGACTCTTCATTCCTGTCTTAGACTCTGTGGCCTTTGGTCTGTGTGGTCTCCCTCTACCTCCTTAAAAAAGAGTTTTCTATTTGAAAAGCAGAATGATACACAAATCTTCCATCAACTGGTTTACACCCTGAAAGCCCACAACAACCAGGGTTGAGCCATGCCATTGAGAATACTAGGGGTGGTGTCATCCCAAATGTCCAGGAGGAGAGTTGCAGACTTCATCTGGGTCTCCCATGTGGTAGCAGGAAGCCAAGCCCTGGAGCCATCATGCACTACTCCTGCAGCAGGAAGCTACATTGAAAGTGCAGAACAGCCAGCATTCTGACAGGGTGCACACCCTTGCATTTTTAGGGCCTATCTCATTATCCAGGTTCATGCTTCCATCTCAAGTCCTTTAATCCAATCATATTTGCTAAAACCTTTCTAAATTTTTTTCTCAGATAAGGTTACTTTTGTAGGTTCTAGAGACTAGGAACAAATATTTTGGGGGAATTGTATTCAGTCTCCAAGGAATACTCAAAGACCAAAACAAAGAAGGACCTACCCTCCAGCTATAGACAGCTGCCTAGGTTGTACTGTACCTGGGCAAGTGTTACACTGCTGGGAGAAAAGCAGCTAAGAGCTGGCAGGCATTCTGAACCTGGTTAATGCCAAGTTTATGTGAACTATTCCAGTGTGCCAGCATAGTTGCCTATTCTCAAAAAAAAAAAAAAAAAAAAAAGATACGTGTGTCAGGGGCAGATGCTGGCATGTCAGCAGACAGGGTCTGGAGGTGCTAGGACTGGGGGCAAGTTCTGTCAGGCTAGACCACAGAACCACCTAGAAAGTACAAGATCCAGGGCTGTGAGAGGGCCTAGTAGAGGAATTGTAGGTACCCCTCTGATATGGACTGCAGTTCCCACTGGTAAACATGGGAACCAGGGCAGGAGGTGGCCTGACTGGACAGGTGGTGGCACCCACTGGATAGTGGGGTTAGTCAGGCTGAGCTAGGCTCCAACACCCATTGAAGTATATGCGAGTCAAATGGGTTGTGGGATGGACTGGACAAGTCTGTTGCACTTATTGGCATGCACAGGAACCGGGGCTGAGGACAGGCCTGGTAAGAGCTACGTGGGGTCACTCTGAACAGGCTGCAGCTCTCAGTGGCATGTGTGAGGGCTGGGTGTGTGGTGGGCAGGGTTAGGCTGGGCTCAGCATCCACTGTTTTATGTATGAGATGGGGCGGGGGACAGAACTGACCAGGCAACTGCAACCACCAGCATGTGTAGGCTGATGTGGGTGGTATACTTAGCTGGACCCACAGTGGCTGGTACACATGCAGGATTCAGGTCTGGGGTTGACTATGATTAGGTTTCTTTGGGAACCCCTCCTCAGCTGAACCGTTGGACTCAGAACTCCAACCACAGGGAAAATCACAGGATCTGTGGTCTGGCCATGGAGTACATTGGTTTCCTAGGTTGTTGAAGCCTGTACTTTGGATAGCATGCCCAGATGCTCATGGGGGACATAACAACCAGTTAATTGAGGCCTACAGAGGACGTGTAGCATTATGGAGGGCAGAACAAATTGGACAGCTCTCCTGGCCAAGCTTTGACATCAATATCTGGACAAATTGAGACTCTAATGTGGACTACGTCAGCCAATGGACCTTAGATTTGCTCAACTGTGGAGCAATGAAATCAATAGCATCTCAGAACTATCAAAATCACTTAAACAGTACCCTCGCACCATGCTCCACATTGAGGACCCCGGGATGACATCAGGTAGCCCTCCCCTGTCCCTGGCTACTGATGCAGTTGGGCTGCTGGGAGCAGCCCTCTCCCCTTCTCTCTCTACTTTCCCCAGATGTAGGGGAAAAAAAGGAGATTGGAGGCAGTTGTCTCATCCTCTTTCCCCCATTCCTCAACCCTCCCCGCCATGATTGGTGGTCCACATGGGCATGCATACTTCTTAACTATGTAAACATCATCAAAAAATAAAATGAATTTATTATTAAAAAAAAAAACAAGAAAGAAAAAAGGACCCAGTGGCTTACACCCACCCAGCATGAGAAGCCACCTGGCCAGTGTAGGCAGGCTCTAGTTCATCCAGTTTTCTTCATCAGGTTCTAGATCCATGTGAAAACTGGGCAGGGATATGGCCCAGGTAGTCAGGCAGGTGGTCCTGCGACACAGGAAAGGGGGGTCACCAAGTAAAGAAACATGTGGTTCTAAACCCAGAAGTTAGCATTGAGGCCTTGGCACAGCGCTGGAGGAAGAAGGGATGCCTTCCACCTCACAGGCCTTACCCTCCTCCCCCTCGTTGTTATCCCAACACCCAGAAGTCCAGATGCTAGATCATGAACACACTGTCCCAATTCTACTCCTCAGGATTAACCACTGTTAAGCTTGATCCTTCCTGGTTTTTATTTAAAATTTTTTATTTATTTACTTTTTTTGAGAGTTAGAGACAGAGAGCTCTCAACTCCCTGAATGCCTGCAATGTTAAGGGTAAGCCAGGTAGGACCTGGGATCTGGGAACTTAGTCTGGTCTCCCATGCGCTACACTGGGGCTGACAGCACTGCCGCCCAGGGTCTGCATTAGAGACACTGGAATCAGGAGCCTACGCTAGGTGGCAGAACCAGTTACCCCAAAGTGGGACATGAGCATTTAAAAAATATATATTGATTTTTGTTGGAAAGTCAGATTCATAGAGAGGAGGAGAGACAGAGATCTTCCATCTGATGATTCACTCCCTAAGTAGCCACAACAGCCAAAACTGAGCCGAGCTGAAACCAGGAGCCAGGAGCTTCTTCTGGGTCTTCCACACAGGTGCAGGGTCCCAAAGCATTGGGCTGTCCTCAACTGCTTTCCCAGGCCACAAGCAGGGAGCTGGAAGGGAAGTGGAGCAGCTAGGACATGAACCAGTACCCATTTGGGATCCCGGTGCATGCAAGGCAAGGACTTTAGCCACTAGGCTACTGTGCTGGGCCCAGACATGAGCATTTTAAATGCATTCTTTACTACTTGTCCCCTGATTTTTCTGTGTGTACTTACAAACACACATATGCACACACACAAGAAATATTAAGTTAGTTTATGTATCAATGGTGTAATGCCTTTCATGTATTTATTCACTTGAGAGACACCATAAATATAATGTTCCTTGGCAGTTGTAACAATAAATTGACTGCTCTAGGCATGCCAGGTACGATGCTGAGCACTTCATATCTTATTTCACATCAGTCTCCCAGCTGCCTGATTAAGGTAACTTCTGTTTTTCTCCCCTCTCTTAAAGATGACAAAGCCTTCATGGAGTGCTTAGGCGACTTGCTTACCCAAGGTCACACGTTTGGTGAGTGGCCCAGTTAGGATGTGAACCCAGATCCCTGCTGTGTGAACTCTACTTCTCACTAGCTTCCTCTGTTTATTACGCCTCGGCCGAGCACATCGTTGCAGGTCCTTGTCATACAGCTCTTCCGCTAGGACCACATCAGCAGCTGCCCCATAAAAGTTCAAGTTTTGCATCACCATTTTTTGGAGTTCTCCAGAAGCCGGCACAGTGTTTCAGCTCACTGACGGCAGCTGCCTTGAAATGCATTTGACCTTGGCTTGTTCTGCAGAGGAACCCTTTATTTGATTCCAGCCACCTAGCTTGCCTTGTCCCATCTTCTTGTGTAGCTTGCCCTCCGCCATTACCGCCCCCCTCCCTATTTGTGTTCTGGTTTGGCTCAGCATTTGCCTTACCTGGAACCTTCTGAGGAGAAATTTGTCATTCTCATGATGGTTTTCATCTTTTCCCTAGGGCCCTGGCTGGTCACTACTTCCCCAGCAAATAGAAAGTCTTTGTCACTGTCAGCAACCAGTGTCTGCCTGTGGTCCTGATCTCCCAGCTAGCCTGGAGCAGGCAGCCAGGGCCAGGTGCTAGGGGACTTTTCTCCCCTTCTGGGTTGTAATCATGGAAACAGTTGCCATAGAGGGGGCTACATCTCTCTTCCTGTCTGTTCCCATCTCACCTGCAAAGGGGCTCTATACTACTTCCCTTCCCCCACTCCCACTGTCTGCTAGCCTGTCACTGGTGCCTTTTTCTGTGCATCTGCCCATGGGACCCTGGGTCTGCTGCCTTCAGTCACCCTGAATAAGAGCAAGAGACTCTGATGTGAGGGTAGATGACCCCACCCACCATGGTCACACCCAGTGCTGCTGGGGCAGGAGATAATTCTTAGAAAATCTGAAGTGACAGCCTGACCTTGGGTCTTTGAGGGATAAAAGCCCTATCTGGGTGGGACCAAATGAATGCCTCTGAGGTGCCAGGATACAGGCCCAAGCTCCCCATAGCTGCTTGGGGCAGTGCCCTTTGGGGGGCTTGTTTGCATGCACAGTACTGCTCCATGCTGGCCTCCCAGCTCTGGCCGGTTGCAGTCCGGGGTTGCAGCAGGAGTGTCTTCAGGTGCCCATGCCTGAGAGCAGAGAACTTGAAGAAAACAAAGTGCTCACCACCGCAGTGGCCACAGAGAGATGCCAGGGCCTCAGCAGGAGGTTGCAGCTGGTGGCTCGCAGCCTGTGTGCCCTTGCACCTGTTCCCTCCAGGAGCCTGGGCCTTACAGCCCTAGCCTCCCCAGGGCCCTGCAGCCCTCTGGCCTGCACATGCTATTGGCTCCCTGACTTGGTAGCAAGTTCGTGAGTGGCAGCAACAGGGAGAGTACCTGCTAGTCCTTGGTTTGTAAGAGCTGCCTCTCCCACCTTCCTGCTTTTCCCTCTGGGGCCTTGTATAGCTGGGAGGGGCTGTCAGGGCCCTGCTGCTGCACAGGCCACAGTCATACAGCTGTCCCCCAGTGTCCCTCTGCTCCTCTGTCGCCTGAAACTGGGTTTCAATCCCCCATTTCCAGGGTCAGGACTGCCAGGGGCTCCTAGAACTGATGCTTTGATGTTTCTGCCCATCTCTGATCTCAGCAGCTTCTGCCCATGCTCACTCAGACCAGATGCAAAGCTCAGGTCTCACCAGCATCCACAGAGGCCCCACCCACACTTCTGTGTGTATTAAGTCGACTTTTCTGAAAGCTTAGTCGCCACAGTCAAAGTCTTTTGTAGAAGTCCAGGGCTTTTGTGGTCACACTCATGGTCACCTTCCTTCTTCCTCCCCCTCAAACCAGAATGTTCCCCTTTCCTTGTGGGTAAGCCATGTAGTATCCACACAGGGTGGCAAAAACCTGCTCTTGGCACCACCCTGCACCCCAAGGATTGATCGAAGTATTTCTCCCAAGCACACACCAGACTCTCCCTGAGGACTGGGAATAAGCGTTTTGTCATTCTGTGACACTTCTCTCTCCCAGACTCTAAGAAGGGTCTTATTGCCTCTGCCCAGACTGCAGCGCCCTTGCTCAATAGTGCTCACAGTGAGTTCCTGGACCAGCAGCCTCAGCATCACCTGGGAGCTGGTGAGCAATGAGGACTCTCAGACCCCCACCAGCCCCACTGAACCTGCTAGGGGGAAGCATGGCACTGTGGTGGAACAAACCATCCACCTCTGTCTGAGAACCATGGCCCTAGAGCTCAATCTGAGTCTGTCTGTCTGTCTCCTGGGAAGAAATGTATCCATTCAGTGGCCATGGACCCAGCTTCTCTGTAATGTGTCAGGAGAAACCAGTTGTTCATTATATGAGGCCTTATACCTCCCAAGGGCACTATTTCTTAAAGAGGAAAAGAACACTAAATGTTTCAGGCTTTGGGTGGCAAAAGCTTAGGGGAGGCAACATGGTTACACTGGCCATCATGAAACAACGATATGGAGAGGGTCCCTTGTTCCTAGAAATTGGGGACAGATGCCTTGTGCTACTCACCTGTACCCTCCATGTCCCTCATGCTGAAACCAGACTTCTGCTGACCACAGCCTCCTAGAACATAGGCTGGACTGAGGTGTTTGGCAGGGGGCCTTGAACACCAATTCTAAAGGTTAGACTTTATCCTGGAAGCACTGAGGGAGCTGTGGGAGGTTAAACAGGGGAGACAGCTCTGACTTCCCTGCAAAGTAGATTGGAGTGGGACTGGGGTCAGGCCTGCGGCCGGGGGTAGGAGTAAGGGGTGGAGGTGAGGGTTGTCAGAGAGAATGACTGCTGGGAACTCGGTTAGGGGAACTGGCAAGGGGAATTCAACAGCAGTTGAAATGAGGCCATGAGCAGTGGCAATGGGGGAAGTTGATGGGTTTCTAGAGATAAGTAATAGGGAGGGGAGAAGGCAGAAAAAGGATCCAATCCACCTTGTGTGCTGGACATGGTTCTAGGCCTGTAATATTTAAAACCTACAATGAAAACCTTACAAGGTCTGTGCTTTTGTGATCTTCAATTTACAGACAGGGAAACTGAGGCACTGAGAAGTTAAATGACTGATTGGTGAGGAATTGAAAGAGAGAGGAGGGACACTTGAGCTTCCAACTTCAGGACTGGATGGCATGCTTGCTATTTTCTGAGATGAAGAATGTGGAAGAAGCAGGTATTTCCAGGAGAACAAAAATGAATTCTCGCTTGGACTTGTGGGCCCCAGAGGTGGAGATATACAGGCATTTCTTGTTAATGTTCACTTGTGTGTGCTCTCCTGCTTTCTCCCCCTCTCTATTTCTCTCTATTTTAAATTTATCCAAAAGGCAGAGTGACAGACAAGGGAGGAGAGAAAGAGAGATCCTCCGATAACTGGTTTGCTTTCCCAGTTCCCACAACTGGGGCTGTCACAGGCCAAAGCCAGGAACCAGCAACTCTCTCCAGTTTTCCATGTGAGTGGCAGGAACCCACGTATGTGGGTCATCATCTACTGCCTCCCAGGTACCTTAGCAGGAAGCTGGATCAGAAGTGGAGGTGGGACTGTGGTGCTTGGGTGGAGGCAGGGGATGGGTCTCCAATGGCGGCTTCACCCACTGCACCACAATGCCTGCTCAGTGCTCTGTTATAAAGAAGTGGTATGGCATGCTTAAAAACTTTTTAATCAGAAAAGATTATGATTAAAAAAATGATTCGGATGTTGGAAAAGGGTGAGGTTCAGTGTGTGGAATTATTGGTGTGGATTTTTGAGAGGAACTCTTGGGTTAGGTAGGTTTGGAATTTTTATCCTCCATGTATCCATCCTTGCATGTAAAGCCACCTTTCTGGGAAAAGATTCTTCACCTGAGAGACCAGAAAGAATCAAGTAAATCAGTTTCTAAAGATCTGTAGTGTAGCCAAGAGATCAGAGAGGTTGTCGCCTGCTAGGTAAACAACATTTACACGGCGTATCAAAATTACTTACCTGGGGCCCGGCGGTGTGGCCTAGCGGCTAAAGTCCTCGCCTTGAAAGCCCCGGGATCCCATATGGGCACCGGTTCTAATCCCGGCAGCTCCACTTCCCATCCAGCTCCCTGCTTGTGGCCTGGGAAAGCAGTTGAGGACGGCCCAATGCATTGGGACCCTGCACCCGCGTGGGAGACCCGGAAGAGGTTCCTGGTTCCCGGCATCGGATCGGCACGCACCGGCCCGTTGTGGCTCACTTGGGGAGTGAATCATCGGACGGAAGATCTTCCTCTCTGTCTCTCCTCCTCTCTGTATATCTGGCTGTAATAAAATGAATAAAATCTTTAAAAAAAAAAAAAAACTGACTTTCCAAAAATAAATCTTTAAAAAAAAAAATTACTTACCTGGTTGGTCCACAGGATAATTATGAGTTTTAGGAATATTTTAAAACATGGGTTCCATATCCCTCAGCACTGCTTCGATCAGTCAACCAGTTCAAACACATGGTCTTCACAGTAAGAGGCATTTAAAAAACCCTTGGTAAAGGACATGAAACTGAAAGGAATCAGCTACAGCCCATTTTTCACAACTGCCTATGCGGACCCAGACAGACCCATGGACTCCTCCCTAACCAGGGTGAGCTGGGTGGGGGATCACAGCTTGAGGCTGACCCAGGCCCTGCCTGGAGAATAGACTAGAAGGTGTCAGAAAGAGGAGAGGGAGGAAGAAATCCTTCAGGCACCTGGGGAGGACTCAAGCTAGCCTGAAGGGAATGGAAAACAGGGATGTGAGGCTGGTAGTGACGGAGCAGGAGCCAGGGGATGCTGTGATGGCTGAGGGGCTGCTGCAGAGGCACGTAAGTTGATCGCACTTGAAGGGCATATCCCACAATGGCAGGAGCCTCTTAACAAACCTCAGAGAGTGGGAGCCTCGCCCCCAGGTCACAGGACTCCCCTGGGCTCCCTGCGCGTGGTGTGTTGGCAACACCTGCTCAGGCCTCTGAACTCTTGCAGGGAGAGAGCTGTTCCTGGGAGGCAGCAGCATACAGTGCACTATTGTATTTCACTAGTTTTAGAGCCCCTTCCTCGCACTCGTCAGGTGCTGAGTGCATGGTAACTGGAATTGAACACGCCCATTTTCCTAGTCTCAGAGACCTCCTAAGCACTTGGCCATCTAACAGAAAGAATTAGACAATCGAGACTGAATGCACTTGGTGGAAAAGGTTAGGAACTCTTTGAGCCATGGTGGCACCACTTGTCTTTTTAAAAGTAAACTTTCATTACTTAAAAAAAAAACTGTTTAAAACTTTTATTTTTTTAAAAAAACTTTGTTTAAAACAGAGAAAGACTGAAAAAAGAGATCCTGTCTGTTGATTCGCTCTCCAAATGTGTGTAATGGCTGGAGCTGGGCTAAGGCTGGCCGCAACTGCAGCTGGGAGCCAGGAATTCAGTCCAGGTCTCACCAGACCAGCTATTAATTACTGGGGCCCAGAGACTGCACTGGCAAGGAGCTAGAGTCAGGAGCCAGTGGCAGGAGTCAGACCCAGGCACTGCAGTATGGGGCGCGGGCGTCTTCACCACCAGGCCCAACTCCCAGCCCAAGTGTGTCTTAAATGCCAGAAGAGCTACACAGCCTAGGAACCTAAGATCCTCTTGGAGGACGGATAGGGCACACAAAGAAATCAAGCAATTCATGAAAGACTAAGCACAGCAGAACAGATGAAAGGGGCCGCAGGCAGGAAGGAAGGTGAGTCAGCAGGAGCAGCTGGGAAGCAGTCATCATTAAAGGGAAGTTTCTGAAATCAGGACGAAAGCGAGGTGGAGCCAGTTGATGTCTGAGTATGGGCATTCCTGGGGACAGATCGAGGATTGGCTCACTCCAGACCAGTTTTTCTCTGTACATTAACAGGAGAAGTTACTCTACCAGCAAAGATGGCATGCCTGGCTTGTCTTAACCAGAGTACTGTAACTGGAGAATTATATTATATTGTTGTTGGACACAGTCCTAATCAGTTTTCAAGTATGACACACATGCATTCTTCTGATGTTTAATGTCTAAAGTCATCGACACTGCAGGGCAAGGCAGGAAATGCCTGTGTGAGTCCTGGCATGGCCTGGCAGCTTCAAAGAAACAAATGTGGAGGCCCTCATCTGGGCCTAGTAGGTTAAGCTGCTACCTGCAAATCCAGCATCCCATATGGACACAGGTTCAAATCCCAGCTGCTTCACTTCAGATCCAAATCCCTGTTAATGTGTATGGAAAAACGGGGGCGGGGGGAATGACCCAAGTACCTGAGCCCTGTACTCGTGTGTGTAACATGGATGAAACTCTTGCTCCTGACTTTGACATAGCCCAACCCCGGCCACTGACCATATGGGGGAGTGAACCAACTGATGGAAGCTCATTCTTTCTGTGTCTCTGCTGCTTCCTTCTGTAACTCTGACTTGAAAATAAAATAAATGCATCTTTGATACAGTAACAGCAACAACTGGGATTTAGGAATCTGCCCCAGGTAGGGCTGCTAAGGGAACTTGGGGCTTTATCTATGGGTCTCACCTTCATTACATGCAGCTCTGTGGCCACACTGGATGGAGGGCCCGGACTAACTCCTCATCATCTAATATTCATCATTTAGTAAACACATACTAGGAACAAACATTGCCATGGATACTCTGTACCTGGGGTGTCTGGCCACTACCACAACCTTATTTTTTTTTAATATTTATTTTATTTTTATTGCAAAGTCAGATACATAGAGAAGAAGATCTTCTGTCTGGTGATTCACTCCCCAGGCGGCCGTAATAGCCGGAGCTGCACCAATCCAAAAGCAGGAACTTGGAGCTTCCTCTGGGTCTCCCATACAGGTGCAGGGTCCCAAGGCTTTGGGCCATCCTCGACTGCTTTCCCAGGCCACAAGCAGGGAGCTGGATGGGAAGTGGGGCTGCCGGGATTAGAACTGGTGCCCATATGGGATCCTGGCACATGCAAGGTAAGGACTTTAACCACTAGATTATTGCACCGGGCTCTACCACAGCTCAGGATTCCACTTGGCATCCATACAACCAGTGTACCCTGAGGGTACAAGTAGGGCAACAAAGGTGGGGGAAATAGAAAAAGAGCCCTTGGCAGGCTTGTCATGCTTGGCTGCAGCACCAGCTGGCAAGGGCTAGGATGGGGTATGTCCTGTCAAGTTAGACTGCAGAACTACCTGGAGAGTGCAGGATCTGGGTTAGGGAGTGGGTCCAGGGAAACTGTGGGCACTTGTCTAATGAGCTGCACTTCTCACCGGTAAGCATGAGAACCAGTACTGGGGGCAGGCCTGGTTAGACAGGTGGTGGCAACCGCTGGCATGAGTGAGGGCTGGAGGGTGGAGTTAGTTGGGTTGAGTTAGGCTTCAATGCCAAATGATGTGTATGAGAGCTGAGGGAGTTATGGGACAGGTCAGATCGGTCTGCTGCACGTGCTGGCAGGCATGGGAACCAGGGCTGGGAGCTGGCCCAGTGGGGGCTAGTCAAGGCCAAAATCAGGAGTCCAGAACTCTATCTAGGTTTCCCACGTAGGTGGTAGGGACCCATGTCTTGAGCCACTACTTGTTGCCTTCCAGGATGCACATTAGCAGGAAGCTGTGGAGAAAGTGGAGGAGCCAGGACTTGAACCAGGAACCTCTAATGTGGACTTTGGGCATCCCAGGCAGTAAGTTAGCCTCTATACCAAATGTTCACCCCCAATTTTTGCACTTTTAAAGCAAGTGCATTCCTGAGGAACAGCTATTGAGTAAAACCTGAGAGCAGTGAGGACACGCTCCCAGGAAGAGATCCCAGGCTGAGTGAAGGGCGGGTTCAACCTGGGGCAGTGTTGCTCGTGTGTGCTGTGTGCAGCGTGGGCAGAAGCCAGGAGAGGAGTGGGGACATCCAGTCAGGGAGCAGAGGGCTGAGAGGGGCCAGAAAATTAAAGCTTTCTGGATTATTGCAAGAAGTGTGCTTTACCAGGGAAGGCATAAGAAGTCACGGGAGGAATTTCCAGTTATACTTAATGAAAAAATTTTTTAAATTCTTTAATGTGTGATACTTGAACATTGGTGTGGACCAGAATGCAGTATTTCAGCATATGCAATGTGAAGTGATCAAATAAGGCAATTCACATTTCCATTTCCTTATTGTTATATTTGGAGCCCACGAATTCCTCTCTTCTAGTTCTTTCTTCTGGTTCTTCTAGTGCGTGTCTGAGGGTGGCGGGGATGCATATGTGTAGAGACAATGTTATTTTGAATGTTAGTCACCCTATTATGCCGGGTAATGATGGAACTTAATTACATAAAAATATTTTTGATAGTCTAATTTTTATTTGAAAGGCAGATTTGAAGAGAGAAGGAAAGACAGCCTCAGTGGCTGTAGCAGAGCTAAGCTGATCCAAAGCCAGGAACTAGGAACTTCTTCCAGGTCTCCCATGTGGGACCAGGGACCCAAGGACTTGGACCATCCTTCACTGCTTTCCCAAACCATAAACAGGATGCTGGACTAGCAGTGGAGCAGCTGGGACATGAATTAGCAACAGCTGGGATGCCAGCACCACAGGTGGAGGCTTAGCATACTATACAATAGCACTGATCCCTAATTACTTTTATCTGGCTGTGTTTCAGTACCCATTATTTAACCTCCCTGTGTCCCTTTTCCCCCACCCTTCTGTAGTAATCATGATTCTGACTTCAGGTCAACTTTTTCAAAACTTCTGCATATGGAACAGGACGTGTGGTATGTGTCTCCCTGTGTACAGCGATTTCACTGAACCTAATGACCTCCAGTTCCATCCATTTGTGCAATGAATGTCAAGATTTCATTTTTAATGGATGGCTGAATAGTAGTTAGTATGTATTATGGAATCTATATCACATTTTTAATCCATTCATCCATTGGTGGACACCTAACTTGATTCCAACTATTGGGAGTGGTGCTGCAGTGAACATGTGAGCACAGGAAATTCTTTCACATACTGTTTTAGTTCTTTCAGTTGTATGCCAGGAAGTGAGATGGCTGCTTCATACGGTACATCTACTTTTTAGTTTTTTTCAGAAGCTTCCAGGCTATTCTCTGTAATACTGAAAGGCCTTGTGCAGAAATGGAAGAGGGGGCCCGATGCAGTAGCCTAGTGGCTAAAGTCCTCACCATGAATGCACCAGGATCCCATATAGGTATTGGTACATATCCCTGCTGCTCCACTTCCCTTCCAGCTCCTTGTTTGTGACCTGGGAAAGCAGTAGATGACGACCCAAAGCCTTGGAACCTCGCCCCTGCGTGGGAGAGCAGGAAGAAGCTCCTGGCTCTTGGCTTCAGATTGGCTCAGCTCCTGCCATTGTGGTTACTTGGGGAGTGAAACAACAGATGGAAGATCTTTCTTTCTATTTCTCCTTCTCTCTGTAAATCTGACTTTCCAATAAGAATAAATAAATCTTAAAAAAAAAAAGAAGAAGAAGAAACGAAAAGGAAGAGGACTCTAAATTTTTAGCTCATTGCGTATACAGTTTTACTGGAGAGGGAGGACTGCCACGAATAGACCCATCAGGAGAGTGTTTGTCAGGGATTGGCGGAGAAACAGGAGTGGGCCAGAGAGAAAGATGGAGACATATGGAAGCAGATGTATCATAAGCGAGTGGCTCAGGTGATGGTGGGGTCTGAGAGTCCCGGGACTTGCTTTCCTCAAGCTGAAGGCCCAGGATAGTCGAGGTTAGCCCAAGTTGAGAGGCCTGAGGACCACGAGGCTGGGGTAGAGGGCAGGGGAGATGTATGGCCCAACTTTAGCAGAGAGTGAACTCACCCTTCTATCCTTTTGTTCTGTTTGGCCCTCAATAGATTGGGTGATGCTGGCCACACTGGCAGAGATCTTGATTCAGTCTATGGATTTCTTCTGGAAACATCCTCAGAGTCACACCAACATATAATGTTTTATCAGATAACTGTGCACCCCTTAGCTCAGCTAAGTGGACACAGGAAGGGATTTAGATTTCCAGTCTCTCTCCCCCTTCTCCCACCATCTACGAGGGTGGGTCAAGCATTTTTAGCGGGAAAAGTGAAATTTAAAAATAAGTTTATTGTCATGCAAAATGACTGTGAAATTTGTGCCTAGATTTTTCATAATGTACGTTCCCATGGGCTCTTTGAAACACACCTCCTCCCCATAAACCACCATTAAACCTCAATGTTTTTTGCCTCCATCTTCTCCTGGCCATTCTCTCTGCTGCTGACTGCTGGCAGAGCCTCACCCTCTGTCACTGGGAACACTGCCAAGTCCCTGGGACGAATCCCCTCATCCCTCATCTCTCACCCGCTAAGCCTCCTTCTTCACCACTGCCAGTGTAAGTGCCAGAAAACACAGCTAGGAGTTGGTTACTTTGCTGGACTGCTGTTCTGGGCCAGGGGCTCGAATAATCCAGAAATGGAAAGGAGACAAGTCCTGCCCCCTGAGAAATCACAGGTCAGTGGGAGAGACTCAGTGAAGCAATGGCCTGCAGCAGTGGCTGGGGTGTGCCACCCAAGAGTTAGGCGCCAATCTCTAAGAAGCCCTGGGAGTGTGCAGCAAGCCCTGCAGCAAGGATGGACACCGGGGCTGCGTGATGCCTCAGGCTCTCATGGATAAGCACGTCCCAGGGAAAGGACAAAAAGGGCATGTGAAACCAGAAGAACAATCTGGGTCTGAGAAGAGAGCTGACACTCCTCTTGACTAAGACATAACAGGCAGAATCTATTTGTGGCACTAATAACTACTGTAGTTTTGAAAAGGCAATACATGTTAGTGGTATTTTGACAAATAGGCAGCTATTGGGGCAAAGCTTGGCGGGGGGGTGAGATTCATGCACCCCTTGGGAAACCCATGTCCTATCCTTGAGTGCAACTTCCTGCTGTGGTGCATCCTGGGGAACAGCAGGTGATGGCCTGGGAAGTTCTTGGCTCAGCCTGGCCCAGCCCCAGCTATTGTAGGCATTTAGGAACTGAACCAGCAGATAAAGATTTTCTTTCTCTATGTCCACCTTCTCTCCAGTTTTTATTTCTCCCTCCCTCCCTTGCTGCCTTTCAAACAAGTATAAGTAAATAAACTTTAAAATGATTTTTGAATGTAATACGTATGATTTGAAAATATTTGAGATTGCCATCGATAACAAAGTCATGAATTCAAAATGGAATAAAATTCCAATTATGGGTTAAAGAAAAAAAACGTAAGGGCACTTCGTAAGGTGGGTGAAAAAGTAGAATTGAAAGATAATTGTGCATTTCCCATGAGCTTCAGAAGACCTTTCCTGTGTAAATTTTTCACAGTCATGTTTAAGGAGCCCCCAAGTTTTATCCAAACTAGGAACCTCTGCTTTGAGTTGTTGGCTGTGAAAATTTTTGCTTGTGGGCCCGGCGGCGTGGCCTAGTGGCTAAAGTCCTCGCCTTGAACACCCCGGGATCCCATATGGGTGCCGGTTCTAATCCCGGCAGCTCCACTTCCCATCCAGCTCCCTGCTTGTGGCCTGGGAAAGCAGTCGAGGGCGGCCCAATGCATTGGGACCCTGCACCCGCTGTATCACCCACTAGCATGAGCTAGAACCAAGGGCAGACCAGGCCCTGCCAGGATACAACATCTACCAGCAAATGCTGAGGTGGGACAGGCTATGCTGGACTGGGCCTCAGCACCCACCAGTACATGTGAGACCCAAGGGGAGGGGGTGAGAGCCTGGTAGGGGTGTGGTGTAGGCACCCCTGCTGGGCCACTGCTCCCACTGGTGAGTGTGAGAGCTGGAACTGGGGGCAGACCCAGCCAGGCAGGGTTACAACACCTGTTGGCCTGCATGTGAACTAGGCAAGGGTGCAAGCCAGGTTGGGCTAACCAACTGTATCCACTGGTGCATGCATGAGCCAGAGTAAGTGCAGGCTGGTTGGGTTTTGCCACAGCATTGGCTGGCAAGTGCTGGGAATGAGGGCAAATCCTGTCAAACTGAACTGGGGAACCACCTGGAAAGTGCAACATTTGGGAATGGGAGTTGGCCCAGTAGGGAAATTATGGGCACCTCTCTGATGAACTGCAACTCCTACTGGTGAGCCTGAGAACCAGAGCTGGGGGAGAGCCTGGCTAGACAGGCAATAGCACTCGCCAGCATGAGTGTGGGCTGGATAGTGGGGTCGGTTGGGTTGAACTAGGCTCCAGCACCTGTTGATGTTTATGAAAGCTGAATGGTATGTGGGACAGACTGGACCAGTCTGCTGTACATATTGGCAAGCACAGGAACCAAGACTGGGGATGGGCCTGTTAGGGGGTTTTGAGGGGTTGCTCTGACCAGACTACAATTTGCATTGGTATATGTGAGGTCTGAGTGTGTAGTTGCTGGATTGGTCTGAGCCTCAGCATCCATTTGGTTTACATAAGAGATGGGGTTGGGGACAGAATTGACTCAGCAATTGCAATTACCAGTATGTGTGTAGGCTAATGTGGGTAACAGACTGAGCCAGACCCAATACTGGCAAGCACACACAAGAGTCAGGCCTGGGACCACCTCAGACAAGGTCTCTTTGGGGATCCCCCTGCTAAACCACTGTACTCAGAGCCCCAACCATGTGGAGAATTGCAGGATCTGTGGACTGACTGTGGAAAGTATGTGTCAGAACTGGGTCTCTTCAGCAGATAAAATAGAGCAGTGGACGGCATGCCCAGATGCACATGGAGGATATGGCAGTCCATTGGCACCCGCAGAGGACATCTGGTCCTATGGCAGAAGAAGAACAGAACAAATTGAGCAACTACCCCAGCCAAACGATGCCAGCAAATATCTGGGCAAATGGAGACTCAGAGGTAGACTGTCAGCCAATGGACCTTGGAAGGATTTCTTCATTCTTAGAGCAGCAAGACTGATAGCATTTCAGAACTAATAAAACCACTTAAGCAGAGCCTTCAGAGCATGCTCCCATGTTGGGAACCCTGTGATTTATCAGGTGGCCTTTTCCTATTCCCGGGTGCTGAGGCAGTTGGGAGGCTGGGTGTGACTTCACCCCTTATCTTGCCACTTCTAGATACAGGAAGAAAAAAAAGAAAATGTGGAAACAATGATCTCACCCACTTTCCTCTAACCCTCAATCCTTCCCACCCTGATCAACTATTTAAACATTATCAAAAAATAAAAATAAAAAATCCTAAGTCTACTTTTCCTGATCATAAAAAGAATGCATTGCTTGTGGCAACAATTTTGAACATAGCATAAAAGTGCGAGGGAACCAAAACATTGCCAGCACCTGAGATAGACACAATTCACCTTGGATTAGAAAAAACTTGGCTGTTGCTCTGACTCTGCTGGACTGCAAGCCCAATGGAAACACTGAACTTGTTGACATCAGAGAAAATGTAAAAACTATGAGCCCAACAGTTGTGCATACAATGGAAATGTCTTCCGTGCCAGGAGAGCCTGACCCATTTTGGCATCTGGGCCCTGGAGCATGAAGGTAAGTCAGCTTAAGTCTGTAGAAGACATAACCCTCTCATGGTCATTGCCCCAGTGTGGACAGTGAAGGAGTGCTGGGGTTTGTGCTGTGGTATCTGGGGTGCCCCAGGATCCTCCATCTGGCTGCTTCCTGGGGCTCTCAGGAAAAGTTATAGAGAGAAGGAGAAAGAGAGAGATATTCATTTGCCATTTCACTCCCCCAGATGGCTGCAATAGGCCAGGACTGCATCTGTGCCATAACACCAACACTACAGGAAGCAACTTAACCCACATGCAACAGGGTCAGGCCTTCTCTACTCTCTTCCTATAAGGATGCTGATCTCATTTTTTGGACTCCATCTTTAGGACCTCAGTCCTTCCTAAAAATCCCCTCTCCAAATGTCCTCACACTGAGGGTTAGGACTTCTACCTGTGAATTTTAGGAGGACACAAACACTCAGCCCACAATACCTTCCAAATGCACCGTTCTCTGTTTAATTCCCTTGTTGATTTTCTTCATAGCACATAACCCCTTATCATTGTTTTTCTGTTTCAATCTGCCATGTATCTCTCTCCCTAGCCAGGGTAATGGTTCATAGAGAGCCAGCACAGTACACCTTCTATTGTACCTCCAGGACCGTAACATGCAGCATATCACAAGTGTCCAGGAACACTGATGGAATTAGAAATGAACACACAAGTGATTCACTTGGACATGGATCTCAGACTCTCATCACATAAGGTCTGGGACTTCGCTTCCACGTGCAGCCTCACTGTAGAGCAGAGCCTGCAGCAGCGTCCACCCTGCACCTACACAGCCTCTCTACCTCCCTGACCCTCTCTCCCAATTAGAACGTGATTTCTCTTGGTTTTACTCCATACCGTATGATTATCTGTGCTCATAACACATTGTCAAATTCTTGAAAATTGGGTCATGTAGAGAAGATTAACGGATTCAAAGTAAAACTAAATAATTGAGCTAGGGCTACCAAGCAGTGTCTCAGTGTTACTGTGAAAGTATTGATTCTTCCCAGGGTGGCATCGTCAGCTTACTACCCTCACCATCCATCATCACGTTCTAGTGTCAGTTGTCACTTCTTTGTTAATATTTAATGTAATGGCAGCAAGTTGCACACAGCTCTATACCAAGTTGTAATAGCCCCTGTATTGTTACAATTGTGTTTTACCTTATAGTAAAAAAAACTATGTATTTTAAAATTATTTTACTAAATTAATTATTTACTTGCTTGAAAAACAGAAAGAGAAAAAGAGATAGAGAGACATCATGCATTGATTGGTTCATTCCCCGAATGCCTGCAATAGCTAGAGCTGGGTCACGCCAAAGTCAGGCACCTGGAATGCAGTGTGAGTCTCCCACAAAAATGGAAGGAACCCAGCTACTTGAATCATCAGCTGCTGCCTTCCAGTGTGCGCATTTGCAGGAAGCTGAGCCGGCACATGCATCAGAGCACTCCAGTGTAGGCTTCCTAATGGGAATCTTAACCAAGCACCACTCCACATTATACACATTATTCAAGTTGTGTTTGCCTGCCTGGTTCGGGTTTGCAGCATGCCACCTGTGCCTCATTTCATTAGTCTATTAACTTTCAGTCTCTCATGTTCAACTTGAACCACACAAGAGAGCCACCATTGATATCTGTGGCTGTTGTCTTCTGCTAAACATACTATCCTCTGAGGATGGATTGGTGTTGGCTTCTTCCATTGAGGATGTTTCTATTTGTATGTTAGAGCTGGTCATTTCTAACATTGAGTTAAGGAAGAATGGGAAAAGGGAACTGACAGTGGGCCAAAATGCTTTGGGCCACAGCGGGAATTGTACTGAGAATAGCCATGATTGTTTGGCACAGGCAGCCCCAAAGATCAGCCAGGATTCAGATCAGATTCCCTACACAGGCCCCACCCCTGCTGACAGCTAGGAAACAGATCCTGAGATGATATAAAACCATATGCAAGGAAAGTTAGCTAAGGCAAGATGTCCTGTGGCCAAGACAAAAGGGGAGTGGGGGCAGAGCCAAAGAGGTCCCTGAGTAGAAGTTCAGAGTGGGGAAGGACGAGACCAGTTGGAGGGAGACAGGACTGTCTCAGATGTGCCACCATATTACCGGTGAGCCCCTGGTTAGAAGTCCCCTGATGGCAAAGATTATGCAAGGGTTTAAGTGGGAAGTAAATGAAATTTCCAAATGTGAGGCTGCAATGTTTGCCTAAGGGTGATGTTGACAGATGGGTTCCTGCAGCTATCAGTCAGTAGGCACCACTGTTATCCTACCCCACACATCACCACCTGCTGCATATTCCAACGTGATATTATGTCCTCAGTCATCTCTTCCTCTTCCCACGTCTTCTCACTTACCTGTAATTTTACCTCTTGGGAGGTTGTACTTTAAGAAAAATGGGCTAAGAATCTGTGAAACTGAAAATAGCTAATTTTACTATACACATGTAAACTCTGATTTAAAGCTTTTTTTTAAGATTTATTTTTATTTTTATTGCAAAGTCAGATACACAGAGAGAAGGAGACACAGAGAGAAAGATCTTCTGTCCGATGAGTCACTCCCCAAGTGATCACAACGGCCAGTACTGTGCTGATCCAAAGCCAGGAGCCAAGAACCTCCTCCAGGTCTCCCACACGAGGGTGCATGGTCCCAAGGCTCTGGGTCGTCCTCGACTGTTTTCCCAGGCCACAAACAGGGAGCTGGATGGGAAGTGGAGCTGCCAGGATTAGAACCAGCACCCATATGGGATCCTAGCACTTTCAAGGCGAGGACTTTAGCTGCTAGGCCACGCTGCCGGGCCCTAAAGCTTTTTTCTTTCTTTCTTTCTTTCTTTTTTTTTTTTTTTTTTGTTTGCCTGAGGAAGAAATTAAAATGAGAATAACAAAACATGAGATCTCAAAATTTTCTGTGGATTTCAATTAACACTCATTGTCAAAAGTTAACTATAGCAAAATAGAAACACTGAGACACAATTACAGGTATTAATATTTACACACACATGCACATTTCAAATTTAATATTGAGATGATTATAAATACAAAGATTTATACGTTACCAGATATTTCTGAGTTATTTTACTGTGGGAAAAAAAATGCAGAATTTCCATATTGAATTCCATATATGCTCAAAAAGCCTAAATGAAAAAGTCATTTTATGTATTGAAAACTGAAATGTTAGTTATTTTATAAAATGCGCAGATGGATAGAGTAGAAACCAGAAGTAAGAGACTTAGAGACTTAATTGCATTACATATTTGTGTCAGAAGCACCGAGGGGCTGGTGCTGTGGCTTAGTGTACCAACTTGCTGTTTGTAATGCCTGCATTCCATGTTGGAGTGCTGGTTTGAGTCTCAGCTGCTTCACTTCCAATCCAGCTTCCTGGATTGGGAAGGGAACAGGGACTTGGGCCTCTGCCACCCAGGTGAGAGACCAGGGTGAAGTTTCAGGCTTCTGGTGTTGGCAGGCCCTGACCTGGCTTATTGCAGGTATTTGGGGAACAAATCAGTGATGGATGATTCTCTTCCTCTGTTTCTCTGACTTTCAAATAAATAAATATATTTTTAAAAAGAGGAACATTTTCATTCATTCATTGCTAATTAGGAAACACAGCCAGTCAAAATAAGGAATTTAGGCAAAAATGCTTCCCCTCCCCATAGCCCAACCTTTCTTTATTATTGATCCTCATTGAGACACACTGGGCACAGTTAAAGTGGATTCATTGTACAAATCAAGTCACCACATCAAAGGTTTTGAAATCAGTTCCGCTTCCTCCTGGATATGCACCTCCAGTCCCGGGGTTTCCATGTGCCGAACCCTGGCTGGGTTTGGGTCTCTGGGCCACCTGCGGGCCTCAGTGGTGGCTCTTCTTTGGCCAGTAGCCAACTGCCTGTGACCCAGACTCCTCCCTTGCTACTCCTGCCCTTCTTGCCCTGTCCTGCCCCGCTCGACCCCATTGTTGTTGAACCAGGCTGCCACTAAGACTGCTCCTGGGGAGACAGCTCACCCTCTTGCTACTCTACACAGAGGGAAGGTGTGCTCCCATGGCATGATGGTACAGTTGGGACAAGATAGAGTCTTCTCAGGGTGACAGGTGCTCCTTAGAAGCACCTGAACCAAAGGGACAAAAGTGACCATCACATTGCTCCCCACCCCCCCACACACACTCCTGCAGACCCTTCCCACTCAGCAGGGGCCCCCAGGCCTTCCCTGTTGCCCAAGGCCCCTTCTCTCCACTGTTGAAGGGAGGAGGGCTGAAGCATAAGCTTCAGAGGTTAAAGAGTGGAATCCTGGTCTCACTAGCTTGTGACCTTTGACAAATAAGTTCTTAGTCACTGTTCTGGGGCCACAGTTTTTCTCATGTGTGAAATAAGGATATTACTCTCTCCTCAAAGTCTTGTCATGAAGATTAAGCGAGATATTATGTTAAAGGTCAAAAATGATTTTTTTGGAAGTTGCAAAACTCCTAGTGACCTAATTTAAAAGTATACCTTCTTGCCTTTTCATGACAAGAAAGTATCTAGCATAAAATAAAGATCCACAAATGATGATGATGACAAAACATTTCAGAGTCATGAGCCTGGGAATCTGACATTTGAGAATTTCACACTTTTTTGAAGGGTCTCAGGGTGACTTACGGGAAGAGGATTGCTCATGACCCAGTGCTCATTCCTGATCCCACCTCAGTCAAGTCAGAAAGCAGGTCTGGTGTCTCAAAAAGGCAGGGTAAGTGTGGCTGGAGAAGCGACCCTGCACCCCCAGCTGGTACTCACAGAGACAGCCCTGCTTCCAACAAGGTGACTCCCTCTCCTCCACAATCGCTGCTGCTGCTTGCTTTCAGGTCATGGCTGTCCCGTGTTCCTTCCCATCTGATGGCACTTGGGCTATGTCCAGGCCGCACCCAACCAAGGCTCAGCCATGCAGAGCAAAGTGCCCCTGATTGTGCGGTGATCACACGTCCCCACCCCCTAACCACTCACGTTCATTCTTACCTCCAATTTTTTCAGCCGCAGAAAATGTGCCTTTTGTTAAATTTTAAAATGATGTATGCATGTATTGCTTTGATTTTTTTAGAATTTATTTGTTTGCCTCTCTACTTGGAAGTGAGAGAGAAAGAGATTGAGTCCAACTGCCGGTCCACTACGCCACATGACAGCAATTGTCAGGGCTGAGCAGTCTGGAGCCAGGAACCCAGAACTTACTCTCAGTCTCCCACATGGATAGCAGGGATCCAAGAACCTGAGCCATCTCCTGCAGCCTCCCAAGTTGTGGATTAGCGGGAAGTTGGAATTAGAAGCCAGGACAGGACTTGAACCCAGACACTCCAGTATGGGATGCAGTTGCCCATGTGGTGATGTGACACTTCATTCCAATTTTAATCACTTTCCCCCTTGGCTTTTTTTGGGTCCAAAGTCTAGGAGTTCTTTATTTAAATATTTATTCATTTGTTTGTTTTTTTGTTTGCTTGAAAAATACAGTGACAGAGATAGAGGGAGATGCAGACAGAGGCACAGATCTCCCATCTGCTGGTTCACCCTATAGGTGGACAACAGCAGAGCTGAGCCAGGCTGAAACCAGGAAGCCGAGAGCTTCATCTGTGTCTCTTACGTGGGCACAGGGGCCCAAGTACCTGAGACAGCCTCCGCTGCTCTTCCCAGGCCCCTCGCCAGGAGCTGGATGGGATGTGGAGTGGCCAGGACACAAAACTGATGCCCATACAGAATGCCAAGTGTCGCAGGTGGCAGCTTTAACCATAATGTCAGAAAGCCTGCATCCATGTGGTTGATAACAGGCTACACTTTGCCTCCAGGGCATACCTGAAGGAAAGAACCAGTGGTTAGACACTCCACACATGGGGACAAATGTGGAGGTGACCCAAACGATGGCACTTCATGTGTGAACAAAAGACATCAATGCCTGGACTTCACTGTAGAATCAAAATTCTGCTTTGAAATGATTTTTTTGGAAGTTGCAAAACTCCTAGTGACCTAATTTAAAAGTACACCTTCTTGCCTTTTCATGACAACAAAGTACCTAGATCACTTCTGAGATCTCCAAGTTGGCTTGTCCTAACAGTACAAAACCGGGCAAGCTCTGTCCCCCTGAGAGTGGACATAAGGTAAGGTTTCCCTGGGTAAAATGCCATGACATCCTCTTGTTTTATTGTTGTTGTTGTTTGTTTGTTTGTTTTGTTTTTCCCCCAGGAGCCCTTGAGTCCTTAAGGGAACAGAAGTTAGGGCACTAACTGAAAAAAATGTGGATGTGATTCCCTAAGGCAGAAAAACAAGAAATTGCAGAGAAGAAAGAGAGAGAGATTGAAATAAAACGAGCCTACAGGAACAGAAAAGGGCAGGCGAATCCAAAGGAAGTGCCCATCAGAAGGCCCAAGAATTGTAGTATGCCCTCACCCCATTTCACCCCCAGAAGAAAGGGTGCTGAGGAAAGAGTGCCCCAGGGCAGGGGCCAGCTGGAAGAACAGACAGCGTGAGACTGGAGGCGGGTGGGGGAATCCCAGAGCAGCCTGTTTACAAAAAGGCCCCTGGAAATTCCAAAAGTGACTTAAGAGATTCAGATCTGCCCTGGTAAAGGACCCCATGCCAACATGCCTCGGGTGTATATCAACCACGTGCCCCTGAGAGTCTACCTGGACCATAAAAACAGAAACTTGGGGAATCTCAGAGGCCCTATTTTACCATCCACGTGGCTTGGTCCAGCACCCCAGGCGGCCCCCGACTCCCCCGGCTTTGTCCTCTCCCCGGCTCTCCCGCATTGTTCTCTGCGCGCGGGCTGTGCGAGGGCGGCTGGCTCTGCAGGCAGGGCGTGCACCCGGCCGCGGGTCTCCGGCCATCCGAGGCCGGGGTCCTGCAGGGAGCCGGGGCCGGGCGGGCTCGGCGGGCCGCCGGGCGCGGTGACGCACCGTGTCGGTATGAGAACACTTCATTTTCTATTTATAGGCGCTGCCGGCCGCAGCCGCAGCTCGCGCTGGCGGCCCTGCCCTCGGTGGTTGGTGAATCCTACCGGGAATGGAAGATCCCAGGGCACAGCGTCAGCCCAGAGAGTTCTGTGCATCCCTGGCTCGCGTTTCGGGATCCCCTTCTGGCCCAGGGAATCCCCCCGGTTTTCTAAAGCTTTCAAGCCCACACAACTTTCTTTCACACTCCTTAACCTGTCAAATAAATTCGTCTCTTATGAATTCAGCAAATATTCGCCAGGAATCTGCTCCATCTGGATAAGATTTAAGCCCGTTGAATTCAAGAAAAGGAGGTTGCCAGCTAGGTTTTTTTTTTTGTTTTTTTTTTGTTTTTTTTTTGTTTTGTTTTTTTCTGCTCTGAACCCAGCAAGTCTAGCTGTAAGAGTTTACTCGGAAGAGGAAATATATAAAGGGAAACCACCTCGCATTTCCAACGAAGCAGGCGTTTGTCTTACGGTGGTTGCTTTTTAATTGTGGCTTTTGGATACCAACTTTTTGTCTTTAGATCTACACTATCCATATAATTATAGGTGATTAAAAATAATTCTTACCTAGTTACATTAACATGTACAGTAATTAAAACAGGGAATTTTTAAAAACTGTAATTCATTTCTCATAATTTGGTTGTTTGCGCTGCACACAATAGTACGGAGGAAGCGTGATGATTATCTTTTGCCTTGGTTTTCTGTTCAGTTTTGCTTTCTCAACTCCAGGAGCTTCAGGGTCACCTGCCTTTTAGACTTACAAAGAAAATGTTTGGGTGCACTGGTGGAGATCCAGGTTTGTGTCTGAAAGCCTCAGAGCCACAGCTTGTTTACCACACAGGTGATTCTGTGACCACAAACTTGAACAGTCATACATAGCGTACTGCTCTTGCTGTCACCTGCTCTCTGAAGTGCAGCTGTCTGTTACGGCAGGAACACTGGTGGGGTTTTGCTGTGGAGCACTGGGCCCTGTTCTGTAGTTAAGCCATAGAGACACCACCAATAAAAATGGTCACTTTCCATTGTGAAATACCTATTGGAAGGCACCTGCGTGGTTCTTGATGTCCGTAGACTTTAGTTGGGAAGACTGCTGTTTACTGGAAGAGAGACTGTCTTAGCTCTCATCCTCATCACTTTTAGCCTAACTCAGACTAATCTACAAGTCATAGATATACTTTGCCCAAAGTGAGGACAATGATGATAGCATTCTAAACCTTGTTTGAAAGGCAGAGAGAGGGGCCCTGCTGGTCCACTCTTCAAGTATGCGAAGCCAGGAGCCAGGGGTCTCTCACAGGGTGATGGGAGTCCAAGACATGGGCCGTCACCCATGGCTTTCCCGGGCACATTGCCAGGAAGCTGGGTGGGATGTGGAGCAGATAGTACTTGAGTGTGTGCTGGCATTACAAATGGTGGCTTAACGTGCTGTGCCAGTTACAAATGATGGCTTAATGCTGCCCCACCAGTGCTTTGGAAGAAGGCACTCGTGTTCATGCTTTCCCCCTCTCTTGCTGTGGTTTATTATGAATGTGAGTAGGGGCACAGTGAAAGGTCTGTTGAGTATCTGTTACAAAATAATTTTTAGGGAGACTTATAAACTGTTTTACCTTCTACCAGACTTCAACTTTAGGACCTGTTCATTAGAATTTGTGTTTCCTAAAATTGCTTGCTGTACTAGGAATCAAGTAGCGAGATTTCAAAGCATTCCAGTGGGGTAATGTGTAGAGAGGGTTTCTGCTCCTGTTTTAGAGTGAAGAAACCCAGGCATTGAGACAGACTGAGGCTGGACAGGAATTATACCAGAAATAATCCAAACGATGTGTTTTCAGCTTGCTGCAGGTGGTTCTTACTTAAGTTCATGTGCGTTCGTGCTGTCCTTACTCAGTGTCACAGGAATGGGTGCGGAACTGGTGTTGCCTGGGGGAGCGATGAGAGGGCAAGGGTTCCTTCAAGCCACCAACACTCATGTGTTGTGGTGAAAATAAAGAAGATTATAAGAAAGGGGAGGAGGAGGAGAAGAGACCTCTTTGAATAAATGGGATGATCTGGGATTTTATATATATACAGGTTAATGTACATAAAGTGCTTGGCCGGACTCTGCCAGACAAAAATGGTTCTAGCAGTTACTACCGGAATGGGAAGCGACTTAGCAGCCTCCTGGGTTACATATTGTGTTTGTGGTCATGGGGGAGGCTGCACACTACCAATAATCCATTTTCCTAAGAACCACAGGGTTCCTGTGCAGTGTTTCCCATCTTTGAGTACTACCAAAAAGAACCACTACCCTCGGTACACACCAACTGCACATGTATTTCTTACAGAGATTTAAAAACATCAATTCAGGCTAAGTTTGCTCTTTACTTTAGCTCAGTTTTGCTCTAAGCATTGCTCGTGATATTCAGGTGTCAGTGAAATATAAATATATATTATATGTGGGGTTTGTGAACCTGCCTGAAATATCCTGTGTAGCATGTTATACAGTCGGAGTGCAGGGGAGGAGCAATTGCAGTGAAACAATTGCTTCTTGAGGGAATTGCCATGATTCGAAGAGGACCCTTTGATGAACTTGGCAGCTGCTTCTCCTCTTAGATCTGGGTCAAGGACACTGCTCCAGAACAGGCTGTGCACCTGCAGCTCAGCCTTTTACAGCACAGAGGTTTTTGCAGGCCCGGCCCTACGCGGTTAGACCTGCTCCATCTCCGTTCTGTCTGGCCATCCGTAATCTAGGGTATGCTTGCATTGATACCAGCCTTAGCGCAAGAAAGTGCTTTCAGATAAATATACTCTAGTTGGCTGCTTATGAGCCACAAAACTCTAGCCTGTGCATAGTGAAGAAGTCAGGTGTTTTCCGAGGATGAGCCCAGTCTGTACAGCCTGTCTGGCAAAACCTCAGGGTACAGATGAGTGAAGCTGGGGAAAACCTTAGGTTTTGCAACTGACCCGAGATATACAGGCCAGTATTATGTCATGCATACAAAAGAGTATTTTTAAAAAAGATGATTTTCAATTTGTTAAGTAAGTGTTAATGTATCTTCATATGTCTACCACCCTGCTGAAGAAATCTAACATTACTGGCTCCTGAGACGCCACTATGCATCCGATTCTGAAGGCATTGACCTCCCCAGGCCCTGCCCCAGGAACCACTTTCCTGAATTTTGCCTTTCTCCTAGTTGTATGTATCATTAAGAGATGTGGTATGCAGTTTTCTGTGTGTGTGGACCATATCTAAGTGGACTCTTTGTTGACTTGCTTTTTCCATTTAGTGCTACCTTTTTGAGCCCCATCCAAGCCCTTCCTTTCTCTTCCCATTGCAAAGCTCTAGCAAAGATCCCCCTGGATTCTTGCATTTATCTCTTCACTAAGCCTTCCAGAACTCATGTGCAAACCAGTACCTTCAAAAGCAGAATTCAATCAGAAATCATTTTCTGGAAGGTTGTGCTGTGGTTTGAGAAACACTACATATTGCTATATTTACTTATATTTATTGTTTCAAAGGCTTATTCTTTATTTTCAGGTCAGAGTTACAGAGAGAGAAAGGGGAAGAGACAGAGAGAGATAGGTTTTCCTTATGCTGGCTCACTCCACAAAAGACTGCAACAGCCTATCCGAAGTCAGGAGTCAGGAGCTTGATCCAGGTCTCCCAGGTAAGCCCAGAGGTCCAGAGACAGGCCATCTTCCACTGACTTTCCAGGCACATTAATAGGGAGCTGGATCAGAAATGGAACAGCTGGGGTTCGAACAAGAGCTTATGTGGGATGCTGACACTGTTAGTGGTAGCTTTGCTCACTATGCCACAGCACTGGCCCCGACATTTACATATATTTCAAATCACTTGGAATCAATATCTTCACAGTGGTCCTCTCTGGGTGGTAGGATGATGGATAGTTTAATTTTTTTTCTTTGTGATTTTCTGTATTTTCCAAATTTTCAGTGGATTGCGTGAACTTAAAACTTTTGAATCAATGTATGTGTCTTCCTTGCTGTTATTATCGCTATCCCAGAGGTTTCCCAGGTTTACCTGGTTGAGAGCGGAGTGGGAGAGTGGGGAATACTAGCAGGACTTATAGCCCCTCTTGCTGGAGACATACTTGCCTCTAGAGCCCCTGGCTTTTGCCCCACCACCCAGCCCAAAGCATCAGCATCTTGTGTGTGGCAGAGTATCCTGTCTGACCCTGTATCCATTCTTCCAAATGGGGCCAGGGTCCCAGCTGTGCCCCTGTGCAGTCATCTAGGACCTCAGAAGGGTGGAGGTTTGGTTTGATACTCTACTGTGCTGTGTTGAAAGTCATAATCTGATTGTCAAACCTAGTATTTGTGGTGCAGGCCACCTGTACGATGGGGCATGAATGGGGGAATCTGCCCCAGAGGTGCACCTGTTTTTCCTTAAGGTCCCATGAGCACAGAATTCAGGTTGTCCTCAGAAGTCTAAGACTTCAAAGAGAGGTGAGTTTCATTTTTGATTGAGTAAATGCAAGTGCTGACAGCCCCAAGAGGCCAAACTTTCCTTGAATACCAAAACTTGGTTTGAAGGCAGAGAAAGGGTAATGATATTCTGCAAAAACGTGAATGACCCAGGAATCTTATCAGATCCATTTTTACTTTGGCATTTCCCTGATTTAGCCAGTCACATCTGCTGGATGTGATGAAATAGAAGGAAAGGCAAATGCGGGGCTTCTCATGGTCCTCCCTTGCTCTTCAGTAAGCTGAGGCAGAACATTAGTGGAATACACAGGTATCCAGAAGTGAGATGGGGACAGGCATATGGCCAAGCTGTTACAGTGCCTGGGTTGAGTTTTTGTTTTCACCCCATGACCACACCTTCCTGCTAACTCAGACCTTGGGAGGGCACAATGATGGCCCAAGAGATTGGGTTCCATCAGAGAGACCTAGACTGAGTTTCTGATTCCTGACTTTGATAAGACCAAGCTATGTGAGAGTGTACCAGTAGATGAGAACAAACTCTCTCCATTTCTTTTTCAAATAAATAAATTAAGTAAGAGAAGTAAAAATAGTTGAGGTGGCTGTGCAATAAGTTCACTCTCCTAGAAAGAATGAGATACATGGGGTTGGCCTTCTGCTTGTGGCACAGTGGGTTAAGACACTGCCTCTGCCGCTGCCATTCCATAGCAAAGCATTGGTCCTGGCTGCTTTTCTTCCAATACAGGTCTCTGCTTATGTGCCTGGGAAAGCAGCATGAGATGGCTCAAGATCTCAGAGTCCTGCCAGCCATGTGGGAAACCTAGCCAGAGTCCTGGCCTCTGGCTTTGGCCTGACCCAGCCGTGGATGGTTATTGCAGTCATTTAGAGAAGGAACCAATGGATAGAAGATTCTCTCTCACTCTGTCTCTCTCTCCATCCTTCCTTCCATCACTCTCTTTTTATCACTCTGCCTCTCAAATATGTAATACATCTTTAAAAAAAGAAGAATAAGCTATACCCACACATAAAAACTCTGAATAGAAGTTGGATTATTTCAATGATTTCATGTAAGTTAAATGCTCTTTAGCTTTAATTTAAAATTGACATTTCACAAAATAAAAACAAACCATTTAGAATGTCGATTTTTGTCTACTTAGAATGGCATTAAATAAAAAATGAAGAAAGCCACTCCACGGCACATGTGGAGATGGACTGCAGCAGCAGAAGGCCCTGGTGTTCTGATCCTTTAGCAGCCCTTTCACCTGAGCCTCCCGAGGTAGGGAGTGGGCCTGGTATCCACCTCTGTCTTTTCTGCTGCTCTATAGCTCATGAAAACTCATGAGTGTCTCTAAAACTATTGCCTCTGTTGTGAGTTTGTAAAGTCCATTTTGAAAATTGCAAGTCAGGAGTTGAATCTTCAGAGGGCTGGTGCTATAGTATATCAGAGAAAACCTCCACCTGCAATGCCATCATTCCATATGGACCTCTGGTTTAAGTCCCAGTTGCTCTACTTCTGATCTAGCTCCCTGCTGATCTTCCTGGAAAAACAGTGAAGGATGGCCCTTGGCCCTCTGGGACTCATGTAGTACACCTGGGAGAAGCTTCTGGGTCCCAGCTTCAGCCAGGCCCAGGCCCAGTCATTGTGGTTTGCGGTGGAGTGAACCAGCTAATGGAAGATCCTTTTCACACTTTCTGTCTTTCAAATAAATGAACTGTCTTTTTCTTATAGATCCTTTTTTATTTTTAAAAAGTTATTTATTTGAAAGGCAGAATTATAGAGAGGAAAAGACAGAGAGGTCTTCCATCTGCTGGTTCACTCCCCAGATAGCTACAAAGGCTAGAGCAGAGCAGATTGGATGCCAGGAACTAGGAACTTCTTCTGGGTCTGGCCTGCTGATGGAGGGTCCCAAGCACTTTGGCCATCCTCCATTTCTTTCTCAGTCCATGAGCAGAGAGCTGAATCGAAAATGGAGCAGCTAGAACCAGAACCAATAGGATCTCAGCACTGCAGGCAGCAGCTCCACCTGCTTTAACGCAGATAAATCTTTCTTAAAGAGAGGATTGACTTTTTTCTTTTTTTTAATGATATTTCAAAGCTTTATTTGTTTTTATTTGAAAGGTGGATTTATAGAGAGACGAAGAAACACAGAAAGAGAGAGAGAGAATCTTCCCTCTGCTAGTTCACTCCCCAAATGTCTGCAATAGCTGGAACTGAGCCATTCCGAAACCAGGAGCCAGGAACTTCTTCCAGGTTTCCCATGTGGGTGCAGGGTCCCATGGATTTAAGCCATCCTTTTCTGTACTGTACCCATATGGGATCCTGGCTAGCAGGTAGAAGATTAGCCAGGTGAACCACAGTGCCAGCCCTAACTCTTAAAATCTTTGCTCTGCAATATCTTCTCCCAGAGGAAACAGACTGGGGTATGTGGAATGCAGTGAAAGCCACATTGGCTAATACCTCAAAATATGATTCTATGTATTAAGAATTAAGACTGAACAAGATCTAGCAACTATAAATTCATTAAAGGTTAAGGACTTTCTTCCTTGTGGGGTTAGCATAGACCTTTTCTTGTTTCTTACAATTGAAACCTGAGAGCTTGAGAGCTGTTTCTGTTTCCCTTTAAATCTTAAACACTGCATCACGCTGTGCAAATTCTCGACATCATTAGAGGCTCCATATTTGTCTTATGCTATAAACTGAAACTCTTAAGCAGGCACTTACGGCTTCTTAACCGGGGCTCAATCTACATTTCCAAGTACCTGGTCCAAGACCCCTTTGAACTCAGTAGATTATTATGGAACAACTGATTACATGGCTCCTAAATGTTACAGAAACCGCAGATAATAAATCACTCACCCTTTTAGGGTTAAGTTAGTGAAATACATGTAAGCTAACATTAACACCCCAGTATGAGGAGCTAGCGAGGATGTGTGATGCAGACCCTAAATGGACTGATGAGAGACTCAATCCGGAGGCCAGTCCTCTCTACAAAATCCTAGGCTGCCTTCTCAGCATTCAGGCCTCAAAGCCAAGAGGACAGTCGGCTGGCTGCCTGCGGCTGTTGCACAGTCCTCTAGCAAGGGGCGTGGGCAGCATGTGACTTTCTGCAGAGCGCCCTACCTGGGCTCAGGCAAGCCCCTGCGTCTGGGACCATGAGATTGTAGCCATTACCAAGGGTCAGAATTTAGCATGCTCATAATGAACCATTAAAGAAAGCTTTGGTCAGGCACGGACAGGCTTTTAAACAATATAATCCAAGCAAGAGTTATTCTGAGCGTAGCTTTGTGGGAAATAAGTGCATTTTGAGCATGCCTGCTCAGGGGAGATATAACAAGGCTGAAAGAAGTTTCAGGAACCATTGTATCCATTTTTCCTGTCTTTAGTTAGCAAATCTTCTAAATAATTTTGGAAAACTACCCATCTATCCCAAAACCTTCCGGTAACCCCTACACTTGTATATCAATCCTGATTTCCCAGAGTTATGTCTGAGATTTAACCTAAGCTCCACAGCTAATTCTCGCTTTGTATCTCATTCTGCTAGTCATCTTGGAAAGGCGTGTGAGTCTGCTGCCTGCTTCTGGGCACAAAACTGATAATACAGTTACCATTAGCGATTCACTATTATGAGTACAGACTGCACGCCAAGAGGTATGTAAAGTTGCAGAAGCAAGCACATTTTTAGGTCAGTCTTGAAATAAAGCTTCTCACAGTCCAAGTCTGTTTCGATGTTTTTTAACTTAGAAAAGGGGAAATAGGCAGAGGGGCGTGGCCTAGTGGCAAGATGGTATTCTGTGTTTCACACTGTGGCCCACACTACTCAAGAGCTATCCTACACCTGCCACCCAGCGTGAGGACATGGACAGCCTGATGGATGTCTGTGAAGCATGCGATGCGGGAATCGGGTGGTGATGGGAGCTATGGTGGTGGGAGAAGCTGTAGAGAACCTGCAGAAGGAGCCACGACTGTAGGAGAAAGGGTCACATGAGAACGCACCCCAGCCTCACATGAGGCTGAGAAGAAAACATTAGCATCAGGACTGAGTCATAACAGCATCTTCCTTCTGTCTCCCACCAAGTATCCCCACAGAAATGAAAACCAGGGAGGAGCACCCTAGAAGGAAAGACTTTCCAAAGCCTGGGGCTCATATGCTCTTGTTCTGTGTGTTATCATAGTACTTTTTTCCTAAAACGTGGCAAAGATTTGTCTATGCTGAAAAATACACATTTAGTGAATTGCTTTTGATGTCACCTGTGATTCCATAGCATTCGCTACATTTTACTTAGCTGTTGTACTGGGGATGCACATACCAAGCTTGGCACCAATACAAGCACTCTTCAGTTGTGCCCATGGATAGACTTGTGTGAGTTTCTTAGGGTGTGTATTCTCAGCAGTGCTGAGTCACCCAGAGAACACATGTTACATGTCATTACGCATTGGCACATACATCTCTAAAATGGCTGTTCCAGGTATTAACTCCCAAGAACATAGCATGTGGGAAAATACAGGCAAAACTGGGCAGTGTACAACTTTCCCATTTTTGCCCTTTTAACAGATATAAAGAGGTGTCTTGTTTCAATGTGCATTTATTTCATTATCAGTGAGGTCGGCTATCTCTACATCTACATTTAGTCTCTCAAGGTTTCTCTCTGTACATGTGCCTGTTCATATCCTTTGGCTATTTCTTAAATCACATTTTTTACTTTGTTCTGAGTGGTTTGTAGGAATTCCTAGTGTATTCTAGATATTAATCTTTACCTAGGTTTAGCCTTTGGAAATACTTTGCGATCTATCAACTTAACCTGTTTATGGTGTTCTTTGTTGGATAGAAAACTAATTTTGGTGTCATCAGATTAATCATTCTTTTGGCTAATACTTTTGAAGTCTTATTTTAAGAAGTTCTTTTCAATCCTATGACTATAAAGCTATTCATTTGATTTTCTGCTCCTAAGGGCAGGTGTTTGGTGTGGCGGTGACGCCAGTGCTTGCAATGCACACAAGCCTTATCTGTATCCATTTCAAGTTCCAGCTCCTCTGCTTCTGATCTGGCTTCTTGATACCTGCTAATGTGCATGCTGGGAGGCAGCAGGCGATGGCTGAAGTGCTTCAGTCATCTGCACACCACATGGGACACTTGGTTGATTTCCTGGCTCCTGGATTTGGTCTGTTGCCTCCCTGGTTGTTATAAGCATTTGAGGAGTAAACCAGCAGATGGATCACCTCTCTCTCTCTCTCTCTCTCTCTCTCTCTTTTAAATGAAATGAAAATTAAAAAGTAAAAGAATCATTTAAAAAAAAAGAATCATTTAAAAGCTGCTCATTGATTTGCTATTTATTTGATAGGCAGAATGATACAGGGAGAGAACTCCCTTCTGCTGGTTCACTCCAACTACTTAATCCATGCTGCTTCCCAGGATGTGTGTCAGTAGGAAGCTGGAACGGGAAGCAGAGAAGGGACTCAAATCAAGCACTCCAATATGGAATTCAAGTGTCCCATATCTACAAGTTTACCTTTTATTTTTACTTTTAGAATTTAAAGTTCATCTAGAACTCACTTCATGTATGGTATGAGATAATGGGTGCAATTTGTGTTCGTTTTTTTTCCTCACAACAAGCCAATTTTCGTAATATTATCTATGGGAAAGGTCCTCTGTTAGATTGGATTATTATTCCCAAACCTCATATGCTCCTGGCTACAGAATTATACACCCATGCCCTTGGCCATGTGATTCTGTAGTATCTTCCACTGTTGATGTTTGCCTTGGGCATGTAACTCATCTGCCCAGTGAGTGTCAGTGGATATGATGGAGACAGGTGTTATATGTGTTTGAGTGGTTTGGCTTCAGCCCTTCAGTATCTGTCACTACCAGAATGAGACAATGAAGCCTTGAACCTAACCTGTATCCTGGAGTCAAGTCCAGCTAAATTCTGCCGAGCCCACACAACTCTCAGTAAGCCCAGTTGAAATCAGCTGAGTTCAAATACAGACTCCTGAGGAAGGCAAATACATGCTGCTAGGAGCCACTGATAACTTTGGGACTGTTTGTCACACCGTTTCACTGCAACAAGTAACATCCAACTATTTCAAGGTGCTTTCCTCACTGATTTGTAATGTTACATTGTTGCACAGCAAGTTCTCCTGGGAAAATAGGCTATTTATGAGTTCTCTATTCTGTTCTGTTGTTCTGGATGTCTGTGACTGTAACTTTGCCAATAGGAGGGCAAATCTCCCTTCTCTGATTTTCCATTTCTGTAATAATAAGGATAAAAGAGTGGGCATTTGGCCCAGCAGTCAGGATGCCTGTATTCACTATGAGAGTTTCTGGGTTCATGCCCTGGCTGTGCTCCCAAATCCAACTCCCTGCTAATGCAGACTCTTAGACACAGCAGTGATGGCTCAAATAATTGGGTTCCTGCCACCTACATGGGAGACCTGGACTGAGTTGTTAGATCCCAGCTTTGTCCTAGTCTAGCCCTGATCATTGCAGGCATTTTTGGGTGAACCAGAAGATGACAGCTATCTGTCTTTTTCTCTCTGCTTCTCAAATAAATAATTTTTAAAAAAAAAATTAAATGAAGCCTTTTTAGCCTTCCGTGTACATTTAAGGGTAGGTGCAGGGACCAGCATTGTGGTGCACTGGATTGATTGCCATTTGCCACACATCAGCATCCTATATGAGCACCAATTTGAGTCCCAACTGCTCCACTGCCAATCCAGCTTCCTGCTATTGCACCCAGGAAAACAGCAGGAGATAATGCCGTGCTTGGGGCCTTGTGACCTATGAGAGAGAGATCCAGATGAAGTTGCAGGCTCATGGCATCAGCCTACCAGCCCTGACTGCTGAGGCATTTGGGGAACGAACAAGCACATGAAAGATCTGTCTCTGTCTCTGTCTCTCCCCCTCTCTCTCTAACTCTGCCTCTCAACTAAACCTTCAAAGGAAAAAGCATAAAATTCATAAATCCTGCTACAGACTTCATTTGCATTGTGTTATAATTAAAATTAGAGACTATTGGTATCTTAATAATGTTATGTAATTCTATCTATAAACATTATATAAGGGCTTATGTGGTAGTCCAGTATCTTTATTCTGACTGGCCTTGCACTAAAAACTAGTACAATGGATGAAGGGGAGAAGAACATGTTTGTCATTTTGCTGAATTATCCCATTATTTCTAAAACTTGCTGTTCCCATTGGAAGTTTTCATATGGTTGATCATGTTATTACAAACAATCCCAGTTTTGTTTCCTTACTTCTGCTTCATCTATTTAGATTCTTCTTCCTTTAAAAAATATATAATTCTGTTAGTCAAGACTTTTAACAGTATCATGTTAGACAACGCTGACAAGCTTGCACAGATCTCAAACTTAAATGAAATGTGTTTAAAGTTAATCCATGAAGTTAATACCCTGGCTATACATTCTTGATCTTATTAAAGAAATTATACTTCTATTCCTAATCTTATGAAAAAAAAAACTATGATTAATAAGTAATGCCCATTCTCAAGTGCTTTTTTCCCCTTGGTCTTTTTGAGATAAGTCAAATGATATTAAGTTATGCTTGAATTTCTGGAATAAATTCTCCTTGATTTATTATGTTTTCAGGGTAGGCAGAGGGGCATGTAACTACTTAGTTACATTCTAAACTAAAGATGAGGAAATTCACTTGGAGAGTTCTCCCACTTTAGTGGAGTAAGCACATTGGATTTAGTACATTGATATTTTACTGATAAGTTTTTCAGCCATTTTCCTAAGTGAAATGGGCCTATTCTTTCCTTGAATTGATCTTTTTCAGGTAGGCAGTTGACATCTGCTATGTGCTGTGTGTGCTTTTCCCGCCTCCTCTGGTTTCTCTTATATATACTGGCTTTTTTTCTTCATTTGTTTTGTAATTTGAATTGGGAGCTCATGCTTGCCTAAGCTTAACATGTGGGAGTTCTGTCACGTCCAGTTTGAATCCTTTTTGTGTTGATAGATTTGCCTTTGCTTCCTGGTCCATGTAGATAGTATGAGGGTACTTTAACAGATTCTTGGAAAATGAAGTTAAAAGTTTATTTTGCTGCCAAAAAATACTGAGATCTATGGAGCTGGTGCCGTGACATAGGAGGCTAGCCCTCTGCCTGCGATGCTGACATCCCAAATGAGCACCAGTTTGAGTCCTGCTTGCTGTATTTCCTATCTGGCTCCCTGCTTACAGCCTGGGAAAATAGTGGAGGTTGACTCAAGTCCTTGGATCCCTGTACCCATACTATAGACCCCAAAGAAGATCCTGGCTCCTGTCTTTAGATTGGCTCAGTTTTGGTCATTGTGGCCATTTGGAAAGTGAACCAGTGAAGGGAAGATTTCTGTCTTTCCTTCTGTCTCTAAATCTGCCTTTCAAGTAAGAATAAAATAAATATTTTTTTTAAATTCAGTTCCATTTGTACAAAAGGAATTTTTAAAACAATTCATCAAAAATACGTGTAGAAAAAATAGACAAACTTTTCAAAAAAATTTTTTTTCATTTTTATTGTAAAGGCAGATATACAGAGAGAAGGAAGGAGAGAGAGAAACATCTCCCATCTGCTGGTTTACTCCCCAAATGGCTGCAATGGCTGGAACTGAGCCAATCTGAAGCCAGGATCCAGGAGCCCCTTCTAGGTCTCCCATGTGGATACAAGTTCCTAAGGACTTGGGCCATCCTCCACTGCTTTCCCAGGCCACAAGCAGGGAGCTGGATTGGAAGTGGAGCAGGCAGGACTTGAACCGGGACTCAAATGGGATGTTGGCACTTGAAGATGAAGGAATACTCTGTGGAGCCACAGTACAGATTATTTAAACCTTTTTTTTAAGGTGCGTGGATTTAAAACGTTAAAAGGGAGGGTATTTATTTGGAAAGCACAGTAGCAGAAAAAAGGCTAGACATAGGAAAGAAAAAATTAATCTATTGAATCATTCTCCCAAGTAGTCACAACAGCCAGGTCTGGGCCAGGGTGAGGCCAGGAGCCAGGGACTCCATTCTGGTCTCACGTGGGTAGGCGTGACCTAAGAACTTGCCCCATCTTCAGCTGCTCTCCTAGGTGCATTAGCAGGAGTTTGGATTGGAAGCAGAGCAGCAGAACTCAGCCTACACACTGGTATAAGTTGCTGGAGTCCCAAGAAGCAGATTGACTTGCTGTGCCAGAACACTGTATTTCAAAATATTTTGTACCAAAATAAGAATTTGTTTTGTATTTTAAAAATATTCATTTTACTTGAAGAAGAGCATTCCCATCTGCTAGTTGACTCTCCAAATGCCCACCAAGTCCAGAAGATACACCACGATGAAACTGAGAGCAAAGAACCTAATCCAGGTCTCCTATGTAGGTAGCAGCCGCCCAAATGCTTGAGTCACTTCTGCTGCCTCCCAGCCCCCTAGGGGCTGCATCAGGCACTAAACATCAAACCAAGTACTTGGGTGCTGGATGTGAAGCGCACATCTCCTTTCCTTCCTCCTTCCTCCTTCCTCCTTCCCTCCCTCCTTCTTTTCCTTTCTTTTCTTTTCTTTTCTTTTCTTTTTTTTCTTTCTCTCCTCTCTCTCTTCCTTCCTTCCTTCCTATGTACTGGAGACATGACCTGCTGCTTGGAAGCAGAGCAGCCAGGGTGTGAACTGACACTTCAGTTAAATGAGTCCAGCATCACAGGCACCATCACTGCACCACGACGTCAGACTCTACAGTGTCTTAACTACTGTGGCAAACCAAATGGTTTCTGAATCCACATCCTAACTTCTAAGACAAACAGCTGTCCCAAATTTATCTTTTAATTCAATTTTTCCATGAACCTTTTGAAGTATCCTCACATATACTCAAAACTCTATAGGAAGCTAAAAATCTAATTGATAGGATTAGCTACCATCATATAAATAGCTAAATAGTAAAAACTAAATCATTTATGGTCACACCTTGCTTTTTTAATTTTTAAAAATTGTACTGTAGTTGATGATACTCTCTATTCTTACATGTAGTTTAATAACCCATTTAGAGCAGATTTTTCCCATAAGAGGGGTCTAGTTTGTTTACCTTATCACAGTGTGATCTGGTTAATGGAATAATGTCTACCTTCCAGGAATCACCAGAAACCCAAAGTAGACATTGGCTTGCTTGGATTGCAGAATTCCAAAGAGATTTCAGCTCCCTGGTAGGTGACAGACACACACGGTGTATGCTATAAGAAGTCTGTGGCATAGCTCACCTTCCTAACTGCACTCAGGATCACAGGTAGAAATCACAGCATATGGCTAAAACTGGGGAAGGGTCCCGAGTAAGCCAGGGCAAGGGTTGCGATCTTAAAATGACCATAATCAGTTAGCAAACTAAACTTTAGGACTTATTTATTTATTTTTATTGAAAAGTCAGATTTGCAGAGGAAAGGAGAGACAGAGAGAAAGATCTTCCTTCCATCCCCTGATTCATTCCCCAAGTGGCCACAACGGCCGGAGCCGAGCAGATCCATGCAGGATTGCATGCAGGAGCAAGGAGCTTCTTCCTGGTCTCCCACATGGGTGCAGGGTCCCAAGGCCTTGGGCCTTCCTCGACTGCTTTCCTAGGCCACTGGCAGGGAGCTGGTGTTAGAGTGTGGGTAAAATGTTATTATTGGGCAGTGTGAGGTTCCTTTGTGTGGAGAAAACTGCTACTTTGCTAGGCCAGGAGGTGCCTGGACTTTGGGAGGATTCTGCTTTAGTGATAAATCTGTTCTTTGCTGTCCTGCAACTTTGTGAACCCAGGTGCAGGGGGGGAAGGGCACAATTCTTTCCCGGTCCCAGGAACAGGAGGAAGATAAGGGTGTGAGAATGGGATGAGCCACATAGATAATGGGTTTGGGAACAGAACAGGCTGCCTGTGCCTGAAGGCCATAAAAATTAACATGTCTGGGCCCGCCGCCATGGCCTAGCGGCTAAAGTCCTCCCCTTGAACGCCCCGGGATCCCATATGGGCGCCGGTTCTAATCCCGGCAGCTCCACTTCCCATCCAGTTCCCTGCTTGTGGCCTGGTTCAGGAAGAGGTTCCTGGTTCCCGGCTTCGGATCGGCACAGCACCAGCCATCGCACTCACTTGGGGAGTGAATCATTGGATGGAAGATCTTCCTGTCTATCTCTCCTCCTCTATGTATATCTGACTTTGTAATAAAAAATAAATAAATCTTTTTAAAAAATTAACACGTCTAAGGTTGTTACTTTTGATGTATTTCCCAGCCCCAAAGGGCCTATATAAGCTTCTGTCTTGGGCTCATTCGGGTCCGACCACCCCGCTTTGGCTGGCCTGTGTGCCCCAAGTGCGGTCTGACCCCAGCATGCTGGTGCAATAAACTCTGTTTGCTGTTTGCATTACCAGCGACACTCTTTGTGGTTCTCTGGGGGTTGACTAGCTCGCACCCTGACGTCCGGGGGCTTCAGCTTGGACTCTAACACTGGAAGGGGAAGTGGGGTAGCCAGGACTTGAACCAACACCCATATGGGATCTCGGCGTGTGCAAGGTGAGGATTTCAGTCACTAGGCTGCTGTGCCGTGCCCCAGTAGGGTAACCCCTTTTGTTCACTTACTAGCCATCTTCTCAATTCCAACCTTTGTATGTCTGTTATATATGTAAAAAGTATAATCTTGCTTCAAAACCCGAATTAGTTTTGGATCCCTATTGTTGATTAGTAAATGGACTTGAGATATTCCAAGTGGGTTTGAAAAGGGTGGCAATGTCTGATTGTTTTAAGTCTTGAAAAGGGTGGCAATGTCTGATTGTTTTAAGTTTCAATATGCAGAAATGCATAGTGTGGGGGAAGAGGTACGTTTTTCTAGTTTATTTGCTTCTGTCAGCATCTCTGTGGAGGCAATTGGGGACTACAACTGAGGTCCAAAGCACAGTGCGTAGAAAGGGGTGCGGTCTGTAAGATGATTACTGGGTAGCGGCCAAGACACTGAGAAACGCCATAGCTCCGGGGATTCACCAGGGAGGAGATGGAGAGGCCCTGGCTGCTCCGCAGCACTGCCACCAGGGTTCAAGCTGAGGAAGTGGGCAGAAGAGTGGTGCTGGAGGAAGCTGAGGAAGACGTGCGTTCAAGAAGCAACCTCCTACAGCTTCGTTCAGGCCAGAAACTCAGTAAAGTCACTGCATACACCTAGGCACACGGTACCCCGCCTCCCCTCAGCAAACGGGCTGGCGCGGGGACGAATGGCACGCCAGGCTTCCAGCCTCCTCAGAACCCACAGCACAACGCCACGCCACTTCTTCACAACGAGCTGTCTCCCAGCGTGGGTCCTGCGTGGACGAGGGCCAAGTTAGACCTGACTCCCTCAGACCCGAGTTGCTCCTACCCCCGCATCCCCCGGGAGTGGGGTTTGACCACAGGGGCTCCCCAGCCGCGCTGAGCAACAGCCGCCACCGCCGCCTGCAAGCTGAGGAAGGCGCAGCCCCCGCGGCCGCCGCCTCCTCCCGCCGGCGCGCAGCCGGCGGCCCAGGCAGTCCCTGCCGCTGTCACGCAGCCCCCTCCCCCCGCGCCGCTCCAGCCCTCACACAGTTATTTGCGTGACTGACCCAGGAGCGGCGGGAGGGAGGGAGGAGCGCGCCGCGGGGCGCGGGGAGGGCCAGGCCCGCCCGCGTCGTCCTCTCAGGCTCGCCGCGGCAGCTTGGCCCTCCTCATTGGCCACGTGCTAGCGTCCATCTCCCCCACGCGGCGCTCGGATTGGCAGAAGGCGCACTTCTGGAGCGAGGAGAGCAGAGTGACTCCGCCGCTCTCCAGCGCCTCATCTTTCCCCCCCACCGCCCCCTCCCCCAACAGCTCCACTTCAACGTCCACCCACCTCGCCCCACCCCCATCCCGCTCTCCCCCGCCCGGTTCGCGGCAGTGTCCTTAGAAGACTCATTGGGCCAGGGGCAAAGCCGCCTCTCGAGCCGCGCCGCCATTGGTCGACGTGCACGCCCGTCGGGGCGGCGGGCCTGTCCATTGGGCGTCCCCTCTCCGCTCCCCGCCCCACCTAAGGCCTCGCCCTCCCGGTCGCCTCCGCCCCTCCAGGCTCTCCCTCAGCCCGCTTTCCCCCCCGCCCGTCCCCGCCGCAGCTCTCCTGTCCAGCAGGGCGGGGACTGCTGTACGACTCTGTAAAGTCTGTGAGTCACTGCACAACCCATCAATCCAATTAAATGTCTTGAGCGAGCTGAGCAGGCGGTACTGCCGCCCGCCGCCGCTGGCCCCGCCGCGACCGCCCCTGCTCGCAGCGCCCCTCTGATCCATGGCTGGCTGGCTGTACTTGCTACGGTGTAACATCCTCCTCTTTCTCCTTTTCCTCCTCCTCCTCCTCGGGAGCCGCTGCAACTTCCCCTCAGCAAGCCTCCTTCGCTGCTTAGGGACCGCAAAGGCATGGGATAGACCCAGAGCCACTTCTCTTGTCTCCCCTCCAGACCTGGCTCCGTCTCCCCGCTTTTGAATTAAAGTCTGTGCCTGGCTCCCGGTCGTTTGAGAGATTGATTTGTCAGTCTTATTTCCTCCCGTCCCCGATTTTATTCTCTCTTCCCGGGGCAGGGGCTCGTTTGAGGGAGGGGGGTGCTCCACCTCCCCCTTCGCCCCGCGGTCACTCTGCGCCTCGCGGGCCGTGACTCAGTTTCCCGCTCGGTCCGCTCGCAGCCGTGGGACCCGCTGTCCTGTGCCCGAGTGACGCACCGGCGCCCCCGCCCGCGGCCCAGACGGGCCCTCCCTCGTGGCCGCCCGACCCGTCTCGGAGCTGGACCCGCTGGCCACTTGTGCGCAGAAGGGTGAGTCCCGGCTGGGGTCTTCGTCCGGGGCGAGGGAGGAGGAGGGGATCTAGCCGTTCCTGGTCCCGCGTGGGTTCGAGTGATGCCTTTCCCTCCCGTCCTCGTTCCTCTTAACACTCCCTCCCCCAACCCCCACCCCCGACCCCTCGGCTCCCTCTTTGCTAGCCTCGCTGTGTGTCTAGGTATTATTGCACGACTCCTACAACCGGGGCGTTAGAATGCTTAGAAAATACTTGGTAATGGCATGCTTTGGTCTTCTGGATGCTAAGTGAGCCGTGATAAGCGATGTGAGGGGTGGGCTCTATGACCTGCAGAAGTGTTATAATTGGCTAAAGGGTATGTCTTCTTCCAAGTGAAACTTTTTTTGTTCAGTGAAACCAAAGCCAACGGTATCTTTAATTTCAAAGTGTGTTTAGAGATGAAGAGAAGACGGCTTGTCTAGTGGCATGGCTTAGCAGTTTTATTTTAAATTAGTTTCTGGTGTTCCCTCTTGGGCAAATTACGAATTCATTGGGAAAGGTTGGGAAGCCTTTGAACCTGTTGGAGGACAGTAAGGGAAGATGGAAATCCAGTTTTGACACTTCATCTAAAGCTAGCCTCTGTTCTGGGGAAGCATGACAGCACAGAATGTTTTAGTTTTAAGGCACTGGACACAAGTGGAGTATGTTAATGATGCTGAGAGAAATGTAGATTATTTTTCATTTGATGTCCATCTTTTGTGTACTTGATTGCTCTTCAAACAATGTGCTGACTCCTTAATTAGATTTGGTTTCTCCATTGTCAGTGGCTCAGAAATAGAAATAACTGGCTAGATGAAAGTCCTGTATCTCACATACTTAGTTTGAAATAAGAGTTAAAAATCTGAGAAATAGTTAACTCTGGCTTGGCGATTGAATCCAGTTCTGGACTAGTTGTCCACAAGATTCAAATTAGGCCAAACCAAACATGTTTTGAAATATTAAAGTACAGGAAAGGCCTCTTAGTAACTCATTTTCTCCTTCTCTTTCAGACTAAGCAGAATAAGTTGTTGCTAAATTTAATTTTTTTAAAGAATAGACTGTTCCTGTACTGAAATCTGCCAAGTTGCTACAGAAAGATTTCTTTTTAAAGAGCAGAAATGTGTTTATGATCAGCCCCAAAGTAGCAAAGTGGAAAAGTGACTGAGATGTGAGTGCTGTCTTAAAGAAGTCCCTGTTGCCAGCCCCAGCCTGTTCTGAGGGTGCCAGGAAGACTTATGCAAAGCCTTGTGGGGATTGTTTTATCAATTTCATGGTGTGATCCTTTTTTCTTGAGTGTACAACTGAATCTGGGAGTGTCACACCCACCCCTCGCTGGCTCTGTGACCTTGGACAGGTGTCTAAGCTGAGCTGTACTGGTTTTCTCCTGTAAAGGAATGCAGGTGGCCACTGCTCAGAGGGTTGTTGTCATCAGCAGGCAGGAGACTGGGTTCCGTGTTCGTGGCCCCATCATCATCACAGCCTCAGAGAGAGAGAGAGGGAGTGTCAAGGGTGGTGGTTCCGAGTGGGTCTCTAAGGTCCAGGGTTTCGTTTCGCCATCCTTGATCAACTTCGTCGAGCTAACAGCAGAGTCCTCATATGTCAATTGGGAATCAGTAGCACCTGCTTCCCAGGGTGGTGGGAAGGATAGGAGTTAATAATATGCAAAGGTTCTTAATGGTGTTTCTGGCTCATCTCTTCAAATTTTGGCTGTTATGTTCCTTGTATGTCTTTTTTTTTTTTTTTAAAGATTTATTTTATTTTTATTACAAAGTCACATATACTGAGAGGAGGAGAGACAGAGAGGAAATGGAGCTGCTGGGATTAGAACCAGCGGCCATATGGGATCAAGGCGAGGACCTTAGCCACTAGGCCACGCTGCCGAGCCCCGTTCCTTGTATGTCTTGAGATGGGGTGACTGCTTTTTAGAAGTAGATTTTTTTAAGATAAGGAGTTACTTCTATTAATAACCTAAGCAGTATTTTTATCAATATGCCTGATGCTGTCTGGTGTTTATACTTTCAGAATAGAATTTTTAAGAGCTTTAAGAAATTTAGTTGCTGGATGAGTTAAGTTGACTGCTTTCACTTAAATTTTGCATATTATGATGTACCTAACTCAGGGCTATCAGGGTGGTACAGTTGGGTTAAGTGAGAGCTTGAAATGCCCACATTGTATATCACACCCCATATTCCAAAGCCTGAGGTTGAGCCTGATTACTCTGCTTGCTAACCAAGCTTCCTGCTCATGTGCCTGGGAAAGCCTCAGATGATGACCCAGGTACTTGGGTGCCTGCTGTGGGTAGGACCTGCCTGTGTAGAAGGAGACCCAGATGGAATTCTTGGCTGCTGGATTTAGCCCCGGCTGTTGCAGGCATTTGGGGAATGTACCAGTGGAAGACTGTGTTTACTGATTTTTACTTATTTGGTAGGCAGAGAGATATAGAGTTCTTCTACCTGCGAGATCATTCCCCACATGCCTGCAACAGTTAGTACTGGGCCAGACTGAAGCCAGGATCCCGGCCCCAATCTGAGTCTGCCATGTTGCATGGCAGAGTAAACTACTTGAGTCATCAGCTGCCACCTCTCTGGGGGGGTATTAGCAGAAAACTGGAGTAGGAAGCAGAGCTGGGACTGCAATGGCTGAAGCTGAGCCTATCCAAAGTCAGGAGCCAGGAGCTTCTTTTGGGTCTCCCATGTGGGTGCAGGATCCCAAGGCTTTGGGCCATCCTCCACTGCTATCCCAGACTACAAGCAGGGAGCTGGATGGGGAGAGGAGCAATTGTGACATGAAGCAGTATCCATATGGGTTGCCAGTTGCGGAGGATTAACCAGTTGAGCTATTGCGCCAGCCCAGGCAAACATTTTAGCTGCTGCACCAACACCTGCCCCGTCTGGGTCCATTTTCCAATCACAGGACTTTGACTACCAGACATCTGCCGCTAAGTTGGATATTAATATGAATTTTACAAATAGGCTTTGAATATCTCAAGTGATGATGTGTGTTTGTCTTGCTTCAGGATTAATAAGAGAATTTGTCAGCCTAATATTGTGAAAATGAAATGACACTTCTTTAAAGACCAGCCCTTATTTCTCTTTCTTTTCATGAGAAAAGTTTCTCTTGAGCTCTCTTAATAAATAATTGGTTACAATGCAATAAGATAATGCGATATAATCTATAAACCAACAATTAATATCAGAATACTTAAGATCTACATCGAAAAACTGTAAAACCTACTATACCCTCAATACGCTATGTTAACCTGTAATGGGGAGGGAGTGCAGGGAAATCTTTCAGGACCATAAAAAGAGTGAGAAAAAAGTACAATATAGCCTATCAAGATCAAATTTGGTAATTCATAGACAACAGACTCAAAGCGGCACTAAACAACAATAAAACTACTATACCAATGCATGAGGGGGGAATCGGGTGCGATCCCGACAACCTCTTAACAGGAGGTCATGTGCGTGGAGCAGGGGGGCACTCCAGAGTGGAGCAGGTGGTAAGGAGGAAGCTTGGATCCCAACCATGAAGACTCCCAGACCTTCACCACAAACTATTAATACGAGCAACAAGGATTATATCCCAACTGCCAAGGAGGCCACAGGGAATTGGATGCCCTCGGAGGCCGAGTACTCTGAGGTCACCCACCCCCAACCGGAGCTTCCTCAGGGGATGGAAGAAGTCCAAACACTACCGTGCAGAAACCAACATCATCGGAAAGACAACCAGAAGCCCTGAGCGGTCGCAGAAGCAGAAGAACAATAAATGTCCTTCGGGACCAGGGAGGAGAGCTTTCTCTGGTCCGAGCCTGGCTCCACCTCTGGACCCCCGCCCTCCCTCGCAATGACCATCGGGATCGCTTCGAAAACCCCTCACAGCAAACAAACAATCATACAAACTAAAAAAACCTAAAATAAATAGACAAACAATAGAAAGTAGAGCTTGAAATTTGACAGGAAAGAGCTGGCATGGATTGGCTCATGCCTCGCTGGGTGGGACACAAAGATTAGTTACTTCTCACCATGGTGTTGAGGATTTTCCTGCACACCCCTCCCCCCCCAAAAAATGTTCTGCACCTTAATTGTCGACAAATATCTTGTTAGAGTTACAAGCCAGTCTAGATTATCCTAAAATCTGCCAAGATCAGCAAAATTATACTTCAACACAACAAATGGCTAAATACTAAAATGAAATAGACATGAGACAGCTGAATGGTACCTTATAGCCATTTTAAGGTATATAGCAGCCGGTCCTGTATATAAACTAAAATTGAAATGTCAATGAGCTAATGATAGGTTGTGGTTAGGACTTGCTTTTTTTTTTTTTTTTTAACATACTGGTTACTCAAAACCATGTCAATTCCATATTATTGCAAATTGCTTTTGATGTTATATTGGGACTCTTAATTGACTGGGATGATATTCTACCAGCTCTAACTTCGGACCAGAAATGGTCTCCCCAAGAAACTGTTCAACCCATCTGGACAATAAGTAGCTGGACTCTATGCTTGGTATATGTTTGCAAGGAAAGAATCTTGATTGAATTTGAACTGTAATACTGCATCAAGGTGGAGGAATCCACCAGGGGGGAGGGGAGGGGGAGGGGTGGAGGGATTCCCAGAGCCTATGAAACTGTCACATAATGCAAAATAATTAATAAAAATAAATAAATAAATAATTGGTTACCAAAATAGCTGCAGTAAATAGTATAATAGGGATCATAAAGAATGTATATGTAATTACCAAACAAAAACTCTTAAAGTTTAAATTCCATCATATACTTAATGGGCATTACACAATTGGGAAATACAGATTTTTGTATCAGCAAACTAGATGGAACCTACCACTTGCTTCATTATAGAATCATTCTATTTTTCTTGTCAATAAAATTGAATTTAATTACTATTCCCTCTGCAGTTATAAAATGAAAGACTCTTTTTCCTGAAAGTAGGATCCTCTGTACAGACTGAGGAGTCTGATCTACCTGGAAGGCCCAGGAAGTCCCGCAGTGTGCCCCGGCAGTGTTCCCACTTGGCAGCCCCGGAGCTCTCAACAGTGTCAGTAGTTCGCTGCACACAATCCTTTCTTTAATCATATAATCAGTGTACTATTGCATTTGCTTGGCTAAAACAGTTAATTTAGAAACTTGCCCCCCTTTCTTGTTTGTAAACTTTTAAGGCAATTAAAATGAGACTTAAATAATTTATAAGCACTTGGAATCTGCAGGTGTGGTCACTTTTCTTGTGACACATTTTATGGTGACATTATTTCCACTAGGTACATCTCTTTCTTAAACTTTTTTGCAGAGATAATTTTGAGTGTTTAGTAGTATCTTAACAATACAGTGTCCCTAACTTTCAAAAGAACAATGTGTATTGTGAAAAACTATTTGGAAAGAATATAATTAACCTTTAGGGCTTATGATTTATTACTGGACCCCACCCCTTTAAAAAATATTTATTTGAAAAGCAGAGCTACAGGTAGGGGGAACAACAGAGAGACAGATGTTTTCCATCAACTGGTTCACTCGTCAAATAGCTGTAATACACAGAGCTGGATCAGTCCAGATCCAGGAGCCTCCTCCAGGTCTCTCACATGCAGGCAGGGGCCCATGCACTTTGGGCCATCTTCCACTGTTTTCCCAAGCACATTAGCAGGGAGCTGGATTGGAAGTAGAGGGGGTAGAGCTGGTGCTGCAGGCGGCAGCTTTACCTGTTGAGTCACAGTGCCAGCCCCTTGGGTTAGGAGTTAGGATTTCTATCCTTGTCTTCTAACACTAGAAAAATGGATAAGCTAAATGAGGCCCCTTCAAACAGCTCATGGAAAAAAAAAAAAAAAAAAAAACCACCTGAATTAAGATCAGTTGGCGGGGCCCAGTGGTGTGGCCTAGCAGCTAAAGTCCTCGCCTTAAATGCACTGGGATCCCATATGGGTGCCGGTCTTAATCCTCTAATCCCAACAGCTCCACTTCCCATCCAGCTCCCTGCTTGTGGCCTGGGAAAGCAGTCAAGGACGACCCAAAGCTTTGGAACTCTGCACCTGCGTGGGAAACCTAGAAGAAGTTCCTGGCCCCCAGCTTTGGATTGGCGCAGCACCGGCCATTGCGGTCACTTGGGGAGTGAATCATGAGACAGAAGATCTTTCTTTCTCTCTGTCTCTCCTCCTCTCTGTATATCTGACTTTCCAATAAAAATAAAATAAAGCTTAAAAAAAAAAAATCAGTTGATGGTAGGTGTTTGACCTAATGGCTGACACCCACACTCAGTGTTTGAGTGCCTAGGTTGGAAGCTTGGCTTTGGCTTATGACTCCCAACTTCCTGCTCATGCACACCCCAGAAGACAAGTAGTTTGGTCCCTGCCATCCACGTACATGAGAGATGTGGATGGAATTCCTGGCTACTCACCCTGGCCTTCACCCAGCCCAGGCTGTGCAAGCATTAGGGAAGTGAAGCAGGGTATGAAAACCTCTCTCTCTCTTTCTTGTTCTGCCTCACAAATAACTAAATAAAAATTTAAACATAAATACATAAATCTTTCTTGAGTTAGTGTGAAAAGTTTTTGTAATCAAGGCATAGTTTTCTCATAGTACAGCTTTTCTGTGAACTTTGTATAGATTCTATGGGTACTCTGTGAGGAAAAAAAAGAGAGAGAAAAAAATACTATATTATAATACAATATATAGGCAGAATTGAGGTTTCCTCCATTCTGCTCTGCACAGTGCTCATGGACTGGCACGCAAACTTGAGCATTATGCTTGATTTCTACCTTCCGCCATGTTTTCATCTCCACCATGGGAGGAGGGAAGACAGTTAACCTGCCCTCACTTACTGAAGAAGTTGTAGGACACATTGTGAGGGGTTTTTTTTCCACCAAACTTTTTAAATTGAAAGAATTAGACAGAAAGAGAAAGATTTTGTTTTCTTGGCCAAAACCAGGAGCCAGGAGCTTCATCCTGATCTCACCTGTGTGCGGGGCACTGGATTAGAGGTGGAGTAGCCAGAGCTCACATGGGTATCCATATAGGATGCCAGCACCACAGGCAATGGCTTAACCCACTGGGCCCAAAGCTGGACCTTGAAAGTTCTAAAAAGTATTTCTAAATATTTTTTGTACTAAATACTAAAAAGTATTTCAACAGGGCAAAATACATATAAAATACAGAGCAAACAGCATTTAGAAATGGATGTTCCTCCTTATTTGAAAAATTGTGACCTTTCAAATTTTAAATCTTAAGAATGTTTCTCCTTGCAATTTTATGTTTGATGAAACTTTTTATTCATATGTTCAAAAGATACATAATGTCTCTTTTAAAGGAACAAGGAATTGGGGCTGGTGTCGTGGTACAGTGAATTAAACCACTGCCATCCCATATGAGCACCTGATGAGTCCAGGTTGTTCGACTTCTGAGCAGCTCCCTGCTAACATACTTGGTGAAACAGCAAATCATAGCCCAAGTCCTTGGACCACTACATCCACGTGGGAGACCCAGATGAAGTTCCAGGTGCCAGCCTTCCATCTGTGCCATTCCCAGGTATTGGGGGAGTGACCAGTGGATGGAATCTCTATTTGTCTTCTTTTTCCCTCTGTTCCTCTCTCCATTTCTGTATCTCTGCCTTTCAAACAAATAAATACATCTTTAAATGAAGTAAAAAAGAATTTTGGTTTAATCAATGAAGTAGACTTTAAAAAATTTTTAAATATGTTTTAATTTTATTTGATTAAAAAAATAGAGACAGGGAGGTCTCTCATGCACCAATTTACTCCACAAATGCCTGCAATAGCCAGGGTTGGACCAGGTTGAAGTTGGGAGCTGGACACTCAATTTGGGTCCCTCTCGTAGGTGACAGGGGTCCTATGTGGGTGGCCTTGTTCGCCATCACCTGTTGCCTCCAGAAAGCTGGAGTCAGAAATGGAGTTGGGAGTTGAAACCCAGTCCTCTAATATGGAATGTTGGTGTTCCAAGTGGCATTGTGACTACTGTGTCAGACACATACCCCTGAAGGAGGTTTTTAAAAGGAGGTTTTTAGAAGGTTTTGGTACATCTTGGATCGTAGCAGATGCTGATATTTTAAAAACAAGCTTTAGATACTTGGAAAATAATACATTATATGAAGATAAGATTTTTTACAACTTGTTCTTGCTTTGCAGGAAAAAAATGTTTTGACTTAGATTTCATTGAAAGTATATCTCAAGAGGAAAAATAATCATTATTTAGTTTTTAGGGTCAAAAGGATCACTTGGATCTGCCTGTATGTTCATTTATTTTGTGTTGTGAATGGAATGCAATGTGCTTATTTCAAAATACAGTAGCTTGAGGATTGGATTGTTTTGTACTTAGGAAGCTGGGTGAGTGGGCACACATGCAGAAAGGCTATGTGTGAGCACACAGTTTGTTTTGTGACCATAGGAATGAGTTAGGAGTTTTTAAAACTTTAAAGTCAAAAGATGGAGATGATACATTGTTTAATTTCTTCAAATTCAGCTCTACTTCTTTCTAATTATTAGTAAAATTGTCATGACCTCATGATGTTACTAATCTGAAAGAATGAAATTGTAGTACTCAGAATAAAACCTATTAAATGAGGCACTCAAAGAAGTGTTTTTTTAAAAAAAAAAACAACAAAAACCTAATATTAGGGATATTGAACGTTGATACTCAGAAATAGATTTTCTAAGGAGAAAGCCACTTTAAAGAAAATAGGAGATATCTTTAAAAGCTCATGGAATCCATGTGTTATAAAAACACTTTGTATTGATTTCAAAACTTGCTTGCAGCATAATAAACTTGAATTTGAATTCCAATTCTCTGTAACCTTTTTGAATTACCCTTATCTATTGTCATGTTGTCCTTACTGTCAACAGCCAACCATCTGAAACGTAGAGTCACCCAGTTTCTTCCCCACTGCTGAGCTGAAGTGTATGTACACTGGTGTTTGTAATATTCTGTGTGGTAGTATGTAGATCCCACCAGACCGCGTGGACGGGGAAGCCTAAGAACATTAGAGGAGATGAGCAGCTTATTTGTTTTGTTTTGTTTTGAACTCCTTACAATCAGACAGAACACTAGCGAGGTCCTCTGTGAGGTTTTCCAGGGTTTCCCATTGTTGAATGATTAATGGTTTCTGGCAAAGTAACTATCCACCCTGTTGTCTTCAGCCATGCTTACTCAAATAAAATGTGTCCCTTTGGGTTAACTGTTATTTGATTTTAAGGATTCTTTTTACCCAAAAAAATCAGACTATGAAAATGAATATGTACTTTTGAACCAAAGGATTTACACTGAAATCTTATGAGTAAAAGTTTTCCTAAGGATTAAAATCTATTGATCTGGAGAAGTTGTCAAATAGTTCCTCCAAATACACAAGATTGTTAAATTATCAGTATTAGGAAACTTTTACATCTGATTGAATCCTGCCTTTGATTTAGAAAATAAATTTGATTTTACTTTTTCCCTAAATAATTCAGATTTTGATGTTGATTAAAGTAAAACTTTTCTGGAAATTTTGCTTTTTTTTCCCTAATGAAATCTATACCTCATGGGAGAAGCTCGATCATTTTGTACACCTGTATCCCAGTTTTGACTTCCATTTATTCAGTTCCTTGTCAGCAGATGGTTATTTGAGCACTTACTGTATGCTAACTAGTCTTACTAGGCACGGAGAATACAGCAATGAATACAAGAGATGACTGGTCCTGCCCTTGTAGAAATTACCTTGTAAGGACTTCTAGCATGTATTGAGCTTGCTACTATTTGGAGTGATTGTAATTAAACATTAGTGGCAATTACCTGGAACAGGTAAGGATTCGTTAGGTGGATTTTATGCGCTTTTACTTCATATAAAATAAATCTTAAATTCTACAACAAAATTCCCCTTGGGGGCCAACATTATGACTCAATGGGTTAAGCTGCCACTTTTGACACCGGTATCCCACTTCAGTTGGGGTGCTGGTTCAAGTCCTGTCTGCACTGTTTCCTGTCCAGCTCCCTGGTGATGTACCTGCAAAAGCAGCAGAATAAGATTCAAATCCTTCATTTCCTGCTACTCATGTAGGAAACTAGGATGGCATTCCTGGATCCTGGCTTTGGGTTAGCCCAGCCCTGGCCATGTTTCCGTTTGGGGAGTGATCCAGGGATGGAAGATCTTCCTGACTCTTTCTTTTTCTTTTTTTTTTTTTTTTAAAGGTTTATTTATTTTATTACAAAGTCAGATATACAGAGAGGAGGAGAGACAGAGAGGAAGATCTTCCATCCGATGATTCACTCCCCAAGTGAGCCGCAACGGGCCGGTGCTGCGCCGATCCGAAGCCGGGAACCTGGAACCTGGAATCTCTTCCGGGTCTCCCACGCGGGTACAGGGTCCCAAGGCTTTGGGCCATCCTCGACTGCTTTCCCAGGCCACAAGCAGGGAGCTGGATGGGAAGTGGAGCTGTCAGGATTAGAACCGGCGCCCATATGGGATCCCGGGGCATTCAAGGCGAGGACTTTAGCCGCTAGGCCATGCCGCCGGGCCCAACTCAATCTTTCTGTTGCTCTGCCTTTCAAACAAATAAAAATCCTTAAAAAATTTTACATTTGAACGGATAGTTTTTATTTGCATTTGAGTTGAAGTATTAAAAACACAATTATGTTAGTAGTTTCCACCAGAAGTCATGACTCATCCTTCTCTGTGAACACTGGGAAACCTTACAGTGGACATAGTCTGAAATGCTCCTAACTTTATACTTTGAAGTTGTTTTCTCCTGATACTTTGTTTTCTTTGTGACAGAGCCTGAAAAAAAAATGTGTACCACTAAAAATTGCACAATGGAAATGTAGTCAGCTCCTCTGTGTTGCACAATTAGCAGAAAATCTTGAGTTTGCTTTGTGTAGTGTACATTCAAAATTAAACTTTTTGTTTCTATGGTGGTACTCTTTAATTTTCTTAATAAAACCCTTAGCCATCCCTTTTCACTTCCACTATCAGATATACCTGAGTGTTTCTGCAGTCCTAATAGCATTAATACAGTATCATGTAATATGACAAGTAACAAAATGATTTTCAATAATTATTTTATTCACAAATGTTTATTATGTGTCCCAAGGACACATTACAGGAACCAGAAACTAACGATAAGAAATGGCATCTACTTGTCATGATGTTCACAGTGCAGTTGGAAACAAAAGATCCTCACATGAAAAATGACATTAGATAATTGTAGTTAGACATGTTAGACAATATGTGATTTAATGGATAGCCTAGTGTAGACCACTCCTTTGAGCCCACCACAGTCAAATGGATATGTTTTCTACAAACTCTGGTTGACTATACTGGGACACCATCCTTCCTTTTAAATCTGGGCAAACATGTCACCAAGGTTTCTTTGTGCCTTTAACATCTCGGGTAGAACAGTCTGCGCTGTAGCTGGCTACTGCAGTAGTACAGCAAGCAGGGGGGGGCAAATGAGCGGAGCATACATCCTAGCCATTGATTACGTTTGCTGGACTGGCTGTCCCCCAGCAAAGCCAAACCTGCATCTGATAATAGAATTTACCCAGGGACAAGGCCTGAATAAATTTCTCTTGAGAATAAAATAATTCTGTAGCTCCGAGAATCCCAGTGTATCAATAGAACCCTGTAAGCAAGCATCCTTAAAAGCTAGAAATGGAGAGGTAGGCTTTTGATAGTTACAGAAGACATTTTCTTCCTCAGTTTTGTTAGGTGCAGCCCTAACTGTAAGATAGGTATGCGCCTGTCCTAAAAGTGTTGCTACAGTATGTGAATTTATTCTAAATTGATTTGCTTTAGAATTAGCTGGACTTCATAGTGTGTATATATGTGTGTTTAAATTCTCTAATACTGTATGACTGTAGCTTTTTTTTTCCGGTTTCCTGGATATTTGAAAATATTAAGACTCTCTTTGCTAGGAACTAAATCTAAGTTAGGAAAGTAAAACACTTCAAAAAGTTTGTGAGAAATGAAATTGAAAGTTATTTTGATACATAAAAAAATTTGAAACCCATGCATGCAATGACTTAAAAAATTAAGCTATGCATGGACATTTCATTTCTTTTTCTTTTTTTCTTTTTTTTCTTTTTTGGCACCCAAGTGAACTAATTAGAGCAAGCATTGTGGTATGGATTAAGCCACTGGTTGGGTTACCCATATGCCATATCCAAGTGTCAGTTCAAGTCCCTGCTGTTCCATTTCTGACCCAGCTTTCTGCTAATTCATCTGGGAAGTAGAAAATCAGTGCATGCTAACAGTGTGGGAAACCTAGATGGGGTTCCTGGTTCCTGGCTTCAGTGTGGTCCAACCCTGGGCGTGTGTGGGGTGGGGGGAGGTGTTCCTCTCTCTCTGTGTCATTCTCCCTTTCAAATAAAGAAATTTTGTTGTTGTTGTTGTTTTTAACTTATCTTTAAATTCCTTTTTACGGGCCCAGCATGGTGGCCTAGTGGCTAAAGTCCTCACTTTGCACATACCAGAATCCCATTTGGGCACCAGTTCTAATCCTGGCAGCCCTACTGCCCATCCAGCTCCCTGCTTGTGGCCTGGGAAAGCAGGCCATTGAGGACGGCCCAATGCTTTGGGACCCTGCACCTGCATGGGAGACTGGAGGAACTTCCTGGCTCCTGGCTTCGGATCAGCACAGCACCAGCTGTTGCAACCACTTGGGGAGTGCATTGGCAGACAGATCTTCCTCTCTGTCTCTCCTCCTCTCTATATATCTGAGTTTCCAACAAAAATAAATAAATCTTTAAATTTCCTTTCTTCATGAACTTTTAAAATCCCCTCATATGATGTATGCCTGTCTCTGGGATTTAAATTAGGGGACAATAATTTAAAGCCTCACTGTTTATGTTAATTGTTTTTTTTTTATTTTTTTTATTTTTTTATTTTTTTATCCAGCTCCCTGCTTGTGGCCTGGGAAAGCAGTCGAGGACTATGTTAATTGTTAATAGTAGTATTTGGATACTTAAGTGGAGAATCCTTTAAAAAAACAAAGCAAACAAAAACAGTCTCTGACAAAATCTTCTTTTCCTGTTAAACTCAGAAAGCGTTTAGGGTGGTGACTTCAGCTGTCTGCATTGTTGTGATGTTTCAAGGGCATACACATACTTACCTAATGTATATTTTAAATGCGTCTATTATCGGTAACACTTTTCAAAAAGCCACCTTGGTGCTAGAGTGTATTTTCAGGGTAAAAATTCCCTATTAAGAGAATCATATTTTGAAGCTTGTCATTCATTGTGTCTTTTTTTTTTTTTTAAAGATTTATTCATTTTATTACAGCCAGATATACAGAGAGGAGGAGAGACAGAGAGAAAGATCCTCCGTCCGATGATTCACTCCCCAAGTGAGCCGCAACGGGCCGGTGCTGCGCCAATCCGAAGTCGGGAACCAGGAACCTCCTCCGGGTCTCCCACGCGGGTGCAGGGTCCCAATGCATTGGGCCTTCCTCGACTGCTTTCCCAGGCCACCAAGCAGGGAGCTGGATGGGAAGTGGAGCTGCCAGGATTAGAACCGGCGCCCATATGGGATCCCGGGGCGTTGAAGGTGAGGACTTTAGCCGCTAGGCCATGCCGTCGGGCCCACTTCGTTGTGCCTTGATTTTGTTTTATCCACCTTTGTCCGTCTCTATCTTATACTCCAGGCACATATTTCAAGTAAGAAAGACAAACAGAAGTGAAGGAGGCCCATGTGCCAGCTGAGATCTAGATATAGATTTTATTCCATGTGTGAAACTCACTGTAGTATTGTTCACTTGTACACATTTTGAGTTTTTGAGCTGTGTATTCTTCAAGGAATCTTTTCCTTAAACTTGAACAGATTGTGACTCATCTTGGCATGGAATGAAGAACATGGTTTTAGTAAGGCTTGTTTTTCCCCCTCCTTTTTATTTTTAAGAGGTTAAATGGCTTAATGCTTCCACAAATATTTTTTTTCTCTTTTTCTGCATTTCTATAAATTACGTTTTAGTTTGTTAGGTCATAGAGTTTATGAATAGATTTATTTTGGGAAGAACTAAGTCTGTTTTATTCCTCTTGCCCCATAGTCTTGAGTATAGCACAGAAGGCTTAATACAAGTTTGTTAAATGATGGTTTAGGTGGGTTTGGTGTAATGGTTCAATTGGCTAATCTTCCGCCTTCAAACACCAGGATCCCATAGGGGTACTGGTTCATGTCCCAGCTATTCTACTTCCCATCCAGTTCTCTGCTTGTGTCCTGGAGTAGTGGTGGAGGATGGCCCAAATCTTGGAACCCTGTATCCACATGTTTCTCTCTGTGTCTCATTCTGTTTCTGTAAAACATTCTGTTTCTGTAAATCTACCTTTCAAATAAAAGTAAATTATTTTTTTTAAATGATGGTTTAGGTATGAGATGTTGTGGTATATAGTGGGTTAAACTGCTATTTGGGATACCCCTATCCTATGTGTTTTATTTATATGTTTGTTTATTTATTTATTTAATTTTCACTTCTCACTTCCCTCCTCTCCCCCCCTCCAGCAGAGTACCTGTGTTTTAGTGACTCCTCACCCAGCTTCCTGCTTACCCTGGGAAAGCACCTTGGCTTTGGGTGATGCGGTTCCTGCCACCCACAAGACCCAGGTCGAGTTCTGGGCTCCTGGCTTCAGTCAGGTTCAGCCCAGGCTGATGAGGGCATTTGAGGGGTGAACCAGAGGATAGGAGATCTCTATATTTTTGCTCTTTCAAATAAGTTTTTTGAGAAAATAAGCTTTAGAAAATGGTTCCATGTTAAGTAGATATTCCTTAAGTTTCTGGGAAATTTGTTTTTGTAATTAATACCTATGCTGAGTTTAAAATATAGGCAATTTGTCATGAATAAAAAATAGTCTAGAAAAATGTCCATAATTGGCCATCTGGAATTGGTACTATCAGGGTGTTAATTAGTTGGGACTTGAATGTTCTAGTTCTTTCTGTCATACCAGCAGGGCACATTTAAATTACTTGTACCTCAACCACAACTCAGGATTGGCGCTCTGACTTAAGTACTTTTAAAATTCCCAAGTTGTTGCAGTATATAGCTGGTCCACACTCTGTATGGTTGTTACCCATGCCATATTCCCCCACACCCAAACTTTCTATTGTAGAACTACTCAGACATATAGAAGATCTGAAAGAACAATTCAGGAAACACTGATATTCCCTCTGCCTGGGCCCAATAATTGTTAAGCTGTGATAGTGTTTGCTTTGCCACTCTCTCCTTTTAAAAAGGCATATGCATCTATGTTCTGTTCAGAAGTCAACATACAGGAAATGGAGTGTTGAGTAGAATATGAAATTCTGGGAATTTTCACAAAAGGTACCTGTGCTCCTTTAAAAAAAAATTTAAATAAACCCCTGCTTCATTTATGTGAGATCCCTGTGTTCTCTTCCGTGTGGAAAGGTAAGATCCCTCCTAACACTGACATGGTGATATCATGAGGAGAAGAGTTTATCAAAGTTCCTCCCAGTGTGAGCTTTTGGAGAGTCCAGTTTTGAGCTGGATGATGTTGGTTCAGTTACTTGCTCTGCTGCATAACGGCAGGTGACCTTGAGGAAGTTAAATTCTTGTGTTAGGATGCCTTTAGAAACTGCCCTCCAGCTTGCTGGAATCAACAGGAAATTCCCTTCAAATCAGATCAGATTAAGGCCATCCTCAGGGTCAGTCAGTTCCATAGCTCAGTTGCTGGTATCTTTCTGATGTTCCTAAGGCCTTGTCTGCTCCTGCCTCTGTTTTGGCTCCTTCCACCAGCTAGTTTGTGTGCATGAATTACATATTGCCAGGGAGCAAAGTAGTCAGAAACTCCTCTTGGGTCTGACTGCCAGTCTCTCTGACTGGACATTTCAGCCCACCACTGGACCAGTGTATTGTATCTTCAGAGGAGTGTTCTGCCCTGGCTGGCTTAGACTGGCCTGTGTTCCTGTCTAGAGCAGAGGATGGGGTTTCCTTAGGGAGAGGAAAGGAGAAATGGGTGTTGGGTATTACTCTTCTCTAAGCCTCTGCTTTCTTTGCTATAAAATGGGAGCAGTGGTGTCTACTTTTATAATTTTGGAAGATATTAGGTGGGCTAAAGCAGCAAATAGAAAGATAGTATATAATATATATGTTTTAATTTAAAAAGCAGACAGACAGAGATTTCCCCTACGCTGATTCATTCCCCAGATGCCCACCGTGACTGGGACTGGGCCAGCCTGAAGCTGGGACCCAGGCAATCCATCCATGTTTTTCTTGTGGTTGGCAGGGACCCAGCTACCTGAGCCTGCATCTACTGTCCCCCAGGGTGCTTATTAGCAGGAAGCTGGATACCCAGGTGAGGCCAGGATTTGAACCCAGGCATTCTGATACAGAATGAAAGTGTACTCAGTGGTGGCATAACAACTATACAAAATGCCCATTATAAACACAAAGGTGAAGTTTATTTTAATAAATACTATTTTCCTATTCTTTTTTCTCTTCTTTCCATCTTGTAGAGATTTTTGTCTTCCTTTGACACTGCTGCACTTCATGCTAATAAAATGAATGCTTGACCCTGTTACCTTTCCTATGACTGGAGTGTTTAAGGGCACAGCATTTTATATTAATTCAAATTGGTCAGATACCTGCATTTAATCCATATTGGTCTGTCTTAACTTTTTCCTGTATATCTCAAGTTCACTATACATTTTTTCCAAAGCCAAGGAACGAAAACTATGAACAGTGCGTATATACTTATCACTAATTCAAATTAAATGTGAACTCTTCAATTCTACTATCCATAAAAATAACATACTTGAAATGAATTTCCCCACTTTATGAGGATACTGCATGAAGTACAAAGTGAAAGGAGAAGATAGGTTTATTTTGGTGAAAAATACTTTGTACTCCTTGCATAAATTTTTATAATATGCATTTTCTGTTGAACTTTTTGGAGACATCATTTGGTATATATTTTTGTGAGTGTGCAAGGAGAACCAGCTCTTTCATATTTAGGGAACATCAAATTGTATTATAATAGTTTAGCTCCTCTTGTTTCTCCAGAACTTTCTTCCTAGAATTGTTGGATTGTTTGGCCTTGTACTCTCATACACCTAACCATAAGAGAGTCATCTTTCTCCCATATATGTGAATAACAGAGGATCTTTGTTTTGACCTTCCCTTATCATAAGAGGCAAAAAAATAGTCATTTTTCCCCTTATGGTATTTCTATAGCATATCTGAAACACTTCAAAATTGTCAAAAGCCTACTACGCAGAAGATCTACACCTTTTTAAAGAATTTTCTTCTAGAAGACAGGATCAGTTTTGAAGAACTGCTGATTCTTTTTGACCCTGCTACATACAGCTTTACATTCCACTATCTCTATGGCCAAGGAATAGGAGAAGGGGGAAAATCTCTCTAAGCTTGGAAGATGGTGAATTCTGATTTGTCCTTTTCCAGTAGCAATTTTTTTTTTTACTTTTCTTATAATTTTTAGATTTAGTGTTGATGAAAGTACTGAATTTTCAAGTGGTTCCATCCATGATTCATGCCTCTGCAGACATGTGTTCAGCCAGAGGGGTGCTTTCAGAAGGCATCCTCTAAGTGTGTGCTGATGTTTCTTATACATTGCAAATGGAACTTCTGTAAACATTGCATTATAAAGCAGCACAATGAAAGTAAGACTCTGAAATAAATTGTAATTTGATTAAAGAAGCCAGGCAAGGGACATTGTGGCCATAATTGTAGTTAAAAAGCACTAAAGCCTTGGGGAAAACAGTTTGAAATTTGTATTGCATTTTCTCAAAGTATTATTGGTCACTTTTAAGAAGCATGAAATGTGATTTTTAACTTGTGAAGCTGTGTTATATTTGGGAAGATTTTAAATTTTAGTGCCTTGTAGAAAAATTTTATGGACAAGATTCCCTTTGCTATGTAACACATGCTTTTACTGTTTTGCTAAGGTTTGCTACCAGCGGCGCCAAGGCTGAGATGAAAAGTGGTGGTTGTGTCCCCTTGAACAAACAGATTGTGTTTTTATTTCCATTACCCAGTGTTAAAAAAAAATTGAAAAGAAAGCAAGGCTCAAACAAACTGAAATTTCATTTCATAACTAGAATAAATCTGAAATGGCTGTGATGTGGAAAGTTGTAAGCAGGAAACATCTTTCGTAGCCCCATAGTTGACCACCCTGATTGTGGGAATTAGCAGTTGAATCTGGGTATATTCCTGTCTGCAGACCCTGGAGCAGCTGCATACCAGTCAAGACTCAGGGTTTGGACTGATTCTTTTTCTTTCTTCCTTGTAAGAAATGTTTGAAGTGTGTCTCTTGCCCCTACTTATGGAGCAGAAGTCTACATGGTAGTGGGGTGGCAAACAGGAGAGTCCGCAGTGTGGACTTGCCTCTTAGTACTGAAGACTTACACTCTTTTTGTTTGCTTTTATCATTTTTTTTAAAGTATGGATTTCCATTTTTTTGAAAGGCAGAAAGAGAGAAATTTCCATCTGTTGGTTTATTCTTTCGGAGCCCACAACAGCCAGGGTTGGATCCAACCCAAGTCAGGGCTGGGAAGCTCTATCAGACCTCCCATGTGAGTGGCAGAGACCTGAACCACTTGAGCCATCATCTGCCTTCCCCAGATGTATATTAGCAGGAAGCTGGATTGGAAGTGGAGGAGCTAGAACTCAAACTCAGGTGCTCTGACATGAGATGTGGGTATTCCAAGCAACAACTTAATCTCTGTGCTTAACACCTGCCTGTTTGTCTGTTTCTGGATTGTCTCACTCTTGTGCTCTGTGTAGTGACTTCTCATCAGCAAGGTCCACAGGGTATGCAGTGTAAAGATAACGTGCCTTTGCCCTTTTATTTATTTACACTTTTTTAAAAAGATTTATTTATTATTGAAAGACAGATTTCCAGAAATAAGGAGATACAGAGAGAAAGATCTTCTGTCTGTTGGTTCACTTTCCAAGTGGCCGCACTGGCCAGAGTTGAGTTAATCCGAAGCTATGAGCCAGGAGCTTCTTCCAGGTCTCCCACGCAGGTGCAAGGTCCCAAACCTTTGGGCCATCCTCCACTACCCTCCTAGGTCACAAGCAGGGAGCTGACTGGAAAGCAGAGCAGCCGGGACACCCATATGGTGCCCATATGGAATCCCGAGCACATGCAAAGCAAGGATCCATCCACCAGGCTATTGCGCTGGGCACTGTATTTACTTTTCTTTAGGGAGTTCTTATTTTGACTTGAAAATTACATTATAACCAATGAAAACTTGTTGACCAACTAAGAAAAACATAATTACAATAGTTTCTAAATATTATTTGCAGAAAGAGTGATATTAATAGAAAGATATTTGCTATTATTTCTGAAAAATGGAGTACCCTGGGGAAATTTAAGACCACGAGTCCTTGGTGCTGTATTAAATATTTTGCCATTCATTCTGTGCATCTTCAGCTTTAGGCTTTATGACCAAAACTTTAACTGGTCAGCTTTAATTTTTTAAAAATAAATCTTTTTAAATGTATTACTGGACAAAGCCAAAGGTTGGTTTAAAGTATTATTACAGTTGTAAAATGTGATGGTCAGGAAATCTGTCATTTAGTGAAGAACCTAGTCATGGATCCATCTTTTCTACCTTGGTGTCAAAACTGGGTGGATCAGGGACAGAGCTGTCCTCTCAGCACTGTCCGGTCCTCTTGCATGTCATTTCACAAAATCATTAACATACTGAGGGAAAAGTGCTTAGTGGTGCACGCATTAGGTCACCACAAGTCAGGAATTGTGGTTGTTGCTTGTTTGTTTTTGCTGTATTTCTGCCTCTTCAAAACAATATGATAAAAACAGAAGCATTTTCTGTCAGGCTAACTTAGGGCTATGAGTAGAGTAACAGGTCTTTGGGCACTCCTTTTCAGGTTTGCTGTCCTGAAATGCATTGATAGGAAGACTGGCAAGAAACCATCAGGGGTGACAGTGGAGAGGGGCTTGTCCCCACCATGTTCTGTACACCTGTGTGATCCACATCCTTTCACAGAGCTGCTGACTGCTGTTCTCATGACTTTTGTTATTAGGTAATTATGTCAATAAAAAGGTGGTATTGTTTTTCAAATAAAAGATGGACTTAATAATTGCCCAAAATTGCAATGAGACCTTTTCTTTGACTATTGTGTTTCATCTTATATTGATCATTTACAAACTTAGTTGATTTTGTTAGTGGCAGAATTATTCTTTTATCAGCTTTCAGATTGTTCTTCAGTCTAGGTCATTGAAACAGCTGCCAGCATCTCTTGCCTTGGGAGTACAGAGCAAGGTGCTCTATGGAGTCTTTCCTTTTATACTTGAACCCTAGATGCAAGTCAGTGCACTCAGGACACTATGATGTAATGAGGAAAACAAAGTGGACATTTTTGTGCCTGAGATAAAGTCCTAAGCCCGGAGAAGTTCTGTCCTGTCCAATCAGGGGAGCCGAGGCTTTGTCCATTAGGCATGTCTCTGAAGTTGAAACACTTCAGTGCTGCAATCACCTAGGAACGTGAGTGGAGTGAGTCCTTGGGACCCTTGTTCCCCCAAGGAGGTGGCTAATGTCACAGCTGCATAGTAACTTAGTATATCATGACGTTTATAAGTAGTGTCCTTTAGGGCAGGAGTATTTTGGAGAGCAGCAGTTAATTCTGTTAGGTATCAACTAGAAACTCAGGTACTATATCCATCTAGTTAAAAATTATTCCTTTTGGGCTCTGTGCGATAGCCTAGTGGCTAAAGTCCTCACCTTGCATGTGCCAGAATCCCATATGAGCACCAGTTCAAGTCCTGGCTGCCTCGCTTTCCATCCAGTTCCCTTCTTGTGGCCTGGGAAAGCAGTCATGGACAGCCCAAAGCCTTGGGATCCTGCACCTAAGTGGGAGGTTTGGAAGAGGCTCCTGGCTTTTGGCTTCAGATCAGATCAGCTTGGCCATTGTGGCCACTTGGGGAGTGAATCAGTGGATGGTAGATCTTCCTCTCTGTCTCTCATCTCTGTATATCTGACTTTGCAATAAAAATAATTAAATCTTTTAAAAATTTTTTTCTCCTTTTCATGTGTTCTCCTGTTTTTTTTTTTTTTCAAGATTTATTGATTTTATTACCAAGTCAGATATACAGAGAGGAGGAGAGACAGAGCGGAAGATCTTCCGTCTGATGAATCACTCCCTAAGTGAGCCGCAACGGGCCGATGCTGTGCCGATCCGAAGCCGGGAACTAGGAACCTCTTCCGGGTCTCCCACGCGCGGGTGCAGGGTCCCAATGCATTGGGCCATCCTCAACTGCTTTCCCAGGCCACAAGCAGGGAGCTGGATGGGAAGTGGAGCTGCCGGGATTAGAACTGGCGCCCATATGGGATCCCGGTGCGTTCAAGGCGAGGACTTTAGCTGCTAGGCCATGCCGCTGGGCCCTGTTTGTTTTTTTTTTTCAAACCAGTCCTGTTAATTTGACAAACAGGGCAACAGAAGTCCAAATAGAATTAGAATTTTTATTTAAGCTTTAAAATAAAATTGATGGGAAGATATTAGAAATTATATTGAAATTATATTTATAATAAATGAGGAATTTTTACCCATTTGATTTTTCTTCCTATTCCTTTTGTTGAATGTGGTTTTTCTTTTAAGACTTATTTATTTTTATTACAAAATCAGACATACAGAGAGGAGGAGAGACAGAGAGGAAAATCTTCCAACTGTTGATTCACTCCCCAAGTGACCACAATGGCCAGTGCTGTGCCACTCTGAAGCCAGGAGCCAGGTCTCCCACATGGGTGCAGGGTCCTAAGGCCTTGGTCCATGCTTGACTGCTTTCCCAGGCCACCAGCAGGGAGCTGGATGGGAAGTGGAGCCACCGGGATTAGAACCGGCGCCCATATGGGATCCCAGCATGTTCAAGGCGAGGACTTTAGCTGCTAGGCCACGCCGCCGGGCTCTTGTTGAATGTCTTGATGGGTAAGTTGACTGTCTTACTTTATGTGATATTTTGTTCCTTCTAAAGGTTGAGACCACAATTTTGTGCTTTTTTAGGATGTGTGAAGCTGTATTGTTTGGTTAATAAAACTTTTTTTTTATTAAGTTTATTCATTAATTACATTGTGTTGTAATTTCGTAGGAACTGGGATTCTCCCCACCCCTCCCCACACCCTCCCCACATGGTGGGTTCCTCCACCTTGTTGCTTAATCATAGTTCAAGTTCATTTGAGATTCCCTCTTTGCAAGTATATGCCGAGCATAGAGTCCATCATCTTATAGTCCAGTCAAGTCCAACTACTTATTGGGGAGACCCTCTCTGGTCTGATGGCAGAGCCAGCAGAGTATCATCCCGATCAAATAAAAGCACTAACATACCATCAGCAACAATTGACATCATTATGGAATTAATTGACATAGTATTGAGCAGCCAACATGTTAAAAAATAAATGCGATTTCTTAACCACGTTCTGTGACCCTCCCATTCACATTTCAATTTTAGTTTATATACGATATATGACATAACATCCATAACATAACATATTATGCGTAACATCACATCATCTTAAATTAAGGCAAACATGTGGTATCTAACCTTTTGGGATTGGCTCATTTCCCTTAGCATTATGGTTTCCAGTTTGGCCCATTTGGCCACAAAGAACTGCATTTTGTTTTTTTTAAATAGCTTAATAGTATTCCATGGAGTAGATGAACCATAGCTTTCTTATCCAATCCTCTGCTGATGGGCATTTTGGTTGCTTCCATGTTTTTGCAATTACTGATTGTGCTGCTATGAACATAGGAGTGCATGTTGGTTTCTCGTAAAACAGGTGTTTTGGATATATTCCTAGGAGTGCTATAGCTGGGTCATACGGTATGTTGATTTTGAGTTGTTTGAATATTCTCCATACTGATTTCCATAGAGGCTGTACCAATCTGCAGCCCCACCAGCAGTGGAGTAGGGTTCCCTTTTCCCTGCAGCCTCACCGGCAAGTGTTGTTGGTGCTTTTATTCATGTGGGCCAGTCTTACTGGTGTTAAGTGGTACGTCATTGATGTTTTAATTTGGATTTCCCTTATTGCCAGGGAGCTTGAGCCTTTTTTCATATGTTTATTTGCCATCTGGGATTGTTCCTTTGTGAAATGTCTGCCCATTTCTTGAGTGGCTTGTTTGTTTTGGGGTTAATAAAATTTTTTAAAAATGTTTTTATCAGTAATATAGTTTTGGGGTATTTTTATTGTTATTATTATTTTCCATGATGTGGTTTTGGAGGTATAGGGATTCTCCCTGTACCTCCCCTTTCTCTTCCTCTCTTTTTCAATTCTCCTCCCCATTGTTTTCTCCTATATTATTACAATAGTATAGTCTTTCAGCAACACTCACAAGTCAAACGTTCTGCTCTTTAAGTGTATTATGGCATTGTAGATTGTTCTCTCTGATATAAGGCATCATTCATGTGAAATACAAACAAATAGATATATAGATAAACATGTATATACCTATATTCTCATGGATGAACTGTGCAATGAAGATCAGCATACCAGGACATGAAGATACATTGCAGTATGCATCTGTAATCCTGAGAAAAAGGAGGATTCCCAGTGAAACTGTTAAATATGCCTTGACAATGTGATGCTGGACAAAATTGTCTTTAAAAGCATCCCTACCTATAATGCTCACACCCAATGTGATTTTGCTATCAATGTTTGTCATCGTCTTGACTTGTACTTTTGGGTCCCCATCACTGCACTGCAAAAAGGAGGGTGGTAACAGCCATTTTCAGGTATGAAGCAAAACTGCTGTCATACTTGTCTGCAGAAGTTTTTGGCATCATAGTTAGCATGCAAGTTACGGAATAGCCCAGGGATGCTCTCAGTTTCCTTTCCTTTCCTTTCTTATTTTGAAAGATAGAGACAAAGAGGCAAATAAATCTTCTATCTGCTAGTTCCCTCGTCAAATGCCTGCAACAGTGAAGGCTGGAAAATTCCAAAACCAGGAGTCAGGAACTTAGTCTGGGTCTGCCACATAGATGACAGGGACCCAAGTACTCGAGTCATCACCTGCTGACTCCCAGGGAGCACATTAGTAGGAAACGGGATTGAAAGCAGATCTCGTACTTGAACCTGATCACTCTAACAGAGAAGCAAGCATCTCAAGCAGTGTCTTAACTGCCGTGCCATATGCCTGTCCTTTTCCAGTTTCTTGATGTGGTTAAGAATGGGACCAATGAATGTTACTTGCTGGAACCAACCCTGGCAAAGTTGAACCAATGCTGTATTTTTCTTGCTACTGTTATGTCCCACATAAAATGAAGGAATACATATCCTGCTTGTTTAGAATGTTTCCCTGCGTCACACAGGAGTTGACATGTGGGATTGGATTCCCAACCTATGCTTCTGTTCTTTTCTAATCCTCATAATGTCACATAAGACTTTGACTTGTTTTTCACATGTTCTCCTAAAAATTGGGAACAGTATCCATGGTTACTCCCATTTCTCAGATACCTAGTGTTTTTGTTTTTGTTTTTTAACCTGGAATTGTACTTTTCTCAATTACAAAATCACAAAGCCTGAAAGGGAGCTCTGGATTCTTTGGTTTCCTAATTACTGAGCCAGAGTTCCTCTCTTTTTAGTCACACTTCCAACAGGACCCAAGAAAGCACATTTCCAGGTACTAAACGTATTTCCCACACAATCTTGGTTGTTCCAGTGTTAGATTTATACTGGCTCTATTGTCTGAAGCAAAGTTTCATTGCCAGTTTCCAACATGATCTACCCCTATGTCATTCCCAATTGGACTGCTGTCCCAGAAGGTGATGCGGAGTTGAAGAAAGATGATAATGAATGCAGTCCCCACTTTATTTTTGCTCTTCTATATCAGATTTAACGGGTTTCTTTCTGCCAGGAAATTTCATGAATAGGCAAATGTTAATATTCCAGATTTTGCCCCCTTCAGAGTTATAAGGTAACAAAGTACCTCCCCAACGTGAATGTTCATAATTGAATGAGTACTTCCTGAACTGGTAGAAAGAAGCAACTTGAACCACTTTGAAAATGAGTTTTTTTTCTCTAAAAACTTGGTTGCTGCAGTATGGACTGTATTGTATGCTTTGGAATATGTTGTCGGAGGTTCTTTTCCTCATGGGTGGTTTTAGAACTCGAGGCGGCTTGTATTAAAAGCCAGAAGAATTGACAGTTCTACTTTGAAAATGCGATTTAAAAATCAAACCGAGGGTGACGTGTTTGAGAGTTATAGCAACCCACTCCGCCTTCCCCCTGACTGCACCCCCCTCCTCCCGCACGCACGCGTGTTTATCTCAGAACAAAAGTGAAAGTTGCTCTGTGATCAGGTTGCTCAGCGTTCTTAGTGAAAACCAGAGCCCCGAAGTGCGTGCCCGCGCTCCAAGCCGTGCTGTGGCCGCGAGGGCCGTGCTCGCGAGCCCGTCGGTGGATCCCCAGACCGCACCGAGAGCGTTCCCCGGGGGCTGTCAGGGGTGAGCCCCGACCCACTGGAGAGCTTCCCGCGGCAGCAGCCGGGAAGACCCGCCTCCGGTGGCCCTCTGGCACACTGGAGTAAATGCGGCGCAGACAAGTTTGTTGGTGTTGGTGGTGCAACGGTCGCCCTTTAACGCCATCCCCAAGTACAGTCCTCACCCACGAATTTAAAGACGTGATCTTAACAACACATTTTGTGTGATGAGCCAGGCGAGATCTCTGCCAGCCCAGGTCCAGAAAATTTAAAAGTTCCCTAGTGATGGAGTTGCTAAAATCCAGGCCTTTCAAACACTGCTTCGCCTCTCTTTCAGTGTTAAATAACTTCCTTAGACCAGTAATTGTTCATTGTTCTATTCAGCCACTTCCTCTCACATCTGAAATGTGTAGGATGGTGATTTATGGTTTTTTTCCCCTTCCAGTGAAGACGTCTGTGCATTCAATCCAGAATCTTGGTGCATTCAGGAACTTCTAGACAATAAGATAAGCCACCACCACCACTCCCTCTCCTGCTCTGGGAGAGCCTTTGGAAAAATCCAGCTCAAATCTACACTCACTCGCTGAATTGGAAAGATTTATTGACAAGATGATCCTGTTGCTTGTTTGGCCTCTGAAAACTACATAAAACTGAGAGGATGAATGATCGTATTTCTTTGTGCTATTAGCCAGAAGACACAAAACCAACATGCAAGAACTATTCTGTCAGGTAGAAATCAGGATCTTATTGAAGAGGGGAGAGGAAAGGGTTGAACAGCCACTGGTTAAAATATAACTTGGTGTTATATGAAGGAGTTGTCTTTCTGTGCGCCTCTTTCTGTGTGCTTCTAGTTTATTTGCAGACAGTTATAAAAAATGGAAAAACAACATTAACATTCTATGATTCATAAAGGAACATATATAGTGTGGAAATTCTAAGGATTGTAGGTAGTTCTTTGTGTTTGAATCTGTTAGAATTTTTAAGTATATTTATATGTACATATATACACATATATTAGGATTTATTTTATTTGGAAGGCAGAGTTACACAGAGAGAAGAGGCACACAGGGATCTTCCATCTTTGGTTCACTCTCCAAATCGCTGCAGCAGCGAAAACCAAGCTAGTCTGACCTGTAGCCAGGAGCTTCTTCTGGGTCTCCAAACAGGTACAGGGTCCCAAGGACTTGAACTATCCTTTGCTGCTTGCACAAACCATAAATAGGGAGCTGAATTGGAAGTGGAGCAGCCGGTACTCAAACCAGCACCCATACAATTGCCAGCACTGCAAATGGAAATGGAGGCTTAGCCTCTATGCCATAGTGCCAGCCACAATGTGTGTGTGTGTGTGTGTGTGTGAGAGAGAGAGAGAGAGAGAGAGAGAGAGAGAGAGAGAGAGAGAGAAAGAAAGAAAGAGAGAGAATCTTCCATCCTCTGGTTTACTGCTCAAATGTCCACAACAACCCTGGGCTGAACCAAGTAAGGACCCAGAATTCTACCCTGGTATCCTGTGTGATGTCCAATTGCTTGAACTATCACCAGGTGCCTCCTGGGTGTGAATTAGCAGGAAGCTTATTGGAAGAGTGGGAGGAGCTGGGACTCAGACCAAGCACTCCAGTGTGAAACTTGTATCTCCCACAAGGTTGTGCCTAACCCCCACTCCTGAGTTAAATTTTCAGTGTGATATTAATAGTAAACAAGAGGGATGTTATATGTAGGTGATCCACAGTAAGCTTTGTAGACCTTAATTTCTCTGTTGAACACCCAAATTTGGAGCCAGTTCACATATTTTTGAGATGTATGTTTATGGAAATGCAAAATAATGTTGATTTGTAGGGCTTTGTAGCTTCTTGTGAATTGCATGTTGATTTTTTTATACTTTTTAAAATTATTATTATCATTTTATGATACAGTTCCATAGACCCTGGGATTTCCCTTACCCCCTCCCCCAGCCCCTCTCCCATTGAGTTCCCCTATAACATTACTATACTATAGTTCTTCATAAACAGTCGTACGTCCATCATGAACAGTCGTATGTCCATCATGGACAATGGCAGAGAGTCCAGCATCCTATTGTAAAGATATAGTTAACAGTTTCACTAGGAATCCATCCTCAGTCTGGAAGTAGAGATGCATACTGCATTGTATCCTCACATCTGGATATGATAGTCTCCATTACACAGTTAGTATACATCCTCTTAAATGAAAAGCCCCAATACAAAATCAACAACAGGAAGAAAAATAAAAAATTACAATGCCATGAAGTTAAATAATGTGCTATTGAATGACTAATGTGTCACTGGAGAAAAGAAAAAGAAAATTAAGAACCTTCTTGAAGAAAATGATACTACTGTATGATCTATGAGCCGGTGAAGAATTTAATGAGGAAGAAGGTATTTTGAAGTGATGAAACTAAATCAAAAAGTCAAAATCTATGAGATATAGTTTCTACTTATCTTTTTTGATGAGATATAACTTCTGTAGGCAACAAATAGATGGATTTTGTTTTTTAATCCAGTCTACTAATGTATGATATTTGATTGTTGAACTTAAGCCATTTACATTCAGGATTAATATGAATGGTTGGTAATTTGGTCCTGTCATTTTAGCAATGTGTTGTTCATTGATTTAGTCTTCTGTTGTTATTTTACTGGGATGTTCTTCACATTTGCCTTTGGTTTTAGTGGGTGCTATTCCTCTTCTCTGTCAAGAGAACATCTTGAAGTATCCTTTGTAGGGCAGATTTGGAAGAGACATATTTTTTTTTAACTTTATTTTACTGTGGAAAAAATTTTATTTCATTTTCAAAGACAAAGGAAAACTTTGCTGGGTACATTACTCTGGGCTGACAATTTTTTTTTTCTTTTAGAATCTGAAATATATTGCTCCATTCTCTTCTTGCCTGTAGAGTTTCCTGTGAGAGATCTCCTGTGAGTTTAATTGGCATTCCTATATATGTCAGTTGATTTTTTTCATGTGCACATTTAAGGATCTTTTCCTTATGTTCTGTTGAAGAGAGCTTGATTATCATATGTCGTGGTGAAGATTGCTTTTGGTGAAGCCTGTTGGGAGTTCTGTGCCCCTCCTGGATCTTGTTTTCCTATTCTTTCTCCAGATTAGGGAATTGTTTCCCTTATTATTTTATTGAATGCACCTTTAATCCCGGCCTCTCTTTCTGCACCTTCTGGGACTCCCATAACTCTTATATTTGGCCTCTTAATAGTGTCTTTCAGTTCTCGAATACTTTTTCAGCCTGATCCAGCTCTGCTTCCAGCTTTTTATTTGTTTCCTCCTGCTGACAGGAAATATCTTCCAATGCTGAGATTCTTTCTTCTGCTTGCTTCATTTTATTTTGGAGACTCTCTACTGTACTTTTAATTTGCTCCACTGTATTCTTCAGTTCTAATGTATCAGCTTTCATTTGATTCATTTCCTGTGTGACATGATACTTAAATTTCTTGAACTCCTGTATTATAAACTTCCCGTTATTGATTAGAAGCTTTATAACAAGTGTTTTGAATTTTGTATTCCCCATTTTCTTGATGTATTCCTCAGTTAACTCTGAGATTGGCAAAAGCTTTTGCTCCTTTGCAGGGGAGTCTTCAGTAATATCCATTGTGCCTTTGTCTTCTCTTTTGCTCTTGGTTATTGTACTTCTGGTTAGCAGATTCTTCTCCTTGGGGCAGGTTTCTAAGCTGTGTCGCACACAGGTCTACAATTCAATTTTACTTATTGTGGTTAGTACATGGCTTTTTGTTTGCAGTCACTGTGCCACTCCCTTCAGCAAGTTTCAGGTCTGGGTTCTCATATTAGTCTTCCACAATGGTCTCTGTAGCCCCAGCTCCTGGGTCACCACTCTCCACCTTCTGTGATACCATGCTGAGGCTCCACCATTGTCTATACAACATTCCTCCCACTTCCTGTTAGAGCAGTTCCCAGGATTAGGAAGACATTAGGTGTCCTATATAACTATATTGTTGGTGGTACTGATCTTGCTGGAAGCTGTTGGCTGTTAGGTCTGAGGGTCATATGAACCTATTTTGACCCGTACGATGCAAAGTTAATATTTTTTTCCTTTTGGGACCAGTGCAATGCATTGAGCTCAGTGAGTTCTCTCCCAGCTCAACATGTACAGTTCACTGTTGTCCCTGCAGTCTTAAAGTTTTTCCACACTGTATAAAATGGTGCCTGATGTGCCACTACTAGAGTTCTTGATCTGTTGGCCATCATGTCTGAGGATTCCTTAGACCTATCTTGGGTGGAACCTGTAGGATGTCACATTGTTGCAGTTCACTGAGCCAGAAATTAGTTCACTCCCATTTCAGTGCATGTGCAGTACTGTCCATTGCCTTTGCCTCCCTATACAAAATGGTGCCCATTTCAGCTCTGGAGGGCGGACTGGGCTGTAAAATCCACCCTGTTCCTGCACTACCCGTCTGGGACCTGCCACTCTGTCTCTGCTCCTGGTCAAATCAAATAAACCACCAGGGTGGGGAGTTCTTAGAGTTCATCTCCTAAGCTCCTGGTGAACTCCCGTTCCCACCTTATTGCTGGTGAAGTTTTAGCTGCCAATGCAGTTCAGATGGCTGCTCATTGAATGCCACTGTGGTATTGGTCACTGCAACACCGCACTGTTTTCCCATGTCTGTCAGTCTCCAGGTGCCCCTCTGCTTTTGTTCTATCCTCTCCTATTTCCTAGAGTGTGCCCTCTCTGTTGATGTTTCTCCATCTTTTTAAACATGTCCTTACCCTATTCCGCCATCTTGATTCCTGCATATTGAGTTTTACCAGCATTTGCCATCCAGCTTCCTGCTAATATGCACCCTGGGAGTCAGAGGGTGATGGTTCAAGTACTTGAGGCTCTGCCATCCACATGGGAGGTCTAGATGGAGTTACTGACTCTTGGCTTCAGCCTGGCCCAACCCCAGATATTAGGGGCATTTGGGGACAGACCTAGTAAACATAAAAATCTCTGTTTCTCTCTTTCTCTGTCACTCTGCCTTTCAATTAAATAAACTTCTAAAAAACAATGTTGATTTTAACCTACCTCTGGCATAAAATTTGTTAAAATCATATGCATTAAAATATACAATTGTAAAAATAAACTTAATTTTTAAAATATACTTTGGCACACACAGTAGATCGTCAAAAATAAATTTTAAATAAAGCTGTGATAATCAGAAGCTAGCAATGTTAGCGATATCAATAAGCTAACATTTGTACTCTGGTTCACTGAAATATACCTAAGGAAAAAAACCGCATTTTGGGTAAAAGAAATGTATTTCATTGAGTAACTTAACTAGAAGAACTGTTTGTTTTGTGTTTTATCTCATGTAATCGACAAAGAATTGTGCCTATAAAAGATGCTACCCCCAGGTTTTAAATCGCAGCTGGGTATGGAGCAGAAGTAAAGTACATACATACAAGCTGCAACAACCAAGAAGACAAGTCACTGCCTTCTCGCCTCTTCCTTGTGAGGGACAAAGAATAAAGAGCTAAGAGCAGCTGCTGGCCAAAGCCTCTCGCTTCTGTTGTGTAGCCCAGGTCTGCGGGCCTGGAGTTGATGCAGGAGCGGCCAGCACATGGTGCTGTGCAGGCAGCTGCCTCTGCAGCAAACAGCCATGCAGGGCCCAGCAGCCAGCAGCTGTGCAGTGCAGAGAGCAGAGAGCACAGAGCGCACCGTGCCCTGCCCCTGACCTTGGGGGAAACCCATGCTCACTTCTTTTAGGAGTGCTGGCAAGAGGTCTGCGCAAAACAGCTTCAACTAAAAAAAAAAGGAGAAGAAAGAAAAGAAAAGAAAAAAGCTTCCTAAAATGTTCCAGTTCATCATGCCAGGGCAAGGGAGTTTCTCCTCCCAGCTTGAGGCTGTTTGTAATTATAAACAAATAGTAGTAGTAGGGGCAGAGGCCAGATGTTAGGTAAATGAAGTCAGTGGGAGACCAGTGGCAGAGCCAAGCTGGGTGTGGGTTTGAACACATAAGTACATTTTTCTGGCTGTCCAATCAGAGAACGCAGAGGTTTAATTTGAATCTTAATCCTTTGTAGAAGCATTAGCTTTGAATCTTAACACTTTGTGTTTATTGAACAGTACCATTTGGTCAGATTGGACACGAGTAGTACAATCTAGATTTGCATGGTGTATTGCACTTTATAAGGGCTTGATGAGCATTGTGCTGTATAACATCTGTAGCCACGTGCACCCGCAAGCTGTTGTTTTTCCCAGTTTATCAATGAGGAAACAACATTTGAGAATTTCTGCTTTGTTGAAGGGTGCATGGCTTGCGAGCCTCAGAGCTGGCCTTTTCTGTAATAGGAGAAAGCGCTTGGATAACTCTAGCTTCTGAATCTGCAGGGGAAACCACAGTCCAGAAAACTACCGTGGTGACCATTTCATGTCTCCCACAAGAGGAACTGTATGTCTTCCAAGGGCAGCATTCTGCTCAGCATTGAATCTGATAAGGAAGAGGCCCCCCTGATATTTCGTACTGAGAGTCAGAGCAACCCATAGGGACCCCTGGGGTTCAATACACATTCTCTTCCTTTTTTTGTAAATCTAGGGTATAGCCCTTCATAAGGAAAGTGAAACTCCGGATACTTGCAGAGACAGAGCTCACTTCCTCAGTCTCAGGCCATTGTGTCCTCTCTTTAAAGCACACCTCTTTCAGGAGAGGCTGCCATGCTGGCCCCAGGGATGGATTTGGCTGGCACTTCTGGCACACGTGTTTGATTACTCTGTGCAAAGTCCTGTGTGGAACTGGCTCACAGGAGTTTAGGATCTACTGGGGGAGACTTAATCCAGGAGAAAATACACCCAATGCTAAGTGTTCCACCATGTAAACGACTCAGAAGAACGACAATGTGGCTGTGTGAAAACTTTCAGAGTAAATCTACCCACCCCTGAGAAGTTGAAGTATGAAGAGCATAAGCAAATCTGGGGGCCAGTACTGTGGCATAGTGGATAAAGCTTCTGCTTGCAATGCCAACATCCCATATTATTGCTGGTTATTCATGCCCCAGCTGTTCCAATTTCGATCCAACTCCCTGTTAATGGCCTGGAAAAGGCAGTGGAAGATTGTCTGTTTTGAGGGGACCTGTCACCCTTTTAAGAGATCTGGAAGAAAGTTCTAGCTCATGAAACTTGACTTCAGTGCTTCAGTGTGGCCCAGTGCTGACTATTGCAGTCATCTAAGGAGTGGATGGGGAGACTAATTCCCTCTGTTTCTCTCTCTCTCTCTGATTCTCTCTAGCTCTAGCTCTGTAACTCTGTCATAGATAGATAAATTGGAAAAAAAAAAATCAATGTGATTATCAGAACCATGTTAGTCATTAGGCATCACCCTTAGACATTTTACCTGAGAAAAGTCACAAGTCACCCAGGCCTTGTTACAAAAGCACTGCAAATGGGGCCAGCATTATAGAGCATCAGGTTAAGCTGCTGCCTGCAATGCCAGCATTCCATATGGGTGCCAGTTAGAGCCCTGACTGCTTTACTTCCCATCCAGCTCCCTAGTACTGGGCTAAAGTAACAGGAGCTGGCCCAAGTTTCTGGGCACCTGTACCCATGTGGGTGACCCAGATGAAGCTCCTGACTTAGGCCCGGCCCAGTCCCAGTCATTGTGACCATTTGGAAAGTAAACCTTAACGCTCACTCTTTCAAATAAATGAATAATTCTTTAGAAAAAATTTTTTAAAGAAGCTCTGTTAATACATCTTAACTCCTGAGGTACATTTTTCAAAATCTGCTGGCAAGCTGGCCATGTGAGCACTAGTCAGCGGAGAACCTGGGGAGCCCTTCTGGGGTACCCTCATCTGGTGAGTATCTGTAAGTCAGGACAGACTGATGGCCAGTGGGGGATCTGTCATAGCATTTACAAGTCCTATTCCATAAAAGAGGTCACTTTGCCAACACTCAGGGAAGGCCTCTGTAGAACTAACTTGTGCCAGAACTGAGTGTGTTATTCTGAGTTACTGCTAGAACAGAGCAAACTGCATAATATAAATGGGTCAGTTCATGCAGTATCCTGCATGGGATGTCCAGGTGTACACGAAGGCCTTGGGATTATAAATTTAGAGGACACTCCAGCCTCCAGTGAGACATATGTGGAAGGAAGCTGTGTTACATTCTTAGAGGACTGGAAGTTTCTCTGTTATTGAGAAAGATGCACTCAGTTTTCCTAGAATGACGGCTTGGTCCATACTGACCTCTGTCAGCTCCAGTTTTGGCTTGCCAGCCAGCCTCTCTCCCCTCCTCATGTTTCTGCCTCTGGGTGAGTGCTTGAGCCACACTCAGCAGGACTTGTTTATCCTCATCTGAGGCTGCCCTCACCCAGGACGAAGAGCTTGATGAAATGATTTTGAGTTAGCTTTAAAAAGATAAACAGAACAACTATGGCAAAGGTTTGTGCAGTGCTTCCCCACCACTGTGTTTCACCAGCTTCAAAGCAGGCCAAAGGTGGAGGCAGAATATCACATAATGGTGTTACAAACATGGATTTGGCTGAAGAGATTTTCAGGATCTCACCTATGCTGACTGTCCTTCACATCACTGTAGTCATGCAAACCAAAGATGAATTTCAGTAACACTCTTTTTATATATGTGGCTTTTTGTGAGTTGTTCAATGTTCCCTCTCACATGATAAATAGGAATGAGTGGTTTTAAGATTTGAGAGCAAGAGCCTCTGTCCTATTCATTCGGATTGAAATTTTCATTCTTTCAATCCCGAAGATTTTAGGCAAAGCAAACACTGAATATCTGTTTGCTTAAAAATGTCAGAAACCTATCAAAGTAACAGGAAAAAAATGAAGACCCATTGCACTTACAGCATCTAAGACAGACTTGCCACCAAACTGTGGGCAGGGGCAGTCATGCAGCCAGCCTCAGTGTGACCAGGTTCTCGCATTCCTTCATCTGTGGCTCTTCCTGTGTGTTTGTTTCCTTCCTTCTCCTGTAGACCATTTCTCCGTGTGGCTGGAAACCTGATCACCAGCAGTTTATCCTCTAGCTGCTGTCACTGAAATGTTCTCTGGGTATCAAGTTAAAATATCCTAAAGGAAGAAACTCATCAGGTCAGTATGGGTCAGGTGGCCATCCCTGGGTCGCTCAGCAGGGCCAGCGAGATGGCAGTCATGAGAAACACGTTGACAAGTATGTTTGCCTGAATGTGTGCACATTATCACATGCCAACCTGCGCCTTTCAGATGTGCACACAGAAACCCCTACTGTGTGCATTTCCCCCAGAGGCACACACACTTATTGAAACATGTTTTGTGGCATAATTCTTACCCTCACTATGTGTATGGCATTCTCTGTTAAATTCTGTTGTGGTTTTTTAAAAAAAGCTGATTATAACGCACCTAATTGATCTCATGACTCATTTATGGATAGTGATCCGTAGTTTAAAAAATATTGTGTTGGACTTCAAAAGTAGCAGATCAAGTCATGTTGTCAACAGATATTTGGGCACAGTAACTTTACATTCAAGAAAGATGCTAGGATGTCATAGCATGACAAAATACAAGACATGAATGCCCTTTCTGGTTCCCATGAGCCACATGGGGACTTCCATGGGGTGGGGGAGGTGTGATGGCACCGTTCCTATTGAGGAATATTTTGGAGCCACTCCCCAATCCTTTATATGGAAAGGTTAATGAAATTCATGCTACTGTCCCTTCTCTTTTGCTTAGCAATACTGAAATCTGTGGATCTAGAAAATTTCCAAGGGTGCTTTCATTTCTCTGTTGAAACAAAATAACAACAGAGCTTTCTTGAAAGCCCACAGTGGCAGCAGGAAGGGCAGCTCTTCTGCTTGCTGTGCTGCTGTGAACAGTGAGGCTGGCATCCCCTCCTATCCTGGAGTCAGTTAAAAAGAAAGAGCTCTCCTCAGATACCTTCTTTGAGACACTGGAGTCTGTATCCTTCCGTCCCTTAAGTTGAACAGAAAGACTCCTGCATAAGGCATGAAAATGCAACTCAGAGCTCCTTGCTGCAAGCTGTCAGAAACCCACAGAGCTCCTGCATGTCAGGAGCATGCGACACCACGGGTCTAGCCGTGAGATGCAGATCAGTGATAGCTTGAGAAGATGAGGTGCAGACTAGGAAGGGGGAAAGATTCCATGAGTAAAACAAAGTACAAAATATAATGGAAAACATTGATGAATGACTATTATTGAATTTGAAAGTGTTTAGAACACAAACAACAGATGAAAGGCTGGTCCTTGGAATGTATAAGCTATGTTAGGGGGAATCTGAGGTGTCTGGTGAAGTTGGAGATAAGATGTCCCCTAATGATCTAGCACTTTCCTTGCCAGGTTTGTACCTTAAAATAGTGACTCCCCAAACCATTTTCTCACTCTCTGCACACTTTAGCTCTCTTACTTTTTTTTTTTTTGGAAAGGCAGGTGTACAGAGAGAAAGAGAGAGAAAAAGATCGTCTGTCCTCTGGTTAACTCCCCAAGCGGCCACAACAGCCAGAGTTGAGCCAATGTGAAGCCAGGAGCCAGGACATCTTCTGGGTCTCTCATGTGGGTGCAGGGTCCCAAGGCTTTGAGCCATCTTCGACTGCTTTCCCAGGCCACAGGCAGGGAGCTGGATGAGAAGTGGGGCAGCCAGGACATGAACTGGCGCCCATATGGGACCCTGGCACATGAGAAGCAAGAATTTAGCCACTGAGCCATCACATTGGGCTCTCTTACCCTTTTATGAAGTAATTGGTGCCCCCCACAGACAGAAAGCAAAGCTGAAACATTTTCTCACCCACTTTCCCTTTCATCCCCATCCTTTTCATGCTAACCAGAGGCCCACCTGAATCTGCAACCCCCTCATCTTTGTAATCATTGTCAAAATTTAAAAAAAAAAAAAATTGAGGACGTAAAGAACTTCTGGGGCCCAGCACGGTGGCCTAGCAGCTGAAGTCCTCACCATGAGCACCCAGGGATCCCATATGGCCACTGATTTGTGTCCTGGTGGCCCCACTTCCCATCTAGCTCCCTGCTTGTGGCCTGGGAAAGCAGTCAAGGGCAGCTCAAAGCCTTGGGACCCTGCACCTGCATGGGAGACCTGGAGGAACTTCCTGGCTCCTGGCTTCAGATCGGCACAACACTGGCCGTTGCGGTCACTTGGGGAGTGAATCATTGGACAGAAAATCCTCTCTGTATAGCTGACTTTGCAATAAAAATAAATAAATCTTTAAAAATACATATATTATTGATCAGACTTGCAATTGTTTGCTTACTCATTCTGGCAATCATCTGGTTTTCTTTCTAAAAAATAAAATAAAAACAAGAAAATAAATAAATAAATAAAATAAAAAAGAACTTCCGCTTATGTGAATTGTCTCTTGATAATCTATCATACTAGAAAACAGATCATTAAAATATTATCCAGTTTTAAAAAGGTCATTATGAGTTAACATAAATAATATTACTTACATTATCATATTTTTGTTAAAGATAGCTAAATTTCACCAAAAATATGCAAGAGTTAGTGCAAAGAGCGGTATTATTTTACAGTTTAGCAGATCTGTTTAATATCTGGCTTAATAGAAGGCAGCTGGATTTGCATATCTCTTTTTTATTCAAGTAGTTGATACATTGTTGTGGAGGAGGAATGTAAGGAAAATGTGACCTCACATAGATTTATAATTGGAAAAAGTATGATTTTAATAATCATTTTAAATAATTGTGGATGGTCTTCTTTGGTACTAAACTACACCTTTGAAAGATCAGTGGCAGTGTGAAATCAATCTATCAAGGAATCTTTAATTACTCTTACATTAAAATCTTAGTTTGCTTTTCATTTGGAACAGATTTGTACTCCTCTGATTTTGGAATAGCATGCAGCAATGGGGCAGGAAATATTGGACTACTGAGTTATGCAGATCTTGTAACTGTTGACATGTTTCATTCTGTAATATTAACATCACACATTGCTTAACTTGAGCAGTGATCTCACCAGAAAAGTGTTTAAGTATTAGAAAACTGTCAAACTCACAGTGGCAGATAGAAGTTTTCCAAAATTCTGATTTTCACATGAAAGCCCTAATCTTATCACCAGTACCCAAACTGTCAATTGTTTTTCTCCCAAGTGATAGGCTCCCTTGTCTGCCAGATACTCAAGTCTGAATACCCACCGTTTGTCTGGCTGTCATTGCTTCAAGGAAAGTGGCTTTCTGTGATGAAAGCAGCTTTGTCAGCTCAAAGGCCAGCAAGTGCCCAAGTGCTTTCCCCAGGCAGCCTTCAGAGGCGGGTACGGTGTAAGCGCACTGTGTGTGCCTGCCCGTTCCATCTACAGAATGATGAAAAGACATGTGTGGAGAGTTGATCGAAGTAACATTATTTCCACTGTCTCACCACTGATGCTCTACTTTTTATTTGTTTTTAAATAATAACTTTGCTGAAGAAATTTCTTTTAAAAAATGTGTTTATTGGGCCCTGCATGGTAACCGCTAAAGTCTTCACCTCGCACGCGCTGGGATCCCTTATGGGCGCCAGTTCATGTTTCTACTGCTCTACTTTCCATCCAGCTCCCTGCTTGTGGCCTGGGAAAGCAGTCAAAGATGGCCCAAGGCCTTGGGACCCTGCACCCATATGGGAGACCTGGAGGGAGTTCCTGGCTCCTGGCTTTGGATCGGTACAGCACCGGCCGTTGCACTCACTTGGGGAGTGAATCATTGAACAGAAAATCTTCTTCTCTGTCTCTCCTCCTCTCTGTGTACCTGACTTTGCAATAAAAATAAAATAAATATTTAAAAAGTCTTTAAAAATATATTTATTTACTTGAGAGTGAGAAAAATACTAGTTTTCTCCTTAAATGCCCACAACAGCTGAGACTGGGCCAGGCTGAAGTCAGAAGGCTGAAACTTAATCCAAGCCTCCCTCATGGGTAGCAGTGACCCAAGTCCTGGAGCCATCCTTGCTTCCTCCTAGGATTTGCATTATCAGGAAGTTGGGACTGAAACCTAGGCATTCTGATATGGAATGCTGGCATTCTAAGTAGTGACTTAACTGTTGCAACAAATGCTTTCCCCACCAGAACCTATATATACACAGCTACATATATTAAAGGGACACTGGCATGTTTTGTTTAATGTGTGGAGGTGAACAATTCAGTGTCTGCTGGCTAGGTTTTGTGGTATTGCCTCTATTCATGCCAAGGCACCAGCAATTCTGTATACCTAAATGTTAACAAAGGAAAGGCAAAAATATTTTAGAACTATTGTGGAAATAGTTTTGACTTTGTGGATCCTCTGAGAAATGTCTGCCTATCACTGCTGACCCTTGCCAGAACACAAATTTGAGATGTGTAGCCTTAAAACAAACCATATGCACAGGCTGCAGGCATGTCAGTCAGGGTAGGAGCAGGGGGTGAGCTCAGAGAGGTACACAAAGCCCAGAGGGTGCTTATGCTGCAGGACTGAAAATGGCCTGGGAATTGGCCTTCCTGGAGACATTGGCTCTGTAGTATGTTTATCTGTCCGTTGACTTTTAAGCACTTGTCTAAAAGTCTGTTATCTTTTTTTATGTATGTTTGTAAATTTATTTTTTCATGTGCCTAGGTTTTCCATGTTTTGACATTTCAGTCCTTGCCCCAGGCCTTCTTTGCCTCAAACCTAGCTCTCCTAGTGTTAGTCAGGAGCAGCAGTTGGCTGTGTAGGCATCAGTAGTATACTTCCTTACATTGTGAGACTGAAAGTGAGAACAGTTAGAAACCTACAAAGACTAAATGAAGTGTCAACTTTATTAGATGCTGAGTCCTCTGACAGGTGCATTTTTTGTTACCAAGCATACCCCTCAGCCTGTCCCCAAGTGTCATAGTGAAGGAATGTAATTCTCCTCCTATCCAGTTGACAGGGTGTCTGCGAGCTGGCAGAGTTGGGGTGTGGATGAAAACATTTAGCTTTCAGATATACCCGCTTTCCCAACAGGAACATCTTCTTGGTCCTTGGTCATGAAATACACACACACACACACACACACACACACACACACACACACACTCTCTCTCTCTCAACAGAGCTTGAGAAAAGAATTCTTCCACCTTGTTTTCTAAAGTTCAAAGCATTCTTGATCTGCAAGATACTGGGGTGGCAGCCATATAGAGCTCACTCTTTTCTACAAAGTCACGTAAAGTTTTCTCAGAATTCAGCTAAGAATCTCTTAGCTAGGCCCACTGGGGGGTTGCCTTGGCAGGACCAGCCCAGATCATTCCACAGCCTTATGTGGTCCTGTTCTATGGTGTAGAGCCCAGTAGCAGCTACAACACCTCCAGGAATGGATGATGCACAGTAGGGTTGGGGAGCAGTTGAGTTACTGGTGGGTTAAAGAGGAGCATTGTGGCACAGTGTGTTAAGCTATTGTGTCTGCTGTGAAGTGGATTTTGAAAAGTTCAAGTTGGGTACAGCACAATGGCTAAATTGGTTAATCCTCTCTTTATAAATGCTGGGATCCTACATGGGTGCTAGTTTATGTCCCGGCTGTTCCACTTCTCATCCAGCTCTGCTTGTGGCCTGGGAAAGCAGTAGAGGATGGTCCAAAGCCGTGGGATCCTTGTGGGAGACCTGGAAAAAGCTGCTAGCTGTTGGCTTCGGATAGGCTTAGCTCCAGCCATTGCAGTCGTTTGGAAAGTGAACCAGCAGACAGAAGACCTTTTACTCTGTCTTTCCTTGTCTCTGTAAATCTTTTATTCCAGCAAAATAAATAAATAAATAAATAAATAAATAAATAAATAAATAAATAAATAACTACAAGTTAGGAATGACTCTTGGGGCCATTGTCACAGTGTAGTGAGTAAAACCACTGTATCCTTTATGGTCGTCAGTTTTAGTTCTGGCTGCCACACCTGCAGTCCAGCTCATTGCTAATGACTTGGAAAAGCATGGAAGAGAACCCAAGTCCTTGGGTCCCTGCACTACATGGGAGACTTGCCCCTGGCTTCACCCTAGCCCAGCACTGACCATTACAGCCATTTAGGGATTGAGTAGGTGGATGGAAGATCTCTCTCTAGATCTCTCTCTGCCTTTTAAACTAAAAAGTATATAGAAAGTAGAATTAAAAGATGACTTTATTTTATTACATAAAGTGGAAATTCATGCACATGTACCAGGGGTCTTCAGAAAGTTAATGAAAATGTATTTTATGAAACAAATATGCATGAATTTCAAAATTTTGGCATAAAATCAAATTAATTTATATCCTGTTTTTCTATGAAATTTTTAGAGAATCCACATGTACTAGCAAAGACCAGCCTAAAAATCTGCCTGTGCCAACTTCTGAACAACTGGGACATTTTTACACACATACGGGCAGACGTGAACTTGATTGATTCAGCAGCCTTGAGGAGTGCTTCAGAAGAGATGCTGTTGTGAATGGCTTTAGGGTGGAGAGAGATTTATTTACAAGTTAATACAAGGCATCCCAGCTGTTGTGAATGCCACTTAGAGGTGTCCGTGCAGTGACAGCTCAGACAAAGGCCATGCTTGGTAGTGCTAGCAGGGAAGGATTTTGAAGGGAAGTGTCCTCAAGGGCAGGTAGGATGAGAACATGATGAGAAAAAGGAGAAAGGTTTTTGAGAGAAGGGACTGTTTGGAGGAAGGACTCGTAGATGGAAAAACTCAAGATATAGATAGGAGGTCACTGTTTTTTTTTTTTTTTAAGGTTTACTTATTTATTTGAAAATCAGAATAACAGAGAAACCTTCCATCCACTGGTTCACTCCCCAGATGGCTGAGACACTTGAGACACAGTCAGGACCTGGAGTTTCATTTGAGTCTCCATGTGAGCTCTGTGGCCCGAGTGCATGAACGATTTTCTGCTGAGTTTTCCAGACTATTAGCAGGGAGCTGAATCAGAAGTAGAACAGCAAGGACCCAAACCATTGTCCACATGGGTTGCTGGCATCATGAATGGCAGCTTAGCCTGACATCCATCACGCCAGTATCAGTCATGGCTTATTGTAAGGTTTTTGAAGACTAGAGGATGTTAAGGGAAGAAATTCGAAACATAAAGGGTAACAAGTAGAGAGACCAGATGTGGAGAGATTTGAAGTTCCTGCAGAGCACTTTGGTCAGTTAAGGCAAGCTTTGAAGAGGGAGCTATTGTGGTCAAGACAGACTTCGGAAGCCTAGTATGATGGTAAACTGAAGGGAGAGGGTGGAAGTGGCTCTGTGTGCACGGATGTCGGTATCTCATGCAGAGTAGAGGCTGTGTAAATGAAGCACACTGTGAACAATGGACAATGCTGGTGGGGGTGACATGGAGAGAATGGAAAGTGGGAGGGGAGGTGGCTGACTGAGAGGAAAGGAAACTCATTCTTTCACTCAACCCACTGTTGCCCCATGTCTGCCTGATGTTCTGCAAGATGCGTGTTGGCCATGTCAGACCACTGTTTGGTGACTCCTAAGGTGCAGAAAAAGCTGCAGACAGGTTTTGAAAGCCATCCTTCTTTGCTCTGAGGACACTCTCCCTGCAGTTGAGTCTGGAATACTGGAAAAAAATTACTGGAGGTAAAGTACTTGTGTTGTGACCTGCTCGTGACTGCTGCTTCCTCCCACATTGTTGCTGAAGTCCTGGCAGTAGGAAGACTTCTCTGGAACAACCACTCAGGCTGTGAATCTCATTCTTCCTTTGTCAGGCATTCTTTATCTAATGGTCCAGAGAAAATGAACTCGGAGTGCATTTCCATTTATGAGCACAGAGAAATACTTCATGTAGATGTAGGAAGAGTTTTGTTGCAGGGCCGGCATTAAGGAAAGGAGTGCATGTGGGAGGAGGGCGGGCACTCCCTGCATCTGTCTGGTTAGCCTGGACTTAGTCTTGGAGAGGGATAGCCATGTGTGTTATTTCCCGCTGGTATACATGTTAGGGAGGGGAAGAAAAAGCCACTGTTGGTCCTGAACAATGAGACTGAGTGGGCGGGGACACACACCACAGCGAATGGTCAGATTAGACAGAGGGAGGTAGTTTTCCCTTAGGAAGACATTTCAGCTTTAAAGAACTGAAAAATTGCTCTATATATAATAAAACAACATGGAGAAGTCTTATTTTGAAATGAACTGCTAGTTGCAACCACTGAACCACCTGTTTTTATTTTTGCCATTTCATGCATTCCATGCTTATATACTTTTATATAGATATAAATCATATTGTATCTGTCCAATGCTATAAAAGCATTGGGCACTTAAAATACAATAATAATTTATTTGTATTTCTATATAATTTTATAATAGAATTTAGTTACTATTATAAGCTATTAGATTTATAAATAATAACTTATTAAGTGTTTCTAGAATGCTAGATTATTATACTATATTTTGTTTCTATGTGCTGGGGAAAACACTACTTTAGATGTTTTCTACATTTGCCTTCTTGCTTTTATTCCCTGGTATACATTCGTGACAGTGAATTTATTGAATCAAAGGGTACAATATTTTTGTGGTACTTTTTCTCAGTTCCTCTGTGAAAGTGAGTGCTGTATTTGCTCAGTACTCTAATGATAATGAACCCAGAAGTGATGAAGCTTTTTATTTTATCACAATTTTGATTTTTACTTTTTAATCTCAAAGTGGCAAAAACTAATAGTCTCTTAAATTTGTCATTTCATAAGACTCTTAAATTTGTCATTTCACATTTAGATCTGTAGTCTAAATTAAAAAGAAATTCATGAATTTATTATTATCTAAAAATCTGTATTATATGTCTTTTTTCATTTCTCACGTCATCCTTTTTTATTATTATTTTCAGAAAACTTTTATAGCTAACATCTTAAAGCTGTAAATTTTCCTGGGCTAACATTAAGGCATAGCAGATTAAGCTGCTGCTTAGAATGCCCATATCAGAGTGCCTGGGATTGAGTACTGGCTACTCCACTTCCAACTCAACTTCCTAAAAATGCACCTGGAGACAACACACAATGGCCCAAGTACTGGGGTCCCTGCTACCCACCCACATGGAAGATCCAGTGGAATTCTAGGCTGCGGCCTCTGACAAGGCTCAGGTGTGTTTACTGCTGATTGGGAAATGAACCAGCACATAGGAGGTCTCTCTCCCCACTGCCCCTTGACCCCATTACTCTGCTTTAAAAAGCAAAGAGGGACAGGCTTTGTGATACGGTAGGTAAAGCTGCTGCCTGTCATGCCAGAATCCAATACGGCACCAGCTCCCTGTTGACATGCCTGGGAAAGCAGCAGGAAATGGGCCAAGTGCTTGGGTCTCTGCAACTTCCTTGAGAGACCCAGAGGAAGCTCCTGGATTCTGCCTGGCACGGCAGATACACAATCTGTGTGGCTCTCCTGCCTCTGTAACTCTGCCTTTCAAATAAATAAATAAATAAATCTTTGAAAACCAAAAACTGTAAGTCCGTGTAAACTCCAGTTGGAGTCCAGTCATATTTGTGTATGTGGTATGTCTCAGGGATTACTTTATGCAATTTATATATACATACATATGTATCCGTTTCTTTGACTAATTTTGAGGAGTAACTTGGCTTTTTAATTGAGTTAGTGTGTATAGATTTGGAATATTAAATTGCATTCTTCTGCAAGCTGCAAGCCATTTTGTGTTCAGGTGTCTTTTCAAAGCCCTATTTTCTTTGTGTCTGATACATAACTTTAAGACTAAAATAAGCCTGTAGCTTAGAATAAGTCTTCTAGCCAGTCTATCACACTTTTATTTCTCCTCCAGCCCATCCTATTCATTATTCCTAGATTAATTTTCCTAAGACATTGCTTACTGAAAAACCTCACCGGGAAACCTTGATTGACTCCACATTTCTAGATGAATTGAATATAGGCTTTTCACCTTGGTATTTAAGGCCTGCGACAAAACAGGTCTTTGCCATCTCAGGAGAATCGAGGCAAGGGGGATAAGCATGCAGTTCCTCAACCACATTTACTCAGCTAGAAACCCTCTGTGAAACCTCTTTCTCTCTCCCCATGTCTGTCTCTCTCTCCTTCTGCCTCTCTCTCAGGCTCTCAGAGATCTCTCATCTACTGTTTCACTTCCCAAATACCCACAACATTAAGAATAGGGCCAGACCAAAGCTGGGAGCCAGGAACTCAATCCAGGTCTCTCATGTGGATGTCAGGGCCCCAACTATTTGAGCCCCTGCTGCCTCTCAGGGTGCACAGTAGTGGGAAGCTGGATCAGAAGCAGAGCTGGGACTCAAACCCAGGCACTCTGATATGGGTTCAGTCCTCCCAAGCAGGGTCTTAACTGCTGCTCCAAATGCCCACCCCATTATTATCATTATTTTATAGATGAAGAGAGACACAGAGGTTAAGTGTCTCGCTTCAGGGGAGTAGAGCTCCAGAGTCCATCCTTACCTGCCATGCTGCTTCTTGCTATCATATTGCATCATTACTGACTTGCTTTCTGCCCCACTACCACACCACCAACACCTTAGGACTGTGGGTAATTCCTTTTTATATTCCCTACAACAAATACTTCATATGTAGAAGATGTTATCATGTAAATGCTTGATTGAGTGTGATAGATTTGTGCCTCTCTCACATCTGGTCACATGTCAGCTGCTGTTGGCTTCCCTTATGACAGAAACCTAGCAGACCTTGTTTCAGCCTCAAATGCAAAGACTTGGATTGACTCCTCTACAGGGTTTTCATGAAACTTAATGCCCTGAGGAGGGCGAGAAGAGCAGGTGATTACGATTTGGTAGGGACCCCTTGAAGCTATAGGCTTGCTATTTGGTTGTGAAGGTCAGGGAAGAGCTGCCTTGGGGAGGCAGGTTTAGCTTCTATCCATGTGTTCCTTTCCCAGTGACTGGGCGAAGAAGAAGCTACATCTACAAGGCTCGGTGAGAATTAATCCTGGCCACTTTAGGATTGGACAGCTGCTGGGTTAATTTCCCAAAAATATAATCCTGTTTGATTTGCTTTTTTTTCAAGGTGTTATTTCTGAGCTGATTGTTTTCTTTCATCCTTTCTTCATTTTTAAAAATATTCTTTTTCATCTTATTTTATTTATTTATTTTTTCAAGATTTATTCATTTTATTACAGCCAGATATACACAGAGGAGGAGAGACAGAGAGGAAGATCTTCCGTCCGATGATTCACTCCCCAAGTGAGCCGCAACGGGCCGATGCGCGCCGATCCGATGCCGGGAACCTGGAACCTCTTCCGGGTCTCCCACGCGGGTGCAGTGTCCCAAAGCATTGGGCCGTCCTCAACTGCTTTCCCAGGCCACAAGCAGGGAGCTGGATGGGAAGTGGAGCTGCTGGGATTAGAACCGGCGCCCATATGGGATCCCGGGGCTTTCAAGGTGAGGACTTTAGCCGTTAGACCACGCCGCTGGGCCCTTTCATCTTATTTTTATTTTCTTAAAAACATCTTCATTTTATTTGAAAGGGAGAGAAAGAGATCTCCTATCTGTTAGTTCACTCCCCAAATGCCCACAACAGCCAAGGATGGGCCTGATGGAAGCTGGGACAGGGTCTCCCGCAGGGATGCTAGGGATCCAGCACTGGAACCATCATGTGTTGCCTCCCAGGATGTGCACTGGCAGGAAGCCGGAATGGGGAGCAGAGCTTCGACCTGAGCCCAGGAACTTCTGTATAAGCTGCAGGCCTCCAAGTTGTGTGTTATCCTTTCTACCAAGTGCTCTACCAAATGTCCACCCAGACACCTTCATTCTGCCTGCTTCATGAGAATATCAGTTGCATTCTCCTTTCATGCTAAATGCGTGTCTGTGAATTTCATACCTTCATTCTCTCTTACTCCACAACAGAAAATTAGATATATATCTTTCTTTATTATATTACTTGTATTTGGAAATTTTCGATTTAACCAGAATTCTTGTCTTTCTCAGTAATCTGAAATCCTACAATTATTATTGTTGTAGGTTTTTGATGTATTTTTTTTTGGTGTCAGTTTTTATATTTTCATTTCATATTTTTCTTCTATATTAATACATGTTGTGGAAAATCTAAAAGGGAGAAAATATGCATTGAAAGTTAAAATTATTCATCTTGCTATTTAGTGATATTTATATTTAACATTTTGATAAGTACACTCATGTTGTTCAGTGTATACACGCATACTTCTTTTTCTTTCATAAAATTAGGATCCAACTACACATCCCATATCTTCAATATTTTCATTGTACAGTTTATAAGTATTATTCCTGGACTTGTTTTAAAAAATGAAAATTAATTAGAGACGTGGTTGTTGCTCTCAGTCAACATTAGGCATTTAACATCAAAGCATTTCCTGGGCAGCCTTTTGTCTGTGCTCCCTAGAGAAGTTTGTCCCAACCTAGAAGAGGAGTGACGAACAGAAAGTGAGCATGACAGAGTTTTGAGGCAGCTTCCTTTGTGGACCGAGGGCAATGGCCTTCACCCTGCCATCTGAGTCTTGCTACTGAAAACAAAGCTGGCTACAGTGTATGCACCACTGTATGTGTGGCACTTGATTCTGTAAGCCTGGCTTTTCCATATGCCTTGCCAAATTGGTTTCCTGACCATGACCTTATAGTTCAGCATTTCCCCTTTCCTCCACCCGTTTCCTGCCTTTACTTTTTGATCATCAGGATTTTTGTATCCGTGAATCCCACAATGGTAATGAGAGTCATCAGATCTACAGTCAGCAGACCCCACCCTTGATCTCGGAAATTCTCTTCTGAAAAGTACATTGAAGAGGTATACCTCAAGTGTAAGATGAAACCATGGCCTTGTCAGAAACCTGCTCTTCCCCTAGTTCTTACAGCAGAGTTCTGAGTAGAGCAGTACTCTCGCCCTCAGTCGTGCTGGCATCAGCATTGCTCTGTGGGCAGAAGAGTTTTCAATGTCCCCTGCATGCACAGGATTGCTTCACCTTGTCGAGCTCTCACTCCTCCTCTGTCTTGAGGATCTGAGTGTCTTTGTTAAATACAACCATGTCACTTTATTTTTCTAATCTGTTAAAAAATTTATTTTTAATGTTGTTTACATAGTTGAGAGGGACGCATGCCCATGTGGGTCTCTGGTTAGGGTGGGGAGGGTCACATATGGAGGAAGGTGGGCAGGACACATGTTTCATTTTATTTTCCTCCTGTGTACACAGTGGAGGAAGGGGAGAGTGCGGCTCCTTGCTGTGAAACTAATCAGCCCCTGGGGATGCTGGGTGGTCTTTGATAACACATTAGAGACACTGATGTGAGGAGTATTCCAAGGGTGTTACCTGAGTGGTTTCGATAGCCCTGAGATGTTGATTTCATTGCTCCAGGATTGAGAACATCTTTCCAGGGTCTGCTGGTTGACAAAGTCCACCTTACTGCATCCACAGACCCAGGAATATGCTGCAGAGCTTTGCCAGGAGAACTGTCTATGCTGTTCTGCTTTCCATCCTCTGACGAGACAGTCTCTACTTGTCTGGATGAGCTAGCTGGTACGTCTGCTGTGTGCAACTGGAAATGTTGTCTGCTGTGCAGATATCAGTAACTGAAGAGGCCCAGTGCCGATACGTGCACTCCAAGGTCATACTATACATCCTGTGATTTTCTCTGTGGCCAGTGTCTGAGTCTAGTGGTTCAGTTGGGGAGTTCCCTAAGAAACTTCGTCTGGAGTGGTCTCAGCCCAAGCCTTGGGACCCTGCACCAATGTAGGAAACCTGGATTAGGCTCCTGGCTGCAGATCGGCTCAGCTCCAGCCATTGTAGCCATTTTGAGAGTGAACCAGTGGACAGAGAAATCTTTCTTTCTGTCCCTCTTTCTCTGCATAAATCTGATCTGCCTTTCCATTAAAAAAAAAAAAGACATATATTACAAAAGAGTTTTACTGGAGGACTACGTACATAGAAAAACTTTTGTTCAAGGCCTGTGTTACAGTGTAATGGCTTAAGTTGCCGCCTACAATGGAATGCCAATTCAAGTTCTGGTTGCTTTACCCAATGCAGACCTCTGCTCATGCATCTAGGAAAACAGCAGGAGCTGGCCTAGCTCTTCGGACCTGGTTGAAGCTCCTGCTTTCTGACTTCACGCTGGCCTAGCCTTGGCTCTTGCAGTCATATGGGGAGTGAACCAACAGATGGGACTTCTCTCTCTCTGCTTTATTGTATTGTGTAAATACAATAAATCCTTAAAAAAAGAAGAAGAAACGTATATTCCCAGGTAGAAAACTGACTTCTCTCCAAAGTAATCTGTACACTATGCAATTCCAACTGGAAGTATCAATGGAGTTTTCAGTTGAATTTGATAAACTGATTTCTATATGCCTCAAAATTTGAATGAGGAAGAATGAGAGGAGTCCTACCAGGTAGAGAAATATCCTGTAAATCTGAAACAGTATAGCTGCAGCATAAAAGACAGATTGTTAGAACAGAATTAAATCCAGGGAATTAAAGAAAGTCTTGGAACCAGTTTTAATGTTTGCTAGATATATCATTTAAAATCAGAACACAGGGTCCCAGTGCGGTAGCCTAGAGGCTAGAGTTTTCTCGCTTTGCATGCGCCGGAATCCCATATGGGCACCATATGGACATCCTGGCAGCTCCACTTCCCATACAGCTCCCTGTTTGTGGGCTGGGAAATCAGTTAAAGACAACCTAAAGCCTTGGGACCCTGCACTCACATGGGAGACCCGGAAGAAGCTTCTGGCTCCTGGCTTCAGATTGGCTCAGCTCAGCCACTGCAGCTGCTTGGGGAGTGAATCATCAGACAGAAGATCTTTCTCTCTGTCTCTCCTCCTCTCTGTATATCTGACTTTCCAAAAAAAATAAATCTTTAAAAAAAAAATAAGAACACAGGTAGGGGGTGTTGGGTGCAGTGGTTAGGCCAGTGCCTAGGATTCCAACATCCTGGGAATGCATGGACTGAATCGTTTCTCCATTCCTGAGTCAAAACTCCTTCTAACGCACTCCCTGGGAGGCAGATGGCCAAGTAATTGGGTCCCTGCCACCGGTATGGGAAACTCAGATTGATTTCTGAATATTCAACCTTGGCCTAGATCAGATCTGATGGTTGGAGGCATTTGGGGAGTGAGCGAAATAGGAGGTATCCTCTTTCCACTTCCTTCCTCTTTCCCTTTCTATTCTCTTCACCTTCCTTTTCCATTCCTTCCCCCTTTCCCTTCCCTTCCTTCTCCGTCATTCTCTTCCTTTCAAATATATAATTAAAATAATGATAAAACCAGAGGGAAAGTATGGAGTATTGAGTAGAGATTGGAGAAGACAAAGAGAACACTGAGTCAAGAGCGTGCATGGTGCATCTCAGCACAGGGGATTACTGAGATGGGAGAGCCAGGTGGGGAGTAGTGATGTTAAGAGGTGAGCGAGGAGCCCGGTGGCGTGGCCTAGAGGCTAAAGTCCTCACCTTGCACGTGCCAGGATCCCATATGGGTGCCTATTCTAATCCCGGCAGCTCCACTTCCCATCCAGCTCCCTGCTTGTGGCCTGGGAAAGCAGGAGAGGACAGCCCAAAGCCTTGGGACTCTGCACCCACGTGGGAGACCTGGAGGAAGTTCCTGGCTGCTGGCTTCAGATCAGCACAGCACTGGCTGTTGCGGTAACTTGGGGAGTGAATCATTGGATGGAAGCTCTTCCTCTCTGTCTCTCTTCCTCTCTGTATATTCTAACTTTGCAATAAAAATGAATAAATCTTAAAAAAAAGAGGTGAACGAGAGTTCAGATTTTTAGCCAAGTCCCTTGTTCACCCCACAGATTAATATGAATGGTATCTTATGTTTTCTTCTATATGCCATTGTGCTTTTTTCTTTTATTAATTTCTGTTGGAATCTTTAGATTATGTGCCTGTTTATGATCTGAGGTAAAGATACAGCTTTCTTTTTTTTTTTTTGATAGCCAGTTTTGCCAACTACATGAACTGAATTCTTGCTCACTAATTTAGCTGCTGCTTCAGAATGTGGTCCTCTATAAAATAATTTTCCATGTTTATTTGTGAACTCTTAAAAAAACAGATTTGTTTATATTTAGAAAAACAAGTGTTGCAGCTGGCACAATGGCTCAATGGCTAAATCCTCACATTGTAAGTGGGAGGATTCATGTCCCAGCTGCTCCACTTCCCATCTGGCTCCCTGCTTATGGTCTGAGAATGCAGTGGAGGATGGCCCAAAGCCTTGGGATCCTGCACCCCCGTGGGAGACCCAGAGGAAGCTCCTGGCTCCTGGCTCCTGGCTTCAGATCAGCTCAGCTTCAGCCATTGTGGCCATAAGGCAGAGTGTAAGAGAGAAGGGAGAGGAGAGAGAAAAAGAGAGAAGAGAAAGGAGATTTTCCATCATCTGCTTCATTCCCCAAATGGCTTACAGGCAGGGTTGGCAGGACAAAATCAAGAACCAGGAACAACTTCTAGGTCTCCCACATGGGTGTAGGAGCCCAAGTACTTGGCATTTGGTTCAGCGAACCAGTGGCTACCCATGAGACTTCTCAAAGGAGAAATGGAGTTAGGCATTGGAATATGTAAGTCTGCATCCACCAGATGGATGTGTACTGACGAGCCATACAGGTAGCTCACAGTGCCAAGGGAAAGCATGTGGTGAATAGACCAGGACCACATTCGCAGAGCAGTACCTGACAGGGCCGAGATTCCAAAAGAAACAGGGGAAGGGGAAAGAGAATGTAGACAAGTTGTTGTTAAGGCTTTTGGGTACGTTACTGGTTTTGTGGCACAGTGGGTTAAACCATTGCTGGCAACACCTGAATCCTGTGAGCACGCATTCCAGTCCTGCCTGCCTGCTCTGCTTCCAATTCAACTCCCTGCTAATACGCATGGGAAAGCAGGGGGAGATGACTCAAGTGTTTGGGTCTTGCTATCTATGAGAGAGACCTGTCTTCTGTCTGGTTCTGCTCCAGCAGTTGTGGCTATTTGGAGTGAACTAGTGGATAGAAGATTATCTCCCTGTCTATCTGTCATTCCACTTCTCTCTGTAACTCTGCCTTTCAGATACATAAATAAATCTTGTAAAGAAATTTTTTTTGAATGATGGTGAGTGATGGTGGTGATGCTTAAGGAGAAATGAGGAGTTCAGTATTTTTCAGAGTGTCCTTTTTTTTTTTAAAGATTTATTTGTTTTTATTGGAAAGGCAGATATACAGAGAGGAGGAGAGACAGAGAGGAAGATCTTCCGTCCAATGGTTCACTCCCCAAGCAGCCACAGTGGCTGGAGCTGAGCCAATCCGAAGCCAGGAGCCAGGAGCTCTTCCGGGTCTCCCATGCAGGTGCAGGGTCCCAAGGCTTTGGGCCACCCTTACTGCTTTCCTAGGCCACAAGCAGGGAGCTGGATGGGAAGCAGGGCCGCCGGGATTAGAACTGGCGCCCATATGGGATTCTGGCGTGTTCAAGGCGAGGACCTTAACCACTGCACTATTGTGCCAGGCCCAGAGTGTCCTTTTTAAAAGTGGGAAGTAACACAGAAAAATTGGGGGGAAAAAACTAAACTTGCTTATCTGTTGATAAGAAGGATCCACAGAGGGAAAGGAAATAATTGATAGATCCTGGTTTCCAGGGAAGCTGAAAACAAGAACCCCAGAGAAGTTGGGGCACAGAACAAGAGTATCTGTGTAGGTGACTGTCACTTCGGGGTCTTGGTCAGAGTCTGATGGCGTCCATTTTGACTGTGAAGTAGGAACAAGGTGTAGTTTTGTCGTTTTGCTGTAAACATGAAAGTTGTGGTAGAATAAGAGGTCTGAGGAACATGAAGAAAGTTTGAAGTCACTCCTGTGGAGAGTGGAGGCAGAGGCAACGGGCACAGCAGAATAGTGTTTGGATCTGTGGAGCTTCAATTCCTCAGAGGCCACTCTTTTATGGGCAGTGAGGACCTGACACTGATCCTTGAGTTCAAGATTAGATATGGATATTGGGGATTATTGGAAACCTTAATCCCAAATTAAAATTGAGTGGGAAACAAGTAGCAGAGCAGATGGTGTCAGAGAAAGGCACTGCAGGCTAGGATGGTGAAGAGAACCAGTAAGAGAAATAGGAGTGCCACCTGGGGTGACATCATGGCAACCCAGAGTGTCAAATAGGAGTGAGTTATGAGAAGAATTGGTGTTGTACAGTAGTTCTCACCCCTGGCTGCACTTTACCACCTCTCAGGGAGCTGTAAGCTCCCTCTTGGCCAAGCCAAGGCCAGTTATATTCAAATCTATATTGGTAGCCAGAGTTGAAGGCAGAGGAAGGGGAGTAGGGATGGAGGTGAAAGTTGGAGACTGAGAAGTGACTGAGCTGGCAGGTAGGTCCTCACTGACCTTTGGAGAGCAGTTTCAGTAAAGTAGTGAGACCAGAAAGTGGTAAGACCAGATGGCAGTTTGAAGCAGGAGGGGCTGAATGAAGTCAGAATTTTGTAGTAAAAACAAAGTCACGAAAGACAGTTGGTGCTGCATGCTCCCCATCCCACTTTCTTATAAAGTAGCTGTGAGTAGAATGTCAGATACAGTGTGGACAGAGTGGGAGAGATGTCGAGACCGTAGCTGATGTCCTAGGCTAGCAAGAGCTGCATTCTGCAATCATCTGGCCTGATGTTCCTAATGCTGTGACACACAGTCAGTGCTGCTACCTGTAAGCAGAGTGGCTTCAGGGGTAAGATAGACTTGTAAATTAGCATGTAGAGCAGCAATTGTGTTTGGTCAAATTGCTCTTATAAATCTCTTAGGAAGGTGCCCAGTGGGAACTGACTTTCCTTCTCCATGGAGTGCGTTTTTCCCAGCAGCAGTGGCATAATCTTAAACTGAGCACCAGATGAAACACTTCACTTGCTTACCCCTTAATGTTATATGAAAAATGTGACTCCTGGCACAGAAGCCACACTCAGCTTAATTAAGTGCCCTTACTAAGGAGAAGTCATTAATGAGACATACTTAAGTATTGAAATCAACTAAGGGCACAAAAACATTGGTTTTCCATCTTTGCCATTAGAAACATGTGATGGGTGAAACAGGAATTGCCTATGTTACCTAAAGTGTTGCTTTCCAGTTTTCTGGGGTTTTTTTTGTAATTGAGTGATATAATTGAATTTGAGTAAATTGTTTGATGATTTAATTCATGCCACTGTGTTTTTATTTCTGCTTGCCCACAGTTATCTTTGGGAGTGTAATGTAATTATTAAGACGATAGGCCTCTGGGGTAAGTACTGTGGCATAGGGTGTAAAGCAGCTGCCTGCAGCATTGGCATTCCATATGTGCTCTGGCCGGGAAAAATAGGAGAAGATGGCCCAAGTCCTTGGGCTCCTGCACCCATGCAGGAGACCTGGATTAAGCTCCTGGATCCTGGCTTCAGCCTGGCACAGCCTTGGCCATTATAGTCATTGGGAAGTAAACCAGCAGGTGGAAAGATCCGCCTCCCTCTCCATTTTCCCCTTCCCCAATCTCCCCTTTCCATCCCTCCTCTCTGCCCCCTCTCCTTCTCTCTCTCTGTAACTCTTGTTTATATCTTTCAGATAAATGACACAAAAATTAAGCTAATATTAATATGAAGTAAATATTCAATGAATAAATACAATAAATATTAAAGGAAAAAAGCCCTGGCTCAGACTATCTGGTTTTAAATCTTATCAATACTGCTTCCCATTTATGTGAATTTTTTGTATCAACATATAAAGAAAAATTCATTTTTAAAACAAAGTAGGCAATTTCACCAATGTAACATTGCCCAAACACTTCCAAGGCCTTCCCCCCTCTGCTCACATTGCTGGTAGCTTGTTCACACAGTGGAGCACCTTGTCACACCACTGATAGAAGCTTGCTTATGACTTTCAAAAAACTGAACCCACTCAAAAGGAATTTCTCTGTGAACTCAAAGCAAAACAGATATATCTGTCAAGACTCAGAATCACGGTCTTTGGGCTCAGGTACATGAGTGCTTTGTGGTGTGGTAGAGTTCTCGTGTGAAGGAGTTACACAGATGGTTCAGCCAAGCCACTGCTGCCTGTGTACTGAAGCAGACTCCCTCAGGTGAAGCTATGTGATGAGTTTGTCAGATTTCAGGCCCCATAGTTTTTTGCAAAAAGAGAAGCAGACATTCATTTTTATAAGCACCACTACTTAAATGGAGCAAGGAAGTGAAGTCTAATGATATATTAATGAAACTAAAGGGTGGCTGAAAATGGAGTGATAAAGTGGTAAAATGAAGTTTCATTAACATAGAGTTGAGAGGGGAAGAATCCCAATACACCTAAGATTAGAGTGTATTTTAGTACTAGGATTTTCATATTGGAATCTCACAATGAACCCTTTCAAATCTGTAATACTTACAGAAATAAATTTCTCATTAATATTTCTTTGAAGTGTATCACATTTGCAAAGATTTTTTTTAGGATAAAATTGCCAGTGCATAAACACGTCCATGTTTAGAAATTACGTATTTGAAAAAAGTTACCACACTTTGGGCCCGGTGGCGTGGCCTAGCAGCTAAAGTCCTCGCCTTGAATGCCCTGGGATCCCATATGGTCGCCAGTTCTAATCCCGGCAGCTCCACTTCCCATCCAGCTCCCTGCTTGTGGCCTGGGAAAGCAGTTGAGGACGGCCCAAAGCTTTGGGACCCTGCACCCGCGTGGGAGACCCGGAAGAGATTCCTGGTTCCTGGCTTCGGATCGGCACAGCACTGGCCATCGCACTCACTTGGGGAGTGAATCATCGGATGGAAGATCTTCCTCTCTGTCCAATAATAATAATAATAATAATAATAAAAAAATCTTTTAAAAAAAAAAAAGTTACCACACTTCGAGAGACTAATTAGTTTGAAGCTCTGAGCTCTTTAAAACGATTGTGCTGTAGAATCATATGAGTAACATTTAGTTAGTGTTTAGTTTTATAGGTCCTCAAAGAATTAAAATGCATTATCCACTACATTTTTAGAAAGTCAGAACTACAGTGAGGTGAATGATGATGGCTTGAACTGAAATTTAGTTAGGTTAGTTCCCTGGCTTTCCCATGGTAGGAGAGTGCAGGAGTCATTTGCTGCATGATCACATCGTAACTAGTATGTGTGGAGGTTCTTTGCGCCAGGAGCTGTTCTCAGGGCTTGTGTGTATTAACTCATTTAGTCACCACAGCTCTGTGATGTAGATGAAGTCAGAAGCTGAGACCTGGAGAGGTGAAGTTGCTTACCCAAGGCTTCATAGCTAGTTTGTGGTAGAACCAAGATTGGTGTTCCTAACTTCTGCCATAGGACGTCAGCTTCTGGGTGAAATGCCTGTACTTGAATGCATTAAGTCTGAGGTAGAGTTTAGCTTGCTTGGGTCTCTCTCTCTCTCTCTCTCTCTCTCTCTCTCTCTCTCTCTCTCTCTCTCTCTCCTCTTTGAAAAGCAGAGAAACTAAAGACAGAGATTTTTCACCCACTGTTTACTCACCAGAGCTCCTGGCAGCCATGGCTGTGCTAGGCTGAAGCCAGCCTGGAGTGTCCCCCGTGGATGATGAGGACATGGTACTTGGGTGGTGATCTGCTGCTTCCAAGTGCATTATCAGGAAGTGGAACCAGAAGCAGAGGAGCCAGACTTAAGTCAGGCACTGTGACGTGGGGTCTGGCTTCCTAAGCAGCAACTTTATCACTGTGCCAAATACCCATCCCATTTCCATATACCTTAATTTTTAAAGATGTGAGTGTGGGGAGCATTTAAAAAATTAACTTGGGTCTGTTGTACTGAATATGATAGCCCTGTAGACAGGTTAGTTTTTAAAAGAATTATTGAAGATTTAAATACTTATGAATATTATGAACCATTAGGAACCTTTCCCTTATGCTGGTTGTTCATTCTGCTTGAATGAAGGTTTATTTTATACTAATTACCTCTTCCTGGTGTCATTTACATGCCTTGTATTTATGTGATAAACATTTTACTGATTATTTCTTTAATTGATTATATGTCTGATAACTTGGGGATAAGAGGTAGATGAGTATGTATTGACTTTTCAGCAAGTAACAGGTATTTTGATGGTTTGGGAACTGGGAATTTCATTTTGGATGTGTTTCAGGAGTAATTTTTGTCACTGGGTTTGAATTGATATACTCACCATTTGAACAGTTCCTAATGGCCTTGGTTTTTGTGTTAATTTGATTTTGGCTGTTGTGTTAATTCTGTTTTTAAAGATTTATTTAATTGGTTTGTTCGCCAAAGGCCTGCACCAGCTGGGTCTGGGCCAGTCCTGAAGCTGGGAACTCTGTCTAGGTCTCCTATCTGAGTGGCAGGAACTCATGAACATGAACTGTTATCTGCTGCTTCTCAGGAACATTAGCAAGAAGCTGGGTTGGAAATGAAGCAGGACTTGATCCCAGACACTCTGAGATGGGATGTTGCCATTCCAATAGATAACATAACCTGCTGTGCTATAATGCCTGCCCCTTGAGACAAATTTAACTGAGAATCATTTATAACATAAAGCAAATTCCTTAGATGCTCTACCTTGGCAGCTGGTCTCATCTATGCTTTCCCCTTAATCTTATTCCTCTAGTATGAAAAGATCAGTTTGGTAAATTTTTAAGCTTAGATTGCTATAATGACAAAATTAAAATTTTGTGTGTTTTGTTGCATTCCATCCTAAGTTTAATTTCTTTGGGAATTGTAGTATGTATATATGTGTGATATATGTATTTTTACTAACTTGTTTGAATGGAAAAGTTAGAACAAGAGTAAGAGTGAGTGAAAGAGAGTAAGAGAGAGAGACCTTCCATCTAATGGTTCACTCCGTATATGGCCACAGGATCCATGGCTGGGCTAGGCCGAGCCAAAGCCTGGCGTTTCATCTCTGTCTTCTGTGTGGATGCACTGGCCCGAACACTTGAGCCATCCTCCACTGTTTTCCCAGACACATGAGCAGGGAGTTGGATCTGAAGTGCAGCAGCTGGGACTTGAACTCATGCCATATAGGATGTTAGTGTCTTGGGCAATGCCTTTGCCCACTATTCTGTACTTGTTTGATGATGGTTTTGTCTGCTTATAATTGTAATACATATTTGTTTATGAAACCATAAAAATATCAGCTTTCCCTGTGCACATCACTGAGAACCTACTGGCTTCTTTTGGGTGAAGTTTTTTAGCCCCATCCTCCCCCAAGAGATATGTAGAAATCAGTAACTTCACATCAACAAGATACTATAGATGCGTTTTGCTTTGTTATTTTCAGTCATGGAGATCTTTTCATGTCCGCGTCAACCATCTTGTTAAATGACAGCATGGGCTTCCAATGTGAATACATGAGTAATAATTTATTCAGCCAACCATTATTGCCAGATGTTTGTGTTGTTCGTTTGTCCTCTCGCGGACACTGTGCTGGTGGGGACCCCCACGTATACTTACATCTTGGCAGGCTTTTCCATTTGTCAAGATGGGCTTGCTGAGTTTTTAGCAGGATGTGCTTTAGCACGTTGTTACTGTTGGTGCAGATATTGTGGCACAGTAGTGTAAGTTGCTAGTTGTGATTCCGTATGCCAGGTAGGGTGATGCGGCTACTCTGCTTCTGATCCAGCTCTCTACTGATATACCAAGGAAACCTCATATGATGGTTCAAAGACCTGGGTCTCTTCTACATTCACAGGAGACCCTGGTGGAGTTTCTGGCTCCTGGTTTCATCCTGGCCCAAACCTAGCTATTGTGGACATTTGGGAAATAAACCAGAGGATGAAAGATAGTCTCTCCCTCTCTATCACTCTGTTTCAAGTAAATAAATGTCTTAAAATTATTTTATAATCCTTCTAATATAATTCCCAATGTCCATACTATTGTGTGTCCCTGCTAATCGTGCATGGGAAGGTCTGTTTATATTATATCAAATTTCTTCTTTTTACCTAAGAAGCCGTTGAACTTGACTGGACAATAAGATGTTGGACTCTATGTTGGTATATGCTTGCAATGGGGTAATCTCAACTGAACTTGAGCTGTGGTTATGCAACAAGGTGGAGGAATCCACCATGGTGGGAGGGTTTGGGGAGGGGTGGGGAGAACCCAAGTATCTATGTAACTGTGTCACATAATACAATGTAATTAATGAAGTTAAATAATAAATAATTTAAAAAAATTTCTTCTTTCCTAATGTGAGTGATTTATTTCTTTAATAACTGTGTGAGTACCTACTACAGGCCAGGTACTAGGGTTTCAATAATAAGCTATTTAGAATAATTTTTTTTGCTTTCCTAGGATTTGTTGTTTTAGAAGGTATCTTTCTGATTTTTAAAAATCTTTCTTTTCTTTTTCATTTTCATGTATTTGATAGATCCATAGACTAGTAGTCATCTTTTGTGAATCACATATTCACGTTCTTATGTCTGTAACTAACACATTTTTCTCTTAGACTTTTGGTGTTGTTATATATAGTCAGATCTCTCTTCCTAGGCAGGTCTTCTCCACCTTACAATCATTAAAACTGTCTGCCTTTGGACTAGCTGGGTCTACTTAAGCCAAAAATAGGTGCTCTCAGTGTTGCCAGATAAGCTGGAAACAAGATGTTGAAGGAGCTTGGTGACTGTATGGCAGGGCTAGGGTAGCAAGACCGTCTTCTCCATTGCCTGAACTCACTGTGCTTAAGTAATGCTATTAGGAAGGTGTCATTTTTCCCATTTCGCTTCACTGTTTTCCCCTGTACTGTCTTCCTTCTCGGGCATACTGTTCTGATGTGGGCATAAAACAGCCAGCAGTGACAGACAGGCTTACTGTCTCAGCCTCTCAGACCAAAAGAAACGCTTCCTTCCCCATGGTCGGGGCCAAAGTCCTGGTGCTGAATCCGCTTGGTGTGTTTCTGGATGTGTATGGCTCTGTGAGTAGTCACTGTGGTCACAGGGTCGGAATGCTGAAATCAACCAGGCCTAGTCATGTGCTGATCTCTAGTGTTTGCAAATGGGATGCAGGCAAGCAAGGATGAAGAGAGGTTAATGTCTCAAAGCAAGGTGAGTGTTCTTCTGAAGGCAGGCCCCCAAACGCGCCAGAAGTGCTGGTTTTCCTCTGTGTTGATGTGCACGGCATTAGAAATGTTCACTGAAGGGGCTGGCACTGTGGCACAGCCGATTACCCTGCCACAAGCATTCTGGTTGGTGTCCTCACTATTACACTTTGCTTGGTTCCAGCACCACGTAGGAAACCCAGATGACTCCTAGCTTCATCCTAGCCATTGTGGCTGTTTGGAAAATGAACCAGTGAATGGACGATATCTGCCTGCCTCTATAACTCTGCTTTTCAAACAAATAAATCTTTTTTTAAAAATTTGCTGAATTTTACATCCTTTCAGAGAGCAGAAAAGCCACTTCACGGTTTTCTATTTCAGAAAATTAAAATGTCTCTATGAAATTCATTCTTTTTCAGATAGAAGAAATTTAAAACCTCAGTGAGGAAAGCAAGTCTCCTTTGAGCCAATCATACTGAATGAAAAAAAAAACTGAAAGAGGAGGAGAGCGTTGGTGCTTTTCCATCACATATACACAGAAGACAGAATCTTATGTTTGAGGGATTCATATGTAATAAGGCTGTATCTTCTAAAAACTGTATATCAGTAAAATTTGTTAGTGTGATAGTCATCTTTAGACAAGGTCAGGATAGTTGTGTACACTGGAAAGCCAAAAATATAAAACTAAAAAAAAAAAAAAACCTCAATCACACGACATAAACAGTTACTTCTCTGTATGTTACAGACAGCCCTGTGGTCATCCAGTCGTTTCCCCATCTGAGTCACTTCTGGCTCACTGTATTTTCTCCAGTGAAGGTTGGTGATGTGCTCTTCAGCAAACAGCAATGTATCAAGAAGCAAATGCCTTGTAGTGAAGCAAACATGGATACTGGAGTCAAACTTAGGTTTCAGTCTGGTCTTAAAAGCTATGACCTCTTCCGGGTGTTTCCTAATCTGAAAAGTGATGTAATACCTTAGGAGTTTAAGGATTTCATATTGTTTACGTAACAATAGCAACTGGTTTTAAAAATTGTTTATTAGCAATTTTTATTATTGCACTTTGGAATTACTAGTTGGGGTGGAGTAACATTCTTTTGAAAATTAATTGTGCCAATTAGCATATTCAGAGAGAGTTGTGTGTAGGAAAGAAATGTAACATTTTCAAGCGACTATTTGGATTTTTTTTTTTTTTTTTTTTGCCACTGGCAGTTTGTGTATAGCTATAGCAAGTGTTGGAGTGAGCAGGCCACAGGCTGTGATGTATTGGCTTGGATGGTTCCACAGGATTCAGGGATCTGTGGAAAGCAGTATACACTTCATATATACTTGCAGGTGTAGGAAAGAACGTTGGCCCCAGGTACCTGAGCTCTGCACAGCGGCCTGGCCTCTTAGGAACTGAACAAATGGTTCATTGAGTTGATGCAGTCTCACCTAGCAGCATTTGAACTGTGAACCACATAATAATTTGAGTAACACCTTCCCTTCATTGAGGATCTTGTTATTTGGGCACATTGCCATCGAGTGGTTTATACAAGCACTGTCCTCTGGGTGAAGCATGTTGTGTCGTCGTCATCCAACTACAGAGTCTAGCATCAGCTACTTTCACGCTAGACCCCATTTGGCGTGCCTCGTTATTCAGGGAATTTTCAAAGAACTGTAGAGGGACTTTTTAGTCACACATCCTCTCTATTCTTAGTCATCCATTCCTTTTATGGTAGTCATTAGCAAATATCTCTCAACCTCTTCTATAATGTTTCACAGGCGGTGTAAACTCTCAGTGGTGTTGGCTGTTTTGAGCTCTGTGTACTTAATTATGAGACAGTCAGCATATAATTGTGAAAACATAAACTAAATGTTGGCATTTTCTCCACATGGCTTCTTTTTACAGAACCACAGTTGTTGATGTACACATTAAGCCATTTCAGAATCACTTAAAAGATTTTTCTAATATGCACCTTTTGAGGTATTATCTTTTCTCTCCTCCAGTGCTACCAATTACTTAAGTGTGGTTGATTATGTTCTGAATTAAGGAACAGAAGAAATAAAATTCAGTGTGGTTAGAAGTTTTGCTGGAATGCCAGGAAAGCAGACATTGTTACATGGTAGATAATTAGAAGCACTTTTTCATGTAACTACTTGACCCTAAATGTTTAGTGGATGTTCAGGGTTGCACAATTGTGTTCTGCTTTGCCTGGCATCTAGGAAATCCAGTTAATTGGCTATCACCTAGTCTCCTTGATTTTTTTTTTCTTTTGAAAGATAGAAAAGTAAGATATTTCATCCCTGGTTCCCTCCCCAAATTCTGCAAAGACTAACCCTGGGGACCTAGAACTCAATCTGGGTCTCCCACATGGGTGGCAGGGACCCAACAGTTGAGCCATCACCTGCTGCCTCCCAGGATGAACATTAGTAGGAGACAGGAATCAGGAGTGGAGCCAGGACTTGAACACAGGCACTAAGACGTTAGTATAGGTATCCCAAATGGCATCAACACCCACCCTTCTTTCTTTTTTTTTTTTTTTAAAGCTTCCCTTTTGCTTTTTTTTTTTTTTTTAAGATTTTATTCAGTTTATTACAAAGTCAGATATACGGAGAGGAGGGGAGACAGAGAGGAAGATCTTCCGTCCGATGATTCACTCCCCAAGTGAGTCGCAACGGGCCGGTGCGTGCCAATCCGAAGCCGGGAACCTGGAACCTCTTCCAGGTCTCCCACACGGGTGCAGGGTCCCAATGCATTGGGCCGTCCTCGACTGCTTTCCCAGGCCACAAGCAGGGAGCTGGATGGGAAGTGGAGCTGCCGGGATTAGAACCAGCGCCCATATGGGATCCCGGGGCGTTCAAGGTGAGGACTTTAGCCGCTAGGCCACACCGCCGGGCCCCACCCTTATTTCTTTTCTTTTTTTTTTTTAAAGATTTATTTTATTTTTATTACAAAGTCAGATATACTGAGAGGAGGAGAGATAGAGAGGAAGTGGAGCTGCCGGGATCAGAACCAGCAGCCATATGGGATCAAGGCGAGGACCTTAGCCACCAGGCCACGCCGCCGAGCCCCCCACCCTTATTTCTTAACCTCAAAGAAAAATATGTTCTGCTCCTGTAAAGCTAGACAAGAAATTCTACTCATGTGCCTTTAAAAAACAAAATGGTAGTTTTTAGTTTGATTCCTTTTAAGTTTTCTATTTTCTCCCCCAGACTGGAAGACATGTTTTCTTGAGCATAGTCAGTAGTATTTCCTTTTTCATACAATCAGAAGGCATTTGGAGACATGGCTTGAAAACAACAGGAAGGGTCATAATTAAGGTAAGAAAGTGAGGATTTGGGACAGTGTGGGTTGATGAGTCAGTTGGTGGATGGGACCTTCTTCCTGAGTTCCAGGAAGATGTTATAATTCATAGTATTCGTCTCAGTCCCTTTCAGGTGTCTGGCTCAGCGTATCCTGAGTAAAGCTTTTGTCTCTCCCCCAGCTTATTACCCAGCTCTCCCCCCTAAGTTTTCTGTCTCCTGTCATAGAATCTGTCTCTATCCTTTAATCATCTAAACAGGAACTCTGGGGCCAGCATCATGACATTGTGGGTTGAGCTGCTGCCTATGACCCCAGCATCTCATGCTCACCAGTTCAAGTCCTGTCTGGGTGTTCAACTTTTTATCCAGTTCCCTGCTAATGTACCTGGGAAATCAACAGAGGATGGGCCAAGTGTTTGGATTCCTTACACCCATGTAGGAGACCCAACTAAAACTCCGGCCTCCTGGCTTCAGATTTGCTGAGCCATGGCCATTAGGCCATTATGACTATTTGGGATATGAACCAATAGATGGAAGATTTCTGTTTGTCATTCTCTAACTGCCTTTCAAGTAAAACAAATCTTTTGAAAAATGAGAAAGAAAAATAAACTGGAACCCCAACTTTATTGCTCACATGCCTCATCCATTTCCCTCACCGCTCAGGAGAGGGAGTACAGTGGATTGCAGGCTCTCCCAATCTCCACTGGGCTTCCTCAGCATCAGGCAGGTACATCCGCTCACTGCAGGAGGCTGTACAATTCTCATTTTCTTTGTTTGCCATCATGTGAAGAAGTTTGATGAGTATTGCTCTACAGGATGAAATGCACACTCCCATGAAGGCTATGCCAGTGACCCCAAATGCCTTCTGGCCCCGTTTCTCCTCCCTACCAAGTGCACTTCATGTTATGACCTTCTCAAGAAAAGTCTCAGTACCCTAGACACATGTTGCCGTTTCCTTCTCCTATCTAAATAATCTCATTTTGTGGTTGTCTTTTTCTGTTTCTGCATGGTGAAATTTTATCCCTTCTTTAAGTACAACTCACTCACCAGCCTCACTGAGCAGAATTAATGGTGTTTCTCTTTGTGACCCCAGAGCTTAAAACTTGGAACCACTGTGTTCTGGTGAACCAGCAGATCCCTGTTCTCTGGCATTGGGATCCCTGGGCTCTGATCCGAGCTGTATTCCAGATGAATGGTCCTGGGTAATTCCATGCACCTCCAAGTGCTTAATCTCCTTAATCCATAAAATGGATGTGACTGTAACTACATCCATTTCTGACCTCTGGGATTGTTATCAGGAGGGAGTGATTTAGTATATATTATCCTACAGTAATCATTGTAAGTCTTGTGTGTTTGGACAATAAACTTAAGACTGTGTCCTTTGTTGTGTTATAAGCCTCCCTTTCCCTCTTTTGTTCATTATCAATAATGATGCATTAGAGTTAGCATATGTATTAGTAGTCAGAATTCTACAGTTTTTCCTGAGTACCAGATAGTGTTCTAAGAACTGTGGTAACAGCGTCTCCCCCCAAACCCCTCACCACAACCCGAAGAGCGAGTCTGTTTAATTTGTTTAACTGGTGAGAAAACCGTGACATAGAGAGGTTAAGTAATTTGCCTAAGACACCGACAGAGTAGGAGCCAGAATTTGAATCCAGGCAACTTGGTCATAGATACCATGTCTTGAACACACTAGGCTGTTGTATAGTAGGTGTTTAATAGGTATCTATTGGAGTAAGTAAATGAATGGGATTCAGATAAACAGGCACATAGAAATGTGCTAGAAATGATCTTACTGAAAGAGATATTAAGAATTAACCCCCCAGGCCCGGCAGCATGGCCTAGCGGCTAAAGTCCTTGCCTTAAACACCCCAGGATCCCATATGGGTGCCGGTTCTAATCCCGGCTGCTCCATTTCCCATCCAGCTCCCTGCTTGTAGCCTGGGAAAGCAGTCGAGGACGGCCCAATGCTTTGGGACCCTGCACCCACATGGGAGACCCGGAAGAGGTTCCTGGTTCCCGGCTTTGGATCGGCACAGCACAGGCTGTTGCGGCTCACTTGGGGAGTGAATCATCGGACGGAAGATCTTCCTCTCTTTCTCTCCTCTCTGTATATCTGACTTTGTAATAAAATAAATAAATCTTCAAAAAAAAAGAAAAAGAATTAACCCCCCCCAAAAAAATCTCAAGAGAGAGGAAATGAGTAAGAAACAACACTGGGAGTAGAGGTGACGTTAGGGGACAATCAGTGTTAGTGACCATAAATGGTTGGTCTTTTGTAGATGTATAAAACTGTTTCTTGGGTCCTGGTGGCGTGGCCTAGTGGCTAAGGTCCTCTCCTTGAATGTACTGGGATCCCATATGGTCGCTGGTTCTAATCCCAGCAGCTCCACTTCCTCTCTATCTCTCCTCCTCTCTGTATATCTGACTTTGTAATAAAAATAAAATTAATCTTTAAAAAAAAAAAACTGTTTCTTGGCTTGGAATGCTTCTGGATTGCCGAAAGTGGCTTTATAGCTCACATTAACTCAGTTTACACCTGAATTAAAATACTTTCATGTTATGATGTAGACTTCTTTTGCATCACAACAAAGTGACTGGTACTGCTTCTGCTCTGTTGCCTCAACAGCTAGAAAACTGGACAAACTGCCTGAGGAATGATTTCAAACCCTGTACAACAGGTGGTGCAGATTGTGATCTCTAAGTAGAGGTGTGGGAAGGGTCCTGGGTTTATCTCAGCTTTCTGCCTGGAGATTTCGGTTCATCTAGGTGGCTGAGTCAAGGCAAGAGAGAGAATGAAGGAACCTGAGGCCGAGACTGTGATGGGAGAGGCCAAGTGCTAGAGAAGGGGAGGGAGGTATGCAGAAAAAGGGAATCAGACATGGGCTTGGGGTCCCTTGAGTCTGTTAGCAAACACTGAACTTATGCATGCCTACTTTGAATGGTTCAACCCTCAACTCACCTTTGGCTGAGTGTAGGTGGTCCCCAGACCATCTTCTGATGATTTGTTAGGAGAACTCACAGGATTCATCATCCAGTCACACTCCTAAGATGTATCGCAGGGAATGCATCCCCCCTCCCCAAAAACAGTGAGCAAAGAGAAAATGTTCATGGGGTGAAGTTTGGAGGAAACCAGGCACAAGTTTTGAAGAGTGCCTCCTCAGTAGAGTCACACAGGATGCACTTAATTTCCCCGAGTTGTTGCAACGCGTGTGAAATACTGGGGAAGCTTTTTAGAGATTGGGTGCTAGGACTTTTATTAGGGTCAGACTTGCTGTGTTAACCCTTTCTGAATGCCAGGCAAAGAACTGGATGAAATCCCAGAAGGCATTTGGCCATTTCTGGAGCCATAGGGAGTTGTCACAAGTGAAAAGCGTTTTCTTCCCTCCGTGGGAGAAGTCAGGGCTGCCACTAAATGCGTTGCAAAGCACGGAAGCCCTCTCCGCTCTTGGGAATCACATGGCCCCAAATGTTTGCAGTGTCCAGGTTTAGAAACCCTGGCCCAGGTCCTCCCTCACACAGCTGTGAAACGAGCTCAGGAAGGATCAAGTTGATCTGTAAGTACCTTACATGCTGGCTGAAATAAAATCAGCACCTTTTAAAAGAAGAAAACGAAATCCAGACATTTAACAATGAAACACTTAAGAGTCTGGCATCTAGTAAGAAGTCATTAGACATGTGAAGAACATGTAGTGTGATCCGTAACAAGGAGAAAGGGACTAGTAGGAAGGAGACCAGAAATGACCAAGATGGCTAATTTAAAATGTTACTGTCAACATAGTCATGGATTTGAAATGAAATGTGCACATCAGTAAGGACAGAAATGGAAAATACCTTCTTAAAGCCTTAATTTTTAAAAAAGAGTTACAGAGAGAGAAGGAGAGACAGAAGAGAGAAAGATCTGTCTGCTGGTTCACACCCCGAGTGACTTCTATAGACAGAACTGAGCCGATCCAAAACCAGGAGCCAGGAGCTTCATCTGAGTCTCCCATGCAGGCCACAAGCAGGGAGCTGGATGGGAAGTGAACTAGCCAGGACACAAAATGGCACCTATGTGCCATTTTTTCTTAAGTTTTATGCTTATCTGAAAGGCAGAGACATTGGTATGCTGGCACCTACAGATGGAGGACTGCAGCACTGGTCCCAAGAAATGGAAAATATTTTAAAATTGTAACATCTGGAGTTGAGCTGGAGTTCAGTTTTTCAATGAAGACTTCATTGGGGTGGAATTCATGGCAGATTAGAAAATTTTGGGGGAAAAATCATTGAACTTCAAGTCATAGCAATAGAAACTGTCCCATAGAGCCCGGTGGCGTGGCCTAGGGCTAAAGTCCTCGCTTTGTATGTGCCAGGATATGGGCACTGGTTCTAATCCCAGCGGCCCCACTTCCCATCCAGCTCCCTGCTTGTGTCCTGGGAAAGCAGTCGAGTACGGCCCAAAGCCTTGGGACCCTGCACCCACATGGGAGACCTGGAAGAGGTTCCTGGCTCCTGGCTTCAGATTGGTGCAGCACCAGCCATTGCGGTCATTTGGGGAGTGAATCACCAGACGGAAGCTCTTCCTCTCTGTCTCTGCTCCTCTCTGTATATATCTGACTTTCCAATAAAAATAAATAAATCTTAAAAAAAAACAAGAAAGAAAGAAACTGTCCCATAGGAAGCATGGAGGAAAAAAATATCTGCAAAGAAGTGGACAGCCTCTGTGGCCCATGGTGCCACATTCATTTTATTTGAAAGACAGAGAGAGACAGAGAGAGAGAGAGACTCCTGTTGTGTTGGTTCACTCCCTATATGCCTGCAACAGCCAGAGCTAGGCCAGACTGAAACCAAGAGCCTGATTTTAATTCCAGGCCTCCCCCCTGGTTGGCAGGGAGCCAAACTCTAGAACCATCACATGCTGCCTGCCCAGAAGCGCAGGAGCAGGGAGCCAGAAGCAGAGCTGGTACCCAGACCCAGAGATTCCTGTGTCTGATGCAGGTGTTCCAATGCTTGGCTTAGCTACTGCACCAAACATCTGCTCCACTGTTGATGGTGTGATTGTATTGGGTTCAATTCTTAGAAGTAGAAGGTGATCTGAGTGTCTCAGAAATGAGGCAGTATTAAGGACTGCCTTATGAGTCTATCTTGTCGTTTGAACTGCTAGGCATTCTCTGGTGTGTGGATCCGCGATGAAGTGTGACAGAGTAATCCTTACATTTTTTTCTGGGACCTGTTCCTACCTTTGTTCCCTCTGTGTGTATCCTCCTTCCACATCTGTGGGTCCTGCTTTAGTTGATGGCTATACATGGCAGTGTTTCTGTTCTTTGAAATAAACTGAAGTGTTCTAGCTGTTACTGTATTTTGCCGCATTTTCCATCTTACTATCTGGTAAAAAGGTTTTGGGTTGTTGTTGTTATTGTTTTTCAGAGCTGTATGTATAGAATCTTAGGAAATACATCAGGGAAATTTGCATTCTAGGAATCTTGTTAGAGAGGTTTTAAGTTCTAAAACCATCATAAGTTGTCAGTAAAGCATATATGAGAATCATCTGTACTCATTTTGCTTTTCTTTTTGATTTCTTACAATTAAGGTTCCCCTTTTCTGAGTTCAAGTTCTCAATTTACACTTTCCCTATTCCTTACGATTTCTATATATCTCCTCCTGGCTAGGAAGTTCTTAATTAATCTTTTCTCAGAACTAGAGCTTCCCTATATTAAGAACAACAACAAAAAAAGCCTTTCATAGAATCTTATGTTTCTTACCTAAGGTTTATTTGTAAATAAAGTGAGCATTGTGAAATCTGTAAATTTTCTAATTAAATAACAGTATTCTGTCATTGTGGGTACTAAATAGATGTATTATGGTTTAATTAAAACAATGATTGTGCTTATATTTAATATGGAACTGAGAAATGCCAGGTTATTGGAGTCCTCAGGAAAGGATCAATTAACTTCAGCAGAGTAAAGACGATTATCTCATGTTCCCAGTGGTTTAGTAATTCTTCCGAGACTGGTGAAAGTGAACTCTTGTGGGTACAAAGAGGAGTATGAATTCAGTTCACTCACGAAAATGAACGTATGACCTGAAGCAAGGTAGGCACTGGGCCTGTGGGGAGTGATGGTGGCAAGGCAGGGAGAAGTCCTTGGCTCCATAAGGCTTGCCTTACAGCCTCCCCGAGAAAGGTGTTCCCAAAGTAGACACAGCCATTTCACCTCTGCTTCCTGCTTTGTCTTCTCTTTCGTTTTTCAACCTAGACACTGGCTTTTTCTCTTACACCATGACTGTGGAGGTCCAGTATTTTGTAATTATACCAAGACAGTTTTAAAAGTTTGCGTGATAGGATTAAAAGTTAAGTTTCTTAATATTTAAAATTTGTATACGTCTTATTTAACTGAATGACAGAGAGAGACACAGAAAGGAACACAGAGCTCTTCCATGTGCTGCTTCTCCACAGCAGCTGGGGCTGAGCAAGGTCAAAGCCAAGGAAATCAGTTTGAGTCTTCCACATGGGTGCCAGGAACCCACCTGCTGCCCCTAGGGTGTGCATCAGCAGGAAGCTAGGATTGGGGTTCAAACCCAAGCACTCTGATATGAGATGTAAGCATCCCTACCTGTGTCCTAATCACTAAAAACACACCCCCAGAAATGTATTTTGCTGCCCCCCCAAAAAAGTTCCATGGGTAGTTTTTTCATGGTGCACATTTAGCAGGAAATTTCTGAAGATTCATTATATATCCATTTTTTTTTTCAGTTTGTAAGAAACTTTCTTTTTGTTGCTTGTGTCCAGTTCCCAGAAGTGTTATTGGAACCCATTTGCTGTCAAAATATGTTTCTTCACTAAAATAAAAACTGGAACGATGCTTACATCTATCTTTGGTTGCTTTCCCATGCACATTAGCAGGGAGCTGGAGGAAGTAGAGTTAAACCAGAGCTCCAGTCTCTGCTCAGAGGGCTTAACCTGCTGTGCCACAGCGCCTGCCACCCTCCCCCCACAACTCTTCATTATAGGCGATTCTTAGTAACTTAAATGCAGGACTTCCCAGACACTGCAGATGAGGAGGTGTTGTGGTGAGAGGAAGGCCCCTTGACAGCTTCAGAAATGGAGAGAAGAATGTCTGGTGAGTTAGGACATGGAAAAGTTCTTTAAGCCACCCAGCCAATGGCAATTTGTTGTAAAAGCCTGAACTGAGACACAGTACTTAGAACAAGGTTTAGCGTAAGGTAGAGCCTCAATAGATCACACTTTTGCAACAAGAAAAAAAGATTTCTTTCTTCATGTGAAAGACAGAGAGAGAAAGAGAAAGATTTCCCCAAACGTCTGTAACAACTGGTGGCTGGGTCAGGCTGCAGCCAGGAGTGCAGTATACCACCTGTGTCACCATATGGGTGGCAAAAACCCAAACACTTGAGTCACCCTCTGCTGCTTTCCCAGCCGTGAACAGGAAGCTGGACCAACAGGACAGCAGTACTAAAAGTGGCACTGTGATATGGGATGCAGTCACAGAAGATGGGGCTTAATCCACTGCAGCTCAGCGCCAGTCCCTGCAGAATACTGAATGCATGGGGTGGCAGCGCTCTGCCCTTCCTTTGGGCATGTCTTAGTTACCAGTGCATAATGCGGCTGCATTCAGCTGTTCAGCCTCTTTTACTGAAGGTTACCTGCAAACATGTTTCAAGCACGTATCCTCCACAAGTGCCTCTACAAAGTAGGCATTATACAAATGGGGAAATACAGATATCTATTCCCTCACAGAGTTCACAGTCCAATGGGGGTCTAAGGAGTTCATAACTTTGTAAAGGAAAACTTCTTTTTGAGCAAATTGTATTTCCTCACGCAGTTTTAAGAAATAAACCCAAGAGATACCACGAGTAACATCCTCCAAAATCACGGCACAGGACACTGACGTGGATAGTCAAGATGCAGACCTTCGCCATCATTACTCAAATCCCTCATGCTGCCTTGCTATTGGCCATACCATATTCCCCATTCCCATCTTCTCTGCCCTTCTGAACCCCTGGAAATCATTAATCTGTTCTCCATGTCTATGTTTTGGTCATTTCAAAATAGTCACGTTCATGCAGTCATACAGTATGTGACATTGTGGGACTGTCTTACTTCACCTCGTGGTAATTAATCCGAATTGTGGCACACGTCACTGGGTGTTTCCTTTTCGGTGCAGAGTGGTGCTAAATACAGCATAGTTTGCTTAACCACCCACTCACTGAAGGGTATCCAGGCAGTTTTCAGTCTAGGGCCATTGACAGGAAAGTTACCGTCAACATTCACACGCAGGCTTTTGTATGAACTTGGGTTTTCATCTCACTGAACTATGCGCTGGAGATGCAATCACCAGGGCAGTGGCATGGTTCACTGTTACCAAAACCACCAGGCTACGTGCTGGAGCACCTGCCACACTTCACCTTTGGACGAGCCACATACCTGGGACCCAGTCTTTCTGCATCCTTTTCAGCATCTGGCCTTTAAATTAATAAATAAATCAAATGTACATATTTCTGTTTTATTATTTTTGAAAATATTTATTTATTGAAAGGTAGAGCTACAGAGACACAGAGACAGACCTTCCTTCTGCTGGTTCACTTCCCAAATGGCTGCAATAATAGCCAGAGCTGGACCAGCCGAAGCTCGGGACTTCCTCCAAGTCTTCATCATAGGACCAGGGGTCCAAGCACTTAGGCCATCCTCTGCTGCTTTCTCAGGCACATTATCATGGAGCAGAATAGTGAATGTAGCAGCTGGGATATGAACCAGAATGCCAATGTCGCAAGTGGAGGCTTAATCCACAAGCGACAACCCTGTCGCCCGTATCTGGCCTTTTTATTTTAGCCATTCTGATAGGTATGTATGTGTCCAGTAGTTGTAATTTGCATTTTCCTAATGATGAAAAGCATCTTTTCACATGTGTACATCCTCTTTGGTGCAGTGTCTTGTCATTCATTCATGTTTTAAGTTTTTATTTTCCTCAACAGCTGAATTTTGAGATTTCTTCATATATCCTAGTCTTTTCTCAAATATGCAATTTCAAATATTTTCCAGAAGTATTTAGCGTGACTCTTCATCCTCTTGGCATGTCCTTTCATATAGTGAACTTTTTAACTTTGATGGTCTAATTTGTCCTTTTTTAAAAATTATCGATAGTGCTTTACATGTGTAATACAACTTATTTTATAATGGACCTGGGTTTTCAATGGTTTACCAAATGGAGAAGTGGAAGACATTCAATAGATTGATGGGTCGGATGGTCAGTACTAGCTAGCTAGGATGCAACTTAGCTTGGAAAACATGAGAACGGGTTGAAGGAGTAGGCATCTGACGCAGCAGTCACCATGCCACTTGGGATGCCCTCACCTTAGAGTGCACGGCCTTAGCTTGAGTCTTGGCTCCATTCCTAAGTCCCACTGATGCCCACTCTGGGACGAAGCAGGGACTGGCTCAAGCGGTTAGGTCCCTGTGATCCATGGGAGGATCTCCCATGAGAGGATCTCCCAGCTTCTACCTGACCCAGGCCTCACTGTGTGAGCACTTGGAGAGTGAACTAGAAAGTGAGAAATTTCTCTTTCTTTCAAACAAATAAAATGCATTCTAAAATGTTTAAAATAAGTGACCTTGAGAACTCTTCTATAATCGCATACCCACAGTCACACTTCTGCAGCCAAAATACTCTGTATTCATTACGGAATGACGAGGTGGGGATGGAGGGTAATTGCTTTGTGTTTGCAATTTAAAATGCATTCAGGGATTGGTGAATATTATATGTGTCCTTTCAAAACTAAGAAATAACTGCTGCCGGTGTCCTCAGACAAATAATATTGAGTCTTTGACTCTGGAGGGAAGCTCAAAAAAAGCTTTTTCCTATACAAACACTGTGGTGGTGATTACCCACCGGTGAAGAGCACTATAGAACTTTGGACATAAATGAACTTTCCATTAAACTGGCAGAGTTCAGCTCTGTCCGTGGGGCCCAGGGTCTCCTCTTTGGCCAGAGTGGTAGACTGCAGATCACCACAGCCACATTTGCTCACGGTAGGGGGGTGGGTGAGTAGAGTCCCTCAGCTGCAGGCAGCCACAGGACTGCCAGTTTAGCTTCCACTAAGAGTTTAGCTTCCACTAAGAGTTTTTCTGTGTCCTAACTCACCAGACATTCTTCTCATGAAGAAAGAAATCTTTTTTTCTTGTTGTAAAAATGTGATCTATTGAGGCTCTACCTTATGCTAAACCTTGTTCTAAGTACTGTGTCTCAGTTCAGGCTTTTATAACAAATTGCCATTGGCTGGGTGCCTTAAAGAACAAATATTGATTTCTCATGATTCTGGAGGCTGGATGCCCGAGACCAGGCTTCTCAGCATGGTTGGGTTGGGTGAAGGTCTTTGGCTCAGTTTTGAGCTTCCATGATCTTTTCTTGCTTGGTGCAAAGAGAGAGAGGGAGATCTTCCTGCCTTTTTAAGGCCCCTGATGCCACCACAGGGGCTCCACACTCACGATCTTCTAAACCTGCTATACCTCACAGAGGCCTTTCCGATGACCCTGAAGGCTAGCGCTCAGTCTAAAGCAGCTAGAAATCCATCAGTGAACAGATTAGAGGTGGAGGTCCCTCCTCTGGTGGAGCTTATGGTTGAACTGCGGGTCGAAGACAGCAAGCATGTTACAGTGTGCATCATGCAGGAGTGTGCCTTGCAGAAGTCATGCTCGTGCCATAGGCACAAGAGGCGGTGGTGGCAGGGGCTAGGGTGATCCATACCTAATTGGATTCTGAGATGGGACCAGCAGGATTCCCTGCCAGATTGGGTGTAAGGAGTCCATGACAACTGCAAGGCTTGGGACTGCAAAGCTTGGGAGCTCAGGGCTGGAATGAATAGTGTCACCATTAACCCATATGGGAAAAAGTGCAGGGGGCCAGCTTTTCGGGATTACTGAAGAAACAAGTATTGAATTTGAGACATCTTTGTGGAAATATTGAATTGGCAGTTGTGATTGCAGTTTGGCCTTTAGAGGAAAGGAATATAGAGGATACCTGTGTCACCATACGGGTGGCAAGAAAGAATAGAGGAAAACCTAGAGTTGTAAGCCTGGAAGTTGGCAGTCCTTCTGTGATGTTTAAGGCCGTGATATAAGGTGAGATCTGAAGGGCATAGCATGGTGAAGAAGCCACAGGGACCTTCAGAGTTTGAGAGAGCAGAGAGAAAAAGAGGAAGCAGCTGAGAGAGACCAAGAGGAAGGCCAGAGTGAGGAAGAAGCCCAGGTAGCAGAGGAGCCTGGAGGCCTGGTGATTCAGAGCAGCATTTCCCAGTGGAGCAGCTGTCAGCTGCTCCACCATTTAGGTCTGGTCAGGTAGCATCAAGCGCTGACCAGGGACTTTAGCAAGAACAGAATGAAGTTTTGAAAAAGGTACTTTAAAAAGCTATTTTTCAGTTCCTCAAAAAGTTAAACATAGAATTACAGTATGACTCAGAAATTCCACTTGTAGGTATATACCCAAAGGAATTGAAAGCAGGAATTCATGGTATATGGCACGATGGCTCAGTGACTAAATCCTCACCTGGCACATGCTGAGATCCCATGGACACCAACTGAAGTCCTGGCTGCTCCACTTCTCATCCAGTTCCCTGCTTGTGGCCTGCACCCATTTGGGAGACCTGGAAGAAGCTTCTGGCTCCTGGCTTTGGTTCAGTTCAGTTCTGGCCATTGCGGCTACTTGGGGAGTGAGCCAGCAGACAGATCTCTCTGTCTCTGTCTCTCCTTCTCTCTGTAAGTCTGCCTTTCCAAGAAAAAGCAAATAATCCTTAATTTAAAAAAAAAAAAAAAAAAAAAGGAGGGCTCAGTGTTTTAGCCTAGCGGTGAAAGTCCTCACCTTGCACGTGCCAGGATCCCATATGGGCACCAGTTCTAATCCCGGCAGGCCCCGCTTCCCATCCAGCTCCCTGCTTGTGACTTGGGAAAGCAGCTGAGGATGGCCTAAAGCCTTGGGATCCTGCACCCTCGTGGGAGACCTGGAGGAAGGTCCCTGGCTCCTGGCTTCAGATAAGCTCAGCTCTGGCTGTTGTGGCCACTTGGAAAGTGAATCATCAGACAGAAGATCTTTCTCTCTATCTCTCCATATATCTGATTTTCCAATAAAAATAAATAAATATTTAAAGAAAAAAGAATAAATATTGTATAGTTTCACTTATACCAAATACTTATAATAGTTAAATTCATGACAGTGTAGAAGAGCAGTCAACGTAGGCCAGGGGTTGAAGAAAATGGACAGCTGCTGATTTTATTTATTTATTTGAAACATATATTTATTTGAAAGGGAGAGAGAGCAAGGGAAAAAGAGGGAGGGAGGGAGAGACATGCTTCCATCCATTGGCTCATTTACGCAGATACCCACGAGTGCCAGGAATAGGCCACGTTGAAGTCAGGAACAGCAGTTCCATCGAGGCTGCCCATGTGGGTAGCAGGTGCCTAAACACGTGGGCCATCACCATCTGCTGTCTTCATATGCACATTAGCAGGAAACTGTTTCGGAAATACAAAGTAGCCAGGACTCGAAGAGGGCACTGTTGTGTGGAATATGGGTGTCCCAAGCAGTGCCATAGAACACACCCCAGAGTTATTCTTTAATAAGAACAGTTTCTCTTTGGGATGTGAGAAAGATTCTGGAAGTGGATGTGACATTATTGGGTTGTGCACCATTGGGAAGGAACTTGTCACTGTATTATACACTGAGAAAATGTTAGAATAATAAATGTAAGTAACATAATTTAAAAGCTTGTGGAATACCAATGAAACATTGTCTAAAGGGAAATTGTTAGTGCACATATATTAGAATTAAAAGCAATGACTGAGCAAAAGAAAAGCTCTCATTTCTGGTCCAAAGACTGCTTGCTCTTCACATCATCCCTGACATGGCTTGCCTTACATTCCTATAGTACATTTTTGTTCCACTCCTTACTGATTGATTCACACTTTAACCATTGCGCTGGAAGAAGACTATGTCCTCTTCTACAGGTCGTCATCCAAAAGCAAGAGAAAAGCCAATTGCGAACATAATCCACCCAAACACAATTATTGTTTTTAAAATTACAAATACATCCCTTCATTCAGGAAAACTGTTCTCTTTTTCTCATATAATGGTCCTTGGAGATAATGTTGTTTGAATGCACATGTAAATAATTTCCCTGCTAGAAACAGCATTTGCGAAAATTCCACAGAGCTGATATGGAGAAAGCCTTGAGTACTGAAGGGTTTTGTGGTGCAGCATGTTTAATAACCATGACAGTTCAGGAATCCTAAGCAGACTCGCCTCCTTGTCTGGGATCTGTCGACAGCATTGTGTCTCTTCTGGCAAGCCCCTAAATAGTGTGTTTCAGCTAAAACCATGCTAATGATGGTCTACCAAATCTTTATGGGATAGTTTTAAATCTCGACATTCTCAGGATGAAGCAAACAACTTTTCCTCCATTCCTTCCAGAAACTGCTACTTGAAATGATGTAGCAAACAAACAAACAAAAAAAGAGATGTGAAATTGCTTCACACCCTGGGTGGAACAAAGCCTGGTGTGTGGCTGGGGCTGCAGGGAGCCGTGTGCCGCCTTTGTATGATCTCCGAGGTAAGTGGGGATGGCTGAAAGATAGATCGGTGCCAGATGCAGCCTTCCATGGATTCAGACAGCTGCTGCCGGGCTTGTACTCATGAGCTGGGAAGGCACAGTAGAAGCAGCAGCGCGAGGCCCCAACGCCAACATGACAGTGAGAACAGTGGAATGATACAGTATTCACTAAGTGATTTTAATCTCAGAGATTAAATGTCACCCAATCAGTTTCCAGGCTTTAAGACATCAACTCATATGAAGTCATTAGAGGGCCCAAATCTTTGTATAAATGGGGAAATAAAAGTTTTACTTTCTGTATTTTCTTTCTTAGAAAGTATTAGTAGCTTTAGAACAACAACCAAAAAAAAAATGTATTTTAATCTCATTTGGATAATATTCAGCTGAAAATCATGTTACCTTCCCTAGCACACACACCATCATATAAGAGATGTATTCTTGCAACAGCCAGGCTGATGTCCTTCAGTAGATGGGAGTGATGCTTGCTTGTTTATCTTCCTTTTTTCCCCTTACGATTTACTTGTTTGAACGTCAGAGTTACACAGAGAGAGGAAGAGACAGGAGAGAGATTGATTTACTGTCTACTGGTTCATTCCCCAAGTGGCCACAATGGCCAGGGAAAAACCAGGCCAAAGTCGAGCGTCTTTGGGCTGCACCACAAAAGTGCAAGGGCCCAAGCACTTGGGCCATCTCACAGGCACATTATCAAGGGGCTGGATTGGAACTAGAACAGTCAGATATGGAACTGCTCATATGGGTTGCCAGTATCACAGGCTATGGCTTTCTGCGCTATACCATGATTCCAGCTCCTATTTCTCCTTAAAAAAAAAAGGTCTTAGATAAGCTTCCCAAGCCTCTGCCAGCTTTAAAGTCCCTTTCTCAGCTTTGGGGTTAGCACTTGAGACATTCCTCACCTCCCTTATCAGAGTGCCTGGGAATAAGCTGCTGACTTAGCAGCAGTGTGGAGTCTAGAAAGTCAGGGGACTGGCGTCAAACCCAGGCACTTGGATATGGGATGCAGAGGTCTTTACCTGTATGTCTTAAACACCAGCTCAAATGCCTGCTTCAGGTTTTGTTTTTGTTAGCTTTTTTTAAATAAAGGTTAGAATAGTTATAAATAAGCTGTAACCAAATTAGAAACTCTGTATGTTCAAGAGCAGATAATAATGTTAATGTAAAAAAACTCCTATGCTTTGGAATATACTCTGGGCTTGAATATACTGTCTAGTTTGTTTTTCTAGGGGCAAACTTAAACATGCTTGAATTATGGTTGAATGAAAGGGAATAATACCTTAGGTCACGTGGTCTAACTTCATTTAAATCTGCAGTTTCAGAGTGAGCAAGGCTGCCACTTCTCTCCTTTTCTCCCTCTTTTCCTCTTATGGTCTAGTACTGACTGCCTGACCATGTTAACCTAATTTTGAGATATTCTATTTTTGTTATTTCACTTCATAAGCAAGGATACTTGTAAAAGTTCATGGTAAGTGGAATTCAAAGATAAGTATAATTTCAGGCCCGGCGGCGTGGCCTAGTAGCGAAAGTCCACTGGGGTCCCATATGGGCACCGGTTCTAATCCCGGCGGTTCCACTTCCCATCCAGTTCCCTGCTTGTGGCCTGGGAAAGCAGTCGAGGACGACCCAAAGCCTTGGGACCCTGCACCGCATGGGAGACCTGCAGGAAGAGATTCCAGGTTTCCGGCTTCGGATTGGCGCAGCACCGGCCATTGCGGCCACTTGGGGAGTGAATCATCGGACAGAAGATCTTCCTCTCTGTCTCTCCTCCTCTCTGTATATCTGACTTTGTAATAAAAATAAATAAATCTTTAAAAAAAAAGAAGAGAAAAAAAGATAAGTATAATCTGAAGCAAATTGAAATGCATCCCTAGTTTTCTCCTAACATACATTTACCACAAGCTTTTTGAAGACCTCTTGTCATACTTGAGTTGTCTGGAACAAGAGGCAAGTGTGGGATTAACAAAGACTCTAGGGTTCAGCACACTCAGTTTTGGTGGACCTCCATAGGCCCAGATTGTGTTTCTCAGGAACAGCCTTTAAAAACTTAGCTCACCTTTCTTAATCCCCAAATTCACATAATCCCCCTGCACTGTTATATACGCTTTTCAAGCAGGACCCTGGCGCTCCTCTGAAGATGTGTTGTGAGAAGACAGTGAGGTAGTAAGGGAAGCCCTTCCTGCCCGCATAGGCCTTCCTGCTCAGGGAGAGGCTAAGCCAGGACTGCCTCCCAAAGTCACCCTGCTGGGTAGCTGAGGCCATGTGGCAGTACTGCTTGGCATGAGGATTCATCCCATAGTTCCATAACCTAAATGTCTTTGCTTTCTTTTGCCTTTATCAGATAGTCTAAGATAATTTTCTTTTAATAACCTGAGAAAAGTTCATAGATGTAGAAAGCACATAGAAATACTTGAAGAAAAATGCTATATGATAAATTCAAGGTGCCACTGCAGTGATCACTGTTAATTACCAACCAATACAAAGCCATTTCAACTATCATCATCATCTTATATTTTGCACATATTTCCCACAGTGAAATAACAAACTTAAGCTAGTTCTATGGGCTAGCTCTGCTGTGTCTCTCCCCCAGGTTCTCCCATTCTGTTATAAATGATCCTTGATTTTAGTTGGAATAACTTTACACTGAGCTAAAATAGTTGTTGTTCTTACAGCTGAGGTAACTATACTGTCACTGTTCTGGCTTCGAGATATAGGTAGAAGTCCCTAGGGATGATTCTATTTCTTGAATAAAAAGGCAAAACCTCACAAAGACAGTACTTTTCTCTTTACTCTTACCCACAATGTGAATGAAAAGCCTGGTGGTAGCATCCTGCTTAGAACCCTGAGTACTGTCATGTCATGCTGGCAGGTAGGTCTCTTCCAGTTGCCTTTGTAGCCCTGCATTGCCCAACCCCAGACTTCCAACTTTATGAGGAAAATTAAAATAAACTCTGTATCACTTAAACCAACATTTGTCTTTTTTCACAGCCAAATGTAAATTCCGATTCAACATTCAAATCCCAAAGCCGATCAGCCTGGGTCCGGTGTTTATCGGAGCAGCTCCAGGACGAAGGCTTGAGATCTGGGGATTCAGCTGCACAGGGACAGAAAGGCCACTCCTGGCAGAGAGATGAGTACTTCTCCAAATGAGGCTTACAGGCCCCTGTGTTTTTTGTGTACATTCTCTGGGGGTTCACTTACCAAAATTAGTGGTCTTTTTCTTTCCAAGTGAACGAAGGTAGGTAGCCCAGTGAATAGCAATGAGTGTAGGAAAGGGCACCCAGGTTGCTAATGTTGCTAGTATTTCAAGGCCACTGAAGGAAATCATGGGTCTTTCCCTGTGATTTAGGTTTCCCCAACAGAATATAATTAAGGCAAGGGGCAGGGGGAGGGAACCACAGCCAACATGCAACCCAGAGTTCACAACTCCTTAGCTACTTGCCTGACAAAGCAAGAAAGTGGAGTTTACTTTATATAACTTGTGAGAGAGGCATATCTTGCATGTTAGATGAAGAGATTGATCTAATGAGAGTGCTTTTTGTTTTTCTTGTACTCCAGTCTGACTGTAATGCCTTAAATGAGTGGCGCTCCACCTAGTCTCCAGCATACCTTAATGTGTGTCCCACCACCTTATGCAACTGTCATCACAGCTGGCAGCACTAACTGGGCCTGCTGGGGATGAGCAAGAGAACTCCCTTTCCAACACCATCCACCACCAGCCCAGTACTGAACCTGAACATGTGCACCTAAGTTATCACTCATAGCAGAAATAGCTGCCTCTGTCTATCATCTTCAGAGGCTGAGCTAGCTTTAAGATTTCTTTATTTGAAAGGCAGCATGAGGGACAGAGATCTTTCATTCGCTGGTTCACTCCTCAAATGACCACAGCGGCCAGGCTGGGAGCCAAGGACTCTTCACCTGGGTCTCTTATGTGAGTGACAGGGAGTTAAGCACACGGGCCATCTTCCACAGTTTTCTAGGCATCTGAGCAGGACTTAACACCAGCACAAAGAAGCCTCACCTGCTGAGCCACAGCACCAACTCCTGTACTGATTCTTTACCTAAGATGTCTCATTTAATCCTCACAGGAACACTGTGTTTCAGGGCCTGGTTCTGTCCTCTTTTTACAGAGGAAGAACCCTAGGTAGCTTAAACTAGTTGCCCTAAGTTATAAAATCAACACGTGGTCAAGCTACAAGTTGAGACCCTGTCTGTCCAGGATATCCAGATTCCAAAATCACTGATCCTTGGCGTATTAGAAAATGTTGTGTATATGGGCCCAGTGTGGCAACCTAGTGGCTAAAGTCCTCACCTTGCATGTGCCAGGATCCCATATGGGTGTCAGTTCAAGTCACTACTCCCCATGTATTTCCCTGCCTGTGGTCTGGGAAAGCAGTCAAGGACAGCCCAAGGCCTTGGGACCCTGCACCCATGTGGGAGACCTGGAAGAAGCTCCAGGCTCCTGGCTTCACATCAGCTCATCTCCAGCCATTGTGGCCACTTGGGGTGTGAACCAACAGATGGAAGACCATTTTTTTTGTCTTTCCTCCTCTCTGTAAATCTGACTTTCCAATAAAAATGAATAAATCTTAAAAATAGGGAGGAAAGAAAACATTGAGTATAGTTTGCTAAGTTACATGTTCACTGGTCTCAAAACTGCTCTATGTTTTACATTTAGTTTCTCAGCAAAAGAATCAAAATATGGTGTGAGTGGCCACACTCACAGTGAAGACTTGGTTACTGCTAGTGCAGAAAGGATGGCTTCAATCTGAAGGTGCCATTATGGCATCCTTTTCTACCTCCTTGGGTCTCATGTGCTACAGCAGGTGGAGGGTGGATCTGAGATGGGTTCCCCGGCCCAGCTGGAGCTGTGCGCATGCGTGTGGGGGCCAGCCTGGAGAGTGCTGTTCAGCGTCGGCCAGGCCCTTAGCGAGCTGCCTGGCTGCGGCTGCCGCCGATGAATCATGGCCTTTTAGGCTCTGCGTGTGTCAGCACATGTGTGGGTTGAAATAGCACGGAAGCATTGTAGTAGTCTTCTAGAAATAGAAAGAAAGGTAAAAGAAACCACTGGACTATTTGCCGTATTTCACGTAGCAGCCAAAGGTTTGTGAAACCTGTACATTTGGAGCATTTGGTCTTTAGAGCTAATGCTTTTGTTTACTAGCAACAGACCAAGTTGCCTTTTCTCTTGAAGTGCTTGAGATTCAGTCATAAAATTTCACTCTAAGTTGTAGCTGTTTATAGAAATAGAGCCAGTGTGTGGGCTAGGGAAAAAGAAAAGGGAAGGAAAAAGCCAGGATAGCTGTATGTTAAAAGCTACATGGAAGTTTTTCTGATTCTTGCTGCTTGATAGGTAAGTAGGTAGATAGTCACACTTAAAGATCCATCTGAGCATGTTGCTAGAAATAGGGTTTGACAGAGAGTGGCCACTAGATCATTGGCTAAGGTAATAATGACAACGTGAATTTAAAAAATGAAAACCAGATCTAGAAACAGAAGATCTGGATCCCAGTCTGTTCTGTGTCGGTTCAGACAGCCAAGGGTCAAACAGTAGTCGCTGTGAGGCAATGGTGGCAGTGCTTTACACTCCGCATGCCATGCAGTTGCACAAAGCAATTAGCCAAGTCTGAAGGTGAGGTGCTGTGATCCTGTTCTCCCCATTCAGCAGACAGACCCATCTGTCACCATCCTCTGTCCACGCAGGTGACAGTGTCAATTGTACTCTCCCAAACAATACAGATTATATTTTAGCAACACAGATTTATAGAACTTTTATGATGTGTATAAGGGCTTCCTTCACATCAGCAAAACTTACTTGTGGATTTATAGCAGCCATAGTTTTTACAGTGACTTACCATTTTTACAGCATGCCAGAATCCCATACATGTGAATTATAATAGAAACCTGAAATCCCCAGGTATGTTTCATGTAAGCTTTTTATAACATTTTTGTGGTTGTTACATTATTATTACTACATTGTTTCCACAGAGAGCATTGAGTATAAGGATGTCTTTACATGATCCAGGATCACTTAGATTGCTATGGTGTTCTGTTAAAATACAAAGTCCTTTAGTATGAAGAATATGGTTCTGTTTGTCATTATTTTAGATGATAAATAGTTTTTTGAAAATTCTTGTATTAGCATTTCAAAAATTATTTTTTAATTTACCTGAGAGACAGAGATCTCCCAAGTAGTAGTATGTTCCTCAAGTGCCCAGAAGAACTAAGCCTGGGTCAAGCCAAAACCAGGAGGTGGGTACTCAATTTAGGACTCCCAAGGGGTGGCAAGAACCTTGTCACTTGAACCTTCACTTCCACCTCCCATGGTTTGTATTAGCAGGAAGATGGAGTTAAGAATCTGAAGCAGGTATCAAACCCAGGTACTGCCTTTGGGACTCAGGAGTCCTTAATCAGCATCTTAAAGCCTAGATTGAGTTTTTATGACCAGTAAGGGGTTTGTTAAGATGTTTTTGCCTGTAGATTACAGAAAAGCCAACAAGCCAACAATCAGTGGCTTAAGATGGTGAATCTCAATGTCTCCTCTCCCAGGTAGCTGGATGGGAAGCGGGACTGACAGGATTAGACCCTGCACCCATATGGGATCCTGGTGTGTGCAAGGTGAGGACTTTAGCTGCTAGACTACTGCACCAGGTCCTCAATTCTATTTGTTTTCCAAAATTTATTTATTGGAGAGGCAGATTTGCAGAGAGGAGATTAGAGAGAAAGATCTTGCGTCCACTGGTTTGCTCTCCAAGTGGCAGCAATGGCTGGAGCTGAACCAATCTGAAGCCAGGAGCTTCCTTCAGGTCTCCCATGTGGATGCAGGGTTCCAAGGCCTTGGGGCGTCCTCAACTGCTTTCCCAGGCCACAAGCAGGGAGCTGGGTGGAAAGTAGAGCAGCTGGGATGCAAACTGCTGCCCACATGAGATCCTGATGCATGCAAGATGAAGATTTAACCACTAGGTTACCATGCAGGTCCCTCCATTATATTTTGAAAGTTCTTGTGTACCTCTAAGATGATTTATTTATCTGTAATTTCTTTTAGTTCTCTTATGTTTGCCGGAGTCCAGCTTCAGGCGAGTTCGGTACTCAAAAAGGGTGTGTGGAGTAGGCATAGAAAAGAAATGGACCGGGCCCGGCAGCGTGGCCTAGAGGCTAAGGTCCTCGCCTTAAAAGCCCCGGGATCCCATATGGGCGCCGGTTCTAATCCTGGCAGCTCCACTTCCCATCCAGCTCCCTGCTTGTGGCCTGGGAAAGCAGCTGAGAATGGCCCAATGCATTGGGACCCTGCACCCACGTGGGAGACCCGGAAGAGGTTCCAGGTTCCCAGCATCGGGATCGGCGCGCACCGGCCCGTTGCGGCTCACTTGGGGAGTGAAACATCAGATGGAAGATCTTCCTCTCTGTCTCTCCTGCTCTCTGTGTATATCTGGCTTAATAAAATGAATAAATCTTTAAAAAAAGAAAAAAAAAAGAAAAGAAATGGACCACTACAATTTCATGATCATAATGAACAATGCAAGAAATGCTGTCCCCTTTATTTATACAGAAGCAGTCACAAGGGCTGGCACAGACTTTTTATGTCATGGTCAAGTGGGTGTTTCCAAGGATAATTTTGCCCTTTGTTTCACCTTAAAGCTCTCAGTAGAAGTTCTCAATAGACGGTGCATATCAATCAGTAACACATTCCTACTACAATGCTCATTCTACAACTTAATCTTGAGTCAGTTAAGGAAGGAAATGCATTGCAAAAAAAAGGGGGGGGGACCTAAAAACCAAGGAGGGTCAAATGGGGGCAGCAGAGACAGAGACAGCACGAATAATAAAAGGCCTGATAGTAAAAAACCAACCCTGCAGCAGCAAACAATGCATGAATGGATTACAGAATTCTTCTGCAGGGTGGTCCAGTGTCCATGCAAAGGAAGGTGGAGCTGCCTTCAGGTCATTTGTAGAGACATCCACAGGGCCCTGCCATGCAGTGGGAAATTCCTTGGGGCCCAGCCTGCGATGGAACAGTTCTCCACATATCTTTGTGTCCTCCACACCCACTGCACCGACCCCAGCATATGTTTATGTTTTTTAAAATGTCCTATAGTTAATCTCTGTTTTGTCATATTGTGTGAATGAAGATTCTGATGTGCATTCTCTATCTCCAAAGAGTAACCAGTTGCATACAACTCCTTCCTCACTTACAGGAAAACTATCTTTGTCCCAAGGTTTACTTCAAGTTTTCTTTTTTTTTTTTTAAAGATTTGTTCATGTTATTACAGCCAGATATACACAGAGGAGGAGAGACAGAGAGGAAGATCTTCCATCCGATGATTCACTCCCCAAGTGAGCCGCAATGGGCCAGTGCGCGCCTGTCCAAAGCCGGGAACCTGGAACCTCTTCCGGGTCTCCCACGCGGGTGCAGGGTCCCAATGCATTGGGCCATTCTCAACTGCTTTCCCAGGCCACAAGCAGGGAGCTGGATGGGAAGTGGAGCTGCCGGGATTAGAACCGGCGCCCATATGGGATCCCGGGACTTTTAAGGCGAGGACTTTAGCCGCTAGGCCACGCTGCCGGGCCCACTTCAAGTTTTCAATTCAGATTCATTTAAATGTTTATTTTGCCAGAATCTGGCTCATTTATGTATAGCTTCTTAGTATATTTTATAATCTCCTTTGGAGATTAATTTTTTCATTCATTGGTTATTCTAAATAAATTCCTGCTTGTGGCCTGGGAAGGCAGTAGAGGACGGCTCAAAGCCTTGGGACCCTGCATCTGCGTGGGAGACCTGGAGGAAGCTTCTTGCTCCTGGTTTCAGATTGGCTTAACTCTGGGGTTGTGGTGTAGGAGGACATTGTGACCCTAGAAGGTCAGTGAGCACAGGATTACAGTTGATTGGACAATATTTGTATGATAAACAACTGAATGGGTGCCTTTTGTGTGACTGATTGGATATCCTTTGCATGAGAACAACCGAATGACTACCTTTTGTATACCTGATGGGATATCATTTGTATAAGAACAGTTGAGTGGAAAGTTTGTGTATGAGAATACTTGGTGGAATATACAAGACAAAAGGACTTCCAAACAAAAGCATAGAAACAGTTGATGGGTTTGTTGATAAGCTAAATACCTCCACCCTAATCCTATATGACCCTCAGGGTATAGTCTGTTGCACCTAATAAATTTCGGCTATTGTTCATTAGTCAGTAGTCCATGTATGTTATTATCGGCTCCATGAACCAAGTCCATCACTGCAGGACAGCGACATTGTGGTAGCTTGGAGATTGAGCCAGCAGATGCAAGATCTTTTTCTCTGTCTCTCCTTCTCTCTGTAAATCTGCCTTTCTAATAAAATAAATAAATTTCAAAAAAAAAAAAAAAAAGGAAATAGGGAAACACTTGATGGTACTAGTGAACATGAAAGGGGATAAATACCTGGTTCTGCAGTTAGGATGCTGTTTGGGATGGCTGGATCCATCTTTGTGCCTGGGTTCAGAATCCTGGCTCCTCTCTTCCAGCTTCCTCTGATACACACACTTGGGACGCAGTGTGTGATGGCTTTAAGTGGTTGGGTCCCTGACATCATGGGAGTCTCATGTTGAATTCTTTTTTGTTTGTTTGTTTTATTAGTGATGATGTTTACATAGTTGATCAGGGTGGGAAGGATCGAGGATCAGGGGATAGTGGGTGAGATCCTTGTTCACACTTTTTCTTCTTCCCGTATATGGGGCAGAGGGGCATACAAGAAGAGAAACCATGCCCAGCCTCCCAACTGCCGCATTACCCAGCAGATTAGGGAACTGCCACCTGATGTCATCCCAAGTTCCCTATTGTAGAGCATTTTCTGAGGGCTCTGTTCATGTGTTTTTGGTAGTTCTGAGATGCTGCTGATATTGCTGTTCCACGGATGAGGAAATCTTTCCAAGGTCGATTGTCTGTCCTAGTCCGCCTCTGAGTCTCCATTGGCCCAGAAATTTGCTGTCAAGTTTCACTGGGGTAGTTGATCAATTTGTTCTGCCCTCCATCCTCAGCAAACCAATGAGTGCTGCGGCCCAGCCCAGCTCTGCCCAACACATGCGTGGTCCTCATGTACCACAGGGGAAGCCTGCAGCCCAGTCAGAGACCTCTAGTAACCCCCACTGGGTCAGCCCCCAACCCCCAGCTCTGGTTCCTGTACCTGCCAGCATGTGCAGTGGACCGGTCCAGTCTGCCCCACATCCCATTGAGATCTCATATACATCATTGGGTATTGAAGCCCAATTCAACCCAACTGACTCCACCCTCCAGCCCACACTTATGCCAGCGGGTACCAATGCCTGTCCAGCCAGGCCTGTCCCCACTCCTGATTCCCATGCTCTCCAGTTTCAGTTGCAGTCCATCAGAGAGGAGCCCACAACCCCTCAACTGGACCCACTCCCTGCCCCAGATCTCACACTGTCCAGATGGTTTTGCAGTCTAGCTTGACAGGGCTTGTCCCCAGTCCCAGCACTTCCCAGCTGTTGCTGCAGCAAAGCCCAACCTGCCTGCCCTTATTCTGACTCATGCCTGTACCAGTGGATACAGTCGACTACCCCAAGCCTACCTCTCTCTCTAATCAGGTTCATATGTAGCCAGCCTGGTTTGCCCCCAGTTCCAGCTCTCATACTTGCCAGTATTTGTGGTGGCCCAGCTTTGGAGTCCCCAATACTCCCTTACCAGGCTCAATTCCCTGTCCCAGACTTGTGTATGGTAGTGGGTGCTGCGGCCCAGTGTGGCATGGCCTGTGTCACCTTGGCATTTGCTGAAGGGTACCATGGCCTGGTCTGGCCCAGTCTGCCCCCATTCCAGCTTGCACTGATTGGAGCTGCCCCCAGTCCCAGTCCTAATGTGAACTGGCTGGTAATGCGACCAGACCAAGCCTATCCTGCATTCCATCCTGGTTCTCAGATCTGCCAGAGGGTGTAAAGAACTGGCCCAATCAGATTGGGCTCTTGGCTCCTGACTTCTGTCTGTTATTGTGGGTACTTGGAAACAGAGGAGTAGATGAAAAATACCTCTCTGCCTGTATCTTTGCCTTTTATATAAAATAGTAAATAAGGTCTTAAAAATTTTTTCCCGTGGAAAATGTTTATTTTGGTATAATTTAAATATTTAAGTATAGGCATTTGATATAATGATTGGTGCTTCTTTGGGATGTGAGCATCCCATTTTAATGTTCTAGGCTTCAAATCCTGGCTCTGATCCCAGTTCCAGCTTGTTACTGATTTGCACCCAGCCAGGCAGCAGGTGGTGATTCAAATACTTGGTTCCCTGATACCCATGTGAGATACCCAGATTGAGTTCCCAATTCCTGGCCTATGAAGGAATTGGGAAGTGAACCAGCTATTGAAAAATACCCCAACCCTGTCTCTCTCTACCTCTCTATCTCCCAAATAAAATGAAAATAAATTAATGAAAAAATTCTAAAGGAAAAAAATGTGCCAGGACAATAGCATAAACCAGAAATGACCCTGGTGGACTGGCCTGTTTGAGCTACGTGTATAAAAAGATCAGATCTGAAGCTCAGAATGTGGATTGTAGTTAATGGTCTGTGAGGCGTTAGTATGTAGAGACTCTGAATGTGGGTGTGATTACCCAAGGAGAAATTGATAGGAGAAAAGAGAGAAAAGGAGCCAAGACAAAACCCTCAGAAATGCTTCATTTTTTGTATAGTGATTGTCAGTTTGGAGATCTTTCTTGAGGACACTCATGTTCTGAAATTCCATAAAGCTTCAGGTATCCTAAGCAACTCTCTGGATCCAAGCTTCAGCCGCAGGTGATATTTTTTTTAAAGTCTAGAAGTACAGGTATGTAGGGAGAGTAGAAGGGGAGGGACAAACAAACAAAAAAAATCCAGAAGTAGTCAGAAAAGAACCAGAAATATGTATTTTAGGCTGTAAGAAATAATTGAAAGTGGTCAGCTGTGTCAAATGCTATAAAGACCCTAACTCTAAGCAGTGTGAGGAACTTAAATGTGTGCACTGGCCATGACATTTAGGGGGCATTGTTCCTCTTTTCCACGGTGCCCAGTGTAGTTGCCCTGCAGTAGGCAGAGGAAACAGGAGAAGGAAAGAAGTTGTAAATGGTAAAGAGACAGGAGTGTGAAGGTGGGGTCTGTCACTGATTGACTACCGGAAGGAGCCAATAGAGAGCCAAAGTTGGATGTACATTTGGGAAAGGAAAGAAATACCAGTGGACCATCATCTGTTTCTCTGCTCACCTTCCTTGCCAGGAGTACCTAGGATGTGGTAGGACTCTAGCTGTGCCAATGGAAGTCAGTTTGATTTCAAACCCCCCACTAAATGACTTGAGATCTAAATATTTCTCTTTTTCTTTTCTTTCTCTGTCTCTCTTTCTTCCTTCCTTTTGCTGAAAGGTCAGATTTACAAAGAGAAGGAGAGACAGAAAATTCCCATCTACTGGTTCACTACCCAAATGGCCACAGTGGCCGGAGCTGAGCCAATCTGAACCAATCTGAACCAGGAGCCAAGAGCTTCTCCCATATGCATATAGAGTCCCCAGGCTTTGGGCCATTCTCTGCTACTTTCTTAAACCACCAGCAGGGAGCTGGATGAGAAGTGAAGCAGCTGGGATACGAACTGGCACCCACATGGGATCCTGGCGCTTGCAAGGAGAGGATTTAGCCACTGATCTATCATGCCAGGCTCTCTCTCTCTTTTTCTAAAAATTCAATGGAAGCCTTTGAAGAGAAAACACATTTGCCTTCTAATCACTTTGATTTGTTGAAATATCAGTGGAAATGGCATTTTAATAATATGCATCCTTGATGACAGTTTTAGAAACATTCTGCAGGTGAACATTCTCCTTTAGAATGTGAGTGCGTTTACATGGCATCACATGTAGGTAGATGGAAAAGTTCGTTTTTAAATCAGAATTGTGTTTTCTCTTGAGAAACTCTATTAAGAAAAATGTTAAAATAGAAACTTCCGTCTTCTGAGCTGCAATGTCATATTAAGACGTCAAGTTGTGCTGCTAACGTCCTCCGAAGGGAAGGACAGCAAGGACACCAGCGAAGGAAAAGGCCCCCAGTTGCTCTGAAGAGTCAAGATCTCGGTCTTCATGTGCTTGGAACAAAAGGCCGTTGTGAGCTGTGTACAGAGTTGGTGAGAGTTTGTATTCTGCCCCGTTTTTCTGTGGGAGTTATTTCCTGTTGTTGACTAGAGTTCTTTATTTAGAACCACCTAGCTTCAGATTGCCTGCTAGCTCGCAGAGACATGTCTACTTAACACAGGCCAATTTCCAGACAATCTCTTTGGAAAAAAGATGTCACACTAAGCAGGCGCTGAGGCACCATCACGTTCCAGAATCAAGACGCCCATAAACAACAGACAAGAAGAAAAGAACTCCAGTGTGTAGCGGTTGGTGTGTACCTGAACACCAAGTGAAAGATACTTCTTGGGGAAAGTTTCTCTATTTTTTGTTTTCTTTTTAAGAAATGGCAAGGTGTCAGTTTTTAGTGTTCAGTGAGTTCTCAGGCACTTACTGGAAGGAAGTCATCAGAAGCTTCCCATGTTTGGTGAGAATGCATTAATCCTTTAACCCATGATAGAAATTAGCCTAGCATGTGAATTATCCCAAAACACAAGCTTGAACCTAGTAACTCCTTTATTCTTGCCTTGTCCAATCAACTCTAAGATTCCTTATCAAAAGAAGGGTAATGTATCTAAGTAAGAAGAATCAGTTCTGGGCCCGGCGTGATATAGTGGTGGTTAAGGTCCTCACCTTGAGCACGCTGGGATCCCATAGGGCCACCGGTTCTAATCCCAGCACCTCCTCTTCCCATCCAGCTCCCTGCTTGTGACCTGGGAAAGCAGTCGAGGACAGCCCGAAGCCTTGGGACCCTGCACCCGCGTGGGAGACCTGGAAGAGGTTCCTGGCTCCTGGCTTCGGATTGGTGCAGTACTAGTCATTGTGGTCCCTTGGGGAGTGAATCATCAGATGGAAGATCTTCCTCTCTGTCTCTCCTCCTCTCTGTACATCTGCCTTTCCAATAAAAATAAATAAATCTTTTAAAAAATATATTCAAAAAAAGAAGTAGTTCTTCATTACTGAAAGCACAGGAAGTAAATGCATGCTTGAAATACCAATATTGTCCAATATTTGCTAACAGATACTAGAACTTCTAAGGGGGGAAAAAAAAAACAGGAAGTTTTAATGCTTTGGATCCCTAAAAAAGAAAGAAAAGGAACTACATTTCTTCAGCCTAATACATTCTGAAGCAATAAGTTGACCTAGTTTATTATATGTTTATTTACCTTTGGTGCTTTTATAGTTAAGCCTTCTAGATACACATGAGGCCACCAGGGCATCGTCTCTTCAGCCCACACCCCCTTCCACTGCCTTCTCTTTACCACAGGCAGTCACATCTCACAGTGGGTTTTTGTCTTTAAGTTCTGTAACTGTTCACATATGTATCCCTAAATAATATATGGCAATGTTTTTGCATGCTTTAAAACGTTTTTTATAAATAGATTTTATTGTCTATAATTTACAACTTGTTTTATTGTACTCAACATTGTTTTTTGAAATTTATTCTTTTTTAAATTTTAAAAAAATTTTTTAAGTTTAAAATTTTCTTTTTTAAATTTTTATTGGAAAACTAGATTTTTAGAGAGAAGGAGAGACAGAAAGATCTTCCATCCAATTGTTTACTTCCCAAATGGCTGCAATAGCTAGAGCTGAGCTGACCCAAAGCCAGATGCCTCTTCCAGGTTTCTCACGCGGGTACAGGGTCCCAAGCCTTTGGGGCCATCCTCCACTGCTTTCCTAATTATCAGCAGGAAGCCGGATGGGAAGTGGAGCAGCTGGGACACAAACTGGCACCCACAGAGGATGATGACTCTTGCAGTTGAGCCATCATACCAGCCCCTGTTTTTGAGATTTAGACATGTTGATAAATGGTGCCTTCTGGATTTTGTTTTTGTTTTTGTTTGTTCGACCACTAGAGTTTTCAAGTGTGTTAACACCTCATCGTGATAAACCTGAAGGTTGTCTCCAGTGTTTTGCTCCAAGAGCAGTGCTGTCCTAAACCCTCTTCTATGTCTTCATGGGGGATAAAAAGCAGTTCTCTAAATTCTAGGCTCAACCCTTTTCTTCCACAGTTCCTCAAGAAAATTAAACCTAGGACCGTAAGATATCATGGCAGGTAATACATTAACATCTATCCTGTGAATCTACAATGGTCCAGGCATTAGGCTAGAGTTACAAGCAGATAGCAGCTCTGAGGAGTGCTTGTGTAGCTTCCGGACTTCTGCAGTTCCACTGGGAGGTTTGAGATCAGCTGTGGTGTGAAACTTCAGAAATCAGAAAAAGCTGTAAATGAGTTTCCTTCTCCATTCACCACAGCTGGTAGTTAAACATTTGCTAGCATAGGACTGGTTTCAGTTTTACACCATTCCACCTAGGAGGACTGAGGAAATGGTCTCTTAAGTCATTTCCTGTACGACTGGTTTTCTTGTGGAAGCCTGTTTAGAAAGACCGTGTGTGTGTGTGTGTGTGTGTGTGTGTGTGTGTACATACATATGTGTGCATCTCCACCTCTACCAGATAATGCTGGATTATCTTCACAATCATCATACCTGCTTCCCCCCACCCATTATTTAGCCGAGTTCCTTATCTACATCCTCCTCATTATTTGCTAGACTTTAGTTTTTTGTCAATTTAATAATCATGAATCTATAATTTATATTTATTTCTCTTATTACTGATAAGATTGAATATCTTTCCACCTTTAGTTAAAATTTGAGTTTTCATTTTGTTATCCATTTGTCTATTGGGTATTTGCACAAAACATTTTAGCAATTCAACTGAGTCAACCAAAAGGCCTTTCATGGAGATACAACAAAAATTAGTGTAGAGGAGTTCTTTATTAACTCGAAATACTAATCTTTTGACATTGTTTGACAGTCTCTAGCTTGTCTTTAAATTGTTTATAGAATATTTTGTTCAGGAGGTACTTAATTTTAATATAATCAACGTAATTGATCTTTCTTTTGATACTTTTATTTTATAAGAGTCTCTTCAGGAAACTATTTGACTAATGATTCAACTAAAGAGACTTTAACGAGGAGACTTTTTACAGAGACAAAATTTGAGGTAAGGAAGCCTAACAACAGGAAGTTGTTACTGTCCTTGTGCCTGGGGGGGGTTGGCGCAGGAGGAAATGCATTGCATGCCAGTGGGAGTTGGCTTCCTGGGAAAGGACATGGCAGAAGCTGGGATTGTGGGTGAATAGGTACTACAGACGGGCTGGGCCAGGAGCAGGTGAGAAGTACCCCAGTGTCTCTCCCTTCTGCCCACTGATCTTCTGGGGCCACCTTTGCCAGTATCCAATTGGAAGATCTTTGGCAAAGGGGCCTGAATGAGCAGTTCTTAGAAGTCAACGTTTCAGGACATGGAGCCACGCAAAGGCGAATGGAGAACAACTCTCTCAAGACAAGCAGCACTCAGTAAGCATCAGTTCTTTTCTAAACTTTTTGCAGGTTATAGATATGTTAGATTTTTTTGGATAATTAATCATGCAGGTGATCCTAAGCTGTTTGTTGAGTGGTCCGTTCTCTTTCTACTGATCAGCCTCACACCACACAAATGTGTGGGTCTGTTTGTGTGCTCTGGTCTTCTTTGATTTATTTATTTATGGTTATGCCATCACCATTCTGCTTGGTTCATAGAACTCTATATGAAGTCAGCTTTGGTATGAAGGGCACATTGTCCTCCAACTTGTTCTTAGAACAGCCATCCGTGGCCTTGTTCTATTGCAGACGAGTTTTAGGGTTACTTTGCTAACTTCCATGGAAAAGGGGGGGATTTAAATTGAAATCCCATTAGTGTATTGATGCTTGGAGAAAAATTGTGTTTTTTAGTATTAACTATTCATATCTGTATAGTGATAAGCCTCTGTATTCTGACCTTTTCATCTTTTGAATTTCACAAAGATGGCTTCTGGCTCCTCATAACTTCATTTTTGTTGTGCAACTTTATTTTTGTTGTGCAACCTAAAAGCATGGTGTCTGAGAGTTTTAAAATGGTAATAAATCAGGATAGATTAAAAATGAATACCTGGGGCCTGGAGCGATATAGCCAAGTGGCTAAATCCTTGCTGTGCAATCACCAGAATCCCATATGAGTGCTGATTCCTATCCCAGCTGCTCCACTTCCTACCCAGCTCCCTGCTTGTAGCCTAGGAAAGCAGCAGAGGATGGCCCAAGCTTTGAGCCCCTGCACCCACATTTGAGCTCTGGAAGAAGCTCTGGCTCTTGGCTTTAGATCAGCTCAGCTTCAGCCAGTTGCTGCCTTTTGGGGAGTGAACCAGTGAATGGGAGATCTTACTCTCTCACTCTGTGTAAATCTGCCTTTCAAATAAAAGTAAATGAATCTTTAAAAAAATCTGATCACAATTTTTTTATATACCATTTTGTAATTTGGACTTTTGTTTCTGAAGGGAAATCAAGCAGAAATGCCACAATTACTAACATTAGGCCTACAAAACTCTGAGCCCCAATGTCCTAGGTGGCCTTGATCCTGTGTAGTGACCCTTCTGAAATGCTATAGGGTCAGTCAGGGACTCTGGCACTTGCTACATGAGATGATGGTCTTGATATGGCCCTGCCACATGTATATGTTCTTTTTTTTTTTTTTTTTTAAAGATTTATTTTATTTTTATTACAAAGTCAGATATACTGAGAGGAGGAGAGATAGAGAGGAAGTGGAGCTGCCGGGATTAGAACCAGCAGCCATATGGGATCAAGGCGAGGACCTTAGCCACCAGGCCACGCTGCCGAGCCCAACATGTATATGTTCTTTAAAATGAATCATCTTTAGGGACAATTAAATATAAGCGTTGTTTTTAGTAAATTTAAGATCACAGGGTGTAAATTTATTTGCAACAGAAGAGGGGCGGATATGTCTGTATGGATGGTATTCTCGGGGCGTTTGCTGCATCCACTCTGTTTTCTAAATTTGGTGTTACAGATTCAACTTCTGTTTTTAAAAAGGGAAGTTGCATATAGATCATTCACACTATTATTGTCGCCTTAAAGCCAATTTCTCTGATAATTGCCTGTTTAAGGAGTTTCACATGACCTAAATAAGACTTCTCTATGAGACAGTTTTGAAACAAATGTTACTTAGCAAGATTAAATCTTTTGTGCAATATTTAAAGCATATTTTTAAAAAACCGATTGCTTGGTTACACAAATGTACCTGACGTCGTAGTGCAGTCTGTTTCAGCTGCTTGTTTTAGTTTCTTCCTGCTTACTCTGTGGATTCCTGAAATTTCCAATACAAAATTATACATTTTAAATTTAAAAATATAATTTTTTCCTACTTAGAGCAAAGAACTGTTGTTATTCATAGTTGGATGATTTAAAAAACATCTTGTTTATTCTGGCAACAAATCTTTAAAAGACAGTTCCACTGTGCCTGTAGCCATAGTATAATAGGCTAAGCCTCTGCCTATGGCACTGGCATCTTATATGGACACCAGCTCATGTCCAGGCTACTCCATTTCCAGTCCAGCTCCCTGCTTATGTCCTGGGAAAGCAGCAAAGTATGACTCAAGTCCTTAGACCTCTCCACCCATGTAGGAGACCTAGAAGAAGCTGCTAGCTCCTGGCTTTGGATTGGCCCAGCTCCAGCCGTTGCAGCCATCTGGGGAAGTACCCAAGAGATGGAAGATCTCTCCGTCTGCTCTAACTCTGCCTTTCAGTTAAAAATTCAAAGTGGCGAAGAATGGATTCATTTGAGGTTGTATTCTGCATTGACGCTTGAATTGTGTCCTCCATTCACACGTTCTCCTAGCCCAACCTTAGTTGGATATCTGTATACCTTAAAGCCTTGAACTGGAGCTTTTCACAGCAGAATTTTTATAGTCTGGAGTTTTAAAAATTGTTCAACTGTAGTATTTACATTACAAAAATCAGCCACATTTTTCTTAAAGATCCTCTTTTTCTACAGTTGGAAGGAGAATTGCTACAATAGATATGAGAGCATAAATAGCAGAAAATAGAATTTAGGTTAGCCAGTCATATCAATTTGCTTGCTTTGAAAACATAAAAGATTGAGCCCTGCGGTGTGGCCTAGCGGCTAAAGTCCTCGCCTTGAAAGCCCCGGGATCCCATATGGGCGCCGGTTCCAATCCCGGCAGCTCCACTTCCCATCCAGCTCCCTGCTTGTGGCTGGGAAAGCAGTCAAGGACGACCCAAAGCCTTGGGACCCTGCACCCGCGTGGGAGACCTGGAAGAGGTTCCAGGTTCCCGGCTTTGGATCGGCGCGCATCAGCCCGTTGCGGCTCATTTGGGGAGTGAATCATCGGACTGAAGATCTTCCTCTCTGTCTCTCCTCCTCTGTGTATATCTGGCTGTAATAAAATGAATAAATCTTTTAAAAAAAAAGAAAACATAAAAGATTATCATAGTTCATAAAATATTCTTTGTATTATTAAATTTTATGAACTATTGTAAAATAGTTCATAAAATATTATCTGTGTTATTTTGTCAGGTTATACTTAGAATGACTGTTGGTTGATGATATTTATAAAGTGATTACTGGACTATTTCTGTATCCCATGGCCATGAAGTATGTGAAAGTTACAGTAATAAACAGTCATTTGAATTATCCAGGTAACCATTTGAAAATTGGTTAGACAATTTTTTTTTTTTTGAAACTCAGAATTGATGGGCTACACCTATTTTTTTTTCTCCAGCTTCTCCTTGGCTTTTTTTAAACCAATAAATATCAATTGTTGATATGTTTTTAAATGTAATTTAACTGAAATTTATAATTCCTAAAATAAGTAGTAAGAGAAGATTTTCATAAAGAATACAAAGTGGTGGAATTGGGGCACTAATTTGATGTTTGATATTTATCTACAAAGTTATTCCCCAAATAGTAAATTTATACGAGCCTTTTTTTTTTCCCATTTTAATTGAAAAGCAGAGGAAGAGAGGAGGGGAAGAGAGAGAGAAAACAGAGAAGGAAAAACAGATCATTTATCTGTTAGTTTATTCCCCCAAATGGCCACAACCACAACAACTAGGCCTGGGCCAGGCAGAATCCAGAGTCTGAAACTCAGTTTGGGCCTCCCACATGGCTGATAGGGACTGAGGTACTTGAGCCATCACCTGCTGCCTCCCAGGGTGCACATTAGCAGGAAGCTGGGCTTGGAAGTAGAGTTGCAATGCAAACCAGGCATTCGAATGTGGGATGTGCGTGTCCCAAATAGTGAGCCACATCGCCACAAACTTGCTCCTGATTAGGTGACTCTCAATAGTATGTGCTTTAATGACTGTCCATAAGTCCTTCTAATGACGTGAAACTCAGATGGCACATTTTAGAAATGCTGAGAAGCAATAATTACAAAGTCCTATTACAGCGACTCTTCAAGTTACGAAGGAAAATATTGTAGAAATGATGTTAGGTGCCTAGTTTCTGTGTACACACACGTACACACCTACCTACCTTCGTTTAACTCCGTAAGTTTATGAAGCTGGTATAAATCTTCAGTGATCCTTCACTTACTCATTTGTTCATTTGGTGAATGCTACCATCCTGGCAGTGAAAGACAGATTAGTAATAAGAATGGAGCCCAGTGTAGTAGCCTAGTGGCTAAAGTCCTCACCTTGCATGTGCCTGGATCCTATGTGGGCACCAGTTCTAATCCCGGCGGCCCCACTTCCCATCTAGCTCCCTGCTTGCAGCCTGGGAAAGCAGCCGAGGACGGCCCAAAGCCTTGGGACCCTGCACCCACATGGGACACCCGGAAGAAGCTGCTGGCTCTTGGCTTCAGATTGGCTCAGTTCCAGCTGTTGTGGTCTTTTGGGAAGTGAATCATTGGACAGAAGATCTTCCTCTCTGTTTCTGTATATTTGTATCTCTCCTCTATGTATAGCTGACTTTCCAATAAAAATAAATAATTTTTTTAAAAGATTTATTTATTTTTATTAGAAGGAGAGGCAGAGAGGAAGATGTTCTGTCCAGTGATTCACTCCCCAAGTGAGCACAATGGCCAGTACTCGCTGATCAGGAGCCAGAAGCTCTTCCGGGTCTCGCATGCGGGTGCAGGGTCCCAAGGCTTTGGGCCATCCTAGACTGCTTTCCCGGGCCATAAGCAGGGAGCTGGATGGGAAGTGGAACTGTCGGGACCAGAACTGGCACCCATATGGGATCCCGGAGCATACAAGGCAAGGACTCCAACCACTATGCTATCGCGCGGAGCCCAATAAATCTTTTTTTTTTTTTTTTTTAAATAAGAATGACAGCTGTATGAAGTGCACTGGGAGTGAGCGATGGGCTGGCTGGTATGCCTGATGCCTTTTGCTGCTTCTTTGTTGTGGTGGTTGTGGATTGTTAATTCTGTGGATTCAAATGTGGTGCTAACCAGGCCAAGAACTGGCAGGGTTGGAACGTTTGTTGTAAGAAATAGAATCACTGCTATTCCACGACTCTACTCTAGGGATAGCTGAGTGACCCCCGGTGTCCAGCACGGGCCCCACCCGGCTGGTCTCCACAGGGTGACTCTGCCTTTCCTGACGGTGAAGTGTTGGCCCTTCTTGGGAGTTCATTTTCTCTCAGGATCTTCAGCTTGTCTGGCTGCCACAGAAAGTGTCAGTGCACATGAGCCTGTGCACCTGCTTTGCCCCCGAGTCAGCTAGATCATGAAGAGTTGGGCTGGGCCCAGCGGCGTGGCCTAGCGGCTAAAGTCCTCACCTTGAAAGCCCCGGGATCCCGTATGGGCGCCGGTTCTAATCCCGGCAGCTCCGCTTCCCATCCAGCTCCCTGCTTGTGGGCTGGGAAAGCAGTCGAGGACAGCCCGAAGCATTGGGACCCTGCACCCGCGTGGGAGACCTGGAAGAGGTTCCTGGCTCCTGGCTTCGGATCGGCGCAGCACCGGCCGTTGCGGCTCAGTTGGGGAGTGAATCATCGGACGGAAGATCTTCCTCTCTGTCTCTCCTCCTCTGTGTATATCTGGCTGTAATAAAATAAATAAATCTTTAAAAAAAAAAAAAAGAGTTGGGCTGGCAGGGCCTCCCCGCAGCCTTTGCATACTCCGCGAGGTGAGGGTGGCAGCATGAGCACTGCCTCAGGTAGGGGAACAAGCCGACCCATAGGAAAGTGTATGGCCAATGCTGGGGGTGGAGGACTTCCAGACCTCACAGCCAGCGACGGGAACCGCGGAGGCCAAAAGTCCTGGAGGTTGGGGATCTGAGTGTTCACGTCCATCTTCTGCCCATGAAAAATTAAGAGAAACATCCAAGTGAACTGAACACATAATTGTTCCTTGTATTTCTAACCTTTTCATTTGTAAATGGGCGGATGTGAACTTTATGTTCTTCCAGGCAAGTTGAGTAGGTTCAGCAGCATTTTAGTTCTGTTCTGCCCTGAAGCTCTCTGTGAGGGTGGTCGCAGTGGGATCCCCTCTCCAGACACTCTTGGCTCTGCAGAGAGACTGCCAGGCGCCTGCCTTCTGCCGGTGAACAAGCTGACCGGCAGGTGCCAGGGCTCTGATTCAGGCTCCTCGCTGGCCATGGCTCAGGGACCAGACCTGAAACTGCCCATCTCCACAGTGCTGTGCACTTGTCACCAGAACCCGTGCTACCTGAAATCTTGGGCACGGCGGAATAAGAAAGTAAGAAGTCACGGCTGATTCATAGCTAAGTAATCAATTTGCACAAGACCTTCCAAGTCCTAGTCCAAGACTGTTGACTTCTCCAAGGTGGCTCCCGAGGACGAGGACGCTTCGGTAGCTGCCCCAAGTTCCAGCCTCCCCGACATGTTCTATGGAAACTGGAAGTTTTGAGTGTCTTACGTGTGGACCCCTCAGGAACAGCAGATGGTTTCTAGACAGGAAGTACAGAGTACCTGTGTGAAGGCCCACAGGCAGTGGTGTGCAGGGACCTGGGGCCAGTGAGGGAAGAGGTCCATGAGAAGGCCATTAAACACCTCCAGCATTAGTAGAGGAGTGTCTGGCAGGAAGGGAGCCAACCCTGGAGTTACCAAAACCAGGTCTTTGCTTTTCTGTGGGTTTCTTGTTTTAAGATTTCAGTGGAAAATAGTAGCAAGTGGAAGAGGAAGGAATGGCCACCATTCTCTATAATAATGCGTATAATGGACTGATCAAAAATGCTGAAACTAAAAAAAAATTTAAATGGTTTTCACCAAATGTCATCATTATGATTGTGTTCCAAGTTCAAATTTTAATTGTCAGATTTTTCAAAGGAGAAAACAGAAGAACGACAGCTCCCGAGGAACTGGGGTTGGTCATGGAAAGCTTTTCCCGAAGGGCCCTTCACTGGCTTCATAGTGCTGACCTCACACAGTTGTGAGGAGGGCAAAGAGATGAGGCAAAGTTAGTGGCAGGAATTGACTGGACTTGCTTCTTCACTAGAATGAAGTGCTGAACTGCTGACGGCTGAGAAGTGCTGACCTTGTCTCTACTGTCTTTGTGAGAAGCTGTGATTTTTTAAATATCATTTCCCATATTGACTTCTTGGTCATAAGTTCAGTGATGTGACTCCTAACTGTATGTTGAAGATTTATTGCAAGTTTTCAGTTATTAGTGAATGTTTACAGTTTAGGTTTCTGTGTTTTCCATGAAAACATTGCATAGCCCAAATGGTTCTATACAGTTTTTTTTTTAAATAACTGAAGCATTTATCAGGGTTTTTTCCCCCATAAAACCAAAACCAATATTTACAAGATATACAGACAAATGATTACTAGTATTTTGGGTGAAATCTAAAAGGTAAAATATAATAAAGGCAGAAGGAAACTTCAAGAAAGTTTGAGATTTGTTTTGAAATCTTTCTTGGTTTAGAGTCGAGCTTGTTCTTTGTTGCGTGCTAATGAAATGCTAAAAGAGGCCCTCGGTTAATGCTCTAGTGTACTCAGTCTGCAAGATGTGAGAGCCCAGGAAGTTTCAGCAGAGGATCAGCCAAGTGTAAACTGGTACCCAGAACCGCAGTGATGCTGCAGAACACTTCCCTGAAATGAAACTCAGGGGCCTTTATAAACTTAAATCACAGCTCTGAGCTTGTAAAAGGAATGTTTCCTTTTTTTCCCCTCCCCAAGCAGATATGTTCCTGATAGTTAAAAGTGGATGGCTGGCCTAATTTCTTATCACTGTTCTGAAGTTATTTGAAATTACGGAAGAAACTCTAAATTCTGGATGAGGCCTTGAGTGTTAGGAGTATTTTAAATAGGTTTTTAAATGTCTCCAAGAGGGGAAACCAAACTTCTGTATTCACTAAGCATTTCTCATATATTCCCTAGGAGTAACTAATTTATTTTTAAATCATACCATTTCATACTGATGGAAATTGACTTCAGAGGTGCAAGGAGAGCCTTTTCTTTTCAAAATAGACCTGTATGTCCCCGGCTGAGCGAGAACTGCTGTGCTGGCCTGTGTGTGACCAAGCCTGGCCAGAAGGAGCGGGGTAAAGGGTCACCACCTGATGGTGGACCACATGGGCAGCCGCTGAAGCTGCCACCTCAAGGTTGAGCTTGTAGGTGGGAGATGCCAGGCTAGCAGGGGTGCCTGGAATTGTGTGTCTGGAACAGGTGCATTGATGCTAAGTTACAGCCTTTATAACCATAACCCCAATACTCGGGTTGCCTTCCTGAGAATACATACCTTTACTGATCACAAATAAAATTGTTCATCAGCAGAGCTGTTTCTGCTCTGGAGCCATGCAAATGGACACTTTGGTTTTAGCTGCTTTGTACAGGAACGCTGCCTTCGGCTGTCCATTTGCCAGAAAATAGCAACTGCAACAAAAATTCTGCAAATCTCTCTGCTAACTTCAATTCATATAAACAGTGGTAAATTCATGTCCACTTCCACAGAGCTAATACCATGGCCTGTGCAACAAAGATACCCCAGGAAGAGATCATTTTGGCTTCTGTCTCAGTCGCTTTTCCTTAAAGTGAGTACTGAAAGTGTGAGTGATTGGATGGGGAGACACTGTTAGAAGATAGTGTCGTCTCTAAAATACACAACTCTGGAAATGAAATATATGTATCTTGACTTCCTGACAAGTGTTTGAGTGCTGTGCCACCCAGGCAAGACCTACTGTCCAGCACTACTTCACCATGCTTAATTTTGAATATAGCTTTATGGAACTTTCCCAAGACATCTACAGATCATTGCTTTGGGCATTAGTTTTACTTAGAGAAATCTGTAAAAATTCTAATTGTATGGAAGGGTCTATTTCTGTTCCTTTTCTATTCCTCTTCAGACAAGAAACATTGCTTCCTCTCCCAAGAGTTTAGCCCAAGTTTAATCTCGACAAGAGCATCAGTTTGATTGATAACAAATCATTACAGAACAGTTTGACTAGATCTAAATTTGTCTTGATGTTAACAACTTCTAATCACCTTTATGTTAGGTCCTAAAGCTTTATTATCCTTAAATATAACCAGGATAGTGGTCCATTAGATACCAAAGTAATATTGATTGGGGCGGCAGCCAAAATGTTAAGGTGTCTGAATTACTTCTGTAACATCTTTCCGTGGAACACGCATGTAATTTTTTGAATAACCATTAATTTTTCCAGTGGAGCTGTCTCGCTGCTTTTCCTGGTGTTCTTCAAATCGCATCGACAGACGTACACACACGCCTCTCTCCAACCAGTGTACTGTGTACATTTCCTTGTTAAATCTAAGTAGCTCCAAGCATAGGCTTTCTGGCGGGGGTGGGGGAGGTCGGGGAGAGATTAAAGGCCAAGCGCATAAAATTTGGCGGTCGAGGGCCGGCAGCTCTCCCCCGCCTCACGCCCGCCCCCGAGTCTCTGAGCTGGACTTTCCACCGGCTGGCCGACGGGTGTGCGCCGCGGCCCTGTCCGGCCCCGGCGGAGGCCCCCCATCCAACCCCAAGGACCCTCCGGCGCGTCCGGAGGTGGGAGCGGGCCGGTGCCTGCGGCGCAGGCGGCCCCTCGGGGTGGCCGCGGCCCTCGCCCCCGCGGGGACCCTGCCCGGCCCGCTGACCGGCCCGCGCTGCCGAATAGCTCAGATGCCTGTCATATTTGCGGTCGGCGACTCGCGGGCTGCGCGCGCGGCACCCGCCGCCCGCCGCCGCCTTTGTCATAGCCGCCTGGTCGCTCGCCCGCTGGGAGGGTGGGTACTGGGGGGCCGCCTCGGTCCCCCGGCTCGAGGGCTCCGTGGACTCGTCTCCCTCAGTCTCAGCTTCTCCTCCGGAGAAGGAGGGCGCCGCGGCGGCCCTGAGGGCAGCTGTGGGCGGCGCTGTCCCGGGCCCCTCCGGCCCCTTCCTGCTCCTCAGCAGCCCCGGCCCGCGCCGCATTTATCGCGCCTCCCGGGGCCGCGGGGCGGGGCCCGGGCGGGGTCGGGGCGGGGCCTGGCGCCGGGGCCGGAGCTCGCGGGAGGCTCGCGGCCGCACGTCACTCCCGCACGGCGAGTGCTGGAGCCGGGCTGCGCCGCTCGCGCCGCCGCTGCCGCCGCCGCCGCCACCATTGTATAATGCTCCCGGCGGCCGAGTCCTAGGCTCGGCCGCTCGCCTCCCCGGCGCCGGGCACGCCGCATGGAGCGGGCGTAGCTGAGGAGTGGGCGGAAACGCACCCCCACCCCCACCTATGCGCTAGTCCAGGTGAAGCCGCCTGTGGTGAGTTACCCCGCTGCCGGGCGGAGGGGATCCTCGGCGTGGGGGCGGTGTGGGCGTTCGGCCGGGCGGGGAGAGCCCGGGGGCGGAGCGGGGCTGGCGCCCGCGAGCTGAGAACCGAAGGCTGAGGCAGGTACCGGGAGGGCGCCGCCGGCGACGCTGCCTCTCTCCAAGCAGTGCCGCCGAGCCCCAGGCTCGGGGACCCCGGGCGAGGGCCGGCCTGAGGCGGAGGGCGCCGGGCGCCCCGGGCGTCGTGGACGTGCGGCACTCGCGGGGCTCCGGTGGCCGGCTCACGGGCGGCTTCACTTTTTTTTTCTGTTTTCTCTGAGTTCCCGGGCCGGCCTGGCGTCCGACTCGCCGTAGTGGCGGCTTGTGAGTTTCCCGGTGTTTGTCTGCTAAACACAGCGGTTTCCCCATCTCCTTTCCCGTCCGTGCCGCAGCGAGTGGGTGTGTGGGTCTGTGCGTGTGTGGAACTTGGCGTCTCACGGGGTTTGCTTTTTGTTTTGTTTTTGAGTTAGAACCTGCGAGTCATCTTGCGTGGTCGCCGCCTGTGACCGCCAGGGAGCGGCCCTGGCCCTGCCGCCAGCTGTCCCAAACCTCCTGCGGAAAAGTCCTCCACGGGCCGCCCCCTGCCCTTGGCTGGACCTAATCACCTGCACCTTCAGCAGCAGGGGGTACCTGTCGACTGAAGTGGGGGCGGGGGTGTCAGTGGACGGAGGGGTCAAGTGGGAGATCTAGTTCTGAGTTCGACACGCGCACACACACAATCAGAGTTTGAGAGTAACTTTTTTGCTTGCAAGCCTGGTGAGTTCCAGGCTGTTCTGTGAGGGAGAAAGTTCAGTTCCTTCCAGGCCAGATCGGGATCGGGTGAGACGTCCGCCCTCACTTCCCGCGGCGTTCGTTCGCACCGGGCCGAGCGGTCCCGGCCGCCTGGAGCGTGGCAGGCAAGGGTTTCCCAAGCTTTGTTCGTCAAAGAACGCTTTCGGGTTCCCCGGTGCTGGTTGAGAACCTACGGCGGTGTGTGTGTGGGGGGCGGGGATCTGGAAGCTGCTGCCACCAGCAGGGATTCCTGAGGCCCGGGACTCCCACCTGGCAGCTCCCCACCCCCACCCCACGGGCTCTGCCGCCTGGGGAGGAGGGGCGCTGCTCCTTCCATCCCACCCCCCCACACCCCGGGCTCGGCACCCTGGCAGCTCCCCTCCCCCGCGCCCAGCCAGCTCTTCTGATTTGAAGTGTGTGGGGGTGGGGGTGTGCGGTGAGGATGGAAACACTCACTCAAAAAGCCCCAGCGAGGATCACACGGGCTCGTGGATCCTTGCTATCCTGTTCATCCATTTCTTCTTTGAAAAAGAGGCCAAAGTTTTCCTATAGAGCTCCACTGACTGAAAGTTGAGCCTGTTTGAGTTCACAACCCTTTAAAATAATTTCTAGTGCTTCCCCCTCCTAATTAAAGTGTGTATCACCACGCAGCTCTCAGGAGAAAAACCTGGTGAAAAGTATGTGACAACCCACCCGTCTGCCGCCCCTCCCTTTCTGTAAACACCTACCTCTCTGTACCTTACAGGCCGGGGAGAGAGCTTGCCATGTCGGATGGGTAGATAAGAGGTATCCCAGGCCAGTGTCACTGTTTCCTTAGAGAAAGGAGCAGAAGATCCTGGCTCGGATTTAGACAGCCCCTGCACTTGGGTTTGCTGAATCGTCCCCTTTTAGAGCTTTTTAAAGTTCAGTTGAGAAGCTGAAGTATAAATGTTACCCAGTAGTTCCAGCACCAAGTAATTATTAATAATGAGCCTAGTAAAAGAGCATATGGTTTGATATTTTAGACTCCTGTTTGTGTGGTGGCTGATAGCTTACAGGATCGCTTTTTATTAATACAAAGACAGATTTTACAGTGCAGTGGCATCCACTATTTGGAGGGGTGGGCCTGTGGCAGAACAAAAGCTACGACTGCACGCTTGTCTGCAGTTAGAGTCCTTTCTAGTGTAGTGGCTAGGAAAGATGAAGGCTACAACAGAACCCGTTAGAGATTTCTTCTGCTGTGTTGCTGCTGCTGCTGCCACCGCCACCTCCGTTAAACACTGGTGAAAATCTAAGACTTGACTTTATATTTCATTCACAGCAGCAGAATTAAGACCGCTTGGTCAGTATTATATATCAAGATGTGTATAAACATGGTGCTCAAGAATGTGAACTTTAGCCCACTTGTAGGATTTTTAAACTTAATGGCTACAGATATGTCTTTACTGTAGTGGCATGTCCCATAGGAGATGGCTTAGTGGCGGGGCTGGGGGGACAGCTGTCTCTGATTACTGAAGTCCAAAGATCAGGTGTATGCCGAAGGCAGCAAGGGGCAAGCTCCAGTTCACGTGAGAATGGCCTCACCAGAGGGTAACCGCAGCCCTTGCGGATCTTTCCATTAATCAATACTGACGAGAAGATTGTGAGCACCTAAAGCTGCTCTGACCACGGCATGTGCACAAACTGAATACTTTGTGCCTGCCGTGAATAATGAGCCTTTTAACAATTTGCAGAAGCACACAACCAGGACTCCTTTTTGTAAGTGTGTATGTGTAACTTTTGTTTTAATATTTGTGAAGGCAGCAGCAACTAAAGTTGAGGAATCCTTTTGGTTTAGTTCGGTTTGGTTTTAATTACTGTCGGAAGCGGCCAAGGCCCTGGGTGTTCAAGGCCAACGCCTCCCCCATGTGCAGATGCTGGGAGCCCTTGGGAACAGAACTAGGCCCTGGAGCACCCAGCGCTCATTGTGTGCAGCCGTGTTCTTCTCCATCAGCACTGCCCAGCAGTTCATTCTTTGTATGAATCTATGAATGGCATATGTCAGCCCAATAAGATGGCATTCCTATTCTAGGAAATAAATAGACGCCTTGTTGTTTTGTTTTGTTTCCTCCAAGATCATGAGGCAGACAAAACATGCCGGGCTGTGTAAAAATGTTCTTTGACATACAAATCAAAATTTCAAAATGAAACATTGCAGTCTCTTAAAACATGTGACTTCTGATAGGATAAAACATTCTTCTGGTTTCCACCAGGGCCACATACAAACTGTGCAGACTCCCTTCTGGGGTTTCTGCTCGCCATGTGGTCCATGGGACTCCAGAGACTGAACTTTACTGGAGATGCTGGCCAGGACTCAGGGGAGCAGGTGCCATGATGTGCTGGATCTGTCACAGAAACCAGCACCATCCAGGTTGTACTTGCAGCTCTGTTCCAAGCACAGCCGGCCTCCTCCGCGCACACAGGCTGACGCTGCCTGGCCGGAGCTGCCTGGGCAGAGCACACAGTGGCCTGAGCTATGTGGGTGCGTGGGGTGGGGGCAGGAGTGAGGGCAGGGAGGACAGCCCAGCTACTATAGCAGGTCTGACAAGTTTGGGGTGCCTAAAGGCAGCTTTGTTTCTCTGGAAACTCCTGCAGCAGCAAACCACAGTTCTTCAGACTTGTTCACCAGAGCTTCACTGTCTTCTAGTCACTTCTGCAAGTTTTGCAGGGCTAAGGAACACTCCGGAAGCTCTTGCTTTCCTTTAGAAGCCTTCATAGGTGGTTGGCTGGAAAGGACAAACTAAACCAAGCGTTGTGCTTGCGAGTTGTATCCCATAAAATAACAGAGGAAAAGGGCTCTGGCACTGAGGGACTCCATGTGTGTCCCTTATGATACATTATACATAGTGTTTATTGATAGACAGGCCACCACCCCCAGAAGCATAATCATGTTGACAGAGGCCTCCGGTGGATCCTGGAGAGCCAAAATGACTTGTACACTTGACTGTTGCCAGGCTCAAAAACAGCAGTCAGAAGGCCCTTGCTGCAGATCAACCTTTGGCCCCGTGCGCCAGCCTTACTGGCCCGCCGCTTATCAACCCGGGCCAGCCGGAGCTCTCAGGGCCAGAGCAGGCCTGTCGGAGTGCCCCACCCTGGTGTGGAGCTGCTGGAGTCCAAACTCTGAATCTGAAAACCCTGGGGGCACTGGAATACGGGTAAAACTCCAGCCACACTCCGGGAGCAGGGAGGGGGCCGTGAGCTGGCGGGTTATCCTGCTGTCTCTGCGGAGCAGCTATGTTATTTGAGAGGAGGTGATGCAGATTCCTTTTCTGCAGAGTCCCCTGTGGGCCACCCAGAAAACCATCCTGGCAGAGAGGCATTATGAGCACAGTGGGCCTGTCGCCTTCTCGGGAGCCTGTTGGAGGTCTCTCCCAGGCAGTTAACTACATGGTGATTTTTTAGGAATAGTTTATCATATTGAGGGACATGAAATAAAAGGGATTTCACCTGGTGGTGACTCTCGGCTGTGGTTGCTTTATAAATCCAATGCGCTGTTCCTGGGGTGGGTGGTGCAAGGCCCCCCTGCAGCCCCCAAGAGCAGGGACCAAGAACAGAGCTGGGCAGGTTGGGGAAGGAAGGTCACCCAGGTTGGAGTGATTGAGAAATACTTTGCTTAGAAGTGTTTCTTGCCATCTACTCGGGTTCTCTGATGATGTGTGATAGTGTTTGACCAAATACCTCTGCTGAAAGTTGGATGAGTCATTTATTAATACACAGAAGTCCTTGGGAAGAAATGCTTTTTATCTCATACCAGAGCCCCCAGAGTAGTTAATTTGAAAATAAATGGCTGCTATGTTTACAAAGTACCCTTTGCTGCCCTCAACTTTTGTATCCTCATTGCCTTTTTCTACTGTGTGAATGATCCAAGTAGATGATACAAAGTTTAAATTGTAAAACCTTCTCGCTAGCCTACGTCATTTTTATAGGCAACTAAAATAAACATTATGAGCATATGGGTTCCTTACAAGTGACAGGTACTTACATATCGAAATAGTCGTTTCTTCCCTTCTATATGTCTTTTTTTTTTAAGATTTATTTATTTTTATTACAAAGTCAGATATACACAGAGGAGGAGAGACAGAGAGGAAGATCTTCCATCCGATGATTGTCCCCAAGTGGCCGCAACGGGCCGGTGCTGTGCCGATCCGAAGCCGGGAACCAGGAACCTCTTCCAAGTCTCCCATGCAGGTGCAGGGTCCCAAGGCATTGGGCCGTCCTCGACTGCTTTCCTAGGCCACAAGCAGGCAGCTGGATGGGAAGTGGAGCTGCCGGGATTAGAACAGGCGCCCATATGGGATCCCCGGGGCGTTGAAGGTGAGGACTTTAGCCACTAGGCCACGCCGCCAGGCCCCCTTCTATTTGTCTTGTATAAGTATATGGCTGGTGTCCCATACAACATTTGTCCTCCTGTGTCATGTTATAGAAATACGAAATTCTTCTCTTAAGGACTCTAGGCTTAAGCCATGTGTTACATGTAGTTTTGCCAATGAATGCAAAACTTGCCTCCAATCTTCCTTTTCATACTACATGTAAAAGTAAACAATGAAATCTCCTGTTCTTATGGGGAATATTTCAAGTGATCTTTCATAGCCAATAAAGCATGCAAGTTTGCATGATCGGTTTTTAATTTTTAGCTTTGAAGAAACACTTTCATAACAGTACTTCCTGAGGTGGCTACTTGGTTTTTATCCTGTTGTCTTGTTTGGTGTCATAGAGTTGACTAAAGCATGAAACTCAGGAGGCAACTTTGATTTTTAACTAAGATGCAATTTTATTTTTCACTTATATTTACTTGTTTCATGATGATTTTCTGGGGGGGGGGTTATCATACCCTTTGGCAGAGCCTCTGGTTGCCACCCTGGGCCTTTTTTATTTTTCCCTGACATTGTTTGTTAAGGGTCTCCGGTGTGAGGAGAAAAACAAGTCTCTTTGGGGAAAAGATGCTGCAGGAGGATCGAAAACAGAATGTCATCCAAGCAATTATGAAGAGGGGAGAAAGACTATGTTTATTATGCCCAGGAATGGGGGTTTCTCGGGGGTGACACGCAGTCTTAAGGGAGTCTGTCACTCGGGGGATTCCTGCCCTGCAAGGTGAGTGAAGCCTCACACAGAATTCTAGAGGTGTGCTCCTGGCACCGAATTAAGGGAAAGTAACACCGTAGTGTAAATCTTTTTGATACTTAAATATGTTCAGGATTACCAGATTCCCAAAGCACTAATGGTGAAGAGTTCACCTGTTGTGTTCATTACTGTTGAACCTGCAACGCTTCTTCACTTAATCTGAACCAGTAATTTGCATAGAAAGAATTCCAGCTAGTAGTTACACAGTAACTCCCTTCATTATCTCCCTAAGGTTAATTGCACTACATTTTACAATTAAGTGGCTCCTCCCCATGTCCTTTATGAAGGGTTTTCTCAAATAACTGCCTGCAGCGGTATCTGTTCTGAATGGAGGTAATTTACCATTATTAAGAAGCAGTGGGATTAGTGAAGGCTTCTCTGCTATAAGATTCTTGAGACTGTGTGGCAAAACGTCCACTTTCAAACCAGCATTGGAAATTCTGAGCTGCTGGCTTCTCAGCGGCGGCACCTCTTGACGCCGGGGTCGGGGGATTCTGTGTGTTGTGTGGGCAGGTTCTCAATGAAGAAATCCAGAAATCTTTAACCATGGTTCCTGAAACATCCGTGTGACTTATACGCAGGCAACCAAACCTTTCCTCATTGTGCTTGGCATGCCTCCAGACTTATTTATCGCTGTCCTTAGTCCTTAGGGTGTCTGAATTTGGGAACAGGCTTGGAAGTTAGCATGTATTTGAGATGTGTAGCTCGGAACTGCGGTGAAGAAAGGCCTGCTGGCGGCCGTGTTGCTGTGCTGCGCCCTCTTGTGGCTGTGTGCCGTCTGTCAGAATTTAAAGGAGTTCTGCCTTGGGCTGGCCGATTTGTTTACGCAGCACTGATGACTTGCTTCTGTGCAAGAGATCTGTTAAAATCAGTACCGTGGTTGTCATTGAGCATGCAAATAATTTATTGTGCTTACTTATTAAAAATTTTGTAGAATTACTAAGATTTTTACTTACTTGTGCTTGTTTAAACTTTATTGTGGAAAATTCCAAATATTCTGAAAAGTAAGAGTACAGCACACCACTTTGTACTGGTTGTCCAGCATGGGCAGTTACAAAGATTTCGCCTGTCGTATTTCATCAAAATGTTCAGAGTTTTTTTTTCCCTTCCTGGAGTATTTTATGGCAAATTCCAGACATAAGATCATATTTGATGTGTATTATTGCTGAGGCTCAGTTCAGACGCTGTCATGTTCTGCTCGGCCTCTTCTGTTAGGTGTACAGTGCTTTCAGCTAGGATCCTGGAGGGAAATAAAAGAACGGGTGGTGTTTCCATTGTCCTTGGAAGGTGACCGGTGTCCAGTGTGGATAAGACCCAAACCTCTCAGCTGGCAGAGATGAATAAGGCAGGATCCTAGGACCATTCTCAGTGACTTGATATTTAAAGTCCAAAAACACCTAGTTTTCTTTCCAGATGTTTACTGACCTAACCATAATCTATTCTAAAGAAATAGTGATCAAAAGCTTTCCCTGACTGAATCTGGTTCTGCTTGGTTGACTGTCATTAGTTATCCATGTTTAAAAGTTCCTTGGTTTTTCCAGGAGAAAGCAATTCTGTTTGACCAACCCACTAGTGATAGGTACTGTCTTCAGTTGCATTAAAACAGGTAAGATTCCGAGGGAAAATAAGAATCTTTAAAAACTGGAACTGTAGGAAACTATTCCAAAGAGAGCTGTTGTCGCTGAGGCGGACTTGGAGGTTGGCGTGGCTGGCTTCAGGTTTTCTGCAGGCTCTGAGGAGGAAGGTCGGAGCTTGGACCTGTGCTTCTGGGCAGCTGCTGCTCCCAGGCAGGGCTCTGGTGCCCCACGGGCCCTGCTGGGTGGGCGGGGGAGGCACCCGCTGCAGCAGTGGTGTTGGGTTACAGTTGCGGAGCACGGGTAACTGGCTCATCCAGTAACTAGCTTTATAATTACATCGCTGATTTGTTAGGGAAGGCTTTGTCTTACTTACCAATTAGCATGGATGTTACTGTGGGGACCTCCAAAACCCTGGATAAGCTTTGGGTTTAAAAGAAAAGAGCTTTCCAACCCCAGGCAGCTTCAGGGGTTAGCAGCCCTGGCCAACTTGTGGGAACCCTGACACTGTGCCTGCATAAGCAGAGGCTGTTGCTCCAATGGTAGCTTGGCCGCTGTTGCTGACACTGCCCCTGGGCCATAGACAGTCGCAGCCCCGCACCCTCCTGTAGGGTGCACAGCCAGGACCCTGCTGCTTCTAATAGCTTCCTGCTCTGGTCCTGCCAGGTGGCCTTTGTGTGGTGGTGTTCCTCTGTGTGTTGGCGGGGAGGGGCGCTGACCGCATTTAGATGTGATCACATTGCGCAGTCCTCCTGTGTGTCTGTGAAGGTGGAGAAAGTTATCTGAGCCAGCATGCCCTGCTCCCCCCTCCCGCCCCTGTAGAAGTAGGCTGGGCCTGAAGCTTCCTTCCTGCCCGAGAGAGTGACAGGGCTGGAGGAGTGCCGAGCTGCCGGGTTACAGATGAGCCCTTCCCAGAGGGCGGCTCCTGGCTGGTGGGAGGCGTCCTTTTGTTCCGAGCTGCCTCTCCCTCCTCACCACCTCCCACACGGCACAAGGCCAATGGATGGAATGAGGGAGAGGAGAATGTTCTGTTTCCCAAGTTGTCCCTGAGCCATGTGGGGCCCAGCCTTGAGCCTGCCTGGAGCCCATTTCTCTCACGCGGCCTTGTCCGGGGTGCTGCTGTCTTCCACCCCTACCTCAAAGGAAGTGGAAAGAATGCAGTGGGTGCTGGTGGCACGGTGAGGAAATGGCCCCTGCTAGCCTCCATGTGGGCCACTTGGCCATGACCTCCACTTTGCTGCCTTTGCCTTCCAAAGAGGGGCTGGAGGGAGGATACACAGACCTCTGGATCTCTGGGGCCAACAGAGAAGCCCCATGTTGATGGTTCTCAGGGTCCGGTATGGCCGCTGCGGGGCTTTTGTGCCGATGTGGCAAGAGCAGCCACACAGCCCGACAACTGTCCTGGACTGCTGTGCCAACATGTATTAATGCTTGTTTTCACTGAAGAACAGCGTGTGGCATCTGAAGTCTACAAGCCGGGAACTTGTCACACGCATTAGTGTGTTACTCACCCACCCAGGTTAGGGACCAGAGCAAAGCAAACCCCATGTGTGCCTGGAATCAGCCGTCGCTTTGCTGTGTAACTGATTCTAAGAGCAATGTTTTGCTTCATTGTGAAGCCTGCTGTTGTTCTGAAAGGGGAGAACACTGAATTTCTAGTTAATGCTGTTACTTGGAAAGGAAGCGGAATCAAGCTATTGACGATGCACGTAGGGTATGCGCCAATTGGGCCTTGAGGTCATTTGGAGGCCCTCCTCCATCTGACCCGTGTCCGCAGCATCCCAGCACACAGCCTGTGTGAGCGTGGCCAGCTGGCTGCACGTTGCCTGGTGGCCTTCTCAGTCATCGCCTCCCCAGTCTTTTCCTCTTTTCGGACACTGAAACTAAGCTATCAATTCTGAACCTCTTCTTGGAGGTCTTTGTAGCCTGTATTCTGTCTCAGATGATTTTCCTGCTGTCTTGGGTCAGGACTGTCACTAGTGAGGGATGTAAGGCAGGCTTTCGTTCTGATAGTCTGTCCAGGGCTTCCCTGCAGGCTTCCCACAGTTTGCTTGGAGGCCCTGCCCAAGCTCTTACCTGGAGACTGGGTTGGGTTACAGCAGTGAGGACCTGGGGGCTTAAAGTGACAACATGTCATACGTAAATTTGCACATGTAAATTTAATATTCAGACCTTTAAAATCACAACAGTTCATTTTGACAATTCAGGTAGTAGTAAGAATGAACTTAAAAGTTAAAGTAACCTTTAAAGTTGAAAAAAGTAGTTACATGTTTTTCAGTTCAGTTTGCTTGAGTTACTTTTCTTCCTGAATTTTTTGTTTGTTTGAGCCAGGAAAACAGGCTTCCATCCCTTGGGGGACTTGCCAGATACCCTGAGCCCTGGCATGAAGACGAACCTGCAGCTCCAGTCGAGTCTCCCACAGAATCTCTTGGGCTTCTTAACCTCCAGTCCAAATGTTCACCCCTGCATTTTTTCCTTGATTCCTGGAATGTTACCATTTTAAACATGGGTTCTGTGTCAGTTCCTTTTTGGGCCGTGGGCAATAAGACCTCATTATATTCACAGAAAGGATTGGGTTGTGCCCACAGATCTGGTGTATCAGTCACAAGCTGAGCTCTCATTGAAACTGAACTACGATGCTTTAATTCTGCACAGTACTTAATTTAAATATCAGTTCTCCGTGGCCATCACAAAAAATGCTCTTGGTTCCTTTTTGCCCAAGTTTAAGAAATGGAGAGCAGTGACCCAGTCCTGATGAACCAAACCAAGACATTTTTGGGCTCCAAGGTGAGGTGGATAGAGGACGACAGCATGGGCCACAGAGCAGCATCGCCTGAGAACTAGTTGCCAGGGCAAGGTGGTGGGGCCTGGCAGGGAATGTTACACTCTGTAGGTGTGTCTGCTGCTTGCTGTCATTGGAGGAAAAGAAAAGGAGAGTGTGCGGGACAGGAGAATGCAGCCTGCCCTCCCACCTGCCCACCTGTCTACACCAGGGCTCTGGACATCCTCCCCTTCCACAGCCCTTCCCTCCATTTCCCAGAAGGGAGGCTGTTGGATCTCAAACCTGGAGAGCCAGTGAGTTTTCAGTAGACACGTGGCTGGACCCAAAGCCAGGGGCTGTGGACTTGGGTCTTCCAAGCCCAGGGAGGAGAGGATGAGCTGTCAGCCCCAGGGTGGTCCACTAGCCCCTCCTCTGAGTGAATTGCAGGCTCACAAGGGCGGCCCCCTTCCCCTGTGTTCCCCAGAAGCCTTTAATGAGCTCCTGCTACTGCTCAGTCCTGGGGCTGCATCCTGGTGAGGCCTTCAGAAAGGTCACGTGCTGCTCCTGCACTTAAAGAGCCATTGTTACTTCCTTAGAATGCCTGAGGGAAAAGAGGCTGCTTAGGACTTGGCCAGCTCCAGCCAGGAGCAGCACAGAGGCAGAGTCTGGCTTCTTGCCCTCTGGTTCTTAAGGGCATGTCTGGTCTTTTCTTCCTTCAATTATGATACAAAGCCCTGAGAGTGAGAGTGTCCCCCCACACTCAAATGTTGGAGGCCTCTCTTGGCCACACTAATTGTGAAGCTACAACAATGTGTTAACCAAACTTTGGGCAAACCTCTTAACCATGTGGAGCAGATTTTATTTCACGTTTTATTCCTTTCTATTGCAATCTAAATAGTAATAGGATTAAGATCAATATTGCGTTTTGCAATCTTACTGGGTATATGGAGACCATTTGCCTCCTAATACAAAATAGAGAAATGAAAGCAAGCCTGCTTAGAGGCTGTGGGGGTGGTGGGTGGTCTTTATTTACGTGTCTAAAGAGCTTCCAAGGTTCGGAGCTGTAGCTGTAACTGTAGCTTTTACTCTGGGAGGCTGGTGGGGGTGTGTGTCAGCAGTGTTACAGGCGTCTTACCGGGCTGTCCCTAAGTCATTGGGATTATCGTGCCTGTGTGACCTGAGCCAATCTCGTTGGAATTGAGGGGCTTCTTGCATGAAAATTCCTCTGAAAGTGTCATAGGTTTTTTTGGCGGGGTGGGGCGGATTCTACTTGATGCCTGTTAAATGCTTTTTAAATAAGTGAATTCTTTGGCTTCAGCGATTATTGCTAGAAAAATGTTACCCAAAAACAACCTTTGTTTCTTCTGGTAGCAAGTGTTTGAGAGCCTCTGCTTGGGACCCTCACAGCCCCCGTGTCTGATGGTCTGAGATCAAGTCCCACTTCCCATTCTCTTCCCATTTAGCATCCTGCCAGTGAGCAGCCTGGGAAGCAGCAGATGGTGGTCCAAGGACCTGGGTTCCTGCCATTCGCATGGTAGAATGAACCAGCGGGTAGGAGGTCTTTGTCTGCCTCTCAGAAATAAATATGAAAATGTAAGTGGGGCAGACATTGGGCACAGTGGCTCCACTTGCAGTCCACCTTTCTGCTAACGTCCACTGTGGATGACAGCAAGTAGCAGGTAGTTGGGTCCAGGGCGACCCATGTGGGAGACCAAGATTGAACTCTAGCACCTGGCTTCTACTTGGCCCAGTCACAGCTGTCATGGGCATTTGAGGAGTGGGATGAGCAGATGGGAGGTCTCGTCTGTTTCTCTGCCTTTCAAGTAAACTGAAAAAAAAAATAGAAGTGGGGGAAGCAACATGGTTCCATATCATAGGAAGTTTGAGTATTACTGCCCTTAAATGTAAAGCAAAGTTCAAGTAAAAACAAATGAGCAAGCTCATCGCCACTTTGAGTTCTTAATGGTTTTCTGGAGGAGAGGTAATGCTTAGGTACGATGGTGTAAACTTGAGTTATCACTGTAGAACTGTTTTTACTTTTTCTTAAGGTTTATTTACTTTATTTTTTAAGGTTTCTTTTTATTGGGAAGTCAGATATACAGAGAGGAGGAGAGACAGAGAGGAAGATCTTCCATCTGATGATTCACTCCCCAAGTGGCCACAACAGCTAGTGCTGAGCTGATCAGAAGCCAGGAGTCAGCAGCTTCTTCCAGGTCTCCCACACGTGGGTGCAGGGTCCCAAGGCTTTGGGCCATCCTCCACTGCTTTCCCAGGCCACAGGCAGGAGTTGGATGGGAAGTGGAGCTGCCAGGATTAGAAGCGGCGCCCATATGGGATCCCGGTGCATTCAAGGCAAGGACTTTAGCTGCTACGCTATCACATCACGTTGGGGCCTCTTTGATTTTTCTTAAAGCAGAGTGATAGAGAGATGGAGAAACAGAGATCTTTTACCTGCTTGTTCACTTGCTAAATGACTTTAATAGCCAGGGCTGTGCCACCCCAAAGGCAAGAATCTAGACTTCCCACATAGGTGGCAGGAGCCAAAGGACTTGAGCCATCCCTGCTGCCTCCTAGGAAGGCACACGTTAGCGGGGAGCTGGGTGGGAAACGGAGGCTGGAAGCTACTCCAGGGCATATGAGATGCAGTTACATCCTAGGCAGCAGCTTAACGTGTTGTAGCACAATGCCCAGCCCAAGAAACACATCTGAAGACAAACAATTTTTGCAGTTAGAACTTAACACAAACAATTCCTCTGTAAATTTTCTGCAAAATTTCCTAAATAATAGTGTCTGCTTACCCCATCAAACAGTTGAAGTTCACAGCTTGGCACCATCCCTGGACCACACTTTGAGAAACAGTTATTTTAGAGTGTACATGTATTTGTGTACTCACACACACATTTAAATGTGTTAGCATGGTTACAGTGTGACACTACATACGTCACTTAACCACTTTCTGTGGGAATTGAATGCCTTTAAAGGAGCTCTTTGGCCAAAGTGAGATTTTTCTGAAAGTTATTTAAATAGCCAAATGGTACACAAACACAAATAGTATAATTGTAAACAGCTCTGGGTTTCAAAACCCAATTGTCTGGTAACACTTCTGATACATTAAAGTAGAAGGACTTTGCAAATTGAATTAACTGCCTCCACTCAGATTCAACCTGAAGTTTAAATGAGCACAGGTTCTTTGGATAGGAAATACCCTGTGCACAGTGGCTATACAAATGAACTGGTGGTACTAAGCAGTATGTGTGTCCTGTGTGGTGTCAGATAAGCCAGTTGTTACCATCATCGCCTTCCTTGCCTCAGCAGCTCATTATGGGACCTGTCTTGGGTCCTAGTGATTGACAGCACTTTCCTTAGTGTTTGTCAATCAGGAGGAGTGAGTCTTACAAGTAACTTCCCAGTCACTGTAAGCATTTGCACATCTCAAATTGATTCTGACATTGAGAGTTGGCAGTTCAGCTGTCTGAGACTGCCCTATTGGAAACCAGTCTCTCTGGACGGAATTTGGGTGCACGGATCCATGACCCTGTGTGTCTGCTTTGAGAAATACTGTGACTTTCCTTTAATCCAGCACTGAAAGGAAGTTCTGTAAAGGCCTGTTCTGTCCGGCCTCACTCCTTTAGAATGAGACTGAAAATCCCAGTGAAGAGAAGGTGTAGGAAGATCAGGCTTCACTCACAAGGGCCTTCCCGCTGTGCGCAGCCGCGTGCCTCAGACAGGGGCGATGTGGAGCAATTCAGTAGCTCTGTGGCATATAGAAGGAGAACCGGGTAACTTCACAGCAGCTGCCTGTGGAGACACCAGAAAGACTGGATCACATTGAGATGAAGATTAACACATGTCTGTGTGTCCTGTGTGTTGTAGAGGGATTAGAACCATCGGACAAAGAGGGGCAACTCCGTTGATGAAGTGGTTAGAAAGGACGGACTGTGAGGTGAAGGCTCATACTTGAGACTGTTGTGTTTAGAACAGTCGGAGTCCATGTGACCTTGGAGACATTCTCTGGAAGGTGACACCCAGCTGAAGACCAGTGCTCGCTAAGGCCAGAGCAAGAGAGGATGCAGCCTGGGCTGTGAGCAGCAGGTGAGATGGAGGAGGAGATCTTTCTTTGGTTTTCAAGTTCAACCCTCGGGGCAGGCGTTTGTCCTGGTGGTTAAGATTCTGGTTAGCCATGTTCACATCCCACATTGCATTCCATGGGTTTGACTCTCTTGTACGCTCCTGATCCTCACAGCAGGGGTGGTGCCTTAGGTGCTTGGGTCCCACAGGTGGGAGAGTGAGGCTCAGTGCCCAGCCCCAGCCACTCCACACATTTGTAGATGATACCACCAGTCTTCTCTGTCTCTCCCCTTTTGTTTCTTTCAGACTTGCCTAGCTCCGGCTATGCAGGTGATTCAAATAAATAAATTGCTAAAAATATTCAGTGTATTACAAAATTCTTGAGCTGTGAGATATAAAGTCATTATTTTTAAATATACAAGTGTACATAGGTATATTTATGTGCATTTAAACACACACAACATACCTGGAGTGACAGTAGGTATTTCATTACAAAATGTCTGTATGACCCAACAGCAATGTTTATAGTCAGAGCAAAGTACTTTAAAAGTTAATCCAGTTGCATTCAGGTGTAACTGTGTGATGAAATGGACTGAAGAAAAAACTTGTGCTGTAGAACACACATTCCTCCCCTTGGTTATAGAAGGAAAAGTGGTGGCAGCCCGGCCACTGTGGTCTTTTGTTACCGGCCAGGTGCTTCACCATGTGTCACCAAACAGGCAGGAAAGCTCTGTGCATAACGAGGAGGGAAAGAACATGTCCAAAGTACCACAGTTCTCCCCAAATGGCACATGTTCCTCCGTCTCTAACTTGGCTCTTTCAATCCTTTGAGATGTGTTCAAGCTGTAATTCATGACACCTATACCTGTTTAGGCCATAGCATTGTTAAGTGTTTTTTTAGTGTTTAAAAATAAATCTACGTAGGGGAGGGAAATTGAACTTGCATGATAATGTTGGGCACGTGAACGCCAGCACATGAACTGAGAAAGTCAAAAGCACGGTTTCCATGGCAACTCTTAACTTGTCTGTGCGGTACACATTTTTCAAGAAATACATTCTCCACACTACCTAGTGATAAAAAATTTTCCCCCGCATACAAAGCTTGATTTCCCGCCATGCCCCCTTGTTCTAAAAAGCGTTCCTCACATCCATAGCTGGGCTCTGTCCCGGCATTGAAGTCCAAGTCGTCCTGACCTAAACCCACATTGTCTTGTCATGTTCTAGCCCCGCGTCCCTTCCGTGGGAGACAGCCGCCTTTGTGTGACTCACGCCTGTTTCCTGCCTTCCTCTCTTGCAGATATATGTTGGGTAAAGGAGGAAAACGTAAGTTTGATGAGCATGAAGATGGGCTGGAAGGCAAAATCGGCTCTCCCTCCGACGGTCCGTCCAAGGTGTCTTACACCTTACAGCGCCAGACTATCTTCAACATTTCCCTTATGAAGCTCTACAGCCAGAGGCCCCTGACGGAGCCCAGCCTGCAGAAGACCGTGCTCATTAACAACATGCTCAGGCGCATCCAGGAGGAACTGAAGCAGGAGGGCAGCCTGCGGCCCGCCTTCGGGCCCGCCTCCCCGCCTGCAGCCTCCCCGCCGGGCGGCAGCTTCGGGGTCACGTTGGAGCCAGCGCCCACGCACCCCTGCGACCCTGGAAGCACTACGCCCCTGGAGGCCTGCCTCACGCCTGCCTCGCTGCTTGAGGAGGACAACGACACTTTTTGCACTTCCCCCGGGGCCGTGCCGCCCGCGGCTCCCGCCAGACTCTCCCCTGTAGCCCTGCTCCCGCCACCGCCACCCGAGAAGGACAGCTTTTCCTCCGCCTTGGACGAGATTGAGGAGCTCTGTCCCACATCTACCTCCACAGAGGCCGCCCTGGCCGCCGGCTCCACTGGGACCTCCAGCGAGGCCGCCGGCCCGAAAGGCGCCGAGGGTGACTCAAAACTCATGGACTCTCTGCCTGGGAACTTTGAAATCACCACATCCACGGGTTTCCTGACAGACTTGACCCTGGACGACATCCTGTTCGCCGACATTGACACGTCCATGTATGATTTTGACCCCTGCACTTCTGCTGCAGGGACAGCCTCGAAAATGGCCCCCGTGTCAGCAGACGACCTCCTCAAGACCCTGGCTCCTTACAGCAGCCAGCCCGTCACCCCGAGTCAGCCTTTCAAGATGGACCTCACGGAGCTGGACCACATCATGGAGGTGCTGGTGGGGTCCTAAGAGCGGGATGCCCCCCACCCCCAGGAGCGTTCCATGCTGCCCTGACAGTTCTCCACACTGTGCATGCACCCTTGCTTGCCTTCTTCAGAAGAACGCGTCATGAGAGGATCACACTAGTTTTTGCTTTGAGCAGAGTTGGAGTGCCTTCATACCAGTATGACCACTTTTCAATCCACCCGTCCCCAGTGGTTCCTGAGCCCTCCCGTGTGGGGGAGGGGACAGCATTGCTATGTCGAATGGCAGAAATAACAAGTTCAAGGGAAGCACAAGGATTAAGTCGGAAAAGCTGTAAATTGCATGTGCATATTTGTCTATTTTTTCTATAAGTTTTATTGCAAGACGTGAAAATGAAAAAAAAAAAATATATATATATATATATAATTTAGATGATCTCAGTCCCTTTTCTGGCATTTTTTGCCCTGTATAGGTTGACTTGGCAATTCAGCCTTTTTAGAGGCATTAACTACTCCTTGTTAAGTGTTGCATTTACATGGCTGTTTAGAAAACTGCTATCCAAATTTATTTTATATTTTTGTACAGATTCTGCAGTTTATGATATTGTTTTTCTAAAAACAAATGCTGTTTATACAATGAGATAGCTATTTTGATAGGATTTGCTCACATAGTTCCTGCAAACTTCAGATGTACAAGCGGCACTTGTACTTTTATAGAGCTGTAACGTTTTCTATATGTGTATGGTGCAAGAGAAAAGTGGATCAAATCAATCTGCAACTGATGTCCCCCAATGCAGACACACACACACACACACAGAGCGCTTTAATGACGGGCCAGGTGACATCACACCCAAAGTTCCTAAGCACTGACTTCTCCCTGCCGTGGACACCCGCCAGTACTGTGACTTCCAGAGCCAGAGCCTCGTCTGCTCGTCAGACTTGCATGGAGAAGTTGGCGGGAGGGGCTGTGGAGCCCGGGCTTGAGGGGATGGTTCCTTCAGCCCCCTCTTCCAAGGGGAAGGCTGCCCTCTATTCTTAAGCGTGTCTTTATGCCAAGTTTGTGCTTTTAAATGTTTTTCTTTTTTAATGAAAACCCAAGTCTTTCCTTTTTGGCATAATTTGTATGATGACCTGCAATTTTACATCTGAACAAAATTTTCTGAAAAGCAACCAACCTCTTCACAGGAACTAAGCCCTCCCGCAGCACTTAGGCCTCTGCCAGAAGATCTCCCCCAAGGCCTCCGTCCTGTTGCTAAATTGCCTCTTCAGCTTCCCCTCCCCAGAGCTTCTGTTCCCTCTGTTGCTAAGAGCTGAGAACTGCTTGTCAGAAGATCACCACCGTGAGCGCCACTGGCCTCGCCAGCCAGAGGGGGGGACATTCCCGGGACACCCGTGTGACTCTGAACCTGGAGATAGTTGCCGGACGCCATGGCTTCCCCTTGGGTTGCTGTCCGTCTTAACCCAGCTGCTAATGTCACTACACTTTACAAGGCTGTTTGACCCAAATACGCAGACAGGATTTTCTATGCATGTCTCCCCTCTGCCGCCTACCGCCTGACACACTTAAGACATAGCTTTTCCTCCCTCATGGTGTGCGTTTAATTTGAAGCCGTTTCCGGTGTATCATGCTTGGTGTCAACGTCATGGCCTTCTCCTTTCAGTTGTTTCTTTCTTCCAATGGTACTTCGGCCGTTGAGTGCAGGTTACAACCTATATCGTTATGAGAATGGCTTCTTCTTCTTTAGGAATAACTTTTATATTTATTTAAAAGTGTTTAAATTATGGGAATTTGTTTTGTTGTCATTGTCCTTGTCGTTGTTCATTTGTCAATATTCAGTCTCCTTTTCTGCTCGCCTCTTGCCATGGATAAAACTGGGTCATTCTGGCCAATTAAAAAAAGACAACGTTTCCAAAAAATGGCACTTTAAGCAAGCCATAAACAGTTTTATTTTTATAATGCACATGGCAAAGCAAATTTGTGATGAAGGAACTGTTCATGTAAGCAAGGGATGCCTGTAAGATAGGATTAAGTTTGCCTGCATTCTAATGTACTTTTTTCCACACTTGACTGTGTTTTAAAGGCTAATTATCAACTCAGCAGAGCAGTGAGAAACTGATCAAATTGCATTTGTTCTCCTATAAACAACCTCTGTGCAGACACCTGTTAACTGCTACAAGGTGTCATTTCCTTTGAGAGAACAGCCTACCATATAATTAAGGTGAAGGTTGTCACTGTTTTGGGGAGAACAAGTCTGCCCAGACTCCTTCCACGCTTCCCTAACTGCAGGACCCTGCAGACTGGCCGCATGCTCCCACCCCCCAGTGCCACCTCATCTCCATACGCAGGCAAGGGTATTGATTATTCTGGACAATAACAGGGTAAAGTAGTTGACTTGCCATTGTTAAAAACTGATTTACAGTAACTTAGAACAACTGTACTTTCGTTGGATTAGTAAATTGTGTGTTTAAACGGATCCCATATGTTGGGCAACAGTTCAGGCACAGGGAGAGGGATTGCCCAAACTTGATTCTCTGACTTTCATATTTTGGGGAGTATGGGCTTCAGAATCAACCTCCCCCCCATGCACACACACTGCCCCCAGCAAGAACAGACAGCTGCTGTTTTAACTCTGACAGCCTTGCCCGAGATGCTTGATATTCACTAGTCTTCAGAAGAAGTAGGAAATCGGTGGCCCATGTTCACCAAGAGCAAAAGCTTCAGGGATTCAAATTCTCTCTGTCCTATCTTCAGGAGATGGTGGGCGTCCCAGCAGGGAAGTGGAGGAGCCGGAGTGGAGTTGGCAGGCCCCAGTTGGAGTGTGGTGTGTACTTCTGGATGCCACCTGGCAGCAGTGCCTTTCCCTTTATAGAAGACATCGTGTGGCATCCAGGGCCAGGCGCGAGGTGCCTTTCTGAGGAAGACACCCTGGCTGGGGCTGGGAGAGGGCAGACAGTGATAGTGATGTGCAATGAAATGACAGGATGAGAGCAGAATCATAAGAGCTTTGAATTTGAAGTGATTTTTTCCCCCATAAGTTATTTATTCCTTTGTTCTGTGTAAATATATTTATTTTACTGTGGAGCGCTAACAACATCTGGATCATAACATGTGCAGAATGTATGGTAGGAATGTAATCTGTAGGAATGTAAATCTGTATTACCAGGGGGTCCGAACTGGGACTCCCAGGTCTTCTCATCGTGTGCACAGTCCACGTTTGCTTTTACTCTCTTCTCTAATATGGGTCTATTTGAAATATGCAAAAGGTATGGATGAGGAATGTTCTAATACCTCCAAATTTTTTTAAGAAAATCAAGTATCAAAGGTTTGATATTTTTAAAAGGTCTTTTTAGCCGCACTTTCTCTTGATGACAGAAGAGGCAACCACATGGGCACCCTAGTTCATACCAAAGGGTGAGAAATGGCCCAGAGCCGCCTGCACACCTCTCGCACATGTACCAGTTGAGTTTTCAATTACCATAGCCCCTCGGAGTGCCCCAACTGCCCTGAGGTCAATCAAGGAGAATTTCTGTACTAAATAAGCTCCGAAGAGCCAAAGTATCAACTTACAGGTCGTTTTTAAAACTTAAAGTTATTAACCACCCTTGCGGTAAACAAATGAATTATGAATACCGCAAGGCAGCCTTCTTAAGTGACATGTTAAAAAGAGAGCAACTCTGCTCTGTGCAGCGATTGTTACTTTACTATGACTTGTCTTAATTCAAAACCTTTCTGTTACAAATTGGACCTTTATGCATTTTTAGAAAAAGAGTACGTTTGAACCTGTTCTGGCTATTATAAATGGTTAGCGGCCTGTACTGCCCTTCAACAGGACAACTGCAAGGTGCACGCGTCCTGTTTATGTACATTGTTTTTGATGCTCCTAAGAGTAGGTCTCTGGGGTTCTTGAACATTCAGGCAGGATCAAATGCTGTTGCAGACAAAGCCACTTATCATTTTGGACTTTTTGGGGATCACAAGTTAGGAAGAGAAGTGCAGTCCATGTGTGCTAATGACCTAGATTTCCAAACAGAACATGTACATAGTGACACATGTGGTGCATGGTTTTTGAGAAGGGTGTTTGTTGAAAAGGAGGTATAACCTTTCCCCCCACAGACCTGAGAGCTGTGCCTTTTCTATGCAATATTACAGATGTTACATCGGAACCCAGGTGGCTGTCTTCATGTGTAGGTTTGGGCTGTAATTTAAACAATTGGATAAATTAAATGTACATGGAAATGAGCAGTCTTACTTTTGTAGTTTTATATTATACAATAAACAGTTAAAAGATAAGAGGTGTACCCACAGCTTTCTTTGTGCCTCACGTGTTTCACTCGGCCTCTGCTGGGTGGCTCCCAGGCGCCTCTGCAGCACTTGGTGTTACGGATCCCAGACCTTGGTCTCTTGGTTCTCCCCATGCTACCTGCACCTCCTGCTTCTGTCTTCTGTGCCCCAACTCCCTCTGACTATTGCTTTTCCAGGGTTTGGCCCCTTTCCAGCTCTTCCCCGAGTCTCTGGTCCTGCCTGCTTTTCTGAGATGCTCAAGTCTCAGGTTGTACAAAACTCGGTTCCACCCCTGCCTCTCCTGAGCTGCGGACCTCAGCATCTGCCTAGATTGGCAATCTCCTACTTGGCCTTCCTGAGCCTTTCCCCGATGGGAACTTGCTCTTCCTCCACTCAGACTTAACTCAGATGTCCACGCGGCTCCTTGCCGTCCAGCACCAACTACCGTGGTCCCTCTGCCAGCTGCTTTCCATCTTCACCGCTGCTTCCCCAGTCCGTGCCCTCTGTTCTTCCAACTGTTGCACCTGCGTACTAGCTAATTCCTTCTCTCATATTCCTTATCCTAAAGGTGGCATTCTGAAACACCAGAGGGTTGTGTGATTGGTGTTCATGCTCCAGCAGTCACCCCACCCCCGCCTCAGTGATACAGTCCAGAGGTCACCTCCGCTGTTTTCAGAGGTTACCAGGGCCGTCTGACGGAGCCAGGGAATTCTAGCCTTGCCTGGCCCAAGCTACCTTAGAATGGGACCTTAGTTTGGAGAGCTCTAGAATCTCAAGTTGCAAGGAGGTTAATAGTTTGGGCCCTAAGCTAATACAACAACCAGTGTCCTTAGGTTCTGATGCAAGCAGTCTTTCTCACACACACAACAGAGGATGCCAGGCAAAGATAAAGGCAGAGATGCAGGCCATGCTTCTATGAGCTAAGGAATGCCAGAGAGAGCCAGAAACACCAGAAGCAAAGTGAGAGGCAGAGCAAGTTCCATCCTACAGCCCCTGAAGAACCCAACCTAATACTTCCACAAGTCTGCCTGTGTTGTTGGGTCTGCCCCGACTTGGGGTCCCTTGTTCAGGCAGCTGAGCCAACATGCAGGGCACAGCAGGAAGTTTCTTGGGAAGTGACTGATAACTAGAAAGCAGGCCGGTTGAGTAGCTTGTATCTAGAACTCGGAGCCTCTGCTCTTGATTCAACAGTGACCTCAGTTGATAATTTGTGCACCATAGCTGTGCTTCCCCCTCTGCTGAGAGGCTACCCACCATTGCAAGGCCAAGGTCAATGTCTGTCCATCACCCCAGTCAAAGCCAACCTCTGCCTGTTGTAGGCTGCCGCAAGATTCGTGCCTCAGCAAGGCCTGCTATGTCTTCAGGTTAACAGTAACAGCGCACTGCTACTCTGAGCTTTCGGAGCAGTAGCCCCGTGGGGGTCGTCTAGCCTGCCCACCACCCACCTTATAAGTGAAATATTACTAGGACATGCTCATGTAGTCTGCCTAAGGCAGCCTATGGCTGCTAGTGTGCTGTGACGATAGAGGTGAGGAGTTGCATTTGAAACCATGTGGCACTCAAAGTTGTAAGTATTGGCCACTTGCCCCTTTGAAAATGAAGTTGTCCAGAACTAGAGTTGCGGTGCAGTGAGCTGAGCTGCTACCTGCAATACAGTGTCCCATATCAAAAAACCGCAGCAATCCAGCTTCCACTGAGAAAGCAGTGAAGGACAGCCCAAGTGCTTGGGCCCTTGCCCCCACATGGAAGACTCATAAAAAGTGTGGGCTCCTCATTTCTTTCTGGTCCAGCCCAGCCATTGCAGCCACTGGGGGAGTGAACCAACAGATAGATGGTATGTGTGTGTCGTGTGTGTTGTGTGGCTTTGCCTTTCAAATAAGCAAATTTAAAAAGAGAAAAGGGCCCGGCGGCGTGGCCTAGCGGCTAAAGTCCTCACCTTGAAAGCCCCGGGATCCCATATGGGCGCCGGTTCTAATCCCAGCAGCTCCACTTCCCATCCAGCTCCCTGCTTGTGGCCTGGGAAAGCAGCTGAGGACGGCCCAAAGCCTTGGGACCCTGCACCCGCGTGGGAGACCCGGAAGAGGTTCCTGGTTCCCAGCTTCGGATCGGCGCGCACCGGCCCGTTGCGGCTCAGTTGGGGAGTGAATCATCGGATGGAAGATCTTCCTCTCTGTCTCTCCTCCTCTGTGTATATCTGGCTGTAGAGAGAAAAGTAAGTTGGCCTCACCTGGATATTTACACCACTCTGAGTACTTAGGACAGTGTCTGACTATAGTTAGGTCAGGCTCGGGGCTTGCTTAAACATGGAGCACACTCTTTCCCACCCCATCCCCCAAAAGGAGATACGGTGCAGGTGCCTAAAGAATCCTGAGGGCTGGAGATGGGGTCCGGACTGGAGCAGGCACAGCAGTGAAGTCATACCAGGGCAGGCATTCTCAGAATTCTGCCAGGGATGGATCATCTGGCCTAAGGGACCTGTTGCACAGATGTGAACATGAGATCCAAGGAGGGGAGGGGATTATTACTTCCAGCAAAACCTCCCTTATGGCATGGTGTTCAGAGCGGCTGGCCTGAGCTCAGATCTTGGCTGCAACTAGAGCTAGTGCTGTGGCATTGCAGACTAAGCCAGTGCTTGTGATGCCAGCATCCCATAACAGTGGGAGCTCCCGGCTCCTGATTTCTGCCTGGCACAGTGTCAGCTGTTGTCATCATTTTAGGGAGTAAACCAGCAGGTGGAAAAATCCCTGCCTGTCTGTCACTGCTTTGCAAATAGCCTAAGTAAATGTGTAGTTCGTGACTTTGGGTAGCTCGCTGCACCTCTCTCTGCCTCAGCTTTCTCATCCATTAAACAGGTAAAATCGAGCCATCTCATAGAACAGTGGTGGTTAAACGAGACAGGTATAAACAAATGGTTCAAGAACATTAAAAAATGCACACAAGAGGCAGGGGTGTTGCGGCACAGCAGTGGGTCGCCACCACTTGGAACACCCACGGCCAGTATCAGTTCTTGAGTTTGAGTCCCAGCTCTGCAGCTTTAGATCCAGCTCCCTTGCTCATGCTGTGTAGGTAGGAGGCAGCAGATGATGGCTTAAGTGCTTGGGTCATTGCAACCCACAGAGGAGACCTGGATGGAGTTTCTTGCTGCTGGCTTTAACTGGCCAACCTTGGCTGTTGTGAGCAACTGGGGAAATAGCATGGGGAAGATTTCTCTTTCTCTCTGCCTTTCAAGCAGATGAAAAAAGAACAAGTCCACAGGGGTTGTCAATAGCTAACATAAGAGTAACCATGGCTAAAATCAGGTTTCCGCCCTCAGGGTGATGGCGCAGGCCTCTGAAGGGGTGTCTGGAGAGGGACCCCGCAGTTTCCTAGTTCCACGCACGTCATCTTGGGTCAGTTACTCAGAGAACACGCTACGGGCTTGGGCAGCAATCTGGGGTTCTCCATCCCTGTGGCCTTTTCCCTTTTGGCTTCTAAAGTGCCTTTGTTCTTCCAGGGGAAGGAGCCTGTGACTGACTCTAGAGGCGTGTTCCCCAGGGTTACCGCTTGTGAGCACTCTGGCGTTCCAGACAGCGCCAAGTGCTGGCGTGCCGTGTGCTGTGGCTTCTTTCCCTGGCACTGGAAGGAGGCAGGACAGACATGCCGGCTGGCTGCCCCGGGGCGGCAGCTCTGCTCAGCAACATTAGACCCGTGGTGACAGGGGCAGGGTGCTGTGCCAGCATCTCTGCCATGTGGTGCGGGCTTCTTGGGTGGAAAGAGAACCACTGCCCGTCAGGTGCCAGGCCACGTGCAGCCCGGGAGGCACAGACGCCCGATTGTCCCTGGGGCTGGGAACCCCCTCGGTGGCAGCCCGGCTGACCCAGCCCCACAGCCTGCTGGGTTGCCTCCCTCCTTCCACACCTCCTCTCTCCTCCCCTCCCTTCCCTAGGCTGGGCAGCCAAAGCTGCCAGCTGCCAGCAAGGCCTATTGTTTAGCAGTGACAAGAAATGGCTGCGGGAACAGAGGCCTGGAGGAAGGCTGGGGGCGGGGAGGTGGGGGTGGGGAAGCACTTCCCCGCCCTGGCCTCCTGGTGGGGGTGGGAGCTGCCATCCTCCCCCATTCCCCCTTCCTTTGCCGTCGTGCCGTTGTACCGGGACGAGCAGTCTTCAGCCCTGCCTGTCCTCTCCGCTCTGCATCTTCTCAGGAGGAGACTGAGCCAAGTGGGGGGTCAGCTTTGGGAGGATTTATGGTCGCTTGTCTCCCAACTGAGTGCCTGAAAGCAGCGCCAGGTGGCCGTGCTTTGAAATGGTGTCCCCTCAAGTCCATCCCAGACAAGCTCTTGCCTTCGGGGTCCTTCCTCCCGCCGCTGGAGAGGTGCCAGGGATGACGGTGATCGCCCCTGACGGCTGTGTAGAGCTTAATGGCGTGTGAAGAATTTCTCATGCACTCACTTAGTTGATTTCTAGGAGGAGCGGCTCAGGGGAGCTGGGGTCCAACAAGGGACACCTGGCCCCTAACTCTGCTTCCTTTCCTTGTTACCCTCTGGAGTGAAGTTCAGACCTTTAAAGAAGGAGCTAGAAACTCAGGACCCACAACTCCATGCAGACAGAAATCCCGTGTTCTCAGGGACTCCGTGAGAACTGAAGCCTCTTCAGACCCAGATTCTGTTGTGTCTGTCCCTGGGACCGCCATCCCCAAACACACTCCACAACACACAGCATACACTTACCATGCATGCACACACATCACCCGCACACATGCATGCCATGCATGCATACAAAACATACCACACACAAGCACACACATACTACACACACCACACACCACTCACTACATATACACACACCACACACACACAACACACACACATACCATGTACTTTCCATAGCTGAGGGAAGCAGAGAGGCCCAGGACTGGGGCTGCCATCGTCACACAAACCGCACACACGCACAACAAACACACACAAAGACATACCACACACTTGCCATAGTTGAAGAAGCAGAGGGGCCCAGCCTAGGAGCTGCCACTGTTGTCCCCTAGAGCCTCTCAGACGTTCAACCCAAGAGAAAGCCGGGCACTTACCCTGTTTACCCAGCTTGGAGACAAATTCGTGTCCATTTAACTGGATGCCTGCCGCTCAGGCTACCAGTGCTGGAATCCGGCAGCCGCTGTGCTGGCCCCTCTCCCTGGTCTGTCTGCTGTCACAGGGCAGCCATCTGACTCACTGCACGGCCCCCTGTGGTTTTTCACTTGCTTTTGGGAACTGGGAGAGGAGTGCTGGGCAGCCCCAGAGCACAGGGCCACAGAGGTCTTGTGCCCTCTGGGTCACAGCGACAGGCCACGGGCCAGGTCGTGTGGGATGGAGATTTTCTGTGTTCCAGATTGGCCTCTGCAGCTCAGACTGGGCTGCCAGTGGGCAGAGTTTCTCGGCAGAGGCAGCTTGGGCTGGCGTGTTGAGGGCCTGGGGGCTGGGGCAGTGCTGAGGAGAGGAGAGGCCACCCTGGTGACAGGAGGGTGGAAGCCAGTGGCACCTAGCAAAGTGAGGCAGTCTGCTGTTCTGAGCAGTGGTCAGGTGCTGCTGGGGACCCCTAGCGAGAGCTGGCAGGGTGGCATGGTGGTGGGTGGCACTACCTTTACACAGACTTCCAGTGTGTGCAGAAAACTTGGACATGATCCCTGGCTGGCTCCCAGGGGACTGCGGGACCTCGAGCAGTGTCCAGTCCGCAAACCCCGGGTGCCCGCCAGGCCTTCCTTCTGGCTACAAGGAAGGACAAACTAGTCAGGGCAGGATCTTGAGAATGGATCCGTGTAATCCCAGCAAAGCAGAGGGCAGAAACCCCCACAACCCGCAGCTGGTGACCTAGGGAGGGGGACTGGGGCTGCTGTGGGTTGGGGAGCCCCCCCCATTCATTCAACATGCCTCTGCTGCCTCCTTTACCCGCCTGGTGACACTAAACTCCTTTCCCAGCCTGCTCTTCCCCACCCTAGCAGTGAACCCTGCTCACTCCTCCCTGGTGATGTCCATCACCATTGCCACGGTCATCTCTCACCACCCAACCTTGCCTGGGACACCTGACCTCCACCCTGCACCCGGAGTGATCCCTGGGAAAATACGTGAGTCCCATGCCTCCAGTTACACACACTGGAGACCCTGTGAAAGCACGGAGCCTCCCTGAGCAGGCTGGAGTCAGCCCGAGCTTAACTTTCTAAGTCACTCCCAAATGACCTCCAGGACTCCAGGCATCCCACTGGCTCTCAAGGAAGGAAACCCTAAGTTCCTGTCAGTCATGGCCTTTGAGGCCCTTCCTGCTTGTTGCACCCTGCACACTGCCACCCCACCCCCTGTTCATGTTCTTCTGGCCCCACTCACCAAGCACACCCCTGCCTCTCAGCCTGGCCACAAGCTGCTCCCTTGCAGGGCAGCTGTTTCCCCCTGCCTTTGCTCCTGGCACCTGCTTTGTGTTCTGTCCTTGGCAGCACTGCACTCCCTGTTTGAAGACATTGAAGGTGTCCCTCACTGAGCTGTGGGTCCTGGCGGGGGAGGAGGGCTATGTCCTCAGGGTGCAGTGCAGGAAGGGAGGGACTGCAGTGTGGAGGAGCAAAGTACATTTGGCACCTGCCCTTGCTGTCCTCCCAGCCTCACTCCCCTTTTGGGCAGGAGACCCAGGGCCCTGGGTCCCGCCTCTGCCTAGGGTGCTCCTGCTTCAGGCTAGGTTGCTTGTGGACTATCTGTCCGATGATTTTTACTAACTCAAGGCAGGCTCTGTCCTCACCACCTAGGTCCAGCGGGAGGGCGGCCTCTTGATGACCACTCTTTACAGCTGCCTCTCCCCTTCTATCAGTGACCTCACTTCCATACCCAGTCCATCCTAGCCAGGGCCAATGCCTGGGCATCCTGTAATGTGCGCAGTCATATAGGCCTGGACTCCATCTCAGGGCAGGAGTGGGGCAGGGTCAGTGATGCGGTCCCTGGCCAGACAGCTGGTTGAGACACCAGGGTTTGGTGCCGTGCTGAGGAAGTTTTGTGTTGGTTGCCCCGACCTCCACTCGCCCACTGCTTGCCCTTCACAGGCACTACCAGGCCCTGGCTGCTGAGGGAGAGTGCCTTTGCACGCAGCTGGCACTGAGGACAAGGAGAGAGGGGTGGGCAACCATCTTTTGCCATCCTTTGCTACTTATTAATTTACTAGATATTACATTTTAGAGTATTTCCAGGTTTATATAAAACTTGCAAAAAATGTGCAGTTTTTTTTATATGCTTCTCCAAACCCCATCCAGGGTCCCTCGTACTGACGTTTTGAGTTAGTCTGGCATGTTTGTGCAACTGGCAGAGGGTTAGAGCTGCACTCTTGTTACCTAAAGCCCATGCTTGCATAAGGTGTTGTGCTAGGCAGTGAGTGTTCCAGGGCATCTGACTGGGAATAATCAACACGTCAGACCCCTCACAGCAGCATCCAGGATGACTGTACTGTCTTGAAAATCTCCGATCGCCCCTCATTTGTGGCCTAAGCTTGGACAGTCTCTGATCTGTTTACTGTCTTTGCAGCATAAGCTTTCCCAGAATGCCGTGTAGTTGAAACCACATGGTAGGTAGCCTGTTCAGACACTTAGCCATTGACACTTAAGGTTGTGCTGGTGGAACCAAGAGGGTTATTCTCTGGGAGTGGCTCAGAGGAGAGCTATTTCTTGTGGTGAGTGAAGGACACTGTGAGAAGGCAGAGTTCCCTAGGAAACAGTCTGCCAGGGCTCTTACTGCAAGGGCTGGAATGTGGCCAAGGAAGCAGACTGGCATGTCCTGCTCAAGAAACTTGTCTTCATACACGTGCACATTCAAAACTCTGACTCACAGGGCAGTGTTGTGGCATAGGGGTACAGCCACAGCTTGTGAAGCCAGCATTTCCATACAGGTGCCGGTTCAAGTCCTGGCTGCTCCAGTTCTGATCCAGCTCCCTGCTAATGTGCCCAGGAAAGCAGTGGAATATGGCCCGAGTACTTGGGTCCCTACCACTCATGTGGAGTTCCTGGCTGCTGATGTTGGCCTAGCTTTAATTAAAGGCATGCAGGGGATGAACCAGTGGGTGGAAGATTTCTCATTTATCATCTCACATTGCCTTTCAAATAAATAAAGGAATCTTTAGAAAGTAAAAACCAATTAAGACATTTAAACTAACTCATTGTACTTTTGTTCTTTGACAATAATTAGATAGTGTTTTAACCCTGTTTCATTATTTGGTGTACCATAGTTTACTTGTACATTTACTCAGTTTGGTTTGGTTTGGTTTAGTTTGGTTTGGTTTTGAAGATTTTTTTTTTTTTTAATTGGAAAGGCAGATTTACAGAGAAGGAGAGAGTGAAAGATCTTCCATCTGTTGGTTCACTCCCCAAGTGGCTGCAGTGGCTGGAGCAGAGCCAATCCAAAGCCAGGAGCCAGGAGCCAGGAGCCAGGAGCCTCCTCTGTATCTCCCATGCAGGTGCAGGGTAACAAGGCTTCGGGCCGTCCTCTACTGCTTTCCCAGGCCACCAGCAGGGAGCTGGATGGGAAGTGGGACTGCCGGGATATGAACTGGCATCATATAGGATGCTGGTGTCACAGGTGGCAGCTTTACCCACTGTGGTACAACACCAATCCCTACACTTATTTTATATTTGTGTATGAATGTCACAAACTTTTTCCCAATACCATTTATTGAAAAGACTATTCTCTCTGCATTGAAGTGCCTTTGCTGTTGTCTAAGATCAGTTAAACCATATTTGGGTCTTTTTCTGGACTATCTATTATCAAACAACAGAATTACAATAAAGATAAATCAAAGATCAATAAATTAAAGATCTTAATCTGTAAACAGAATAAGGGTTGCAATGAACTGAGCAAGAAGAGGTTTCAGATCAAGCCTGAACAAAGCAGAAGTAAAAAGCAAATCATTTCCAGGTTACCTCCCTTGTAAAGTGGAGCCAGGTAGACAGACCAATTTAAAAAAAAAAAAAGGGGGGGGCCCAGCGGCGTGGCCTGGCGGCTAAAGTCCTCGCCTTGAACGCCCCGGGATCCCATATGGGCACCGCTTCTAATCCTGGCAGCTCCACTTCCCATCCAGCTCCCTGCTTGTGGCCTGGGAAAGCAGTCGAGGACGGCCCAAAGCCTTGGGACCCTGGACCCGCGTGGGAGACCTGGAGGGAGACCTGGAAGAGGTTCCTGATTCCCGGCTTCGGATCAGCGCAGCACCGCGGTCACTTAGGGAGTGAATCATCGGACGGAAGATCTTCCTCTCTATCTCTCCTCCTCTCTGTGTATCTGACTTTGTAATAAAATAAATAAATCTTAAAAAAAAAGGTTGCCATCAGGTGACCCTTTTTGGTAAGGATTACATTAGAGTTCAGTTCATCACCAGGCTGATGGAAACAGGCACGTGGGGAATTTGGCCGTTAGCTCCCCTGATTCTTTGAAAGATCAGCTGACCATTTATTCGGTTTCAGTTTTGCGATGTAGTGTGTTGGGCCCCAGACAGGAGCTCAGTCCCAATCAGTGGCCTCCTGTAGCTTTCATTTAGCACTACTCTGTCCCACTCATTCTGTCTTGGTCTCTTTGACCCTTCAAATTGGCTACTCTTGCTGCCAGTGACAGCTGCATCAGAGGTCCTTGTCTTCAAATTCGGGCAGGAGACAGAAGGTAGCAATAAGCATGCTAACAAAGGATAGGGAAGAGAATGCGGCTGACAGGCTTAGTGGGCATCTCACTGAAGAACAGAGATCAGTCTGCTTTAGACTGGAGGTTTTAGATATGGCTGTGGCCCACGATTCTCCTATGCTCTCCTACTCGGGGCAGGTGGCAGGGCCTTTCTGGGCATGGAATTCATGAAATTCTTCTTAAGGCCTGCTGCTGGGCGGGGAAGACACCCCTAAGCTGCTCCCAGGAGAGGGCTGGGAGCTGCCCACAGGGTTATCAGACTGGGACCAGACATTTGATGTGCAAATGCCAGTTTGCTTCCAAGGTATACTTCTATACTTCTGTCATTTAGTGCCGCAAAAATTTCCCATGGGCTGAGGAATATCATCGTACCTAATAGTGTCGATCTGCTGGCTTTGTTTTCTCAGTGTTGTATTAGCCATTCTGGGTCTTTTGCCTTTTCACATAAACTTCAGAATGACTTCATCAATATCTACAAAATAACCTGCTGCGATTTTGATTGTCATTGTACAGAATGTATAGCTCTAGTTGGAAAGAACTGATATCTGAACACTACTGTCTTCCTGTCCATGAACATGGAATATCTCTGTTTTTATCTATCAGCATTTTGTAGTTTTCTTTCATAATGATTTTTTGTGTTTTACAAGATTTATATTGATGTTTTTTATTTTGGAATACTGATGGAAATGGTGCTGTCTTTAGTTTCAAATTTCAAAATATTCAACATTGCAACTATTCAAACATGAATCCGATTACATCCTAGCCCATGAATCACTTTTCTTTTTTATTTTATTCTACTGTATTTATTTTACCTGAAAGGCAGAGTTACAGAGAGAAGAAGAGAGAGAGACAGAGAGAGAGAATGAGGTCTTCCGTCCTCTGGTTCACTCCGCCAAATGGCTGCAACTGCCAGAGCTGGGCTGCAAAAGTCCAAAGCTGGAAGCCATGACCTTCCCACCTGAGTGCATGGGCTCAAGGCCCTGGGCCATTCTCCCTGCTAAAATCAGGAAGCTGGATTGGAAGTGGAGCAGCCCGAACCTGAACCACCACCTGTTTGGGATGCTGGCACAGCATCAACCTAAAACGCCATGACACCGCCTCCCCTCCAGTCACTTTTCCCACTGAACTTAAATTCTCAGCTCCTTCTCAGGCTGTCCTCTCCCACCTCCATTCTCCTTCCTCATCCTTCCTCAGTGCTGTGTCAAAACCTTTGTAACCTTGTATCGCTGCCCCACGCCCTGTCCCGCCTCAGACAATGCACCTGCTCTGCCCGTCCCTTCTCTCTTGGTTATTAGGTTGAATCCTGTGAAATTGTTAATTTTGGAGTCCAGAAAAGATTAAACATCACAGTGACTATGTAGAATTCTAACCAACATGTCTCATCCCTCTTATTCCCCGACACTTCAAATGGCATATCTCTGCCCACCCTCATCCTCCCAACCCCCGACCAGGCACATCACCCGCTTTATCTTCCCCAGCAGTTACCACCATCTGAAGTCACCTCGGGAATTTACCTGCTACCTAGTTTTTTATCTGATTCTCTCCTCGAACATGCAAGGGTACTCTTCTGACAGGAGAGCCACTATCTTTTTTTTTTAAAGATATATTTATTTAATTATTTTATCTGAAAGGCAAATTTACAGAAAGAGAAGGGAAAACAAAGAGTTCTTCCATTCATTGATTCATTCCCAAAATGGCTACAAAAACTAGAGCTGGGCTGGTCCAAGGCCAGGAGTCTGAAGCTTCTTCCAGGTATCCTGTGTGGGTGTGGGGGCCCAAGAACTTGAATCAGTGTCCACTGCTTTCCCAGGTACAAATAGCAGGGAGCCAGCTAGGAAGTGGAGCAGCCAGGATTCGATCCTGCACTCCTATGGAACGTAGGCAGGGCTTTAACCCACTTTGCCATGGCACTGGCCCCAAGAGCAGTTATCTTAGTCCCCTTAGAGACCAGATAGCTTGGAGAACTCCAGATACTTGCTTTGGGAAGAGGAAGAATTCCCTGACACTAAACTTGATTGATGTTAGATTTCCAACTAGCCGTCCACCTAAGAACACAGGCTGATTCATAGAACAATCAGGAAGACTATTCTTGCTCTCAGTGTTGAGGACCAGATTCATGACCTCCATGGTCATGTGATTGCACTTGAGCATGGATTGTTCTGGAAAAGGGATTCTGTTAGAGACAGAGGGGACTGGAAGAGAACCAGGCGCCGGCCTGTTTGTTCCATCGGCTGTGACCTTGGGCCTGTTCATGCTCAACAGCAGGAGAGCTTTTCTTAGACCTGTGTGTTCTTCCACCTTTTCTGATCCATAACTTTCAGTAGTTCCCTGTTGCTCAGAAGAAATATTTAAGGTCTTCTCTCTCCTGCCTCTCTAACTCCTGATCTCCTGCCCTCTCCCAAGACAACTCCTGCCCATCCTTTGGAGCTCAACGCAAACCCCACTTGCTCCCAAAGCAGCCTCAGTGGGTCCAGTCTCCGGAGTCAGCCTGCTGAGCTCACAGGGTTTCCTTGAGGCCTAAGTGGACCTGTGTGACAGCCTGAAGGGCTCTGGGAAGATCAAGGGCAGAGTCCAGAGACTGAGCAGTGGCTTGGAGTGTGACTTGTTGGAAGGCGCAATCAGGGAGACTGAGGGCTCTCCCAGCGAGAGAGGACCTTTGTAGGAAAGTGGAAAAATCTCCCTCTCATGGGGGCCAGATGGCTCAGAGAAGCGGGTGGTTGTGGTGCCCTGGTGGGGGATCGGCCAGACTCCTCCTCCTCCTCCTCCTCTCCCTCCCCCACTCTCCTCCCCGCAGTGTGGAGCCAGCCGGTTGGACTCAAGTGGCAGGAAAAATGCACCCCCCCTTCCAAGCTGCTGCACATCTGTGCCCAGACAAAGGCAGCTATTAATCCTGGCCTTTGTGTGAGTGTTTGGGTGTTGAATTCCACTTGGCTGTGCGCTTCTGCAAGGGGAGATTGGAGGGGATTTATGGACAACAAAAGGAGTCTACCGAGGGGACTGGTGGGGGGGAGCCTAGCTCAGAGACCCCAGTGCATTCACTCTGAGCCTGCTGAGGGCTCCTGGGAGCCCAGCTTCAGCCAGAGCTGAGCAGGGGGCCCCCAAATTCCCAGGGTCTGAGTCATAGAACAAGGCCACTCCCCGAAAGGAAAACACCAGCTTCCCCCTGGGGCTGAAGCCTGCCTGCAGCTCCAGATGCGACCTAGGCGCTGCTCCTTTCATACTGGGGGCAGCCAATGCCCAGGGGAGTCCCAGGGAGAGAGGGAGGAGGAGGTAGGTGCTGGGGAGAAGGCAAGGCCGGGGAGTGAGTCCAGCTAGGGCATCAGCTGTCAGCTATCCGCACTGGGGCTGTGGGGCTTGGGTTCTCAGTTCTTGGGTGCCTGGTCAGCCAAGGAATACCATCTACATCAGTTCCCCAGATGGAGTCATGGTGTGTGTGTGTGTGTGTGTGTTATGTATGGGGTGTGGTGTGTATGTGAATATGGTATGGCAGTTGTATGTAAGGTGTGTGTGTGGTATGCAGTATGTTTTGGGGTGTGGTGTATGCTTCTGTGATGTGGCGTGGGGGGGTGAGGTGTGTATGGTGTATAGTATGTGGTATAGTGTGTATGTGGTGTGGGATGTATATTGTGTGTGCTGTGTATGTTTGATGTGGGATGTATGGGGTGTGTGGTATGTGGTGTAGTGTGTGTATGGTGCCTGATGTGTGCTGTGGTATTTGATATGTGGTGTGGTATGTGTGTGGCATGGTGTTGATATGTGGTATGGTGTGGTTGTGTGTGGTGTGTACTGTGTGGTGTGGTATATATGTATGTGTGTGGTGTGGTATATATGTATATATATACACATACATATGGTCAGACTGCTCAAGATAAAGCCAAAAGCCATCAGAGGGAGGTGATGGGTCACATGGTCGTTCTATGCTTGTGATAAAACTAGGAACTCCGAGGGCCCGGCGTGATAGCATAGTGGCTAAAGTCCTCTCCTTGCATGCCCGGGATCCCATAGGGGCGCTGGTTCTAATCCCAACAGCCCCACTTCCCATCCAGCTCCCTGCTTGTAGCCTGGGAAAGCAGTCGAGGACGGCCCAAAGCCTTGGGTTCCTGCACCCGCATGGGATGCCTGGAAGAAGCTCCTGGCTCCTGGCTTCAGGTCGGCTCAGGACCAGCCATGGTGGTCACTTGGGGAGTGAATCATTGGATGGATCTTCCTCTCTGTCTCTCCTCCTCTCTGTGAATCTGACTTTGCAATAAAAATAAATAAATAAATCTTAAAAAAAAAAAAAAAAACTAGAAACTTCGAGCACCAGGGTGACACCTGATCTTACTAGGGAGGACATCTGGAGCATCTTGTCTGCTCTCTCTCTCTTTAAGCTTTTTCTTTTTAAAGAATTTTTTATTTTTATTTGAAAGGCAGAGTTACAGAGAGGGAAGGAGAGAGGGGGACAGAAAGAGAAACAGATCTTCCATCTGCTGGTTCACTTCCCAAATGACCATAACAGCCAGAGCTGGGTCCATCCAAACCCAGGAGCCAGGAGCTTCTTCCAGGTCTCCCACCAGGGTGCAGGGACTCAAGCCCCTGGCCATTCTCTGCTGCTTTCCAGGCACATTAGAAGGGAACTGGATCGGTACAAGAGTAGCCTTGAACCAGCATGCACACAGATACAATGGCAGTGCCAGGCCAGACCCGACCTGCTACACCATGGCGCCCACCCCTTATCTGCTCTTTTGTTCCTAATAATACATTTAATTTTGATGATGTTTACATAGTCATACCTGCTCTTCCAGGGACTTCCCCTTTTCCCATTGTTCCAGGTACATGACTCAACCACCTGTCGGTGCGTCTGCCTCCTCACATCAGCACATCCATGAGCGTTTTGTCCCTTCCCTGCCCCAGTTCACTCTGGAGTGGAAGAGCAGATGGACTAATCCACTCACTCCTACCTCTCTCAGTCCGCAGAGGTGATGCCCAGGCAGGCCCAGCTGTCCTCCTCTCCCTTTCTGATCACCCGGAATCCCAGGTGCCCAGCCTGGTGGTGGGCTGCCCTCCCTGTGGGACATTGTGCAGGACCAGGTCCTGCCCCACTCCTGGATGGGGATATATACAGGACCTGAAAGTTGTTCCTGTTCCTGACTTGGCATGAGGCTTCTGTGCTCTTGGGGGTGAGATCCTCTGTTCCAGGCAGCAGCCCAGCCCGGCTTCGTTGGGCAGCTGCCCCTCAGGGCTGCTTGTGAGGGACGTGGAGGTGTATGAAGGATGTGAGAGGCTCTGTGGGGGTAGCTGATTGACAGACCCCAAGTGCAGAGCAAGGCCAAAGGCCCTGGGCGCATCTGTCCCCAGTGGCCTGCAGCTTGTGCGAGGAGGGGTCCTGGAAAGGCAAGGGAGTTTGGTGGTGGCAGCAGGGGGTATAAAGCAGGAAGGCAGCATGAGCTTATGTGTGTGAGAGGAGGAGATGGGAAACCACAGACAACAGGAAGTTCTCATGGCGAAGGAAGAAAGCAAGCAGCAGGCTTTGGATGCGGCCCAGTGTCCACGCACCACAAGACTTGCCCTTGTCCTGCAACCTTGCAGGGGGTAGTCACAGCCCTCCCCCGTCTTAGGGGACTCTCCCCTACCCTGTGCCAGGGGCTGACAATGTCCAGGAACACTGTGTTGACGAAGTCCAGGGAGGGATTTTATGAGGCGCACGCCCAGGAAGTCCCCGACCCAAGCAACATCACAACGGGATAAGAAGGAGGAACAGTGCATCCGCGCCCAAGCTCATAAAACTCCCTTGCGCATGCACACTGGGCTCTTGGCCCTTGGCCTGCCAGGTGTGTTCTCATTGCACCTGGCTGGCTTGTCTGCCTCGCAGCTGAGATCGCTATGCCACGGGAAGACATGGCCCTATGCTCCAGCTCTCTTAGGCAGCACCTGGTGTGGCCAAGTGAATGCCGAAAGGGCTGGCCTTGAAGCTCTGTTCACGTGGCCTCCCAGGTGAGGGACTCGGAGTCAGCCTCCAGGACATCCCTTCTAGAGATCGTGGCCCTGAGGTGTGGCTTCCCCACCAGCGGGCTGCTGCAGTGGGCGTGCCAGAGGATGCTTCACTTCACTAAAGCTCACACAAAGTTACCACCCTGTGTTGTTATTGTCCCATTGTACAGCTGTGCAGACTGAGGCAGTGGGGTTGAGGCCTGCCCCAGGGTCCCATGGCTAAACAGAGCTGGATCCTCTTCCTGTCCACCCAGACACTGAAATCCTACTCTTCTCCAGCTCCGGTCGCTTCGCCCTTCATAAAGAAGTCCGGCCAGTCGCGGGGAAAGGGACGCTGTGAGCCCCCGTGCCACTGTGAGCCCCGTGCCGCTGTGAGCCCCCGTGCCGCTGTGAGCCCCGTGCCGCTGTGAGCCCCCGTGCCGCTGCACGATCAGAGGCAAGCTGCAGAAAGTGAGAGCAGAGCAGCGGGGCTCATCCGGGGCTTCCCTGGCTCCAACACACAGGCCACTGCTCTTAGCAGAGAGCAGATTAGCACACTTTGCTCTGGAAGGCAAATCTTTGATGTAAGAAGAGGTGTTTTGTTTTGTTTTTCTTTTGGCAAACATGTAGAGGAAACCTAGGAAATACTCAGGGGTGATGACTGCTAAAACTTGCTATTTGTTCCTGCAAACTCTTTCTTCTCTCTTTTTTTTAACAGGATAATTTGGTTCTTCCTTTTTTTTTAAAGCAGTATTTTTTTTTCTCAAGATTCATTTTTCATTTATTTGAAAGAGTTATAGAGAGAGGAAAGAAAAGATCTTGCTTGCTCCCCAAATGGCCAGGAGCTCCGTCCAGGTCTCCCACGTGGGGGGCTACAGCCCCGGTCCTCGGGCCAGTTTCACTACCTTCCCCGAGGCGTCCACAGGGCGCTCCGTCAGAAGCAGAGCGGCAGGGACTCAAATTATAGGTAATAGGGGATGCTGGTGTCTCAGGCATGGCCCAACCCGTTACACCACAAAGTCAGCCTCTGTGTGTATATGTCTTTACAGGAATCTAATGAAGTTCTCATTTTTGGAAAATTGTTTTTTTCACTCAGTTGTGACCCTGAACATGTTTCCTACATTTATTTTCCATACATTTGCCTACCATATCCTATGCAAGGGCTTCATGGTGTTCTATGACCACACCATAATCAATTGAACTTATCTTCTAATGTTATGTGATTAAGAACTGCCAGGAGCCATGTTGTGGCACAGTGGAGTAAGCTGCCACCTGCAACCCAGGCATCCTATATGGCAGCCAGTTTGAGACCCAGCTGCTCCATGAGGATTTTCCCTGCTCGTGACAGCAGCATCTCATCTCAGAGCACCGGTTGCAGTCTCTGTTACTGTCGGATCACGCTCCCTGTTAATGAGCTTGGGAAGGAGGTAGGAGATGGCCCAAGTGCCTGAGCCCCTGTTATGCATGTGACAGACCTGGATGGAGTCCCAGGCTCCTGGCTTTGGCCTGGCTGTTGCAAGCCATTGTGGAGTGAACCAGCAAATAGGAGCGTGTTCTTTCTCTCTCTCTAACTCTGCCTTTCAAACAAATGCATTTTTTTAAATAAAAAGAATGTACAGTTTTTTTAAAAAAAAAGATTTATTTATGTTTATTGGAAAGGCATATATACAGAGAGGAAGATCTTCCTTCTGCTGATTCACTCCCCATGCAGTCTCAATGGCCAGAACTACGCTGATCTAAAACCAGGAGCCAGGAGCTTCTTCCGGGTCTCCCATGTGGGTGCAGGGTCCCAAGGCCTTAGGCTGTCCTCGACTGCTTTCCCAGGCCACAAGCAGAGAGCTGAATGGGAAGTGGGGGGGCCGACTGGATTAGAACTACTTCCATATGGGATCCCGGGGAGTTCAAGGTGAAGACTTTAGCCGCTAGGCTACCACACCGGGCCCCAAGAATGTGCAGTTTTGATTCCTGATGCGAAGAACAACTCTAGTTCAATCTCAGCATGTTCTCATGTAGCATCCGAATATAAAACTGAGCGTGCATTGCAGGAGTGGCCACGCGCGCTGCCCTCCAGAAGGGCTGTAGCCGTTCATTCTCAACAAACACAGACCCAAACGCGCTGTTGTTAAAAATTGTTTCCTTAGGAAAGGCAAGGTTGACAATTTGATACATGAAATGGTATCTTGTTATTGTTTTATTTAGCATTTCTTTAATTATTAATCAAGGTCAATAGGTTTTCATGTATCTTTTAGCCATTTTTATTTCACCTTTTTAGATTGCTTATTCATGACCCCTCTGTATTTTCCTGTTGACTATTCTTTTCAACACAATTGTCTTGTTTTAGGTGAGATTTTAGAGTCACTTGGAAGACTTTTTAAAACAGCCACAGAGAGAGGAAGGGAGGGAAGGAGAGGGGAGAGAGAGTGGTGGAGGGAGAGAGAAAGGAAGAAAGGGAAAATGAAAAAGAGCGAGATAAAAGGGGAGAAGGAAGAAAGGAAGGTGGGGTGGGTGTTGCGGGTGCAGTGGGGCAGGCTGCTCCCTGGGGTGCCGTCACACCGGATCACAGTGCCTGGCTTGAATGCTGTCTGCTCCGGCTAATGCGGCTCAAGTATTTGTAGGAGATGCAGATGGAGTTGGTGCCTCCTGGCTTCATTCTGACCCAGCGTTGGCTGTTGTGGCTGGGGAGTGAACCAGCGGACGAAAGAGCTCTCTCTCTCTCTCTCTCTCTCATTCTCCCCTCCTCCTCAATCTCTGTCGCTTTGCCTTTCAAGTAGGTGAAAAAGAATGTGGGCAGATAGACTCCCATCTATAGGAGAACAAGGAAGCATTTATACGCATCCCAGAGTGAATATTCGGTGGGGTTGGACACTGGGGTTTTTAGCAGCTTGGTGTGCATCTGGTCTGCAGCAGGGCTGAGAAACCCTGAGGCAGATCAGAGTTCTCCCACTGTCTGACCTAAATGCTGTCACTGCAGCATCTTCCCTCATGTCTCTGAGGCCCAGTTTTCTGCCATGAAAAATGGGCAGCAGGACTGGGGAGCCACACTGCACTGCTCCCCAGTCCTGCCCGTCTCATGAGAATCCAGAGTCTGAGGAAGGCGGGAGAGGCCGGTGCTGTGGTCAGGTGTGCTGCCAGGGGCAGTGGGAGCCAAGTGAGAGCTTACTCAGGCTTTCCCGTGGTGGTGGTAGCTCTAAGCCGAGGGCCACAAACAAAGGTCTCGTGGCATGCTTGCCTCTGCCCTGCACGCACCCTCCACAGCACAGTAATCCTGCCCTCCTCAGGGCCCTGGGGTGCAGGGTGGTGTCTTGTCTGAGGTCTTTACCCCCTCTAGGATGCCAGCATGAACGAGAGGAGGGGTCGGGGCCCAAGGAACCAAGTCCTTCTTGGAGGAACCTGGCCTGGTGGAGGGATCCCTGAGGGTACAGGGCCACTCCCACGGTTATTCATCCTCTTTGGGGTTCAGGGCAGTCTCTCTTCAGCTTCTTGGAGCTCATTCCTGTGGAAGGAGCTGCTCTCGTTCTTCCCCTCAGGGCAGGCAGCAGCCCCACCTGGGGGGCAGGATGGGAGGAAAGGGAAGGTCCCTGGGACACCCCCGGGCTGAGGCTCAGTGTCACTGCAGAACAAGGGCTGCGAGGACAGCCAGTGAGGAGCCTCCTGCTGATCACAACCAGGGTTCCAGGTCGCTGGGCACCCAAGGGTGAGCCTGCAGCTGCAGCTGTTCCTCTGTGAATGGACACAGCTCACGCTGACAGCCAAGGTTGCCGAGTGGACAAGCCCAGTACATGGCACACTGCGAGTCCTTGGAAAATGCCAGGATGCTCGGTGGAGGCTCCTCCCTGCCCTTCACCTCTTTGGTCAGGGTCAAGAGCTCCAAGACTGACCCTGCGTGCTGCCTCTTCTGGGGCCTCTGAGATGACCCCACTAGCTTGGGGTGCAGGAGATGGCCCCTGGCATAGCAGTTTCCCAGCCTCCCTCACTGAGTGGCGCCTCCGCTTGAAGCAGCCTCCTCCATCCTTGCTCAAGCACCTCAATCCCAGACCCCCATCCGCTTTCTCTGCAAACTGGGTCTACACCTCCTCCCACCCAAAGCTGTCAAGCTTGGCTGGGAGATGGTGTTTGAGGAATTCTGTTGTGAATTTAATTCTGATTCAGCAATTGCTTGATTTAGAAGACCATGCCTCATCTCCCATTACTTTACCAAGCCTACTCACAGAAGCCTATTGTTACGCCATTTTACAGGTGAGGAAAGTCAGACTTGCTCAACGGGACTTGCCCAAAGTCCTGAACCTGAGAGAGCAGCCTGGGGTCCTGCCACACCGTGCTCCGGGGCTTGGGCGGTGTGTCAGAGCCGGCTGTCTTGCCCTGTGCTTGGAGCTTCCCCTCTAGTGGATGTCTGTTCCCTGGGTTCACTCTGCCCCTCATTCATGCTTCCCAGTCCCACCCTGCCTCCTCTGGGTGTTTTCTGGGTACCTTTTCTCCTTTAATAAAAATTAGTAAGAGTTACAGAAAGAGCAAGAGCTGTTTCCCTCCCTAAATGGCTGCATTAGCCAAGGATGGGCAGCATCCAGGCCTGGAATTCCGTTGAGTCTCCCTTGTGGATATAGGGCACAAGTGTTCCAGCCATGCTCTGCTGCTTTCCCAGGTGCCTTAGCAGGGAGCTGCATCAGGAGTGGAGCAGCCAAGACTCCAACCCATATTCATAGGGATGCCAGTGATGCAGACGGTGGCTTAGCCAGCTGTGCCACAATGCCAGCTCCATTTTCTCTTTTAACATAAGTGTCGTGGGTGGAGCATTTGTCTTTGCATCATAGTCATCTTTGAATACACAATGTTTTGAACATTGTAAGTGCATACATTATTTTTCTAATTTGAAAGTGAAATTATAGAAAAAATTGGAAAGCAAAAAGTAAAAAACAAACAGCACCTATTAACTCACCACCTAGAGAACACCATTGATAATGTTTTGATAGATTTCCTTTTAGTCTTTTATTATTTTAGGAAATGAATATGTATCTTAATTAAATTAGGCATTTACAATATTTGCTTTTTTTTAGAAAAAAATTATTTGAAAGGCAGAGTAACAGAAGTAAGGAGAGCTTTCAACCACTGGTTCACTCCCTAGTAGCTGGGGATGGGCCGGGCTGAGCCCAGAACTCCACGGGGGTCTCCCAGGTGGGTGGCAGGGGCTCAAGGCCTTGGTACACCATCTACTGCCTTCCCAGGAATGCCCAGCAAAGAGTCGCGTTGGGAAGGACTGGTATTCCAAGAGGCCATGCCAGTGTTCCAAACAGTGGTCCCACCTGCTGGGTCACAATGGCTGGTGCCAACACCTGCTTTTACATCATGAGCAATTGCTCATTTCACTACAAATCATTTGAAAGTGGGATTTCAAACTATCTGGTTATTTGAGGGAACAGTTCTTATCTACTGGTTCGCCACTCATAAAATCACAGCGACAGGGTATGGCGACACAATCCAAGTCTCTCGTAGGAGTGGCAGGAATGCAGGCAGTCGGTCCGTATCGCGTGCAGTCTCCCAGGGTCTGCACTGGCAGGAGCCAGAGCCAGGGCCCAGACGTGAGCACTGTGATAAGGCACGCGGTGTGTGCGCTGGTGGCGTGATCTCCAGGCCAAAGGCTGGCCCCTGCACTGCTGGGTGGCTGTTCGGTGTTCTGCTCTGCCGCTGTGTTCCTGCTTGAAACCACTCCCACACCGTTGCTCATTTCAGGCCTCTCGTTGTTCCCATGGGAGAACTTTGGGACAAAGAGAAGAAATCCTTATAAGGCTCTTGACACAGCACAATTGCCTCCTTCCAAATCCCAGCCAGGAGATGGGATTGAGGGACCCAAACCTCTCCCCTCTTTGTGGTCTGGACCCTCCTGTGTGAACCATTTGCTGCAAATGGAGGTGAGGGCAGTGTGACTCAAAAGTTGCTGGCTGTGAAAATGGACTTTCGGGAAGAGACATTCTATGCAGAACCAACAGTTGTCTCTGTTTAAATGCCGTAATTTATTTGAAAGGCAGAGTTATATAGAGAGAGGACAAAACGAGAGAAAAAGATTTTCCATTGACTGATTCACTCCTCAAATGGCTGCAGTGGCTGCAGCTGGGCCAGTGTGAAGCCAGGAGCTTCTTCTGGGTCTCCCACGTGGGGACAGAGGTTCAAGTACTTTGGGATATCCTCTGCTGCTTTCCCAAGCATATTAGGAGAGAGCTTGATTGCAAGTGGAACACCAGGGAATCGAACCATTGCCTACATGGGATGCTGGCACCAGAGGCCACAGTTTTATCTGTTTTGCCAGTTTCCTCCTTTCAATAGTTCTTAGCTCACGTTGGCCATTAGATGAAACTTCCCTGTCACTAGGTTATCAGAGGAGACTTGGGGCCTCAGAGAATGGTCTACATTAAAGAGTTATGCATGTGTTTAATTTTATTGTGGTTATTATGTTAGAATAAAGAGTATTCTGGAAAAACAGACAAAATGTCCCAGCCACACCTGAGAAGCAATTTCTTCCTAGGAAATGAAAACTGCTACGAGTGAGCCATCAGAATCTTCGCAGGTCCTCCTCCCCACCCTGGCCCCGACCCCTTGGGTGGGCTGTGGTAGTCTCTAGAAATGCCACCCCTGGCAGTGCCCTGTGTGGGCGCTGGGAGCCACCCAGAGGCCAGCGGCAGCCGCGTCAAGAGCGCTTTTCCAACTCTATTGTAAACAGTTTGGGACTGAGTCTAAACAGAAGCTAAGTGGATCGATTCTTTGAGGAAATCTGTGTCCGTTTCCAAGCGCTGGTGTTAGCCTGGGAAAGCCCGTTTGTGTTACCGAAGCCGGGGACTGCCTGCAGGAGTTAATTCTGTCTCCTACGTGCTACTCGGCAGGGCACTCTGCAACCGGAAGGCACAAAGAGGAGCTGGCAGGCTCCCCCAAGGAGCTCCGTGGACCCAGCAGAGGTTCTGGAACCCCAGTCCACGTGAGAGCCGCCGAGATAGGGGACGCAGAGGGTTGAGGGCAGGGGCGGTATGGCGTCTTGTTGGCGCGGTCCCAGCACCCCGGGGTTTGGAGTACCCCAAGATTGGCAGTCCCATCGCGTCCCGGGTGCCACGGCTGTCAGTGGTCCCAAGAATCACACTTCGAAGAGCACTGGCCCAGGATCAGAGGCACTTGACGGGCAGGGACGTCCCCCGGCACCCCGGCCCGCCCAGACAAGGCCGGGCAGCGGCAGGCAACTCGGGCGCTCCGGTTGGCTGGGCGGCAGCGCAGCGCTGGAAGACCCGTCGGTTCCACAGTCATGGGGCGGTCCCAGTCCCCATTGCACCGGGAAGCGGTAGAGAATGCGGCGCGCATCTCTGGGTGCATCTGGGACTGCGAGGCCTGCCCCTAATTCAGGGAGCGGGGCTGGAGCTTCCCGCTGCTACCCTGGAAACTTGGCACCTGAGTCTCTCCCCAACCCGGCCCCATAGCCACATTCTGCTGGACATCCCGAGGGCTTCCCAGCCCGGGTACCAGGGCACAGGTGGCTCTGTAGCCCCTTTCTCTGCTTTGGCCTGCACAGCCCCTCCTCATCTCTGGTGACCTTAACCAGCTCACTCCACCCTGCTGGCCAGGGCTCCTTCTGTAAAGCAACTGCGATGGAAAGGGTGATTGGTCTCTGAGGTCCCAGGGGATTTGGAATTGCCACCATGGACCTGAAAGTGGCAGTAGGTGGAACATAACCCAGTGCAGTGGGAGCCGGTGCATGGGCCAGCGGGTGAGATGCCTCTCGGTGGCCCACATCCCCATCACGGTGCTTGGGATGGAATCTGGGCTTTGGGCCCGGCTCCGACTTGCTGCTAGGGCAGAGTTTCAAGCAACAGCAGGTGATGGCTCCAGTACCTGGGTTCCTGCCACCCAAAGGTGAGGCCTGGGGTGAGCTCTGGGCTCCCAGATTCAACTTGGCCCAGCCTGGGCTGTGGCAGACATTTGGAGATTGGACCAGTGGATGAGAGCTCTCTTGCTTCCTCTCTCATATAAATACTTTTTTAAGTGAGGGAGAGGGGGAAAAAAGGCAATGTGGAGGAAAGGGAAGTAGGGGCGGCGGGAGGGCACTGGCTGCTTCTGCCAGCCTTGTCACTCAGACCTGGCTGTAAGAGCCCCAAGTGCTTCCACCATGGAGGGCCCCCAGTGCGAGTCTCCTCGCTGTTGGGTGTGTGGGTTTATAGAAATTTGTTTGCCAGAGGATAAAGGAAGGAGCAGGAAAGAACGTGCAGGCTCAACCGGAAAAGCCAGCTGAGCAGGAGCTGGCACAGCCACAGCTGGACCTCACGCCGCAGGCGACAGCCTGGCGGCAGTAGCTCCATTCGCTGCTCGCTGCCCCACCCCACAACCTCTTCCCTGCCACATGTGCCTGCTGGACTCCACTCAGCAAGTCCTGTTCAGGGAAGTGACTGTCGCTGGGCTCCAAGCTCCTGAGCAGAAAGTCTAGCCACTTTTAGCTCTAGGCCCTGATGGAAGTACTTCCAGGGCTGTGCAAATGGCACTGTTTGCAACTGGAATCTTTTCTGTGTGTGGACTCAGTGTTCCAAGATGCTGCTGCTTCATTTGAGAGGTTGGGTGGCAGCTTGCAACAGGTTAACCTGACAGCTTTTATGTCCTTGCCAGCCCACCCCTGTCTGCTTCGGCCCCATGGGGAACTCCCACAGGCTGTCCAGATGATTCAGAGCCATATTAGAGCAGGCTCCCAGGAGGCTTAAGGATCCAGGTAGGAGTTAAATAACTGATAGGGGCAAGGTTGGGGCCTGAAAGCAGTCTTGGGGCACCTTTTTTCCAAAACTCTAGAACAAGAGAATCTTGAAACTTGTTTGGAGATGAATGCTGATCCCTGCACCGATCTGTGACCACTAAGTAGGGGTGCTGTGATAGGAGGGGCTTGAGCAGGTGCACACCTCTGGACCAATAACTGGGGCCTGGACCACTGCTGGCTTTGGTGAAGTGGAGGCAGCCCAACCGTCCGCTCCAAAAGGATCACCTTAGCCTGGCAAGCAAAGGCCTGCTGGGGGCCTTGCCTTGTAGTAATGACTGTAGGATACAAAGACCTTCACTCCCCAGACTGACTGAGCCCGTGCAGTTTTCAGACTGAGACTCATCAGTCAGACTTGAGGGAGCTGGGACCAGGCAGGACCAAAGGGGAGGCCATGTGGAAATTTGATCTGTTCAGCAGAGTGTCCAAAGTGCCTTCTGGGTTGTGCTGTGCACCGGACATGTGGTTTCTTTCTTTCTTTCTTTCTTTCTTTCTTTCTTTCTTTCTTTCTTTCTTTCTTTCTTTCTTTCTTTCTTTCCTTTCTTCCTTTCTTTCTTTCTTTCTTTCTTTCTTTCTTTCTTTCTTTCTTTCTTTCTTTCTAGATTTATTTATTTATGTTGGAAAGTCAAATTTACAGAGAAGGAGAGACAGAGAGAAAAATCTTCCATCTTTCAGGTGGCTGCAAAAGAGCTGATCCGATCCAAACCCAAGAACCAGGAGCTTCTTCTGGGTCTCCCACACAGATATAGGGTACCAAGGCTTTGAGCCATTCCTGATTGCTTTCCAAGGCTATAAGCAGGGAGCTGGAAGGGAAGTGGAGCCGCCGGGATTAGAACCAGTGCCCATATGGTATCCCAGCATATGCAAGGCCAGGACTTTAGCCACTAGGCTACCATGCTGGGCCCCAGGACACGTGGTCTTGAAAGCATTTCATTTGCCATTCAGGAGAGCCAGGCAGCTTGATCTCTGGAATCATCAGGTAGAGTATTTGCACCTGATTCCTGTGGTCACCTGGTGGTGTGTGGCTGGCTCCTAGTGCTCCTGCAGGATTCCTGTCTTTAAACTGTGAGCAAGTGCCTGGTGGATGAAAGTCAGACAGCAGCCCTGAGCATGAGGAGGGGGCAGGGCAGGGCAGGGCAGCTGCGTTGCTCATCTCTCTCCTTGGATGCCCTCCGAGTCTCTGCTCAGACGCCAGGGAGTGAGAGTGGCTGCTGCACCTACAGGCTTTCTCAAGCTCACCAGCCTCGGGCAGGTGGAAGGAGGCCAGGTGAGGCTGCAAGGCCTCAGTCCTTGGCTGACTGAGCTCCTCTCTGGCAGCCCCAGGACCTGTCCCTCATAGGCCCACACCGACGTCCACAGCCTTCCATGTCCCCAAGGCTATCATCCTCCTTATTATCTCCACTCCTGGGAGGGGTGGGGTAGGGGTGGCCTCTGCCTCCCAACTGGCAAAATCCTCTTCTGTTTTGAGCCCTCACAGCCAGGGGGTCTGGAAAGCAGAGAATGACCTTGGGCCACGTGGGCAGCCTCAGTGTTCTCACCTGTAGGATGGAGTTAATAGCAGTAGGTGCCAGGGGACAGGAGGGTGGTGACCACAGTACAGGCATGTGAAGCTGGAACCAGATCCTTTGGGTTCCAGTCTGGTGTGCCTTGGGCATAGGGCACTCTGCCTCATCTGCATGGCAGAGTGACAGGAGAACAAATGCCCCTGCTGCCTGAGACTGTTGCAGGAGAGCCCGTGCTGGGAGGGCACCTTCCTCAGGGCCTGTACCAGCTGAGCTCCACTGCTATTGCAGCACCGCCGGCACTGTGCCCAAGGACTGAGAACCCAGCAGATCCTCGACTGCCTCCCCCTCCATCAGGCCTCCTGGAGTCGCCTGAGCCTCAGGTGGGGCCACAGCAGGAGCTGGACATGTCTTTGTTGATTCCTGTAGTCAAAAAGCTGCCAAGCCACTGCCTCTGCGTTTTTCTTACCTCCTCTCTCTGTGTCTTCCTCACAGCCCCCATTTCCTTGGGTGACTGATGAAAACTATAAACTCCAGCCAATATTGATGCTGTGTTACCCACAATTCCAGAGCTTCCTGGAAGCCAGAGTGAGGAGCATCCCCCATCAGAGGGTGCACATCCTGTCTCCTGTGTGGCTTTCACCCCTAAAGCCCGAGGTCTAATCCCCCTCAGCTCCCCTCAGCACTGGGGCGTCCCTCCCCTCCCCTCCCCCTCTTCCCTCTCCGGCCCCCTGGCTCCATGCCCACTCCAAGCCGCAACCCTTGGCGAGGCATTGAATGCAGCACCTGTTCAGCATTTGAGGGCTAAAAAAGAAAAAGGAAAAAAAAAAAAAAAAAAGCAAAGCAGACTCAACTTTTAAAAAAATCAGACAAAAGGAGTCATCCTCGTGCCAAGTGCCATAACTCACAGGGCTCTCATTTGCCGCGTGGGACTGCACACTATTTATGGTCGAGAGGCCCTGGATGCACCCTGAGTGTGGCGGGCCAGGAGCTGCCCAAACTCTGCCAGTGGCTGTGCCTCCGAGGGAGGAGGAGAAGGCCAGGCAGCATGCAGGCTCCACAGCTTGCAGAGGGTGGGGTGGGGGATTTCGTTATCGTTCACAGGTCAGGTGACCCCACCCCCAATGCTTCGTGCAGTTTCGGGGTTTTAGTACATGTTTCTCAGAAGGTGAACACTTCAAGCAGCCTCTGTGTGTTTGGGACCAGTTGTGTGATTGGAAGTGGGCTGTTGGCCCATGTGTTCATACACTGGTTCTGGGCTTACAAGGTGCTCTTTTTTTTTCTTCTTTTTTTTTTATTGGAAAGGCAGATTTTTACAGAGAGGAGGAGAGAAAGAAAGATCTTCCATCCACTGATTCACTCCCTAAATGACCACAACGGCTGGAGCTGGGCTGATCTGAGGCCAAAAGCGAGGAGTTTCTTCCGGGTCTCCCCTATGGGTGCAGGGTCCCAAGGCTTTGGGCCGTCCTTCACTGTTTTCCCAGGCCGCCAGCAGGGAGCTGGATGAGAAGTGGAGCAGCTGAGAAACAAACCGGTGCCCATATGGGTTGCTGTACTTGGAGGTACATTAGCCAGTTGAGCCATCATGCCGACCCCCTCAAGGTACCCTTTTCCTAGGAGATACTTTAGGCACTTGGGGGGCACTATCATGAATAAAGGCGATACAGATGCATGCTTTTATGAAGTGACCATGAAATACACTCAGGAACATAGGCTGGATGGTTGTGTGAGCTGCCAGGGGTCCACACCGTGATCAGGAGAGGCTTTCCTGAGCAGAAGCCTGAAAGAACAACGAGAGTAGGGGCTTTGGGAAGGGGGGAGGCGGGGTGGGGGTGGTCTCAGGGCGGAGGTGGCCAACCTTAGTGGAGTTGGGACAGCCTGCCAAGGATGATGATCCATGGCCAGTTCCCACTGCCGGGGCCTTCTGGATGGCAAGGTTGCGGATTGTCCCTGTGCTCCTAGGCTGCACCATTAGAGGGAATGTTAGGGGAAAGCGGGCGGAGACCACAAATGAATCCAGAATGTGAAACATTCTACAGAACAACTGGCCTCATCTCTCCCCACAAAAAGTGAATGTCATGAAAAAGAAAAGGGGCGGAAAATAGGCTAGAGCAACAGGCAATCGGAGCATATACACCATGAGCAGACCCTTGCCTGAGTAGGTAAACTACAAAACAGCTAGTCCCGGCCTTCAGGTGGGGCATGGGTTGCTCACAATCACAGGATTGCGAACAGCTGAACTGGTCATCGTGCAATCAGATCCCGCCTCAGGCCGGCACACTGAGGGCTCTGAAAATCCGCCAGCCAGGCGAGACCCACAGAGGTCATCCGTGAGACCTCGGTATCCTAAATAACAAGACCCAACGCGGACAGCCAGCTTCCGTGCCCAAGAGCCACGCTGAGCACTGACCAGGAGCGCTGTGGCCTGAAGGTTTGCGTTCTCTTCACGTGTACTCACTAAATTCAGTCTCAACAGGTGATGGGAGTATGCGTTAAGGCCCTGGGAGGTGAAGAGGTCAGAGGGCAGGCCCACGGGAAGGGCCGGAGAGCAGCGGGTGAGGAGGCAGCGCTGGTGCGAGCGTCCAGAACCGTGAGTAGCTCATTTTTGTATGTGTCTGAATTACGCGGTGTGCAGTGTTGTGTAGCAGGTGCCCAGCCAGGCGGAAGTAAGGAGTTCTTGCCTCCATTCTCGGGCAGTTGTGGTCATCTGCCCTTTAATTTCTTTCCCCCTTGCAGACTAGTTCATGCTCTCAGAACCAGGCGGTGGCAGAGCCAGGGTTCAAACACCGGCAGCCTCCTTCCTGCTCTCCCAGGAGCACACACCAGACAGCTGGGAGTTACGAGGCCTCAGAGGAGGAAGCCCGGCACCGCGTCTTTGTTCCCACCAAGCCTTGGCTTAAAATGATTGTTGAAAATTAAAGCTGCTGCCCTTCCGTTCTCTGTCCGTGGGAGGCACACTGCAAGACCATGACCGTGGCAGTGTGGCCTTCGACGGAAGTGCCTGGGAGGACCCTGTCCACAGAGGTCTGCCCGGCAGGTCGCCAGCACCCCATGCAGCCGGGAGGGCAGGGCCGGCAAGCGCTGGCCTGAGGCTGATTGTGGGAACGGCAGCTGCTGCTGGTCAGACACACCTGTGTTTTCCTCCCCTGAATGCGTCCTTTCCGCAGGTGTCCGGTGACACCGGGCCACGGAGGCCCGCGTGCCTCGCAGATGGCAGGTTCTAACCACAAACTCCAGCAAAACCTGCGCTGGGAAAGAAGCATCCAGATTTCACTGAGTAAAGCTTTGCTGGGCCGCTGAGTCAGGAGTTTTCTCTGCAAACATTGACTGGGCCAACAGATTGTAAATTACTGGGGAGTTATAACATGGCAGCTGGCCTCTGGGCAGCGGCTAGGGCAGGGCACCTGCCGGGACTGGAAAGAGGCAGGCAGTGGAGGGGACGGTGCCTACTGGGCGGCGGGGTGGGGGAGTACTGAGATGAAGGTTAGGGGCCCCTTCCCTGCGCCAAGGAATACCACTGTGTTCCGACGAGGGATAGAATGCTAGTCCAAGCCGTGCCGGGATCCTGGGCCAAGAAATGACTCCCTCTAATGTCTCAGTTTCCCCAGGACAGCTGGGCACGAAATGGCGCCAACTGGAAACCTTCATGGAAAGCGTGGCCTGGACAGCCCAGGGCTCTCTTCCCATGTTGGGAAATACTAATTTCAGGATCGTGTCTCCTCTGTTGCACTGAGGGGGGTCCCTGGATTGTGTGGCTTGGCTCTTGGCTCAAGTCCTATTGGCCTTGTGGTCTTGGGCCATGATGGGACCTTGGCCTCAGAAGCCCAGGGGTCAGGAGCAACTTCCTGCACTGGCTTTGGCCCACACCTGGGAATAGGATTTTGGAGAGTGGCACAGGTGACATGGGCTGACATCAGCAGGGAGCAGGAAGTGGCGGGGTGCAGGAAGTGGCGGGGAGCGTGCTCTGGCCCCCATGTGGACCCACTGTGCTCCAGGAAAGGGCAGGGGTCTCAGGCTCAGGCTCGGGTCCCAAGGATGAATCACTTGCATGCCTCTGGCCACACTCCAGCCAGCTCAGGAACCACATGGGCATCTCGCCTGGTTCCTGTGACCTCCTCATAGGGGTCCCCTGAGGAATGCTTAGCCCAGGTCCTAGGTCTGGGAGTGTCTATTGTTGTGAGTTGATGACTAATTCTATCCCAAAAATGAATTGGAGGCAGACTTGTAGCTCAGGGATCTTTATTCATAGGCCAGCGGACTGTCCTATACCTCTGCAAGTGGAAGAGGGGAACAGCCCCGAATGGCTGCTGTCAGAAGTTTTTAAGCTCACACTGGCATGAAAAACTAATCAACTAAGTTACTATTGGCACAGGCACCAAAAACTATCCAGTGAACTAGGCTGACACTGACGCAGTGTGATGTAAGGGGACCGGTCAGGAATTCCTGTCTTCTCACACTCTTTCCTCCCAGGGTTGCTCTGGGAGTCTTATCAGATGCGTGGGAACCCCCCAACCTCTGCACTGGCCAACTGGCTGGTAAAGGAGGTGATAAAGACACAAAAGACCCATGTCTTGGCCAGGGCTGTCACGGGCAACTTTGTAGCTGAGTTCTAATCTGAGGGTAAGGGGAAGGTCGACCATCTGCAATCCCACTGCCAGCCAGCACTAGGAGAAACTGCAAGACTGTGATTATGTTCCTGTGTCTCTGTTATCTCTGTCATTCTCTGGGAGGCCTGTGTCAAACAGGATGTGACTTTCAGAGGCTCTGCCAGACAAAAGTAAGGCCCCATCCTGGAATGAGACATTTTCTTGAGCTATACATACTCTCACCCTGGCAAGGAACTCTTCTAGAACTTGAGGTCATTGCAAGGGTCAAGTTATAGACAAGTCAGTATTTCAGGGAGTCCAGCTTGACTGACCTCACCATTTTTCTGTTGCCTGGTTTGCCACATTGCTGCAGAGTTGTGGTGCCTTTTAGCCAGGAGGTGCTGGTGACGTGGGCCGTAGACCTGTACCCCAGCTCATGCCTCGCCTCACACTTACCTGCAGCTTGCACAAGGCAGGGTTTGGAACCGAAAGAAACAGAGCTAAGTGACATTTGGTACAAGGCAGACCTGCTGGGGCTGTTGTTGGCGTGTGGGAGGAGGTGTCAGGGAGGTGCCTCAGAGCTTAGGAGAATGGAGTCAGTTTGGAATAGTTGGGGAGAAAGTCTGGACTGGGCTGGAGGTGGGGCTCAGCTACTTTCTGGAAGGATCTTGGCCCCTTCCACAGAGAAATTTCTGCATAACCTGGTGAGGAAACCAATGAAGTGTGAGTGGGCCAAGTTGGGGGTGCTGTGCTGGGGGCCAGAGATGCAAGACCGTGCCTGAAGGGGAAGGAGGAGAGCTGATCACCAGGAAGCAGGGTGATCTTGTCCTCCCCCAGACTCACCCCAGTACTGTGCCCTGTGTGACAGGGTTCCAGCTCTGTGAGCCTGGGGCTCCTCCTGGACAGAATGGGGATAGGTCTGGGTTACTGCTCTCCCGGGTTCCCAGAAAGATTAAAGCAGAAAATGTTCCCAACCCGCCTTCGGTGGCATTCTTCATGAGCTCCTGCCAGTTTTGTGAGAAGTGTTGCATGGCCAGAGAGGCTCCTAAATGCTGGGCGGCAGGGGCCAGGGTGGTGGGGAGAAGCGCCAGGTAAAGGGTGTTGCTGACGGGGCAGGAAGGCAGTGGAGGGGGGTGGTGGTGGAGGGGGCAGCCGGCCTGCAGGGGGCGCCCGGTAACCAGGCAGTGTGGCCTGGCAGGAACCCCGGGCACCCAGGAGGCGGATCCCAGCAGCAGGTCCCTGGGCGGAGAAGTGTCAGTTCGGGCCAGATGGCTGTTAACAGTGGGGAAACGCCCTGCCACGCGGCGCTCCGGAAGGAGGGACATAGGGACGACCAGAGAAGAGAGGAACTGGGTATTCAGCGGGGAGAACAGCCAGGGGGTTCCGGGAAGTGGAAGGGGGACATGGACTGGCTCTGCCTGGCAGGCCAGCAGGACACAGCAGGGTATGTGGCCACAGGCTTCCGTGGAGGGCTGTCGGACGGGGTGCTGGGCTCCAGAAAGGCAAGAAGGAGGCTCTCCATAAACAGCATTGATCAGATGTTTTTAAAATCTTGAACAAACATAAATTTAGGTGCCAACGCAGTGGTGTTGCAAGCTAATTTTCTACCTATGGTGCCGGCATCCTAAGGAGGCGCTGGATTCTGTCCGGGCTGCTTGACTTGTGATCAAGTTCCCTGTTAATGTACCTGGGAAAGCAGCAGAGGATGGCCCAAAGCCTTGGGATGCTGCACCCACATGGGTGTAGGTTCCTGGATTCAGATCAGCCCAGATCCAGCCATTTGGGGAGTTAACCAGCAGATGGAAGATCTCTATCTCTGTGTCTCTCCTTCTAGGTGTAAAACTCTGCCTTTCAATAAAAAATTTTGTTAAGAATGTAGATAAATTTATTTGAAAGGCAGAGACAATGAGAGGGGCAGATCTCCCATCCACTGAGTCACTCCTCAAATGTCCATAACGGCTGGGAGGGGCCAGCCAGGAGCCAGGAATTCCATCCAGGTCTTCCATCCAGCAAGGGCACTCTGTTGGGCCACCCTCTGCTGTTTTCCCAGGCCCCTGGCAGGGAGCTGGATTGAAGTGAAGCAGCTGAATGCTATGCTGAGGGTGGAAACTTAGCTCAGTCCTCCAGGACTTGAGCCATCACCTGTGCATTAGCAGCACTCTGGAAGTGGAAGCAGAGCTGGGACTTGAACCCAGGCACTGAGATAAGGGATGTGGGCGTCTAAGTGACACACTGTTACACCTAAGTCTGCTCCGATTAAAAAAACTTTTGTTAACATGTAATGCTTTCATATTTTTATGCAGTAGTATATTTTAACACATGCATATAACATGAAATGATCCCCCAGCTATAGGCGATGGTCTAGGTTGCATTGTGCCTATGCAAGTGTTCTACTGCTGGGAAAAAGCAGTTAATAGCTGGCAGGCATCCTGAACCTGGTTAATGCCAAATTTGTGTTAACTATACCAGGGTGCCAGCATAGTTGCCTATTCAGTTCTCTGTGGGGAATTGTGGAATTGCCACTGTGAGACTGCCATACCAGCTGGTTTGTTCGAGGGCTGGGGGTGGTGATGGACATGACCAGGAAACTCACTAACACTTATTTGGCATTGGGGTTGGGAACAGGTCGGGCTGGTCCAGGCTATAGCACCCATAAGTGCACCCAAGAATTGGGTATGGAGAGGGCCAGATCATCTACCAGCACACACAAAGGCCGACACTGGGGGTCAGACTGTGCCGGGTAAGGGCCTAGCACCCACTGGTAAATGTGAGATCTGGGTCTAGGAGTGGGTCTGGGTGGCGGAACTTCCTTCAAAGGCTGTCACTTCTGCTGGTGAGCATGTGAGTCAGGGTTAGATGTTGGTCAGGCCGGGCAGGGCTGCTTCACTTGTCTGCAGGTTTGTGGGTTGGCTCTGGGGCGCGTGACAGGCCGGGGGGCTGGGCCAGGCAGAACCGGGCAAAAACCATAGCACATTGTCATGCATGGGAGCCAGGATGGGGTGTGGGACTTGCCTGGCTAAGCTAGGCAACCGCAACTGCCAGTTTACATAAAATTCAGGGAGAGGGGCAGGCAGGGCAGGGCTAGGCTACAGCATCCACCAGTGGGAGTTGGGACAGAGGGCAGGCCAGTCCAGGCTGCAGCATCTGATGGCAAAGGCCAAGCCGGGGGATAGGCTATTCTGAACTTGATCAGAGCAACCACTGGCATGTACAAGATCTGTGTCTGGAAGTGAGCCTGGCTGGGGAGCTAAAGGGATGACCCTGCTGGGTTGTGGTGTCCACTGGTGAGCAGGAAGGCCAGAATGGGAGACTGGGCTGGACATGACTGCAGCATCCCTCAACATGAGTGTGAACTGGATCTGGGGTGTGCCAGACTGGCCAGCACCTGCTGGTGCTTGCAAGAGCCTGAGTAAGCATAGGACAGGCTGGGCTAGGTCTTTGTACCCATTGAGCCATGCAAGAGCTGGGTCTGGGAGTGGGCCAAGCAGGGCTGGGCTGTAGCAACCAACAGTAAAAGCCAGAATGGGTGTGGGCTGGTTGGGCAAGACCACTGTACCTGCCAGGACAGGAGATGTGCCAAGTCAGGATGGCCCAAGAACCCACAGGTGTGCACAAGATCTGTAACCAGAAAGTAACCTGATAGAGGAGCTTCGGAAACTCCTATGTCAGCATGCAGTCCTTGCAGGTGAGCGCAAGAATCAAGGCTGGGAGCAGCCCACACCAGATTATGGTACCTGCCAACATACTTATGGGTTAGGTCTGGGGGCAGGCCAGGCTGGGCCAGTTCATAGCACCCACTGGCAGATGTGACAACCAGGACAGGGTGCAGGACAGGCCAGGTTGGGCCACAACACCAATGAATTCACATTAGGGCTAGAACTGGAGCTACCTGGGCTGGGCTAGACTGTAGCACTCACCAACATGAGTTGGAACTAGGGGCAGGCCAGGCCGAATCAGGCTATAAGCACATGCTGGTGAATGCCAAGAGGAGGCAAACCATGCCAGACTGGTATATTACCCTCCAGTACATGTGAGACTTGAGATGGGGCAAGCCCAGTAGGGATCATACAGGGCTTCCCCTGCTGGGGCACTGCTCCTGCTGGTGAGCGTGAGAGATAGGAATGGGGGCAGACCAGGCTGGGCAGGGCTACAAGGCTCATTGGCCTGCATGTGAGCTGGGTTAGGGGGAGAGCAAGACTGGGCTAAGTGATCATATCCACTGGTGTGGGGCTGGTTGGCTTTGTTGCAGCATTGGCTATCAGGTGTTGGGACTGGGGGCAAGTCCTGTCAGGCTACACTGTAGAACCACCTGGAAAATGCAAGATCTGGGGCTGGGGATGTGCCCAGTAGGGAAATGGTAGGCACTTCTCAGATGGGCTGCAGCTCCCACTGGTGAGCATGAGAACCAGGGCTAGGGGTGAGCCTGACTAGATAGGCGGTGGCATCTGCCAACATGAGTATGAGTTAGATAGTGGGGTTGGTTGGGCTGAGCTAGACTCCAACACCTACCAAGGTGTACAAGGACCAAATGGGATGTGGGACATACTGGACCAGCCTGCTGCACATACTGGCGTACACAGGAACCAGGGCTGGGGGTGGGCTTAGTGTGTTGGGGGTCACTCCGACTGGGCTGCAGTTTCCACTGGTGTGTGTGAGGGCTGAGTATATGTGGTGGGCAGTGTTAGGCTGGACTGCAGCATCCATTGGTTTGCATATGAGATGAGACTGGGGACAGAAATGACCAGGTGACTGCAGTCACCAGTGTGTGTGTGTAGGCTGATGTGATGGACTGAGTCAGGCCTCACACTGGCTGATACACACAGGAATCAGCTTGGGGTCAACTCTGGTGAGGTTTCTTTAGGGAACCCTCACTCCCAGCTCAATTGCTGGACTCAGAACTCCAACCATGGTAAACATCACAGGATTTGTGGTCTGATCGTGGAGTGCATGTGTCAGAACTGGGTCTCCACAGTTGCTGAGGCCTGCACAGTGGACGGCATGCTCAGATGCTCATGGGGGACATGACAGCCAGTTTATTGAGGCCTGCAGAGGACATCTTGTATCATGGAGACAGAACAAATTGGTCATCTCAAACAGTTAAGCTGTGACAGGGAGTATCTGGGCAAATCGAAACTCTAAGGTGGACTATGTTGGCAAGTAGACCTTAGAAGGATTTCCTCAACTTTGGAGCAATGAAATCAACAGCATCTCAGAACTATCAAACCACTTTAGCAGTATCCTCAGAACATGCTCCACATTGGACACCCTGGGATGACATCGGATGCCCATCCCCCATTCCTGGGTCAGACTGATGTGGTTGGGCTGCTGAGATGCCCTCTTGCTTACTCCCGTTTTCCCCAGATACAGGCAGTAAAAATGGGATTGGAGGCAGTTGTCTCATCAATTTTTTCCCATTCCTTGACCCTCTCCACTCCAATCCATGGTCCACATGGGTGTGCATTCTTCTCAACTATGTAAATATCAAAAGTAAAGTGAATTATTTTTTAAGAAAAACATGAAATGATCAAACCAGGCAACTGGCATTTCCATTTCCCCTTCTTTGGAACTCAGCAGTTCCTCTCCTCCAGTTCTTCCTGCAGTGTGTAATAGTTGTGTATCACAATCACCTACAGTACTAAGGAAAACTATTTACTTGTACATTTTGCTATCTCTATCCTCCCTGCTCCCATCCTCCCCAGGCTATTGTAATCATTATTCTAACTATAAATCAACGTTTTTTTTGTTTTGTCTTTACATATCATAGAGAGCATGTGATATTTATTTCTCTGTGCCTGGATTTGTTTCACTTTATAATAATCTCTACTTGTTTCTTTTGTTCTAAATGTCAGGATTTTGTGAAGACAGACACACATAGACAGAGAGGTCTTCTATCTGTGGTTCGTTCCCCCAAAGCCTGCAACAGCTGCCTCCAGGTGTGCGTTAGCAGGATGCTAGAATTGGAAGCAGCTCCTTGACTCAAACCCTGACAGTGCATGAGGCCAGTGTCCCAAGTGGCAGCTTACCCATAGTGCCCAACACTCCACTCTTTCTCCACATCCATGTCAGCATTTGTTGGTTTATCATCTTAAAAAAAAAAAGCTTTACTTATTTGAAAGGCAGAGGTGGAAAGAGAGGGAATCCTTCTTCCACTGGTTTATTCCCCAGGGACTGGCAAAAGTCAGGGGTAAACCAGGCTGAAGTCAGGAGCCGGTTACTCCATCTGGTCTCCCATGTGGATGGCAGAAGGCCCACTACCTTCCCAGGATCGTTAACAGGGAGCTGGATCAGGCACGAGTAGCTGTGCTTGAAGCTGTACTCTGATGGTGATGCCACTGTCGCAGCGTTGGCTTAATCCATCTTGTTAACAGGCATCCTTGTGTGGTTCTGGGACACGATGAGGCGCCCATATGGGATCGCAGCATATACAAGGTGACGAGTTAGCCACTGAGCCATTATGCCAGGCTCTTAAAATTATTTTTTCTTCTTTTTTTAAAGATTGACTTATTTTGAGAGAATTACACAGAGCAGGACAGACATCCCCAGATGACCAAAACAGGACTGGGTCAGGCTGAAGCCAGGAGGTTCATGGGTCTCCCACATGCGGTGTATGGGCCCAAGCATTGGGCTATCTTCTGCTTCTTTCCCAGGTATTTTAACAGGCAGCTGGGTCAGAAGTGGAGCAGCTGGGACATGGCCTAGTGCCCATGTTGGTTGCCAGCATTCCAGGTGGTATTATTTGCTATGCCACAATGCCAACTCGTTCCCATTTCTTATTTCTTTTAATTTATATAATTGGATAGATATTACATTTTTACAGTACGTATTTAGAAGCATAGGCATTCCACCCTTCCTTTGCTCCTTCCCTATTTCCCCCTTATTATTTTTTCCCAAATTATTATAATAGCATATTCATCTACCTCACACTAACAAGCTTAACCTTCCAATATTTAAAGATGTCATGACATAACAAATAGAGGATAAACATATATTACATGTAATGAAAATAAACTAAGATGAAAATTTGTTATTGGTGGTAATGGTAATCTTAGATTACATTTTTGTGTGTGTGCTTGGTAAATTGTCACAAATCGGGGGGAACAGGATATTTGCTTTTGGAGACTGGCTTATTTCACTAAGCATAATGATTTCCAGCAGGGTCTATTTTGTTGCAAACAAAATTTCATTCCTTTTTATGGGAGAATAGTATTTCATGCTATGTATGTACTGCATTTTGTTTATCCAGTCATCAGTCAATGGGCATTTGGGTTGGTTCCATTTCTTTTTTTTTTTTTTTTTTTTATATATTTATTATTTAACTTCAGTAATTACATTGTATTATGTGACACAATTACATAGATACTTGGGTTCTCCCCACCCCTCCCCAAACCCTCCCACCATGGTGGATTCCTCCACCTTGTTGCATAACCACAGCTCAAGTTCAGTTGAGATTCCCCCATTGCAAGCGTATACCAAACATAGAGTCCAGCATCTTATTGTCCAGTCAAGTCCAACGGCTTCTTAGGTATACCCTCTCTGGTCTGAAGACAGAGCCAGCAGAGCATCATCCCAGTCAATTGAAAGCTCCAACATACCATCAGCAAAAATTTACATCATTATGGAATTAATTGACATAGTAATGAGTAACCAATATGGTAAAAGTAAATGCGAGTTCTTAACCACCTTCTGTGACCACCTCATTGACATTTCAATTTTAGTTTATACACAACATATAACATACATAACATAACATGTTATACATAACATCATATCATCTTAAATTAAGGCAAACATGTGGTATTTAACCTTTTGGGATTGGCTCATTTCCCTTAGCATTATGGTTTCCAGTTTGGCCCATTTGGCCACAAAGAACTGCATTTTGTTTTTTTTAATAGCTGAGTAGTATTCCATGGAGTAGATGAACCATAGCTTTCTTATCCAATCCTCTGTTGATGGACATTTTGGTTGCTTCCATGTTTTTGCAATTACTGATTGTGCTGCTATGAGCATAGGAGTGCATGTTGGTTTCTCATAAAACAAGTGTTCTGGATATATTCCTAGGAGTGCTATTGCTGGATCATACGGTATGTTGAATTTGAGTTGTTTGAATATTCTCCATACTGATTTCCATAGAGGCTGTACCAGCCTGCAGCCCCACCAGCAGTGGAGTAGGGTTCCCTTTTCCCTGCAACCTCGCCAACAAGTGTTGTTGGTGCTTTTATTCATGTGGGCCAGTCTTACTGGTGTTAGGTGGTACCTCATTGATGTTTTAATTTGGATTTCCCTTATTGCCAGGGAACTTGAGCATTTTTTCATATGTTTATTTGCCATTTGGGTTTGTTCCTTTGTGAAGTGTTTGCCCATTTCCCGTGCCCATTTCTTGAGTGGCTTGTTTGTTTTGACATTTTGGTTGTTTTGTAGCTCTTTGTATATTCTGGAGATCAGCCCTCTATCACCTATGTCGTGTGCGAAGATCTTCTCCCATTCTGTGGGTTGCCTTTTTACTTTGTTGATTGTTTCTCTAGCTGTACAGAAGCTTCTTAGTTTGATGAGGTCCCAATTGTTTATTTTGGTCTCGATTTCTACTGCATTTGGAGTCTTTTTTAGGAAGTGAGGGCCTACCCCTAAGTGTTCCAGTGTGTTTCCAACATTTTCTTCCAAGAGTTTGAAGGTTTCTGGATGTAGGTTTAGATCTGTTATCCATTTAGATCTGATCTTAGTGTATGGTGAGAGATGTGGATCTATTTTTTTGTTTCTGCAGGCTATCAACCAGTTGTCCCAACAGCATTTATTGAACAGACCTTCCCATTTGCCTGGATTGTCGTTTGTCTTTTTGTCAAAGATTATTTGGCTGTATCTGTGTGGGTTTCCTTCTGGTGTTTCTATTCTGCTCCATTGATCTTCCTCTCTATCTTTGTGCCAGTACCACGCTGTTTTGATAACCACTGCCCTATAGTATGTCCAGAGGTCCGGAACTGTGATTCCCCCTGCTAACTTTCTGTTCTTCAGGATGGTTCTAGCTATCCGTGGTTTTTTGTGCTTCCAGATGAACCCTTGGATCATTGTTTCCAGTTCCATGAAGAATGTTTTGGGCAATTTGATTGGGATTGCGTTGAATGTATATATTGCTTTTGGCAGTATAGACATTTTAATGATATTGATTTTACCTATCCAGGAGCATGGGATGTTACTCCATCTTTTGAGGTCTTGTTCAATTTCTTTTTTAAGTAGTTTGTAGTTTTCTTCGAATAAGTCTCCTACATTTTTGGTTAGATTTATTCCCAGATATTTCATACTTTTCTCTGTTATTTTGAATGGTATCTTGCTGGTTAAGTCTTTTTCCATCTTGGGGCTGTTCGCATACACTATGGCTGTTGATTTTTGTTCATTAATTTTGTACCCTGCCACTCTACCAAACTCTCGTACAAGTTCTAGCAGTCTCTGTATTGAGTCTCTTGGCTCTTCTACATAAAGAATCATATCATCTGCATATAGTGAGAGTTTAACTTCTTCGTTTCCCATTTGGATTCCTCTGATTTCTTTTTCTTGTCTTATGGCCTCAGCGAGTACCTCTAGGACTATGTTGAATAGTAGTGGAGAAAGTGGACATCCCTGTCTTGTTCCAGATCTCAGTGGGAAGGGTTCCAGTTTTTCTCCATTCAGTATGATGCTGGCGTTGGGTTTTTCATATATGGCTTTAATTATGTTGTGGATTTTTCCATCTATGCCTACCTTGGTTAGGGTTTTTAGTAGGAAGTGGTGTTGGATTTTGTCGAAAGCTTTTTCTGCATCTATTGATACTATCATGTGATTCTTGTTTTTCAGTTTTTGGATGTGGTGTATCACATTTATGGATTTGCGAATGTTGAACCATCCCTGCATTCCAGGGATGAATCCTACTTGATCTGGATGAACGATCTGTCTGATGTGTTTTTGAATTCTGTTGGCTAGGATTTTGTTGAGAATCTTAGCATCAATGTTCATCAAAGAGATAGGTCTGTAGTTTTCCTTCTCTGTTAGTTCTCTGTCTGGTTTTGGGATTAAGGTAATGTTGGCTTCATAGAATGAGTTTGGAAGGGTTGCCTCTTCTTCTATTGTTTTGAAGAGTTTGTAGAGGATTGGGGTCAGTTCTGTTCGGAATGTTTTGTAGAATTCTGGAGTGAAGCCGTCTGGGCCTGGGCTTTTCTTTGTTGGGAGGTCTTTAATCACTGATTCAATCTCTACTTCAGTTATGGGTTTGTTCAGGTCGTTTGTTGCCTCTGGGCTAAGTTTTGGCAGGTGGTAGAAGTCTAAGAACTTTTCCATTTCTTGGTGATCTTCTGATTTGTTGGAGTACAGTGCTTTGTAGTAATTTCTAATTATGGCCTTAATGGATGCGGTGTCTGTTGTTATGTTGCCTTTTTCATCTTTGATGCTGTTAATTCTTGCCTTCTCTTGTTTTTTCCTTGTCAGTCGGGCCAGTGGGGTGTCTATCTTGTTTATCTTCTCAAAAAACCAGCTTTTTGATTCATTGATTTTGTGTATGTTTTTTTTTATTTCTATCTGGTTGATTTCCTCCCTTGTTTTGATGATTTCTTGTTTCCTATTGTGTGTGGGGCTCTTCTGCTGTTGTTTTTCCAATTCCTGGAGGTGTGTGTTTAGTTCCTGTATTTGGCGCCTCTCTTGGGCCTTGACATGAGCTCCAATTGCGATGAGTTTACCCCGTAGCACTGCTTTGGCAGTGTCCCACAAATTTTGGAATGTTGTGTCAGAGTTTTCATTGGTTTCCATAAATTTTTTGATCTCATCTTTAATTTCTTCTCTGATCCATTGTTCGTTTAATAGCATATTGTTCAGCCTCCAAGAGTTTCTATATTTCCTGGGACATTTTGAATTGCTGATTTCCAGCTTCATTCCGTGGTGGTCTGAGAGGGTACATGGTATGATTCCTATCTTTTTGAAGTTATTTAGGTTTGCTTTGTGTCCTATCATGTGGTCGATCCTGGAGAAGGTGCCATGCACTGCTGAAAAAAATGTATAATCTGTGGCCTTAGGGTAAAAAATTCTATAGATGTCAACCAAGTCCAGTTGTTCTATTGTTTGTATGAGCTCTGTTGTTTCTTTGTTGAGTTTTTGTTTTGTTGATCTGTCTATAGTTGTTAGTGGGGTGTTAAGATCACCCACTATTATTGTGTGCATATCTATGTCTCCCCTTAAGTCCGTGAGTAATTGCTTCACGTAGCTAGGTGCGTTTGAATTTGGTGCATATATGTTCACAATGGTAATTACTTCCTGATGGATCAGTCCCTTCACCAATATATAATGTCCTTCCCTGTCCTTTTTGATGTGTGTCAGATTGAAGTCCACATCATCTGAAATTAAGACAGCTACCCCAGCCTTTTTTTCTCGTCCATTGGCATGAAATATTTGTTTCCAACCTTTCACTTTCAGCTTCTTCGAATCTCTTCTGGTTAGATGTGTCTCTTGTAGGCAACAGATAGTTGGGTGCTGTTTGATAATCCATTCTGTTAATCTATGCCTTTTGATTGGTGAGTTCAGGCCATTTGTGTTAAGAGTTAAAATTGAGAGGTTGTGATTTTGCCCTGCCATACTTGTTTTTGTGGGTGTTGATATCTGTGTAATTGCCCTTCCTTGTGTGGACTTTAGTGGGAAGATCTTCCTGTTTGCCATCTTTGCTTATGATTCACCTCCTTTTTTTCTGGATTTAGTGCATTTCTAAGGAGATTTTGTAGAGCTGGTTTTGTGCTGGCATATTCTTCTAATTTCTCTTTGCTGTGGAAGTATTTGATTTCGTTCTCAAATACGAATGAGATCTTTGCTGGGTACAATATTCTTGGTTGACAGTTGTTCTGATTCAGGATTTGGAAGATCTTTGTCCATTCTCTTCTTGCTTGTAAAGTCTCTTCAGAGAAGTCAGCAGTGATCCTGATTGGTTTTCCCCGGTATGTGATCTTTTCTCTGCTTCGTACTTGTCTTAGGATTCTTTCTTTGTCTTCGTTGGAGTGGAACTTGAGCACCATATGTCTGGGTGAAGATCGCTTTGGGTCATATCTGCTGGGAGTCCTCTGACCGTCCTGGATTTGGGCTGGGTTCATGTTCCAAGTGTTTTGAAAGTTTTCCTGTATAATTTCGTCGAGCACCATTTGCATTCCTGACTCTTTTTCCGCTCCTTCAGGAAGGCCAATAATCCTAATATTTGATTTTCTGAGGTTGTCTTTCATTTCTTGTATGGTCTTATTGGCTTTGTTCAGACTTGTCTCCAGCTGTTTCATGAACTGGGTATGTTCGTTTTGTGTGTCTTCTGTTTCAGAGATCCTCTCTTCTGCTGTATTTGTTCTGTTAGTTAGGCTCTCAATTTTGTGCTCTAAGTCAAGGATTTTACTTTTCATTTGTTGTATTTCTGAGGCTATGTGGTTCTTGAATTCCTTGAAGTCCTCCCAATTCTTCTCATTGTCTCTGACATATTTTAACATTATTTTTTTGAATTCCTTGTCTGGTAGATCTTCTATGTCTTCATCTCGCATCTCCGAAATAGACATTGGCTTTCGATCCTGTATTGGTAGGGTGTTGGCACTCTCATCTGGATCATTACCTTTTCTGGTATTTCTTCCCATTGTGTTAGTGTTTCTTTTTTGAGAGACCTAGGCACCAGTGTGCTGAGGGGTCTCCAAGCACTATCCTGTAGAGATCGGAGTCTGCAGGCGTGGAGTAGCAGGGTGTGGGAATTTTCAAGGCACTTTTGGTGCGTCTCCAGAACACTGGACCTCAGGGCGCCACTTCCAGGGCCCAGTGGATTCAAAGCGCACTCTCAGCTCGTCCCCTACAGGTATGCTACCACAGGGCGTGGGGGAGTGAAGGCACTCTCTGTGCGCGCCCCCTGTGCACTGGATCACAGGGCTCGGAGCACTGGACTATAGGGCGTGGGGTGTTCCAGGTGTTCTCTGGAAGCGCCTCCTGTGCAGGCCCGCCCACCCCAGCGCTTGCAGGGGACCGACCGCCCCAGCGCTAGCACGGGACTGCCCAGCCCAGATGGCGTGCTTGGGTTCCTGTGGTATAGCACCGCCCAGCTGAGTGCCAGACTGCAAAGGCACGGGGGAATATCCAATGTGCCTTTTGCCTTTCTCCCAGACACAGTTTTGGCAATTTCAAGGCACTCGCCCTGTGTCTCTAGACGCAGGAGTCTGGGGGTGGGGGAGGGGCGGGGAGAGGAGCACCAATTGTGTTCAGGCTTTGTGCATGCCCCTGGGGGGCCAACTCCCGAAGCCTCCAACCCACCACTGTCCCCACCCAACTCTCTCAAACCTCAGGTTCTTGCAGTCTGCCTCTTCCTCTGGTCGGAATTCTCGCCGCAGGTGTGTCTCCCAGCGACTGCTGTGTCCGTTGCTGGTCTCGGGGGGTGCAGGCGGCTGGAACCTGGAGGCTGCGGCTGGGGCAGGTCCCGGCGGGGCTTGGCGACCAGGGTGGGCGGATGCCGGCGGGTCCCGGTGATTCAGGGTCCTGGTGACCAGGGTGAGCAGATGCCAGCGGGTCCCAATCACCGCTGGTCCTCACGGCCACTGCGTCTGCGGGTCAGTCTCCGGATCGGTCGGCGGCTTTCAGTGTCTGCACTCAGAGGTGACTCAGCAGGTCAGGAGCGGAAAGTCGTCTCCCCTGCTCTTTCTTTTGTTTTTTCCCTGGTTGCTCTTCCGAGTTGTGTGGATTTTTTTGGTTCCACACTGTCCAGGGAACTTCACGTTCTTCTCCCTGTAGTTCTATGCTGCTCCACTTACTCTTTTGTCGCATTCTAGCCCTCTCTGTCTGTGAGCTCTCTCACAGTCTTCCTCCTATGTCGGCCATCTTGCGAGTCTCTCCGGTTCCATTTCTTAACTAGTATGCATTGGACTGCTATCAACGTGGGGTTACAGGTAACTCATACGCTGATTCCATTTCTTATGGAATTATTCCCAGGAGCGAGATGCCTGGGTCATATGATAGGTCCATTTTCAGATAATTTGAGGAATCTCTACATGACTTCTAGAGTGGTTTCACTAGTTCATATTCCCACCAACAGTGGAATAGAGTATCTTTTCCCACACATCTTCACCAGCACTGATTGCTTTTTGTTTCATTTTGTTTTCCATATGATGGCCTTGCTCACTGCAGTTAGGTGAAACCTCATTGTGGTTTTGTTTGCATTTCATGATAACTAGAGAACTTGGGCATTTTTTTTCATATGTCTATTAGCCATTTGGACTTCATCTTTTGAAAAATATCTGTTCATGTCCTTTGTCCATTTCTTAATTGAATTGTTCTGTTTCTGGAGTTCTCGGTACATCTTGAATATTGGTTCTTGTTTGTTGAATAGCTTGTGAATATTTTCTTCCATTCTGTTGGTTGCTTCTTTACTTAATTGACAATTTCCTTTACAGTATAGAGGCTTCCTAACTTGATATAATTCCATTTGATTACTTTTACTTTGCTTGTACTTTTGGGGGTGTTTTGGGGTCTTAGAAGTCTGACTACATCTATGCCTTGTAGAGTGTTCCAAATATATTCCTCTACTAATTTGATGGTGTTAGATTATAGATTTAGATTTTTGATCCATTTTGAGTTGATCTTTGTCATGCAAAAGGGGTCTTTTTTCTTTTACATACATAGATCCAATGTTTTTGAGCACTGTTTGTTTAAGAGGCTGTCCTTTTTCCCTGGATTGATTTTAATTTGCTTATAAAAAATAAGTTGGTTATACATGTGTGGGTTCATTTGTGGGATTTATGTTCCATTGATCTGCATGTCTGTTTTTCTGCCAGCACCAGGCTGTTTCGATTGTAACTGCCTTGTACGTGTCTCGAAGTCTGGTATTGGGATACTTCCCAGCTTTGCTTTTGTTGCTTAGGATTGCTTTGGGTATTTGGGGTCTCTTATGTTTCCACATGAATTGTAGCTTTTTTTTTTTTTTAACTCTAAGGAGAAAGTTATAGGTATTTTAGCTGGAATTCCATTATGTCTATAGATCACTTTCGGTAACATGGACGTTTTGATGATATGGATTCTACCAATCCACAAGCATGGTATGTTTTGAAGTCATCTATTTCTTCAAAGTTTTGTAGATCTCTTCATAGAGATCCTCATATCCTTGTTTAAATGTATTCCAAGATATTTTCATTTCCTTGTTTCTATTGTGAATGGGACTGACTTTACCAGTTTTTTCTCAGCCAAGGAGATGTTTGTATCTATATAAGCCTTTGATTCAGCCAAACACTACAGAGTTCGATCGTCACCTAATAGTCTTTTGGTTTCCCTATGTAGAGCATCTTATCTGTGAACAGGGAGAGTCTAACTTCCTCCCCTCCAATGTGTGTACTCCTTTGATTTCTTTTTCTTGCCTGATGGCTCTGGGAAGAACTTCTAGAACTGTATTGAATAGCAGTGGTGAGAGTGGGCATCCTTGTCTGGTTCTGGGTCTTAGTGGAGATGCCTTCAACTTTTCTCCATTCAGTATGATGCTCTGGGCTTTTCGTATACTGCCTTGTGTTGAGGGATGGCCCTTCTATATGCAGTTGATTTGCATTTCTTCTATCAGTCTGATAACTTTCATTGTGGAGGTATCTCACACACTTGGTTAAATTTATTCTAAGGCATTTTGGATAACTTTGGTATGAATGGGATTACTCTGATTTCACAGCTAGTTGTTAGTGCGTAGAAAATATGATTAGTGTTAACATGTTGAGTTTGCATTATGTAATTCTGTTGTTCATGGTTAAGTCTGTTTTTCTGTATTGCAAACAGGAATGATTTAACTTCCTCCTCTCCCTTTTGTGTGTGTGTGTGTGTGTGTGTGTGTGTGTGTGTGTGTTTGGGTGATTGTATTGCTAACACTTCAATAGTGTGTTGAATAAGAGCAGGGAGAGTGAATATCATTGCGATTCCAGATCTTAGAAGGAATTCTTTCAGTTTTTCGCCATTCAGTGTGGTGTGAGCTGTGGTTTTCTCATATATGCCCTCTGTTACATTGAGACATATTCCTCATATACATAATTTGTTCAGGAATTTTAAAATAGTGTTTCATTTTATCGAATGGTTTTGCTGCATCTATTGAGATAATCATGGTTTTCATCCTTATCATTTAACATATTTACTGATTCTCAAATGTTGAGACACATGTTGCATTCCTGGAATAGTTTCCATTTAAATATAGTGAATGATGTTTTTGATGTTGTTGGATTTTATTTACTAGTATTTTGAGTATTTCCATTTATGTTTGAGGGGTATTGATCTATGGTTAACATTTATTTAAATAAAATAGACAAGTTTTATTTATATTGCAATATATAGGAGCTTACTGATATTTCCCAACCTAACCCACCCTTCTGCCCATACATATCCCCACCCTTTTTCATCTTCCTTCCTTTTTCCCTCCCCTCAAACCTTCCTTTCCTTCCTTCCTTTTTAAATATTTTTTCTTTTTTTTAATTTTATTGTATTGTTGTTGACAATCTTTACATAGTTAATTGCGGTTAAAAAATGGTTCAGGGGGTATAGGGAAGTGGGTAATACTATTATGTGCATATTGTTTCTATCATGTATCTGAGGTAAAGGGGGATATTGAGGGAGAAGCCCCACCCAGTTTCCCACCCACCCCAGGTCCCGGATGTGGGACATGCTCCGAGATATTTGCTCAAGTGGTTTTAATAGTTTTCCAGTTATGAATCGCTGCCAGTTTCGCTCGATGAGGTCGTCCACTGAATGATATGGTCCATCATAAAGTCTCCGTTTGCCCAGTATTTCGCTGCCAACATATAGCTGAGATGAATGATTGACCTGTTCTGTCTTCTGTCTTTTCTTGGTTAGAGTTCTGAGTCTGGCATTTCGATTGGGGAGATCCCCAAAGAAACCTTGAGTTATTCCCAGACCAGATTCTTGTATGTTCTAGCAAGCACAGGGCCCGGCACAGTCCATCACCATGATCAGCTGGTGGTTGCAGTTGCTGGGTTGGTTCTATTTTCAGTCCCGAGTTGCACTGGAACCAATGGGTGTTGCAGTCCAGCCTGCTTCTGCCCAGCACATACTCGGCCCTTACATCAACCAGTGGGAGCTGCAGCCTAGTCGGGGCGACCCACAATAACCCCCATCAGGCCCACCCCCTACCCTGGTTTGCCAGTATGTGTAGCAGTAGACCAGTCTGTCCCCGATCCCATTTGGCTCTTGTACTTGTCAATGGGTATTAAAGCTTAGTTCCATCTAACCAACTCAACCATCCAGCCCTCACGGATGTTGTTTGAGTGCCTCTCTGTCTAGCCACCCCAGCCCCCATCCTAGAAAGTTTTGTTCATTCATTCATTCATATTGGAAAGTCAGATATACAGAGAGGAGCCTGAGTGGCTGCAATGGCTGAAGTTGAGCTGATTCGAAGCCAGGAGCTAGGAGTCTCTTCTGGATCTCCCACACAGATGCAGGGTCCCAAGGCTTTGGGCCGTCCTCAACTGTTTTCCCAGGCTGAATGGGAAGTAGGGTTGCCGGGACATGAACTGGCACCCATTTAGGATGCCAGCGTGTGCAAGGGGAGGACTTTAGCCACTAGGCTACTGCACTGGAGCCCTTTTCTGTTTTTTTTTTTTAAACTTTTTATGATAGCATGTTTTCATTTCATTGTGCAGTCACGAATTGTTGGGTTTTTTTAAAGACTTATTTTTATTGGAAAGGCAGATTTACATAGAGGAGAGACAAAGATCTTCCATCTACTAGTTCACTCCCTAAATGGCCAGAGCTGAGCCAATTGAAAGCTAGGAAGGAACTTTTCCAGGTCTTCCATGGTTGCAAGGTACCAAACATTTGGATTATCATCCACTTCTTTCCCAGACTGTAATCAGAGAGCTGGATGGGAGCTGGAGCGCTAGGACAAGAATCAGCATCCATATGGGATGCTGGCACTTGCAGGTGGAGGATTAGCTAGTTGAGCTATTGTGCTAGTCACACAGTCACAGGGTTAAAACTCCATTAGGTAAAGATATCAACACCTGGCAAGTAGAAAATAACAGAAACCAAAAAAACCAAACGAAAAATTATTCCTCAGATGTATAAACAAAAACTGTACACAGCAATCAAGCCAGAATGTCATCCTTGCAGCCGCTGATGTCGTTGTAATCTGTGTATTAGTTGTCACTAAAGAAAGCACATCTCTTTTTGAGAACGGTTTATTTCACTAAGCATAATGGTTTCCAGTCACATCCATTTAGTTGCAAAAGACAAGATCTCACCTTTTTTGGTCAAGTAGTACTCCATTGTGGAAATATACATTTTCTTATTCAGTAACCAGATGATGGGCGTCTGGATTGGCTCCACGGACAGCCATTGTGAACTGAGCTACACTAAACATGGGGGTTCAAGAAAATCTCTCATATGCTGCTTTCATTTCTTGCCGATAGATTCCCATGAGTGGGATGACTGGTCACATGGTAAATGTGTTTTCAAACATCTGAGCAATCTCCACATTGTCCTCTGTAATGGCTGCATGAGTTTATATTCCCACCAACAGTGCAATAGAGCACCTTACCCCATATCCTTGCCAACATGTATTGCTTTGTGATTTTCGGATGACGGCTTTCTAACCGGGGTTAGGTGAAATCTCATTGTGGTTTTTCGTTGTGTTTCCCTGATGGCTAATGACCCTGAGCATTTTTTTTTTTTTCATGTCTTTTGGCCATCATTTGATAAATGCCTGCTTGTTGCTTTTGTCAGTTTCTTAACTGATTTGTTGTTGAGTTCACTGAGCTCTTTACAGATCATGGGTTCTACTCCTCTTATTTACTTAGTTTGAAAATATTTTCTCCGATTGTGTTGGCTTCCTCTTCAGTTTGTTGATGGCTCCGTGTGTGTGTGTGTGTGTGTGTTTTGCAGAAGCTTCTTAGTTGGATGTAATCACGTTTGTTTTTGTTTTGATTACCTGTGTTCTGGGATCCTTTCCAGGAAGTCTTTGCTTACATCTTGCAGTGTGTCAGACATTTTATTTTAGTGCTCTGATGGTGTCAGATCATAGATTTTGCCTCTTGAATTATTTATTTTTGTAAAAGATGTAAGCTAGGGGTCTTGTTTCATACTTCTGTACACATAGATCCAATTTTCTGAGCACCAATTATTGAAGGGACTGTCTTTTCTCTCTAGATTGATTTCTGTTCACTTGTTAAAAACTAGTTGGCTATGGATGTGTGGGTTAATTTCTTGGATTTCTATTCTGTTCCACTGATCTGCAGGTCTGTCTTTGTGCCAGACCTGGCTGCTTTGATTACAACTGCCCTGTAGTATATCTTTTTTTTTCAAGATTTATTTATTTCTTTTTGGGGGGAGGTTTACAGGTAGTACAGAAGGAACAGCTGATATCACCACAATGGCTGGAAATGGAGCAGTCCAAAGCGGGGTGCCTGGAGCTGCTTTTGGGTCTCCCATGTGGGTACAGGGACCCAAGGACTTGTGCTGTCCTTTTCTTACTATCTGACACATTAGCAGGGAGCTGGATTGGAAGTGGAGTAACTGGGACTCCAAATGTTGCCCCCCAGGAATACTGGCAGCACAGGCAGAGGCTTAACCTGTTCCACAGTGCTGGCCTCCCTGTGGTATATCTTAATTTGATACTGTGATGCCTCCAGATTCACTTGTTTTTTAAGATTGCTTTAGCCATTTGGGGGTCACTTGTGTTTCCATATGAGTTTTAGCATCGTTTTTCCTAGATCTGAAAATGTCCTGTATGTTTTGATCAAAATCGGTTTGAATCTTTAAATTGCTTTTGGTAGTATGGACATTTTGATGATATTGATTCTACCAGTCCATGAACATAAAAGCTTTTCTTTGTTTCATTGTCTTCTATTTCTTAAATGGAGATACTTCACATACTTAGGTAAGTTTATTCCTAGGCATTTAAATTATTTTGCAGCAGCCCGGCGCGATAGTGTAGTGGTTAAAGTCCTCAGCTTGAACGCGCCAAGATCCGTATGGGCGTCGGTTCTAATCCCGGTGGCCCTGCTTCCCATCCAGCTCCCTGCTTGTGGCCTGAGAATGCAGTTGAGGACGGCCCAAAGCTTTGGGACCCTGTGTGGGAGACCTGGTAGCAGCTCCTGTCTCCTGGCTTTGGATCGGCTCAGTTCCGACCATTGCGGCCACTTGGGGAGCGAATCAACAAACGGAAGATCTTCCTCTCTGTTTCTGCTCCTCTCTGTATTGTCTGCCTTTCCAATACAAATAAATAAATCTTTAAAAAAATTATTTTGCAGCTACTGTAAGTGCAACTTCCAAGTTCTTTCTCAGACATCGAGTTGTTTGTATATAAAAGCCATTGATTTTTTTTAATGTGTGTGTTGATTTTATATCCTGCAACTTCATCAACCTCTCGAGAATTCCGAGTCTCTCAGTCTTTTGGTTTCCTTATATAATTCTCTGCTTATAGGCTGACTTCCTCCCCTCCAAAGTGTGTACTCCTTTGATTTCTTTTTCTTGCCTGATGGCTCTGGGAAGAACTTCTAGAACTGTATTGAATAGCCGTGGTGAGAGTGGGCATCCTTGTCTGGTTCTGGGTCTTAGTGGAGATGCCTTCAACTTTTCTCCATTCAGTATGATGCTCTGGGCTTTTCATATACTGCCTTGTGTTGAGGGATGGTCCTTCTACTCAATTTGCTAAAGGTTTTTGTCATTAAAGGATGGTACATTTTATTGAATGCTTTCTCTGTGTCCACTGTAATAATCATATGATTCTTCAGCTTGTCAGTGTAGTATATCACATTTATTGATTTGCTGAGCCATCCCTGTATACCGGAGGTAAATCCTCCTGGTTGAGCCATCCCTGTATACCAGGGGTAAATCCTCCTGGTTGAGCCATCCGTGTATACCGGGGGTAAATCCTCCTGCAAGTGAGAGAAAGATCTTTCTGATGTGTTGGATTCAATTAGCCAGTGTTTTGCTGAGGATTTTATCTTGGTCTATCAGGGATATTGGCCTATAGTTCTCTTCCTTTGTAGCTTTCTGGTTTTGGAATGAAAGTGGTGCTGGCCTCATAAAGTTGGGGAAGATTCCCTCCCTTTGCATTATATTGAATAATTTAAGAATTTGAATTAGCTCTGTTTTAAATTTTATTTTATTTTGATTTTTACATAGTTGATTAGAGCTCAAAGGATCAAGAGCTACAGGAAAGTGGGTAAGACCACTGTTTCCACATTCTCTTTTTCCTTCCTGTATCTGGGGGAAGGGGAGAGAAAAAGGGAGAAGCCACACCCACCCTCCCACCCATCCCAGGGCCCCCAATGTGGGGCATGCTCTGAGGGCACTGCTCAAGTGGTTTTGATAGTTCAACTTGTTCTGAATTGCTGCCAGTCTCACCATTACAAGCACAATGAAATCTCTTCAGAATCCATTGGCTGACATAGTCCACCTTAGCAAATCTACTTGACTGGATTTTCACTGCCAACACATGGCTGGGGTAGTTGATCAATTTGTTCTGTCCTCTGTGGTAGTACCAGGTGTCCTATGTAGGCTCCAATGTACTACCATATCCTCCATGTGCACCTGGATATGCTGTCTACTTGTCTGAGCCACTGAGGAGGCTCAGATTTGACACATGCACTCCGTGGTCAGATCATAGAACCTGCAATTCTCTTTATGGTTGGGGTTCTGAGTATAGCAGTTCAATAGGGGGGGATCCCCAAAGAAACTTCATCTGAAGTGTTTCCAGATCAGATTCTTGTGTGTGCTGACCAGTACAGGGTCCGGCACAGACTGTCACCCCTTTCAGCCTATGCATATATTGGTGGTTGCAATTGCTGGGTGAGTTCTGCCTCCAACCCTGTCTTCTACACAAACCAATGGGTGTAGGAGCCCATCCCAATCCTGCCCACCACACACTTGGCCCCCAAACCAGTGGGAACTACAGCCTGGTTGGAGCAATAACCCCCACCAGCCCCACCCCTTCCCTGATTCCCATGCTTGCCAGTATGTACAGCAGACTGGTCCAGTCTGTCCCATATCCCATTCAGCTCTCATACATGTCAATGGGCATTGAAGCCTAGTTCAACCCAACTAGCTCCACTATCCAGCCCACACACCTGCCAACGAGTGCCAAGCTATGTCTAGTCATGCCTGCCCCAGTCCTGGTTCTCATGCTTACTGGACAGTGGCAATCCAAGAGGGAGGTGCCCACTGTTTCCCTACTGGGCCCACTCCCGGATCATGTACTCCCCAGGTGGTTCTGCAGTTTGGCCAGACAGAATTACCCCTCTGTGCCAACATCTGCTAGCTGATGCTGTGGCAGAGCCCAACCAACCCACACCCACTCTTTTTTTATTATTATTATATTTTTTGACAATCTTTATATAGTTAATTACGGTAAAGGGGTTCAAGGGCTATAGGGAAGTGGGTAAGACTATTATTTCCATATTGTTTCCTTCATGTATCTGAGGTAAAGGGGTTATTGAGGGAGAAGCCCCACCCAGTTTCCCACCCACCCCAGGTCCCGGATGTGGGGCATGCTCTGAGATACTTGCTTAAGTGATTTTGATAGTTCACCAGTTATTAATCGCTGCCAGTCCCGCCACTGCGAGCACGATGAAGTCGTTGAAGAATCCACTGATTGACATAGTCCATCATAGAGTCTCTGTTTGCCCAGTATTTCGCTGCCAACATATAGCTGAGGTGGTTGATTGACCTGTTCTTTCTTCTTTCTTTTCTTGGCTAGGGTTCTGAGTCTGGCATTTCGATTGGGGAGATCCCCAAAGAAACTTTGAGTTATTCCCAGACCAGATTCTTGTATGTTCTAGCAAGCACAGGGCCCGGCACAGTCCATCACCATGATCAGCTGGTGGTTGCAGTTGCTGGGTTGGTTCTATTTTCAGTCCTGAGTTGCACTGGAACCAATGGGTGTTGCAGTCCAGCCTGCTTCTGCCCAGCACATACTCGGCCCTCACATCAACCAGTGGGAGCTGCAGCCTAGTCGGGGCGACCCACAATGACCCCCACCAGACACCCCCTACCCTGGTTTGCCAGTATGTGTAGCAGTAGACCAGTCTGTCCCCGATCCCATTTGGCTCTTGTACTTGTCAATGGGTATTTAAGCTTAGTTCCATATAACCAGCTCAACTATCCAGCCCTCACGGATGTTGTTGAGTGCCTCTCTGTCTGGCCACCCCAGTCCCCATCCTAGTTTTCATGCCCTCCTGTGGTAGTAACCCAAGAGGGAATAGCCCACTACTGGGGCGGGGCCTGAGTGGCTCAACCCCCCGGGCAGCCATGTGGCCCGGAGGGCTCAGGTCCCCCGCCACGATTCCAGCCGAACACAGCCAAGCTTACCACCACGTACGTACATACATGGGGTGAGTGGCTCTCGGGCGGCCAGTGCACCATTTGGCGCCAGGCTGTGCCTGCTGGCTGCCCGGCCAAGAAGTTCTGGAATTTGGTTTCTTTGATATGCTACATGAGCCGCTCCATGCTGAACCCACAGTTCCCCTGGAATGTGTAGTAGTCCTTAAGATTCTCAATGGCAATTAATCTTCCTCTGAAGAACCTGTAGTCACTTTATAATGCAGATTGCCAACACCAGTTCATTCAAAAGGCAAAATTCCGGGCTTGTCCAGCAGGATACCCCATTACCTGATAGGATGAGGGATCAGCAGAGGGGTCACAAAAGGCAGGACTATGACATTGACTGGAATTCGAGAACCATACTCGGGGCTAGAATGTGTCAGGTATGCGTGGACCAACCCCCTGGAAACTCTGACCCCACTGGACGGTTTAGATGGGCTGGTGGAGTGTATGCAGGAGGCATGACAGTCTATGGGGCACGCTGGGCTGTTCCAGAGCAACCTCTGGCATACTTAACACTGGCTGGGAATAGGCCTGGTTGGGGAGCTTAGGGGAGGCTTGGCTGGGTGGAGCTTACCACTAAGGGGTGCAGGAACTGGAAGGGGGCTGAGTTCTGGTCGGGTCACAGTTGTAATCCCTTGGCACAAATATTGATTCAGACTTGACGCACCATGCTGGATTAGACTGCAACACAGTTTGGTGCTCTAGAGGACCAGGATAGATGTGGGACGGGCTCGGCTAGGTTTCAACCCCAACTGAGCCATATATGAGATATATGTGGGTATGGACGAGCCGTGGCTGGGCTGAAATTCTCAACAGCAAGAACCATAATGGATTGAAGAGCAGTGCTGGCCAAAGGACCTGCTGGTATGCATGAAGCCTGACACCAGGAAGGGGTCGGATGGAGGAATCTGAACAGTTCCTCTGACAGGACACTGACCCTACAAATAAACGCAGGAAGCATGGAGGTAAACAACCCAGCAGAGGCTTAGGAAAGTGACCCACTGGCATACACTTGGCTCGGGTTGGGGCAGACCAGGCTGAGTCAGTTCACGTCATCCACTGGCAAGCCCGAGCACTGGAACTGTGTGGGGGCCTGGCCAGGTTTGGTTGCGATGAAAAAACAGTACAAAACACAAAATGCCAAGGCAAAATGGCCTGTGCCAGTAGGGAATGCAGCACCCGACCAGCACACCTCCCACTGGTTTAGGTGAGGGACGAGTGTGTAATGGGCAGAGCCGGGGAGAGCTGCAATACTCATTGGTTCCAATGGAGGTCGTTGCTGAGAATAGATCCAACCCAGGGGTTACAACCACCAGCTGATTGGAGTGATGGACTGTGGCTGGCACTGTGCTTACTAGTAGTACATGTAGGAGCCTGGACTGGGAACGCCTCAAAGTTTCTTTGGGGATTCCCCTGAACAAAATGGAGGAATCAAACCATTAACCAAGAAAAGATGGAAGATGGAGTAGATCAATCAACCACCTCAGCTATATGCTTGCAGCGGAAAACTGGACAAGGGGAAACGCTAAGATAGACTATGTCAATCAGTGGACTCTGCACCAGCCTCATCGTACCTGGACTGTTGCTGATGATATGTTGGCACTTCTAATTGATCGAGGTGACGCTCTGCTGGCTCTGCCTTCAAACCTGAGAGGGCCTCCCTAAGAGGCCGTTGAACTTGACTGGACAGTGGGATGCTGGACTCTATATGGTGTGAGCTTGTAGTTAGGGAATCCCAATGGAACCTGAGCTGTGGTTATGCATCATGGTGAAGGAATTCACCATGGGGGAAGGGTTTGGGGTGAAGGGGGGAGAATCCCAGTACCTATGAAATTGTGTCATGTAATACAATGTAATTAATGAATAAAAAAAAAATTAAAAAAAAAGAGCCCACGACTTTCCTCCCAGGCCTCTCCCACTCCCGGATTATGTACTCTCCAGGTAGTTCTGTGGTTTAACTTGACAGAATCAGCCCCCAGTGCCAGCTTCTGCCAGCTGATGCTGCGGCTAAGCCCAAGCAACCCTCACCCACTCTAATTTATGCTTGCACCAGTAGGAATAATCCGCCCAGCCTGGCTTTTCCCTAATCTAGTCCACATGAGGCCCACAGGTGTTGTAGCCCTGCTTAGTCTGGTCTGTCCCCATCCCAGCTCATGCTCTCCAGTGGGAGTAGCTGTCCAGCGAGGGGACCACCCTCTTCATCCCCCTGCTGGCTCTGCCCCCTCCCTTCCTGGTTCTCATGCGTGCTGGCATTCCGTATTGTGCACTGGTTTTTGTCGCGACCGAACCTGACTCGACCCACACTCTGTTCTGGTGTTCGGATTTGCCAGTGGATGATGAGAACTGATTCAGCCTGGTCTGCCCCCGACCCATGCCAAATGTACCCACACCCACTCTTACGCTTGCAGCAGTAGGAGCAGTCAGCCCAGTCTGGCTTTTCCCTAATCCAGCTCACGTGAGGCCAACAGGTGTTGTAGCCCTGCCCGGTCTGGTCTGCCCCCATCCCAGCTCATGCTCTCCAGTATGAGTGGTGATCCAGCAGGGGAGCCCCATGCCATCCCTCCTACTGTCTTTGCCACCCCTGCCCCCAGGTTTTGCGTGTGCTGGTTGGGTCCTGCGGCAGGGTCTGGCATGGCCTGCCTCACCTCAGCTTTTGCCAGTGGGTGCCGTAGCCTAGCCTGGCCCTGCCCAACCCCAATTCCAATTCCAGCTCAAGTTGGTGGGGGCTATATCCTAGCCCAACTCAGCCCAGATGGCACCCGGTCCAAGCCCTCATGTGTACTGGCATGTGTTGCGCCTGAACCTGGCTTGACCACACTGGGTTCTGGTGCTCAGATTCACCAGCGGACGATGTGAACTGGCCCTGCTTATTTGCCCCTGACCTGCGCTAAATGTATGCCGCTGGGTACCTTTCCCTGGCCTGATCTGGGCTGCTCCCTATTGTGGTTCCTGCACTCACTTGCAGGGACTGTGTCCTGACGGAGTTTCCCAGGCTCTTCCATCACAACCTCTCCCAGTGCCAGATCTCGCGCACGTGGGTGGGTCTGTAGGCCAGCCCTACTCAGTCCACCTCCTGACCTAGCAGGAACAATGGCCTTTCCTGACTGGCCTTCAACCCATTCTGGTTATTATTGCTGGGTGTTACAGCCCAGGCTAGCATGGTCCACACAATATAGACACAGCTCACACACCCAGCTTAGCAGGGGCAAAAACCTAGCCTAGCCTGTCCTCAAGACCACCAACGAATGCAAGGTTTAGCCCAGCCCAGCACACTTAGCGCTAGTCTACACTTGTGCCAGAGGTCACTGCAGTCATGTCCAGACCAGAACACGGCTCCCATTCCAGCCCTGACACTTACCAGTGGGAACCACAACCCAGCCAGGGCGTCCCATTAGCTCCCAACCAGTTCTGTTCCCAGTTATAGATCTTGCACGTGGCAGTGGTTGCTCTGACCCAGCTTGGCATAGTCCATCTGTCATGACCTTTGCCTCTGGATGCTATAACCTGGCCTGACCCGGCCTGCCCAAGTCCCACCACTTGCTGGTAGGTGCTGGAACCTGGCTCTGCTCAGTCTGCTCCTATCCCAGGTTCATGCAAACTGGTAGGTGTGACAGCTTAACTGAGCTTGACCTGTGCTCTAGCCTGGTTTCTGCTCTTGCTGGTGAGCTAAGGTTGGCTTGGCCCTACCTGGTCTGTCCCCCTTCCAAAACCAATCCACACATTAGCCAATAGTTGGAGTTAGCCTGTTCAAGCTGCCCAACACACGTGGAATACATGCCCACCAGTGGAAGCTGTGACCCCAGTAGGGCAGTTTGCCAGGTTACCCCACTCGGCCCACTCCCTGACCCAGATCTCACATGCTCCAGCAGGTGCTAGGCCCTTGCCCGGCACAGCCTGCCACTCCATCTTGGCCTTTGTATGAGCTGGAGGATGATCTGGCCCGGCCTGCTTCACACCCTGGTTTAGGATGCAAGTGCAGCTGCTACAGCCTGGATCTGCCCAGACCGTTTCCAGCCCCAGCACCTGTGAAGTGTCGGTGGGTTCCACGGTCACTCCTAGCTCAGCCCATCACCACCCCAACTCTTTTTTTTTTTATTAATTACATTGCTTTATGTGACAGTTTCATAGGCTCTGAGTTTCCCGCAACCCCTCCCCATGCCCTTGCCCCATGGTGGATTCCTCCACCTTGTTGAGGTATTACAGTTCAAATTCAATCAAGATTCTTTCTTTGCAAACATATACCAAGTATAGAGTCCAGCTACTTATTGTCCAGATAAGTTGAACAGTTTCTTGGTGAGACCATTTCTGGTCTGAAGGTAGAGCTGGTAGAATATCGTCCCAATCAATTAAGAGTCCCAACATAACATCAACAACAATTTACAACATTATGGAATTGACATAGTTTTGAGTAACCAACTTGTTAAAAAAAAAATGCAAGTTCTTAGCCACATCTTGTGATTAGCTCATTGATATTTCAATTTTAGTTTATATACAGAACTGGCTGCTATACACCTTAAAATGGCTATAGGGTACTATTCAGCTTTCTCGTGTCTATTTTCATTTTAGTATTTAGCCGTTGTGTTGAAGTATAATTTTGCTAAACTGGGCAGATTTTGGGATAATCTAGACTGGCTTATAACTCTAACAAGACATTTGTGAACAATTAAAGTGCAGAACATTTTGTTTTTGGAGGGGTGTGCAGAGAAATCTTCAACACCATGGTGAGGAGTGACTAATCTTTGTGTCCCACCTAGTGAGGTATGAGTAAATCCACGTTAGCTCTTTCCTGTCAGATTCTAAGCTTTATTTTTTTTGCTTGTATGTTTGTTTGTTTGTTTTGAGGGGTTTCGGGAGCGATCCCGATGGTCATTGCGAGGGAGGGTGGGGGTCCAGAGCCGGAACCAGCCTCGGACCAGAGAAAGCTCTCCTCCCTGGTCCCGAAGGACGTTTATTGTTCTTCTGTTTCTGTGGACTACTCAGGGCTTCTGGTTGTTGTTCCGATGACGTTGGTTTCTGCATAGTATGTTTGGACTTCTTCCATCCCCTGTGGAGGTTCCGGCTGGGGGTGGGGGACCTCAGAGTTCTCGGCCTTCGAGGGCATCCAATTCCCCGTGGCCTCCTTGGCAGTTGGGATATAGTCCTTGTTGCTCGTATTAATAGTCTGTGGTGAAGATCTGGGAGTCTTCAGGGTTGGGATCCGAGCTTCCTCCTTACCACCTGCTCCACTCTGGAGTACCCCCCTGCTCCACAAATGTGACCTCCTGTTAAGGGGCTGTCAGGATTGCTCTCAATTCCCCCCTCATGCCTTAGTATAGTAGCTTACTATTGTCTAGTGCCGCTTTGAGTCTGTTGTCTGTGAATTACCCGATTTGATCTTGATAGGCTATATTGTACTTTTTCCTCACTCTTTTTATGGTAATGGAAGATTTCCCTGCATTCCCTCCCCATTCTGGAGTAACATAGGGTATTTTTTTTTTAAAGATTTTATTATTATTAGAAAGCCAGATATACAGAGAGGAGGAGAGACAGAGAGGAAGATCTTCCATCCGATGATTCACTCCCCAAGTGAGCCACAACGGGCCGGTGCACGCCGATCCGATGCCGGGAACCAGGAACCTCTTCCAGGTCTCCCACGCGGGTGCAGAGTCCCAAAGCTTTGGGCCGTCCTCGACTGCTTTTCCAGGCCACAAGCAGGGAGCTAGATGGGAAGTGGAGCTGCCGGGATTAGAACCGGCGCCCATATGGGATCCCGGGGCCCGTTCAAGGCGAGGACTTTAGCTGCTAGGCCACGCCGCCAGGCCCAGTAACATAGGGTATTGAGGGTGTTTTAGGTTTTACAGTTTTTTGATGTAGATCATGAGCAGTCTGACATTAATTGTTGATTTATAGATTACATCGCATTATCTTGTTGCATTGGATACAGGCTGTTAGAGATTGCAATGATATTACAATATACAGGTACTATCTTCCAGATTGACACCTTTTCATCTCAGATTAAGGCAAACGTGGTATTTAACCTTTTGGGATTGGTTCATTTCTCTTAGCATAATGGATTCCAGTTGGGCCCATTTGGCCACAAAGAACTGCATTTCGTTTTTTTTTTTAATAGCTGAGTAGTATTCCATGGAGTAAATAAACCATAGCTTTCTTATCCAGTCTTCTATTGATGGGCATTTTGGTTGTTTCCAAGTTTTTGCAATTATAGATTGTGCTGCTATGAACATAGGCGTGCATGTTGGTTTCTTGTGTAGCTGATGTTTTGGATATATCCCTAGGAGTGCTATTGCTGGATCATATGGTATGTTGATTTTCAGTTGTTTGAGTATTTGCCAAACTGATTTCCATAGAGGCTGTACAAGTCTGCAGTCCCACCAGCAGTGGAGTAGGGTTCCCTTTTCCCCACATCCTCGCCAGCAAGTGTTGGTGGTTTTATGTATGTGTGCCATCCTAACTGGAGTTAGGTGGTACCTCATTGTTGTCTTCATTTGGATTTCCCTTATTGCCAAGGAACTTGAACATTTTTTCATATGTTTGTTTGCCATTTGGGTTTGTTCTTTCGTGAAGTGTCTGCCAATTTCCCGTGCCCATTTCTTGAGTAGTTTGTTTGTTCTGGTGTTTTGATTTCTCTGGAGATCTTTGTATATTCTGGAGATTAGCCCCCTATCACCTATGTAGTGTGCAAAGATCTTCTCCCATTCTGTGGGTTGCTTTTTTACTTTGTTTGATTGTTTCCCTTGCTGTACAGAAGCTTCTTAGTTTGATGAAGTCCCATTTGTTTATTTTGGTCATGACTGCTAGTGCTTTTGGAGTCCTTTTTAGGAAGTCAGGGCCTACACCTAAGTCTTGGAGTGTGTTTCCAACATTTTCTTCCAAGAGTTTGAAGGTTTCTGGATGTAGGTTTAGATCTTTTATCCATTTAGATCTGATCTTAGTGTATGGTGATAGATATGGGTCTATCTTTTTGTTTCTGCAGGGTATCAACCAGTTGTCCCAACAGCATTTATTGAACAGACCTTCCCATTTGCTTGGATTGTCGTTTGTCTTTTTGTCAAAGATTAATTGGCTGTATTTGTGTGGGTTTCCTTCTGTTGTTTCTATTCTGTTCCACTGATCTTCCTCTCTATCTTTGTGCCAGTACCACGCTGTTTTGATTACCACTGCCCTATAGTATGTCCAGAGATCCGGTACTGTGATTCCCCCTATTAAGTTCCTATTCTTCAGAATGGTTTTGGCTATTCGCACCACCCCAACTCTTAAGCTAACCAGCGGGACTTGTATTTCCACAGGATTGGGCCCACTTATGCCCTGCAGAGTCTACCCCCTGACCTGGTTCTCTTGTGTGCTGCTTAGTGTCATGACCCTGCCTAATGTGACCCGTCCCCAGCTCCGTTACTCAGCCAGGTACTGGGATTCAGCCCTACCAGACAGGCCCCCAGCCACAGCTTTTGTTTGGGCTGGTATGTGGCAGTCAGCAATGTTTTGCACTAACAGCCCATTTCGGGGCTCCCATGTGGGTTTGTGAATCATTCTGACCCATACAGATCTTACAGACTCTCCCCTCCAAACCACCAGGTTCCAGTCCCCTTGCTTACCCGCAAGTGCAGTGACCCCGTCACTGGGAGTTACACAGGATTCATTCCTCACTTATACACACAGTGGCCTTATCCATGGATGTCCCTAGCCAGCAATTACATACCCCAAAGACCCTAGAGTTCGCCGCTGGCAAGCCCAGTACTTGCTCACTGTGTGGCAGCAGTGCCCGTGGCCAGGGCTGCAAGCATTGAGTCCAACCTGGTTCAGGTACCCCTAGTAGCCACCATGCTGGTGGAAGCTCCCTCCACCTCATGAATTAATGTATAGTTTAGTAGAATGCAGCAGTTCAGCTGACCAGCCCTGGACTTTGTTGGGAGGGTCTTTATTACTGCTTCAATCTTAGTTGTTGCTCCATTAAGGTTTTCTGTGTCGTCATGATTCAATTTAGGAAGACTGTGTAGGTGAAAAATCTGATTTCTTCTGTATTTTCCAATTTGTTGGTTTATAACTATAGTGACTCCTGGTAATTCTTTGTATATCTATGGTGTGTTATCTCAGATGGGTTGATGTTAGTTCTTAGGTATGTGTAAGAACACCATAGTAAGACCATTTGATCCTGAGCTTATTTTGTTGGGAAACATTTTTGGTTATTGATGCAGTCTCATCGCTTACCACTGGTGTGTTTGGTTTTTCTGTTCTCCTGGTTCAATTCTGATAAGCTCTATGTCAGAAACTTAGCCACTGCAAGGCTGTCTGCATTGCTGGTGTGGAGGCAGCTCTTTCTGATAATCAGTCCCCAGTGATCTCGTGTGCTTTCATGGAGTCTGTTGTAATATTTCCTTCCCCATCTGATTTTGAGCCTTCTCTCTTGTCTCTTAAAGATTTTATTTGGAAGTCAGAATTACAGAGAGTGAGAGGGAGAAGGAGGAGAGACAGATTTTTCCATCCACTAATTCCCTCTCCAAATGGCCACTCTGCTGGAGATGGACCTGTTGAAAGCCAGGAGCCTGGAGCCTCTGCAGAGACTCGAGCATTCGGGCCGTCCTCTGCTGCTTCCTCGGGCACATTAGCAGGGAACTGGAATACAAGTGGAAGCAGCCAGGACTCAAGCCAGTGTCACAGGTGGCAGCTTAACCCAATATGCCACAGTGCCAGCCCTGTCTCGAAGTGGTTTAGGTCAAAGTGTTGTTTTTTTTTTAAGCCAACTTTTCATTACATTCATCTTTTAAATTATTTCCTTTGTATGTATTTTTTCTTTATATGTATTTATTGCATTTCACTTTATAACATTGTTTCATAGGCTCTGATGTTCCCCCATCCGCTCCCCCGTGGTGGATTGCTCCACCTTATTGCAGTATTACAGTTCAAACCCAGTCTTGTTTCTTTCATTGCAAGCATGTACCGTGCATAGAGTCCAGCATCTTATTCTAATTTCTTTCTTTCTCCTAGTTAAGGGTTTGGCTTGTTTTTATCCTTGGGGTTCATTGTTGTTTGAGAAGTATTTTTTGAGTTGATGCTGTTGCTATAAGCTTTCTTTTAGTATTGATTTTGATATGTTGTAGTTATATTTTGTCTCAAACTTTAAAGTTATCTTTTTTGTCTCAAACTTTAAAGTCATCCTTTGACTTCTTTAGTGATTTATTATTGTTTTTCTGGAAGCATGCTGTTCACGCTACATAACTTCCAACATTTCTTTTGTTACTGATTTCTAACTTTTTTCCATTGTGGTTAGAAAAGACACATGATACAATTCTGATTTTTCTGAATTTATTGAGACTTGTTTTGTGGTCAGGCCTAATCTATGGCCTATCCTAGAGAATGTTCCATGTGCTGATGAAGGAATGTGTATCAGCTGTGGGATGGAATGTTCTCTAAATGTGAAGCCGATTTTGTCTGCCACGAAGTTTAACTCTGAAGGGTTTTTTTTTGTGTGTGTGTGTGGTGGTGGGAAGGCGCACATCTGGACGATCTGTCCTTAAGGAAAGTGAGATGAAGTTCTCAACTATTACTGTGTTGGTGCTTGTCTGTCCTTTCACAGCTAAACATGCTTGCTTTATAAAACGGTGATCCAGCATTGTGTGCGTATACATTTACAGTCGATCCTGTTGACCTGCTTATTTATATAGTAACCTTGCTGTTTTTCAACTTTTGTCCTGAAGCATATGTTTTATCTGACAGAGTATAGTTCTGCTTGCTCTCAGCTTTTCTTTATGATATCTTTTTCCATTCTTTTACTTACAGTCTGTGATCATCTTTACTGAGGAAGTGAATTTCTTACAGCCAACATATTATTGTACCTTGGGAGTTTTAAAAATTCATTTAGCTAGTCTGTATTTTTTTTTTTTTTTTTTTTGCTTATGAACTTGTAGCTGGCAGAGTGACAGAGTGACAAGGAGGTATCTTCAATGTTCGCAGTAGCCGGAGCTGGCCAGGATGGAGTCCGGGTCCTGGAAGCCCACTCCACTCTCTTGTCTGAGTGGCCGAGGCCCACGCCCCGAGCCGGGATCTGCAGGAAGCTGGATGTGGGCTTCCAGAGCACCATCAGGCCCATTCCAAGCCAGTGGCTTTCTAAAGTTTCTTCCCACCCTGGTTCCTGCGTGTGGGGACTCCAATCCCTCAGCTTCTGGGTGAAATTCAAGTCTCAGGAGAGGGGTCACCCAAGCTATTGGGGCGCGTGGCAGAGCTGTTGCCCCTCGTTGACCAGATGCTGCTGCCCCATCAGGCTACTGCCTCCTCCCACCTGTGATTTGCTGTAGCATTTGTTCCCATCAAATGCACTGTCCCCTATGCACTGCACTTCTCCTAGGATAAGCTCCAAAAAGGTACCCAGAGATAATGACATCTCAACGAAGGGCTGTCTGTAAGGCTGAGAAGTGAAAACACAGCTGAGGCCTAGACTTCTGGTTCTCACATGATCTGTTCTCTACTTCTTCCTTGCTACTAGAATCTTGTCCACGTTCTCTCAAAAGTATATCAAGGAACCAGTGTGATATCCTAGTGGCTAAATCCTCACTGGGGTTCCCTATGGGTGCTGGTTCATGTCCTGGCTGCTCCACTTCCCTTCCAGCTCCATGCTTGTGGCCTGGGAAAGCAGTAGAGATGTCCCAAAGCCTTGGGACTCTGAACCCATGTGGGAGACCCAGAACAAGCTCCTGGCTCCTGGCTCTGGATTGGCTCAGCTCCAGCGGTTGCGGCTACTTGGGGAGTGAACCAGCAGATGGATCTTTCCTCTGTTTCTTTTTCTCTCTGAATCTGCCTTTCCAATAAAAGTAAATAAACCTTCCCCCCCCCCCCCAAAGAAAAAGAATATCAAGGCTTGGGCTGTCAGATGTTGAATTCTTTTGAAACATCATTTGGGTGGCAGAGAGAGAAGATGGCCAAGCGCTCACATCCCCTGGAGCTGGGAACTCTGGGTCTTTTATTTGAGCCATCACTATCTCTCAAGGTCTGCTTTAGCAGGTGGCTAGAATGGGGAGAATTGGGATTCAAACCCAGGCACTCAGATATGCGCTGCAGCCATCTTAGCTGCTTCATGCTCTAAGCACCAGGCTAACTATTTGCCCCTAGAATCCTCTAATTCTCCATTAAAAAAAAAAAAAGATTTATTTATTTATTCTTTTATTGGAAAGGCAGATAAACAGAGAGGAGGAGACACAGAAAGGAAGATCTTCCGTCCGATGGTTCACTCCCGAAGTGGCTGCAGCGGCTGGAGCTCAGCCAATCCGAAGCCAGGAGCTCTTCCAGGTCTCCCACGCGGGTGCAGGGTCCCAAAGCATTGGGCTGTCCTCGACTGCTTTCCCAGGCCACAAGCAGGGAGCTGGATGGGAAGCGGGGGCCGCCAGTATTAGAACTGGCACCCATATGGGATCTGGGCATGTGCAAGGTGAGGACTTTAACCACTACCCTACCACGCAGGGCCCTAATTCTCCATTTTTAAATACCTCCCACCCTCTACTGCCACAAGCAAAGGTATTTCTCAGGCTTGTTAGCAGCTAGATGAGATGTTGTTACCAACTCTGGCCAGTAGACAGACTGTAACTGGAAATAGTGTGGATGCCTTATGGGCTGGTCCTTGGCACCTCTTCACGTGGCATATAGGCATGATGGGTAACACTTCAACAGCCCCTTTGGATCAGCAGGTAAAAACCACATGCTGAGAAAGGCAGAGCAGAGAGCAAAACCCCCAGGCTCTAAGGGGTTTGGGAAGCTCCTGGCTGCCCCGGACTGACGTCTTGTAGAGAAATGACCCTCTGCTCTGTAATCCACTGTCGGCAGCTGACATGGATGTACAACAGCATTACCGCATATATCCCTAAGAAAAGCCATTTCCAGTTAAACAGACAACCCTTCTTATTGCGCAACACTTTCCAACTTCAGAGATGCCTAACTGTGACAGTTACGACGTGAAATGCAGTATTTGGAATTTTTGTTAGTCATAACCAAGACTGAGCTTAACTGATTCAGGAAACATGAGGGGATGAGATGACAGGTTCTCAATAAGGAGCACAGTCATACAGAGGGAAGAACAAGTTTCTCTAGTAACACATGACTCATGGAGATAGTAGTGACATAGCTCAGGCGAGTTGGCGCCTGTGCTTCCCACTGCGGCTCGCAGTAACCCAGAGAATGACATGTGGCTTTGAGAGCTAGTTCCCATCCATGCACCAGGTCACTTCCCAAAGGCCCACAATAGCAGGGCTGAAGCTGGCTGCCACAGCAGGGATCCAGTGGCTCGAGTCATCAACTTCCACCACCTTCCTGAGTCCACATTACTTGGCAGCCGGAGCAGAGAGAGGAGCTGGACATTGATGCAGGCACTCTAATGTGGGGCACGTCATTGCAACTGACACCTTAAGCATCAGGCCACAAGGTCACTTCCTATTCCCGAGCAATTTTTTTTTTTTTCAAAATGTCATTTAAAATGCAAAGTTTCAGAAAGAGTGAAAAAGCAAGCGAGCGAGCGAGCCAGAGAGCACTTTCATCAGCTGGTTCCCTCCCTAAATGGCTCCATGGGCTGGGGAAAGGCCAGTCTGAAGCCATGAGCCAGGAGCTTTTTCCAGATCTCTCCTATGTGTGCAGGAGCCCAAGCACTTAGAACATCCTCCACTGCCTCCTGAGCCATTTGCAGGGAGCTTGATTAGAACTGGAGCAGCTGGAATTTTTACAGGTGCCCATATAGGATGCCAGTACTGCAGGTGGAGGATTAGCGTGATATGCCACAGTACAGTCCCAATAAGCAGATTTTAAGATGTAAAGGACACAGCTGATGGTTAAGCTAGCATGTAATTTGGCCTGCAGGTTTTCCCCTCCCCAGCACTGCAGGGACTTCCTGGCGACAGGAAAGGCACTGGGGAGATGCTGGAAGCAGCAGGACAAGCATGCAGCTGCCAAGCTCTCCCGCAGCTGAGGCTCCAGGGCAGCATTCAGGACCCTTATGCCGCCGGCCACTGTGGCTGGCCTGGTCTGGTGCAGAGGTGAGCATTTTCAGGGCGCTCCCTTAAAGTACTGTAACCTATAATACCCCACCATCAATACAGTTGTTATTAAAACATCAAAAACCAGCAGGAAAAAAGGGAGGTCTCTGCCTTTTCCAAGAAAAGTTTAAGACGAAGGAAGCATCTATTCTCTGAACTGAAGCTGGGCCACTTCATCATTTAAATTATTGCATTCTGAGTGCACCTGGGGGGCTGGCATGTTGGCTCAACAGACTAATACCCGACTTGTAATGTCCAGCATCTGATATCAGTTTGTATCCGTGCCTGTGGCTTGGGAAAGCAGCAGAAGTTGGTCCAAGTCCTTGGGCCCTGGCACCCATGTGGGAGAATCACGAGAAGCTCCTGGCTCCCAGCTTCAGATCAGCTCAGCCTTGGCTGCTGCAGCCATTTGGGAAGTGAACTGACAGATGGAAGATCTGTTTCTCCTGTCGAATTGGTCTTAAAAAGTGCCCTTTCCTTCTGTGACTGTTTCTTGGACCTCCGGGAGCCCCTCCAGGGGGTCCTGACGCTGTGCTCTGTTCACCACGGACTATTCTCACACAGGACAAGCTTCTTACATGGATGACTTACTGCTGTGGGGTAGGCAGTGTCTGTCTCATTCTTAGAATCTTATGGGGCAGAAAAGTTAACTTTCCCACAGCTATTATGTGGGTTTACTACAGTTTAGTTGTAATGAGCTGTAGAGGTGGCCCATTAAGCTGAAATATGAAGTTCTGTTGTAGATTATCTTACTTTCTTCCATCCAGAAAACTTACTAGACACTCACTGGAAGCTTGGACTTGTCAGAAAAAGGATAGAAGGAAAAAACTTGGGATGGCAGAAGGCAGAATGAACTGCACTACTGCTTCAGGCCAAGCAACATCACATCTGGGCAAGTGTTCCGGTAGCCCCTGCAACAGGCTGGCCCCGGGAATACTCCCCCAGCCCAGGAGGGTGGAAGGCGGCCAGGCTGCCAGCCCGCCAGCCCGTCCCTTAGGAAACATCAATGGTTCTCTGAGAGTCAAGCAGTTGCTGTCAGCTGGTTCCCTCCCCAAAGGCCTGCTGTGGCTCCTGGCTGCAGTGGAAGACAGGAGCTGAGCCCTCAGTCCAGGCCTCTAACGTGATTGCAGGAACCCGGCTATTTGCGACACCATCTGCCACCTCCTAGTGCGTGCATCAGTGGGCAGTTGGAGTCGTGAGCAGAAGGACAGGATGGGCAGCCCAACCAGTGACTTAATCGTGAGGCTAAACACCTGGCCTATTGATGTGCAGGAGTATCTAATACATTGTAGAATTTTTTATTAACTTTCTGCTTATCTTAATTTCATACATATGTATGTGTGTGTATATATGAAAGGTTTATTAGAAAAGCAGAGAGAGAGGGAGCTTTATCTTCTAGCTGCTTCACTCCCCAAATGGCTCCAACAGCCAATTCAGTCGAAACCAGGAACTAAATCCTGGCCTCCTCATGGGTGGCAGAGGCAGAAGTACGGGGCTTTCATTGCTCTTCCAGGTAGATTAGCAGAAAGCAGGATCAGGACTGGAACAGGCACTCTGCCATGGCATTCTGGCAACACAGGAGCCTTAGCCTACACTGTGGAACACTGGCCACCTTATATGTAGCTTCTCACAAAGGAAAAAATCCTACAAATCCCTACTTTACTTTGCCAGTATTCTGATAAAGATATGTTACAATGAATTATAGGAGCTTCTTTAGATTGTAAATATTTCTGGTTTCTACAGGGTATGTGCCCTAGCAAATCATTTCTCTTGGGCTAGAATACATTTGATGTGAAGTTTTATTCAGTATTAAACTCTCTGTATTTTGATATTTAAGTGAGAATGTCAAGACAAAGTTTCTTTTAAATTATTTTATTTTTGTAAGCTAAAAGGAAATTTACACACTGAAATCTCAGAAGACTCCGGGCATGCACATTAACCTTGGAAGAGGTTCTTCTACATGTCTCTCTTTTTTTCCATAGGAATTTCCCCAAACATTTAAAACCCATAGTTTTTTTTTACTGTATTTACAGCCTAAACCATAGCAATCTATGATTATGTCATTTTACACTGTGCAAAATCGTCAAAAAATAGTGGTACAATAGAACAAAAAATCGGCAACAAGTAAATTTCATTTTAAGACATTCATATAATTTGGTCCTTCTCCAAATCAAACTAATGTAAAACAGACAGAATCCTGTTTAACCCTCTCCAATCAACTTCCAACAAGATCCATGTCCTTAACTAGGGTAATCGTTGAAGTACCTTACAAAAGGTCAAACAATATGCCAGACTGACAGGATTAGAAAAGAGCCCCAAAACGCTAACAAAAACCAGATCTGGAACAAACCCATCACACGCAAAAACTAAAGGGAAAAAATTTAAACAGACTTTGGGGCATACTGATGATAGCAAAATCATTCAACGTAAGATAGGAAAATTGAAGAGGACAGTCAATGCAGTTTGAAAGGACTGAGGGGTTTCATAGACAATGGAGATGCTTTTACATTTTTATTTCAAAAGGTTTGTAAGAAGGACACCACCAGTGTATTTCACAAAGACATAAATGTATACACCCCAGCAACACAAAAAGAATAAATCTTCAAAAATGTTCACCCCCAATTATTTACATTTTCTTCTAATATAAATTTAGGACTTCAGTATGTAAATAAATATACATTACTATGTATACCTTTCTAGTGCGGCTTACCAACAAATCAGCTGAATTTGATTTTTTTTTAATTGCAGCAAGTATGCTTTAGATGGTAGCGGGGCTGGAGGACAGAGGAGCACTGCCATCAGCCCTCAGTCCGCCTTTTCCCGGGAGCCTGTGGAGGGCGTCAGGGTGGCTGGGAACATCAACACCTTGGCATGCATGAAGGTCAGGTCGGGAAGGCTCGCGATCACCTTGAGAGCTTCTGCACTTAAGTGCTCTTCTCTTTTCGGTTTCCTATTGGCAGAAGTAAGAAGTGTTAATGTGACTTTGCTGTCGCTCAAGTGGAAAGCGATCTCTCCTGTCCAGGCAGGCAGTTAGCAGTCTGGGCGGTGGAGGGGGGGATCTGCCCCTCCTCTGGCTCCTCCAGCACAATGTACTACTTCCCTGTTGCAGGAATCTCATGCTAGAAGCCGATGCTCAGAGCAACATTTTCCTGTCTCCTTGTCACAGCCAGCTGTGTCCCGACACAGCTCACAGCTCTGCTTCAGGCAGAAGCCTCTACCCAGGAATAAATTCAGAATGTTACTAAGCAGAAACAGGAAGCCGATATCCTAGTCACCTTCCATCCAGGATTTCCTCCTCAGCCCTATGTCAGACTACCCAAGTCTCTACCACCTCTGACATGTCTGGCGCAGGCTGTGCATGTGATGTTAACCCCAGGCTGGCCTCATCTCCAATGAGAATCTCAAGAGTATTCAGCTCAAACACTAAGTCTTGGCCCTGTGTGGATGCACAAAGGCCCCAGCAGGCCCATGAGGCTTGTCTACTGGGGCTGAGGCTGTAGTCCAGCAAAAAGCGACCCCTACATCCTATGGCCTGGCCCATGACTGATCCTGACACTGGACCCCAGAATGAAAGTGAGTAGTTAGGGCCTAGCAATGGAAATTAAAAACAAAACAAACCCCTGGTGCCAGTTGGGGAACTAAGGAAAACGCCATATGAAACTCAAATGTGGCTCACGCTGAACCCATGATTATAATCCACACTATATCTCCTCAGCTATGAAATCTATTGAAGGAGTAGTTGTCGCCACAGAGAATGGACTGTAGACAAAGATACTTTTAAAGTGATTCTGGATAGCCCAAATCTTCCCTGCTGTAAAGGACAGCTGGCCTCTGTTAGAGGGGTACAGACTACCCTCAGAACAACAAGCGCAGGTGGGAGCAGGAAGTGTGAAGCGAGACAGGACAGACAGTGGATACCTCTATGTAAAACTAAGAATTTTCTGTTATCATTTTTGAGTCCAAGCTGCAATACAGATTTCATAGGGTGAATGAAAAAAAGAAAAATCCAACAACAGGGGAGGACCTGAGTTTATCAGTAGGCAGACAGCTGGAACTGGGGTTTCTTAGAAGGATGGAATACAATTCTCTTTTCCTGATTAAAATGTGTATTTTTTTTAACTGTACTTCATTGGTAACAAATCTATCAAGTAGCCTGTGAGTTGGAGGACTTGGATAGTTGATCATTCCACAATAAAATCAAATACCGTGTTGTCTCAGTGAAAAACTGTGATATGGACAAGGTTGGTCTCCACAGGTGGTTACTTTTACTTACTAACAAGGGAGCCAACCAGTTAGTGTCTCCTGAAGTGCTTTACCATCTGACATGTTCTAGCCAGAAAGTCCACCCTGAACTCAGCAGTCTTTAATATGTAATTTACAGGGAATTAGGTGAATAGAGAGCAGTAAATACTATCTGAAGAAAGCAAAGGGACAAACAGAGCTTAGGACACTGCATAAGGCAAATGGACTGTGTTTTTTTTTTTTTTAAATCATGCTAGTGTTCTTGCACAGGAAACAAAAAGGATGAAGAAGACAAGTTAGGTGAGAGGCACTGCAGAGGCCTACGAACCAGGTACAGCTGAATACAGGTTTGCACGGAGCAGAGAAGGGGTATTCCCGGGGAATTCTGAATTAGGCCTACCTGTTGGCGAGATGGTAACTCACTGACATCGCAGATGGAAGTCAGTGAAGTAGCAGGTTTGCCTCAGCATGGCTTATAAATCTCATTTTTGTTTACAAATTGGGGGGAGGGTGTCTTCAAGTGTTTATGGAAAATACATTTTAAAAAAAAAGGAACCAATTCTTAAATTTTTTTGGTATCAAAATAAATAGCTTGGTGTCACATGTCTGAACAGATCGAGTTTGAGGGACTTAGAAGCTTAAGGCATTGGTTGGAAGACGCCTCATCACGGTAATATGAATTCTGCTAAGAATTAACCAAGAACAAATCAAATTTCAGCAAAGCCTGGGCACAAGACTGGTGTAATCACCCATGTCTTAGAGTAGAGGGGATAATGTCTGGAAGAAAGCAGTTTAGAAATGGGTAACCTGTTGCAAAAGGGACTGAATTATGTTGAAGGTGAAGCCTGTAGCAGTGGCAGGCAGGCCATGCACGGCACTGTGCAAGGCCCTCAGTGGTCAGCTAGGGCAGGCACTTGGTGCCAGGGCTCTACTGCACCCGAGATGCCTGCATCTCCTACTGAATGCCTGGGTTTGAGGCTTGCCCACTGCCGTGCCAGCTAACATGCGTCCAAGCAGGATGAACGTAATGCCTCACATTGCTGGGCTCCTGCCACCCCTGTGGGAAACCCAGATTGAATTCTGGGCTCCTGGCTAAGGCCTGCCAAACTTCAGCTGTTGTAGGAATTTGGGATGTGAACCAATGAAATAAAGTTCCCTTACTTTCTCTGCCTTTTAAGTAATCTCTTTCTTAAAAAAAAAAAAGTGTGAGAGCAACAATGGCAATAACCAATTCAATGAGTTCAACTGGAAACTTAAAGTGGAGCAAACTTTCCACCTAAAGGATGCTAACAACTGCACAGACCAGAGATACCAATAAAAATTTTAAACTGGAATGAATTTTCTGAACCATTTTGTGGAAGAACTTGAAGATGAAATATGGCTTTACCAATATGATCCTGAAGAAAGATACACTCAAAGAACAATGGCTAACAGGTGGAAGTGATCCAGTCACAGCAAAAGTGGATGCAGCAGGTACAAAGTTTGGGAGGATGTTTAAGGAATTTTGCATGTTGATTTTTTTGGAGGACCAAAGAACAATAACATTTGTTTATCTATCAGGAGAGTGTTCTGAGAAAGTCAGTGAGCCTTCCCTGGGAAATGCCCTGGGAAAGCTTCCCTGGAGTGTCCTCTAATGAGCCAGTGTTCCTCTCTGTGCTTACCAAACAAGAACACTTTCACGAGTCCTGCTGGAAACCACAGAAAGTGTACAGTCTCAATGTAGCACCTTCTGATTTTTCCCTGATTTTTAAAAAGGATTTATTTGAAAGGCAGAGTGACAGGGGAGGAGAGAGAAAGGCAGAGATCTCTATCCACTGGTTCATACCCCAGACAGCTGCCATGGCTGGAGCTCCTCCAAGTCTCCCACGTGGGTGAAGGGCCCCAAAGACTTGGGACATCCTGAATACTGCTTCCCAGCCACACTATCGGAGAGCTGGGTGAGAAATGGAACAGCTGGGACTAGAACCCAGGTCCACTTTGGATGCTGGCACTGCAAAGAGAGGTTTTACCTGATATATGACAGTGCTTGCTGTCCTGTTTTACATTCTTAAATGTCTGTCTGCAGCTAATAATATAAATGACTAGCCTGACATGGTTAAATTCCAAGGACCCTTTTTCAGTGAGAAAACCTCTTCCATAATACTTAGGTTTTTTTGTTTGTTTTTAAATCATGTTCAGTTTCTAAGCATAAATTTCAATTTTTTAAACTAAAATAACTGCAACTTTTTATTCCATTTCCTGTGAGCTTTTTGAATGTCCTTCATAGTGATTTGAATGGTAAGAAAGGAATAGTCTATTTTCTAGCCACCTATAATATAACTTTATTGCTTCTGCAATGATAGAAATGACTTCAAACAGTAACAAAATCGTGCCTCAATGGACGTTCCCACTTGCGGAGTGCAGTAGGGTCCAGGAGGAGGAGAGCAAGGAGGATGCCATAACCCAAGGAACAGCGGGTCAAAGTTATCCCAGGGTTTCTGCCATTGCTTTATTCCAGAGGCACTACTTGAAGGCAATACGAAGTTGTATTTAGAAAGTTTAAAAGTTAGTCTGTGTGTTTATCTATAGTCCCTATGCACTGATGTGAATCAGCTGTCCTAGAGTAATAGGAAAATACTTAATGCTTGAGGACAATCTGTAGATTAACAAATGGTTTCTTAAATGGGACATCTACAGAGCCCAAGTAACAAAAGAGGAAAAACAGATTTCATTAAAAAAATTTTTTTTTAAAAGATTTATTTTATTTTTATTACAAAGTCAGATATACTGAGAGGAGGAGGAGAGACAGAGAGGAAGTGGAGCTGCCAGGATCAGAACCAGCGGCCACATGGGATCAAGGCGAGGACCCTAGCCACTAGGCCACGCTGCCGAGCCCTCATTAAAATTTAAAACTTTTGTTCTTCAAAAGATGTTGTTAAAAGGGTGAAAAGACAGGTGATGGAATGAGAAATATTTGCAAATAATATCTGATAAAGGTCTAGCATTCTTAAAACTCAACAATAAAAAGACAAATTATCCTATTAAAAAACAAAGGAAATTAAACATCTTCCCAAAAATATATAATCAATAAGCATATAGATTACCAACACAAGCCACCAGAAAGATGAAAACAAATGACAGCCAGCAGCAAAGTCAGACAGTAAGTGCTGGTAGGAATGAAGGAGTTGCAATGTGAGCATGGTGTGGGAATGTAAGATGATGCCACCATTTGAAAAACTTGGCAATTCCCAGAAGGGCAAAATGGTTACAGGATCCAACAATTTCACTCTCCAAAGTATTGAAAACATGTGTGTTCGTACAAGATTACAGCAAGAGTGAAAGCGATCCAAATGCTGGATCAGTTGATAAATGGATTAGCTGCTTTATTTCCACATAAAGGAGTGAACTATTAATGAATGTTACAACGTAACTTTTAAGACACAAAAGGAAGCAGATTTTAGGATTCCATTATACCAAATAACCAAAATAGGCAAATTTATAGACAAACCAAATGATTATTACAGAGATTGGAGAAAGAAGTATAGGAATGGACTGCTAATGGTTATGGATTTCTTTTTTGGGGCAAGAACATTCTAGAACTAAATGGTATGAAATCAGCAGAAACAAATGAACTACATACTTACAAAGTGGGCTTTATGGTATATGAATGAAATCTCAATAAAAGGGCTAAAAAGGCAAAAATGTATTCCCAACGGCAACTAGTCGTTTTTCCTTTATAACCTTCATGTAAAGGTCTGTGGCAACTAGATTTAAGAAGGTAATTTAGATTAGGAAGTAATTCTTATTAGGAAAGCTAAGGAAGATGATACAACTGCTTTAGAACTAAGAATCTTAGTGTCTTAAATTCTCCCTTTGAGGCATTTTAACTTTTGCATCCTGTAAAGAGAACAGAGCACACGTATTACATACTCAAAGGCCCTTCTTAGATGTACTTGTGGGGTGCAGTTTGTGCCATGTCAAATTTTTTTCTGCCTCTATTTACCATTGTGTAACCCTTCCTTACTCAGCAGGCCCTGTGTTTTTTACTCTGTTCTGTACACTGTGAAAAGCCAGGAGGACTTTGCTGTGCCTTTAGTAGTTTAAAAAATTTCTATATTACCCATCCATCTCTTTATTCTACTGGGACTCTTTGGGACATTTTATGGTATTTTAAGACTTTAGTAAATGTTAACACTTGCAAATATTTTAGTTTTTTCTATTTTCACATAATATATACTTTGCCTAAAACAATATAAAGTGGGCAATGTGTTATCAATTTTTTTAAAATAGGAAATTGGACAGATACTTAATGTAACTGTATAATAGACAAAGATAAAAGCTGTAGTTTGATTTCATTTCCAAGTAATGTAGAAAAAGATAAAAGCTGTAGTTTGATTTCATTTCCAAGTAATGTAGAAAAAAAAGGACAAAATGAAGTGGCAGGGGTTAGGAAAGTTTGCTAGTGCACAGCATGTTTCGACAATAAGGCAAAAAATTAGGACAGCAAGTAAATTAACAATGTGGTTTAGAGCTCCTCCTAATGGCACAAAGAATGAATTTTCACCACTGGGCTAGTGAGCCGACAAGGGAAGAAAGGTGATGAAAGGGTAGGGCTATTCTAGAAAGAGTTGTCCTAAAAACAGCACAGCAAAGTTATTTTTTTAAAAGTCAAAGTGCAAACAGATGAGACATGGGGAAAAAATGGAGAGAATCTGTGGACAGGCGAGGAAGAACAAAAAATAAGGGTGTCTACAATATAAAAACATAACAGCTTTCTGTAACTACAGATACTAGTGTACGCGTCTGTTGAATAATCACAACAGAATATAGCTTATGTTGTTGCACTGCTTCCTAAAGGACTAGCAATAATTATTAAGTAAAACACTTTTTTGAGTATCTTTCTATAAAAACACTGCTAAATTTGAGTTTAACATGTGAGTGGCATGTCTTTATCCACTTCCAAAGTGAGTGACAGATGAATATTTGCACCTTACAGTGCTGATAACTCATGGTTTGGAGCGGCAGAGTCAGCATGCTAAATCACCAGTGTTTGCTCTTGCATGAGAAACCTGGTTCACAGCAAGGGCCTTTCTGTTAGGAAATGGCTGTGCTGATAGTAACTTGTCAAAGCAATGGGCTCGTCCCACTGCTTAGTTACTTCCAACTCAAAGTTTGCTTGAACAGAAGGTCCAAGTGACACTCCTTGAATGGCTGTGGTTCCAACACTGGGAGGTAAGTACTTGTCACAGCTCTGGGAGGTGGGCTCCCAGAACACTTCGTGTACACCGAATCAGAAGCGTGTACTACTGAAAAATCTCAAAAACAGTGGCTGCTGCTTTGTAGCTGGGAAGTGAGAACACTAAAATTTGAATTTCTAAAGATGATTCGGTAATTATTCAGGAAAAGCGGCAGTAGCTCCACACTGCTTTATGATTGCATTACTCAGTCAGAATTCCCTATTGAGTAGGGGGGGGAAGAAAAATCCCACCTGTCAGCCAGTTCCTGTTATAAAACTATTCTAATGAAGTCCACAATTGACTACTACTTTCTAGACTTGGACAGTTATGAAGTGAATGGAGGCACCGGTCCTCTACCTGGTAGACGTGCTCGTCTTCTCCACCGTGGACATGAGTCTTGCAAACGCATCCGTCACCTTGAGGCTCGAGGCGGAGATGTCCAGCTTAGAGGTTGTTAACTCATACAACTCTGGATCCACACCTTACAGTATAGAATGATAGTCAGTGATGGCAGCTGCAGTGGGTGACTCAATTAGCCACAATCCAAGATGCAAAAGGCAACCTTCTGTAAACATCTGAGACAAGCATAACACGTCTTTGAAAAACTACACTGTTGCATTTACCTTTTAATTTACATTCTCCCTTTCGGCATTTTGATGAAACAGAAAAATACTTTTAAAATGCTACTTTGGAATAAATATATCCTTAATTTATCTAACATTATATTGTAGATAAATACACTCAAATGCTTCTAAAATTTTTATGAGTATAAAAAAAATTTGGATTAGCTTGTGATGTTGAAATTTGTTTTATAAATAGAATGCAAATGACTTGTTTTAGGACATCGCTAATTTTTTAAATTGATTAAGCCAATTAGTTAAACTTTCCTCTTCCACTACCTACTTCTTGACAATTTTCTCAATGCTTTACTTCCACAACAATAGACTGGAAAGCCTTTTAAATATGGTGATGGGACATTTTAAAACAGTTATAATATATGACAGACAAACCACATTGTTTTTTGTTTAGGTAAGAGGTGGGAAAGGCAAAATACTTTGAGTGTCTAGAAGCTCAGTTTTTGAAAAAAATGGACATTTGTATGTCAGGGTTAAGTATATTCCTGTTTTATAACTATCTTGTAGGCATGTCAAGTATCTTGTTAAAATAATTCAATATGTATAAAATTGACATGTATAAAAATTCTTCCCCATCTGACATTACAGAAATATTTAAAATTGTTCAGGTAGATTTTAAACAGTGACTACGAAACACCTGATAATAAAAAAAAATCTTAAATTCAAGTTAGATTTTGAATAAAGACACTCAGCTAGGAGTTTTACATTCTACACTCTCCTTGGTACTAGCATACTTCAGAGAAAAAAAGGTTTAGTACTTTGAGGGTATAACAAACACCGATTATAAGGAAGAGTGTATTGTAGCTTCCCAAAATTTTATTTATTTATACCACCATGTAAGATCAGATAATGGAATCCTTCTATCAGATAAATGTGCAGATCATCAGCAAATGTAAATATAGATCTCAGATGTTTACGGAAATGAAACAAGCAAAAGCAGCGTCCACAGTTACCAAGTCCAACAAGGGAGGAAGGCTATAGAAAATGTATGACTTCCCAAGTTCTTAATACAAATTCTTAATATTTCATTAAGGTGTAGCTTTAAAATATATAGAAAAGACTTCCACTTCAACAATGAGTTGCAATTAAAATTGTAGATATCTGCAAAGGGGTCAAATAAACCCCAAGTACTTTCTTTCTCCAAGTTAAGGATTCTAAGCAACCACAAAATTTAAGTTGCTGTCCAACGTCCAATGCAGAATCAACAACTGCACTCCGACTGGCAATGGGAAAGTGCTAGTAAAAACTGAATGGATTTATAAAATACTAGCCACATGGCTGTCAGAGTAGAGGCAGATTAAAATAAAAAAATTACCCTTCCCTTGAGCTCAAAACAACCACTACCACACAAGGAAAAATACAACAAAAAACCCCACACAAAAAACTAACCCCAAGAACTACTTGAATTAAATTTCTCAAAAACAAGGCAATGGCTTACTATACACCAATAATTAGAAAGTAATTTTTATTATTTTTAAAAATAGAACCTTAATGAGGCATAGTTCAGTTACATAATTAAAGCTAGCCAACCAAGTTCTATGCCAACCTCCTAAGTCTCACACACAAAATAATTCAATAACCGCAAGCTAGGACAAAATGACTTTCCCAGAAACAAGTCAGAAAAGGGCAAGCAAGTGGTGAAATGGAACACTAAGCAAAGTGTTGATACCTGTAGCTTGATGATAAGTTGTAACAAAACCCAATAGCAATAAAAAGAAGCCAAAGCAAATTTATCAATCAAATTTATACAGCAGCTAGAGCATATTAACTAAAATACTAAGCAAAAATATTTAAGAGATTTCAAAGTAATGAGGACTGCATCTGATCATGTCAATTTCATTTCTGTTACAGGTCTAAGCTTCTGAAGTCATTTGGTGTTCCAGTAGCTGGGTATGCTGAGCCTGCTTATCATTTCTGTATCTCTTTATATGGCCAGGTTAATTTGTGCTTCTATACACAGTTTTTAAATGAATTTGAAATGTAACACCCCTTATCCGCCTCCCCTCCCCCCAAATTAAGCCAGGTTTGTAAGCACCAAGAAAAACAGTGACCCCTTAAATTATAGTTGATGAAAACACAAAGCTGAAAGCAAATTTTAAATGGGAATCTGATTCTTAGGGATACAGAAATAAGGAAAGTGACACACAAGTTTTTGGCTACCCTCCACCCCATATTAAATATTATAAAATGAAAGACAACTAATCAGCTCGCCCAGGTCATTCCATAGCTCAAACATATTTAAAGATAATTTAAGCAAATAGTAGACAGCATTTAAGTCAAAACCAGATTGTTTTTTCATATGCTTACAAATCTTAAAAACAATGAAAATGGTAACTATGGGGCTTTGAGAAATTCAGTAAGTCACTGTATACCCAAGGGACTTGGAACTTTCCTGTGGCAGGGTCAGATTTCCAAAAGCAGATCTCAGGGCTTCCTGTGCCGACTGTCAGTCTTTGTCATACCCCACCGTGAGGATCAGGGTTATCTAATGATATAGAACCAAATCAGCAAATGCTCAGGCACCCGGCTGGCTATGAAACTGGCCACTAGTGGGGCCCCAGAGAGATCCCTGCTGGTATTCTGGGCATCAGCATTTGGATAGCACCCCAACTGCAGTCCTGTTATCAAGGGGCAGGATCATCAGATCACAAGTTGGAGACGACAAGGACTCATTAAAATCAAATTAAATAAATTATAAACATAAATGCCATTATACTTTTCATCTTTTATTCACTTAGAAAATGACAAAATACATTAGTCCTTTGGTCAATGAACTTTTTTCAGGGCTGAACATTAACAGGCACTCCAGTAAGATTAATTTCTAGCTTTTAGTATCTCATAGCAATTATGCTCCTTAACATTTTTTTCTTCAAGAAAAACTAACATTATGTTTAGCTATTTACGAGTTACATAAAAGCCGTAATAGTTCTATGTGGGAATATATAACTATCTGCCAGACTCCAACATTTTGGAACCTAATATTTAGCAGCACTAAAAACTAACTGAATGCTATGTAAATGTTACATTATTACAGGCACTACAATGTAAAGTCATCTTTGTGTACTAAAATATTCTTGTATCTCTAAACTTGTAGTTTTTTCAAATGGCTTTATAGAATGTACTTTAAAAATGAGCATATAAAATACCACATTTTCCATTTTGTTGGGGGTACTGATAGTAGAAACCCTTCCTTTCACTGTCTAAGGACATTAGGGCTATTTTATTTCTAGTAGCTACTTCCAGCTTTGACTATTATGCTCAAAGTTTTTCTTAAAAATACATTTCACTTGTCATTTGTTATAGTCCGATACTAGAAAATAACACATAAAAGAAACATATTAAAAAAAACACAGAGGATATAATCTACTTGTTTCCTTGTTTATAGGAAAGTCAAGTGATGTGGTCATGCTTTTAGTGAATCAACTAGAATTGTGGTTTGAACACTCTGCTGACCTGGGATTGTGGTGCTGCTGCTAGAGCTACTGTCATCCACGGGCCCAAAGAAATCAAGGTTCAGAAGAGTGGAACCTCCACTCGCTTGAAATGCAGTGACCATGGTGGTAGGCAGCCACACAGAAGGTAAGCCAAGGGAGGAGGGATTATGTGTAAAAAGGGGTAAGACACACACTTGAACATGCAGGTTATAATTAGTAGTCATTATACATTTTAAAAATTAACAATAAAACAAGGTGTACAGTATTAGTTTTTCATTACTAAGAACATTTCTAAAGTAACAATTTAATTCAATGTACACTTTCTGATGTACAATGTAAAGAATGTAACACTTAGTAAGGTTTTAGTTAATTCAATTATTTGAATCAAAATTGGAAACCATATCAGAAAGACCAAGGGAGAAAGTAGACCCGTTAAAGGGAAACAATACTTGAATCTCAACCCAACAGTCACTCACTGTACATGCCCAGATCAATCTCTCATGTTAGTAATGTTGCTTTCAAATGTTTTTTTCCTTTAATGACAAAGCTGTCAGTAGCAGGACACGCACCATTACGCCAACTTGTTTAAAATAAGATATGTTATAGCTGCTCTACTCTGATGTGCAACCTCAAGCTGTACTGTTCCCCTTTAACTCTGAAACAGTAATCAGAAATAGTATACATTTTAAAAGAAATTGTTAATAAAAAAAAATGATTTGACTAAAGACACCAGACAACAGCAAAAGGTGCATCCAGGCTTTCCTTCAGCAGTTACTCCAACAGATGCTTTCCAGTTATCCCAGGACCTGTGCCATAGGCAGAGCTGACAGAGGGTTTGAGACAATGGCTCAAACAGCCTAAGCACTAGGACTAAGAACAGTTGACTCAGGGACCATTTAAAACTTGTCAACACTAGAAATTAGCATAGTCTAGTATTGGAATGTCACTCTCAGGATTTTCATTTAAAGCCATTGAGTAAAATCAATCATTTCTAGTGCTGCCTATAGTGCTTGGAGATAAGTTTTAGAAAAAGATCCAAAAATTTTTTTCATTTGCATATAAATATGAAATATTTTGTCAATATGGATCTGCACACTGTTTTTTGGTTAAATAATTGTGCTTTAAAGCAGCCTCTAGCCACAAGACTCGGCATCCAATAAATTCCAAAAATTAGAGAAAAAATTTCAAGTAAACTGGTTCTACCTAAAATATTTAAACTACCTACCTGGATATTTGTAAAAAATAAGTAAAAAAATAAGCTTAAGAGAAAGAAACTGAAACTTGACCTAGATTCGGCTACCTATATCTGCACATTAAGACTACTGATAGTAATGGCTGGGTTCTTGAGCAATTACTATTCAGAAAGAAAGCCTGAATTTCCAAAGAGTAAGAAGTTATGTTCAAACAAAGAAAGGAAATCAGCAGAGAGAAGTTTGTCTGAACTTTGTATCTTTCTTAACTCTAGCTCTGGTGCTAGAGGCTCTACGGAGAGACGTACCATCTAAAGGGTTAGTAAGGCCACTGCTACTCCAGTCAAACTGGACGGGTGGTAGACACTCCTAGAGTTGAAAACCAAGAAAATCAAAATTAATCAGTACAGGATGTAGCAATGTAAAGAATCTTTAATAGAAAATTATTATAGTAAGACTATTAGGCAACAAGTCCCAAAAGACAAACTGGGATAATTCACAATTTCAAAAGATTTATCTGCAAATATTAACACAAACTGAAACTGCAAATTTAAAAACAGCACAGCTTACGGATATTTTGAAAGTATCTGAGACAAGGAATTATGTTTACATTTTCAAACAAACATGTACTGATTCTTTATTAAAATCTTAATCTATTCTTTAATCATGATTTACAAATCAATTACTCGTTTGATTACAATAATCTGCTAAAACATTGACCTTTTTTTTTTAAAGATTTTATTTTTATTAGAAAGTCAGATATACAGAGGAGGAGAGACAGAGAGGAAGATCTTCCGTCCGATGATTCACTCCCCAAGTGAGCCGCAATGGGCCGGTGCGCGCCGATCCGAAGCCGGGAACCTGGAACCTCTTCCAGGTCTCCCACGCGGGTGCAGTGTCCCAATGCATTGGGCCGTCCTCGACTGCTTTCCCAGCCACAAGCAGAGAGCTGGATGGGAAGTGGAGCTGCCGGGATTAGAACCGGCGCCCATATGGGATCCCGGGGTGTTCACAGCGAGGACTTTAGCCGCTAGGCCACGCCGCCGGGCCCTAAAACATTGACTTTTCATTAGAGATATTTGGAGGTATTTATTTTAAAGAAATAGTCACAATTTCTTACCAATGTAATCGACAAGGGCACCATATTCAAAGGGAGGCTATGCAGATTCTTGGAGTAACTAATCACTAAGTAACTAGCTACATGACCTTATACAGTTTAGTTAATTTGCTGGTTGTCAAATAAAATGAGAAGGTCTAAAGTCTATAGTTTTACACAATTTTCCAAAGCTTGAAGGAAATTACAGGTCTATTTATGAGTCCTAACATTTTAATCAATTTTTAATGGAGACTATTCTATCCAGTAGCATGTTATTTAACTTCATGGCATTCACTGTAATTTCTATTTTTCTTCCTGTTGATTTTGTATTGTGGCTTTTCATTTGAGGGGATTTAGTGCAGTGTGCATTTCTGCTTCTGACCTGGAGATGGACTCCCAATGAAATTGTTTGCTATGTCTTGACAATAGGATCCTGGACTCTCTGAAACTGTCCATGTGCGCAATGATGGACATATGACTATTAAGAGCTGTGCAATGGTAATAGCATGGGGGAACTCGGTGAGGGAGGAGGAGGTTGGGGAATGGTTGGGGGGAATCCCAGGGCCTATGAAACTATATCATAAAACGATAATAAGTAAAATTAGTGCTCGCTTCGGCAGCACATATACTAAAATTAGAATGATACAGAGATTAGCATGGCCCCTGTGCAAGGATGACATGCAAAACAATAATAAGGAAAAATTAAAAACTGAAATTCAGAAGTGACTTTTCTAGGCTTTAAAATTTCGTTACTACCAAGTAGACAGATTAAAAAAAAAACAAACAACAAATATGATGGGATACAATACAAAATCATTTGAGCATTTACTTTATTTTATGAATATTCTTAGAAAAACATACGCTTGACTGTTTCTCTTTTGTCTTAGGGCCCAGGCTTGACTATATTTACTGAAATGACCCCTGTTTTAGATACTAAATTCTAATGTGTCATCTTTTGGTAATGTTAATTACTATGCTTTAGTGTAAAATAAAGCATTATTAAAATCTTGTTCTTATTTTCTTTTTTTCTGGGAGGTAGATCCTGTTCCTTAAAAGAGAAACAATTTAATTCTATTGAACAATATAATTGTTTTTATAACTAGAACATTGAGACAACATGAGCATTTAGTTTCTAAAAATCAGGTGTGGGTCTAGTGGCAGAAGGCAGGAGGAATAAACCAAGCAACATTAATATGTCATGGAAAAGGGAAAGTTGAAGTAGGGAAGTGTGACTATTAAGGGCATTCTCTGTGGTGAGAAACAATCTTGATTAGTATTGGTTACATGAGCCTACCCATGTGACAAAATGCACAAATCTTATATTCTTGATTTCTCAACTATACTTATGTGAACTAGTTCACATATCAAGAGACTTCTGTTTCTGGCCGAAACAGCCTAATGGCTAAAGTCCTCGCCTTGCACATGTGTCAGGATCCTATATTGGTGCCAGTTCTAGTCTCAGTGGCCTCATTTCCCATCTAACCCTTTGCTTGTGGCCTGGGAAATCAGTCAAAGACAGCTCAAAGCCTTGGGACCCTGCACCCACCGGGAGACCCAGAATAAGCTCATGGCTTTAGATTAGCTCAACTCTGGCCACTGCAGCCGCTGGGGGAGTGAATCAGTGGATAGAAGATCTTCTCCGTCGTCTTCATCTCTCCTCCTCTCTGTTTATCTGACCTTCCCTCCCCCCCAAATTCTCTGTACTCTTTCCAACTTCTTATGAATCTAATTATCCAAAATAAGAGTTAAATAATGTTGTGAAAATGTTCTTTCCTAGATTTCGGTTAGTCTTAAAGATGGGTACTAAAGAATTTCTTCAGCTAACTGAAAACCAAAAATTTCTAAGGTACTAAAGAATTTTTTAGCATTCTATCAGATTCAGCAGTGAGACTTTGTTCTATTCAACGGGAATGATTGGCAAAAGCCTAAATTTATACAGTGACATAACTCTAGGTAAATGAACAAGCTCTTTAACATTTTTTTAAGGTGCTCAGTACTTAAGTGATTTATTGCAACTTTAGCTTCTCATGCAGGTGTTTGGCGTTTAAGACATAGCCAAAATGATAAGAAAGTTGTAAACACAAGTCAACATTCAGTGGAAGTGGAAATGCAAACTATGAACAGAATACCTAAGCAAAAAAGAAAGGCTAATGATGTAAGTATGACATTTCAAAGAGAAAGCACTCCGTAACAACTTACAGTAATATGGTATCAGACAGAAACACTAAGAAATGGTTATAATGAAAAAAACAAAAAATGCAGACTGTAGACAAGACTGGTTGGATTCTAGTCATAGACGTACTATTCATGTATAATTTTAGGTAGATATTTGTCTTTCCACAGATGTTTTCTTGTTGTAAGAAGAGTATATTAGCAGGTAATTTTTTCTTCAGCCCTGATTCTGATCCACAACTAGAATAGTTACATCAAGTAGCTCGACAGAAATGCTAGACAACTCTAGTCAGCAGTTGAGAGAATGTAGGAAAGCACCAACCTTTGTAATGGGGGAAGTAGTAACACTACCATCAACAAAGGGACTTTACAATTCAGTTGATTTCAAGTCACTATTTTCCATCACTAAGCTGTCTTGATTTGAAAAGCCTGCAGTCATTATGGGAACTGAATAGCTTTGCTAAATGTAAAGTTACTGTTGATGATGTCCAAGGTTTGTATTTCAGGGAAGGGAAAGGGAAAGTACCAAATCGGTCTTTCCTGATTCAATTTACTAAGCATATAGCACTAAAGGTTTTGGCTATTTAAAAAAAAAAAAAAAAAAACACAGGGTTACTGTAAGATTACATGGACAAAAATTAAAAAGGACATGCATGATAGTGGAAAGTAAGATTTTTATAAACTTTCAACAATCCATTCCAATACTTAACTGTTAACTGGATCAAAAGTACAGAGCCCAGTAAGGATAAGCTACACACACCTAGGTATCCTGTGATATATGGCCTGATGGCATGGCAGCCATCTTTGTGCAAACATCATAGTGTACCTAAACTATAATGAAATCACAGAATGTTCTCCATTTGTCAAACAACACATGATACGATTTAATAAGACGAAAAATGACAGGCAAATGCTGACTAATCACATTTTAATATGTGGAAATGGCTGGAGAGAGAAAGTAACAAATGGTCTCAGTAAGGACAGCTCTGTTTTCAGTAAATGCACCCTGTAGCTACTCAACACTGTGGAAGTAAGAATGTTAATGCAAGAAAAAGTGGAAACATGCTATAGAAGAGGTAATTTTGGAATGGGCATAAAGCACAGCTGGGAGAGTACGATCTTCCTTCTATTTTGTTAACTAGACACAGATTGGACTCCCAAGACATTTTGTTCACGGCATCCTATTGGCTGCCAACCATCAGGCACCCCTACCTACTAATTCAGTGCCAGTAATAAGCTGGCTTCACAGTAATGTTTATGTTGTGCCCAAGTACAAATCACAGTATTACATGACAGTAACATCAGATGCTTCTTGGAACAATCCTGAAAGTGGATGGTCTATGCTCAACACAATGTTAATTAAGCAGTATTACAACTTTTCTGTGTTCCATGAGGGAAAGGGTTTTGTGCCCAAGTAAATTTGAGAAATGAATTAAAATTAAATGGGACTATTAACTGCTGGATTCTTCAGAGTCCTCAATGTATGTCTTGTGAATTTACAAGGTGAGCCATGGGAATATGAAATACTTTTCAAACTTACTTTCCCTTCTTCAGAGGTGCACTTGTAGGGATTTGTTCAGTGGAACACAGATTTTGGGAAAGGGGGAGTTTTCCTAAACAAGTACTATTAAGACAAAAAATTTACAAAGATGGCAAGGACATGCTTTTAGAATGATGATATTCACTTTAAGATTTTTTAGAAATTAATATTTAATCAACAGTAATTTAATTTTACAAGGAAAGCAGACCAAAATGATCCATTTTCCACAGAAAATAGAAGGTAAACTTCAGGATTAAACTTACCAAACCAATTCAAAATTTTCCTTAAATGTGCCAAAGGGGTATAGGATAAGAAATTATGAGGGCTGTTTGTTTTATTTCATCTACAGAATGTTTTGCTAAAGACTATATCATTTTCAACTTAAATGAGTAACAGTTTTACCCAAACTCTTGAAACAGTTTGAGACACTAAATAGTATCTTTTAATGTTTGTAAAATTTTACGGGTTTCAGGAAAAATACACAATGGCAAACCTGAAGGGTTGATACAAATGTAATAGTATTTTCCATTTTTAAGGAAATCTAGTACTTACCAGATTTGTAAATAATTATGATTTTCAGTGCTCAAAACAAAAGGGAAATCTAAGAGATATTCCAAACTTCTCCACTTTATAAGGTCAAGAGACTAAGGTCTGGGAAGTTTTAAAAACTTACCTCTAATAACCCAGTTCTTAAATTATTTCTTTCCATTTTTGATAGAAAATTAACATCCTTTAAAATACAGTGAACAAAATAAATAATCACATGTTCATCATAAGTCAAATCTTAAAAGCATTCTACAAATTGAAAGTTAAGGGGGAAAGTGTGTGTAATGTGTACATACACATACGACTCTTTTACCTGGAACTGACCAGATGTACATGTGTTCATCTCTGGTGACATGGTGGCTGTCTGACCAATGGAAGCGATTTTTTCTGCAGCAGACAGTGGTTTCAACGGTTCCTTGGTGGGCTCTAACATACCCTGAAAAAGATGTGTTAGTCATTAGCTGGGGGCGGGAGGTACCAAACCATAAACTCCAATCTAGCAACAAGAGGAAAGAAAAAGCTAGGTCATCAGGAAAGGCACTCAAGACAGAAGTAACTATTCTTATGTTTATCAAAGATCTTACAGGATTATATTTCTGCAATCACACTTTTTAAGCATTTTAAATCAGATGTTTTAAAATGCATAGTTGCTCCTGTCACAGAAAAGTAAAGCACAACTGAGAACAATAACCTGTCACATCTAGACCCTAGGAATCCAACACTTTTAGAACATTTAGGACATTGAAACTGCAGGAAGAGGCACCCTTCACATACTGCCTGTTGTAGTGGCTCTTGGAGAAGTGAGAACTGATTCTAACACAAGTGTGACTTAGATCCTTGAGTGTGGATTTAAGTGTTTGGTCCTCATCTCCACCAAGGTCATTCTACTTAGTTCCTTGGATTGGCAGAAAAGACACAGCTATGGCTGTTTCAAGGGAAAAATAACTCATATTCCACTAGGTTTGTAATAAGGGTAACACAGTTTCTGAGGAAGACACTCAGGTACAGAAACATGACAAAAAAAAAATCGACATTTCTGTATCAACACTTCACTGAACAGAAAAGTAAGAATAATCCAGGCTAATGACCTGGAAGAAAACCAACCTTTTACTTTTCTAAAATAATTTTTGGAGCCAGTGCTATGGCACTGTTGGTTAAACCACTGCTTGTGACGCCAGCATTCCATACTAGAATACTAGTTAGAGAGTCCTGACTGTTCCAAGTAATTAGGCCTCTGCCACCCACAAGATGGACTCTTGGCTTTGGCTTCAATGTGCCAAAAGGTTTGCAGCCTTTTGGAGAGCCAACTAGCAGACAGACGACCTTTGTCTGTCTTTGTTATTCTGCCCGTCAAATATGTTTAAAAGCCTAAAAATTTCTCAATAAGCTCCTGGATTTTATCAGTTAAAAGTCATATTGCAAAGGTCACCTTAAATTGGGTGGGAAAAAAAACCCACAAGGTGGGAGGAATCAAAACTGTCAAGTTAATAATGAAAGAATCTATACATTTCTAAAAATAAGCTTTCAGGAAACCCTCTCCCATCCCATCCAAGTTAAGGAAAGCAATTATAGATGCAATTCTTATACACATAAAAGGCTTTAGTACCAAAAAGATGAAGTTCATAATCTAACTTCACATCATATATATTAGTTTTGGATATCTACTGTGCTTTCAGGTCCACTATGATTAGTCTTAGCCAAATTTCCTAATTTGTACTATCTTGTAAATCAGTGGTTCTCTTAACTGTGATCCACAATCAGTTTATTCATGACCTTGCATTTGTCAGCTGGGCATGGTATCCAAAAACTTTCATTTCAACAAGTCTTTTTAGTGATTCCAATAGACGCCAAAGTTTGAGAATTAGTAATTCAAAGGATTACTTCACCATGTGAGATCAGAAGATTACTATGCATCTCTAGAGGGTAGTGCAGTAAGAGCTGTAATTAAATTAAAAGTGAATTTCCAGATGAAAGAAATCAGAGATGGAAGAGGGAAAAAACATTTATATCCACTAAATAAACTGATACAGTAAAGGTTGTAGTCAAGGCGGAGAAACACCCACCACTAGAATAATCATAAACGTCAAAGAGCTGGCCAATGTGCTGAAGTAGGTTGCTGCCTCGCATGAAAACTCCCTATTTCCAATAAGGACCTGAAAATATACTGCCAACAATCTGTGGGGCGCTACTAATCCACTGCAAAGAAAAAATCAAAAAACAAAAACTCCAAACACCAAATCCCAGGTGATATTTACAAACTACAGAAAAGAGCACATTTCTATTCTGGAATAAAAAGAATTCCAATAAAACATTTACATACACCTGTGCAGTATGCTACTAGATTTTCTACCTTTCTCTCTATACCTACAACATCATGATACACTTAAACACCAAAAAAACTTGTATCTATTCCTAAGGAACTATAGGTCTGTGATAAAATGGGAGAAAATGCTGGGTGGGAAAACAGAGATGGAGGAACCTTATACCTAAAAAACTGGATCATGGAAAGTTAAAGTACAACTTAACCATTTATAAAGGTATAAAAACCAGAAACTGAGAAAAAAGCTCAAGTACAGAAAAGTCCACAAAATAAAACTATAAAAGACAGACATCTTAACTCAATAATTAGTGCTTATTTATAGAAAAAGTTGGTAGATTAAAAAGATCAAATTCCACAACAAATTCATGTTCACATGCATGTAATGATATGTGTGATTTAAATTATATACCAAGAATTCCTTGGTTATTTACTTTTTAAACACTTAAGTTTTAAAATGTAATTATAACCAATAACTTAAAAAAATTTTAACAGATATTTTTCTTCACCAATAACTCAGACACAGCAAAAACACAAATTTTAAAACATGACTGTCTCGAAAAGAAACAGAATAACACCTCAGTTTTCTGGAACTACCTGGCATATCTGAAAAAAAAAAACAAAAGTCAACACATTCAAGCAACAGTAACAGGAAAACTAAGGGCCCACTAGGACTTTGGTTCTTTTTCATTTACTATAATCTGTTACCTCCAAGTTTTTGTGTTTCCACAGCTCCAATATATCATTATTTAATTCACTAGATCAAAGTAAATTGCCTTTCAGTCTTTTGACCTTTATTTTATTCAAAAGGTAGGGTGAAAGAGAACCAGAGACCTTCTATCTATTGGTTCACCTTCCAAATTCCTGCAAAGAGCCAGGGCTGGCCTAAGCTGAAATTAGGAACTCAGAGAGCATCATCCAGGACTCCAATGTGAGTGGCCGTGACCAGAGTCACTTGAAACTCTATTCCAGGTATTCCAATTTGGGAATGCAGGCAGCCCAAGTAGAGGCTTCTCCTGTCATGCCACAATACCTACCCCAGGCATCACTTACAATTTGGAAGTAGGAGAGAGTGCTCTCATGTGCTGGCTCACTCCCTAAATGCTCACAGCACTACACAGCTGCGGACCAGTAGTTGGGAATGCAATACAGGTCTCCCATTTACATGAGGCAACAGTGCTGCCTCCCAGGGTCTGCAGAAGGAAACTGGTGTCCAGAACAAAAGAGGGCCCTGAAGTATGGTACTCCAATATGGAATCTCAAGGGTGTTAAGTGCAGAGAATCCTTCAAATGTGCATATTACATAGTTGTAAATGTATAGTTGTAAAAATACTTTTCCAATATCTGATTAGTACAAAAATGTCCTGGGATCAAAATTTGAAACCCATGCCCAAGATTCCCATACTAAATGCTTTTAAAAATAGACCTTTATATCATGCTGTTTAAGATGATTTTATAGAATAAACAGTTATATATGCAGAGTGTTGTACTTACCAATCCTGCTGCATACATGGGTACTATAACGGGTTGCTTCTTATTGCCTGTGAAGAGCTACATATGTAAGAAAGAACATACAGAGAATGATCTGTCATATAATAGTATACAAAATATGATTACAATATTACACACACTGTAACTGAAACACTGAAGAAACTGATAAACTGTCTATATGTGGTTCTCATCTTAAATTTAAGGAAAAACACTTAAAATTTTTTATAGAAAATAAGTATTAAAGAAAAAGTGTGGTGTGAAAGTCAAGCTCAAAGGGCTGATGTTGTAGCATAGGGGGCAAAGCCAATGCCTGCAATGCCAGCATCCCATTTGAGTGCTGGTTTGTGTTCCAGCTGCTCCACTCCCAGTTCAGCTGCCTGCTAATGGCCTGGGAAAAGCAGTGGAATATGGTCCAAGTGTTTGAGTTCCTACCATCCACGTGGGAGACCCGGATGACGCTTCTGGATCAGTACTGACTGTTGTGTCCATCAGGAGACTGAAATCAATGGATGGTTAATGTGTTGTACCTTCTCCTTAATGCTATCAACAAATTAAATCTAAACATAAATAAGTAAATAAATAAAGCCAGTATGGACTGGGTATAAGGCATAGTGGCTAAACAACGGAGTCCTAAAATTTGACAACGGCTCTAATGTCTGATTGCAGCTTCTTGCTAGCGGACACCTGGGAAGGCAGCAGTCGTGGAAAGTAGCTGGGTTCCTGCCACCCAAGTGGGAATTTCGGATTGAGCATCTGGCACAAGGACTCAGCCCCCCAGCCACTACGGGCATACAGAGAGTGAACGAGCAAAACAGAACTCTTACAACATGTTCAAAATAAATGAACATCTAAATGAACCAATATTTATTTTTCTGAGACTGCTTATCACAGCCTGAAGAGTAGCATAATTTAAAAGCATGCATAGATTGATGAGAGGATTTCTGAAAGTTGTAACAAACTCACAATGTTTCGCGTGTCTATTCCCAAGGAGCACAAAAGCTGCTTGTTGCTGTGGGAGCCACCCCACTGGTATCTCAAGCCATGTGCATCGTGGATGTCCTGCAGCTCAGTCCACACATCCAACAGTTCCCTGCAAGGGCCATGAGGTCATCAACATGACAGGTCATTTAACACCTTTCGCTTTTAATAGCCACAACATATCCAACTCCAATTAATCTTATGTCTAACATGCATAATTTAGCTATTACTGGAATAATCAAGAACTAATACTTGGCCATCAGAAAAGTTAAGCACACATAAAATGCCAGTAATCAAGGAGAAATATAACTCATATTTTGTTATTGTAAAGGACAAATCACTCAGTATTCCACCTTAATAAAGCTATGTAGGGGCAAGTGTTCTTGGGATGCTCACATCCTATATCAGAGTAACTAGCTTCAACTTCAGTTCACCTGCTTTAATCAAACTTCCTGCTAATGCACACCCTGGAAGGCAGCAGTTGATGGATCAGTTCTGGGGGCCCTGCCACCCACATGGGAGACCTGGATTGTGTTTTGGGCTAATGGTTTTATCCTGGCCTTCCCCAAGATGTTAGCAAATTTGCAGAGTGGACAAGTGGATATAAAACCTTTTTCTCGTGTCTGCCTTTCAAAATGAGTTTTAAAAAAAAAGGCTATTCAATATCTGCGCTTTCTTGACTCCTCATTCATAAACATAGCTGCAATTAAAGTCTATATCAAATTTTATATTTTCCCCAATTTTAAGCATTTTCTAGTATAGCAGCACTGTCCCCTCACCCCAGTTTGTTTTCTGCAGTTTGTTACTCGTTGTTAACTATACTCCAAAAATATTAAATAGCAAATTGAAATACTTTGCTGAGTTTTACATTACACATTACTTTGGGTGTTCACCTCATCACATAGGCACTGTATCATATTGCAAGGAAAAGATGGGTGAGTGCTGTACAATAAAACATTGTAAAACATAACATTCTTCTAATATTTGGGCATACTGCTGCAAATGTGTTTTACTGTTGTTAATCTTACTGTGCCCAAGTTTAAAAATCAGCCTTTATCACAGGTATGTACATGTAAGAAAAAACACAATATATAGAGGGTTGACTGTGAAAGTTCTGGGATGCATCTCCTGTGCAGAGGTTTGGAGGGGACCACATGTTTTCCAATGGCTGTGTAACGTTCTCTCAGGCTGGTACATTATCATTTATATAACCATAATCCTGCTGTTCTAAAGCCATTTTATTGTTCGGCTCCTATTATTAATAAGGCAATGAAAATCTTCCTGTATTTTATGATGCATGTTATACAACTGCATTATTTCCTTAGGATAAATCTCTTCAGGACAAATTACTGAATCTTTTTAAAGTATCAACTATAACTAGCACACTAAAAATTTAACCAATTTAAAGGTGGCAGAGAAAGTAACTTTCTGAAAATCTCTCTTCTTGCCAAACTAAGAGCCAAGAAGCAAAAAACACAATCTCCACCTTGAGTGAAGTTTAGAGATACCTAAAACCCCACACCACCAATGCCCAGGTGACAAGCAGGTTGAAGGAGTAACTGGTTTAGCTCAATGGAAGGACAGAATGCTTCTGGGGTAGACAGTGATAGAATGCAAAAGAACAGTCCAAGAATGATAACTAACCTCATAAATGGAAAGTACAAAATCAATTTAGGTCCTGTCACATCATAGGCATTCCGGAAAGAAAAAACAGAAACAATGGAGAAAAAGTAATTGTCAAGGAAAAGGACAAGGGAAATGATTAATAAAAAGAACAGATGCCTCCAGATTGAATGAAGCTACAAATCTAATAAACTTTTACCTTCCATTTTTTTTTTTTCTTTAGAAGGGTAATCTAAGTGAAGGGAAGTCTCAAGACAACACATATAAGACATCTGAAAGAAACCATTCTGGATGCTGACAGGATAATGGTGAGCTCCAGAGGAAAAAGTGGAATGTACAAAATAAAACTGTAGTTTTAAAATCATTTATTTATTTAAAATGCACAGCAACACAGGAAGAAAGAGAGAAAGATTTCTTCCACCTGCTGGTTCACTCCCCATATGGCTACACCAACCAGGTCTGGGCTAGTTTAACTAAAGCCAAAAGTCAGGACAGCCATCCTGGTCTCCCACATGTGTGGCAGGGGTCCAGGCATTTAAGCCACCATCTCCAGCCTTCCTAGCATTAACAGAAAGCTGGATGGAAAGTAGAGTGGCTAGGACTGGAACTGGCATTCTGACATGGGATGCTGGCATTGCAAGCAATATTACCCCAGATGCCACAACAATGGCCCCTAAAACTGCACTGACAGGCTGTTGGTGGAAAGGAAGGAATGCAGAAAACAAAACAGACAATTAAGCTCAGGAAAAAAACTGTACTATAAAGGTAACAGGAGCTTAGGAGTGAGTAATATTTACATGATAATACCATTGTTACATTAAAAATGAAAATTGTAATAAAGTAACAAAAATAAACTATGATTTAAGTATACTAGAAAGATGAAGGGAGTAAAATGCAGACTAAAACCCAAATTCTCACCCATCATGTTAAGAAGCCAAAAACATATAGTTTAATCAACTGATTAGAACACTGAAACAAATGGCTCAGAATTGAAAAGCAGGGCATTTTTTCATTTTAAATCTTTTAGCACAACATTACTAAACTTTATCAATAATGTTTTAGGACCTTAAATGTTTTAAGGTAACCTTATAAATTAAGTCTGTTGAAGCAAACAAAAACATCTGCTATCTAAAAACTGTCTACTACTTACCCACTTTCAGCTAAGGCCTCTCTTGTTTTTACTGGCAGGGTGCTTGTGTCCAGCAAGTGCTTCAGGGAAGTAACTTCCTCTTCAGCATCAGGGACAAATATGGAAGGGAAGCATGCTTCGAAAATGCGCTCCAGGCGGTTTAGTAAAGCTGTCTGCATCAAAACATCCCCCCCCCCACCAAAAGTTTATTTTCAGTTCTCTGATTTTAAAAATGTCAGTTTTGTATTTAAAACACACTACTAATGCAACAGAGGGAGGGAAACTACCATTACAGAAAACAGTAAGTAAATAGAATTAACTACTCATAGCATAATTGTTTGAAATGATTAAATAATCATGGTGCTGATACATGAGGTGGCAAACAAATACATCAAGCACCATAGCTGGTATATCAGATATAGCATTTTACTTAATTACAAAAGTTCTATTAATTATTACTGAATTATACAGTGAGATAGTAATCTCAAAGTCTGAATAATCTACCCCAAACAAAAACAACAACAAAAGACAGCTTTCATATTCCTTCCACAGCACTGAGATATTTTTACCACCATCAATGGACTTTAGATTTAGAATGCTTGTGAAAAGAACTGTGCTTTATAACTGAGCAGAACCTTTTACTTGGACATAAATCCTTGAATTTTGAATGCATTTAAAAATATCTATGCTGCTAACAATACAAACTAAAGTAGGAAACAATGTCTATTTTCACTAAGAAATTCAACAGTTCATTTATCATTTTGATGAACTATTCTTTCAGAAATTCCTTCTCTCTACTTTGTTACATATATAAATATATATTTTATATACATGTAATTGAATAGAACACTATTTTCCCTCTACATACTGCCTGGAACATTTTCACCAAGAATGACCAGATAAATTCCTTAGCATTTTAGAGTACTTCCCATAAATTAAAAGTTGCTGGGTTTAGATTATCTTTGACACTATTAGTTTTATTATATATTTGCAACCTATAATATTTATTCCCATTCCCTCAACTATATTTCCAATATATGTAAGACAGTGCTCAACTAACATCAATTTGCTGTTTAAACACCAAATAATACAAACTGTTATAAGTTAAAGTCTGTTTGAAAATTAAGTATACTAACAAGAGCAAAAAAGTGGTACTTTCTGCCAATTAATAAAAGTAAAGACTAATTTTTTTGGGTCATACAGTGAGAAAATAGGAAAATGAAAAACAAAAGCAAAAATTTCCATGAACATATTTCCTAAACCAAAATCTCTCCTGGAAACTCTACCAGAACGTCATTAGTCTCAGGTTACTCTTCTGCTAACTCTACAAAGTTATTCTAAAGTGTTCATTATATCCCTGTGTGTTACATGGGAAAAGGATCTCACTATCAATTAGGAACCCTAAAGCAAAGGGTAGACGCCTGTTCCCAAGATGCATGAAACCTGAGTGTGCCAAGGGGACCCAGCCTGCTTACACAGAGGGCACAGACACTACTTTTAAAGGGATCAGATGACCTGCTAATTGGAAACACTAGGACTGCTGCTTCCTCCTGGGCAAGGAAGGTAAACAAAAACTTGTGTTTGATCAAATTTTATTTTTGTGAAAATCAGTGCATAATCTTTATTATCATTTTAATGGGATGAAAAAAATGCTGGTCACAGAATTTGGACAATATTTCCTATAACCAAATACCAGCATCTGGGCACACCATTGAACAAATGAGTGAACTCCATTTGAGAACAAATACTAACCTAGTCACATCAATATTTACTTCTTCCTCCCCAAGCACATAAAATGTGGGAAACTTTTAAAAGACAGTTTCATGTACATTTACAATTAGACATAAAGCGAGTTTCTTCAAATCTTTTACTAAACAAGGGCAGGGGTCAGCAATCTTTTCTGCAGACAGCTGAAAGTAAATATTTTAGGTTTTGTGGGTGTGTTTCAATGAAACTTTATTTACAAAAACAGGCAGCAAGACAAATTTGTCCCACAGTTCTCTGACCCCTGAGGTAGGGCAACCAGTAACAACAGGAAGCCACTAACAGCATCACCCACCACAAAGAAGGAACTCAGCAAGAAAGGAGACAATTAACAAAGAGTTCTAATTACAATTAAATTTGTTCCGATATGCAATTATATTTATTTTGACTATCAGTTTGATGCAAAAGGGATCCCACAAAAACAGCTTCTCACTACTACCTTGGTTATGGTAATAAATACTGCCAAATTTCTTACTACTAGTTCATTCCAATAAATAAATGACTGATATATTACTTCAATAGAGAACTGCACACTCAGGAACTAAGTATCTGCATTCATAAATTATAGATTTCAGAGGCTGACTCACAGGGTGACTGATGAATTAGTGGCACTCTGTAAGAAGCAGCAGCAGCTTTTGGGCCCGGCGGCGTGGCCTAGTGGCTAAAGTCCTCGCCTTGAACGGGCCCCGGGATCCCATATGGGCGCCAGTTCTAATCCTGGCAGCCCCATTTCCCATCCAGCTCCCTGCTTGTGGCCTGGAAAAGCAGTCGAGGACGGCCCAAAGCTTTGGGACCCTGCACCCGCGTGGGAGACCCGGAAGAGGTTCCAGGTTCCTGGCTTCAGATTGGCGCAGCACCAGCCGTTGTGCTCACTTGGGGAGTGAATCATCGGATGGAAGATCCTCCTCTCTGTCTCTCCTCCTCTCTGTATATCTGACTTTGTGATAAAATAAATAAATCTTTAAAAAAAAAAAAACAACAAAAAAAGTAGCAGCTTTTGTCATTACGATTATTATTAAACAGATGATACCTATAGATGCTAAGGCTTGCAAGGGAATAAAATGATTGTCAAAATCAGGCTCAAGACTCACTAAGGCTGTTCCTCTACCACTATTTAACATTCTAAATCATTTTGAAAGCATCTGCCTCAGGGCTGCTACAATGGCTCAACAGCGTATTTCTCCACCTTTCAGTGCAGGCATCCCATATGGGTGCTGGTATATGTCTTGGCTGCACCACTTCCCATTCAGTTTTCTGCTTTGGGCCTGGGAAAGCAGCAGAAGACACCCCAAGTCTTTGGGACCCTGCACCCATGTGGGAGACCTAGAAGAGGCTCAAGGCTCCTGGCTGTTGTCTTTGGATCAGCTCAGCTCCAGCCTTTGCAGCCATTTGAGAAATGAACCAGAGGATGGAAGGTCTTTCTGTGTCTCTTGGTAAATCTACCTTTGCAATAAAAATAAGTCTTAAAAAAACATCTTCCTCCATCTACCAATTTCTTCCCTCCAGTTTCTGTTAGATTCCACATGAATCTTAAGGATTTTAAGTTTTGGGTACTGTCATTTGTGACTATGTTAACTGCATTATGATACAAAAAAAGCATATTAAGTATGTTTAGCAAGTACACTAAAGCTAAAAGTTTGAAATCTTGATGAAAAATAGGCACTTTTAACAGTTACAAGAATGAAACTAATAAAATTCCAAGAAGGAAAATTAAATAACTTACCACAAGAATAATTTCCCTTGGGAGCAGAGAAAATTCTTTCAAGAAACAATTTCTTAAAGATTATAATTAGATACTAAAATTTCCTAAAATTATTGTTATTTTAAGCATAAAATTTCAGTACTTGAAATGAAGGGCATCTTGCCACTGCTAAGATTTCAGATATCTACTTTTCAGGAGTATTTCTGGATGATTATATTAAAATTTAACTGTTTTAAAGTATATACAATTTTACCCTCAACTACCATTCAAAAACAATTTAATATATACATTAAATTAAATAAGTAATAAAATATGGTGTCTTACAAAAACTAGAGCCAATAAAATAAACTTGCATGTGTTCTAATATTTCTGAGTAAAAAGGAACTTTGTTTATATTATTATCCTAATGATAGGAACTCATAGACATAATAGGAAACCTGGATTTTAATAAATGCTCACACTGCCCAAGTTTTTAAACTCCTTGTAGTCGATGAACTCAGACATTAAACAACGACACTTACTAACATATTCCAGTAGTTGTGAACTTATATTCCAACAAATTATATTTAACCATTTGGGAGTGAGGGTAAAATCAGCCTGACTTGATTTCTGGTTTGCTTAGGCAGACAAGGCAGATTATGTAAAGCAAATAGCAGAAAACCCCAAATGAAAACACGTAAGGGCCTAACTCAACACAAGATGCAACAATCCAAGGGCCAGCACTGGGAGAAGGTTCCTGTCTTGGCTGCTCCATTTCTGATCTAGCTCCCTGCCAATGGTCTTGAAAAACAGTGAAAAATTGTCCAAGTGCTTGAATCTCTGCCACCCATGTGGAAGACCTGGAAGCAACTCCTGGTTAAGGCTTCAGCCCAGCTCCCATTATTGTGGCCATTTAGAGACTGAACCAGTGGATGAAAGATGGAAGATTTCTCTGTCTTTCTCTCTCTGTAGCTCTTTGAAACAGATAAATATTGAGAAAAAAAAAAAAAAAGCAAAGGCATAACATGGTATATTATATTAGGTTTTGATAGGGCTTATCATGTACCAGGCATTAAGTCTCCTAAGATCCATGTCTTTGGTAACAACAGATCTCCACTTTATGGATGGAAACACAAAGCACCACGAGGTTATGACTGTATGTACTTCAGGACACACAGCTTCAGCGTAGGTGCTCTTACCTATTTCACGGTCATCAAAGCAGCTCCAAGTCCAATTTCTAAAAACTACAAGCACTTTTTTAGAATGAATGACTTTGCTCTAGTTTCTGAATTTTCAGTATCTGGGTTCCTACAAATGGTTAATATAGGAATGTTAACCCAATCAGTATGCACTAGGTTAAAAAAAAAAAAGGCAATTCATTTTAAAACTGCAGGGGGCATAGCTGTTTTACTTTTCAGTTGGGGGCAGCATGATGGCTCAGTGGTTGAAGCTCTGGAACCCCATATGGGTGGCCAGTCTGTGTCCTGGCTGGTCCACTTCCCATCCAGCTCCCTTGCTTGTGGCCTGGAAAAGCAGTAGAAAGGACAGTCCAAAATCTTGGGACCCCGTATCTGTGTGAGAGACTGAGAAGTGGCTCCTGGCTTTGGATGGGCTACTGGGGGCCATTTAGGGAGTGGGCCAGTGGATGGAGAGTTTTTCTCTTTGTCTTTCCATAAATATGATCTGCTTTTATACTAAAAATAAGTGAATCTTTAAAAATTTAGTTCACTGTAAGCCATCTTAATAATTTTCTTTTCCTTCCCTTTATTTTATCTTTTTATTTTTTAGGTTTGCTTTATTTATTTGAAAGGCAGAGTTAGAAGAAGGGGAGACAGAGATCTTTCATTCCACTGGTTCACTCTCCAAATGGCTACAACGGCCAGAGCTGGCCAGACCAAAGCCAGGAACTTCTTCTGGGTTTCCCATGTGGGTACAGGGGTTCAAGCACTTGGGCCATGTTCTGTTGCTTTCCCAGCACATTAGCAGGGTGCTGGATAGAAAGTGATGTATCCAGGACTGGAACCACATACTCACATGGGATGCTGGCACCGTAAGCAATGGCTTCACTTGCTATGCCACACCAGCCCCTTCCTTTTTACCATCACACTATATACCTACCTAAGGTCAATTTATATAGTCAGCGTAGGGTCTAACACCCTACTCTAAGGTCTACGGCCCACAAAACTTTCACCAGTTCATGAAGATGTTTTAATGTTATTATTAATATATCCATCTTTATATGAAATAATAGAATTTTAAGCATGTTTTAATCCAGATGTTTGTGGAGTCATAAGTGGCCTAGATGTCATATCTTCTCAAGTATATTAGTTTGTGTAACTTTTTTCTCTCCTTCCTAGTTTTCTCTTTATTCACATTTGTGTTTATTTTCCAATTAGGGTTATTTATTTATTTATTTATTTATTTATTCATTGATTACATTGTATTATGTGATACAGTTTCGTTGGAACTGGGAATCACCCCACCCTTCCCCCCGCCCTCCTCCCATGTGGAATGTTCCACCTTGTCGCATATCCACTGATCAGGTTCTTTATTTTTTTAACTGTATCTGTAATTATTTTTCCAATAAAGATCAGACTTCTGGAGAAGAAAAAAGTGATTAGCTACCCAAGGATTTAATCTACTAAATGGAGCATAACATCATATATAAAATCATTTTTATGTATAATTTTATTCTCAGTTCTATGTTATCTCTATGTCTCAGGGTAAGGGAAGAAGTCCTGGCATATATAAGTAGCCATTTCTCTTTATCTCACTGGTACAAACCAACAATATTAGCTTTCCAGCTGGTAGGATGCACCCACAAGTAAGTTACAAATCTTTCAAAAATCCTGAAAGCTACTTCAGACATAGGGTACTCCCTCTTAAAACGGTTCACTATATGTATCATGTATTAACTTGACTGGGCCATGAAGTATTTACATACCTGGTTAAACCTGACTCAGGGCATGCACAAGAATGTTTCCTGATGATAATAATCATTTGAATTGGCAGTGTGAGGAAAGCAAATTGCCTTCCTTAATTTGAGTAATTCTCACCCATCAACCAAAGAACTGACCAGAATAAAGGACTAAGTAAGAGAGAATCCATCTTGAGCCATCAGTCTTTCCAGTCTTTGGATTCAAACTGGACCTGGGTTCTTCTTTGGCCTCCAGTCTGCAAGTTTTAGAACTACACTTAATCTTAGCCAAGAGGCCGAGAAGCAACAGGTTTTGGAACTGACAGCACTGGCTCCCCTGTGCCTCAGACTGCAACTACATCACGAGTTCTCTTGGTCCTCCAGTTTGTGAAATCTAGATATGGGAACTTCTCAAGCCTCAAACAATTTCCTTCTGTATGCCGCACACATACATCTTCGTTTGTTTATCTGAAAAATTCTAATATGCTATTTTATAAATGACTACATTGAAGTACAGTATTGCCAAATCTCATTCAACCTTCTGGAAGGGTGTTAATCAGACTGGGGATCCTAGATCCTTGTTTTTTTTACCACTCGAATATATATCACCTTTATGGTATCCTGTATTTAAGATGACTCTTAAAATTTCTTCAGCATATCGCTGGTTCATTTTTCTTTCCTGATTTAGGCCAGAAGCTGATTAATGTCACCAGTTTTATTATTGATAGCATTAGGTCTTGCACTCAAGTGGATGTTTAGAAGAAACATAAAATCCACTTGGTAACCTAATCTTCCATTTAAGAAGATACCTTATGCCTCATCACCATGAAATATTAAGTAAGATATCAAGTACAACTTACAAATGTATACATATCAATCCCCAATTCCCAACAAACAGTGATCAAGTATAATATTTACTATGTTTCAGACAAATGGCATGTCCCTTCTGCATATTTTCTGGGTAAGTTTAATAAAGTATTCATATTCTTATCTGTTTTCAAATTAAACACCAGAATGTCAAATTTTTCTTACGGAAAGGGAGCAAAAAATAAATGCTGTCCAAGCACTGAAAGAAAGCAAAGACCTGTAAAGCCAAAATCCCAAATCTTAATTTCCTCTCTTCCTTTTTGTTTTCAATCTTTAAAATAACATACATCCTGGTCTTGTGAATAAAAGTGTACTGGTTTGGAAATAACGAACCTTCTATTGTCATTTTGTTATAAGTCTTAGCCTAAAGAGTGAAGAACAAACAGTCTTTATTTCTTCCTCGGTTTTATAATGGAGACACTACTACTAACTGTCATTTAAAAAAATGTTAACAAAATACACTGGACTCTGGGCTCTGAGGAAAAATTATGAATGGCGGGAAGAAGCATGTCTTTAACAAATGCACATGTTTAAGTAACTTTTACATCAAAACTTCAACATTCTGAGGTAAACCCACAGTGGAATTGACTAAGAACATGTTCATAAGTTTGAAAAACTCTTGACTGGCTTTTCTTACCCAAGTAACAAATTATTATTAAGCCATATTTATTAAAAACTTAAGATACCTTTTTGTAAGTTAAAAAAGTGCTTAAAAAATCAAAAATAAAATAAAGAGGGTGGTGAGGCGGGACCTATATAATGTTACAAACATACAGTAAAAAGTAGAAGTCTAAAATGACAAGTACACTGTTAATATGACTTTACAAAACAAAACACTTATTCGTATTTGTCTAATTAAATTTAAACTGAATTCTAAAAGTCTCTCACAAAACAGAATTCAGACAAAAAACACCTGATGGCCTTCTGTTTAGGACACAAGTTGTATCCAGGTAAGATCCAACAGGAATAAATCATCTGAAACATTAACATTAAAAAACCTAATGCTTCATATGAGAGAATTTCTGTGCTATTCTGAACACTTTATCAGCTAGGTAAAATATATTAATAAAAATATTAATACACTTAATCCTTTCCAAAACAATTAGGCTATGTACTTTATCAACAAAATCTGAGTGCAAAGGAAAAAAGTACAGACCCTACGTCTCCTTCCTACCAGCAGGATAGGACTACAGACATCACTCAACCTTTGTCCACTTGTCCTTCAGGAAGCAGGACTTATCCATGACCCTACTTCACCTCTTTTTTTTTTTTTTTTTGCAAACTTGTAGCAGTTTCTCCCCCCAACATCCCACTCCAATCATTCTGTGTAACTTCTTCACCAACAAAAGCCTGAGGTCAGAGCCAAACAAATCTCAGTCAGTTTCAATGCATCCCTTCTCTCCTATGCGGGTTCTGGTTTATTTTTACAGAATAAATAAGTAATAAAACAATCATACTGCAAAATTTTCAGCAATTCTTTTTCATTCAAAAATTTAATTTGATCTTCAGAAGATTCCTTTGAAGATACCACTTCCTTTTTCATGGACAACTGAGTTCAGAAACAATACCCAAGGTCACAGAGCTTGTAAGAGACTGAGTCAAGATTCAAACTCAGGTCTGTCCAATTCCATGAAGCCCACGTGCTTTATTATCTTCTGTATCCAATTATCAAATCACATATAAATAATTTCAATCAAACTGTATGATGCAAGAAATTCCAATCTGAAGTGGTCATACTTTAAAAATTCATTAAAGATCATTTAATACTAGTGTCACCCTACACTCTATAGTTCGAATGAAACTTAATAGGGAAAGAGGGAAAAACCAATAGCTTTCGTTTTGCATTTTAATTAGTTCATTTCTTGTTTAAAATTGCAAAGTTCTGGTTCCATAAATTATTCAACAGCACTAATACAAACTTAACCAAACTTGGGCCCGGCGGCGTGGCCTAGCGGCTAAAGTCCTCGCCCTGTAAGCCCCGGGATCCCACATGGGCGCCAGTTCTAATCCCGGCAGCTCCATTTCCCATCCACCTCCCTGCTTGTGGCCTGGGAAAGCAGTCGAGGATGGCCCAAAGGCTTGGGACCCTGCACCCTTGTGGGAGACCTGGAAGAGGTTCCTGGTTCCCGGCATTGGATCAGCGCGTACCGGCCCGTTGCGGCTCACTTGGGGAGTGAGTCATCGGATGGAAGATCTTCCTCTCTGTCTCTCCTCCTCTGTGTATATCTGACTTTGTAATAAAAATAAACCTTTAAAAAAAAACAAAACAAACTTAACCAAACTTGTACATTCTGTAGCAACAGACTTAGCAAATTGGGCATGGCACAGTGGCCGGAATCCTTGCCTTGCACGCGCCAGGATGTGGCACCAGTTTGTGTCCCAGCTGTCCCATTTCCCTGCTTTGGCCTGGGAGGGCAGCAGAGGATGGCCCAAGACCTTGGGGACCCGCACCCACATGGGAGACCCCGAGGAGACCCTGGCTTCAGATCGGATCAGCTCCAGCCATTGTGGCCACGTGAGGACTGTGTCTCTCCTCCTCTCTGTATATCTTACTTTCCAATAAAAATAAATAAATCTTCAAAAAGAATTAGCAAATTAAATTACTTAAACACCCAAAGCCAACTGATAAGTGATTAGCTAGGCAGGCCAGTTGGTAATAATCATAAATTTCTCTTAATACATCAATATGTGAAAAGTATCAAAGCAATGATGTATGACTATTTACAGATTTAGGAAATATTTCCAATTAAAAACGGCTTTCATGGAAAAAAAAACTGGAGAAGTTTGTAGATTGATTTTATTCACCTTATCTTCAAAATGAGTCTGTGTTATATAAAAGAACTAGTCTCTTCCATACCCCTCAAGTTAAGGAAAGGTGAAATTTACCTTAGGACACAACTCAGGACTAAGGAACAACACAGATATCAAGGTATTCCTATAGGGGCCACTTCAAGTCAAAAGAAATCTTAATAAATCTCTGAATCAGTCTGAAACAGAAAAGGTTCAGGAAGGGCTGAAGGATACAAATATTCTCTGTGAAGAACCTATTACACAAGAAATGTGTACATTTATGAAAATACATAAGGCAAACAAATAAAATCCCTACAAGGGATGCAACATACACTTATCGTGGGAAGCCTGGAACCTAAATCTAAATTCAGCTCACAACCTTACCCCAGGTCTTCTAGTAGCTGTCAAATGCTGATGCCTAAATTTGCTTTTTTCTAACCTTTTTTCCTTTTAATTCACTATATCCTTCACCACAGGATGAGGTTTCATTTCTGCTTGCTCTTCGCTCCAATAAAAACTTCATTTCAATCTCCTAGGTCTCTGATGGATAAAATCAAGACATTTCCACACCCCCAAGTTTAAAAAAATCCAAAATTTCTAAACTTCTTAATCTTTGTAAATCACTATAAAAACAAAAAGTGAATTAGTAATGGAATAGTAAATTAGCTAATAACTGCTTATAAACATGCTATTTACATTCACCAAACCTAAATTAATTCTCTAAATAAAAATAGAAACATTGAGATAAAGAACAATCTTACCAAGCATGACAGTGAGACGATTTATAGTCTTCTAAAACAGTGTAAAACACGTAGCTAACCAACAAATCAGGCAAAAACTAAACATCACAAAGATGCCTTTAACAGTACTCAGTCAAAAAAAAAATTAACATTGAATTAGAAACCTCCACAGCAATTAATGTCATATGAAATGCGGAAAATTAGTAAATACCTGAACTGCCGTGGCCGATTCCTGTACATGGCCACCAGCAACTGCTCCTCTGGCAGTGGCCGGAGGGACACTGTGCGTTCTCGGGGTTCTTGGAGTGCCAGTGTTTTCATCTGTCCTATGTGACTGCCAAGCTGCCTTTCGATGATGAGCTTCTGTAGTCTGCTGGTCTCCAAAAGCAGCCCAAGAACAACCATCTTTTTCTTCATCCTCAAAAGCATTCCAGTCTGCAGCTTGGCTAGGCCCAGCTGAACTGAAGTCTGCAAAATCATCCGAGTCTTGAAAAGCACTGTAGGCCTCCTGGATGTCTGGCCCAGAATCAAAATCTCCAAACTCACCTTCTTGTCCATTTTTCAGTTTTAAAGCAGGTCCAGTACCTGGTCCACCAGACTCTCTTGCCAACTGACATCCCTCTGATAAACTGTCAGAAGTTTGTCTTAGGTTTGACTCAGTAAATACCATTTCCTCTTGGCAAGAAGCAGTATTTGTATCCCCAAATTCTCCAAAGTCATCACCTGGTTCACTAAAATGTGGAAAGTGCTCTGAAGACTCTTCAAAAGTGACGTCACTCATTGAGTCTTGAGTACCAGTAACACACGGTGGAGTTGTGCCACTGGCTGTGCCAAAATCACCAAAATCATCCTCATTACAAGTCACAAAATCATTACTACTATCACCATTTTTTACAGAATCGTCCAAAACATTTTCTTCAGTGGGATCAATGTTCAGGCTTTCAAAATTAGTAAACTTCCTACTTTCTTCTTTGGAAAAACCAACTGAATCCCCAGCATCAGAAATTTTAATAGAATCCACGGACAGGTCATCACATTTAGTGTTAGACAAATCACGTCTCTCTTCAGCTTTACATTGCTCTCTCCTGATGGCTTCTGAATCATCAGCTGAGTCTACCAAACTCCATGTCTTTGTTTCAGGGTCTGGATTTATAAATTCATCCTGCTGCAAAGCTGGAAGTCCTGGTTGCTCAACACTGAAACCTCTGCTAGCCGTGACACTTATTTCTGAAACACAAACCTGGTCCTCCCCATCAGTGTCTCCTTTATTGTCACAGCTTCTACTCAAAGAGAGCTGTACAGAATTCAGTTCACTGGCTCTGTTAATTTTCTTGTTTTCCTGAATAGTTAGTGCTTCTCTATCATTTAAGACTACACATCCTATTTCTTCAAGTTGTATCCTTTCCTGTTTGGAAAATGTGGCAAAATCTGTGAATTCATCAGCAGGCCTCAGCGCAGAGTCTCCGTTACTAGTGCCATGAGTGCTAGGAGGCTTCCGTCCGTCTGAATGGGCTCCGCTGTCCAGATCATCGGTTCCCTGAGGATTTACAGTTTCCAGCCCTGCAAACCCATTTGTCAAAATCTCCAGACAGGGCAGCTTTTCACCATTGCAGCTCTCTAACTGCATGTTTTGATGAACGACATTCTCCTCAGTTCTAAAATCTCCTGGAAAGAAACTTTCTGGTGTTCCAACATTCTGTCTCTGCTCTATGACTTTATTTAAAACTCCTGGGCTTTCAGAGGAATCTAAAGTTTCACATGAAATTATTTCTTTGCTGGTGGTAGAAAGCAAAACATCAGATTGTCCTTGCACAGGAGAAGATTCAGCAGTGATGTCCTTATCATTTCCATTTTTAATGGACTTAAAGCTTGTAAGGCCATCTACGTTTTCTGAGAAATTGCAAACTGGCATAAAATGGTTTGAAGGTACAAACTCTTCCTTGGGACGAGTATAATCTGGTGTATCAAAATCAACAAAGCCTACACCAGAAGGGCTAACTTCTGAAAACCCACCAAACTCTCCAAATTCATCATCGTCGTCCTCCTCTGCTCCATTGTCTAGTGGTGGGGGGGATGAAGAGTACATTCGAATGATGTCTGGCTCCATTGCTGAGTTGTTTGCAAATAATTAATTGATACCTGTAAAAAGGAAAAAAGGGTTGTTGCTTTTTTTTTTTTAAGGAGGGGGCAGTTTACATATAAAAAGTCAAAATCTTCACAACACTACTTCCAAACAGTGCAAACTTACATTACTCAGTTTTGCATCTTTTAAACTATTTTTCACAGGTGAGACTACTTCACTATACTATAGTGGAAAAAAAAAACCCTGATTTCTTCTAATGTAGGTTGAAAAGGGCATTAGCAGTACCTTAATGAAATTTAGAGATGCTAGAAAATTTTGAATATATTCTTATGAAAGCATACTTACAAAATGTTCTCTCAGGTACTTTCTTATTTTGTTAAATTATCTATCAAATTCACTGAGGACTCAGTACTTGCTTTATCGATTTGTACGGAAAATCTTACCTAGTAATTTATCTACAATGTTTTATTACCTTTGCTTTCCAATGCTGACCTATTCCTTCCCTCCCCTCCCCTCCCCTCCCCTCCCCTCCCCTCCCCTCCCTTCCCCTCCCTCCCCCTCCCCCTCCCTCCCCCTCCCTTCCCCTTCCCCTTCCCCTCCCTTCCCTTCCCTTCCCTTCAAATTTTAACAGAAAGGCAGGCAGGGTGCAGGACACACACGCACACACCTTCCCACCCACAGGTTTACTACAAACACACACACTCATTCTCTCTCTTCCCGCCTACTGGTTTACTCCCCAAATGCCTGCAACTTCCAGGGCTGAGCCAGGTCTACACCAGCAAACTAGAACTCAATCTGGGTCTTGTACGTGGGCAGCATGGACCCAAGTACTTGAGCCATCACCTGCAGCCTCCAGTGATGTGCATTAGCAGGAAGTTTGAATTGGAAGCAGAGAAGCTGTGATTCAAGGAATTTGACAGTAAGATGCAGGTCAGGCATCTCAAGCAACAACTTTAAATGTAGTGTCAAATGTGGTCCCCACCCTAGTTGACTTTTTTTTTTTAAGATTTATTCATTTTCATTGGAAAAGCAGATTTACAAAGAGACAGAGAGGAGATCTTTCAGCCACTGGTTCAATGTCCAAATGGCTACAACAGCCAGAGATGAGACAATCCAAAGCTGAGAGTCAGGAGCCTCTTCAGGGTCTCCCCCAAACATGTAGGGTTCCAAGGACTTAAGCATCCTCCACTGCTTTTGTAGGCCACAGGCAGGTAGCTGGATGGGAAGCAGAACAGCCAGACACAAACAGGCACCCTAAAGGATGCCAGAGCTTGGAGGTGGGAGATCAGCTAGTTGAGCCATTGTACCAGCCCTAGTTAACTCTTTAATAACTTAACTGTGAAACTGTTTAAGATTGATATTGAAAAATACTACAGAGTACTTTTATGTATTTCACCAGCTATCCTCAATGGCCATCTGGTAAATAATCAGAGCAGATGATCTTTGATGTACAATGGGTTATGTTCCAATAATCTTAAGTTGAAAATATCAAGCAAAAAATGAATTTGATACACTTAACCCACGAATATCACAACTTGGCAACACAGTACCCTATAGAGTATGGGCTGTTTCCCCATGGGGCCGACTGAGTAGAAACCCACTGCTACTGTTCAGCACCGTCAGGGACTCCCATACTGTATATCACTACTCCAAGAAAAGAGTCCAAGAAAAATTTAAAGTATGATTTCTGTGGAATAATGCCACTATAAAGCTGAAGAATCCTAAGTCAAACCCTAGCAACTCAGGGACCACCACAATACATGATTAAGTGAAGAAAAATGATGAGAGCATCATACATACACTGTGAAGTCAGATACTGACCTCTGTGTGGATATCAACAGTTTTGTGCACGTATGCATAGTTTTGTATCACATGCACAGATTAGTGTAACCACCATAACAATCTGGTTAAGAACCATTCCTTTGTTACTTCTAACAGCATACTTTCTTAAACACTAACCCTTACAAACCACTTGACCTAGTTTCTATTATTATAATTTTGTTATTAGTTTTACTTAACTGGTATTATCACATGTAACCCTTTGTCTGATTTTTTTCCCATTCAATCTAATGCTCTTGAGAACCACCCCAGCTGTTTTATGTAGTAGTTCAATCCTTTTTATTGTTCAGTAGTATTCCACTGTATAGCAGCGCCACTGTCCAGTCTTTCTTTATAAGTCGCTCTTTGTTTGGGTTGCTTCTGGTATTTTTCTATTACAAATAAAGCTACTATGAACATTTTATTTTATTTTTTTTTGAAAGTGGGTAATACCATTGTTTCCACATCAATATCGTTTTACCCTGTATCGTTTTTACCCTGGGGTCAGGGAAAAAAACAAAGGGAAAAGCCCCACCCTACCTCCCACCCATCCCAGATCCCCAACAGGAGGAGCGCTCTGAGGGTCCTGCTCATACAGTTTTGATAGTTCATCAGTTCTGGATTGCTGCCAATCTCTCAGTTCCAATCGCAATGAACCCTATTCAGAATCCACTGGCTGACAGTCTCTTCATGGTTGGGGTTCTAAGATCAGCAGTTCAGTTGGAGATATCTACAAAGAAACTTCATCTGAGATGATCCCAGGCCTGATTCTTGCGCGAGTTTGCTAGTACAGAGTCCGACACCGTCCGTCACACCAATTAGCTTATGCTCATGCTGGTCGTTGAGATTGCTGGGTTCATTCTGTTTCCAGCCCTGTCTTCCGCGTGAACCAACGGGTGTTGTAGTCCAGTTCGATCCTGCCCACTTCATGCTCGGTCCTCACGCAAACTGGTTGGAGCTGCAGCCTAGTTGGGGTGACTCCCCATAACCCCCACCTGTTCTGCCCCCTACTCTGGTTCTCATGCTTGCCAGTACGCACCGCAGGCTTGCCAAGTCTGTCCCACATCCTGTTTAGCTCTCGCACGTGTCGATGGGCACTGAAGCCCAGCTCAACCCAACCAACCTACTATTCAGCCCACACACCTACTGGCAGGTGCCCTTCTGTACAGCCACTCTTGCCCCTGTCCTGGTGTTCGTGCTGTCCAACGAGAGTGGTAGCCCCAAAGGAGGTGCCCACTATTTCCCTTCTAGGCCACACTCACTCCCAGATTTTACACTCTCCAGGTAGCTATGAACATTTTAGATACAGACTGTTATGTTTTCATTTCTCTAAGATATCATGGTGGCTGAATGCTGAGTCTTACAGTATGTTCAATTTACAAAAAAACTGTCAAATTGTTTTCTCAAGTTAATTTTCATGGGGCCGAATCAATTGATCTTTTTGTTTACAATTTTCCTCACTATTTTGCTTTCACGTAAGCTTAAGACTGATATCCAGTTTTATTTTGTTTTACTTTTAGTTCTTTTTAAAATTAAAAAATGATTTGAGAGGCAGAGAGACTGAGTTTTCCAATCTGGACTCAGTCCACTCTCATATGGGATGCAGACACTTCAAATAACAACTTAATCACCTAGGCTAATCACTTACACTTACAATACTTAATTTTCCTAATATTTATTTTTTTTTAAGATTTATTTATTTTTAGTAGAAAGGCATATATACAGAGAAAAAGATATTCCGTCTGCTAGTTCACAAACAAATGGCTGTGACGGCTGAAGCTGAATCAATCCAAAGTCAAGAGCCAGGAGCTTCTTCCAGGTCTCCCACATAGGTGCAGGGTCCCAAAGCTTTGAACCAACCTCTGCTGCTTTCCCAGGCCACAAGCAAGGAGCTAGATGGGAAGTGGTACAGCTGGGATACCAACTAGCCCGCATGAGATCCTGGCGCTTACAAGGCTAAGATTCAGCCACTGAGCCATCACACCAGGCTCTGCAACACGTATTGAAATAAGAAGTGTGATGCCTGAAAAATGAAGTAATTTATTGTTCAAGGCCTATTTCACATTCAGCTGTTAGCACAAAGCTCTGCATCTGGGACTTTGTGACTAAGCAATGACATGGAGTAATTTTCTTCCTGCTGACCTTGTCAACTACTTTACTTCCCTTTCTAGGTGACAAAGGCTCTATCAGCTTCCCAGATAGTTCCATAATTCTCAAAAACAGAGACATCTATTTATGTGTAGATCCTGGGCTGCTACATGTTATCCTGAAGCTTTTGGCCCTGATGCAACTCACTCCTCAGAAACTTGAGAGGATCACTGCTTCTAAGTTTCAACCAGCCAACCACTGTGGAGGAGGCTCAAAACTCTCCATTAAATTCCCCTGCGTCAGGCCAACTCTACTTAAAGAAGCTCTATGATAATATTATTGGTAAAATGAACTTATAAATAATGTTTGATTTGGATAATCCATTTTTTAAAAACACAGGACATGTGTTTAAATAGCTAGTCCTACAGTTAAAAAATAAATAAAAAATAAAAAGAAGGGGAAGTGGAATAGTAGATAAGCTACTTTAATATTCTGTTGGATACAAAACAAACTCAACAATGTTCCTTCATCTTTCTTAATGGGCAATTTACACCTCACCACAAGGTGTCCCCATCAGTCACTGGATTTCTTTCTAACCTGAGCAAACAAGCGTGTGTGTGTTTCTGTATGTCTATTTATGAAGAGGGGATTGTGTTCAACCTGATATTTATTTCTGCCTATTGCAAAAGGCTTGTTACATGGGAGAAAAGAGCCAGGGAACATTCAAGCCATAGTATGTGCAAAAGTTGACACAAGCATCTCATGACTGAGGCACAGAGGTCCCGTGAAGGTAAGGGGGAGTATGGAGACTGAGAACGTGGGCAAGCCTCCAGTGTTTTTGGAGGTTTGTCCATGGGAAATCCTATCTTTATAAGAAGATTAGGATATAGTAACAGGTCACAACAAAAATTAACAATGCAAACGAAAGCAGACCTTCAGGGCCACAAACCAAGAAAGTCAGAGGCTTTGGGGAGGTCCATATAAATGGGCCAAGAGCACAGTCTCGAAGTTTATGGTTACAGCAATCAGCAATGGAACTCCAGCCTTGTGCCAGGTTAACATCTAGTGTGCAGGGCGTCCATGAGCAAAGGTGATTCAGCATTAATCTTCTACCAGAAGACTGCTGCACTGTTTAAAGCACATCTAGTCTCAATCCTGAAATAGTCATATAAAAGATGGTATGAGGGCTCGGCAGCGTGGCCTAGTGGCTAACGTCCTCGCCTTGATCCCATATGGCCGCTGGTTCTAATCCCGGCAGCTCCACTTCCTCTCTATCTCTCCTCCTCTCAGTACATCTGACTTTGTAATAAAAATAAAATAAATCTTTAAAAAAAAAAAAAAAGATGGTATGAGGACTCTGTAGGACGGGAGTTGTATGGTCCAGAGGTAATGAGGGCTTGGCAAGCAAGAACAAAGGGAAGAATGTGGCCAACTACCAGCTGAAACTACTGGCCTTTTAACAAGTTTCTCAAGAAGAACAAAGTTAGAAAAAAATATTAAGACTTGGCTTAAAGGTACACATATCTTGTTCAAAAAGATGGCAAAGCAGTGTGGCAGGGAAAGAATAGCCTTTTCAATAAAAAATGCAAGATTAACTGGTTATTCTCACAGAGGGGGAAAATTTTTTATTTTATCCAACATCTTATACCAAAATAAGCTTGAGATAGATCACAGGCCTAAATATGAAAGGTAAATAAAAATAGTAACAATAATGACAATGACCATAAAAAAAAATCTGAAAGGTAACATGAAAAAAATAACATGAGAGATCATTCTCATGACCTTAGTGAAGGCAAAAATATTTCAAACAAGAACAGAGAAAGCACTCTAAACATGAGATAAAGATTGATAAATTGGACTGCATTAACATTTAAAACTTCTCTTCATCAAAAAGACGCCATTAATAAAGAGTGAAAAGGCAAGTCACTGCTTGAGGAGAGATTTGCAATACTGTCTGTAAAAAACCTCAAATACAGATCTATTGTAAGCATTTCTACAGAGTAATGGGAGAAAATCCAACAGAGAAACTGCTAAAATATTTGAAAAGTTATTTCACAAGAGACTATCCAAATGGACAATAAACATATAAAATTATCAGGGAAATGCACATAATATCTATGCAGTAAGATACCAATACATATTAAAATCTAGAATGGTTCAAATTAAAACACAATTATTCTAACCATATCTTTTTCTCATAAGGACGTGGAGCAAGAGGAATTCCTTTGTGTTTTCCTGTTGGTTGTATAAACTGGCATGTGCATTTGAAAAGCTGCTTGAAAATATTAAAACTACCAGATCTTTAGTACCTGGCACATTCAGAGTACTCAGTAAGTTATCAACTATCATTATATTTTAACTTTCACCAAGTATGTGACTCAAATAATAATCCACCCATGACAAAACATAAGCCAAGTTTGCTCAGCTGGCATAAACTCTCACATGACTCTGTATTTTAAAAGGTCAATCAAAGAGCAAGTCAAAGTTAAGTCATTTAACAAAAACATTTGTAACCACACTAAGATACATGAAGGCTTCAGACCAGAGATGGTCTCCCCAGGAAACTGTTGAATTTATCTGGACAATAAGATGCTGTACTCTATGCATGGTACATGCTTGCAATGAAAGAATACACTGGATTTGAACTGTAATACTGCAACAAGGTGGAGGAATCCACCATGGGGGGAAGGGAGGAGGAGGGGTTGGGGAAATCCCAGAGCCTATCAAACTGTGTCATAAAATGAAATGTAATTAACTAAAAAAAAAAGATACACGAAGACTTCATTGGTAATTTTCATCTTTTTTTTTAAACAAAATCATTTATTTGTTTCTTTATTTGAGAGACAAAGATTTTTGACCTTCTGGTTCACTCCTTAAATGCCTACCATGCCCAAGGTTGGTCAGGGCCAGGCCTAACAGTATAATGCATGTCTTCCTTTAGGGTGCAGAAACCCAATCAGGTATGTATTTAGCAGGAAGCTAGAGCTGGGAATCCAGGTACTCTAAAGCGGAATGCGAGCACCTGAAAAGACAGACTTAACGATGCTCTCTTTACTGTTAATTTTTCATAACTGATCCCTACGAAATACGAAGCTTAACCTCCATATAGAGGCGGGGTGTGGCTGATGACAATCAGAATCTGAAACTCTAGGCTGAAAACTGAGACCGTAATTTCCAAAACAGTTCCAGGGTTAATAGTCTACTATAAATAACATGGAGGTTCTGAAGAACAGGAAAACACAACTCCGAAGCTCTCCTCTCCTGTATGTTGGCACAAACTGGTCATAGCTTCTATCCAGTCAGAGGAAAGAACACAATAAATGTTGATGTAAGTAGAGATGCCTGCTCTGGCAAGAATTCTTCATGTCTAGGAAATATACAGGATCTTCCTTATACAGTCCTCCGTGAGGCAGTTAACTACCTCCCTAGCCTTTATTCTCCACACACACTGCATTACCCACCCTCAAGACCCCTGGGCTCACATCTGGTGGTGGTGGTGTCAATGTCTCAACCAGATCAAGCATCAAGCATTCCTTGTAGACAAGCTAAAAAGCTTACAACCCCCGTCACTCACTCAAAAGCAACTCACAACTTTCACAGGACACCAACCCCGCTGTACTGAGGTAAATATCACCTTCCAAGACCTGGCAAGCAGATCCATATTATACAATCAAGATTTATTCATGAATCCTCATTCTAAATTTACTTTTACAAGAAATGAGGTGAGAAGACAAGCATTATGGACGCTGGTCAGAAAAAAAGAAAAGGTTAACAACCACATCAAGCTACGCTACTGACTTTAGTGTTTCAAACGATGTAAGGAAGGTGTGTTAACGATCACAAGAAACAATCACTGTCTTTTATCACAGTATAACTGAAGCTTATAATTAGTCATTTGTTAAATATACAAATGAGTAAAAAAAACTTTTAAAAAATTAGTGAAAATACTTTATAAGCAATTGAAAGCACGAATTTGCATTACAAATGTTGTCAGGTGTTATAGTGGTTCAAATTCTTCAAAATCTTTACAGGAATTTCAAGCAGTGTCAACATGTACTATCATTGAACCTGCCCAACCTACATTTCTGCTTAACAGTCCCAGAGATGGACAGCATTGTTTTGTATCAAGTAAAACAACTCCCATATGGATGCCGGTTTGAGGTCTGCCTGCTCCACTTTCAATCCAGCTCCCCATTACTGTGCCTGAAATAGCAGAGGAAGATGGGCCAAGTCCTAGGCTCCTGAACTGACACAGGAGAATCAGAAGCTTTTGGCTTTGGACTAGCCCATTACAGCCATTCAGGGAGTAAGCTAACAGACCAAAGATCTGTCTCTCTCTCTTGTCTACATTTTTGTTTCCTTTCAAATGCCAGACTCTGCACTGACAGAAAGCTAGAATCAGAAGCCAAAGCCAGAACACAAATGTAAGTTCGCAGACATGGGTATTTTAACTGCTAAGTACAAAGCTATTCCCTAGAGGTGAGTGTTGTGGTGCAGCAGGTAAAGGTATCACATTCAGTGCAGTTATCCATACTGATCCCTGTTCAACCTTCACTTCTTATCCAGCTCCCTGCCAAAGCGCCTGCGAAAGCAGTAGAGCATGACCCACAAGAAGGACCCAAATCAAACTTCTTGTTCCTGGCTTCAGGTCACCCAGTTCCAACTGCCACCGTCATTTAGGCTGTGAATTGGTGGATGAAGATGACTCTCTGACTTGTTCGCTCAGTGACTCTTTCGAGTAAACAAATCTTTTAAAATGCCATATCCTGAATATTTTTAGAAAATCTCACCAATATTTTGCCAACCTTTCATTTTAAAACTTGCTTCCTTGATTGACTGACTGATTTGAAAGACAGGGTAAGAGGGTGAAAGAGAAAAAAGAGATCTTCCCTGCCTGCTTGTTCACTCCTCAAACAGCCACAACTGGGGCTGGGCCAGGCTGAAGTCAAGAGCCTGAAATATTATTCGTGTCTCCCTTGTGAGTGGCAGGGACCCAAAGATTTTCAAAGCATGTAAGAACAGTTGGATATGAATGGAGCAGTCAAGACTCGAACTGGCACTCATATGGGATGGTGGCATGGGAGGTGGCAGCGGCTCAACTTGCTACAACATGGAGGAAACTTAAAAACAAAAATCCAAGACACCACAGACCCCAACAGCATGTCAATGTCATCAACAGCCTAATATGTAGTGTTTAAGCCATTTGTTAAAACACAAAACCTCCTGATTGTTTTCTCTTTGTACTTATATCAAGGTAATATCTGAGTGCTAAATGCCAATATTACATGAAGAATATATGAATTATCTCATTTAGTTCTCACACTATTTTAAAAGATGGAAATTATCTTCATTTTACAGGTGAAAACATAAAAGCTTAAACAGATTAAGTCATTCCTCATGGCAGTATAACTAGTAATGTGGTGAGTCATAGCTAAAATTTTTAAAATTTTTAAAATTTTTTTAAAAACTCTATTCCTTTTTATTAAAAGGGCAGATTTAAGAGAAAGGAGAGATAGACAGAAGGAAATCCATCCACTGGTTTACTCCTCAAAGGCCACAACAGCAATAGCTGGGCTGATTCGAAGCCAGGAGCCAGGAGCTTCTTCCAAGTCTCCCACGTGGACACAGGGTCCCACGGCATTGAGAATTCTATCAATTCTCATTTCTGAAACTCCTACAGTAATTGGGAAGCCAGAACTGGAACAACCCAAAGCCTAGAGTTTGAAACTCCATCCAAGCTTCCCACACGGAATGGCAGGAGCCCAAGTACTTGGGTCATCTTTTACTGCTTTCCCAGCACAGTAGCAGAAAGTTGGGTCAGAATCATAGCAGTCAACATAGACCAAAGCTTCAATATGGGATGCTGGCATAACAGGCAGCAGTTGAACCTGAACATCACAAGGTTATTCTTGGTTTCTTAGTTTTCCATACTAACAAAAATAGTACTAAATGTGAGCAAACAATGCAAATAAGCAGCCAAACCTCTTTAGATTTAAGTTTACAATTTGGGGGCTGGTGCGGTGGCATAACATGCTAATCCTGTAATTGCTTGCACTGGCATCCCATATGAGCACTGGCTTGTGTCACGGCTGCTTCACATCCTATCCAGCTCTTTACTTATAGCCTGGGAAAGCAGCAGAAGATGGTTCAAGCTTTCGGGCCCCTATATCCACATGGGTGACCGGGGAGAAGCTTTTGGCTTCCGGCTCAGTTCTGGCCCTTGTGGCCATATGGGGAGTAAGCCAGTGGATGGAAGATCCACTCTCTTTGTTTCTCCTTTTCTCTCTGTAAAATATGCTTTCGAAAAAAATCCTTTAAAAATACCTTTTCGTTAATGCCCACAAAAAGCCAGACTGAAAAATGAATTCACTAAACATGATGAAAATCTTGTCTTCACAAGATGCCCACAAGGATGATTTACGAAAGTGTGAATATCATTTATACAATGTTACTTTACAGGAGGTAGGCATATGTTTACTTGTTAAAAGATACTTAAAATGCCTGCATTCCATATTGAATACCTGGGGTTCAGTCCTAGCTCCGCTAGATTCCAGCTTCCTGCTAATCTATAACCTGGAGGCAGCAGGTGATAGCTCAAGGCATTGGGTACCTGTCACCCACTGCACTCTGGGCCTCCGTGTGGCCTAGCCCTGGCTATTCAGGACATTTGCAGAGTGAACCAGTGCAGAGAGCTGTCTCTTAAACATTCTTTTTTAAAAAGTACTGCAATGAATAAACTCAAAATAAAAATATTGCAATAAAAATGTCAATTATAAGGAATAGCAGCAGACATCAACTCACCAAGGACTAATGAACATGTTAAACAGCGCTATTTTATAGAAGCTGTTTTTAAAAAAATCTCCATAAAATGTTTTCTCTTAATTTAGCCTTCTATGCAAATCCATAATAATGCATTTTATTTGCAATTGGATAGCTTCCAAACTATCCAATTTATAGGGTCCCATAAAAATTTTAAAAGATAAGAACATCAGAGGATATTTTACCTTTAACTGGTCCTATAAACTGACCCTCTATTTGAGAGCTCACTAGTTATTTTTCGCAAAAGGTGCTTCAACTTGAAATTAAATAAGTTTGGATAACTGTTGATAACAAGGGATACAATACAGAGCCAGAGAAGACACACATCCACCCTCAGAAAACAATTTTCCCCAGTATTCTCTTCTACCATATGTTGTCAGAAAAATTTAGTCATTCTTAATTCTCCACTCTCATATTCCTGAAACTTTACAATGAAAATACAATCTAAAAGCCAGGAGCAACCTCATCGTCAAACCCCTCACTAAAACCTGGGTTACACCCACAATCTACAGGTCATCACTATCTTGCTTTCCTTCTCAATTGCTTGCTCTCTGTTTCCCCATATACTGAGGCTTTCTCTTCAGACTCTTCCATCAACAGCACAAAACACAGTAAAACCCTTTGTGGCGGACCCTTCCAGCTCCTCTCCTCCCCACCGAGCTTCTTTTTTTTTTTTTATTATATTTTTGACAATCTTTACACAGTTAATTAGAATAAAAAGGTTCAAGGGCTATAGGAAAGTGGGTAAGACTATTATTTCCATATTGTTTCCTTCATGTTTAAAGGGAGGGGAGTATTAAGGGAGAAGGCCCACCCAATTTCCCACCGTCCCCAGGTCCCAGATGTGGGGCATACTCCGAGGGTCTTGCTCAAGTGGTTTTGATAGTTCACCAGTTACGAATCGCTGCCAATCTTGCCATTCCAAGCATGATGTCTTTGAAGAATCCACTGATTGACATAGTCCATCATAGAGTCTCCGTTTGCCCCGTATTTCGCTGCCAACATACAGCTGAGATGGTTGATTGACCTGTTCTGTCTTCTGTCTTTTCTTGGTTAGGGTTCTGAGTTCAGCATTTCGATTGGGTTGATCTCCAAAGAAACTTTGTCTGAGGTGTTCTCAGACCAGATTCTTGTATGTACTAGCAAGCAGAGAGGCCGGCCACAGTCCATCGCCCCAATCAGCTGGTGGTTGCGATCGCTGGGTTGGTTCTGTTTTCAGCCCCAACTTCCAATGGAACCAATGGGTGCTGCAGTCCAGCCTGGTTCTGCCCAGCACATACTCAGCCCTCGCATAAACCAGTGGGAGCTGCAGTCTAGTTGGAGCGACCCGCAATAACCCCCACCAGGCCCGCCTCCTACCCTGGTTTGCCAGTATGTGTAGCAGTCCAGTCTGTCCTACACCCCATTCGGCTCTCATACATGTCAATGGGTATTAAAGTTTTGTTCCATCTAACCAGCTCCACTATGCAGCCCACACAAATGCTGTTGGGTATCTGTCTAGCCACCCCAGCCCCTGTCCTAGTTTTCATGCCTTCCCATGGAAGTGGTAACCCAAGAGGGAGGAGCCCACTATTTCCCTCCCAGGCCTTTCCCACTCCCAGATTATGCACTCTCCAGGTAGTTCTGTGGTTTGACTTGACAGAATTAGACCCCAGTGCCAGTTTCTGCCAGCTGATGCTGTGGCTAAGCCCAGACAACCCTCACCCACTCTAATTTTGTTTGCACCAGTAGGAATAATCAGCCCAGCCTGGCTTTTCCCTGATCTAGTCCACATGAGGCCCACAGGTGTTGTAGCCCTTCCCAGTCAGGTCTGCCCCCATCCCAGCCCACGCTCTCCAGTGGGAGTAGCTGTCCAGCAAAGGAACCACCCCTTATTCCCCCTGACGGCTCTGCCCCCTCCCTTCCTGGTTCTCATGCGTGCTGGTTGGGTGCTGCGGTCACATCCAGTACAGGTCACCTCACCTTGGCATTCCGTATTGTGCACTGGTTTTTGTCGCGACCAAAACTGGCTCGACCCAACTGTTCTGATGCTTGGATTTGCCAGTGGATGACGAGAACTGATTCAGCCTGGTCTGCCCCCGACTCATACCAAATGTTTGCCAGTGGGTAACTTTCCATGGCCTGTTCTGGGCTGTTTCCTATCATGTTTCTTGCGCTTACCTGCCGGATCTGTGTCCTGCCAGAGGAGCTGCCCAGACTCTTCCATCAGAACCTCTCCCAATGCCAGATTTTATGCATACCAGGGGGTCCATGAGCCAGCCATACTCAGTTCACCTCCGAAACTAGCAGAAACAGTAGCTTTTCCTGACTGGCCTTCAACCCAAACTGGTTCTTGCTGTTGGATGTTTCAGCCCAGCCATGGCTCATCCATACCCACATATGGCTCACAAATGGCTCACTAGGGTTGAGACCTAGCCTAGTCCATCCCCTATCTACCCTGGTCCTCCAGGACACCAGAGGGTGTTGGAGTCTGACCGGCTCGGTGCATCCAGTCCCAGTCCACACTTGTGCCAAGGGAGACTACAACTGTTTCCAGATCAGAACACAGCCCCCATTCCAGGCCACGTGCCCCTTGGTGGGAACCTCAACCCAACTAGGGTTGTCCCCTTAGCTCCCCAACTGGGCCTGTTCCCAACTGTAGATCATGCGCCTGCCAGTGGTTGCTCTGACTCAACTTGGCTCAGCCCCTCACCTGTCCCGACCTCTGCCTTAGACACTGTGGCTTAGCGTTCCTGGCTCATGCAGACCAGTAGGTGCAAGGGCCTAGCTCAGCATGACTGTGCTCCATCCTGGTTTCTAGTTTTGCTTGTGGGCTAAGGTTTGCTCAGTCCTGCCCCGTCCACCCTGTTCCATTACCAATTGACACAACACCCAGCTGTTGCAGCTACTTTGCCCAGCTTGTCCGACCCCCAAGTCTGGACCACATGTTCACCAGCGGGAGCTATGACTCACCAGTGGAGTTTCCCAAGTTCCTCCACTTAATCCAGTCCCAGACCCAGTTCTCATACATGCCATCAGGTTTAGGCCAGCGCCCAGCATAGTCTGGCCTCCCATTCGACCTTGTATGAGCTGGTGAATGTTGCAGCCCGGCCTACTCCAGACCCTATTCAGGATGTACATTCGGGTGCTGCCTTGACCAGTCCAGACTGCTGTGGGTTCCTTTACCTGTGATTGATGACAGGCTCCCTGGTCACACCTAGCTTAGTCCATCACCACCCCAACCCTCGAGTTAACCAGTGGGGCTAGAATTTCCACAGGGTTTGGCCCACACATCCACCACAGAATCTACCCCAGGATATGGTTCTCAAGTGTTGGTTAATGTAATGGCCATGCTTAATGTGACCCTTCTCCTGATCCATCATCATGTCAGGTAACAGGATACGATTCTGCTGGACAAGCCCTGAGCCATAGCTTTTGCATGGACAGGTATTTGGTGGTAAGCATTGTTCAGTCATTACAAGTTTTTCAAAGTAAGAGTTACTGTCATCGGGAATCTTTACGATTGAGTCACATCCTAGAAGCTCAGTGGGTTCAACCTGGAGCTACCTAAGCAGCGATTCAAAAAACCAAAACCCCAGAGTTGCCCGGGGATAGCTCACCACGTGCACAGTGGTGGCTGGTGGCTGGGATCCAGGCATGAGACGCCCTGTCCTGAGACCCACCCGCAGCAGCCAGGAGGCTGCTGGAAGTTTAAACTCCCAGGCCCAAGGTTGTGCCCATCCCCAATCTCATTCACCGCCCAATAAGGGCGGCGTCCACCGAGCATCTTGAAAGTGAACTGTGTATTCATCACCATCTCTGCTTCCTAACCTCCCACTCACCCCCTCAACCCAATGTAACCTATCCTACCACTCCGCTGAAACTGCCACTTCCAAGAGTTCCTTCACCTGAGCTCCAACGACTAAACGGTGAGCAGGCACAGACCTCTGTTGTCTGCCAGGCATCCTCAATGTCTGGCTCACAAAGGGAGCTGAATACATTATTGTTGTTCTTCCTGGGGTATTTATTCTTCTGGCTGCTGTTGAACTGTAATTTTTATAGTCCTATCTCTGGTCACTTGGAGCTTCACCAAAAAGGTTAGGAAACAGCGCAGTTCAATCAATGGAAGTACGTGTAATCAGAGGGAGACTGGATAAAAAAGTGATAAATGTGGAAAAGGAGGAAATCCAATCATTTGTACCACAGCCAGTCCAAAGGAAAAAATATGTTAGAGGTATAATTATATGCAAGCTGGAAAAGGAAAAGCTTAATGAACTAAAGTTTGTGTGTGTTTCAAAACAACTTACATAAAAAATGATTTACTTATTCGAAAGGCAGAGGAACAGAGAGACAGACAGGATCAGATCAAATTGTTCTTTCATCCACTGGTTCACACCCCAAATGCCAGGGTTAGAACAAGCTGGAGCCAAAAGCCCAGAGAACTTCATCCACGTGCCCCACATGGGTGTCAGGGGCCCAAATACTTGGACCAGGATCTCCTGCTTTCCCATTAGCAGGAAATACAGTAGCCAGTTCAGAACCTGGCTACTGTAGGCATTCCAAGATGTGAGCCCTTGTTAATGCTTTTAACAGACATAGTAATGTGAATATTCAATCTGATTTGAGAAGACTCCTCAGCATCAGGGGAGATGCCTGTTACTGTCACCAGTCCGGGAGGCTACAATGGACACTCCTAATAACGCCCCTTGCTATCATTCTCTGACCCCCAGCAACTACCTCATGAAAAATTTCCCACAGAAGGTTCTGCAATCAGTTGACCTCTTTGAAAGCAATTTCTTCTTGTACGGCTTTATATTAGTATTCTGGTCAACACTAATGAGTTAAGCCTCAAAAGTCCAGCATGTTCTGAGGGGGAAAAAACAAAATCATCATAACTTTCTTGTGGAACTTCAAAACTAAAAGGACATTTTGCAATCAAAAAATGTACACCTTGGCAGGTCCTGGCAACTACCCTTCCTCTAACAGTATGCTGTCTATATGCTTACAAGTGCCAACCTAAGGGGTAACTTACCTCTTTAGAGAAAGCAGCATTTACTAAAGGCTATAAAACTGAGAACAGTCAGAATGCAAGTAACTGAGCTAATAAAAAAAAATTAGATGATACCCTAGATAATCCAAAACTCACAAATATGCCCTTAAAATATGACCTATGTAACTGTATATTTACCTTACACATTAAGTCTACCGATGCTATTAGTTTCACTTTAATTTGTTCTTTGGCTACTTAGCAATTAAGAGAAAAATGCAACCTAAAGGCAAAGTGACTGACAGAAACCAGACATGGGGCAGGTGTCTGGTCTAGCAAGAGGATGACTGGTATGCTTTACTGGAGTGTCTGGGTTCAAGTCCTCTCCACTTCCAAACCCAACTTCCTGCCAGTGTCCACCCTTGGAGAAACAAGGGATGGCCTGAGTACTGGAATCCCTGACACGTGTGTGGGGTAGATCCATATTGAGTTCTTGACTCGTAACTTGAGCCTGACATAACAAAGGCTACTACTGCAGGTATTTGGTAAGTGAACCAGTGGATAGGAAAATCTGTCTTGCTGTCTTTCAAATAAACAACAAAAAGAAATAATGAATCAGTTTTTAAAAAATCAATAATCCAAAGATGACAACAAGTTTTAAATAAACAAATGATTCCCACATGAAAATATTTTGGAGGAAATTATACAATCTTTCAATATATAAAAAAAAATCAACTAAGAACATACTCCAAAACATTGTCATGAATGTTCATGTGCAGGGTATACACAGGTAATATCATCATTGGGTCCACCTGCACTAATCAGCCCTGACAACTATGGAAAGAATTCCATAGCAAACACATTTCTATCTGATTGACCTTTAAATGGTGGTTTTGCTTGGCTTAAAGTTTTACTTTTTCCTGAGAGGGAAAAATGCTAAAGGGCAAAAGGAAAAAAAAAAGTTTAATATTTATTATTTGCAATGTACCAAACACCTTTGGATTCAAAATCAGTCTATCATTTGAAGTAGATTTTCTCATGTCCTGTCCAGGATTCACCGAAGAAACATCTTACATGGTGATCCAACAAACACTGAAAACAAAAAGTTTCACAGTTTTTGCCCTTCCTCTCTGTGTACTCTCATTTTTGGTTCAATTTAATTTTTTTTTTCTTAAAAGTTGATCATGACTCCCAAAACTGATTTTACAAACCAAAAATAGGTCATAACCCAAAGGATAGAAAGTACTCTTTTTCCTTCTGATCCAATCACTCTAAATCAAATTACTTCTTCCAGCATGCAAGTTGAAGGATCAGGGCTCCTTTAAAACAAAGAACTCTCCCCAGTCTGACACAAGAACAGAGTACATTCTTAAATTACATTATTTCAACAGATACAGATATACAGAAACAAAGAGGAAGATCTTCTATCCGATGTTTCACTCCCCATGTGGCCCCAATAGCTGGTGCTATGCAGATCCAAAGCCAGGAGCCAGGAACTTCCTCCAGGTCTCCCAGGAGCTTCTTCTGTGTCTCCCACACAGATGCAGGGTCCCAAGGCTTTGGGCCATCCTCCACTGCTTTCCCAGGCCACAAGCAGGGATCTGGATGGGAAGTGGGGCTGTTGGGATTAGAAGACGCCCATATGGGATCCCAGAGCTTGCAAGGCAAGAACTTTAGCCACTAGGCTACCGTGCTGGGCCTCAAAGCACTATTTCTAACCAAAAAAAGATTTTTCCTATATTGACTTGATTGTACAAATATTTTTAAAGTTGTACACATTTATCTGATATTACTAAGCATTTTAAATTCATGCTTTAAAAGCAATGAATTTATAACATTAAATCTTTCATACTTTTCTTAAAAATGAAACTTGGAAATTTTACTTTAAATGATCAAATTATTGCACAACCTTTGAAACATTAAATTATGTATTTTAGATAGCTCTAGATGTGAAGAATTCCAAATCACAAATATTTAAGTACTACTTCCTATGAACCAGAAAGCTTATGAAGTAATTTGTGTACTTCTTTTAGAAGCTTCATTTACAATTATGTATATTTTAATGCTATGCAATTTTGGGGGGGGGGAGGCAGGCTTAAAAAATTAATTACAGGGACCCAGCACCACTGCCTAGCAGCTAAAATCCTTGCCTTGAACAAGCCGGGATCCCATATGGGTGCTGGTTCTAATCCTGGCAGCTCCACTTCCCATCCAGCTCCCTGCCTGTGGCCTGGGAAAGCAGCTGAGGATGGCCCAAAGCCTTGGGATCCTGCACCCGCGTGGGAGACCCAGAAAAGGATCTGGGCTCCTGGCTTCGGTTTGGCACAGCCCCAGCCATTGTGGTCACATGGGGAGTGAATCATCGGACGGAAGATCTTTCTGTCTCCCCTCCCTGTATATCTGACTTTGTAATAAAAATAAATAAGTCTTTAAAAAATTAATTACAGGAGGTAGTATTTTAGCACAGTGGGTTTAAACCGCCACTTGCAAAGCTAACATAGTATCAGAGAGTCTGTGCCAGTCCCAGCTGCTGTTTCCTATCCAGCTTCCGGCTGACGGCTTAGGAAGGCAGTGGAAGATGGCCAAGCCCTCGGCCTGCCAGCCACTGGGAGATCAGGACGGAGTCCTTGCTCCTGGCTTCAGCCTGAGCTGGCACGCTCCCTCTTTGCATCACTCCTTCCATTAAATATTCTTTCTTTTTAAAAGAATCACATTTTTTTCCTGAAGATGACATTAAGAAATAAGTATGTGAATAACAGCAACAAGAAAGAACTTTGCTCTACTTCAGAAACCAAGTTATTGGTAATTGATTAAGCCTTAACTTTTTATTTAGATGTAGCACTTACACTTGCTTCAAGCAAACTCCTGAGGCCAAATAAGACAGTCAGCTATCCTCTGCTGCCCCATTAGGACACAGGGTAATACTCTCAAATACAAAAAGAGGAGGAAATAATGACTTAACTATTAGAGCAATGCATATTCAAATATTTTGTTAATGTTTCAAGTAAAAGTACATTTGAATTTTGATATCTGGAACTATTTTTTAAAAGGACAATGACACTACTAAAAAAATGTAAAAGTCAAATGAGAATAGTTTGTTTAAAGTTCATTACTTTTTATAAATACTGAAAACAAAAGCCTTAAAAAAACAATACTTCAGATTGTGATTCCCATTGCAGAAGAACTGTATCTGCAAATAATCCAGGTCAATATTTTTGCATGTACACAATGAACAACTGAGACAAGAGATGATAAACCACTGCACAATAGATAATTTAAAAAAAAAAAGCAATGATCAGGAAGGAAAAACATTAAAACCCGGTTGGGAGTTAGGTGAGGCATAAACACTATTCACTCACCTACTAAAAACCACTGTGGTCTCTTTAAGATATATATGCAAATATCCAAAATCCTCCTAGAAATCTTGCTTTGAAAATTATTACATTAGCATTTAACATGTTAAATTTTATCATTCTTAAGATAGAATGATTTAAAAAGTGATAAATCATTAACAAATCACTCAGAACCAATCTCCTAATTTTTTTTTTTAGATTTATTTATTTTTATTGCAAAGTCAGATATACAGGGAGGAGGAGAGACAGAGAGGAAGATCTTCCAGCCAATGATTCACTCCCCAAGTGAGCGCAACGGTCGGTGCTATGCCAAACCGAAGCCAGGAGCCAGGAGCCAGGAACTTCCTCCAGGTCTCCCACGCGGGTGCAGGGTCCCAAGGCTTTGGGTGGTCCTTGACTGCTTTCCCAGGCTACAAGCAGGGAGCTGGATGGGAAGTGGAGCTGCCGGGATTAGAACCAGCACCCACATGGGATCCCGGCTTGTTCAAGGTGAGGACTTTAGCCACTAGGCCATCCCGCTGGGCCCCAGTCTCCTTACTCTTAATATAAATTTTTTCATTTCTTGAGAGAGGCAGGGGGCCAGTGAGTTCCCATCTGCTGGCCAACTCCCTAAGTGCCTGCAGCAGCTGGCAGGTGGCCCTGGGGGTGGGGGGTGGAACTCACAGGAGCAGCAGGAACCTGATTATCAGATTACCATCACTGCTGCCCCACAGGCTCTGCATCAGCCAGGTCCTAAGTGTGGCTACTCTGATATAGGATGTAAGCATCTTAAAACTAGGCTAAATGGTCCTCCAAGAACAAATCTCCCTCATACCTAAACACAGAAACTGGTAACTGTTTTAACAACAACAACAACAACTAAATCTGCTGAAGCTGGTACCATGGTATAGCAGCCTAAGCCTCCACCTGTGGCGCTGCCATTCCATATGGGGATCAGTTTGCATCTTGGTTGCTCTGCTTCCAATCCAGCTCCCTGTTTACAGCCTGGGAAAGCAGCAGAGGATAGCCCAAGTCCTTGGCCCCTGGCTTTAGAATGGCTCAGTTCTAGTGGTTGCTGCCATTTGGGGACTGAACCAGGAAATGGAAGCTCTCTCTGTTTAACTCTGCCTTTCAAACAAAAATCTGTTACCAATAAAGAATGTTTCGGCCCAGGTTTTTCACTCCATCCTACTGGCAAGCAGTTTATATAAATTAAAGTTATTGGTAGTTATGTAAGCAAATTGGATTAGACCCTTCTTTTTCAGTTCGTATGTGTCTATTTTTCCCTATTAACTGTGTTGGTCAACACCTCTAATATTAAGTCTCATGGTAGTGGTGACAACAAGCACTCAATATTCCCCCTTAATTAAGATGCTGCATGAGGTGATAAATATATGGTTTATCATATCAAAAGATTTACTGATTTATTTGATAGGCAAGGTTACACAGGGAGAGGATGGAAGGAGGGAGGAAAAGGAGGAGAGGGTGAAAGGGCGGGGGGAGAGGAGGGAGAGGAGAAGGGCAAAAGGGAGAGATGCAAGAAGGGAGAGAGAAATTTCGCATTACTTTCCAAATAGCCACAATGGCCAGGCCAGGCCAGGTTAAACCAGAAGCCTGGAGCTACGTATAAATTTCCCACCCGGATGTGATGGCCTAATCACCTGAACTGCTGCTTTCCCAAATACACTAGCAGAGAGCTGGACTGAAAGTGGAGTAGCAGGGACTTGAACTGAAACCCACAAGCAATGTCAGGGTCATATGCAGCAGGTTAACCTGTTGTACCACAATACCAACTCTGATAATTCTAGGATTTTATTTTAACATGGTTATTTTCATTGTATTTGAAAGTCACAGAGAGACAAATCTTCCATACAGTGATTCATTTGCAATAGCCAAGGCTATGGAGGCTGAGGTCAAGAGCCTGGAACTCATCTGGGTCTCCCACATGGGTGGCAGGGACCCAAGTACTAGAGCCATTATCTGCTGACCCCAGGGTGCACATCAGCTGGATCAAAGCCAGACAGCTAGAACTCAATCCAGGTATCTGCTATGGGATGCAGGCATCCCAAATGTCAACTCCAGCTGCTGAGTCAAATGCCCACCACATCAGTCTTAATCTGTTCTTGCTTAATAAAAACAAAAACAGGAATAGGGTTTCAGATGTCATTTTGGCACTAAGGGAAACAATTACATAATTAACATGGCAAAAGTACCAAACTCTATTCATAACTGTCTCCAGCCCCCTAAACAGTTAGGAAGTTCCAGTTTATTTTCTGTTTTGCAATAAAAAGGTAAATGCTCCCTGAGAATCAAATAAGCATGTGTAAGATCATTTACTAGGCTACACAGATGTCAATGGTAAGTTTTCATTTACTTCCTCTCATTCCTTACTTTCACACTTACAGACTTTAAAACAAACCTAAATTTTCTAAGTATTGAATACAATCGTATACATTTTTCCAAGTTTCACCTTTCCTGAAGTCATCTCACCCTCCTGAGGTTTACAGTTACCATATTCTAGAACTCCTAGATTCTGCTTCATAATCCAGTCCTGCTCCAGTCCTCAAAGATCTCAACGTGGGTTAGCAAGAACTTCTTCCTTAAACCTAGTCCGCTTTCAGGGATCTCTCATTCCGTATTTGGCTCCCCCATACACCCAGCCACTCATCCACCAACTTCACAGTCATCTCTGACAATGGTTCTCCAGCTTCTGTCTCTCATTTCCAGTTCTTAAGTCCCTTCATCCTATGACACTTGCAGCAATTTTCAGCTCCGACCCTACCAATCATTACCATCATGTGGTATCCCTCACTAGTACTCAATCATACACAATCCAAGCAATACTCCTAAAAGCCATTTCTCTCTCTCCAACTGTTCTCCTGCCTTCTCCCATTGCTCTTCACATTCTATCTAAACGACACTTTCTTACAGCTGGTGCAAGGGCGTTGGTGACATTCCCTTACATCAGTCTTTGCACTGACAGCCTCACTGCCTGGAACATTTCTACTACATCCTTGAATTAGGTGAGAAATCAATTCCTGAAGGAAGCTTACTAGTAACCTTCCAAAAGTCCTCCTACACTTAAATTTTTCAGAGTATAAGAAATATAATAAGCTATAGACTGTAACTGAACACTTACAATTTGAAAAAATTACGAGGAAAACCAAGTACTATGAAAAATGTAGGGGCTGTAAGTGGGTTAAGCCACAGTCTGAAGTGTCAGCATCCATTCAGGATGCCAACTCAAGTCCCAGCTACTTTACTTCAAATCCAGTTCCCTGTTAATGTGCTTGGGAAAGCAGCAGATGGCTCAAATGCTTGGGTCCCTCCTAAGGGAGATCCAGATGAAGCTCCTGGCTCCAGGTTGTCCCAGCTCTGGCCGCTGTGGCCACCTGTGGAGCATACCAGTGGATGGGAGATTCCATTCTCTTCCTGTCTAATTCTTTCAAATAAATACATAAATAGGTTTACATACAACATGTGATTTTTTTTATACCTGACAGCTTTCTAATTTCATATTTCTTCTCCACAAAGAACTTCATATGTCATATTCTAGAGCAGTTAGTGTCCAACTGAAATACAATAAAGACAAACAAGCCGTCTCTAATTTTCTAGCGGCCACATTGAAAAAACAAACAGATGGGGTGAGTGAGTGGTCTAATGATTAAGATGCTTCTCAGGACATTCACAGTGTGTATCCAACTGCCGGGATCCGAGACCTGCTGCCCTAGCTTCCAGAGCCTGGCTAATGTGCACCTTCAAAGAAACACTAGGTATTGCTCAAGTAGTGGGGTCCCCGCCATCCATGCAAGAGACCTGGATGGAGTTTCTGGTTCCTGGCTTCAACGTGGCCCAATCCTAGTGACTGCTGGCACCTGGAGAATGAACCACCATATGGGAAGTTTGTTTCTCTCTCCTGTTCAAATTAAATTAAAAAATATATATATGGGGCCTGGCTTTTCAGTGTAGAATGCAAAGCCACTGCCAAATGTCAGCATGCCTTGTAACTACTGGTTCATAATCCGTGACCACACTTCAGATCCAGCTCTTCGCGAATGGTTGGGAAAAGCAACAGAGGATGGCCCTTGTGTTTGTGTCCTTGTAACTCACATGGAAGACCCAGATGAATCTTGTCTGACCTGACCCAACCCTGGCCACCGCAGCCATTTGGGGAATGAACCAGCAGATAGAAGACTGGTATTTCTTTCTCCCTCCCCTCCTTTCCTTTTAAAAAGATGTTTACTTGAAGGTCAGAGCTACAGAAAGCAAGAGGGAGAGGAGGAAGCAGAGTTTTCCATCTACTGGTTCACCCCCCAAATGGCCACAAGAACCAAAACCCCTTCCAGGTCTCCCATGTACCTTTTGTGTAGGAGTCCAAGGCCTTGGACCATCTTGTGCTGCTTTCCCAGGTGTATTAACAGGGAGATGGACTGGAAATAGAGCAACCAGGATTCAAACAGGGGCCCATACAGGATGCCCAGGAGGCAGCTTTACCACAGTGCTCTAAATTTTTCAAAAGAAATTATAAAAACATCTTTCCTTTTAAAAAACAAAACCAAACAAAAAACACTGCTACTTAACCCACGGAATACAAAACATGAACTTATGATAGATGTAATGTGCTCCGTATGGGTATTTTACACCTTTATTTGCACCCATTTCACTTCAAGTAGTACATGTGGCTGTCAGCTACTGGGATCGGCAACATAGCTCTAGAAGGAAATACACTCCTGTATAAAGGTACTGCATTAAGGTTATGAAAAAATAAAACAAGTTTATTCTGGTAACTTTTGAAAATTTTGAAATCCATGACAGTTTTTTCTATGAGCTTTTAAAAATACCTTTAGAGCATGGCACTAAACAAACTTAATTTCATATCAAACTGAGACATATCTCAAGTTTCAACCACTTAAATTCTTAAAATTATGCAAACATTCATGCTGACAATACACTTGGTCTTAGCCAAAAGGCCAAGAAGCAATCCCATCACACGAAAAGCCTAAATCTAAATTAAGATTCAGGTAAATAATTTTAAAACAGCATAGTTACTGACAATCTGAGAGGATAAGAGAGAAAAGAGTATAAAATCATTGCACACAGGCTTTCCCTTTCATTTAGTAACTCCGTTTCTAAGACTCCAAACTATGGAAATAATCAAAGACAAGGTCAAAGTGTTACATACAAACTTGTTCATCAAGACACTTTTCTGTGATAATAAAAACTAGAGAACCCACTCAGTGAGCAAAAGGAAAAGTAACTTGAAACTCACCCGATGGCAGTCTATACTGTCAGCAGCAATCATGACTTACACGACATTAAATAACACTGGGAAATAATCCCAACCTAACAGTGAGTGAAAGTCAAGTCTATGCAACATGATTCCCACACACGTGTATGCTATAATTCCAAATCCAGAGGTAAAAATAAAGAAGGGAAAAACAAAGTGTTAACAGCTTTCTCTTTGCAGTATGATGACCAGACACTTTTCTATTATTTCTTTTAGCATATATTTGGTGAGTGCTACTTTATGTTATGCTACTTCCTGATGGGTCCCTGACATCATGAGGTAAAAAGCTTTATTTTCACTTTTTCCCAAATTTCCTATACTAAGTATTATCATTTCGTAATTTTAACAGCAAAACAGAAAAAAATACAATGTGTAGTGGATACTGCTTTAGATAATATGGGTTTGGGTGAAGTAGAAGAATTTGAATGTGGTTCTAAATAGTGCAGATGCCTAAAAAGAAAACAAGAATCTACAAAATGTACACACAATAAGATCCAAAGTATACATATACACAAAAAACAATTAACAGTAAGGGGACATTTTGAACATGGGTTTTCCCCCCTGTTTGTCTTTTCTATATTGTTTCTCCATACTTCTATTTTGAAAAATTAAAAAGTAAACACACCCACTATTTACACATCCTGTGCTGGGTTCAGTAAAGGGTTAAAGTCAATAAAAGGAATGAAAACAGTACTTGGGGGGTATCAAACAAGAGAACACTGGGAATAGGAGAAATGATGAAAATAAGAAAATTTTTCATGAAAGAAAGAATCTGGGAAACTTGAAGTGATAGAAAAAAATGCGAGGGGTGCAACGACTCAGTTGGATAATCCTCCACCTGTAAGCACTGACATCCCATCAGTTCATGGGCACCAGTTCGTGTCCTGGCTGCTCTACTCAATCCAGCTCCTAGATGGTTCAGAGCCTTGGGACCCTGCACCTGAGTGGGAGACCTAGAAGAAGCTTCTGGCTCCTGGTTTCAGATTAACTCAGCTCTGGCTGTTGCAAGCCCTTTGAGGAGTGAACCTGCAGATGGAAGATCCATTTCTCTTCTCTGTAAATCTACATTTGCAATATAAATAAATTTTTAAGAAAGGAAGGGAGGAAGGAAAAAAGGTGGGAACTAGTGACCAAAAAAAAAAAAAAAAAAAAAAAAAAGGCGCCACTATCAAGGAACAGTAAGACACACAATAGAATAGGGTGGGTGTTGTGGCGGAATGAGTTAGGCTGCTTTCAATATAGTACCGACCAGGGCCCGGCAGCGTGGCCTAGTAGCTGAAGTCCTGGCCTTGAACGCCCCGGGATCCCATATGGGTGCCAGTTCTAATCCCGGCAGCTCTACTTCCCATCCAGCTCCCTGCTCCCTGCTTGTGGCCTGGGAGAGCAGTCGAGGACGGCCCAAAGCTTTGGGACCCTGCACCCGCGTGGGAGACCTGGAGGAGGTTCCTGGTTCCTGGCTTCGGATCGGGGTGCACCGGCTGTTGCAGCTCACTTGGGGAGTAAATCATCGGGCGGAGGATCTTCCTCTCTGTCTCTCCTCCTCTCTGTATATCCGGCATTCCAATAAAAATGAATAAATCTTTAAAAATATATATATATATATAGTACTGACCGCAGTCCAGGCTACACTGCTACTATACTTTGGATCTAACTTCCTGCTAGAGCTCCCACGAGAAAAGAGGTGATGGACCAAGTACCCGGGATCGTGTTGCTAGTGTGGAAGACCCAGGTGGAGATCCAGGTTCCTGACTTCAGCCCAACCTCAACTGCCATGAACTTGTATGGAGTGACTCAGTAAACAGGGGAAAGATCAAATTGCTCTTTCAAATAAATTATCTTTTTTTTTTTAAAAATAGGCTCTATGAAGGGCGTAGGCAGTAAGCTGAACACAGGTTACAGGAGGGATTGCTTTTGTAAGTCTGATCCATCAGTAGGGAATTATTAGATTCCAATTCAAGCAAACTGCTATAGCATATCTTTAGCCCCTCAACCCCACTCCCAGCTTGGTTCAAGTCACTACCATTTCTAGATGTATCATCGCAACCACGACCTGACTCTTTCTCCTTACTCTTGCATTCTGATCATTTCTAAGCAGTAGCCAGAGACAGCCTTCTTCAAAAAAAAAAAAGATTATCGGACATCTTTCGTCAAAAATCCTGCAAGGGCTTTCCATTTCACATAGTGAAATGCCAAAGTCGCCAGGATTTCTACAGACTCTATAATACTTGCTTTTTTTTTTTTTTTTTTTTTTATTACAAAGTCAGATATACAGAGAGGAGGAGAGACAGAGAGGAAGCTCTTCCGTCCGATGATTCACTCCCCAAGTGAGCAGCAAAGGGCCGGTACGCGCTGATCCAATGCCGGGAACCAGGAACATCCTCCGGGTCTCCCACGCAGGTGCAGTGTCCCAATGCACTGGGCCGTCCTCGACTGCTTTCCCAGGCCACAAGCAGGGAGCTGGATGGGAAGTGGAGCTGCCGAGATCAGAACCGGCGCCCATATGGGATCCTGGTGCATTCAAGGCGAGGACCCCAGCCGCTAGGCCACGCCGCCGGGCCCAATACTTGCTCTTTTACCGGCAAACTGATCACTCCTGTACTGCTTGCTCTCACTGCTCCAGCCACAGCAGATTCACCTGCCACAGCTCCCTAACTATTCCAGACAGGCTGTGCCTCTGCAACTCTTCCCCTCCTTCTGTTTCCTTCAGGTCTTGAGCTTTTAGTTCACTTTATATAAAACAGCAAGCCTCCCACACTGCCCCAAATAAAAATGTCAGCATTCACTATGTCCCAAACTGACTTTATCTTCATTACACTTAACATCATCTGCCATCTTACTGCTACTACAATTGTGTGTCCCAAATACAGAGCTTTGCCATGGTTGCTCATTTCCATGTCACCAGCACCTAGGGCAATCAGTATGTGTCGCAAGAATCAAAGCAAGAGGACACGGAGCTGTCAGACAGCCAGCTCAACTGGCTTATGGCACAAGAAGTATCTACTCGAACAGAATCTACAGAGAATTTCTTCTAATTTTGTCATGTAATTTTAACCGAGGAACTACCTAGTAATACAGTATTTGTACATCAGGCTTTGCACACAGAGCCAGCCTTCAATTTAATAGCACTTTATCTCTAGCAGGCTTACCTTTAAGGTAGTTACTTGGATTTAGAGTGGCAGGAACAGATATGATGAAGTTTGAAATCTTATTTTTCTTCACTTTACTTGTGAACAAATGAGCAGTGATTTCTCACACAGGCAACCTCACCGAAAAATTCGGACATTCTCCCTTTTCCCACAGGCCTATGAGCTCCCACCCCAGGGTAAGGCAGAAAAAAACAGCCAGCAGTGCTAAGCAAAGCTACTAGATAGTTGGCAGCAATTAAAGTTGGGCAGGAGGCAACAGTACAGAGAGGCCTGGAGAAGCCGATTCTTCAAACATTTTCTAAGTTAGAAGCACCTTATATTTTAAAAGGAAATCAACACAAAACAACGGTAACTTCTTCCCTGTCCTCCTACCAAGTACACAATGCTTGTGGTGGGTGCTTGGTAGAGCGGTTAACATGTCCCTGTTCCATATCAGTGCCTGGATTCAATTTCCAGCTCCTGAAGCCGGCTGTTGCTAACGCAGACCCTAGAAGGCAGTGGTGATGCCTTCAACAACTCGGGCCTCTGCCACCCACGCAGCACATCTGCGGTCTCCCTCTCAAATTAAAACAATAACAAAAACATATAATACTCAAAGTCGGGTGATAGCTTACCCCAGCGTTAAAGATAAATACTCAGCTTTATTATGAAGGATTTCAAGCACACCAGCAAAGCTTCGGGGGAGAAAGGAAGAATGAGCAAGTGCCCAGTACCCAGCTGCGGCTGCTTTACCGCTTACCCAAACCACCTCAGCCTGGAAGATGGAAAGAGCTGGGTAAAAACTCAGCGCTCTCATCAGCCCTTTGCTCCTCTCCAGCTCTCCAGCAGCGACCGTCAAGCTCACCTGATGCTGATGTTACTACTCCGCACATATGCTGCCACTCAAATGGTACATTTCACATGTATTAAAACTATATACATGGCATCACGTTATATCCTGGTCATGGATTAGCTGTCTGACCTTAGGCAAGTTAACGTACCTATTCATCTGTTTCTGCTCTGCAAAATGAAGACAATACTACCTTCTTCTTCGAGAGCTGATGTGAGGATTACATGAGTTTGATACACTGCAGCAAAAGCGCTGAGAAAATCGCCTTGCTCATCGGAAGCACTGAAAACGGGTGTTAGCTGTTATCATATAAAGTTGCAAAAGGACCTGTGATTATGGTATTTTGACACATACACATATGCTCATGCAGAAAAGATTACGAAAATGACATGCAAAATCCATGACAGATATGTTCAAAACCGCATAAAAATTAAATATGCTTATGAAGTTCAGGCTGGAAAGGCTCACTAGCCTACAAAAAGGGGAAATGAAAGCGCTGAGAGAAAGCGGTCGGGGCCTATGTTGTGGCATAGCATGTTAAGTCAACGCCTGTGATACCAGCATCCCATATGGATACTGGTTTGAACCCAACTGTTCCACTTCTAACCCACCACCCTGCTAATGCATCTGGGAAAACAGTGGAGGATAGCCCAAGGACTGGGCCTCTGTTGCCATGTGGGAAACCTGGAAGAAGCTCCTGGCTTCAGTCGCGCCTGGCTTCAGCAGCAGCAGCAGCCATTCTGGGAGAGAGAAAATCTCCATGGATCTCTCCCCCACACTCCCTCTCTGTAACTCTGCCTTTCAGGTAGATAGAGTAAAACTTAAATTTTAAAGTCTTTAAGTTTACAATCCATTGTAACATCAGAATATGAACAGCCGGTCCAAATACTTTCTAATTTTGAATTTTCTAAACAGTGACTTTTCATGAGTTTTGAGGAGAGGGATGGGGAAGAAAGGGCAATGTTTTAATAAGATGGTATAGATAAGGCCTTCTCTGCCTGTCCAAAGAGGCACTTTAAGGGGTCACACAAAACAAAACATGACGCAGTACTCAAATTTCACCCCTTAACTATTTCTTCCCAACTCTTAGTAGAACAAATCAACATTCAAAATGCTATTTTAAATAGGATGCACCTTGATTACATGAGTGTTACAGACAACTGGACTCTGCAAAATTTATCAATGTAATTACAGACACATTATCTCTGCTTTGATACAAGATGATTTTAAGGCAACTTCTAGGTCAAAAGGCCAGAAAACAGCAAACTTACATGTCCTGAATATTAGCTGAATTCTAGTGAATTTCTTTAAAGACATTTTTAAAGATTTTAAAATATTTCTACCCTCTGATGGCTAACTGATCTAACTTGATACACAGAGAAACATCTAGGTGCCATTTACCGGGTTAGAAATTTCATACAGAATCTTTTAACCCGCATGAAGTATCTTTATGAACAAAATTTAGAAGTGACCCTAGATACCCAGTTTAAACACATACTTCCTGCAGTGTTAAAAGTGACGACCACAAAAGCCAACATTTACCATGAATTGCTTAAGTGCAAGCAAATTGTACTGATTATATCAACACAATAGTGCTCAATCGCAGTTCCCCTAGAATTTAGCATATCCTACTATTTCCAAGAAGTTAACTGAAAGCAACAATTACATGGAACACCAAGGATCTGTCCACCACTCCAACTTTGGCTGCTCGCTTCCGCACCCACACCCCCAAATTCCGAGTAAGACATTTAAAAGCGGAAGGGCAGATTTACACAATAGGAAAAGTTCAAAAGTAAAGTTCTACTTCTCCTACAGCGAGAACTCTGCAACGCAACTATCGCTTTTGTCCCCCACCCTACCCCAAATTATTTACATGTCTGAGTCATCCCCTTCCCTCAGCCCCAATAGAACACTGGGGGTGGGGTGGGCACACCAAGCTGTAACTTGCACAAACCAACAGAGAAATGAATGTGACTACTTCTACCCCTCTTCTAATTGGAAAGGACTCTCACTCCGTCCCACGCCCCAAGCAACACGCAGCACCTGCCAAGCCCGGCGCTTACAGCGTGATGGTCCCAACTTTTCGAACGCAATTTGAGGAGGAGACGCAGATTACTTCTTGAGGCGCCCAAGAAGAGGACAGCACAGGTCCTCTCAGAAAAGGACGCGCTAGTTTTGGGGGGGTGGGTGGGTGAGTGGAGGGCTGTCTCCTCCGCCTGCTGCGGGATTCGAGACCCGCTAGCTTCCAGGACCCCAGTGGAAGCCGCCCACTCCGACCCGCCGCGGGCCGCGGGCCTCGGGCCTCGGGCCTCGGTCAGGCAAGCGGTGTTTACACCTGTCACGAGGGAGGCGGAGGGAGGAAGAGGAAGCCCGAGCCGTGCCCCAAACTTCTCTACAGCTCCCGGGAGGGAGCGGCCGGCGCCGGGCGGCGGGCAGGTGGAAGCCGAGGGGCCGGGCTAGCCGGCAGCGGCCGGGCAGGGAACAGCTCGCACTTCCCCGGCCGGGGTGTCCGGCTCCCCGCGAAGGGGGCCGCGCGCTTCGGGCGCCACCAGCGGCGTGCCCGCACCCGGCGCCGAAGCCCGCAGGCCCGCACAGCCCGCCGCTTCTCCGCGGCCAGCAGGCAGGTGCTGGCGGGGCAGCCCGAGGGTCCCGCCGGGGGGCCCGGGCCCAGGCCCCGCACCGTCCCTCCCCGCCCCGCGCGGCTCGAGGAAGCGGAGCGGCAGCGCTTTACCTGGCTCGTCTGGGGCGGCCGCGATGGGCATGGCTCAGGGGCCCGGGGAGGAACTGGCTCCCCGGGGACGGACCGGCTTCTCCGACGCAGAGCTGGTGCGAGCGGAAGGCTGGCTGTGCGCAGCCCTGTCACCGCAGCAGCGCCATGGACGCCCACCCGGAGTTTCAGCGCTGCCGCGGGACCCCCATCCCACTACCCTCCGCCCTCTTCCGCCGCCGCCGCCGCCTCCTCCGCGGAGACCCCCCGCCCACTCCACACACGCTCCCATCATGCAGCGGGGGAATCGCTGCCACCGACACGTCACTTCCGGGCGCAGGTGGCTAGGTCGGGTCCGGGCGCTGGTGGGTGCTGCGGAGTGGGGGAAGATACTCCAGGGGAATCGGTGTCATGGAACGCTTACCCCTGCGCAGGCGCCGTGGCGCCGAGCGCCCGCCGCCATTTTGGGTTCGGGCAAACTTGCCCTTTCCTTTGACTTCCTTGAGAGTCACCGAGCTGTGGGCGACAGACGTCCTCCGGTCCTCGGCTGTCTGAGGCGGCAGCGCTCACGGCAGGAGTAAGGAGCCTTTCTCAGGTCTTTGAAATTAGTGATCAGCTCAGGACCGAATTAAGACTTTAATTAAAATTGCACGGGTTTGGAAAAACGGAAACAGATGTTCCCTACCATAAACCAGAGGATATTTTACCAGCTTGTCCTTTTCGCCCCGAAAACTGAGTTTTTCATTCACAGTTCCTTGCTCTTTTCTATGTAAGCCAACGAGGAGCAAACGGCTCTTTAACAAGTCATAAAGAAGAGATGGCTACAAATTGAACTTAAGGTGAGCAGCCGCCGAAACTGTCAATCTTCAAGAAAATCATTAGAATTTTGCTAACGGATGGAGCATTGTGGCTGTTTGTCTTTGCTCCTTTCGGAAGAATCGCCAGTGAAACTTGAAACGTCGAATCAAGCCGTGCATTTAGCCGTGTTTCTCTTGAGAGTCCACCCACAAGTTCCAACCTTTCTCCGTCCTTTACCGTGCATGTCCGTCAGAACCTGGGCTACTATGAAAATCTGACTGCAAACCCTACAGGATGATTATTGTTAAGCCTCGGGGTCCCGCTCTGTAAATCATAACCCCTGTCAGGTCCCTGTTATGCCCAACCTCTGTATTAGTGATTTCAATAATTTAAAATGCAGTTCAGGGCAGCCAAGTCCAGCAACTACAGCAACAAGAGTGGAAAATGCCCTAAGCCATAGAAAAGTGCCCATCCCTTTGGGTGGGAGGAATTATACAAATCAGAGGCAAGATAAGGACAATAGCAGTTCATCACGGCTTATCCCGCCCCTGCAATGTTATAGACAAATTAAGTTGGAGCGTTGAAACAGGCTCGCCTCTTTACAACTCAATTGCTGTAAAGCACATGGAAACCGCATGACTTTAAAGCAGAGGACCAAGGGCTTTGTGGTGATGCTGGATTTTCTTTTCTTTTCTTTTTTTTTTTTTTTTACTGCTCAAGTCCCTGACAATCTTATATGACTTGTCAAATTTTCCTATTGTATTTCGCCCCCTACTGGTTTGGTTCGTGTGTAGACTCGGGTATTTCTATATGTCACTATAAATGTATCTTGACTAAGGGCAGAAGCTGCAGTGTGTGTGTGTGTGTGTGTGTGTGTGTGTGTGTGTGTGTAAACTGGTGACTTTGGCCTCTACTAAACAGAATATTGAAATGAGAGCATATGACAAGATCCTAAAGCAGACCCTATATTAAGAAATATTTAAAAGGGCCCGGCGGCGTGGCCTAGCGGCTAAAGTCCTCGCCTTGAAAGCCCCGGGATCCCATATGGGTGCCGGTTCTAATCCCAGCAGCTCTACTTCCCATCCAGCTCCCTGCTTGTGGCCTGGGAAAGCAGTCGAGGACGGCCCAATGCATTGGGACCCTGCACCTGCGTGGGAGACCCGGAAGAGTTTCCTGGTTCCCGGCTTCGGATCAGCGCGCACCGGCCCGTTGCGGCTCACTTGGGGAGTGAAACATCGGACGGAAGAGACTTTGTAATAAACTGAATAAATCTTTAAAAAAAAAAGAAATATTTAAAATCAATTTATGAGTAAGTGTTATGGCACAGTAGATTAAGCCCTAGCGTGTGACATCAGCATCCCATGTTGCAGCACAGGTTCAAGTCCTGGCTGTTCTTCCTGGTCAGCTCGCTGCTAATGTGCCAGGGGAAGCCAGCAGATCGTGGCTCACATGTTTGGACTTCCCTATATGGGAGGCCAGGAGGGAGAGCCTGGCTCCTGCAGGTGGACGATTCTCTCTTCCTTTTAACTAATTCTTTTTAAAACTAACTTAAACATCAACACATGGAAAAGTAAGCCCTTCTTTCGGTTTCAAAACATGATTACAAAATGATTTTGACAGAAAAATACAGAAGCTAATTTTGTTTACTTAAGAACAATTCAAAGATCAGCTTCTAATTTTGTGAAAGTCACAGAGGTTTGATCAGCTGATTTGCAGGTATAATCAACCAACTTGTAATTGAAAATCAATCTTGAAGTATAGATTTGTTATATTCATTGCATTTGGAACCAATAACAACATTCTTACCTTTTAAAAATCATCTGTTTAACCGCATGACCTAAGCATTAGCATGAAGAAGAAAAAACACCAGCTATTATTTATTGTATTTAGTTTTTCACTGCAGGCTTTTTGCAAAGTTGAAATCATAATGTAAGTAGATTTTTAAAAAAGAGTTGTTATCTATATATTTTTAAGATTTACTAAATTGTTTGAAAGGCAAAGTTTGAGCGAAGGTGAGACAAAGTTTTCATCCACTGGTTCACTCCTCAGATGGCTACAGCAACTGAGACTGGGCCAGGCCGCAACCACATAGGTTTCCTCCTGGTCTGCCACATAGGCTCAGGGACTCAGACACCTGGGCTGTCTTTCACAGCTCCTGCAGGCACATTAGCGGAAGTGGAGCACCAGGGACTTCAAACCAGTGCCTGTATGGGATGTTGGCACTTCAGGCCACAGCTTTACCCACAGCACCACAGGGCCGGCCCCAATGTGTTTATTTGAAAGGCAGAGTTACAGAGAGAGAGAGAGAGAGAGAGGGAGGGAGAGAAAGAAAGAAAGAAAGAAAAAAAAGAGATTTTCCATCTGATAATTTATCCCCCAAATGGCTGCAACAACCAGGGCTGGGCTAGGCTGAAGCCAGGAGCCTGGAACTCTGTAAGGGTCTCATATGTGGGTGCCAGGGACTGAGTACTTCTACTGTTTTACCGGACAGACTAGCAGAGAATTGGATTAGAAGTGGAGCAGCCAGCTTTTGAACTGGCGCTCATACAGGTTAGGGCATAGGTGACAGTTTAGCCTGCCATGCCACAATGCTGGCCCTGACAGATTTTATAACCTTTTTGCTCCCAGTTTTACATTGTAGGCATTTCCTCCAAAAATTGAACATTTTAAAAGCCATTGTTAACAATTGTCCACAAGGTAGTCAACGAGTAGGTACACCATGATTTATCTATTATACTACAATGAGGTATCTTCTACTACTGTACAATGCATTTTGTACATGGGGCCTTTAGGGGAAAATTAGCATCTTTTCTCAATATAATAATTTCTGAGCCAAAAGGCTAATAATGTTTTATTGACAGGTGATAATCTCACCTTACTTTCCAAAAGATGATAGCAATCTGCAGTTCCACCAATACCATACAAATGCACAAACTTTAACACATCCTCAGCAGCAATGGATAACAGTGAAAAGGAAAAAAAAATCCATCTAAACCAAAAACTGAAAGAAATCTGATATGCATTATGTTGTATGAGAAATCGATAAGCGAACAAGCATAAAACCCAAGCAATGTGGTGTTCTAAAAAGGCAATAAACATAGTCTTGGGTCTATGAACAGACTCAATTACAGCTCTGATTTTGTATGGATTACTTAACTTTGACCTCAGTCTCTTTAAATGTCAAAAGAGGAAGTAGAACTAGACCATAAACTCTCAGTCCTCAAAGGACACGTAACCAGCACGTATCTCTCTGAGAACGTAGTCAAAGCTTTGGCTCTCTCTCTAGAAAAATTCACACCCACAGACACTGAAATCTCATCAAAGAGGGCCTATGAGCTTCAGTTTAAAAAAAAACCCTATAGCAGGCGATCTCTGAAATCTTTTCTGTAGCTAAAGAGATACTTTTACTATATTTCAGTAAAAGTTTGCTGGCAGGTGAGCATAAGAACCACAATAGGGAGCAGACCAGACCAGGCCAGGCCAGAGAAAGATACCCACCGGCATACATTTGCCATAAGTTGGGGCAGACTAGGTTGAACCAGTTCACATCACCTGCTGGCGAATCTGAACACTAGAATAGACTGTGGGTCGGGCTGGGTTCGGTCGCAACACAAACCAGTGCATATTACGGAGGGTCAAGGTGAGGAGAGCTGTACCAGATGTGGCCGCAGCACCCAAACAGCACATGTGAGAACCAGGGAGGGAGGGGGCAAAACCTGAAGGGGGAATGTGGGCTCCCCTGCTGGACAACCACTCCCACCTCAGAGTGTGAGCTGGGATGGGGGCAGACCAAACCAGGCAGGGCTACAACACCTATGGGCCTCATGTGAGCTAGATCAGGGAAAAGACAGGTTGGGCTGACTGTTTCGACTTGTGCAAGCAAATATTAGAGTGGGTGAGGGTTGGTTGGGCTTCGCTGCAGCATCAACTGGCAGAGGCTGGCACTGGGGGCTAAATCTGTCAAGTTAAACTCCAGAACCACCTGGAGAGTGCCTAATCAGGGAGTGGGAGTAACCTAGTAGGGAAGTAGTGGGCACCTCCCTCTTGGGTTACCACTCCCACTGGAAAGCACAAAAACCAGGACAGGGGCAGGGGTGGCTAGACAGAACAGCACCTGCCAGTATGTGTGTGGGCTGAATAGTAGGTTGGTTGGGTTGAACTAGGCTTCATTACCCATTGACATGTACCAGAGCTAAATGGGATGTGGGACAGACTGAATAAGTCTGAGGTACATAGTGGCAAGCATGGGAACCAGGGTAGGGGGCAGGCCTGGTAGGGGTTATGGAGAGTCGCCCCAACTAGGCTGCAGCTCCCACTGGTTTGCGTGAGGGCCGAGTATGAAGTGGGAAGGCTCGAGCTACACTGCAACACCTATTGGTTTGCATGGAAGACAGCGCTGGAAACAGAACTGACCCAGCAATTGCAACAAGCAGCATGTGGGGTGACAGACCGTGCCGGACCCTGTACTGGCAAGCACACACAAGAATCAGTTCTCGGATCACCTCAGACGAAGTTTCTTTGGAGATCTCGCCAACTGAACTGCTGATCTCAGAACCCAACCATGAACAGACTATGTCGGCCAGTGGATTCTAAAGAGATTTCATTGTGCTTGGAATGGCGAGATTGGCAGCAGTTCAGAACTGTTGAACTATCAAAACTGCCTGAGCAGGACCCTCGGAGCATGCCCCACATCGGGGACCAGGGATGGGTGGGAGGGTGGGTGTAGCTTCTCTCTTTGTTTCTCCTCTGACCCCAGATACAGGGGAAAAAATGATGATGTTAGTGTGGAAACAATGGTCTTACCCACTTTTCTATAGCCCTTGACTGTTTGTACCCTAATTAACTATGTAAGATTATAAAAAAATAATAATAAAGGAAAAAAATTTGTGGATGTACATTTCATAGTAAATTATAGATAATATGTAGATATATCAAATGTATATAGATTATATGCAATCTAAATATAGATAAGGATACACGTCAAATTTATTAAACCTACTAAAATTTCAAGAAGCATTAAAGAAGATTTTAGTCTGTAACTACAATATTTTATATCTTAAAAAAATATTAGGGCTGACACAATAGCTCAATAGGCTTATCCTCCACCCGCAGCACCAGGATCCCATATAGGCACCAGTGCAGGTTCTGCCAATGAATTTTCCATCCAGCTCCCTACTCATGGCCTGGGAAAAGAGCAGAAGAGGGCTCAAGTCCTTGGGCCCTGTATCCATGTGGGAGACCAGGAAGAAGTTCCTCACTCCTGGCTTCAGATTGGCTCAGCCGCTGTGGCCACTGGGGAGTGAACCAGCACACAGAAGCTCTTATTTTCTCGTTCTCTCTGTAAATGTGCATTTCAAATAAAAATCAATCTTCTTATTTAACAATTTATTTTATTTTTATTGCAAAGTCAGATATACAGAGAGGAGGAGAGACAGAGAGGAAAATCTTCTGTCTACAGGTTCATTTCCCAAGTGGCCACAGCAACAGGAGCTGAGTCGATCTGAAGTCAGGGTCCCAAGGCCCTGGGTCTTGCTTGACTGCTTTCCCAGGCCACAAGCAGGGAGCTGGGTGGGAAGTGGGGCCACCAGGGTTAGAACCAGTGCCCATATGGGATCCCAGCACGTGGAAGGTGAGGAATTTAGCTGCTACGCCACGCCGCGACAGGTCCTAATGAATACATTTTTTACATGTTAAAATGATATTTTAGAAATACGTGATTAAATAAAATACATTATTAAAGCTGATCTTCTTTTTGCATTTTTTTAAAAAGTAGGTACCAAAAAATTTTATATCACTTATGGTTCACATAATTTTTCTATTTTTTCTGCCTTTTTAAAAGATTAATTTTAGGGTCTGGCACAGTAGCCTATTGGCTAAAGTCCTCACCTAGCACATACTGGGGTCCCATATGGGTCCCACTGCCCATTCCACTCCCTGCTTGTGGCCTGGGAAAGCAGTTGAGGACCACCCAAAGCCTTGGCACCCTGTACCCATGTGGGAGACCTGGAAGAGGCTCCGGGATCCTGGCTTCGGATCAGCTTAGCTCTGGCCGTTGTGGCCACTTGGGGAGTGAATCAGCAGATGAAAGATTTTCCTCTCTGTCTCTCCTCCTCTTTGTGTATCTGACTTTCCAATAATAAATCAGTAAATCTTTAAAATGTATGTATATTACATATATATTCATTAATGGGGGAATTTGCTATATTTTTCTACAAGGGCTTTAAAATTCTGTGGGTATGTGTTTCAGACTTACAGCACATCTCAGCCATCATTGGCTGCCGCTGTGGATATTACAGTGCCAGTTATTTTTAAGTAAAATAGTAGAATAGGCAGTCATGCATGTGATAGCCACTTTAACATGTTGATGAGGCCACTCCTCCTGAAAGAATAGTTAAATTTATTATCACTCATACTTCACTACTTCCAGGAGTGGTCCTTTGCAGTCCTTAATTTAAATGTCAGATATGAATGTCGACTCTTACCTTCATGAGTCTGTCCTTCATGTTTCTTTCTCTTTTTCTATTTTTTTCTAAGTTGGTTTTTTTTTTTTTAATTGAAGAAAAACGTACTTAGTCAAAAAGCCAGAGCCCCCTGTTGTCATCAGACTCCTCAGGCTCTTCGTTCTTTGTTTCTGCTTCCTTCTCAGCTGGAGCGGCAACCACCAGGGGCACAGGGTACCCTGCTGGGGCGGCACCTGCCTCTGGAGGTCTGCCAGCCCCAACTTTGCAAATGAGCCTCCGGTTGTTGCTGTTGGCCAGCGTCTTGCCCAACAAGCCAGACCAGAAGAGTGTCACATGACACAGCTGCCTTCCCGGGGCATTGCGCTTGTCCCCCATGATGGTCACCTCATTGTGCGAGATCAGAGAGCTCGGAGTAGAGGCCATGGGCTGGCATCTCTGAGCACGTTGCTACTTGCGGAATGAAGTAGGGCACTTACTTCACTTTGGTCTTAACTTCCCTGGAAGGACTCAGCACTTTATATAGAATTTGAAAGAATTTTTTGCAGATGGGATTCGAGACTTTGAAAACTTTTGCTGAACTCAAGTGTGACCTCCGTGAAAAGCCAACATCTTTCTTTAATATTGTGTAATAGTAAGCTCTAAGGAAAAACACCTGAAACAGTTTTCATGCAGTGAACAGTTGCATGAGTGGAGATTTATTCACTTCCATATTCCTAACCTCAAAGCGACAATCAACATTCAACACACGGGCCCAGCGGCGTGGCCTAGCGGCTTAAGTCCTCGCCTTGAACGCCCCGGGATTCCATAAGGGCGCCGGTTCTAATCCCAGCAGCTCCACTTCCCATCCACCTCCCTGCTTGTGGCCTGGGAAAGCAGTCGAGGACAGCCCGAAGCCTTGGGACCCTGCGCCCGCATGGGAGACCCGGAAGAGGTTCCTGGTTCCCGGCTTCGGATTGGTGCGCACCGGCCGGTTGCGGCTCACTTGGGGAGTGAAACATCGGATGGAGGATCTTCCTCTCTGTCTCTCCTCCTCTCTGTATATCTGGCTGTAATAAAATGAATAAATCTTTAAAAAAAAAAAAGCATCAATAGGAGATCCTGAGTAATGAATACGTTAAACTACCAGAAACACAAAAAAGATGCTTTCTAAAAATATATATATATATATTCAACACATTTTTGAGTTATTAGAATAAGTATTTCCAGAAAAAAATTAAATGGTGAATAAGCTTTCCTGAGGCTTTGCATTTTCATGTCTTTTAATAGTTATCTAGGTGCAATATCCATTTATTACCCTATCCTTGATTAATGTTGTAATTTGTCTTTGAAAATTAACAATTTATTGAACACCTTTACGCACTTGGTACTACACTGAAGACCAGTATAAAAACAAGAGTTTACACACCAATATACCGGCAGCAACTGCTTCTTTGAAACTGCTGACTCTGTTCAATGGAAAATAATAAATGCTGAGCTACAGAGGTGTGGAAATAAGAGTTCAGAGGCAAGATTTGCTGGGATAGCTGAGAAGTGGACTCAGTGCGTTCAGTTGGTTCTGCCAAGAGACCTGAGCAGGACCCGTGCCAGGAGCTTCCTCCTCTCAACCACAGAGGAGATCATCGTGTCCTGTGACTGATGCCAGGACCGGCTGGGCAGGCCCTTTGCCGCCATTCGTTAATACCATCAAGAGGAGTGTCTCCCCTTCAGATGAGTGTTCAGCTAGGAGCTAAGGGCGCCGAGGCCCACAGCACGGACTGGATAGCACCTGCTTACACCTCCAGCCCCACTGGGACTTTTCCCCAGGGATTTTTGCCTCATCCAGTCTGGTATATGTTATTTTTGCTCCTCCTACCCCCAAACTAAATGACAATGACAATTAGACACAGTGTTTTTTGTTGTGATACTACAGGAAGTACAGAGTTCACGGAAGTACCTAGTATTGCCAAATATATTTAATGTGAACCAACATAAGCCTTTAACTCTAGCTTCTAGTTTACAAGAAATACTGGAAGAACAAGTTAAACACTGCTACAAGGAACTATCACAGAAATCTACTACATGGATTATTCTATAAGACAAATAATTTGATCTTTGGAAAAGGAATATTCCAGATTAAAAGTGACTTATGAGAAAATCAAATCAATGCATGATAGCATACTTTCTGAATAAACCAATTATGAAAGATATTTTGGGGATGATTGAGGAAATCCAAATATGAACTGGTATTAAACAATTTAGAGGGGTTATTATTAATTTTAAGATACAATAATGCCATTACAGGTGTGTTTGAAAATGTATACAATTTTTAGAGATGGTTGGAATGTTACGATGTCCATAATTTTATTTATCTTTTAAGATTTATTTTTATTGGAAAGACAGACCAGATATTCAGAGAGGAGGAAACACACAGAGAAACCTTCCATTTTCTGGTTCACTCTCCAAATTGCCACAATGCCTGGAGCTGAGCTGATGTGAAGCCAGGAGCCAGGAGTTTCTTTCAGGTCTCCCTTGCGTGTACAGGGTTCCAAGACTTTGGGCCACCCTCTACTGCCTTCCCAGGCCATAATCATGGAGTTGGATGGGGAAGCAGAATAGCTGGGACATAAACTGATGCCCATATGGGATCCCAATGTTTGTAAGGTGAAGATTTAGTTAGTGAGCCATCATGCTGGGCCCCCATAATGTATGTTTTTAAAGATTTATTTACTTTGGGACCTGCATAGTGAGTTATTGCTTAATTTTCTGCCTGTGGCACTGGCATCCCATATGGGATCTTGGCTGCACCATTCCCCATTTAGCTCCTTGCTAATGGGTTGGAAAAGCAGTGGAGAATGGCCCAAGTCCTTGGGACCCTGCACCCATGAGAGACCTGGAAGAACTTGCTGGTTCGCAGGTTTGGACCAGCCCAGCTCTGGCAGTCATGGCCATTTGGGGAGTGAACAAGCAGGTGGAAGATCTCTCTCTCTCTCATTCTGCCTTTTAATTAATATAAATAGAGCTTTTAAAATTTTGTTTACTTAATTGGAAGACAGAGTGACAGAATAAAAGAGCAAAAGAGAAATCTTTAATTTGTAGACTTACTCTCTGAATGCCCTCAGCTGCTGTAGCTAGGCAGGCCAAAGGCATGAACTAAGAACTGCATCTGGGTCTCACATGTGGGTGACAAGAATCTAAGTGGCTGGGCCATGATTTGTTGCCTCCCAGGATACATTTGCAGGAAGCTAGACTGGAAGCAGAGTAGCTGGGACTCGAACCATGGTTTCTGATACTGGATGCAGGCATTCCAAGTGGTGGCTTAACCTGGTGTACCACTACACTCTGCCCCACGATTTATTTTTAAATGGTTCGGGGGTGGGGGGGGGGAGATACACCTGGATAAAAAAGAAAATCTGGCAAAATGTTAGCAACGATTCTCTTGAATCTAGGTTTGTGGACTATTTCTGTTTTTTGCTGCTTGTAGCATTTTCCATAATGAAAAGTTATTTTTAAAAAGACCATTAACAAGAAACTGAGGGAGGGCTGCGGGAGAGGACGTCTAGCTCGGATCCCGAACCCAGTCCGCCATGTGCCCATGGCTCATGGCGGGCTGGGCCCGGACATGCCTGGGTGCGGCCTGCTTCCTTCTGGGGTGAGTACGCCGAGCGGGGAGGCCTCCGTGACTGGGCATGTCCGGGACCCACCCAACACCCTCATTGGGTGGTGGGTGAACGGGATTGGGGAGGGGCGCAACCTCGGGCCTACAGGATTTAACCTCCGGCTGCCAGAGGCGAGCCGAGGGCTGCGGGAGAGGACGTCTAGCTCGGATCCCGAACCCAGTCCGCCATGTGCCCATGGCTCATGGCGGGCTGGGCCCGGACATGCCTGGGTGCGGCCTGCTTCCTTCTGGGGTGAGTACGCCGAGCGGGGAGGCCTCCGTGACTGGGCATGTCCGGGACCCACCCAACACCCTCATTGGGTGGTGGGTGAACGGGATTGGGGAGGGGCGCAACCTCGGGCCTGCAGGATTTAACCTCCGGCTGCCAGAGGCGAGCCGAGGGCTGCGGGAGAGGACGTCTAGCTCGGATCCCGAACCCAGTCCGCCATGTGCCCATGGCTCATGGCGGGCTGGGCCCGGACATGCCTGGGTGCGGCCTGCTTCCTTCTGGGGTGAGTACGCCGAGCGGGGAGGCCTCCGTGACTGGGCATGTCCGGGACCCACCCAACACCCTCATTGGGTGGTGGGTGAACGGGATTGGGGAGGGGCGCAACCTCGGGCCTACAGGATTTAACCTCCGGCTGCCAGAGGCGAGCCGAGGGCTGCGGGAGAGGACGTCTAGCTTGGATCCCAAACCCAGTCCGCCATGTGCCCATGGCTCATGGCGGGCTGGGCCCGGACATGCCTGGGTGCGCCATTTGGCACCAGGCTGTGCCTGCTGACCGCCCGGCCGGGGAGCTCTGGGGTATTGGACATCTGAATCGCTGCTGAGATAGCTCTAGAGTGACCCCACTGTTTCTGGGATCTGAGTCAATCCTAAAGATTCCCAATGCCAGTAACTCTTCCTTTGAAGAACTTCCAATCCCTTAATAATGCTGAGCTTTGAACACCTATCAAGTAAAAGATAAGCTCCGGCTTGTGTAGCAGGCTAGCACCTAATGGTCCTCGGAGCAACTACGTGCAGGTGCGTGATTTACAGCTAGGAACGGTCCCAATCTGGGATGCCACAGCTGGGATGAGGTTCCCACCAAGGGGTGTATGTGCTGGAATGGGGGCTGCGTTCTATCTAGGAAACAGTTGCAGTCACCCGAGGCACTAGTGTGGGCTGGGATTGGATGCACCAGGCCGGTTCAGATCCCAGCACCATCTGGTGTTATGGAGAAACAGGGTAGATGTGGGACTGACTAGGCTGGGTCTCAATCCCCTTCTGAGCCATGTGTGAGCTGTATGTGGGTATGGACGAGCCATGGCTGGGCTGAAACATCCAACAACAAGAGTCAGAATGGGGTGAAAGCCAGCCAGGAAAAGCCACTGTTCCTGCTAGGACAGGAGGTGAACTGAGTAGGGTTGGCTCAAGAACCCCCTGGCAAGCGCAAAATCTGGCATTGGGAGGGGTTCTGATGGAGGAGCCTGGGCAACTCCTCTGGCAGGACACAGTCCCTGCAGGTAAGCGCGAGAAGCATGATTGGAAACAGCCCAGAATAGGCCATGGAAAGTTTCCCACTGGCATGCATTCGGCATGGGTCAGGAGCAGGCCAGGCTGAATCAGTCCATGTCATCCTCTGGCAAACCCGATCACCAGAACAGAGTGTGGAATGGGCCGGGTTTGGATGCGACAAAACCAGTACACATTCTGGAACGCCAGGGCGTGGTTGCCTGTACTGGATATGAATGCAGCACCCATCCAGCACACGTGAGATCCAGGAAGGGAGGGGCAGAGCTGGCGGGGGGGTTAAGGGGCTGGTCCCCTCGCTGGACAACCACTCCCACTGGAGAGTGTTGGCTGGGATAGAGACAGACACGACTAAGCAAGGCTACAACACCTGTGCGCTGCATGTGGACAAGATCAGGGCCACAGCATCAGCTGGCAGAAGCTGGCACTGGGGACTAATTCTGTCGAGTCAAATCACAGGACCACCTAAAGAGTGCATAAACTGGGACAGAGAGACCTGGGAGGGAAAAAGTGGGTTCCCCCTTCTTGGGTCACTATTCCCGTGGGAGGGCATGAAAACTAGGATGGGGGCTGGGATGGCTAGACAGAGGCACTCAACAACATCTGTGAGGGCTGGATGGTTGAGTCGATTAGATAGAACTAAGCTTTAATACCCATTGACAAGTACCAGAGCCAAATGGGATGGGGGACAGACTGGTCTTCTGCTACACAAATTGGCAAACCAGGGTAGGGGGCAGGCTTGGTGGGGGTTATTGTGGGTCGCCCCGACTAGGCTGCAGCTCCCACTAGTTGATGTAAGGGCCGAACCAGACTGGACTGCAACACCCATTGGTTCCAGTGCAACTCGGGACTGAAAACAGAACCAACACAGCAATTGCAACCACCAGCTGATCAGGGTGATGGACTGTGCCGGGCCCTGTGCTTGCTAGAACATACAAGAATCTGGTCTGGGAATACCTCAAAGTATCTTTGGAGATCTCCCCACTTGAACTGCTGGACTCAGAATTCTAACCAAGAAAAGACAGAAGACAGAATAGGACAATCATTCATCTCAGCTACATGTTGGCAGCGAAATATGGGACAAATGGAGACTTCATGATGGACCATATCAATCAGTGGACCACCTCATCGAGCGAAACTGGCAGTGACTCATAACTGGAGAACTATTAACTCCACTTGAGCACATATCTCAGAGCATGCCCCACATACGGGACTTGGGGTGGGCGGGAAACCGGGTGGGGCTTCTCCCTCAATATCCCCTTTTACCTCAGATACATGATGGAAACAATATGGACATAATAGCATTGCCCACCTCCCTATCCCCCTGAACCTTTTTTTTTTTTTTTCCTTCTCTCTCTTGATTTTCCTTCAACTATAGTTAACTATGTAAAGATTGTCAACAACAATACAATAAAATGGATTATATAAAAAAAAAAAAAAAAAAAAAAAAAACAAGAAACTGAGGGAGTCCTGGATTGTTTTATTCCTAAATGATTGCATTCCTGAAGCAATCCTTGTCAAATACGCATTTCCGGTCCCGGAGTAGATCTTATAAACAGTGATTCTACAAAGAGCTTTAAAGATGTAACAAGGAGAAAACAAACATGGCCTGCAACTTCAGAATCAATTGTAATTCGTTTAAGCCATCTAATGTGCACAAATACAGTACAATTACAACTCTGTTCAGTAAGGAAGAGTTCTAATGCAGTGTCAGTAAGGGAACAGCAGAAATTATGGTGTCACGAGAGTACTGTTTAAGTGGCAGTAGCCCTCTGTGACTTTCCAATTCCGTCGCCTCTGGCTGGACTATCCTTCTTCATGGTGTGTTTGCTTTTTATGATGGACAGTTCTGTTTCATTTTCCTTTTTAATAACTCAGTGTCTGAGCCTCTTTCCTATGTTTGGGAAAATCTTTAACTTACAACTGCAAGTGGGCAGCCAAGCCTTTCTGCCAGTTTAAAAGCTGAATATGTCCGTGTGGAGAATTAGAGAGAGCTACAAAAAAAAAAAAAAAGGGGGTGGGGGGACTCGGCAGCGTGGCCCAGCATCTAAAGTCCTCGCCTTGAATGCACCGGGATCCTATATGGTCACCGGTTCTAATCCCGGTGGCTCCACTTCCCATCCAGCTCCCTGCTTGTGGCCTGGGAAAGCAGTCAAGGACCACCCAATGCGTTGGGACCCTGCACCCGTGTAGGAGACCTGGAAGAGGAGCTTCGCTCACTTGGGGAGTGAATCATCGGACGGAAGATCTTCCTCTCTGTCTCTCCTCCTCTCTGTATATCTGACTTTGTAATAACAATAAATAAATCTTAAAAAAAAAAGTCACTCCTTGTGTGGCGAGAGGGAATTTGTCTTTTGTCTTCATGAGTATGGACCTGCTCTGTGGTTTGTTTTGACCAAGAAAAAGAGTGGAAATGGTGCTGTGTAGCTTCCCAGGCTGACCCTTAAGAGATGGGAGGCTTATCTTAGTGCTTAGAAGGCTATCTCTTGAGAGGGATACATTACACGTGGTGTACAGCTGCCCTGCAAGCGCCCTGTGGTGGAAGCTCAACCTACCTGGAGTGTGCCACTCAGCCAACAGCCAGCCATCCTGGACATCTCGGGCAGATGAGGCGTCAAATGATTCAAACTCATGAGTATCCTGTGGAGCAGAACACTCCAGTTGAGCTCTGATTACAGGTTATTCTAACACAATAATGGTGGTTAACAGCCTAAGCGTCAAGGTCCTCCATTATGCAACAATACAGAACTAAACAAGCAAGCACCTCCTTACCCAGCTGTCTTTGCAGCTAGATGTAGCCATGTGACCTAGGCTAGGCTGATCACATGTCTCTGCCCAAGGTTTTAGGATATCGGAGCTACTAACACATAGGAGAAGGAGCCACAGAGAACTTTCTGCGATGGTGAGGATGTGGATGAAGGGTCAGGGTCCATGGTTCTGGCAACACCAGCCTGTGCAGCACCCTTAGCAGTCCAGAGTCTGATATTATCTGGGCAGTTTGTAGCTGTGTGGGTTCTGGGCCTGGTTCTTGAGTTACTCAGAAAGTTCTATGAGCTACCAAATGACACTTAGTACAGTTTTTTTCTGCTTAATCAATGTTGATTTCTGTTGCTTCTGAGTAGCACTTCTGACATGTATTTAGGTAAGCTGCATCATTTTTTCCCTCTAAGACAAAATTCAAAGCTCAAGAATTACTCTCCTTGAAAACTTCACTGACATCTTTTCCCCATCCCTCACTCCCAAATGTTCTACCCTTCTCAGCAAGCTCTTGCAGGGCCTGCTGTGTGTCTACAAAATTTCGTCTTTTTTTTTTATTGCTCTAATTTCCAATTTCTTAAGTATCTCCCTGCTGAATTGACAACTTTAAAGGAAACAGCTGAATTTTTCATCTCTATGTATTTTTTGTGTCCAGTACAGTGTTCATCTAACATTGGTTGAATGAATTATTAGATGAATTAAATCGATATGAAATTCAGTGTGTTTAGAACAGTGACATAAATAGGCATAATTTCATAATTTCATAATTTATATCCTTATCATAAGAGAACATTGATAAGGTTCTACTGACAATAAAAACAGAGCAAATTTTATAGCATTGCTTTTCAAAAGTAACACTCTACATTCTTTGGGTATGACTGCTATCCATAATATAAATCTATTTCTTCTCAACTTAGGAACTCCTTCCTTTTTATGTACTACTGGGAAAATTTTCATTATTATTCCAATGATGACCTTTATTCTTTTCGATGTAAACATTTTGAAAGTGTGGGCTTTAAAGATCCATTTAGGTGACTTTCTCTGGAGTGCTTTTATCTAGCTGTTTGTGCAGAAGAGTTGTACTGCGGGAATCGAGCCTGGCATCAGGCACATGCCTGTGTTTTGTGCACTTCTCTTTGTGGTGTTTACCTCAATGTAACAATGATTCAGAAAGAACTCTCTCTACTTCATGAACCTATATGAGGTCCGGTGAGATGCTGCCTAGGCTTAGGTAAGTAAGGTATTGAAGACTAGGCCTGTGCTATCATAAATAGAAGCAAAAGTGAGCTGTTGTGCTGTGGCAGTAGCTATTCCAAGGTGTTATATCTCCACTGCTGGGAAATAGATTCAGCCTCTCTGGCCATTTTAGCTGTGTAGAGAAGTCCTGCCCAGAGACCATGCTGTACTTTGGAATTCTGAGCACAGGCCAAAGAGGATTAGTGTTGAGCTGTTATAGGGCTTCTTCTCTATGGCTCATGAAGTTGTTCCCAAAGGGGAGGAAGACACAGTTCCATCTTGAATTGTACTCAGGTGTGAAGACAAAGAACCTGTAAGATATATGCTCCCCAGAAACTGTGTTAGAGATTACAATCCCAGGGAGCTTTTTTGAGCTTTATTCCTCCCATCAGTATTAAGCACAAATACTGCTCAAGTGTTTACCTAATGAGTATGTACACATATCTTGAAAGGATCAGCACTGTCCTCATGGACAATTCCGTGCTTGTGTATCCATTAATCTCCGGTTTTTCTTTTCAGTTGATGTTGTTTTACAGATCGGTGTTTATCCACGCAGACTAGTTTGTTTAAACTAAATGTGAGCAAACACACTGTATTTGCCCATCTCCCTACAAGTGAATGCTTGAGTTGTTTCCCGTTTTGCTGGCATATGCAGAGCTGTAATGAATATCCTCGTACTTACTCCTTGTGTGCAAGTAATCATTGGCATAGGTAGTTTGTGGATTTCCTCATCATGCATACAGTGTACTCTGAAGCGTTTAGATGAATGCCTCTGTAGTTCTATGGACACATGTGGCCTTGAGTATCTCTCGAGATGTGTATTTGATCTCTTAGTGTGTGTATTACGGATTGGATAGGATTTGGCTTCCCAGATTCATGAAGATATTTAAATCTCAAAAGTTTTTTTTTTTTTAAAGAATATTACTTGTTTGGTGCAACAAGAAACAAGGCTGAAGGACAAGAGCTGAAAGACTCAGAAATACAAGTTATAGGATTGATAGTGGGTAACAGGGGACTCGACCCACTCAAGGGAGTGAGTGAGCAAGTCACTCCCAGACACCAGTTTTAGTATGTTTCTTCCAATATGTCATTACAAAAATCTGAGGGCCTTGTTTAAAAAAAAAAAAAAGAAAGATCACAGAAACATAGTAACGTAAGTAACAGCGTCTTACTGTTTATCCTAATGGTTCCAGGCAGTTGGACTGTGGGTGGTCAACCTTCTCCTTGTCCTCAGATTAGCACTTAATCAACATCAAAGGTTCGACTGATAGCCAGGCCAAAGCTCAGGTCTTCCATGCAGCTATCACCCCCTTTCTCAAGTGATTGGCTACTCAAAGCTCTGGAGTTTCTATACTTCTGATAAGGTTGTCAAGGGTAGCTATGTGAGGAAAGTGTCTAACTTCCAGAAGACAAAAAGAAGCCTCACACGTGTTCCCTGATTGTCAGAGCCTACTAAATTCCTTGGAAGGCAACTATGCTCACCACGATACAACCAATGCCTACTAAATTCCTAAGCCTAAATATGCTGAACTACAGAGAATTACTGACAGTTTGGGGCCAGTGTTGTGGCTTAGCAAGTAAAATCACGGCTTGTACTGCTGGTATCCCGTATGGATGCTGGTTTGAGACCAGGCTGCTCCACTTATGTTCCAGCTCCCTGCTAGCATGCTGGGAAAATGGCAGAGGACCAACGAGGTGCTTGGACCTCTGCATCCATGTGGGAGAAGCGGAAGAAGTCCCTGGCTCCTAGATTTGTCCTGGTCAAACCCTGGTTATTGTGGCCATTTGGGGAGTAAACTAGCAGGTGAAAATCTCTCTCTTTCTCTCCCTTTCTTTCTCTTTGTCTCTCTGTAACTCTGACTTTCAAATAAACAAAATACATCTTTTAAAAAAGAAAAATTTCATTTGTTTGCTTGTTTGGAAGGCAGTGTGACAGAGAGAGTGGAACAGACAGAAATCTTCCATCCCTTGTCTCACTATTCAAATAGCCACAGAGGCCACAACTGGACTAAGCTTAAACCAGGAGTCTGGAACTCCAGCTGAGTCTTTAATGTGGTGGCAGGTGTCCAGGTACCTGAGCCATCATCTGCTACTTTCCCAGGTACATTAGCAGGGAGTTGGATCCTAAGCAAAGCAGCCAAAACTTGAACTGGCACTCCAATATGAGATGATGGTATTCTGAAGCGTAGCTTAACCTACTGCATCATAATGCTCTTCCCCAAACCCCAAAGTTGATGGTTAACACTAATGGTTGACAGAATATGATCTGATAATGGTGGCTGGGAGGCAGGCCCAGGGGCAGATGTTGAGGTCATGGAAACTCGTCCACAGAAGCTAGTTCTCACCAGGTTGGTTGGTTAAATTAAAAAAAATAATAATAAAATAAATAAATAAATAAATAAATAAATAAATAAATAAATAAATAAAGCAAGCAAGGTTTGGACTGGATTCTCTCTCTGCCGCCTCATTCACTGTGTGACTGATAATACAAGTGTGTTCCACGCTGGCCAGCCTTCTCCGTATGCCAGACTAGTGGGGCCACTATATACTGAATGCGAATTTCCAAATTGTTAATCAAAATAAACCTTCCATTTTAAATTGTTTGTCTCTGGTATTTTAAAGTAATGAAACATTGATGGATGTGGTATGGTAACTGAACCTTAGATTAAGATGAAACAGAAGTCAACATTATGCTTGCCCTTTAACAAGGGAAGAGGGAGGGGAAGGCATTTGGCATAGCAGTGAACACACCCATGTCCAGTATCCCAGTACTTGGGTTCAATACCCAGCTCTGGCTCCTAGTTCCAGCTTCCTGCTAATGCAGATCCCGGAAGGCAGTGGTAACTGCTCATGTAATTGGGTTCCTTTAAATCTCAAAGGTTTTTTTTCTTTTTTTCCTTTTTTTAAGAATATTATTTGGGGCCTGGCGGCGTGGTCTAGCGGCTAAAGTCCTCGCCTTGAAAGCCCCAGGATCCCATATGGGCGCCGGTTCTAATCCCGGCAGCTCCACTTCCCATCCAGCTCCCTGCTTGTGGCTGGGAAAGCAGTTGAGGACAGCCCAATGCTTTGGGACACTGCACCCGTGTGGGAGACCCGGAAGAGGTTCCAGGTTCCCGGCTTCGGATCGGCGCGCATCGGCCCGTTGCGGCTCACTTGGGGAGTGAATCATCGGACGGAAGATCTTCCTCTCTGTCTCTCCTCCTCTGTGTATATCTGGCTGTAATAAAATGAATAAATCTTTAAAAAAAAAAAAAAGAATATTATTTGGTGCAACAAGAAACAAGGCTGAAGGACAGGAGCTGAAAGGCTTAGAAATACAAGATACAGGATTGATAGCGGGTCACAGAAGACTAACCCACTCTCAAGGGAGCGAGTGAGCAAATTTTATAGCATTACTTTTCAAAAGCAACTGAAAAGAAAAGCTGGATATTAATGGATTCACAAGCACAGAATTGTCCATGCAAACTGTCTACTTAAAATAGTACATACCTATGGTATTCTAAAATATAAAAGCATGCGCAGAAGCTGGCACCATGACACAGCATGCTAATCTTTCTCCTGCAGTGCAAGCATCCCATATAAGTACCAGTATAACTCCTAACTATTATATTTCAACTCCCTACTTGTAACCTGGGAAAACAGCAAAGGATGGTCCAAGTACTTGGGACCCTGTACCCATGTGGGAGACCTTGGAAGAAACTCCTGGCTCCTGGCTCTAGACTGGCCCAGATCCAACAGCTGTGCATATTTGAGGTTTGAACCAGCAGATTAAAGATCTTTGTCTCAAAAATCGTTATTTCTTATTGTACTTTCAGGTATTATATAGTTATAAATTAAAGTATAAATATGCAGAAAGATAAAATCTATTTTATTAGATAATACATCATAATAGAAAATAATACAAAAAGGCAGGGAAGGTGTCTTCTATCCCAACTCTATCTTCCCTTCTCCTCAGTGGCCAACATTGGCACCATGACAGACACAAGACAGAACTCGCACAGAGAGGCAGGAATGGGAGAGACAGGGAGCATGCTCAGAATTTCTGCCCATGTGTCCTCTCCTCAAAAAGGAGAGGTTCTTATCCATCAGCGGGGTTCTCATTCCAGCAGTCTAATCCAATCTAATCACTTTCCAGTGGTCCAACCTTCAGACAGAAGAGATGGATAAAATCTCTACCCCCATTGGTACATTAACTTCTGAGAACAGGGTTTAAATATCTGCAGGAGTTGGGGAGCTAAATAATGCTCACATTATAGCAAAGGATGTAAATCTTCAGGGGTTATACACACTCTAAATTCTTTTTTTTTAAAGATTTATTTATTTTTATTGGAAAGGCAGATATACAGAGAGGAGGAGAGACAGAGAGGAAGATCTTCCATCTGATGATTCACTCCCCAAGTGACTGCCACGGCTGGTCCTGAGCCGACCTGAAGGCAGGAACCTGGAGCTTCTTCCAGGTCTCCCATTTGGGTGCAGGGTCCCAAGGCTTTGGGCCATCCTCGACTGCTTTCCCTGGCCACAAACAGGAAACTGTATGGAAACTGGGGCCACTGGGATTAGAACCAGTGCCCATATGGGATTCCGGCATGTAAAAGGCGGGGACTTTAGCTGCTAGGCTACCATGCTGGGCCCTGCACTATCAATTCTTAAGGTTAGAGGAAACAAAATTGCTTTGTGACTGATAAGCTGTAAAGTCAGCACACTGTGGATCAAAGCAGAGATACATCAAGTCTTTCCCGAAAGAGAACAGGTGTCAATTTGGCTGAAGATACAAACCTGCCACAGGGGGTGTCATGTGGTAGGGAGCCAGCTGAACCGTGCACAGACAAGACAGAGCGAGGACAAGCGAACACCTTGTTTGCGGGAGAGAAAGCTTGGCTCTCAACAATATGGGGAAGTGGGGTTTTTCCTCTAGTGGAGGACCAAGCACCAGGTGATCACAGCTTGATGACATTCCAGCTAACTCTCGCCCACAGATCACACTAAGCTACCTTCTAACGATAATTTGGTATATTGGAAAAGTTGGTGTTTAGAAGAAAGTGCTGACCAGAAAATATCATTTGGCATTAGTCCTTCTGATTGTAAAGCAATTACCAGGTGTTTTATTTTAGCCACTCTTTTGAAAGTGTGATCAGCATGAGTCAGACTACAGACGCCTGTTCATCCTCAGATGTCCTTGACAAAGTGTGTAAGAATGCAGAACCCCTCCTGGAGGAAGAATACCAAACTGGGGTGTCACAAATACTATATATAGTGGTGATATTTGAGGAGCATCTTCTTTACAACTGATAAGAAGACGAAGATACCCGCTATCATTTTCATTCCGTAATGTATTTATGGTCCTAGCTAGCAGAGTGAAGCACGAATTAAAACCATTCAGGGACTCTTGCGGCCTGGGACTCACCTGGGCTGGGATACTTGTAAGCTACATCAGCAGTTTCTGGGTCAGCTCCCTGACTTCAGCTTCCATTTCCAGCTTCCTGGTAATGCAGACCCCGAGAGGCAGCAGGTGATAGCACAAGTAATTGGATTCCTGCCGCCCATGCTGGAGACCTGGAATGAGTTTCTTGCTGTCTGTTTCAGCCTGACCCAGGCTTGGCTGCTGCCAGCATTTGGGGAGTGAACCAGCATGTGGGAGTGTGGGAACTCTCTCCGTGTGAAGGACCACCACATGACCTAACCTGTGTTGAAGGCATGCATTTCAGAAGACCACAACCTTTCCTGAATCCTGTGGAAGGTGTGTCTGGCCAGGCTGCGAAAAAGTAGCTGTTGCACCCAGTGCGGTGGCCTAGCAGCTAAAGTCCTCACCTTGAACACGCTGGGATCCCATATGGGCGCCGGTTCTAATCCCAGCAGCTCCACTGCCCACCCAGCTCCCTGCTTGTGGCCTGGGAAGGCAGTCGAGGATGGCCCAAAGCCTTGGGACCCTGCACCCACATAGGAGTCCTGGAGGAAATTCCTGGCTCCTGGCTTCGGATCAGCATAGCACTGGCTGTTGCAGTCACTTGGGGAGTGAGTCATGGGACAGAAGACCTTCCTCTCTGTCTTTCCTCCTCTCTGTATGTCTGACTTTCCAATAATAATAATAAAAAGTAGCTGGTTAAGGAAATATCTACAATGGCAAAGGTCAGCTGACACGTATGCAGAGGATGATTAGCAAGTGCTGTGGGCTCTGGCAAACCTCAAGTAGGAATGCTTGGCCCAATTTATGAGCAGCTAACAAAAATAGGATTTCTTGAAATTGTGGTGTATTATTTCAGTTACTTGTTACTAATTAAGTGTCACTTTTGTTTGACATACTTTCTTCTACACACCAAAACTCCCTGTTTCACCATCATTAGACTTTTTCACCCCAAGACCCTTTGCTCACGAATCTACACATTCTTTATAATTAATCACTCATGTGACTTCTGATAACAAAGACCTGAGACGACACACAGGTGGCCTCTTGGCCTGTTGTTCAAAGCTTTGTCCTGAACAGAATGCCCCCTGGTTTTCCCACACTGAAGACTTTAATCGGAGTCTGTCTCTCTCTTTTATGCCTAGCCATTCCTTGTTCCAGGTGACCCAACACCCTACTGTATTGGATATAGCATCTCTGTGTACCCGTCTCCTTTGTGTCTCTCTGCCTCTCAACTATCTATACATACATATGGATAGAAATGTAATTAAACATATATAAAATATATATATAAAATTACACACATATAAAGCAAGCACAAAGTTACTATAAATGATACATAAAAACTCCAAATTATTGGAGCTTAACAAGTTTACTAGATATAAGATTAATATGTAAAAATCTGCATGGCTATATATAAACCACAGTAGAAATATATATATATATGTGTGTGTGTGTGTGTATATGTCAGCTAGAAAAGCAACAAAAATATATGGAGTTGTTAAAAGTAAATCAAACAAAAATGCGCACAATCTTACGGGAGAAAACAAGAAATCTTTCTGAAATACATTAACATCAACTCCAACATAAAAATTTTGGTGTTAAATCTAACAAGTCAACTTCAAAATTTATTTGGAAGAAGAAAGGAACAAGAAAAAAATACAGACTTGAAAAACAAAAGAGGTACCTGCACCCTGTCAGTTATCAAGCCTCATCAGAAAGCTGTAAGATAAGGAGCCTAACCAGACGGCATAAGGTGCAGTAGCTCAATCATGCTCAGGCAAACCCATGGAACAGAGAACAGCCCAGAAACACATCCGTAACAGTCCAGAAATCTAGTATGTAATAAAGCTCTCCTTGCAAATGAATGGTAAAAGAATGGACAGGAGATGAGTGGTTTGGACAAAGCTGGTCATTTGCATTGTCTATTCAGACATAAAACTAAAATCATATTTTTTATAGATGAAAATTAGAGAGGTTACAAACCTTTTTCTGAAGAGCAAACATTTTGAGTTTTTAGGAAAAAATATAATGTTTCTGTGATTTCATAAGGAAATATTTAATAAATAAAACAAAAAACATAAACCACAAAAGGGAGCTTGATAAATTTGACTGTCTTCTAGTTTAAAGCAATGAAAGATTATATTTAAAAAATGTAAGAGGTCATCTTGGTTCCATATTAATCTGATTTTCTTCCTGCTGTGCAAGCATCCCATATGGAAACGGTTTGTGTCCGGGCTGTTCTACTTCTCATTCAGCTCCCTGCTTATGACCTGGAAAAGCAACAGAAGATGGCGCATTTTGGGCCCCTGCACCCACATGGGAGACCTGGATGAGGATCCTGGCTCCTGGTCTCAAACCAGCTCAGCCTGACAATTGTGGCCATTTGGGGAATGAACCAGTGGACTGAAGATATCTCTCTATGTCTCTTCTTCTCTCTGTAAATCTGCCTTTTGAATAAAAATAAATAAATCTTAGAAAAAAGTGCAAGGAAAAACAGTATAAGGATACACTAAAAATTAAGCAATTTGCAATGCAAATAGCAAAGTATTAATATTTAAATATATAAAGCATTCCTACATGTAACTATACAAAAAGATAAATATCCCAACATATAGTGAAGAAAGAATATTAACAGGCAATTCACAGAAAACTCAAATGACCAATAGACACAAAACAATTTCCAACTTTATTGTTAGTTAGGGAATGATATTTAATCTACAGAAAGACAGAATTTTAACACCTTAGTTCAGCAAATTAAAACAAATGAGCAAACAAAAAACTGAAACCTACAAACTGAAAGTTAGTAAGATGAACAGGAATACACATTTTCCTGTGGGAGGAATGTAAATTAATACAGTGGTTCCCCCATCCCTTATCTGAGGGTGGGATCCATTCCAAAACCATCCTAGATGCCTGAAACCACTGACCCTATGTTTTGCTCTTAGCAAAGAGCTTAGCAATCTCAGGATGCTACTTTTCCCCTGTTCCTATTGCGAATTTTCACCTGAAGGAAGCACTTTACTATTTTGAGCATCACCACTCTTGCACATTGGGCTATTATTAAATAAAATAACAATTACTCAACATAAAGCACTACGATACCATGGTGATTGACTAGGACACTGGGACAGTTACTTAGTGACTAAGGATGGGTAGTTTATACAGTGTGTGTATAGTAGGCAGAGGGATGATTCAAGTTCTAAGTGGGATGGAGCCAGATGACACAAGGTTTCATCTTGCTACTCAGAATGATGTTTGGTTTAAAACTTGAGTTGTTTATTTCTGAACTTATTAATTTCATCTTTTCAGGTTGTAAGGCAAACAAAATTGTACAAGGCAAAAATAAAGGAATCAACTATATATTCATTCTGCAAAGCAACTTACCAATATCCAATAAATCATCTAGCATGTAATTCATGATTCTGCTACAAGCTCCCTGCTTGTGGCCTGGGAGGGCAGTTGAGGACGGCCCAATGCATTGGGACACTGCACCCGCGTGGGAGACCCGGAAGAGGTTCCAGGTTCCCGGCTTCGGATCGGCGCACATCGGCCCATTGCGGCTCACTTGGGGAGTGAATCATTGGATGGAAGATCTTCCTCTCTGTCTCCCCTCCTCTGTGTATATCTGGCTGTAATAAAATGAATAAATCTTTTTTAAAAAAAAAGAAGAGAGTTGCAGTCAACTAAGTTGCCATGTACAATACTGGCATCACATATGGGCATTGGTTTGAGTCCTGGATATTACACTTCTGATCTAGTTTCCTAACAAAGGCATAAGAAATCAGTGGAAGATGGCCCAAATGCTTGGGTCCCTGCCACCCATGTGAGAGACTCAGAATAAGCTGATGACACAGCCTGGGTCATTGTGGCCCCTTGAGGAGTGACCCATCAGATGCAAAATTCTCTCTCTCTCTTTCTCTAATTTTGCCTTTCAAATTAATGGATGACTCCTAAAAAAAAATTACGTGGACAGCAGGCCCTGATGCACATGGAGGATATGGCAGCCCATTGGGACCTGCAGAGGACACCTGGTTCCATAGCAGAAGAATAGAATAGATTGGAAAACTAACCCAGCCAAATGATGACAGCAAAAATCTGGGCAAATGGAGACTCTAAGGTTGACTAGGTTAGCCACTGGTCATTGGAAGAGATTGCTCTTCCTTGGTTCAGTGAAATTGAGAGCATTTCAGAACTATTGAAACCACCTCAGCAAAACCCTTGGAGCGTGTGCCACATAAGGACCCTGGGTTGATCCTGGGTGGCTGTTCCCCACACCCTGACGCTGGGGTGGTTGGGAGGCTGGGCATGGCTCTTCCCTTTATCTCCTCCCTTCCCCAAGAAAAAGGAAGAAATAGAAAATTTGGAAATAATAATCACACCCGCTTTTCCCTAATCATCAATCCTTCCCACCCTGATTAACTATGTAAACATTATCAAAACTACAATATTTTTAAAAAGCAATATGAATGTTAATGGCAGCATTATTTGTAATCACAAAAACATGGAAATAATACATTATTATTATCATGAAGAATGGAAAAATGACAGCACAGTTAGAAGAGGGGCCTTCAAATTGTTCATGGAAAATGCATACTATAAGAAAAGCTGCATGCATTTCAAAACACTTTATGCCTAAAAAACACTGTGCTAGCTAGTTAAAATATGCCTACATGGGCTTTAGTTTCAAGTACTAAGAATAATAAGATGTCAGTTTGAAGAAAAAAATATCAAATTTGGGTAAAGCATGGATGGAAGAAGGATGATGAAATCAAAGTCCCAAAGAAATCAGCTGGCTACAGATAGCTTGTTTTAAGAAGTGATGAAAATATTTTTGATGAAGCCTGCAGCAAGCTATCCACATGAATCTGTAAGGAAGTTAGCCTGGTTTGTACCCTAAGGGGTCAGATGATTAAGAGCAGAAACAATAGCTACCTCCATAAACATCTCAGTTGGCTCAACCCACACAATTCTGACAGAAATATTAAATCTGAGCCAACTCTCTGAAGAGTGCACCCAGATAAACCACATACAAGAGCAGAGCTTTGCATGGAAAATTTATTTATTTATTTTAAAGATTTATTTATTTTTACGGCAAAGTCAGATATACGGAGGAGGAGAGACAGAGAGGAAGATCTTCTGCCCGATGTTTCACTCCCCAAGTGACTGCAACGGCCAGTGCTGTGTCAATCCAAAGCCAGGATCCAGGAAGTTCCTCTAGGACTCCCACGCGGGTGCAGGGTCCCAAAGCTTTGGGCCGTCCTTGACTGCTTTCCCAGGCCACAAGCGGAGTGCTGGATGGGAAGTGAAGCTGCCAGGATTAGAACAAGCATCCATATGGGATCCCGGTGCATACAAGGCCAGGACTTTATCTACTAGGCTATGGCACCGGGCCCTCCACAGAACTGTTAAACAAGCAGGATCAAGATCCTGAAGCAGTTCTTCCAAACAGAAATGGCATGGTGGGCCCAGCATGTAGTCTAGTGGCTAAAGTCCTCACCTTGCACTCCCACCATCCCATATGGGCACCAGTTTGTGTCCCGGCTGCTCCACTTTTGTTCCAGCTCCCTGCTTGTGGCCTGGGAAAGCAGTCGAGGATGGCCCAAGGCCTTGGGACTCGGCACCCGTGAGGGAGGCCCAGAAGAAGCTCCTGGCCCATGGCTTCGGATCTGCTTAGCTCTGGCCATTGCAGCCACTTGGGGAGTGATTCAGTAGATGGAAGATCTTTCTGTCTCTTATCTTTGTAAATGTGACATTCCAACAAAAATAAATAAATGCTTTTAAAAAGCAGAGAGACAGAGAGAGAGAGAGAAAGAGAGAGAGAGAGAGAGAGAGAGATACAACATGGCTTGATGAGTACAATCCTGAAGACAAAGCACAATGAAGACAATGGGTATGAAAAGCCAACCAGTCAAGAACAAACATAATGGCAGCAGATTGGGATATGCTCAAGCTGTTTCATGTGTTAGCGTTCTAGAGGGCCAAAGAATAACATCTGTCTATTAGGAGGCATTTTGAGAAAGTTAGCCAAAGCTTCAGAGTTCTTTTCCATTATAATACTTCCGCTCATTCCTTTCATCAAAAAAAGGCAATGGTTGTGGGAGTTGCAAAAGGAAGTCCTGATTTAGTCCCTTCTACTTTCTATTGCCTAATCTCAAAAACTCTTCAGTTACTACTATTAAAAAAATGACTACCTTGATATAGCTAAAGTCCCAGGACACTCAGTTCTTTAGTGGTAGACTAAAAGGCTGGTATCACTGTGTACAAAAGCATTTCACACTTGATGAAGCTCATGTTGATAAACATACTTTATATTTTTAGCCTTTAATTTTACTTTCCATAAATTCTGGAAGCCTCCCCCAATAGTATGGAATTGTTAAAATTATAAATGAATGACATAGAACTACGTGTATAGGTAGTTATCTATCAATGACACATATTGTTGAGGGAAAAGTGGCTGAAGGATAGTTACAATGTAACATCACATAGGTAGCATAGGGAAGCTCACAACATCATCTATGCTTTAGGGATATTAGCACATGCAATCAAAGGATGAACACTTCAAGTTCAGGATGGTGGTTTTCATTGGCTGTAGATCCAAGAGAGGTTTCACTTATGTTTTAGTTTTGGTGAGAAGCACTTCAGTGTTCTTTATAGTATGTGCCACATCTCTCCACATTATTGAAAAATTTCAGCAGGAAACCCGATGAGAAGGTTTAGTTTGGCAGCAGCCATCAGAAGAGGTCAGGGGGCATGGCAGTGGGCTCAAAGCAAGAGATGGTGAGCTGATGCTGACTGAACCTGAAAGTCCTGTGGAGCCACTGTGGAACTTTTCTTTATATTTTTCTTTAATTTTATTTCCTTGAAAGAGAGAGACAGGAAGTAAGAATGAGAAAGTTCCCTCATCTGAGACAAGATAAAAACAGGGCTTACCAAGTTAAGCTCCTCTAGACTTGACAAACATCCGTGACATGACTACATGTCCAGCTCCGGCTCTAAACCAGCCAGGAGCAAGGTGCACCCAGACCCTCCAGTGCCTCTTAGGGACTCCCCCAGCCTACGCTCATGCCTGTAATAGCCCAGTGTGACTCATGTGGCCTCCCTAGGGCGGCAGTAATGAGCAACACTGCCATTTGGAGTGTGTTTATGTGTGTGTGTGTGTGTGTGTGTGCGCACGTGCAAATAAACTTCACAGAATACCAAGCCAGGCACAAACTGAAGGGTTGTGTGTAAGGAGAAACTTCTTCCCCAGTCCCATAGTGGATCTGTTCAGCTCATCAGGGAGACAGCAGTGTTGTCACCTTGTTTTTGAGGATAAGCCCCGAACAAACTTCACCCAGGTTGTATGTTGGCATCTTGTCAGTCCAAAGAACTTTGGATTTGTAACACATTCACTGGCTCGTTACCCCAATGCCCACAGGGTAGACTAAGGTCACAGACAGCAGTCCACAATTCAATTCAGGTCTCGCAAGTGGGTGACAGGGGTTCAACTACTTGAGTCTGCTGCCTCCCAGGATGCACATCAGAGTAAGCTGGAATAGGAAGCAGAGTTGAAATTCAGTAATTTAAACCTTCCGGAACTCAAACACTTGGGCATCCCAAGTGGTGTTTCAAGTACAGCATCAAATGCCTGCCCCAACCATGTAAGAATTTAAACAGCAGTTTGGGGAGTAGGACTGGCATGAAGGCTGAATCATGAGTTAGATGCCATACAATTCAAGTGGAAGCCACAGTGAGTGTGTTAAACTAGGAATGCAGACGGACAGTCAATATTTAAGCGCCCAAACTGAAAGGTCACAGTGTCTTGGCAGTCCCTGGTTTATTTCTCTGCCGAGTGGCCTCTGCTTAGACTCAGTAGGGGAAGGCACTGCAATGAAGTCAGAGGGCAGAAGGGAGAAGCCTGGGTATTGTTCCCCATTCTCTGCTTCCTGCTGCCTCTCCCACAAGGGATGTGCCTCCCCCATGTCCATCTCCTGTGGGAGAAGCATTTCTTTCTGTGTAGCCAGCTCTCACTGGGCAGCCCTGGCTGTTGTGCCCTGCCAGTGGTCTTGTCCCTTCAGCCTCAGACAGGTGACAGCTCACATCTGTTACTAACCACCTGGGTTGTATCACTGACCCTGGCTTGGTCACTCAGCCATCCCAGCTCCATGGTAACCGGCTGTCTATGTTCTATTTCCCCACTGACCTGAGTGGGATACTGGCTAATACACACACATTGTGAGGAAATTTCCCAGGCTTCAACCAAGGGGCTTTGGTCACCAAAAGTGGAAACTGCTGATGACTCCTTTCAGGGTCCAGTGACCCTGTCAGCTCAGCGAGGCAGACCCAGTGACCAACAGGGCTCCATCATCAGAATCAGCTTTTCTGTCCAAGGAGATATCAGCCTCATGGGGTAGATACATTAATGGGAACACAGGACAAGGCCAGCAGCTTTTATAAAGCATTTGTTGCTGCTGTTAGTCTGTTATTTTTTTAACAATAATTTTTGGGAGGTTGTACATTTAAATGCCTTTACTGTCAACATTCTGGAAAATACAGAAGATATTTAAAAATCAACCATACAATCAGTATGAAGGCAACCAGTTCACATTAAATAGAGTCTATGAAAACAAATCGCTTGGATCTAAAATATTTTGCTTATTCGCTACTGTGTCTAAGTGCCCTTCTCTTTTCTGATAAGAGGGCTGCAGCAAGGACCTAACAAACTAAGCAAAAGCCTCTGTAAGCTGACTGGGAGGGTGATAAAGGTCACCAATTAGAATAAATGTGTCTGTACACTGATATCCATCAAAGTACAGATTTTTCTCTTGTCATTAATTATACAGGGATAAGGACTTCATTGTTGTCAAATGGGTTTTCGACAGAGCTTATCCATGTCAAATGTAACCCTGCTGTATCTGAGTGCACAGAAAAGCTTGTGATAAAGACTCAGACAGTCATGGAAGGTAATAAACAAATGTAGCTGACGCTGACAGCTCACAAGTCACCTGCTATTAGTCACATGAAGAGAGAGGCCAGGAAATCCAGCACACTCTCTTTTTCTCTGGGTTTTTCCTTCTTTAAGACAAGGCACGGTAATCTCTGTTTTTTCAGGCCAAATGCCAGCTTGGTTATCTTCCTTCTGCAGTGGTTTAAAGCTTATTAAATAAAAGGTCTTTCAACAGTTTGTAAACTTAAAATTCAGTGAGGAATTTTGCTGCTTTCAAGTATACTAAAAAATTATTGTGAACCAAGAAACTTGTTCTAAAAAGTGGGACTCACTCCCCTACCCTACAGTGACTTTCAGAGTACCAGTTAGCCCCAAACTATCTCATTCTTCTCTTCATGGCATCTCTTTCACTCTCTCTCCCTCATCCTTGTGCCTGCTCATTCCCTCTACCAGTCCTGCCTCCTGCTGGAGCTGGAGAGATGCCACGAAAAGAATTAAAAAGTTTGGAGCTGTCTAACCAGTACCCTGAAAGTCACTGTAGGATAGGGGTGTGAGCTCCGCTTTCTTGTCCTCCACCCCACCTCCACTTCAGGACCCACTCAGTATACAGTTACCCAGTAAGGCAAAGGTCTTGGGCCTTCGCCCATCTAGACGACCTGTTATTCCTCAGCAGGCAGCAACCCAGTTACCTGAACTTTCATCACCACCTCTCACAGTAGGTGTTAGCAGGAAGTTAGTCGTGAGCTGGAGCTGGGACTTGAACTCAGGATGTAGGATATAGGATGTAAGTGTCTCAACTGGTAAGTTAAATACCTGCTCCTACTTAAAAATTAACATATTATAGATATTTTAGGGATGAAGAACTATTTTTTCTTCCCCTGACAGAGTTATTTGCATATTTATGACATCATTAGTGGGTCATATGACCATATACAATCATGAACTTAAAAATTAGGGGCCCGGCACAGTAGCCTGGTGGCTACATCCTTTCCTTGCATGCGCCAGGGTCCCATATGGGCACCGGTTCATGTTCCAGCGGTCCTGCTTTCCATTCAGCTCCCTGCCTGTGATCTGGGAATGCAGCAGAGGATGACCCAAAGTCTTGGGAACCTGTGCCCGCATGGGAGAAAAGAACAAGTTCCTGGCTCCTGGCTTCAGATTGGCTCAGCTCCAGCCATTGCAGCCACTTGGGGAATGAATCACAGATGGAAGATCTTCCTCTTTGTCTCTCCTCCTCCTCTCTGTATATCTGACTTTTCAATAAAAATAAAAATAAAAAAAATAACTTGCTATAGACTCATTGAGTTCTTCCTGAGGTTGCCTTGACAGGACAAGACCAAATGACTTCAGGGACCTTACATGGCCCCAGGCCACACATTCTCCGCCCCTGCATACTTGCCCTTCTTTTATGGCGCACAGTGCTCTTTAATGTGGTAACCGTAATTTATATTAAAAAAAACACACATGTACTTATTTATTTGAAATGTAGGACATCAGAAGTATGGGAGAGGTGGGGGGAGGTAAGAGAATAAATCTTCAATCTACTCCCCATTGGTTCACTCTCCAAAAGGCCACAACAGTCAGGGCTGGACCAGGAACCAGGAACCAGGAACACCATCCTGGTCTCTGACATGGGTGACTAAGACCCAAGTACTTGAGCCGTTGTACACTGCCTTCCCAGGTGTATTAGCAGGATGCTGGATTAAAAGTGGAGTAGCTAGGACTCAATCCTGCTTTGGGACATGGGAAGCCAGTGTTACAACCAGCAGCTTAATCTGCTATCCCCATAATAATAGCACCCACACATTTCTTTGTAACTGGTCTGCATGCCATTTGCCAATAAGATGTCTCTATAGGATTTTGCTATGACAAACAACACCATGACCTCTTCAAGAATTTGTCAGTGGAGTGGACCCGAAAGTAGAAGGAAAGAAGGATATTAAGTTTGGAGCATGTCATAAGGCAGGCAAACCTGGTTCATACTTTAGCTCATCATAGGACATCCCCATATTGTAGCTGAGTCCATTGGAAACAAGGTGGGAGGAAGTAGAGAGGTCAGCCAAGCAGATGGGACAATGCCCAGATGGATGGGCAGACTTTAACTTGCCAACACTGCACTCTTAGGCCATCAGTAACATCTAAAAGGTAGCAATGCCGGGTGAGAGAGGTCCAGTGTAAACTCATCTCTTCCCAACCTAATGCTTAGACTACTTTTTCTTCTACATCTTCATTTGAGACATCCGCCTGAGATGAGTTTGCAGAGGATTTATGGTTCCATCCTGAGGGATCTGCAGCAACAGGGGGACTGTTAGTGGAAACGCTTGAGTTCAGATTTCAATTCTCAGCTCCAAGTTTGGGAGATAAGCAGCACAATTAAAGAAAATCCAGGCTTGGAGAAAAAGCACAGTATATCACCCGTCTTTACAAATCAGTCGTTTACCATGATCTCCTAGGGGTGTGCGTATTATCTTCACTTAACTCCAATCCTTTGACTCATCACCTGCTGCCTCCGTGGTCCACACGGGCAAGCCAGAATCGGGAGCAAAGGCAGGACTCAAATATAAGCCCCTGGATGTGGAGTGTGGACAACTCAAGTGCTGAGAGACTGTCCCTCTTTGGATTCCTGAACTCTCTTGACTATGTCCCATAGACGTGCTGGTTCCTTCTCTTATTTTTCACGGAAAGGTTCCTAACATACACTTGGACACCCAGTATAGCTGGGTTCTCCCCCATCATACTGCTTTGTAAGTATAGGGGTATCTCCCTCCACTTTCCCTCTCTCCGCATTCTCCTCACCCCTATTGTTCTCCCCCATATTATTACAAGACTATAATCCTCTGGCTATGGTCATAAATCCAATATTCTGCTATTTAAGTGTATCATTGCATTATAGATATAGGCAATGGTAGAAAACATTGAGATATATCTAATAGTTTCATTGGGAGTTTTCCTTATTGATTTTTTAAAAAAATTATTTAAATTTTATTAGAAAGTGAGATAAACAGAGAAGAGAAAAGAGAGAGAGACGAAGATCTTTCATCTGCTGATTCACTCCCCAAGCGGCTGCAATGGCCAGAACTGAGCTGATCCAAAGCCAGGAGGCAGGAGCTTCTTACAGGTCTCTCATGTGGGTGCAGGGTCCCAAGGCCTTGGGCCATCCTCGACTGCTTTCCCAGGCCACAAGCAGGGAGCTGGATGAAAAACAGGGCCACTGGGATTAGAACCAGTGCCCACATGGGATCCCAGCACGTGCAAGGTGAGGACTTTAGCTGCTAGGCTACCACATCGGGACTGGGAGTTCTCCTTTTATTTGGGAGTAGAGATGCTTACTGCATCAGATCTTCACTTCCTGGTGCAGCATAGCTTCTACAGATGAATAGGACTTGGCCTCCACACTTGACTCCTTTTTTTAAATATTTATTTATATGTTTATTATTGGAAATTCAGATTTACAGACAGAAGGAGAGACAGACAGAAAAATCTTCTGTCCACTTGTTCACTTTTCTAGTGGCTGTAACAGCTGAAGCTGAGCCGATCCGAAGCCAGGAGCCAGAAGCTTCTTCTGGGTCTCCCACTTGGCTGCAGGGTCCCAAGGTTTTAGGTCGTCCTCGACTGCTTTCCCAGGCCACAAGCAGGGAGCTGGATGGGAAGTGGAGCAGCTGGGATCCAAACCGGCATCCATATGGAATTCTGGGTGCGTACAAGGCAAGGTCTTTAGCTGCTAGGCTACCACAACGAGCCCTTGGCTCCTTTTTAAACCTATGATCTTGTGGTTATTTTGTTTTCCTCACTGAATCCCTCCTTCTGTTATTACATGCTTAGAGATGGTTGTTTCCCACAAGGCACATTTTACAAATACCAACATATTTCCAAAAATTATTGTACTATTTGATACAATGTCTATATTTTAAGTGTCACATCTAACTATAGTAACTCCAAAATGACAAAATAGTGCAATTCTATGTTTTTATAAAGTAATTGGAATCTGTTAATTTTATGAGTTCTTTTTTGCAGATAACTAAGGAGAAAGTTTTTTGTTTCTTTCTCCTCTGTTATTACTTACCTGTCACTCAAAGCATGACTCTGCTTCTCAAACTTTCCTCTAACCTCCTCTTTCTTTTTTTTTTTTTTTTTATTGTATGCACAGGTAGAGAGACAGGGCAAGAGAGAAACAGAAGGAGAGAGAGAGTGTGTGCGCTAAATCCACTGGTTCATTCTCCAGATGTTTGTAACAGCCCCTGGTTGGCCAGAGCAAAGCTCAACCAAAGCTTGCAACTCAATCCAGGCTTCCCACATTGATGATGGAATTACAACTACTTGAGCCATGGCCAGATGACCCTTAGTTATGCATCAACAGACAGCGGTAACCAGGAAGTGACCCAGGTAACATGGAATTAGGTTGTTTCAACCAATGTCTTTTTTTTTTTAAGATTTATTTTTTTTTCATTACAAAGTCAGATATACACAGAGGAGGAGAGACAGAGAGGAAGATCTTCCGTCCGATGATTCACTCCCCAAGTGAGCCGCAATGGGCCGGTGCTGCGCTGATCCGAAGCCGGGAACCAGGAACCTCTTCCAGGTCTCTCTCGCGGGTGCAGGGTCCCAAAGCTTTGGGCCATCCTCAACTGCTTTCCCAGGCCACAAGCAGCTGGATGGGAAGTGGAGCTGCCAGGATTAGAACTGGTGCCCATGTGGGATCCCGGCGCATTCAAGGCAAGTACTTTAGCTGCTAGGCCACGCCGCCGGGCCCTCAACCAATGTCTTAACCAACAGAGTAAGCACCTGCCCCAGATACCCCCTTTCAAGCAGCTGCCAGAGTGCCTTGTTTGACTGGGATTTCCAAATCATGTTATTCCTTGTTCTCAGCACCAGTGAGGGCAACCTTGATCGCTGCCACCAGCTGAGCACTCCAGCACAAATCCTTTCAGAGCTGGAACACTGGCATCAACAGCCTCCAACCCCAACAGCCTCCAACCTTCTAATTCCTCTCTGAAAAGTTATCTCCTTCCCTGCATTTCACCAGAGAATGATCTTTCAGTCTCTCCTCAAAAATCCAGGAAGAATGGACTGGCATTTTACTGCTAACTGGCCACCAAGTGCCATGGGAAGGCAATGAGAGTAAATGTTCTGCACAGTTCATATGGATGCATTCTGCAGCAAAAACTGGTTGCCGCTATCACAGAAACAGGTGGAAAGCTTACTTTGTCCAGAATAATCAATGATGGGATTACCGGGAAATTAATGCATCAGGGAGTGACTTAAGAGTATCTCACTGGAGGGGGAAATGAAGGTTATTTATCTCATTCATGGTGTGTGTGAATGGGTACTTATGCATGTGATTTCTTTCCTTTTCAAAGCAGCTAGTTTCTGAAACGGAGAGGGCCAGGCTCCAAGGAGATTATTAGGACTTCAAAAGCACGCTGTAAAGGGAAGATTTCATTTCTTTAGGTATTGAGAAGTGCATGCAAATAGTGATCCCAGCCCTTAGTCTGCCAGATGACTACCGGACTTTGACAATCAGACGTTCCAAGAAGCATGACAATCAGCAGGGACTTATAAATTGTTCTGGAACAAATAACCTGTACCTGATGTGTCATTTAGGTGTGTTTGTCTTTCGTCCTCCTAAGGGACTTCCTATTGCGTTCTGCCAGGTAGCCATTCCAGACTCATTCATTCTTCCCAAAAAAGGTTCAGATGTCTCCACCACACAGATAACTTCCACATATAAGTTACTTTTTCAATCCACTGTCACAATTTTGTCTGGATCATCGTTGTTTTTTCCTTCATTCTTTCTTTCTAGTTCCAGAAAAGGCACATTCCGTGTTTTTAAAAAAATAATTATCTATTTTTTTTATTGTAAAGTCAGATATAGAGAGAGGAAGATCTTCTGTCCACTGATTCACTCCCCAAGTAGCCGCAGCGGCTGGTGCTGCACCGATCCGTAGCCAGGAGCCTGGAGCTTCTTCCAGGTCTCCCACACGGGCACAGGGTCCCAAGACTTTGGGCCATCCTCAACTGCTTTCCCAGGCCACAAGCAGGAGCTGGATGGGAAACAGGGCCACTTCCCATCCAGCTCCCATATGGGATCCTAGTGCATGCAAAGTAAGGACTTTAGGTGCTGGGCTACTGCACCAGGTCCTCATTCCATATTTATTTCTAAGCTGTCCTTATCTGGGATCCTTGACCTTGCCCATTACTCCCCACCCTGCCTCCATCTGCTGTTATCTGCCTCTTTGTGGCATCTTCAATTGTCACTCTCCAGCTCTTTGAAGACTCATCCTCGTAGCTCAACTGCAAAAGTCTGTGCACAGCCCTGCTTCCCTATCCGAATGCTGTCCTACAAACACAGTCTAGAAACTGTAGGCTATTGTCTGCTTTCCCCCCGACCCCATGTCATCTGCTTTACAATTGAAAACCTCTTTTTAAGAGAGAGCATCACATTTTGTATTGAATCAGCTTCTCGAAAAGTTTGTTAATGAATTGGTTGAGCACAAGGTCCAAAGCTCCCATTCGGCTCCTCTCTGAAACACTTAGTGTTTCTGACTTCCCATGACATTTAGACAAGAGGGGCAGTGAGGTTCGGGAGTGAGAGAGAGGTAAACGGATTCCAGAACAGAAGGAAAGATTTTGTTAGCAGCCATGAAACAGCCAAGTGGAGCCAAACCCACCAGAACCTTGGATCGCATCCTGTTTCTTGTTAGGGGGAGGGGATAGCGCTGGCTCCTGGGTCATGTTGTCCAAAGCAGGTCAGCAAGTCCTATGCGTGCTGGTAGGTTCGGGTACAGCACACAGCCTGAGCAGATGGACAGCATGTGGTTTGTGTTTTGAGGCAAAGGTATTAGGAATGCAAGAGCCCACAGGGAGGTTACACAATCCTAAGGCTTCAGACATATGAGTCCTCTCTCAGGTTATCAGATGTAGCAAAGATTTTTCCATTGCAAGAACTCTAAATATATTGTACCCTTCCCCAGGAATGCCCTGCCTGCCTTACTGACCTGGTTAATTCATGCCCGAACTTGTATTCTTTAAACCTTATTTATTGGGGCCACCGCTGTTTCATAGTGGGTAAAGTTGCCTCCTGTGGTGTTGGAATCCCATATGGGCACATCCTAGTTCCAGTCACTTTACTTCCAATCAATCTCCCCACTAATGCACCTGCGAAAGCAGCAGAGAATGTCTCGAGTTTTTGGGTCCCTGAATCTACAAGGGAGACTGAAGAGGTTTCTGCTCCTGGCTTTGGGCCAGCCCAGCTCTGGTTGTTGTAGCCACGTGGGGAGTGAACCAGCACATGAAGATCTCCCTGTCTCTCTAAGCCTTAGGAAACAGTTTATTTTGCATAATCTTGAACAGTGAGCAAATCTGCACCAGACTCTCCCACCCTAACTCACCAGTTCGGAAGGCTGTGGGTGGCAGCAGCAGCAACGTTTATTCATGTTAACACTGTGCATCAGTTTCCATAGAGACAACAGTGCTCCTCCCATAGGTCCTTGATTGCTACAGCCTTTCAACATCCAGCCCCCTCCACCACTTGGAATTTTAGGACTAGTCCCTTCATCTCTTACCAGAAGGCCTGCTCCTTTTAGAGACTCAAGATGCATTAACACATAATGGTAGTTAATGAGGGCATGCAAAGGAATCACGGCATTAGAAAACAATCATCTGGTCACCACGGTAATAGCTGCTTCCAGCAAGGCTCATCAATAAAAGCTAAAATAAGAAGGTAGAAGGATGATGAGAGGCTATTTATACTACCTCAATAAGATTCTTATTGAAAATGTAAGAATAGTAATTTTAAGCAGAAGAATCGGGTTAATACCACCTCAACCAAGTGAGCAAAGGAAACCTCCGCATTACGTGAAGGTAGAACATCATCTAATTAGAACATAAAACATCATGTGCTTCTTGGCATGCAACACTGACACACATAGCATTGCTTCCAGAACATTCTTGAACGCCCCCCTCAAAGTATAACAAACCAATCAGACAAATTCAGATTGAATAACATGTCATAAACAAGTAATTTGCATTCTTAGAAAAATGTCAAGGTCACAAGAGACAAAGAAAAAAGTGTTCCAAATTAAAGGGGATTAAAGAAGCAAAGCAACTAGATGAGACATACAATTCCAAATCGGATCCTATATCACAAGAAAAAAAAAAGACACTGGAGGACACATGGCAATATCTGAATAAAGTTGAGAGATTGAATAATATTGCCTCAATGTCACTTGCTTGACTTGAGCAATTATATTATGGTTGTGAAAGAGAAAAACCTTGTGTGCAGAAAATACTGAAATATTTAGAGATAAAGGGGAGTCACATCCATAATTTGTCTTCAAATATTGCAGGAAAAATGTGTGTTTATGGGCAGAGAATAACAAAGTGAGTGAAGTAAAATATTAGTATTTGGGGAATTACAGAAGAAGAATGCATGGGAATTCTTCATGCTATTTTTGCAAATTAGAAATTATTTCATAATATAAGGTTTAAAAACAGCGCAGTAAAGACTTTATGTAATGTTTATTGAAGACAATAGATATTTATTAAGGACTTACAAAGTACTCTTCAAAGCACTTTGTATATATATTCTCTTTCATCTTTGCACTAATCCCATGTGATGGGTACTGTTATTATCTTCAAACTAGAGATGAGGAAACAAGTTTAGAGAGGTTGAAAAACTTGGTCAAAGTCATACATCAGCAATGGTAGAGCTGTAATTGAAAGCAAGGCATGCAGATTTCAGCACTCCTGTACTTAACCTCTGTGTCGAGCATGTAATTACTGAAGATTGCCAGATAAATCAGCCAACTGGCTAAGCTCAGCTCCCCAGGACACTTCTAAAGCTTATCACAGAGTATAGACATAACCAGGTAGCTCCGGCTATGGTTACAGGAAGTTTCTAAACACTATTTCAAACAGGGGAGTAAAAGAGACCAGTGCTTCCTGCCTGTTCTCTGTCCTTCCCAGCCCCCATGCAGTTAACAGCTGGTCCTGTGAGCAGCTCTAGTGTACAAGGTGAAGCACATGGGAGACCAGTTGATGGCGCCAAACTCTCTTCCCACCAGTAGTGTTCACGTGTTAACATGTTTACCAGATGTAAACAATTGGAATCCTGGTGACACTGCTGGGAAGAATCATCCCATCCCTGCTGGATTTTGTGTGAACAAGAAATAAAACTTGGGTTTAGTTAATCTGAAGAGCCATGGAGGCTTACTGAAGACCATGCCCAGCTAGCCCAGATAGGTTCAAGTGCTGCTTTAACGCCTGCAAGAGCTTTCTCAGTCATTGAAATGAGTCAGAGGGGAGAGAGTCTAAGAGAAGATTCTAGAGGTGGTGATGGGAACCATGTTGGCTTGGAGAAGCAGGTCCCATCGGGGGAGAAGAGCTGTGACTTGGATCTAGCTCATTACTCCACAAAATGATATGCAACCAACATTGCCAGATCTTAATTGAGCAGAAAATCTTGATTTTGATGCGAAACTCAATTTATACATGCTGGCAGCTAACACAGATGAATAAGACAAAAATAAAAACCACACATCTCCGCCGCTTCCCAAATGTACATGCCTTTCTGCCTCTTGCCGTGCCTGCTACCTGGGTGCTGTTCCCCAGACACCTGCGAGTGTTTCTTCTGCGTCTGGGTATCTCCCAATTACCACCTTCTTAGAGAGTCCTCCCCTGCTGTCCCTGGCAATGCTTCCTTTTATACACCATGGACTCTCCCATTTCCTGTTTTCTCCCTCTATACTATGCACCATCTTTTAAAATAATAGATTTCAAAACCACACTAGTGTACCTGCCCATTTTCAATAGCTGTAATCAAAATATACAAGGGTGAGAATGTCCCCCTTCTGTTTATTTCCTGGGGTATACCACCTGCCTTGAGTGGGACATTGCACACAGAGCTCAACAGATAATTGTTAAATAAATGACTCTAGGAAACACACCACACTGTGGACCAGAGAGCATACGTGGGGCTAAGATTCCATTCCTAGATCACTCACTGGTTTATGAGTTCTGTTTTAGACCCTTATTGAGCAGCTCCTACCTTTCCAAAGGTTCTATTTATTCTGTTCCGGGAAATGGCCCAGATTTTAAGGAGTGCCCCGAGAAGCCCAAGGAGCCTCGCACCTGCTGTACCCTTACCAGCCAGGGGAAAAGCAGTTTAATTTTCATCTGTGTCTGGGATAAACCCTGGATTTGTTCACACCCACATTTCTGTCTCAGTCCTGGCCAGAAGGCATTCCCTGTTGTTAATTGCTTCGAGCTGAGTTTCCTTCACTGTGAATGATGGAGCACTGGATGACACTTTGAGCAACTTGTCTCAGGTTTCGAGTCTCAGAGCCCTCACTTATAAAAAGGAGGGGGTTGGTTCATCCTTTGTGCTGCTGACCCCTGTCCACTGGGGAAGGAAGGGATTTCAGAGTACGTCTGGCAGCGTTTTCAAATGAAGGAAGATTGGACCCGTAGCTGGGACCAAAGTCAAGTGGATGTGTGGCATCCTGGGGCCGAGTGAGCCCTCCCTGTCGTGCAGCCCACATGGGCCCACTCACACTGCGAGCTGTCATTTTTGAGAGCGAGATTGAGCTGTCTCTCCAAAGCACAATCTCCCCAAGGACCCAAGCCCTCTGGTGATTTTCAAAAAGACATTGCTGTGAACAAAGGCGCCATTCTGTTCTCTTTTCTCCTGCCTCTACATCCCTTGCAGAAAAACAATACTTGCAAAAGTATTTCGTATAGTAGGATGCTGCTGTGACACCCACATTCAAGTTCCACCTCTGCTTCTGATCCAGTTCCCTGCTCGAGTGCCTGGGGAAAGCATCAGGTAATGGCCCAAGGACTCAGGTCCTACCTACACAGGAGACCCAAGAAGAACTTCCTGGTTCCTGGCTTTGGCCTGGCCCAGGCCTGGCCTGTTGCTGCCATTTGGGGAGTGCAGCAGTGAATGGAAAATATGTCGCTGTCTCTTTTCTACCTTCAAATAAGTGAGTCTTTAAAAAGTTTTTAAATCAGCATTTGCAAATGTTGTAGGGCAAAGAGGGCAGAGCGGTGCTTCAATTCTGGCCTGCCCAAAAGACCCCGAGCATGTATCTGAAAAGCCATTCAGGCTGTGAAGGGTTTTCATCCTGAAACATTGCCTGTCTTTCTAGCAACTGTGTGTGACTGACAAGCAGGTGCAGGTTCTAGGACTGCGTACACAAACCCAACTGTGCTGCAGTCCTTCCTTCATAGCTGTGCCTTCCATGTGTCATCTCTGAGTGAGTGGCAGCCAGGACAAGGGTGAGCAAAGGGCAGAAAGCTGAAAGCAACATCTCCCAGGAGAGGAGGTCCAGAATGCTACAGTGACCCAGTCCTGAGCCAGCGACAGCAGGGCTGGGAGAGACTGGACAGCAGGGAGCCTCCCTTTTACTGGACTCCATTTCCCACCCCTGGGGCAACTCTTCACTGGGCAAGGACAGGCAGTTGCTACGGTCACCTTCTAAAGGCAGTGGCTTTGAGGCTTATGGGAGACAGGAATGGCTCAGAGATGAGCAATCCAGGAGGGCTGCTGGAGGTGGCCATCCTGCCCTCTCTAGATCCCATGCTGGACTCCCCTCCTGAGATGCCTTTCTCAGGATCCCGGGGGGGGTGCTGCTGGGAGAGCCACTGAGGACGCCCTTCGGGAGTAGGTGATCCATGTGGAGTAAGCCAGCTGGGTTAACCACCTTCAGGATGGCTAGCTTTCTCTCCCACCTATAGGGGTCACCTGGTCCTGCCTCAATCTAGGGGAAAGATCAAGATAACAGTGAAGCTAATTACTGCTGAAATACTCTCCAGTTTACCAATGTCCCCCCCCCCGTCTGGGGCCTGAGCCTGGGAGCTCCTGTAGGCCGCAATGCCCAGCCTGGGCTGGTGATCGCTTTATCAGTCAGGGGCAGCTCTGCTGACACTGGTCTCCCAGAGGCAGGGGATGCATGTCTTACACTCACTTTGGTGGTCCCAGCACTAAACCCAGGGCCTGGCTCAGTAGCAAGGTTCAAGCAACGTCCATGTATGAGCAAATTAGGAACTCGAACGTTTGTGCAAGGGCTAGTGAAATAAAGGGCAGAAAGTGTCGGGATGCATTGGCAGCAAGGTGCACCTAACAGGAATATTAACTACTGTTTCTGGCTGCAGCGGTATCTTCTGAAGCTACTGATTCTTTCTCCCCCCCCCCCCCCGAACCTGCACTTGACTTGACCAATGTTAACACCTTCAGCCTTCAGAGGCTGGAGGTGCAAAGGTCAGCCAGCAGGGGGCGCCCCCACCCTGATACCTTAAACTCCCAGCCCCGAGTGAGGCATCCCAGCGCTCTGTGTTGTTCTGTGTTGTTGAGCTATTTAGATTTGACTAGGGTTGGAGAGGAAGGGCTTCTGGGACGTGGAAGGGACCGCAGACGCCCTAAGTGAGACAGGAGGTATGTGGGGTGGGGGGTGGGGTGACTGGGCAGGTAGTAAGGCGAGAAGGCCCGGCTGACTGGAGAGGATTCCTTCCCTGGTTCCTCTGTGAGCCTGCAGGTCAGATTTGGACAGGCAGGGCCTGAGGACAATCACCCTAGCTGACCATCGGCTCTAATGTACTCTGATTCCCACTGCCAACAGATTTCTGCCCAACCTCTGCTTATGCAGAAGACACGAGGGACCGTATGGGGTTCCGGTTGGGTCTCTCAGGGCAGCCCTGGGCTGCTACTGCTACTGCTCCATTCCCACATCCTCAAAATGCCTCCAGTCACGGGTGGCATGATCAGGAGTTTCTAGCATGGCAGCTGGAGATCAGCCCACGCAGGACTGCCGGAGCAGCCATACTGACCCTCTCGCTAGCACATTCTGTTGCCTACACCAGTAACTGGAGGCATACCCAAAGCCTGCCCCTGGATGGCCCGTTTCCCTATAGCACCTCCTCCAGCTTTGTCTCACACCTGTTCTCCTGGCTGGCCAATCTGCGTTGCAGCGTTCACCAGGTCACCCAAGCAGATTTCCTTGTTTTTTTCCCATGCTTTCCACTATCACCCCCAGGCAGCCACCCAGGAAATTGTCGCATATCTGCTCCATACTCTCTCCTCCATGGCCTTTCAGCAGGACTCATCTGGGTGGCTCCCGTCTCTTTTGTCTCTAATTATATCATCAACACCGATTCCTGATGATTAAAAGATCATATTTGAGCATGGAGTTGCTGTGCTTAAAAGCTTGCTGGTGTATGCAGCTGGCACCAAGGCACAGTAGACTAAGCCTCTGCCTGTGGTGCTGGCATCCCATAGGAATGCTGGTTTGTGTCTTGGTTGCTCCACTTCCAATCCAGCTCCCTGCTGTGGCCTGAGAAAGCAGCGGAAAATGGCTCAATTGCATGGATCTCTGCACCTACATGGGAGACCTGGAAGAAGCTCCCAGCTCCTGGTTTGTGATGCTCAGCTCCAGCCATTGTGGCCATTTGAGTAGTGAACCAGTGGCTGGGAGATCTCTGTCTCTCCTTCTTTCAAATAAAAATAAAATAAATCTTCTTTAAAAATTGCTGGTGCCCCAGTACCAGCAAACCATAAGGCCACATGGCTCTCCAGAGGCAGTCAAGAAATAAAAATAGATGGGAAAAGGGATGGGGAAAAGAGGGTTTCTCTCTCTCTCTAGTTTCCAGTGCCTTGAGAGCCCACCCACTGAGACTGTAAGCCCTATTCTGCTCTGGAGTTGAACGTAAGCTTTATTTACAATGTTTTATTCCATTCTTTGACAACTCCACACCACACAGCTAAGTGTACATCTCACTTCCTCCCTCACTTGCCTTCCAGATTTCAAACACATGTGCATGCTTCCCTTAGCCGACATCCACACACATGGTCAGGGCCTGACTTCCCCAGAGGTCCCTTCTGCAGTCGGCCAGGTGGGTGCTTCCAACAGAGAGCCTCCAGCCCTACCCAACCACTAGCTGGCGACACGCAGGTGGTCTCAGAAATGGGGAGAGGTGTCTCCCTTGAACACTGTCCTTCGACTTAGAAAACAGAGCATCTTTTTTTCTGATTGCAGATGCTGTTTAGTTTCTTCCACAAACTTCATTGGCTGAGATGCTGTCCTTACGATTGGCATTGGGGAGGGAGAAGGCCCTTCGCTTGGCTGACTCGTCGCCACTGCTGTGTCTCTGATGCCGGGACTGGCGTGTGTCAGGCAGGAGACGAGGAGGAGCTGGTTTTGTGTTTACGCACCCGGGCAACCATTCTGTTGACTGTCTCTTTGGTCAGCTCCCAAGCCAGCTGCACCGCACCCGTTAACGCAGAGCTCCACAGCTGGCTGCTGCTGGGTTGGCCTGCCAGTGGCGAGGGATTGTTACTTTTAGCTTGAGCAATTGGTGATTTCATTTGAGGAGCAGCTTTACAATGGCACATCGGAGTTTCGCCTGACAGATACCCTGAGCGCCCCAGGAGGTGGTGAACCCAGAAGGTGTGGCGTGCACTGATCCACTGCCTATCCTTGAGGGAGTGAGAGGTATTGTAGGCTCAGCCCGTACAACCCTACCATGTGTTTGACGTCAACTTGGGCTTCAGAAACTCAAAGAGAAGGTATGGTGAGCTGAGCCAGGTGGGACGGATGCGTACTAGGGAAGTGGAACAGGGATACAGGGCTGGAAGGCAAGGAGACAGGAGCGTCTCCTGCAGGGGAGCAGAGGAAGGGAAGAGAACTGGGGAAGGCTGGCGGAAGCGCTGATATTTGAGACTGGGTGTGAAAATCACAGAAGAACATTTTCAGAGCAGTGTGTGCTAGAAACTGCCTAGGTGCCCTGCTTGCACAGATCCACTCAGCTCTCCTAGCTACCCTGTGAGGAGGGAGCTTTTCTTATTCCTCATATTACAGAAGCTGCAGCAGAGGCTTACGGAGATTAAGTCACTTCACCAAGGTCACACACGTAGTAAGTAAAGAAACTGAGTCCTAAGGTATTACCAGGGACAGGAAGACTCAGTCAACAGCAGCTATCACTGTGATCAGTGGATGAGTGCTTCTGCATCTAAAACCCACATCCTTCTGCACTCTTTAGTGTAGCTCCAAAGCACGTAAGAGAAATACATGTCTGGGTCCCATGTGGGATTGCTAGATGCCCAAGTTCTTTTTGGTGATGTTTTGGGGTTCCGAGGTAAAGCCTGGAGCCTTTGCTAAACTATGAAGAGGACAGATAACTCGCTGGCCCCCACTGGTCCCAGGAGGGACCTGCCTCTCCATCCTACACTTGTCTTTCTTCAGGCTGCTCCGCTTGCTCCTGCTCCACTGTGGGGAAATCTGTTTCTCAGAGAAGGATCAGACATTCTAAGAATCTTAGAACTTGAAATACAGAAAAAACATTATTTAGTTTAATTCCTTGGCTTTATTGACTGAAAAAGCTCTGGCTTATTTAATCACGACTATATTTACATTAAGGGACAGAAACCAATTTAAATGATATCAAGAAAAACCAAAGGTGTCAGTTTCTATTTGTGCTTTAACCTTTAATCTGAAATGTGTCGTCTCTGCTTCAGAATGGGACGGCCTCACTTGTCCCAAGTATGATTGGACTTCCTTTAAAGGGCTACTAGACAATGTGGCCACAGGAAACCCCAGGCTTACATCTTTTCATGTTAGTGATTTCAGATGAAAGAGAACTTCTCCTTGTTTCATTATATGTACATCTCAGGGAAAGGCTCTGATTGGCTAGTCTTGAGTCACATGGCTTCTTGGATCCATCACTATGACCAACGGGATGTACTATGATGATTCACTGGATTTGGGCTTCATGGGGATCGTATGTCATGGCAGGACTCACAGTGGGCAGCACCACCAGGTGCGCATGTGACTTTCCAGAGGAAGGAGGGTAGCTCTTAGCAGAAGGGAAGTGGAGCAGTCAGAGGGCCCCCAGTGGTCACCACCTCCTGGTATCCTGGCCTTCAAGTGATCGCCTCCCACCGAGTGGGGGCTAAACCTAGGGAACTACTTCTAGTGAACAGAATACAGGACATTTGAGATCATTTGATGAAGGTTGGACTCTCTCTGATGAAGCCAGCTCCTATCAGTAAGCTGCCTTATGGAAAGGCACTTGGCAAAGTACCAACGGTTGCCTTAGGCCAAGGGCAGGACCTGACGCTCAATCCAACAACCCCAGAAGAACTGGAACCTGTCCTCCACAACCGAGTGGGCTTGGAGAGGGATCCTGTCCGTGCAAACCTTGAGCTGATGGAGAGGGATCCTGTCCGTTCAAACCTTGAGCTAAGCCAGCCCAGACCAACTCTGTGACTGCAGCCTTGTGAGCGCCCCTGAGCAGGCTGACCCCACAAAGCCCCACTCCGACCCCTGACCCATTCAAAGTGGGAGAAAATTAAAGTGTGCTGCTTGAAGTGGTGCTGCTAAATTTTGGAGTAGAACAGGGAGAAAGGACAAAAACATCCATAGAGATATCCTGCATAGAATCTCCTAGACCGCCAAATCCCATCATGGCTCAGGTTTCTGAGCAGCCCAAGCTGTGTCTCTCAGACTAATCTTTTCGACTTTGCCTTCCTCCCTGCCTCAAGTATCTTTTGACTTCTTCTGACATTACTGCCCATTCTCTGTGTTTTCCTAAGTGCCAGCAGAAAAGTAAAAAGCACAGGGGAGGGAAATATATTAAGCAACTAATAATAATGAGGACATAGTATGTGTCAGGTACTTTGCAAGCCTCACGTGATCTCATGTCATCGTTCCTGCCCAACGCTACGAAGCTGGTTTTATCAGTTCTGTTCCGCACACGGGAAAATTGAAGCTGAGAAAGCTGACATAACTCAGCATTACTCACCCAGGAAGTGTGGCAGTCCTGGGACGCAGGCAAAGCACACCCAATGCTCAGTAGCCTGCATGCTGCCTCCAGTAAGCAGACGAGTATTTTTTTATCCGATGGCAAGCTCACTTGTCCCTGCTGGTGGAAAACTGGCTGGCTCCAGCATCAGGCCTTCACTCACAGGGAGCTGACCTGTTTATACAGAGTTCACACAATTACTGTGCTTTCCTTTCTGGGCCAACAGGTAAATTTCTAACCAGACCTGCTGCCAGCCAAACAAATCCCCTAGGAAGGAAGCTCTTCTTTATTCTCCAAGTTAAACTGCTTTGCTGATAACCACAGGCTGAGCATGCCAGCAAAGGCACAGTGCCACCTGCTCCCATGGGAGCCTGTGACAGCCCTGTCCATTGAGGAGAGCTTGCAGGAGGCTCACCAGGAGTGCCAGGGCCCTAAGAGAACATTCAATGGCTCCATACCCAGGCACCACAGCCCTAGCATTTCTGGTTACTCCACAGAGAGACACAGGATGGAGTGAAGAGGCTCAATTCCCAGCTATTATTCCTTCCAACAGCCATGGGTCTAAACCTTTAAAGATGACATTTTTCAAAGGACAGCTGCTTTTTCTGTGGAGGGGTGCCTTCTAACAGGGGCCCAGGGCTGGGTAATGGCTACTTGTGATCAAGAGAAGCAGCCTGAACCAGGAAAGCAGTTCTTGGCATCACCTCTAACCTAAGGCATGGTCCCTTTCCCTGCATTTCTCTGATACAGGGATGCAGCGCTGCCTTGCTCAGGTTTCCAGATTCTGTCTCTCACATTCTGATCATCTGGCAGGTGTAACACAGGCCAAATCTGGCTTAGGGAGCCAGGAGTCACAGCCTAGCAGGGACCATTAACATAAACATACCTCACAAATTTCAGCATTCTCAATTGCCAGTATCTTTCCTTATGACAAACTTGATGTATTTGTACATTTAATACTGAATGTTTACCTAGAATACACAAGTAGCCACCCCCTAAGGGGGGAAAAAACTGGGAGAAGGAATTACGTATATGAGAGCTGATGGTAAATCTTTTACTTTCCAAATTCTAGAACAAGTCATCTGCATAAAAATTTTAGTTATTTCAGGGCCCGGCACAATCGCCTAGTGGCTAAAATCCTCGTCTTGCATGTGCCAGAATCCCATATGGGCACTGATTCATATCCCAGCGGCTCCACTTCCCATCCAGCTCCTTGCTTGTGGCCTGGGAGGGCAGACAAGGATGGCCCAAAGCCTTGGGACCCTGCACCGGCATGGGAGACCCAGAAGCAGCTCCTGGCTCCTGACGTCAGACAGGTTTGGCACCTGCCATCGCAACCACTAGGGAAGTATATCAGTGCAAGGAAGATGTTTCTCTCTGTAAATCTGATTTTCAAATAAAAATTAAATAAATCTTTCAAAAATTATTTATTTGAGAAATAAATTGAGAGAGAGGAAGAGTCAGAAGCAGAGGGCTGCCATGCACTGGTTTGCCCACTGCAGCGCTGCGGCAGCCAGGACCAGACCAGGCTAAAGCCAGAAGCCAGTAATGCCACCTCGTTCTCCAGTGTGGGTGGCAGAAACCCTGTTAGCCAAGGGATTACCACTGTCTCCCAGAGTCTGTGCCAGCAGGAAGTTGGAACTGGAGCGGAGCCAGAGCCTAATTCTAAGCACTCTGGCACAGGATGCAGATGCCCCAAGTGAAAACGCAGGGAGCACAGTGTCCTTGTGTGCTGTGCCTGGAGCCTGCCCAGAAGGGTCTGCAAGCCTTCCAGCCCCCACTCCAAGGTCTCCCTGCAGCCGGTGAAGGCAGTGGCCACAGTGCCTCACTCCCAGCCTCTGGGCTGAGAGCACCCTGGCCAGGAGTCGTGCTCCAATCAGGCCCGTGCTCCAACAGGGCCTCGCACTGGGCAAAGGCAGTAATTTGGGAGACTGGAAACCCATTTTCAAGTTTGGGGAGGAGCAAAGTGGCATTGGTTCTTTTTCAAAGCAAACCACACTCAGAAACACCATAGCAGGACTTGGCAGGGGGCCTGGGTTGGATTGGGTTGCTAAGAAGGCCAGGCAAAAAGAGACCGGCTGAGAAGGATGCAGTTTCTTGCAAAGGCTAAGAAAAAAAACCAGCTTAACACACCATTCTTACATATAGAGTAAAGGACAGTGAGTCCATATGATCATTGCTAATGATCTGTTACGTATCATCTCAGAATTTACAAAGACAGCACAATTTATGCAATAAATCATCCTTTGCAGTTGTCTGCTTTCAGTTACAATAAGATGATATGGGAGAAGCAGGCGGGTTGAGGCTGTGAGACTTGTTGCAACATGTGTCCTCCCTCTTCCCAACTTCTCTCCCCAGAACCACATTTTAACACTTTAGCTGCTCACATTCATACTGCTTGATTTCTGTTCCAGTGGCTGGACACACAGACAGCAGGGGTATTTGACAACTGGGAGGCTGAAGACGAGGAAAGAACTAAATTCACACATGGAAAATTCAGCAATGTTACAAAAATAACCAAAATGTCCCGTAACTCTCAGGAGTAAGTGAGCACCCTAGCTCTTCCTCTGGGACATTGGAACTCTTGTCCAGAAACCGTCTTAGCATGCAGCAGGTGACCCAAAGAGGACAGAAAACAGGAGAGGAAAAGGTGTGGGAGAGCTCACTCGCTCTCAGCATCTGCAGGAATTGGGTAAGCCTGACATAGTTGATAGCTGATTTTTGTCGTTACTGCTTTTGTTGTTGTTGTTGTTAAGATTTATTTATTTTTGTTAGGAAGGTAGATCTTAGGGAGAGAAGAAGAGAGGAAAGATCCTCCTGCTGCTGCTTCACTTCCCCCAAAAGACCAAAGTGGCAGGAGCTGAGCCGATCTGAGGCTAGGAGCCAGAAGCTTCAACTGTATCTCCCATGTGAGTGCAGGGTCCCAAGGTTTTGGGCCATTCTCTACTGCTTCCCTAAGTCACAGGCAGGAAGCTGGATGGGAAGTGGAGCAGCCGGGACACAAATCTATAAACATAGTGGGTCCTGGCATTTGGAGGTGGAGGATCAGCCAACTGAGCCACCGTGCTGGGCTCCCAAATAGTTACAGCTTTGTAGGCAGAAGCTGTTCAAGTTTACCATTATAAATTCACAGTAGCCACAATTAGCAAGAATGAATGTGGCTATGTCCCAATAAAACTTTATTTATAAAAACAGTCCAGAGAAAAAAATGAACTCCAGGCATTTGCAACAAAACGGATGGAGCCAGAGGTCATTATGCTAAGTGAAATAAAGCAGACACAGAGACAAATATCACATTTTCTGTCATATGTGGGAATTTTTCTATATACATATAGTATAAAAAGCTGTGGATGTCATATTATTTGGCATATAGGTATGTCTAAGAGTTGTTTTCCCTGAATTATACCCCTGGCATAGAAATACAGCCTTTTTTCCTCATTTTGATTTTTGTCATGCATCTCACAGTATGCAATAGTAACATATCCATCCTGGCTTTTAAGAAAAATAGTATGCATACATGTATGTACATATATATGTAATATCCCACATAGTAAATATGAAAAAGTTAAAAATTGTCAAATTTATGGATTTTCATCTTTATACTCTTCTGAATGAATTTAAATATCTTAAAATAAAAATGAAAACCAGCAGTGCATGGAACCGATTTCAGCTTCCAGGTCTTTCTTTGCCAACCCTTGTATTATGGCTTGAGTGACAGCAAGCAGGAGACAACTAGAAGTAGGACTGGATGGGGAGGAAGGGGTTGGAATATGGAATGTGGCCACCAAGTCCTTCTGGACATGTGGGCAGTCACATTTTCCCAGCCTCTCTCTCAATTCAGTAGGATCATGTGACAAGCTCTGCAGAGTGGAATATGGACAGAAATGAGGCCTGTCACAATCAGTCCTGGGCTTCTAGAAAATTCTACGTTCTTTCTCTGTGGGCTGCATGCTAAGGATCCAGCAAGGACCCCAAGACTGTGGAGGAGGCAAAGCCACTCGGTAGATGGAACTTGGGCCCCTAGATCGAACAGCTTTCCTGCCAACACCAACTGAACTTGGACGTGAGCTAGACATTAACTTTTTATTTTGCTAAGTCAGTGAGACCTGAGCGTTGGTTTGTAATCAGTACAGAAGTCAAAGATGATGCTGACTTGGGCCACGGATCTCAGAAAGCCCAGGGACTGGAAGCAACTTCCTCCCTCCCTACTTTCCCTCCCTCCTCTCTTTCTTCCATCTTTCCTTCCTATTTTATGTAGTTAAGGTGTCTATAATTATATAAATACTTATATTTAATAGTGAAATTATTACTATGGTAAATGAACATGCCCACCACCTCACAGAGTTGCCTTTTCTGTTTTTGAGGCAGCATCAGCCATGCCCTCCGCATTTCCATTACCCAGTACGGTGTGGCTGGCCTGTTCAGGTATCCTCACCTCCAGTGTAATTCCGCAATTGCCTTTGCTACTTAACAACATTGCAACTTCCCTGGTACACTAGTTGTTTCCCTTGCTGTTATCCCGAAGATTTTGCTTGCTTTGTGATGACAAACAGGGCTGAGACACACAGGTGTCGAGCTCTACCGAGAGGAGGGTGGACTAGAACTCCTGGAAAGCCTCTGAGAGAATCACCTCTGTGGATCTGATGCCGAAAAAATAATACATAAGTAGCACATCTAAAACTAATTTTTAAAAAATTACACTCATGGCAACAGACTGCACAGTGCTAGTGGCTCCTCATCTCCTGGCACTGATCTAACACAACACTTGCTGTACAACAGATAACAGATTTCTGCTGGATGATCAAGTGAATTCGAATTTACTGAAGAAAACTGGGAAGTACTGAAAAGAAGGAAGATGGCAGGACTCACACACAGGGCTGGCAACCAGGGCAGCAGGTGCGTGGCGTCATCTAGGAAATCCATATCCCATGCTGACGTGAATAGTTCCAACCTTCGCTACTTCCGCTTCTTGCTGAAGTGCACCCTGGGAGACGGTGGGTAACGGTTCAAGTACCTGTGTCCCTGCCACGGGAGAGATGGAAGATTGAGTTTCAGGCTCCAGGTTTTGGCCATGTCCAGCCCTGGCTGTTGCAGGCAGAACATCTTTCTCTCTGCCTTTCAACTTAAATGAAAATACAATTATAAACTTAAAAACATTCACATAAAATTCTACTGCTACTCTTAAAATATATCCTCCATTGAGTTTTATAAAACCTTGGTTTTACTATACATCCTGTTTCATTTTCCTCCTCCCTCTCTTCCTCCCCCTTAGGGTACTTCAGGAACGGAGCAAGCAGCTGCAAGCCCAGGATTCTGCACTGGGAGAACTGGGAGGGTGCCTGTTCACCGAAGCTGCCCTGCCTTTCGGGGCTTCTCCTAGCTTCCCCCGTTTTGAAACAAGGCTGCAGTGAATTCCTTGGCATCTTGATCCTTAAAAATATCTTAGATTCTTTCTCCAGGGTAAATTCCTAGAAATGGAATTCCTGGCTCCAACAACACATGCATTTTTAATGCTTTGGGTGCATTTTGCCAAATGGCCTGCCAGCAAGGCTGCACCAGCATACACTCCCAGCAGAGCATTTATTTTCAAAAGTATAATTTTTAATAAAGATTTATTTATTTTTATTGGAAAGGCATATTTACAGAGAGAAAGAGAGAAAGAAGGCCTTCCATCCATTGGTTCACTCCCCAAATGACCACACTGGCCGGAGCTGGGCTGATTTGAAGCCAGAAGCCAGGAGCTTCTTTCAGGTCTCCCATGCAGATGCAGGGTCTCAAGATTTTGAGCCATCCTTTACCACTTTCTCAGGCCATAAGCAGAAAGCTGGATTGGAAGTAGAAGAGCTGGGATGTGGACTGGTCTCCACAAGGGATGTTGGCACTGCAAGGTGGACGATTAGCTGATTGAGCCACAGTACCAGCCCACCAAAAATGTAATTTAAAAAATGTTCTTTCCCTTTATGAAATGCTTTAAGGGACCCTGGGGTTCATGCTGCTGCCATTGCCAGTCCAGGGCCAGCAGGCCCTGCCAGAAGACAACCCCTTGGGCCTGCATTGGCCCTGGGCAGGGCTGCGGATTGCCTGAAATGCTTGGGGAAAGGGGCTTGGGGATTCATAGAGTGTGGGCCATCGAGGGAGTACTTTACATGTGTGGAATGACTTCTGGGGACTTCCACAGGACTACGGCACTCACAGGTAAATGAGAGAGCTGAGACTGGGTGGTTTAGAGAGAGGAAACTGGGGGGCATACTGGAATAGACCAATGCATCCACCTATGTGGTAGACCTGGGCTTAGCTAGGTGGCATTGCCTGCTGGCTAACGGCACACATAATAGCTGGGGCCTGCCTCTCAGATTAGCCCACAATACCCATCAGAGAGTGCTAGGATAGGAAATAGATCATCCAAGGCTGGGCTATGAAACCAACAGAAACATAAGAGAACCAGGTCTGGTGGCAAACTCTGTAGGGGATATATGGATTTGCCCCTTAGATCTGCAGTACCCATTGGTTTGCACAACAGTTGGGGGTAGTGACAGGCCAAGTAAGGCATGGCCATGGAATTCACTGACATTCATGGGAACTAGGGCTGGGAGCAGGCCAGGCTGGCCCAGGTTGCAGCACCTGAGAGCACACTTGAGAATCAAATCTGACAGCCAATCAGGCCATAGTACCTGCCAGCACATGCAAAAGTTGGAATTCAGGGTATATTATGCTGAGCAGAAGCCTAACACCTGCCAGCATGTATGATTTGGGTCTGGGAGTGGGCTTGGTAGGGGAACTTGGGGAACTCCTCTACTAGGCCACAGCTCCCACTAGGGTTGGTGGTGGGCCAGGCCAGGCCAGGCAGAGCTGCGCCACTCAGCATATGTGTGGGTTAGCTTGGGGAGGGGTGGGAGATAGGGGGTGAAGGCTGGGCTGGGCTGAACCTTAGCACCCACTGGCACATGCATAAGTCAGGACAGGGTGTGGACTGCACTGGGCTAGGCTACTTTATCTGCTGGTTCACATAAGGGCCAAGGATGGGGGCAGGCAGGGTAAGGCTAGGCCACAGCATTCACCAGTGAAGAGTTGGAACTGGAGCAAGGTTAGGCCAGGCCAAGCCAGCTGCAGCATCCACTGGAAAGTGCTGAGATGGGCAGGGGAGGGGACAGGGGAGGCATGCTGAGTTGGAACACAACCAGCATGCACAAGATCTGGGCTGTTAGAAGGCCTGGTAGGGGAACTAAAGGGAGTTTATGCTATACTGCAGTTGCTGCAGTTCCCATTGCTGACCACGAGAGCTGGGGCTGAGGGCAGACTGGACTGAACATGGACACATAGCAGGATATATGATTTGACTTTAGAATGCATGTATAGCGACTGGGTCTCTCAGTTGCTGATACCCTGGCAGTGGACAGCATGCCCAGATGCACATGCTGGCATGACAGCCAGATCATATAGGCCAGCAGAGTCAGTCAAGTGCCACAACAGAGGATGAAAAGCAGAACAGATTAGACAACTCTTCTGGCCAAGCTTTGGCAGCAGGCGTCTGGGCCTGAGGATGCACTAAGGTTGATTTTGTCAACCAATAGGCCTTGGAAAGAGTCTTTCAACCCTGGAGCAATGAAACAAACAATAGCTCAGAGCTATCAAAATTACTCAAGTAATACCCTCGGCACATTATTCCTCACATCAGGGTCTCTAAGATGATATCAAATAACCATCCCCCATCCCTGGGTGCTGATGAAGTTTGGCAGCAATGAGCAGCCCTCTATCCTTCCACCACCCTCACTGAGACGGGAAAAAAAATTGGAAATATTTGTCCCACCCTCCTTCCTCCATACCTCAACCCTCCCTACTCGACATCCTTCTTAACTGTCAACAGCATTCAAAACATAATAAAATAAAAATTGCTTTAAGAAAGCTCATCCATTCTCCTTGTCCAGTTGAGATCCCATCAGGATCAAGTGGTCTAGGCCCTCAGTGCTTTGCTGGGTGGCACACTGGAACTGCATGGAAGGCTGTCAGCAGGGTTCTGATTGGCAAGAGCCTCTTGGATCACAAGCTGCCCGTTGCAGTTCAGATGAGGAGCAGAAAAAGGAGCCTTGGTGGTTTTACTCTCTGAGGTTCTCAAAGTCCTGACAAGCAGGAGGATGTTACACTATCTCCCCGCCAACACTGAGCCCGCTGGAGATGGGGGCTGGAGGGTAACAGGGTCCAAGGGTGGCAGAAGTTCATGGACTACAGTGTGCATCTTAGGACCATAGAAACTGCTACCTGGCTGCTCCTGGCCAGGAAATGGACATGGGCTTGATTTCTGCTTGGAAGGAAGCAGAGCTGGGACTCAAACCCAGGCATTCAGATATGGAACATTGGACTGTTAACCGCCAGGCCAATAGCCCGCCCTTCCACAAATGGAAGTCCCCTCTTAGTTGCAAACAGCCTCTAGGCTTACCATCTTAGTTCTTATATTTGCTGGGTATCTAGCCAAGCTGAAAGGGGCTCTTCTCCCTTCCTGCATCTATTTTCCTGACCCTTGAAGCAAAGACAATTCTGAGATATCTTTGGAAAACGCAGGTTGTGTTTAGAGTCTCAGCTCCTTACTACAGCACCATTTCTGCGGCCTTGGAAACGTCTCTCTCATCCCAGCTTCATGTTCTGCCTCCTCCTGCTCCTGCCCTGGGGAGCAGATCTGGACTCCATCTTGATGTATATCTTTGTCAACAGTGTGGTTTTATGCAGTCAGCTTCATCTCCCTGGGCTTCAGTTTTTTTTCATGTGCAAAGTGAAAATATTAGGCCAATTGTGAAATGAGCTTCATGCTCCATCAGACCTCACTCTCAGCATAGGACTGACACCATGTCTCAGTCCCAAAGGGCCAAAATGCTATCCTCTAAGACACTTTCTTCACACTCTTCACAGGCAACTTCCAGAGGCAGGACCTCACGTCCAGGGTGTGACACTCCTCGGGGGAAGACCATGGCCTGCGGCAGGTGGGTGGCCGATATTCCGGGGCGTGGTTTCGTGGTGTCTACAACTTATTGCAAACCCTTGGCATTCATCCTTGTTGGTTTGGTATGCTCCTGCATCTCATAGTTCATTGTAGTAAATTTAGTACATAAGTAGGAATGTTCCCGCTTTTAGGCCTTACAATGGGAGGGGCAGGGTGTAGCTCAAACCAGATATATTGTGGGCTTGGGTCAGCTTCCCACTTTCCTTCCACCATGGAACAGTCCATGGTGTCTTACATACCAAACCTTCCACAAAAGCTATGGCAGGGCACCACACCCTGCTTTCCTGACCTAAAAAGGATCTGGCGCTTTGTTCATTGGTTAATCACAGTTAACATTTTTGTGGAAAAGAGAAAATCTTGGCCCTTTCTCCTCTAGCGCTCTGGGGAGACTGCAATGTGTTATTGAGTGGATTCAAACAGAAGTGTGCTCTCTGGGTTACAGACAAGCCATCAGGTGAACTGAAGAGAACCTGCAACCAGGAGAACGCATAGACTCAGGATCTCACACATGCAAATGACCTAACATCCACCCCGGAAGGAGGATGCAACAGACAGTGTGGACCACTGAGCCAAGCTAATCAGAGCAAGAGCCCAGTGAGAGAAGCCTCAGACAGACGAGCACAAAGGCAAAACAACAAAACCCAAAATCCTCGGAAGGAATGGGCTAGTTACTGAGGCACTCAGGATTCCCAAGAATCACGGCTGTACAAGTTTGTTAAGGCCCAAGTTGCTATCAGCTATCAGCCATCTGGTTGGAGCTGTGGAACAGAGATGAGCTGTCCCTGCTGTTTCAGCAGCCACCACTGGCAGGTGGGTCAGGTACCTGAGGCTCTCCTGAAGGACCCAGCAGGACAGAAGCCAGGGAATGACCTAGGGGAGCCCAGATAAGACCCTGTTATTCTGGGTCCCTTGCTTCATCACTGTCCTCTACCAGTCCCCACTTGGCTGTCCTCTAAAGAGCCGTGCCCAGGGTCCTGACACACAGCCTGGAAGCAAAGTCACAGCCTAGCCAAGTCACAGAAGTGCTCTGGGAGCACTTTTTTTTTTCTTGTCTGTAATGTGAGAACCCTGCAAGCTCTGTTATTCAGGTCAATGGGGAACTGTGAGCTGAGGCCCAGAATAGAAACAGTCAGGTGAGGGAGCCGCACTGGGGCACCCTCCTGACAGTGACCCTGTGGGCAGCAGGGCTGTGTGCCAGGCACTGTGCTGTGTGCCTTAGGGACCTTCTCTTACCTCATCCTTATAACTGCATAAAGGAGATTCACTACAATCTCCCAAATGGGGCCCAGACTTGTCAACACTTACCCAAGAAGTCACTCATCGGTAAGCGGCAAGAATTGGATCCTAATTTGTCAGTCTTCATGCTATTTTCTTTGCACAGTGAAAATACACTGACTGTGCTAAAAATGTTGCCCTATCCAAAGAAAGCACTCCAACGACAGATCAATGAGATGAGAACGTGCCCCCACAGAGCCCCAGACTGCAGCAGTGCAACTCAGAAATGGGGTGCCCCTGTACCACCTCATTTTGGGCTCCACAGTCATTCTACCACAACAGTAAAGAAGACCACAGCCTCAGGAACCCAGCTGGCCCCGGAAGAGGGACTGTGGCCCAGTGCCCTGGCCAATGCAATGATTTGCTTTACAAGACAAAGTTGCAGAAGAGCAGGGGCATCCTGGAATCCTGGAAGTACAGGTGCCAATCTGTGGAGGCTATGTGCTTCCTTTGCTTCTCCCCTGCTCCACCACCCAGAATGTTAACTCGCCACTTCTGGGACATACACTGAGATTCCAGTTCAGGGCTCCTGTGTACCAGCAGGGTTCAGGACTCTGCATGTGCCTGGCCTGCTCCCAGTGCCAATGCTGTATCCACAGCTCCAGTTCCCCCAGCGGATTTTGTATCACCTGGTGTAGGATGTGAGAAAACACAGAGTCACAGGGGCATCCCAGACCCCCAGTCACTACTCCCATCATCCTCAGTGAAAAAGTACATAGGAAAAACACTTCAGTACCCAAGAGTAAAGAGCCCAGGCCGCCTACCAAATCAACAACTGAGGATGTAGCTTCGGTTGTAACGAAAACCACCCTTTAAAGCTGATAGCAATGGCCAGCCCACTAGACGCACAAATAACACAAGAACCCAAGAATTATGGGAAGCAAGGGAATAGGATGCTTCCAAGGGCCATAATAATGCGTTTGTAACGGAATACAACAGAAAGGTGATAGAGAAAATTCCTAGTAAGTGATTCAGTGACTATAAGGATATTCAAAGACTCTAGGAACGAGCAGACTGTTTAAAATCTAGAAAATAGTGCATTTTGTGAATGAAAAAGTCAGCAGGAAGAACACAAAAAAGAACCAAATTGGAAATGAGGGCTTTAATAAATAAAACTAAAAATACAATTTAAAGCCTCAAAAACAGATGAAATAGAAAAATTTCTGAACTTGGAAATAGATTTTAGGAAATATCCCATTAGATAAAAATAATTAAAAAGGAAATATATCTCCAGGGCATCACTGAATAAACAAATACTTGAACTTTGGAAATTTCTGAGGGAGAAGACAGCAATAAAAGCATAGAAAACCTACAGCGTGAAATAACACCAGGAAACTTCTCTAATCTGGAGAAAGATATGAATACAAGATCAAGAGGCTCCAAGACTCTAAACTGACATGACTAGAAAGGGTTCTTACTGCGACACAGCATAGTTAAACACTTTTTTTTATCTTTTTCAAAGATTTATTTTATTTTCATTAGAGAGGCAAACTTACAGAGAAGGGGAAACAGAGAGAAAGATCTTCTGTCTGTTGGTTCACTACCCAAATAGCTTCAACAGCCGGACCTGAGCCAATCTGAAGCCAGGAGTCAGGTGCTTCTTGTGGGTCTCCCACGCGGGTCCAGGGTCCCAAGGCTTTGGGCCATCCTCGACTGCTTTCCCAGGCCACCAGCAGGGAGCTGGATGGGAAGTGGAGCTGCTGGTACATGCAAGGCAAGGATTCACCAGTGAGCCACTGTGCTAAGTCTTGTGGTCAAACTCTTAAAAGACAATTCCAGGGCCCGGCAGCGTGGCCTAGCGGCTAAAGTCCTTGCCTTGAAAGCCCCGGGATCCCATATGGGTACCGGTTCTAATCCCAGCAGCTCCACTTCCCATCCAGCTCCCTGCTTGTGGCCTGGGAAAGCAGTTGAGGACGGCCCAAAGCTTTGGGACCCTGCACGCACCCACGTGGGAGACCCGGAAGAGGTTCCAGGTTCCCAGCTTCGGATGGGCGCGCACCGGCCCGTTGCAGCTCACTTGGGGAGTGAATCATTGGACGGAAGATCTTCCTCTCTGTCTCTCCTCCTCTGTGTATATCTGGCTGTAATAAAATGAATAAATCTTAAAAAAAAAAAAAAAAGACAATTCCAAGCTCTGCGAGAGAAAAGTGCCAACTCAAGTGTAAGAGAACTCTCACGTGATTCAGAGTTTATTCAAGACAAGCTTTACAGACCAGAAAGAAATGGAATGATATATTCTAATTTCAGAAAGAAAAAACCTGCCAGCCACTAATATTATAGTCAGCAAAGTTTTTATTCATAAATGAAGGGGAAATAAATTATTTTCAAGAAAAACAGAAATAGGGAATTCTTCACCAACACACCAGATTGCCTAAAATGCTTTAGGCAGCCCTACGTGCAGAAGCAACAGAGAGGAAACTATCCTGTGAAAACAAAAACACAAAAGAACCTAGAAAAAGAACAAAGAATATTCGAACAAATAGAAGAATAGGTCTTCAAATAACAGTACTAAGTAATTACTTACCAACAATAACCTTGAATGCAAATGTACTAATTTCTACAATTAGAAGATAAGAAACTGTGGCCAGCATTGTAGCCTAGCAGATAAAAGCCACCACTTAGGATGCTAGCACTTCGCGTCAGTGACGGTTCATATCCCAGCTGCTCTACTTCCAATCCAATTCCCTGCTGATGGCCTGGAAAAAGCAGCAGAAGATGGATCAATGTTCAGGCCCCTACAACCTAGGTGTGAGACCCAGATAAAGCCCCGGTCCTTGCCTTGGCCTGTTCCTGCCCTGGCCATTGCATCCACCTGGGAAATGAACCAGTGGTTGAAAGATTTCTATGTGTCTTCCTCTCTCTATATAAATTCTTTTAAATAAAATAAAATAAATTTAAAAAAATAACAATGACAATGAGGTCAGGCATTTGACTGGTAGTTGGGTACATCTGTTGGTATGCTGCACCCCACATCAGAGTACCTAGGTTTGAAACCTACTTCCGGATACTAGCTCCAGCTTCCTGTTAATGTAGACCCTTGGAAGGAGTTAGGATGGCTCAAATCATGGCTTCCCTCCGCCCCACATGGGAGATCTGGCTCCCAGCTTCAGCCCAGTTCAGTTCTGACCATTGTGGACAGTTGAAGAATGAGGATGGGAATATGTGCACGCTCTCTCAAGTAATTTATAGATTGAGAGGAGACCCATGGGGGTCCAGAAATGTCAGAGAATGTGAAAAATCAAGTAACACATACAGACCTCAAAAATTTAGGTGAAAACAACAGACAGCAAAGATTTAGTCCTAATGTGCAAAATTCAGATTGGAAGACTGATCCATTCTGGTTTCCCTTATTTCAATTTTAGTCCATTTGAGGTTCCTCAGATAGATCCTCAAGTTACAGATGAAGAAGTAAAAACAAGATTTTGGCAGTTGTCCGTATTGGTACATCCTGGCCAAAAGCAGGATGAGCACCAACGCCTTCTAAGGCTGAGGGCAAAGCTCACAAGGCTTCCTGGATCAGGAACCAAAGGAGGCGCTGATGTAAGTCAGGCAGGAGAGGACCTGGAACACGCTGAGGAGCGACAGGCCTGCATTCTAACAGGATTGGGAAGGACTCGCCCGAAAGAAACTCAGTGACAGCAACAGTTATTTACTTTGCTTGTGGGGACATTCCAGAATCAGCTAACCCAGGGGAAACGTTGAGGTAGCCTACTTGAGATGAAAGAAGAAACAAAACAAAACAAAAACAAACAAAAAACAAAGGAAGGAAGGAAAACCTACAAGTGCAGAGGGGGATGAGCTTGGGGTGTTCTAACAAGCAGTATCCACACTTGGACCATGAACTCTCTGCTAAGCTGGAAACGTAAAGGAAATAAAGACAAATTCAAGAGATTCGTAGGTGAGGAATGAAGAGATAGAAGCTCAAAAAAAAAAAAAAAAAAAAAGTCAAGCGAAAGATGAGAGCTAGAAAGAAGCAGAAAAGCTTAGGAAAGTGGACAGACAGCTGGTGAAGTTTCCAGCAGCTACAAAGGGCAAGAAAGAGAAGCCAAAGCATGCCTCCCTGAGGACAGCACAGGTCGGATGCAGCAGTGAGTGGTCCCCTGGAGTCGCAGCCCCGGGAACCTTCCCAGCAGAGGAGTCATTCCAACCTCCAGCTTCCACTCTGACATAGAGTGATTCATTTTGTTTTCAATACAATTTAATAGCAAGAGATAAAAATAGGGACAAGGTAAAAAGACCAAATCACATTCTGCTTACAAGAACTCAGTCAGTAATACCCAGGCTGATAAAAAATGATATTCCATGCAATTGGAAACCAAAAGTGAACTAGATCCAGTCTTATAAAGCAGTTATTACCACATCTAAAGGAAGAGATAGGCTCCAAGGCAGTACAGTAGGGACTTTTGTAACTCCTTTTCATCAATTGCTAGATCATCCATCCAAAAGAAAATCAATAAACATCACAAGCTATACTACAGATCCAACAGACATTTACAGAACATTCATTTACCAGCACACGTAGTCTTCTCCATGAAGAACCATATTTTAGGCAACAAAAAATCTCAGCAAATTTTCTGAAAGTCAGGGATGTTTGCCACAGTAGTTAACCTGTCACTTGTAACACCCGCCTTCCATCTATGAGTGCCTGAGTGTCAAGTCCCAATTCCTGCTAATATGCACCTGTCAGGCGACACATCATGCCTCAACTATTTGGTTTTCCTGCTTGGGATTCAGTCCCAGCTCTGCTTCTGACCCAACTTCCTGCTCACGCACACCCTAGGCCAGCTGGTAAAGCTGAAGCACTAGGGTTCCTGCTGCTGGTGAGAGATCTAGTTTGAGTTCCTGGCTCCTGGCTTCAGCTTGGCCCAACCCCAGATTCTATATACACTGGACAATAAATCAGTGGGTGGATGCTAACTCGCTCTTTCCTTCTCTTTCAAACAATAAATAAATATTTGTTTATAAATAAAATCAAAGTCATATCTTTCATCATCATTAATGGCAAAAAGAACTTTAGAAGTTACAGAAATACATAGGTTGAAAAACATGCTTTTGACTGAAACATGGGACATTGAAGAAATACAAAGAAATGCAAAAATTTCTTGATGTGGGCTTTGCGGCACAGTGGATTAAGTCCACTTCTTACGGTACCCATGTTGCATATTGGAGTTCCTGGAATTGAGTCCTGCCTCTGTGTGTGACCCAACTTCCTTTTAATGCGCATTCAGGGAAGCAGTGATAACAGTTCAAGTATTTGGGTTCCAGCCACTCACCTGGGGGACCAGATGGAGTTTCTGGCTCTTGGCTTTGACACAGCCTCATGCTAGTTGTTGTGAGCATTTGAGAAGTAAACCAGTTCATGAAAGATGCTTTCTCTTTCACTTCCTACTTCACTCCCTCCCTCTCCTCCCTTCTCCTCTTCTCTCTCCTCTGTCTTTCTTGCTCTGCCTTTAACATAAATAAATTAAACACTGAAAATGTCTTGAGGGCCCAGCGCAGGCAGCCTAGCAGCTGAAGTCCTCACTTTGCACACACCAGGATCATACGAGTGCTAGTTCTAATCCTGGCAGTCCTGCTTCCCATCCACCTCCTTGCTTGTGGCCTGGGAAAGCAATCGAGGATGGTCCAAAGCTTTGGGACTCTGCACCTGCATGGG